>NC_135381.1:47912514-49112514 GCF_049243985.1 Paroedura picta
CCCCCTCCCCAGCCAGGACCTGGAGGACCCAGGCCACCCTAGTCCACCCTCCCTAGCCAGGATCTGGAGGACCCAGGCCACCCTAGTCCACCCTCCCTAGCCAAGACCTGGAGGACCCAGGCTGCCCAAGACCCCCCTCCCCAGCCAGGACCTGGAGGACCCAGGCCACCCTAGTCCACCCTCCCTAGCCAGGACCTGGAGGACCCAGGCCGCCCTAGTCCACCCTCCCCCTAGCCAGGACCTGGAGGACCCAGGCTGCCAAGACCCCCCCTCCCCAGCCAGGAGCTGGAGGACCCAGGCCACCCTAGACCCCCCTCCCCAGGCAGGACCTGAAGGACCCAGGCCTCCCTAGAACCCCCCCAGCCAGGGCCTGAAGGACCCAGGCCTCCCTACCTAGACCCCCCTCCCTAGATGCCCCCCCCAGCAATGGACTGGAGGACCCAGGGCTGCCCTAGACCCCCCCTTCCAGCCAGGACCTGGAGGACCCAGGCCACCCTAGTCCGCCCACCCTAGCCAGGCCCTGGAGGACCCAGGCTGCCCAAGACCCCCCTCCCCAGCCAGGACCTGGAGGACCCAGGCAGCCCTAGACCCCCCTCCCCAGCCAGGACCTGGAGGACCCAGGCCACCCTAGTCCACCCTCCTTAGCCAGGACCTGGAGGACCCAGTCCGCCCTAGACCCCCCCTCCCCAGCCAGGACCTGGAGGACCCAGGCCACCCTAGTCCACCCTCCCTAGCCAGGACCTGGAGGACCCCAGGCCACCCCTAGTCCCCCCTCCCCAGCCAGGACCTGGAGGACCCAGGCCGCCCTAGACCCCCCTCCCCAGCCAGGGCCTGGAGGACCCAGGCCGCCCTAGACCCCCCCTCCCCAGCCAGGACCTGGAGGACCCAGGCCACCCTAGTCCCCCCCCTCCCCAGCCAGGACCTGGAGGACCCAGGCCACCCTAGTCCACCCTCCCTAGCCAGGACCTGGAGGACCCAGGCCACCCTAGTCCCCCCTCCCCAGCCAGGACCTGGAGGACCCAGGCCACCCTAGTCCCCCCTCCCAGCCAGGACCTGGAGGACCCAGGCCGCCCTAGACCCCCCTCCCCAGCCAGGGCCTGGAGGACCCAGGCCACCCTAGTCCACCCTCCCTAGCCAGGGCCTGGAGGACCCAGGCCACCCTAGTCCACCCTCCCTAGCCAGGACCTGGAGGACCCAGGCCACCCTAGTCCCCCCTCCCCAGCCAGGACCTGGAGGACCCAGGCCACCCTAGTCCCCCCTCCCCAGCCAGGACCTGGAGGACCCAGGCCACCCTAGACCCCCCTTCCCAGCCAGGACCTGGAGGACCCAGGCCACCCTAGTCCCCCCTCCCCAGCCAGGACCTGGAGGACCCAGGCCACCCTAGACCCCCCTCCCCAGCCAGGACCTGGAGGACCCAGGCCACCCTAGTCCCCCCCTTCCCAGCCAGGACCTGGAGGACCCAGGCCACCCTAGACCCCCCTCCCCAGCCAGGACCTGGAGGACCCAGGCCACCCTAAACCCCCCTCCCCAGCCAGGACCTGGAGGACTCAGGCCACCCTAGTCCACCCTCCCTAGCCAGGCGCTGGAGGACCCAGGCCACCCTAGTCTACCCTCCCTAGCCAGGACCTGGAGGACCCAGGCCACCCTAGACCCCCCTCCCTAGCCAGGACCTGGAGGACCCAGGCCACCTAGTCCACCCTCCCTAGTCAGGGCCTGGAGGACCAAGGCCACCCTAGTCCCCCCTCCCTAGTCAGGGCCTGGAGGACCAAGGCCACCCTAGTCCCCCCCTCCCTAGCCAGGCCCTGGAGGACCAAGGCCACCCTAGTCCACCCTCCCTAGTCAGGGCCTGGAGGACCCAGGCCACCCTAGTCCACCCACCCTAGCCAGGACCTGGAGGACCCAGGCCACCCTAGTCCACCCTCCCTAGTCAGGGCCTGGAGGACCCAGCCACCCTAGTCCCCCCTCCCTAGTCAGGGCCTGGAGGACCAAGGCCACCCTAGTCCCCCCTCCCTAGCCAGGACCTGGAGGACCCAGGCCGCCCTAGACCCCCCTCCCCAGCCAGGACCTGGAGGACCCAGGCCACCCTAGTCCCCCCTCCCCAGCCAGGACCTGGAGGACCCAGGCCACCCTAGACCCCCCTCCCCAGCCAGGACCTGGAGGACCCAGGCCATCCTAGTCCCCCCTCCCCAGCCAGGACCTGGAGGACCCAGGCCACCCTAGTCCCACCCTCCCTAGCCAGGCCCTGGAGGACCCAGGCTGCCCTAGACCCCCCTCCCCAGCCAGGACCTGGAGGACCCAGGCCACCCTAGTCCCCCCTCCCTAGTCAGGGCCTGGAGGACCCTAGGCCTCCCTAGTCCCCCCTCCCTAGCCAGGCCCTGGAGGACCCAGGCTGCCCTAGACCCCCCCCTCCCCAGCCAGGACCTGGAGGACCCAGGCCACCCTAGTCCCCCCTCCCCAGCCAGGAACTGGAGGACCCAGGCCACCCTAGTCCCCCCTCCCCAGCCAGGACCTGGAGGACCCAGGCCACCCTAGTCCCCCCCCTCCCCAGCCAGGAACTGGAGGACCCAGGCCACCCTAGTCCCCCCTCCCCAGCCAGGACCTGGAGGACCCAGGCTGCCCTAGACCCCCCTCCCCAGCCAGGACCTGGAGGACCCAGGCCACCCTAGTCCCCCCTCCCCAGCCAGGACCTGGAGGACCCAGGCCACCCTAGTCCACCCTCCCTAGCCAGGACCTGGAGGACACAGGCTGCCCTAGACACCCCTCCCCAGCCAGGCCCTGGAGGACCCAGGCCATCCTAGTCCCCCCCTCCCCAGCCAGGACCTGGAGGACCCAGGCTGCCCAAGACCCCCCTCCCCAGCCAGGACCTGGAGGACCCAGGCCACCCTAGTCCCCCCTCCCTAGCCAGGCCTGGAGGACCCAGGCTGCCCTAGACGCCCCTCCCCAGACAGGACCTGGAGGACCCAGGCCACCCTAGTCCCCCCTCCCCAGCCAGGACCTGGAGGACCCAGGCCACCCTAGTCCACCCTCCCTAGCCAGGACCTGTAGGACCCAGGCCGCCCTAGACCCCCCTCCCCAGCCAGGACCTGAAGGACCCAGGCCACCCTAGTCCCCCCCTCCCCAGCCAGGACCTGGAGGACCCAGGCCACCCTAGTCCACCCTCCCCAGCCAGGACCTGGAGGACCCAGGCCACCCTAGTCCACCCTCCCTAGCCAGGAACTGGAGGACGCAGGCCACCCTAGTCCACCCTCCCTAGTCAGGGCTGGAGGACCAAGGCCACCCTAGTCCCCCCCTCCCTAGCCAGGCCCTGGAGGACCAAGGCCACCCTAGTCCACCCTCCCTAGTCAGGGCCTGGAGGACCCAGGCCACCCTAGTCCACCCTCCCTAGCCAGGACCTGGAGGACCCAGGCCACCCTAGTCCACCCTCCCTAGTCAGGGCCTGGAGGACCCAGGCCACCTAGTCCCCCCTCCCTAGTCAGGGCCTGGAGGACCAAGGCCACCCTAGACGCCCCTCCCTAGCCAGGCCCTGGAGTACCCAGGCCACCCTAGTCCACCCTCCCTAGCCAGGACCTGGAGGACCCAGGCCACCCTAGTCCACCCTCCCTAGCCAGGCCCTGGAGGACCCAGGCCGCCCTAGACCCCCCTCCCCAGCCAGGACCTGGAGGACCCAGGCCACCCTAGACCCCCCTCCCCAGCCAGGACCAGGAGGACCCAGGCCACCCTAGTCCCCCCTCCCCAGCCAGGACCTGGAGGACCCAGGCCACCCTAGTCCCCCCTCCCTAGCCAGGCCCTGGAGGACCCAGGCACCCTAGTCCACCCTCCCTAGCCAGGGCCTGGAGGACCCAGGCCTCCCTAGACCCCCCCTCCCCAGCCAGGACCTGGAGGACCCAGGCCACCCTAGTCCCCCCTCCCCTGCCAGGACCTGGAGGACACAGGCCCCCCTAGACCCCCCTCCCCAGCCAGGACCTGGAGGACCCAGGCCACCCTAGTCTACCCTCCCTAGCCAGGACCTGGAGGACCCAGGCCTCCGTAGACCCCCCTCCCCAGGCAGGACCTGGAGGACCCAGGCTGCCCTAGAACCCCCTCCCCAGGCAGGACCTGGAAGACCCAGGCCACCCTAGTCCCCCCTCCCTAGCCAGGCCCTGGAGGACCCAGGCCAACCTAGTCCCCCCAGGCTGCCCTAGACCCAGGCTGCCCTAGACCCCCCTCCCCAGCCAGGACCTGGAGGGACCCAGGCCACCCTAGTCCCCCCTCCCTAGCCAGGCCCTGGAGGACTCAGGCCAACCTAGACCCCGCTCCCTAGACGCCCCTCCCCAGCTAGGTCCTTGAGGACCAAGGCCTCTCTAGAGCCCCCTCCCCAGCCAGGGCCTGGAGGACCGAGGCCTCCCTAGACCCCCCCCCCCCAGTCAGGGACTGGAGGACTCAGGCCACCCTAGTCCCCCCCTCCCTAGCCAGGACCTGGAGGACCCAGCCTGCCCTAGACGCCCCTCCCCAGACAGGATCCAGGCCACCCTAGTCCCCCCTCCCTAGCCAGGGCCTGGAGGACCCAGGCCACCCTAGTCCCCCCTCCCTAGCCAGGCCCTGGAGGACCCAGGCTGCCCTAGACGCCCCTCCCCAGACAGGACCCAGGCCACCCTATACCCCCCTCCCCAGCCAGGGCCTGGAGGACCCAGGCCACCCTAGTCCCCCCTCCCTAGCCAGGCCCTGGAGGACCCAGGCTGCCCTAGACGCCCCTCCCCAGACAGGACCCAGGCCACCCTATACCCCCCCTCCCCAGCCAGGGCCTGGAGGACCCAGGCCACCCTAGTCCCCCCTCCCTAGCCAGGCCCTGGAGGACCCAGGCTGCCCTAGACGCCCCTCCCCAGACAGGACCCAGGCCACCCTATACCCCCCTCCCCAGCCAGGGCCTGGAGGACCCAGGCCACCCTAGTCCCCCCCTCCCTAGCCAGGCCCTGGAGGACCCAGGCCACCCTAGCCCACCCTCCCTAGCCAGGGCCTGGAGGACCCAGGCCTCCCTAGACCCCCCCTCCCCAGGCAGGGCCTGGAGGACCTAGGCCACCCTAGACCCCCCTCCCCAGCCAGGGCCTGGAGGACCCAGGCCTCCCTAGACCCCCCCTCCCCAGGCAAGGCCTGGAGGACCCAGGCCACCCTAGACCCCCCCTCCCCAGCCAGGGCCTGGAGGACCCAGGCCACCCTAGTCCACCCTCCCTAGCCAGGCCCTGGAGGACCCAGCCTGCCTTCGACCCTCCTCCCCTGCCAGGACCTGGAGGACCCAGGCCAACCTAGTCCACCCTCCCTAGCCAGGACCCGGAGGACCCAGGCTGCCCTAGACCCCCCTCCCCAGCCAGGACCTGGAGGACCCAGGCCACCCTAGTCCACCCTCCATAGCCAGGGCCTGGAGGACCCAGGCCTCCCTAGACCCCCCTCCCCAGGCAGGGCCCTGGAGGACCCAGGCCACCCTAGTCCCCCCTCCCCAGCCAGGGCCTGGAGGACCCAGGCCTCCCTAGACCCCCCTCCCCAGGCAGGGCCTGGAGGACCCAGGCCACCCTAGACCCCCCTCCCCAGCCAGGGCCTGGAGGACCCAGGCCACCCTAGTCCCCCCCTCCCTAGCCAGGCCCTGGAGGACCCAGGCTGCCCTAGACGCCCCTCCCCAGACAGGACCCAGGCCACCCTAGTCCCCCCTCGCTAGCCAGGGCCTGGAGGACCCAGGCTGCCCTAGACGCCCCTCCCCAGACAGGACCCAGGCCACCCTATACCCCCCTCCCCAGCCAGGGCCTGGAGGACCCAGGCCACCCTAGTCCCCCCTCCCTAGCCAGGCCCTGGAGGACCCAGGCTGCCCTAGACGCCCCTCCCCATACCGGACCTGGAGGACCCAGGCCACCCTAGTCCCCCCTCCCTAGCCAGGCCCTGGAGGACCCAGGCTGCCCTAGACGCCCCTCCCCAGACAGGACCCAGGCCACCCTATACCACCCTCCCCAGCCAGGGCCTGGAGGACCCAGGCCACCCTAGTCCCCCCTCCCTAGCCAGGCCCTGGAGGACCCAGGCTGCCCTAGACGCCCCTCCCCAGACAGGACCCAGGCCACCCTATACCCCCCTCCCCAGCCAGGGCCTGGAGGACCCAGGCCACCCTAGTCCACCCTCCCTAGCCAGGCCCTGGAGGACCCAGGCTGCCCTAGACGCCCCTCCCCAGACAGGACCTGGAGGACCCAGGCTGCCCTAGACGCCCCTCCCCAGACAGGACCTGGAGGACCCAGGCCACCCTAGTCCCCCCTCCCTAGCCAGGACCTGGAGGACCCAGGCTGCACTAGACCCCCCTCCCCAGCCAGGACCTGGAGGACCCAGGCCACCCTAGTCCACCCTCCTAGCCAGGCGCTGGAGGACCCAGGCCACCCTAGACCCCCTTCCCCAGCCAGGACCTGGAGGACCCAGGCCACCCTAGACCCCCCCCTCCCCAGCCAGGCGCTGGAGGACCCAGGACACCCTAGACCCCCTTCCCCAGCCAGGACCTGGAGGACCCAGGCCACCCCCCCTCCCTAGCCAGGCCCTGGAGGACCCAGGCTTCCCTAGACCCCCCCCCAGCCAGGGCCTGAAGGACCCAGGCCTCCCTAGGACCCCCCCCAGCCAGGGCCTGAAGGACCCAGGCCTCCCTAGACCCCCCCCAGCCAGGCGCTGGAGGACCCAGGCCACCCTAGACCCCCTTCCCCAGCCAGGCGCTGGAGGACCCAGGCCACCCTAGACCCCCCTCCCCAGCCAGGGCCTGGAGGACCCAGGCTACCCTAGTCCCCCCTCCCTAGCCAGGCCCTGGAGGACCCAGGCTGCCCAAGACCCCCCTCCCCAGCCAGGGCCTGGAGGACCCAGGCTACCCTAGTCCCCCCTCCCTAGTCAGGGCCTAGAGGACCCAGGCCAACCTAACCCCCCTCCCTAAACACCCACCACCCAGGCATGGCCTGGAGGTCCCAGGCCAACCTAGACCCCCCCTCCCCAGCCAGGACCTGGAGGACCCAGGCCACCCTAGTCCCCCCTCCCTAGCCAGGCCCTGGAGGACCCAGGCTGCCCTAGACCCCCCTTCTCAGCCAGGGCCTGGAGGACCCAGGCCTCCCTAGACCCCCCACCCCAGTCAGGGCCTGGAGGACCCAGGCCACCCTAGTCCCCCCTTCCCTAGCCAGGGCCTGGAGGACCCAGGCCTCCCTAGACCCCCCTCCCCAGCCAGGCCCTGGAGGACCAAGGCCACCCTAGTCCCCCCTCCCTAGTCAGGGACTGGAGGACCCAGGCCAACCTAGACCCCCCCTCCCCAGCCAGGACCTGGAGGACCCAGGCCACCCTAGTCCCCCCTCCCCAGCCAGGACCTGGAGGACCCAGGCCACCCTAGACCCCCCCCTAGATGGCCCCCACAGCGGGGGCCTGGAGGAACCACGCCACCCTAGTCCCCCATCCCTGGCCAGGCCCTGGAGGACCCAGGCTGCCCTAGACGCCCCACCCCAGCCCAGTCTTGGAGGACCCATGCCACCGTAGAACACCCTCCCCAGTCAGGGAAAGGAGGACCCAGGCTGCCCTAGAATCCGCTCCCCAGCCAGTGCCCGGAGGACCCAGGCCAACATAGACCCCCCTCCCCAGGAAGGGGCTGGAGGACCCAGGCCGCCCTAGACCCCCATCCTCAGCCAGGGCCTGGAGGACCCAGGCCAACCTAGACCCCCCTCTCTTGATGCCCCTCCCCAGGCAGGGTCTGGAGTACCCAGGCCACCCAGACCCCCCTCCCCAGCCAGGACCTGGAGGACCCAGGCCACCCTAGTCCCCCCTCCCTAGCCAGGCCCTGGAGGACCCAGGCCAACCTAACCCCCCTCCTAGACACCCACCACCCAGCATGGCCTGGAGGTCCCAGGCCAACCTAGACCCCCCTCCCCAGCCAGGATCTGGAGGACCCAGGCCACCCAAGTCCCCCCTCCCTAGCCAGGCCCTGGAGGACCCAGGCTGCCCTAGACCCCCCTCCTCAGCCAGGGCCTGGAGGACCAAGGCCTCCCTAGACCCCCCTCCCCAGAAAGGGCCTGGAGGACCCAGGCCTCCCTAGACCCCCCACTCCAGTCAGGGCCTGGAGGACCCAGGCCACCCTAGTCCCCCCCTCCCCAGCCAGGACCTGGAGGACCCAGGCCACCCTAGTCCCCCCTCCCTAGCCAGGGCCTGGAGGACCAAGGCCCACCTAGACCCCCCTCTCTAGATGGCACTCCCCAGGCAGGGTCTGGAGGACCCAGGCCACCCTATACCCCCCTCCCCAGCCAGGGCCTGGAGGACCCAGGCCACCCTAGTCCCCCCTCCCTAGCCAGGCCCTGGAGGACCCCAGGCTGCCCTAGACCCCCATCCCCAGCCAGGTCCTGGAGGACGCAGGCCACCCTAGACTCCCCTCCCCAGCAAGGGCCTGGACGTCCCAGGCCAACCTAGACTCCTCCCCCCCCCCAGTCAGAGCCTGGAGGATGTAGGCCACACTATACCGCCCTAGACTCCCCTCTCCATTCAGGGCCTGGAGGACCCAGCCTGACCAAGACCCCCCTCCCCAGCCAGGGCCTGGAGGACCCAGGCCAACATAGACTCCTCACCCAGTCAGGGCATGGAGGACCGAGGCCAACCTAGACCCCCCTCCCTAGACGCCCCTCCCCAGCTAGGTCCTTGAGTACCGATGCCGCACTATACCCCCCTAGACCCCCGTCCCCAGCTAGGGCCTGGAGGATCCAGTCCACCCTAGTACCCCTCCCTAGCCAGGGCCCCTAGCCCCCTCCTCAGCCAGGGCATGGAGGACCAAGGCCTCCCTAGACGCCCCTCCCCAGCCAGGGCCTGATGGACCCAGGCCCACCTAGAACCCTCCCCCAGTCAGGGCCTGGAGGACCCAGGCGACCTAGACCCCCCTCCCTAGATGCCCCCCCCAGCCAAGGCCTGGAGGTCCCAGGCCAAACATAGACCCCCCTCCCCAGGAAGGGGCTGGAGGACCCAGGCCACCCCAGTCCGCCCTCCATAGCCAGGCCCTGGAAGACCCAGCCTGCCCTAGACCCCCCTCCCCAGGCAGGGCCTGGAGCACCAAGGCCTCTCTAGATTCCCCTCCCCAGCAAGGGCCTGGAAGTCCCAGGCCAACCTAGACTCCCCCCCCCCCCCCAGTCAGAGCCTGTAGGATGTAGGCCACACTATACCGCCCTAGACTCCCCTCTCCATTCAGGGCCTGGAGGACCCAGCCTGCCCAAGACCCCCCTCCCCAGCCAGGGCCTGGAGGACCCAGCCAACATAGACTCCTCACCCAGTCAGGGCATGGAGGCCTGAGGCCAACCGAGACCCCCCTCCCTAGACGCCCCTCCCCAGCTAGGTCCTTGAGGACCGATGCCGCACTATACCCCTCTAGCTAGGGCCTGGATGACCAAGGCCTCTCTAGACTCCCCTCCCCAGCCAGGGCCTGGAGGACCGAGGCCTCCCTAGACCCCCCCCCCCAATCAGGGACTGGAGGACTCAGGCCAACGTAGACCCCCCTCCCCAATCAGGGACTGGAGGACTCAGGCCAACCTAGACCCCCCCCTAGATGGCCCCCCACAGCGGGAGCCTGGAGGAACCACGCCACCCTAGTCCCCCATCCCTAGCCAGGCCGTGGAGGACCCAGGCTGCCCTAGACGCCCCACCTCAGCCAGGGGCTGGAGGACCCACGCCGCCCTAGTCCCCCCTCCCCAGCCCAGTCTTGGAGGACCCATGCCACCGTAGAACACCCTCCCCAGTCAGGGAAAGGAGGACCCAGGCTGCCCTAGAATCCGCTCCCCAGCCAGGGCCCGGAGGACCCAGGCCAACTTAGACCCCTCTCCTCAGGCAGGGTCTGAAGGACCCAGGCCGCCCTAGACTCCCTTCCTTAGCCAGGGCCTGGAGGAGCCAGGCCAACCTAGACCCCCCTCCCTAGACCCCCCTTCCCAGCCAGGGCCTGGAGGACCCAGGCCACACTATACCGCCCTAGACCCCCCCTCCCCAGGCAGGGCCTGGAGGATCCAGTCCACCCTAGTACCCCCTCCCTAGCCAGGCCCCCTAGCCCCCTCCTCAGCCAGGGCATGGAAGACCAAGGCCTCCCTAGACCCCCCTCCCCAGCCAGGGCCTGGAGGACCCAGGCCTCCCTAGACCCCCCACCCCAGTCAGGGCCTGGAGGACCCAGGCTGACCTAGACCCCCCTCCCTAGATGCCCCCCCAGCCATGGGCTGGAGCTCCGAGGCCAACATAGACCCCCCTCCCCAGGAAGGGGCTGGAGGACCCAGGCCACCCTAGTCAGCCCTCCCTAGCCAGGCCCTGGAGGGCCCAGGCTGCCCTAGACGCCCCTCCCCAGACAGGGCCTGGAGGACCGAGGCCTCCCTAGTCCCCACTTCCCTAGCCAGGCCCTGGAGGACCCAGGCTGCCCTAGACCCCCCTCCCCAGCCAGGGCCTGGAGGACCCAGGCCACCCTAGTCCCCCCTCCCTAGCCAGGCCCTGTAGGACCCAGGCTGCCCTAGACCCCCCTTTCCAGCCAGGGCCTGGAGGACCAAGGCCTCCCTAGACCTCCCTCCCCAGCCATGGCCTGGAGGTCCCAGGCCAACATAGACCCCCGTCCCCAGGAAGGGGCTGGAGGACCCAGGCCACCCTAGTCTGCCCTCCCGAGCCAGGCCCTGGAGGACCCAGCTGCCTTAGACGCCCCTCCCCAGACAGGACCTGGGGGACCCAGGCCACCCTAGTCCCTCCTCCCTACCCAGGCCCTGGGCGGCCCAGGCCACCCTAGTCCCCCCCTCCCTAGCCAGGGCCTGGAGGACCCAGGCTGCCCTAGTCCCCCCTCCCCAGCCAGGACCTGGAGGACCCAGCCCACCCTAGTCTCCCCTCCCTAGCCAGGGTCTGGAGGACCCAGGCCCACCTAGACCCCCTCCCTAGATGGCCCTCCCCAGGCAGGGTCTGAAGGACCCAGGCCACCCTAGACCCCCCTCCCCAGCCTGGGCCTGGAGGACCCAAGCCACCCTAGTCCCCCCTCCCTAGCCAGGCCCTGGAGGACCCAGGCTGCTCTAGTCCCCCCTTCCCAGCCAGGGCTTGGAGGACGCAGGCCACCCTAGACTCCCCTCCCCAGCAAGGGCCTGGACGTCCCAGGCCAACCTAAACTCCCCCCCCCCCCAGTCAGAGCCTGGAGGACGTAGGCCACACTATACCGCCCTAGACTCCCCTCTCCATTCAGGGCCTGGAGGACCCAGCCTGACCAAGACCCCCCTCCCCAGCCAGGGCCTGGAGGACTCAGGCCAACCTAGACCCCCCTCCCTAGACACCCCTCCCCAGCTAGGTCCTTAAGGACTGATGCCACACTATATCCCCCTAGACCCCCGTCCCCAGCTAGGGCCTGGATGACCAAGGCCTCTCTAGACCCCCCCTCCCCAGCCAGGGCCTGGAGGACCCAGGCCTCCCTAGACCCCCCCACCCCAGTCAGGGACTGGAGGACTCAGGCCAACGTAAACCCCACTACCCAGCCAGGGCCTGGAGGACCCAGGCCAAACTATACCTCCCCCCTTGATGGCCCCCCACAGCGGGGGCCTGGAGGACCCAGGCCACTCTAGTCTGCCCTCCCTAGCCAGGCCCTGGAGGGCCCAGGCTGCCCTAGAAGCCCCTCCCCAGACAGGGCCTGGAGGACCGAGGCCTCCCTAGTCCCCCCTCCCTAGCCAGGCCCTGGAGGACCAAGGCTGCCCTAGACTCCCCTCCCCAGTCAGGGCCTGGAGGACCCAAGCCACCCAAGGCCCCACTCCCTAGCCAGGCCCTGGAGGACCCAGGCTGCCCTAGACCCCCCTCCCCAGCCAGGGCCTGGAGGACCCAGGCCACCCTAGTCCCCCCTCCCTAGCCAGGCCCTGTAGGACCCAGGCTGCCCTAGACCCCCCTTTCCAGACAGGGCCTGGAGGACCAAGGCCTCCCTAGACCCCCCTCCCCAGGCAGGGCCTGGAGGACCCAGGCCACCCTAGTCTCCCCTCCCTAGTCAGGGCCTGGAGGACCCAGGCCAACCTAAACCCCTCTCCCTAGACACCCACCACCCAGGCATGTCCTGGAGGTCCCAGGCCAACCTAGACCCCCCTCCCCAGCCAGGACCTGGAGGACCAAGGCCTCCCTAGACCCCCCCCCCAGACCAGGCCTGGAGGACTCAGGCCAACCTAGACCCCCCTTCCTAGACGCCCCTCCCCAGTTAGGTCCTTGAGGACCAAGGCCTCTCTAGACCGCCCTCCCCAGCCAGGGCCTGGAGGACTGAGGCCTCCCTAGACACACACCCCCCAGCCATGGCCTGGAGGTCCCAGGCCAACCTAGACCCCCCTCCCCTGCCAGGACCTGGAGGACCCAGGCCACCCTAGTCTCCCCTCCCTAGCCAGGCCCTGGAGGACCCAGGCCACCCTAGTCCCCCCCTCCCCAGCCAGGACCTGGAGGACCCAGGCCACCCTAGTCCCCCCTCCCTAGCCAGGGCCTGGAGGACCCAGGCCCACCTAGACCCCCCTCCCTAGATGGCCCTCCCCAGCCAGGACCTGGAGGACCCAGGCCACCCTAGTCCCCCCCTCCCTAGCCAGGACCTGGAGGACCCAGGCCCACCTAGACCCCCTCCCTAGATGGCCCTCCCCAGGCAGGGTCTGGAGGACCCAGGCTACCCTATACCCCCCTCCCCAGCCAGGGCCTGGAGGACCCAGGCCACCCTAGTCCCCCCTCCCTAGCCAGGCCCTGGAGGACCCAGGCTGCCCTAGTCCCCCCTCCCCAGCCAGGGCCTGGAGGACGCAGGCCACCCTAGACTCCCCTCCCCAGCAAGGGCCTGGACGTCCCAGGCCAACCTAGACTCCCCCCCCCAGTCAGAGCCTGGAGGACGTAGGCCACACTATACCGCCCTACACTCCCCTCTCCATTCAGGGCCTGGAGGACCCAGCCTGACCAAGGCCCCCCTCCCCAGCCAGGGCCTGGAGGACCCAGGCCAACATAGATTCCTCACCCAGTCAGGGCATGGAGGACCGAGGACAACCTAGAATCATAGAATCATAGAATCATAGAATCATAGAGTTGGAAGGGGCCATACAGGCCATCTAGTCCAACCCCCTGCTCAATGCAGGATTAGCCCTAAGCATCCTAAAGCATCCAAGAAAAGTGTGTATCCAACCTTTGCTTGAAGACTTCCAGTGAGGGGGCGCTCACCACCTCCTTAGGCAGCCTATTCCACTGCTGAACGACTCTGACTGAGAAAAACTTTTCCTGATATCTAGCCTATATCGTTGTACTTGAAGTTTAAACCCATTACTGCGTGTCCTTTCCTCTGCAGCCAGCAGAAACAGCATCCTGCCCTCCTCCAAGTGACAACCTTTCAAATACTTAAAGAGGGCTATCATGTCCCCTCTCAACCTCCTTTTCTCCAGGCTGAACATTCCCAAGTCCCTCAACCTATCTTCATAGGGCTTGGTCCCTTGGCCCCAGATCATCTTCGTCGCTCTCCTCTGTACCCTTTCAATTTTATCGATGTCCTTCTTGAAGTGAGGCCTCCAGAACTGCACACAGTACTCCAGGTGTGGTCTGACCAGTGCCGTATACAATGGGACTATGACATCTTGTGATTTTGATGTGATGCCTCTGTTGATACAGCCCAAAATGGCATTTGCCTTTTTTACCGCTGCATCACACTGCCTGCTCATGTTTAGTTTACAATCCACAAGTACCCCAAGGTCTCGTTCACACACAGTGCTACCTAGAAGCGTATCCCCCATCCAGTAGGCATGCTTTTCATTTTTCTGACCCAGATGCAGAACTTTACACTTATCTTTATTAAATTGCATCTTGTTCTCATTTGCCCATTTTTCCATTGTGTTCAGATCTCGTTGAACTCTGTCTCTATCTTCCGGAGTATTTGCCAGTCCTCCCAATTTGGTGTCATCTGCAAACTTGATGAGTAGTCCCTCCACCCCCTCATCTAGATCATTAATAAATATGTTAAAAAGTACCGGGCCGAGCACCGAACCCTGAGGTACCCCGCTACTCACCTCTCTCCAGTCTGATGAAACACCATTGACAACAACTCTTTGAGTGCGGTTCTCTAACCAATTCCCTATCCACCTAACGATCTGAAAATCCAGATTGCAGTCCTTCAACTTATCCATCAGAACATCATGGGGAACCTTGTCAAAAGCTTTACTAAAATCCAAGTAAATGACATCAACCGAATTTCCCCGATCCAGCAAACCTGTTACTTGGTCAAAAAAGGAAACTAGGTTGGTCTGGCAGGACCTGTTGGAGACAAATCCATGCTGACTTCCTTGGATCACCAAATTGTCCTCCAGATGTTTGCAGATCGCTCCCTTTAATATCTGCTCCATTATCTTCCCCACAACAGAGGTCAGACTCACTGGTCTGTAGTTTCCCGGGTCATCCTTCCTCCCTTTTTTGAAGATCGGAATAACGTTTGCTCTTTTCCAGTCTTCCGGGACATCTCCAGTCCTTAAAGAGGTTCCGAAGATGATGGACAAGGGCTGTGCAAGTTCTCTGGAAAGTTCTTTGAGTACTCTCGGGTGCATTTCATCTGGACCAGGGGATTTGAACTCATCCAGTGCAGCTAAATGCCTCTCGACCACCTCTCTATCCATGTTAACCTGCCACCCAGACACTATCCTTTGGCTACAGCCATCTCTAGATGTGCCTAAACACTTTGACCTGTGGGAAAAAACAGATGTAAAATAGGCACTAAGCCTTTCTGCTTTCTCTGCATCTTCCGTTAGAGTTTGTCCATCCGCACCCAACAGCGGGCCTATTGCCTCCTTTACTTTACGTTTGCTCCTCACGTAACTGAAAAATCTTTTCTTGTTACAATGGGCTTCCCTGGCCAATCTTAGCTCACTCTCAGCTTTGGCCTTTCTGATGATTGATCTACAGTGCCTAGTAACCTGTAGGTACTCTTCTTTAGAGCTCTGTCCTTCCCTCCATTTCCTGAACATTTTCCTTTTCTTTCTTAGTTCCTCTTGAAGTTCTCTGTTCATCCAAATAGGCTTCTTAGAGCTCCTGCAGTGTTTTCGTATTTCTGGAATAGTCATTGATTGAGCATGCAATAGCTCTTGTTTGAGTAGCGCCCACCCTTCACATGCTCCCTTCCCTTCCAGCATTCTCGTCCATGGTATGACACTCATCATGTCTCTGAGTTTATTAAAGTTTTCCCTACGAAAATCCAACATCCGCGTCTGGCTACAAGCTTCCTTGGCTCCCCATCTCAAAAGGAATTCTATGAGGACATGGTCACTTCCCCCTAGGGTCCCCACCTCCTTTACCTCATCCACCAACTCTTGCCTGTTGGTCAGTATTAAGTCCAGTATGGCTGAACCTCTTGTGGGTTCATCTACCATTTGATAAATGAAATTGTCAGCCAGGCAGGTCAGAAACTTGCATGACTGAGGACGCTTCGCAGAGTTTGTTTCCCAGCACACAGACCTAGACCCCCCTCCCTAGACGCCCCTCCCCAGCTAGGACCTTGAGGACCGATGCCGCACTATACCCCCCTAGACCCCCGTCCCCAGCTAGGGCCTGGGGGATCCAGTCCACTCTAGTACCCCCTCCATAGCTAGGGCCCCTAGCCCCCTCCTCAGCCAGGGCATGGAGGACCAAGGCCTCCCTAGACCCCTCCCCCAGTCAGGGTATGGAGGACCCAGGCCGACCTAGACCCCCCTCCCTAGATGCCCCCCCCAGCCAAGGCCTGGAGGTCCCTGGCCAACATAGACCCCCCTCCCCAGGAAGGGGCTGGAGGACCCAGGCCACCCCAGTCCACCCTCCATAGCCAGGCCCTGGAGGACCCAGCCTGCCCTAGACCCCCCTCCCCAGTCAGGGCCTGGAGGACCGAGGCCAACCTAGTCCCCCCTCCCTAGCCAGGCCCTGGAGGACCCAGGCTGCCCTAGACCCCCCCTCCCCAGGCCGGGCCTGGAGGACCCAGTCCACCCTAGTCCCCCCTCCCCAGCCAGGGCCTGGAGGACCCAGGCTGCCCTAGACCCCCCTCCCCAGCCAGGGCCTGGAGGACCCAGGCCACCCTAGTCCCCCCTCCCTAGTCAGGGCCTGGAGGACCCAGGACAACGTAACCCCCCCCTTCCTAGACGCCCCCCCCCAGCCATCGCCTGGAGGTCCCAGGCCAACCTAGACCAACCTCCCCAGACAGGGCCTGGAGGACCGAGGCCTCCCTAGACCCCCCCCCCCAGTCAGGGACTGGAGGACTCAGGCCAACGTAGACCCCCCTCCCCAGCCAGGGCCTGGAGGACCCAGGCCAACCTAGACCCCCCCCCCCTAGATGGCCCCCCACAGCGGGGGCCTGGAGGAACCACGCCACCCTAGTCCCCCATCCCTAGCCAGGCCGTGGAGGACCCAGGCTGCCGCAGACGCCCCACCCCAGCCAGGGGCTGGAGGACCCACGCCGCCGTAGTCCCCACTCCCCAGCCCAGTCTCTGAGGACCCATGCCACCGTAGAATACCCTCCCCAGTCAGGGAAAGGAGGACCCAGGCTGCCCTAGAATCCGCTCCCCAGCCAGGGCCCGGAGGACCCAGGCCAACTTAGACCCCCCTCCTCAGGCAGGGTCTGAAGGACCCAGGCCGCCCTAGACTCCTTTCCTTAGCCAGGGCCTGGAGGACCCAGGCCAACCTAGACCCCCCTCCCTAGACCCCCCTTCCCAGCCAGGGCCTGGAGGACCCAGGCCACACTATACCGCCCTAGACCCCCCTCCCCAGGCAGGGCCTGGAGGATCCAGTCCACCCTAGTACCCCCTCCCTAGCCAGGGCCCCTAGCCCCCTCCTCAGCCAGGGCATGGAGGACCAAGGCCTCCCTAGACGCCCCTCCCCAGCCAGGGCCTGATGGACCCAGGCCCACCTAGACCCCTCCCCCAGTCAGGGCCTGGAGGACCCAGGCCGACCCAGACCCCCCTCCCTAGATGCCCCCCCCAGCCAAGGCCTGGAGGTCCCAGGCCAACATAGACCCCCCTCCCCAGGAAGGGGCTGGAGGACCCAGGCCACCCCAGTCCGCCCTCCCTAGCCAGGCCCTGGAGGACCCAGCCTGCCCTAGACCCCCCTCCCCAGTCAGGGCCTGGAGGACCCAGGCCACCCTAGTCCCCCCTCCCTAGCCAGGCCCTGGAGGACTCAGGCCACCCTAGTCCCCCCTCCCTAGTCAGGGCCTGGAGGACCCAGGACAACGTAACCCCCCCCTTCCTAGACGCCCCCCCCCAGCCATGGCCTGGAGGTCCCAGCCCAACCTAAACCCCCCTCCCCAGACAGGGCCTGGAGGACCCAGACCACCCTAGTCCCCCCTCCCTAGCCAGGCCCTGGAGGACTCAGGCCTCCCAAGACCCCCCCCCCAGTCAGGGCCGGGAGGTCCCATGCCAAACAATACCCCCCACCCCAGGCAGGGCCTGGAGGATCTAGTCCACCCTAGTACCCCCTCCCTAGCCAGGGCCCCTAGTCCCCACCCCCAGTCAGGGCCTGGAGGACCCAGGCCGACCTAGACCCCCCTCCCTAGATTCCCCCCCCCCCAAGCCTAGGGCTGGAGGTCCCAGGCCAACCTAGACCGCCCTCCCTAGGCCCCCCCCCAGCCATGGCCTGGAAGTCCCTGGCCATCCTAGACCCCCCCTCCCCAGGCAGGCCATGGAGGACCCAGGCCACCCTAGTCCCCCCTCCCTAGCCAGGCCAGGGAGGACCGAGGCTGCCCTAAACTCCCCACCACAGCCAGGGCCTGGAAGACCCAGGCGACCCTAGTCCCCCTCCCCAGCCAGGGCCTGGAGGACCCAGGCCAACCTAGACCCCCATCCCTAGATGGCCCCCCACAGCCGGGGGCTGGAGGTCCCACGCCAACCTGGACCCCCCTCCACAGGCAGGGCCTGTAGAACCCAGGCCACCCTAGTCCGCCCTCCCTAGTCAGGGCCTGGAGGACCCAGGCCAACCTAAACCCCCCTCAATAGACGTCCCCCCCCCCGGCGATGGCCTGGAGGTCCCAGGCCAACCTAGACCCCCCCTCCCCACGCAGGGCCTGGAGGACCCAGGCCACCCTAGTCCCCCCTCCCTAGCCAGGCCCTGGAGGACCGAGGCTGCCCTAGACCCCCCCTTCCCAGACAGGGTCTGGAGGACCCAGGCTACCCTAGTCCCCCCTCCCTAGCCAGGCCCGGGAGGACCCAGGCTGCCCTAGACCCCCACACCAGCCAGGGCCTGGAGGACCCAGGCCACCCTAGACCCCCCTACCCAGCAAGGGCCTGGAGGTCCCAGGCCAACCTAGACTCCCCCCCCCCCCCCAGTCAGGGCCTGGAGGACGTGGGCCACACTATACCGCCCTAGACTCCCCTCTCCATTCAGGGCCTGGAGGACCCAGGCCAACCTAGACCCCGCTCCCTAGATGCCTCACCCCAGGCAGGGTCTGGAGGACCCATGCCACCCTAGACCCCCCTCCCCAGCCAGGGCCTGGAGGACCCAGGCCACACTATAACGCCCTAGACCCCTGTCCCCAGCCAGGTCCTGGAGGACCCATGCCACCCTAGACCCCCCTCCCCAGCAAGGGCCTGGAGGTCCCAGGCCAACCTAGACTCTCCCTCCCCCAGTCAGGGCCTGGTGGACGTGGGCCACACTATACTGCCCTAGACTCCCGTCTCCATAGGCCAACATAGACTCCTCACCCAATCAGGGCATGGAGGTCCGAAGTCAACTTAGACCCCCCTCCCCAGCCAGGGCCTGGAGGACTCAAGCCAACCTAGACCCCCATCCCTAGACGCCACTCCCCAGCCAGGTCCTTGAGGACCGATGCCACACTATACCCCCCTAGACCACGTCCCCAGCCAGGGCCTGGAGGACCAAGGCCTCTCTAGACCCCCCTCCCCAGCCAGTGCCTGGAGGACCGAGGCCTCGCTAGACCCTCCCCCAGTCAGGGCCGGGAGGACCCAGGCCACTGTAGACCCCCCCTCCCCCTCATGGACTGGAAGACCCAGGATGCCCTATTCCCCGATCCCTAGTGAGGTCCTGGAGGACCCAGGGTGCCCTAGACCCCCCTCCCCAGCCAGGGCCTAGAGTACCAAGGCCACCCTAGTCCCCCCTCCCTAGCCAGGCCCTGGAGGACCCAGGCTGCCCTAGACCCCCCCTCCCCAGCCAGGGCCTGGAGGACCCAGGCCACCATAGTCCCACCTCACTAGGCAGGACCTGGAAGACCCAGGCCAACCTGAACCCCCCTCCCTAGACACCCCCCCAGCCATGGCCTGGAGGTCCCAGGCCAACCTAGACCCCCCTCCCCAGGCAGGGCCTGGAGGACCCAGGCCACCCTAGTCCCCCCCCCCTAGCCAGGCCCTGGAGGACCCAGGCTGCCCTAGACCCCCCTCCCCAGCCAGGGCCTGGAGGACCCAGGCCACCCTAGTCCCCCCCCTAGCCCTGGAGGACCCAGGCTGCCCTAGACCCTCCTACCGAGACAGGGCCTGGAGAACCCAGGCTACCCTAGTCCCCCCTCCCTAGCCAGGCACTGGAGGACTCAGGCTGCCCTAGACCCCACTTCCCAGACAGGGCCTGGAGGACCCAGGCCACTCTAGTCCCCCCCTCCCTAGCCAGGCCCTGGAGGACCCAGGCTGCCAAAGACCCCCGTCCCCAGCCAGGGCCTGGAGGTCCCAGGCCACCCTAGTCCCCCCAACCTAGTCAGGGCCTGGAGGACCCAGGCCAACCTAAACCCCCCTCCCTAGTCATCCCCCCTCCAGCCAGGGCCTAGAGGACCCAGGCCAACCTAGACCACCCTCCCCAGGCAGGGCCTGGAGGATCCAGTCCACCCTAGTACCCCCCTCCCTAGCCAGGGCCCCTAGCCCCCTCCTCAGCAAGGGCCTGGAGGACCAAGGCCTCCCTAGACCCCCCTCCCCAGCCAGGGCCTGGAGGACCCAGGCTTCCCTAGCCCCCCCCGCCCCAGTCCAGGCCTGGAGGACCCAGGCCGACCTAGACCCCCCCTCCCTAGATGCCCAACCCCAGCCATGGCCTGGAGATTTCAGGCCAACCTAGACCGCCCTCCCTAGCCAGGCCCTGGGGGACCCAGGCTGCCCTAGACACCCCTCACCAGTCAGGGGCTGGAGGACCCAGCCCACCCTAGACCCCCCTCCCCAGCAAGGGCCTGGAGGTCCCAGGCCAACCTAGACTCCCCCCCCAGTCAGGGCCTGGAGGACGTGGGCCAACCTAGTCCCCCCTCCCTAGACGCCCCTCCCCAGCCAGGTCCTTGAGGACCGATGCCACACTATACCCCCCCTAGACCCCCGTCCCCAGCCAGGGCATGGAGGACCAAGGCCACCGTAGACCCCCCTCCCCCTCATGGACTGGAGGACCCAGGATGTCCTATTCCCCCATCCCTAGTGAGGCCCTGGAGGACCCAGGCTGCCCTAGACGCCCTTCCCCAGCCAGGGCCTGGAGGACAAAGGCCCCCCTAGTCCCCCCTCCCTAGCCAGGCCCTGGAGGACACAGGCTGCCCTAGACCCCCCTCCAAAGCCAGGGCCTGGAGGACCCAGGCCAACCTAAACCCCTCTCCCTAGTCATCCCCCTCCAGCCAGGGCCTGGAGGACTCAGGCCAACCTAAACCCCCCTTCCCAGGCAGGGCCTGGAGGACCCAGGCCACCCTAGTCCCCAGTCACTAGCCAGGCCCTGGAGGACCCAGGCTGCCCTAGACCCCCCTTCCCAGACAGGGCCTAGAGGACCCAGGCCAACCTAGACTACCCTCCCCAGGCAGGGCCTAGAGGATCCAGTCCACCCTAGTACCCCATCCCTAGCCAGGGCCCCTAGCCCTCTCCTCAGCAAGGGCCTGGAGGACCAAGGCCTCCCTAGACCCCCCTCCCCAGCCAGGGCCTGGAGGACCCAGGCTTCCCTAGCCCCCCCCCCCAGACTAGGCCTGGAGGACCCAGGCCGACCTAGACCCCCCTCCCTAGATGCCCAACCCCAGCCATGGCCTGGAGATTTCAGGCCAACAGGCCCCTCCCCAGGAAGGGGCTGGAGGACCCAGGCCACCCTAGTCCGCACTCCCTAGCCAGGCCATGGAGGACCCAGGCTGCCCTAGACGCCCCTCCCTAGCCAGGGCCTGGAGGACCCAGGCCACTCTAGTCCCCCCTCCCTAGGCAGGCCCTGGAGGACCCAGGCTGCCCTAGACCCCCCTTCCCAGTCAGGGCCGGGAAGACCCAGGCCACCGTAGACCCCCCTCCCCCCTCAGGGACTGGAGAACCCTGGATGCCCTATTCCCCCATCCCTAGCCAGGCCCTGGAGGAGATAGGCTGCCCTAGACCCCCTCCCCAGCCAGGTCCTGGAGGACCCAGGCCACCCTAGACCCCCCTCCTCAGCCAGGGCCTGGAGGACCAAGACCTCCCTAGACCCCCCCCCCCCACAGTCCAGGCCTGGAGGACTCAGGCCAACTTAGACCCCCTCCCCAGCCAGGGACTGGAGGACCCAGGCCAACCTAGACCCCCCTCCCTAGATGCCCGCCCCCCCCGCCATGGCCTGGAGGTCCCAGGCCAGCCTAGACCCCCCTCCCCAGGCAGGGCCTGGAGGATCCAGTCCACCCTAGTACCCCCTCCCTAGCCAGGGCCCCTAGCCCCCTCCTCAGCCAGGGCCTGGAGTACCCAGGCCAACCTAGACCCCCCTCCCTAGATGCCCGCCCCCCCGCCATGGCCTGGAGGTCCCAGGCCAACATAGACCCCCCTCCCCAGGAAGGGGCTGGAGGACCCAGGCCACCCTAGTCCGCCCTCCCTAGCCAGGCCCTGGAGGACCCAGGCTGCCCTAGACCCCCCTCCCCAGCCAGGGCCTGGAGAACCCCGGCCACCCTAGTCCCCCCTCCTTAGTCAGGGCCTGGAGGTCCCAGGCCAACCTAAACCCCCATTCCCAGACAGGGCCTAGAGGACTCAGGCCACCCTAGTCCCCTCTCCCTAGCCAGACCCTGGAGGACCCAGGCTGCCCTTGACACCCCTCCCCAGCCAGGGCCTGGAGGACCCAGGCTGCCCTAGACCCCCCTTCCCAGCCAGGTCCTGGATGACATAGGCCACCCTAGACCCCCCTCCTCAGCCAGGGCCTGGAGGACCAAGGGCTCCCTAGACCCCCCCCCCAGTCCACGCCTGGAGGACTCAGGCCAACGTAGACCCCCCTCCCCAGCCAGGGCCTGGAGGACCCGGGCCAACCTAGACCCCCCTGACTAGATGCCCGACCCCCCGCCATGGCCTGGAGGACCAAGGCCTCCCTAGACCCCCCTCCCCAGCCAGGGCCTGGAGGACCCAGGCTTCCCTATCCCCCACCCCCAGTCAGGTCCTGCAGGACCCAGACCGACCTAGACCCCCCTCCCTAGATGCCCAACCCCAGCCATGGCCTGGAGGACCCAGGTCAACCTAAACCCCCCTCCCTAGAGCCCCCCCAGCCATGGTCTGGAGGACCCAGGCCAACCTAGACCCCCCTCCCCAGGCAGGGCCTGGAGGATCCAGGCCACCCTAGTCCACCCTCCCTAGCCAGGCCCTGGAGGAACCAGGCTACCCTACACCCCCCTCCACAGCCAGGGCCTGGAGTTCCCAGGCCAACCTAGACCCCCCTCCCGAGACCCCCGTCCCCAGCCAGGGCCTGGAGGAGCAAGTCAATCTCTAGACCCCCCCTCCGCAGCCAGGGCCTGGAGGACCCAGGCCAACGTAGACCCCCCCTCCCCAGCCAGGGCCTGGAGGACCCAGGCCAACGTAGACCCCCCTCCCTTGACTGCCCCCCCTGCCATGGCCTGGAGGTCCCACGCCAACCTAGACCCCCCTCCCCAGGCAGGGCCTGTAGGACCCAGGCCAACGTAGACCCCTTCCCCAGCCAGGGCCTGGAGGACCCAGGCCAACCTAGACCCCCCTCCCTAGATGCCCGCCCCCCCACCATGGCCTGGAGGTCCCAGGCCAACCTAGTCCCCCCTCCCTAGCCAGGGCCTGGAGGACCCAGGCCACCCTAGACCCCCCTCCCCAGCAAGGGCCTGGAGGTCCCGGGCCAACCTAGACTCCCCCCCCCCCCAGTCAGGGTCTGGAGGACGTGGGCCACACTATACCGCCCTAGACTCCCCCTCCATTCAGGGCCTGGAGGGGCCCAGGCTGCCCAACACTCCCCTCTCCATTCAGGGCCTGGAGGACCCAGGCTGCCCAAGACCCCCCTCCCCAGCCAGGTCCTGGAGGACCCAGGCCAACTTAGACCCCCCCTCCCTAGACGCCCCTCCCCAGCCAGGTCCTTGAGGACCGATGCCACACTATAACCCCCCTCGACCCCCGTCCCCCAGCCAGGGCCTGGAGGACCAAGGCCTCTCTAGACCCCCCCTCCCCAGCCAGGGCCTGGAGGACCGAGGCCACCCCTAGTCCCCCATCGCTAGCCCCCAGGCTGCCCTAGACGCCCCACCCCCAGCCATGGCCCTGGAGATTTCAGGCCAACAGGCCCCTCCCCAGGAAGGGGGCTGGAGGACCCAGGCCACCCTAGTCCGCCCTCCCTAACCAGGCCCTGGAGGACCCAGGCTGCCCTAGAGGCCCCTCCCCAGACAGGGCCAGGAGGACCCAGGCCACCCTAGTCCCCCCCTCCCTAGCCAGGCCCTGGAGGACCCAGGCTGCCCTAGACCCCCCCTCCCCCAGCCAGGACCTGGAGGACCCAGGCCACCCTAGTCCCCCCTTCCCTAGTCAGGGCCTGGAGGACCCAAGGCCACCCTAGTCCCCCCTCCCTAGCCAGGCCCTGGAGGACCCAGGCCTCCCTAGACCCCCCCTCCCCAGGCAGGGCCTGGAGGACCCAGGCCACCCTAGTCCCCCCTCCTTAGTCAAGCCCTGGAGGACCCAGGCTGCCCTAGACCCCCCCTTCCCAGACAGGACCCAGGCCACCCTAGTCCCCCCCTCCCCTAGCCAGGGCCTGGAGGACCCAGGCCACCCCTATACCCCCCCTCCCTTGCCAGGGCCTGGAGGACAAAGGGCCACCCTAGACCCCCCTCCCCAGCCAGGGCCTGGAGGACCCAGGCCACCCTAGACCCCCCTCCTCAGCCAGGGCCTGGAGGACCAAGGGCTCCCTAGACCCCCCCCACCCCAGTCCACGCCTGGAGGACTCAGGCCAACGTAGACCCCCTCCCCAGCCAGGGCCTGGAGGACCCAGGCCAACCTAGACCCCCCCTGACTAGATGCCCGCCCCCCCCCCCACCATGGCCTGGAGATCCCAGGCCAACATAGACTCCTCTCCCCAGGAAGGGGCTGGAGCGACCCAGGACACCCTAGTCCCCCCTCCCTAGCCAAGCCCCTGGAAGACCGAGGCCGCCATAGACTCCTCTCCCCATGCAGGGCCAGAAGGACACAGGCTGCCCTAGACCCCCCTCCTCCCGGTCAGCGTCCGGAGGACCCAGGACAACTTACACCCCCCTCCCTAGGCAGCGTCTGGAGGACCCAGGTCGCCCTAGAACCCCCCTCCTCAGCCAGGGTCTGGAGGACCCAGGCCACACTATACCCCCCCTAGACCCCCTTCCCCAGCCAGGGCCTGGAGGACCCAGGCCGCCATAGACCCCCCCTCCCAAGCCAGCCCTAGACCCCCCTCCCCAGCCAGGCCCTGAAGGACCCAGCCTGCCCTCGACCCCCCCTCCCCAGCCAGGGCCTGGAGGACCCAGGCCACCCTAGTCCCCCCTCCATACCAGGCCCTGGAGGACCCAGGCTGCCCTAGACCCCCCTCCCCAGAAAGGGCCTGGAAGACCCAGGCCACCCTACACCCCCTTCCCCAGCCAGTGCCTGGCGGTCCTCCAGACCTCCCTAGACCCCCCCCAGTCAGGGCCTGGAGGATTCAGGCCAACGTAGACCCCGCTCCCCCGGCAGGGCCTGGACTCTGGACCTCCTCCCCAGCCAGGTCCTGGAAGACCGAGGCGGCCATAGACTCCCCTCCCTAGACGCCCCCCCCCCCGAACAAGGGCCTGGAGAACCCACGCCAAACTTGTCCCCAGGCAGCCCCAGGCAGCCCTAGACGCCCCCCCCCCCCAGCCATGGCCTGGAGATCCCAGGCCAACATAGACCCCCCTCCCCAGGAAGGGGCTGGAGGACCCAGGACACCCTAGTCCCCCCTCCCTAGCCAAGCCCTGGAGGACCCAGGCTGCCCTAGGCCCCCTCTCCCCAGGCAGGGCCTTGAGGATCCAGTACACCCTAGTACACCCTCCCAAGCCAGGGCCGCTAGCCCCCTCCTCAGCCAGGGCTTAGAGGACCAAGGCCTCCCTAGACGCCCCTCCCAAGCCAGGGCCTGGAGGACAGGGCTCCCTAGACCCCCCCTAGACCCCCCCAGGAGGACCCAGGCTGACCTAGACCCCCCTCCCTAGATGCCCCCCCCCAGCCAAGGCCTGGAGGTCCCAGGCCAACATAGACCCCCCTCCACAGGAAGGGGCTGGAGGACCCAGGACACCCTAAACCCCCCCAGGAGGACCCAGACCGACCTAGACCCCCCTCCCTAGATGCACAACCCCAGCCATGGCCTGGAGGACCCAGGCCAACCTAAACCCCCCTCCCTAGAGCCCCCCCAGCCATGGTCTGGAGGACCCAGGCCAACCTAGACCCCCCTCCCCAGGCAGGGCCTGGAGGACCCTGGCCACCCTAGTCCCCCCTCCCTAGCCAGGCCCTGGAGGACCCAGGCTACCCTACACCCCCCTCCACAGCCAGGGCCTGGATTTCCCAGGCCAACCTAGACCCCCCTCCCTAGACCCCCGTCCCCAGCCAGGGCCTGGAGGACCAAGGCAATCTCTAGACCCCCCCTCCGCAGCCAGGGCCTGGAGGACCCAGGCAAACGTAGACCCCCCTCCCTTGACTGCCCCCCTGCCATGGCCTGCAGGTCCCACGCCAACCTAGACCCCCCTCCCCAGGCAGGGCCTGTAGGACCCAGGCCAACGTAGACCCCTTCCCCAGCCAGGGCCTGGAGGACCCAGGCCAACCTAGACCCCCTCCCTAGATGCCCGCCCCCCCACCATGGCCTGGAGGTCCTAGGCCAACCTAGTCCCCCCTCCCTAACCAGGGCCTGGAGGACCCAGGCCACCCTAGACCCCCCTCCTCAGCCAGGGCCTGGAGGACCAAGACCTCCCTAGACCCCCCCCCCACAGTCCAGGCCTGGAGGACTCAGGCCAACTTAGACCCCCTCCCCAGCCAGGGACTGGAGGACCCAGGCCAACCTAGACCCCCCTCCCTAGATGCCCGCCCCCCCGCCATGGCCTGGAGATCCCAGGCCAGCCTAGACCCCCCTCCCCAGGCAGGGCCTGGAGGATCCAGTCCACCCTAGTACACCCCCTCCCTAGCCAGGGCCCCTAGCCCCCTCCTCAGCCAGGGCCTGGAGGACCCAGGCCAACCTATACCCCCCTCCCTATATGCCCGCCCCCCCGCCATGGCCTGGAGGTCCCAGGCCAACATAGACCCCCCTCCCCAGGAAGGGGCTGGAGGACCCAGGCCACCCTAGTCCGCCCTCCCTAGCCAGGCCCTGGAGTCTGCCCTAGAGGCCCCTTCCCAGACAGGGTCAGGGGGACCCAGGCCACCCTAGTCCCCCCCCTCCCTAGCCAGACCTTGTAGGACCCAGGCCACCCTAGACCCCCCTCCCCAGCCAGGGCCTGGAGAACCCCGGCCACCCTAGTCCCCCCCTCCTTAGTCAGGGCCTGGAGGACCCAGGCCAACCTAAACCCCCCTCCCTAGTCGCCCCCCCTCAGGCCAATCTAAACCCCCGTTCCCAGACAGGGCCTAGAGGACTCAGGCCACCCTAGTCCCCCCTCCCTAGCCAGACCCTGGAGGACCCAGGCTGCCCTTGACACCCCTCCCCAGCCAGGGCCTGGAGGACCCAGGCTGCCCTAGACCCCCGCTTCCCAGCCAGGTCCTGGATGACATAGGCCACCCTAGACCCCCCTCCTCAGCCAGGGCCTGGAGGACCAAGGGCTCCCTAGACCCCCCCCCCAGTCCACGCCTGGAGGACTCAGGCCAACATAGACCCCCTCCCCTGCCAGGGCCTGGAGGACCCGGGCCAACCTAGACCCCCTCCCTAGACGGCCCCCCCCCCTGCCATGGCCTGGAGGTCCCACGCCAACCTAGACCCCCCTCCCCAGGCAGGGCCTGTAGGACCCAGGCCACCCTAGTCCCCCATCGCTAGCCCCCAGGCTGCCCTAGACGCCCACCCCAGCCAGGGGCTGGAGGACCCAGGCCAACCTAGACCCCCTCCCTAGACGGCCCCCCCCCCTGCCATGGCCTGGAGGTCCCACGCCAACCTAGACCCCCCTCCCCAGGAAGGGGCTGGAGGACCCAGGCCACCCTAGTCCCCCATCGCTAGCCAGGCCCTGGAGGACCCAGGCTGCCCTAGACGCCCACCCCAGCCAGGGGCTGGAGGACCCAGGCCACCCTAGTCCCCCCTCCCCAGCCCAGTCCTGGAGGACCCATGCCACCGTAGACCACCCTCCCCAGTCAGGGAAAGGAGGACCCAGGCGGCCCTAGACTCCGCTCCCCGGCCAGGGCCCGGATGACCCAGGCCAACGTAGACCCCTTCCCCAGCCAGGGCCTGGAGGAACCAGGCCAACCTAGACCCCCCTCCCTATTTGCCTGCCCCCCCCGCCATGGCCTGGTGTTCCCAGCCCAACCTAGTCCCCCCTCCCTAGCCAGTCCCTGGAGGACCCAGGCTGCCCTGGACCCCCCTCCCCAGACAGGGACTGGAGGACGCAGGCCACCCTAGACCCCCCCCCAGTCAGGGCCTGGAGGACCCAGGCCACCCTAGACCCCCCCTCGTCAGCCAGGGCCTGGAGGACCCAGGCCACCCGATTCCCCCCTCCCTAGCCAGGCCCTGGAGGACCCAGGCTTCCCTAGACCCCCCTCCCCAGCCAGGGCCTGGAGGACCCAGGCTTCCCTAGACCCCCCTCCCCAGCCAGGTCCTGGAGGACCCAGGCCACCCTAGACCCCCCTCGTCAGCCAGGGCCTGGAGGACCCAGGCCACCCTAGACCCCCCTCCCCAGGCAGGGCCTGGGGTACCCAGGCCTCCCCCCTTCCCAGACAGGGACTAGAGGACCCAGGCCACCCTAGACCCCCCTCCTCAGCCAGGGCCTGGAGGACCCGGGCCAACCTAGACCACCCTCCCCAGGCAGGGCCTGGAGGATCCAGTCCACCCTAGTACCCCCTCCCTAGCCAGGGCTCCTAGCCCCCTCCTCAGCCAGGGCCTGGAGGACCAAGTCCTCCCTAGACCCCCCTCCCCAGCCAGGGCTTGGAGGACTCAGGCTTCCCTAGCCCCCCCACAGTCCGGGCCTGGAGGACCCAGGCTTACCTAGACCCCCCTCCCTAGATGCCCAACCCCAGCCATGGCCTGGAGATTTCAGGCCAACAGGCCCCTCCCCAGGAAGGGGCTGGAGGACCCAGGCCACCCTAGTCCGCCCTCCCTAGCCAGGCCCTGGAGGACCCAGGCTGCCCTAGAGGCCCCTCCCCAGACAGGGCCAGGAGGACCCAGGCCCTGGAGGACCCAGGCTGCCCTAGACCCCCCTCCCCAGGCAGGGCCTGGAGGACCCAGGCCACCCTAGTCCCCCCTCCTTAGTCAGGGCCCTGGAGGACCCAGGCTGCCCTAGACCCCCCCCTTCCCAGACAGGACCCAGGCCACCCTAGTCCCCCCCTCCCTAGCCAGGGCCTGGAGGACCCAGGCCACCCTATACCCCCCTCCCTAGCCAGGGCCTGGAGGACCCAGGCCACCCTAGACCCCCCTCCCCAGCCAGGGCCTTGAGGACCCAGGCTGCCCTAGACCCCCCTCCCCAGCCAGGTCCTGGAGGACCCAGGCCACCCTAGACCCCCCTCCTCAGCCAGGGCCTGGAGGACCAAGGGCTCCCTAGACCCCCCCCCCAGTCCACGCCTGGAGGACTCAGGCCAACGTAGACCCCCTCCCCAGCCAGGGCCTGGAGGACCCGGGCCAACCTAGACCCCCCTGACTAGATGCCCGACCCCCCGCCATGGCCTGGAGGACCAAGGCCTCCCTAGACCCCCCTCCCCAGCCAGGGCCTGGAGGATCCAGTCCACCCTAGTACCCCCTCCCTAGCCAGGGCCCCTAGCCCCCTCCTCAGGCACGGCCTGGAGGACCAAGGCCTCCCTAGACCCCCCTCCCCAGCCAGGGCCTGGAGGACCCAGACCGACCTAGACCCCCCCTCCCTAGATGCACAACCCCAGCCATGGCCAGGAGGACCCAGGCCAACCTAAACCCCCCTCCCTAGAGCCCCCCCAGCCATGGTCTGGAGGACCCAGGCCAACCTAGACCCCCCTCCCCAGGCAGGGCCTGGAGGACCCAGGCCACCCTAGTCCCCCCTCCCTAAACCCCCGTCACCAGCCAGGCCCTGGAGGACGTGGGCCACACTATACCGCCCTAGACTCCCCTCTCCATTCAGGGCCTGGAGGACCCAGGCTGCCCAAGACCCCCCTCCCCAGCCAGGGCCTGGAGGACCCAGGCCAACCTAGACCCCCCTCCCTAGACGCCCCTCCCCAGCCAGGGTATGGAGGACCAAGGCCTCTCTAGACCCCCCTCCCCAGCCAGGGCCTGGAGGACCGAGGCCACCCTAGTCCCCCATCGCTAGCCAGGCCCTGGAGGACCCACGCCAACCTAGACCCCCTCCCTAGACGGGCCCCCCTGCCATGGCCTGGAGGTCCCCACGCCAACCTAGACCCCCGTCCCCAGGCACGGCCTGTAGGACCCAGGCCACCCTAGTCCCCCATCGCTAGCCAGGCCCTGGAGGACCCAGGCTGCCCTAGACGCCCACCCCAGCCAGGGGCTGGAGGACCCCACGCCGCCCAAGTCCCCCCTCCCCAGCCCAGTCTTGGAGGACCCATGCCACCGTAGACCACCCTCCCCAGTCAGGGAAAGGAGGACCCAGGCTGCCCTAGAATCCGCTCCCCAGCCAGGGCCGGAGGACCCAGGCCAACTTAGACCCCCCTTCCCAGGCAGGGTCTGGAGGACCCAGGCCGCCCTAGACCCCCCTCCCTAGCCAGGCCCTGGAGGACTCAGGCCTCCCTAGACACCCCTCCCCAGCCAGGACCTGGAGGACCCAGGCCTCCCTAGACCCCCCTCCCCAGGCAGGGCCTGGAGGACCCAGGCCACCCTAGTCCCCCCTCCCTAGCCAGGCCCTGGAGGACTCAGGCTGCCCTAGACCCCCCTCCCCAGCCAGGACCTGGAGGACCCAGGCCACCCTAGTCCCCCCTCCCCAGCCAGGACCTGGAGGACCCAGGCCACCCTAGTCCCCCCTCCCCAGCCAGGACCTGGAGGACCCAGGCCACCCTAGTCCACCCTCCCTAGCCAGGCGCTGGAGGACCCAGGCCTCCCTAGACCCCCCTCCCCAGCCAGGACCTGGAGGACCCAGGCTACCCTAGTCCACCCTCCCTAGCCAGGACCTGGAGGACCCAGGCTGCCCTAAACCCCCCTCCCAGCCAGGACCTGGAGGACCCAGGCTGCCCTAAACCCCCCTCCCCAGCCAGGCCCTGGAGGACCCAGGCCTCCCTAGACCCCCCTCCCTAGCCAGGCCCTGGAGGATTCAGGCTGCCCTAGACACCCTTCCCCAGACAGGGACTGGAGGACGCAGGCCACCCTAGACCCCCCCCCCCAGTCAGGGCCTGGAGTACCCAGGCCAACCTAGTCCCCCGTCCCTAGCCAGGCCCTGGAGGACCAAGGCTGCCCTAGACCCCCCCTTCCCAGACAGGGCCTGGAGGACGCAGGCCACCCTAGACCCCCCCCCAGTCAGGGCCTGGAGGACCCAGGCCACCCTAGTCCACCCTCCCCAGCCAGGCCCTGGAGGACCCAGGCCACCCTAGTCCCCCCTCCCTAGCCAGGACCTGGAGGACCCAGGCTGCCCTAAACCCCCCTCCCCAGCCAGGCCCTGGAGGACCCAGGCCACCCTAGTCCCCCCTCCCTAGCCAGGCCCTGGAGGACTCAGGCTGCCCTAGACCCCCTTCCCCAGACAGGGACTGGAGGACGCAGGCCACCCTAGACCCCCCCCCCCCAGTCAGGGCCTGGAGTACCCAGGCCAACCTAGTCCCCCGTCCCTAGCCAGGCCCTGGAGGAACAAGGCTGCCCTAGACCCCCCTTCCCAGACAGGGCCTAGAGGACTCAAGCCAACATAGACCCCCCTCCCCAGGAAGGGGCTGGAGGACCCAGGCCACCCTAGTCCCCCCTCCCTAGCCAGGGCCTAGAGGACTCAAGCCAACATAGACCCCCCTCCCCAGGAAGGGGCTGGAGGACCCAGGCCACCCTAGCCCCCCTCCCTAGCCAGGCCCTGGAGGACCCAGGCTGCCCTAGACCCCCCTTCCCAGACCAGGGCCTAGAGGACCCAGGCCACCCTATTCCCCCCTCCCTAGCCAGGCCCTGAGGACCCAGGCTGCCCTTGACCCCCCTCCCCAGCCAGGGCCTGGAGGACCCAGGCTTCCCTAGACCTCCATCCCCAGCCAGGTCCTGGAGGACCCAGGCCACCCTAGAACCCCCCTCGTCAGCCAGGGCCTGGAGGACCCAGGCCACCCTAGACCCCCCTCCCCAGGCAGGGCCTAGAGGTCCCAGGCCACCCTAGACCCCCCTCCCTAGCCAGGCCCTGGAGGACCCAGGCTGCCCTTGACCCCCCTCCCCAGCCAGGGCCTGGAGGACCAGGCTTCCCTAGACCCCCCCTCCCCAGCCAGGTCCTGGAGTACCCAGGCCACCCTAGACCCCCCTCCTAAGCCAGGGCCTGGAGGACCAAGGGCTCCATAGACCCCCACCAGTCCAGGCCTGGAGGACTCAGGCAAACGTAGACCCCCTCCCCAGCCAGGGCCTGGAGGACCCGGGCCAACCTAGACCCCCCTGACTAGATGCCCGCCCCCCCGCCATGGCCTGGAGGTCCCAGGCCAAACTAGACCACCCTCCCAAGGCAGGCCTGGAGGATCCAGACCACCCTAGTACCCCCTCCCTAGCCAGGGCCCCTAGCCCCCTCCTCAGCCAGGGCCTGGAGGACCAAGGCCTCCCTAGACCCCCCTCCCCAGCCAGGGCCTGGAGGACCCAGGCTTCCCTAGCCCCGCCCCCAGTCAGGGCCTGGAGGACCCAGACCGACCTAGACCCCCCTCCCTAGATGCACAACCCCAGCCATGGCCTGGAGGACCCAGGCCAACCTAAACCCCCCTCCCTAGAGCCCCCCAGCCATGGTTTGGAGGACCCAGGCCACCCTAGTCCCCCCTCCCTAGCCAGGCCCTGCAGGACCCAGGCTACCCTACACCCCCCTCCACAGCCAGGGCCTGGATTTCCCAGGCCAACCTAGACCCCCCTCCCTAGACCCCCGTCCCCAGCCAGGGCCTGGAGGACCAAGGCAATCTCTAGACCCCCCTCCGCAGCCAGGGCCTGGAGGACCCAGGCAAACGTAGACCCCCCTCCCTTGACTGCCCCCCTGCCATGGCCTGCAGGTCCCATGCCAACCTCGACCCCCCTCCCCAGGCAGGGCCTGTAGGACCCAGGCCAACGTAGACCCCTTCCCCAGCCAGGGCCTGGAGGACCCAGGCCAACCTAGACCCCCCTCCCTAGATGCCCGCCCCCCCACCATGGCCTGGAGGTCCCAGGCCAACCTAGTCCCCCCTCCCGAGGCAGGGCCTGTAGGACCCAGGCCACCCTAGTCCCCCACCCCAACCAGGCCCTGGAGGACCCAGGCTGCCCTAGACGCCCAGCCCCAGCCAGGGGCTGGAGGACCCACGCCGCCCTAGTCCCCCCTCCACAGCCCAGTCTTGGAGGACCGATGCTACCGTAGACCACCCTCCCCAGTCAGGGAAAGGAGGACCCCCGACTGCCCTAGACCCCCTTCCTCAGCCAGGGCCTGGAGGACCCAGGACAACCTAGAACCCCCTCCCTAGATGCCCCTCCCCAAGCAGGGTCTGGAGGACCCAGGCCACACTATACCGCCCTAGACCCCTGTCCCCAGCCAGGGCCTGGAGGTCCCAGGCCTCCCAAGATCCCCCTCCCCCGTCAGGGCCGGGAGGTCCCAGGACAACCTAGACCCCCTCCCCAGGCAGGGCCTGGTGGATCCAGTCCACCCTAGTACCCCCTCTCTAGCCAGGGCCCCTAGCCCCCTCCTCAGCCAGGGCCTGGAGGACCAAGGCCTCCCTAGACGCCCGTTTCCAGCCAGGGCCTGGATGACCCAGGCCGACCTAGACCCCCCCTCCCTAGATGCCCCCCCAGAGATGGCCTGGAGTTCCCGGGCCAACCTAGACCCCCCTCCCCAGGCAGGGCCTGGAGGACCCAGGCCACCCTAGTCCCCCCTCCCTAGCCAGGCCCGGGAGGACCCAGGCTGCCCTAGACCCACCTCCCCAGCAAGGGGCTGGAGGTCCCAGGCCAACCTAGACTCCCCCCCCAGTCAGGGCCTGGAGGACGTGGGCCACACTATACCGCCCTAGACTCCCCTTTCCAATCAGCGCCTGGAGGACCCAGGCCTCCCTAGACCCTCCCGCAGTCAGGGCCGGGAGGACCCAGGCCACCGTACACCCCCCTCCCCCCTCAGGGACTGGAGGACCCAGGATAACCTATTCCACCAACCCTAGCAAGGCCCTGGAGGACCCAGGCTGCCCTAGACCCCCCTCCACAGCCAGGTCCTGGAGGACCCAGGCCACCCTAGACCCCCCTCCTCAGCCAGGGCCTGGAGGACCCAGGCCAACCTAGACCCCCCACCCTAGATGCCCGCTCCGCCGTCATGGCCTAGAAGTCCCAGGCCAACCTAGACCCCCCTCCCCAGGCAGGGCCTGGAGGATCCAGTACACCCTAGTGCACCCTCCCTAGCCAGGGCCGCTAGCCCCCTCCTCAGCCAGGGCTTGGAGGACCAAGGCCTCCCTAGACGCCCCTCCCCAGCCAGGGCCTGGAGGACTCAGGCCTCCCTAGACCCCCCAGTCAGGACCTGGAGGACCCAGGCCGACCTAGACCCCCCTCCCTAGATGCCCCCCCCAGCCATGGCCTGGAGATCCCAGGCCAACATAGACTCCTCTCCCCAGGAAGGGGCTGGAGGACCCAGGACACCCTAGTCCCCCCTCCCTAGCCAAGCCCTGGAAGACCGAGGCCGCCATAGACTCCTCTCCCCATGCAGGGCCAGAAGGACACAGGCTGCCCTAGACCCCCCTCCCCGGTCAGCATCCGGAGGACCCAGGACAACTTACACCCCCCTCCCTAGGCAGCGTCTGGAGGACCCAGGTCGCCATAGAACCCCCTCCTCAGCCAGGGTCTGGAGGACCCAGGCCACACTATACCCCCCTATACCCCCTTCCCCAGCCAGGGCCTGGAGGACCCAGGCCGCCATAGACCCCCCTCCCAAGCCAGGGCATGGAGGACCCAGGCTGCCCTAGACCCCCCTCCCCAGCCAGGCCCTGAAGGACCCAGCCTGCCCTCGACCCCCCTCCCCAGCCAGGGCCTGGAGGACCCAGGCCACCCTAGTCCCCCCTCCATACCAGGCCCTGGAGGACCCAGGCTACCCTAGACCCCACTCCCCAGAAAGGGCCTAGAAGACACAGGCCACCCTAAACCCCCCCTCCCCAGCCAGTGCCTGACGGTCCTCCAGACCTCCCTAGACCCCCCCCCCAGTCAGGGCCTGGAGGATTCAGGCCAACGTAGACCCAGCTCCCCCCGCAGGGCCTGGACTCTGGACCTCCTCCCCAGCCAGGTCCTGGAAGACCGAGGCGGCCATAGACTCCCCTCCCTAGACGCCCCCCCCCGAACAAGGGACTGGAGAACCCAAGCCAAACTTGTCCCCAGGCAGCCCCAGGCAGCCCCAGGCAGCCCTAGACGCCCCCCCCCCCCCAGCCATGGCTGGAGATCCCAGGCCAACATAGACCCCCCTCCCCAGGAAGGGGCTGGAGGACCCAGGACACCCTAGTCCCCCCTCCCTAGCCAAGCCCTGGAGGACCCAGGCTGCCCTAGGCCCCCTCTCCCCAGGCAGGGCCTGGAGGATCCAGTACACCCTAGTACACCCTCCCAAGCCAGGGCCGCTAGCCCCCTCCTCAGCCAGGACTTGGAGGACCAAGGCCTCCCTAGACGCCCCTCCCCAGCCAGGGCCTGGAGGACAGGGCTCCCTAGACCCCCCTAGACCCCCACAGGAGGACCCAGGCCGACCTAGACCCCCCTCCCTAGATGCCCCCCCCCAGCCATGGCCTGGAGGTCCCAGGCCAACATAGACCCCCCTCCCCAGGAAGGGGCTGGAGGACCCAGGACACCCTAGTCCGCCCTCCCTAGCTAGGCCCTGGAGGATCCAAGCTGCCCTAGGCCCTGGAGGATCCAAGCTGCCCTAGACCCCCCCTCCCCAGGAAGGGGCTGGAGGACCCAGGACACCCTAGTCCGCCCTCCCTAGCTAGGCCCTGGAGGATCCAAGCTGCCCTAGACCCCCCCTCCCCAGCAAGGGCCTGGAGGTCCCAGGCCAACCTAGACTCCCACCCCCCCCCCCAGTCAGGACCTGGAGGACGTGGGCCACACTATACCGCCCTAGACTCATCTCTCCATTCACGGCCTGGAGGACCCAGGCCAACGTAGACCCCCCCTCCCTAGATGCCCCTCACCAGGCTGGGTCTGAAGGACCCAGTCCACCCTAGACCCCCCTCCCCAGCCAGGGCCTGGAGGACCCAGGCTGCCCTAGACCCCCCCTTCCCAGCCAGGGCCTGGAGGACCCAGGCCAACTTAGACCCCCCTCCCCAGGCAGGGTCTGGAGGACCCAGGCCACCCTAGACCCCCGTCCCCAGCCAGGGCCTGGAGGACCCAGGCCACACTATACTGCCCTAGACCCCTGTCCCCAGCCGGAGCCTGGAGGACCCAGGCCTCCCAAGACCCCTCCCCAGCCAGGGCCTGGAGGACTCAGGCCTCCCTTGACCCCCCCCCCCAGTCAGGGCCTGGAGGACCCAGGCCAACATATTCCCCCCTCCCCAGGAAGGGGCTGGAGGACCCTGGCCACCCTAGTCCGCCCTCCCTAGCCAGGCCCTGGAGGACCCAGGCTGCCCTAGAACCCCCTCCCCAGGCAAGGCCTGGAGGACCCAGGCCACCCTAGTCCCCGCTCCCTAGTCAGCCCCTGGAGGACCCAGGCTGCCCTAGACCCCCCTCCACAGCCAGGGCCTGGAGGACCCAGGCCACCTTAGTCCCCCCTCCCTAGTCAGGGCCTGGAGGACCCAGGGCAACCTAAACCCCCCTCCCTAGATGCCCCCCCAGCCATGGCCTGGAGGTCCCAGGCCAACCTAGACCCCCCTCCCCAGGAAGGGCCTGGAGGACCCAGGCCACCCTAGTCCCCCCTCGCTAGCCAGGCCCTGAAGGACCCAGCCTGCCCTCGACCCCCCTCCCCAGCCAGTGCCTGGAGGTCCCAGGCCATCCTAGATCCCCCTTCCTAGATGCCCCTCCCCAGCAAGGGCCTGGAGGTCCCAGGCTGCCCTAAACCCCCCCTCCCCAGGCCAGACTTGGAGGACCCAGGCTGCCCTAGACCCCCCTCCCCAGCCAGGGGCTGGAGGACCCAGGCCTCCCTAGACCCCCGTCCCCAGCCAGGACCTGGAAGACCCAGGCTGCCCTAGACCCCCCTCCCCAGCCAGGTGCTGGAGGACCCAGGCCACCCTAGACCCCCTTTTCAGCCAGGGCCTGGAGGAACAAGGCCTCCCAAGATCCCCCTCCCCAGCCAGGACCTGGAAGACCGAGGCCACCCTAGTCCACCCTCCCTAGCCAGGCCCTGGGGGACCCAGGTTGCCCTAGACCCCCCTCCCCAGGCAGGGCCTCGAGGACCCAGGGCACCCTTGTCCACCCTCCCTAGCCAGGCCCTGGGGGACCCAGGTTGCCCTAGACCCCCCTCCCCAGCCAGTGCCTGGAGGTCCCAGGCCAACCTAGATCCCCCTTCCTAGATGCCCCTCCCCAGCAAGGGCCTGGAGGTCCCAGGCTGCCCTAGACCCCACTCCCCAGCCCAACTTGGGGGACCCAGGCTGCCCCAGTCAGGGCCTGGAGGATTTAGGCCAGCGTAGACCCCACTCCCCCGGCAGGGCCTGGACTCTGGACCTGCTCCCCAGCTAGGTCCTGGAAGACCGAGGCGGCCATAGACTCCCCTCCCTAGACGCCCCCCCCCCCCGAACAAGGGGCTGGAGGACCCAGGCCAACCTTGTCCCGAGGCAGCCCCAGGCAGCCCCAGGCAGCCCTAGCCCCCCCCCCAGCCATGGCCTGGAGGCCTGGAGGTCCCAGGCCAACCTAGACCCCCCTCGCTAGCCAGGCCCTGAAGGACCCAGGCCTCCCGAGACCCTCCCCCAGTCAGGGCCGGGAGGACCCACGCCACCGTAGACCCCCCTCCCCCCTCATGGACTGGAGGACCCAGGATGCCCTATTCCCCGATCCCTAGCCAGGCCCTGGAGGACCCAGGCTGCCCTAGACCCCCCTCCCCAGCCAGGTCCTGGAGGACCCAGGCCACCCTAGACCCCCCCCCCAGTCCAGGCCTGGAGGACTCAGGCCAACGTAGAACCTCTCCCCAGCTCGGGCCTGGAGGACCCAGGCCAACCTAGACCCCCCTCCCTAGATGCCCGCCCCCCCGCCATGGCCTGGAGGTCGCAGGCCAACCTAGACCCCCCTCCCCAGGCAGGGCCTGGAGGATCCAGTCCACCCTAGTACCCCCTCCCTAGCCAGGGCCCCTAGCCCCCTCCTCATCCAGGGCCTGGAGGACCAAGTCCTCCCTAGACCCCCCTCCCCAGCCAGGGCCTGGAGGACCCAGGTCGACATAGACCCTCCTCCCTAGATGACTCCCCCAGCCATGGCCTGGAAATCCCAGGCCACCCTAGTCCCCCCTCCCTAGCCAGGCCCTGGAGGACCCAGGCTGCCCTAGACTCCCCTCCCCAGGCAGGGCCTGGAGGACTCAGGCTGCCCTAGATCCCCCTCCCAAGCCAGGGCCTGGAGGACCAAGGCCTCCCTAGACCCCCCTCCCCAGCCAGGGACTGGAGGACCCAGGCCTCCCTAACCCCCCCCCCCAGTCAGGCCCTGGAGGACCCAGGCTGCCCTAGACCCCCCTCCCCGGCCAGTCAGGGGAGGACCCAGGCCACCGTAGACCCCCCTCCCCCCTCAGGGACTGGAGAACCCAGGATGCCCTAGATCCCCCTCCCCGGCCAGGGCCTGGAGGACCAAGTCCTCCCTAGACCCCCCTCCCCAGCCAGGGCCTGGAGGACCTAGGCCTCCCTAGACCCCCCCCAGTCAGGGCATGGAGGACCCAGGCCGACCTAGACTCCCCCCCCCCAGTCAGGGGAGGACCCAGGCCACTGTAGACCCCCCTCCCCCCTCAGGGACTGGAGAACCCAGGAAGCCCTAGACCCCCCTCCCCGGCCAGGGCCTGGAGAACCAAGTCCTCCCTAGACCCCCCTCCCCAGCCAAGGCCTGGAGGACCTAGGCCTCCCTAGACCCCCCCCCCCAGTCAGGGCCTGGAGGACCCAGGCCGACCTAGACCCCCTCCCCAGGAAGGGCCTGGAGGACCCAGGCCACACTATACCCACCTAGACCCCCATCCCCAGCCAGGGCCTGGATGACCCAGGCCGTCCTAGACCCCCCTCCCAAGCCAGGGCATGGAGGACCCAGGCTGCCCTAGACCCCCCTCCCCAGCCATTGCCTGGAGGACCCAGGCCAACCTAGATCCCCGTTCCTAGATGGCCCTCCCCAGCAAGGGCCTGGAGGACTCAGGCCTCCCTAGACCCCCCCCCCCAGCCAGGACATGAAGGACCAAGGCCGCCCTAGGCCCCCCTCCCCAGGCCCAGTCTTGGAGGACCCAGGGTACCCTAGACCCCCGTCCCCAGTCAGGGCCTGGAGGACCCAGGCCACCTGAGTCCCGTCCCCAGCCTGGAGGACTCAGGCCACCGTAGACCCCTTCTCCCCCTTCAGGGACTGGAGAACCCAGGATGCCCTAGACCTCCCTCCCCGGCCACGGCCTGGAGGACCCAGGAAAACGTGGACCCCCCTGCCCACTCAGGGACTGGAGAACCCAGGCTGCCCTAGAACCCCCTCCCCTGCCAAGGCCTGGAGGACCCAGACCTCCCTAGACCCCCCAGTCAGGGCATGGAGGACCCAGGCAGCCCTAGACCCACCTTCCCAGCCAGCACCTGGAGGACCCAGGCCAACCTAGACCCCCCCCCCAGTCAGGGCCTGTCGGACCCAGGCTGCCCTAGACCCCCCTCCCTGGCCAGGGCCCGAAGGACGCAGGCCAACGTTGACCCCGCACCTCCGGCACGGCCTGGACTCTGGACCCCGACACCAGCCAGGGCCTGGAAGATCGAGGCCACTATAGACTCCGCTCCCCAAGCAGGGCCCGGAGGACCCAGGCCAACAGACCCCCCTCCCTAGGCAGGGTGTAGAGGACCCAGGCCGCCCTAGACCCCCCTCCTCAGTCAGGGCCTGGAGGACCCAGGCCAACCTAGACCCCACTCCCCAGCCATGGCCTGGGGGACCCAGGCCACACTATACCACCCTAGACCCCTGTTCCCAGCCAGGGCCTGGAAGACCCAGGCCTCCCTAGACTCCCCCCCCCCCCAGGCAGGGGAGGACCCAGGCCACCGGAGACCCCCCTCCCCCCTATGGGACTGTAGAACCCAGGATGCCCTAGACCCCCCTCCCCGGCCAGGGCCAGGAGGACCCAGGCCGCCCTAGACCCCCCACCCCGGACAGGGCCTGGAGGACCCAGGCCACCCTAGTCCCCCCTCCCTAGCCAGGCCCTGGAGGACCCAGGTTGCCCTAGACCCCCCCTCCGCAGGCAGGGCCTGGAGGACCCTGGCCACCCTAGTCCCCCCTCCCTAGCCAGGGCCTGGAGGACCCAGGCCAATCTAAACCCCCCTCCCTAGACACCCCCCCCCAGCCATGGCCTGGAGGTCCCAGGCCAACCTCGACCCCCCCCTCCAGGGAGGGCCTGGAGGACCCAGGCCTCCCTAGACCCCCCCAGCCAGGGCCTGGAAGACCGAGGCCGCCATAGACTCCACTGCCCAGGCAGGGCCTGGTGGACACAGGCCGCCCTAAACCCCCTTCCTCAGCCAGGGCCTGGAGGACCCAGGCCAACCTAGACCCCCCTCCCCAGATGCCCCTCCCGAGGCAGGGCCTGGAAGACCCAGGCCAACCTAGACCCCCCTCCCCAGGGAGGGCCTGGAGGACCCAGGTCTCCCTAGACCCCCCCCCCAGTTAGGGCGTGGAGGACCCAGGCCGACATTGACCCCCGTCCCTAGATGCCCCCCCAGCCACGGCCTGGAGGTCCCAGGCCAACCTAGACCCCCCTCCCCAGGCAGAGTCCAGGCCTCCGTAGACCCCCCTCCCCCTTCAGGGACTGGAGAACCCAGGGTGCCCTAGACCCCCCTCCCCGGACAGGGCCTGGAGGACCCAGGCCGCCCTAGACCCCCCACCCCGGACAGGGCCTGGAGGACCCAGGCCACCCTAGTCCCCCCTCCCTAGCCAGGCCCTGGAGGACCCAGGTTGCCCTAGACCCCCCCTCCCCAGGCAGGGCCTGGAGGACCCAGGCCACCCTAGTCCCCCCTCCCTAGCCAGGGCCTGGAGGACCCAGGCCAATCTACACCTCCCTCCCTAGATCCCAGGTCCCAGGCCAACCTAGACCCCCCTCCACAGGCAGGGCCTGGAGGACCCAGGCCTCCCTAGACCCTCCCTAGATCCCAGGTCCCAGGCCAACCTAGACCCCCCTCAACAGGCAGGGCCTGGAGGACCCAGGACTCCCTAGACCCCCCCCAGTCAGGGCGTGGAGGACCCAGGTCACCCTAGTCCCCCTCCCCAGCCAGGGCCTGGAGTTACGAGGCCACCCTAGTCCCCCCTCCCTAGCCTGGGCCTGGAGGACCCAGGTTGCCCTAGACCCCCCCTCCCCAGGCAGGGCCTGGAGGACCCAGGCCACCCTAGTCCCCCCTCCCTAGCCAGGGCCTGGAGGACCCAGGCCAATCTAAACCCCCCTCCCTAGACGCCCCCCCCAGCCATGGCCTGGAGGTCCCACACCAATCTAGACCCCCCTCTCCAGGGAGGGCCTGGAGGACCCAGGCCTCCCTAGACCTCCCCCAGTCAGGGCGTGGAGGACCCAGGCCGACATAGACCCCCCTCCCTAGATGCCCCCCCAGCCATGGCCTGGAGGTCCCAGGCCAACCTAGACCCCCCTCCCCAGGCAGAGTCCAGGCCTCCGTAGACCCCCCCCCCCCAGTCAGGGCCTGGAGTACCCAGGCTGCCCTAGACCCCCCTCCCCAGCCAGGGCCTGGAGAACCCAGGCCTCCATAGACCCTCCCCCCTAAGTCAGGGCCTGGAGGACTCAGGCCAATGTAGAGCCCGCTACCCCGGCAGGGCCTGGACTCTGGACCGCATTCCCAGCCAGGGCCTGGAAGACCGAGGCCGCTATAAACTCCACTGCCCAGGCAGGGCCTGGTGGACACAGGCCGCCCTAGACCCCCTTCCTCAGCCAGGGCCTGGAGGACCCAGGCCAACCTAGACCCCCCTCCCCAGATGCCCCTCCCCAGGCAGGGCCTGGAAGACCCAGGCCAACCTAGACCCCCCTCCCCAGCCAGGGCCTGGAGGTCCCAGGCCACACTATACCGCCCTAGACCCCTGTCCCCAGCCAGGGCCTGGAGGACCCATGCCTCCCTACACTCCTGTCCCTAGACCCCTGTCCCTAGACCCCTGTCCCTAGACCCCTGTCAGGGCCGGGAGGACCCAGGCCACCGTAGACCCCCCTCCCCCCTTAGGGACTGGAGGACCCAGGATGCCCTAGACCCCCCACCCCGGCCAGGACCTGGAGGACCCTGGCAATCCTAGACTCCCCTCCCTAGACGCCCCCCCCAGCCATGGCCTCGAGTTCCCAGGCCAACCTAGACCCTCCTCTTCCCAGGTAGGGCCTGGAGGACCCAGGCCAACCTAGATCCCCCTCCCCCCTTAGGGTAGGGCCTGGAGGACCCAGGCCACCCTAGTCCCCCATCCCTAGCCCGGTCCTGGAGGACCCAGGCTGCCCTAGACCCCTCTCCCCAGCCTCGGCTTGTTCCAGTAATTCCCCGCATTCCCCCCAGGCATTCGTTTGCAACTCCTGGCTCCCTATTACGGCTGGCGACATTTCAAGCCCCGGCACGGGAGGGTGCAGGTAGAGGGCACCATACGAAGGCGGTAGAAACTCCTGGGGGGGGGCAGAAAGTACAGACACGGCCATGGAACAGGGCACGCAAGGTACTCGCCCTGGCATGTACTTTGAGGCTTTCGGGTGTTGGATGACCGAGCACCAGACTCAGGTAATGGAACAAATGACTAGACAAAACCAAGAAGCACAGGAGGCTTTAATGCAGAGATTCCATCAAGCTATAACTACCTTAGCTCCGACAGCAGGCAGTATCGCCCCAGGTGCAGTGGGTATGGCCCCATTGCCCAAACCTCCAACCTTTTCTTTAACTAAAATATCGGGAGAGGATGACATTGAAGCTTTTTTAGAAGCTTTTGAGAGGACTGCGGAGGCAGCAAAGTGGCCGAAAGAACAATGGCCCTTTGTGTTGGGTCCTTATTTGATTGGAGAGGCTCAGGCCGCAATGAAAGCGTTAAGCTTTGAAGATGCTGCCTCCTATGAAGCCTTGAAATCGGCCATATTGGATAGGTATCAAATCACACCTGAGACTCAAGGACAGAAGTTCAGGGCTGTGACCTATCAAGTCACTGAACGACCCAGGACGCTAGTAACAAGGCTTCGGGACCTAGCGTCTCGGTGGCTGTTGCCCACTTCGGAAGAGGGTAGGAGAATTGTGGAGGCTGTAGTAATGGAACAATTACTAACCATACTTCCTTCCCGAATAAGACATTGGGCAGCTTGCTGGAAGCCTCTTATTCTAAAGGAGGCCACGGAGTATTTGGAGAACATTGTTGCGGCCGATCAAAGGAGTACCCCGCGAGAAGGGAATAGACCAGGAGGGCACTTGCGGGACGGGGTTCCCAACAGAGGAGTTGAGTTTGCCACTCGGGGTAGAGTGAAGACCGGGGCCCCGGGCCGAGGAAGTGTGGGCTCGAGTGACGGACGCTGTGCCAGTATGGAAGGGCGAGCCCGGAAGCCAGGACTGGAGAGTGGGAGGGGACGAGAAATGTCCATACCTCCTCTTCCCTTAACCCCGGGTCCCTCTAGAGGTCCTTGTTATACATGCGGGCAGTGGGGGCATTTCCGTAAGGAATGCCCCCTCATGGAATGTGATCCAGGATGGGGTGAAACCTTGCAGGCAGCGACAACAAAGAGTCTGGTGAAACCCACAGCCCTGATAGTGCCGGTAGCCTTGGAGGGGGTGCTGCGCCAAGCCTTACTGGATAGTGGCAGCTCAGTTTCTATGATTCGCAAGGACCTAGTACCAGAAGGGATTCCCATACATAGATGGACAAGAGTGGCCTGTTTCCATGGGCACCTGGAGAAATGCCCCATTCGGTGGATGACCTTGCACTACTTGGGAAAGGAGCAAACCATAGAATTGGCCCAGGTATCTAAATTACCCTATGACCTGCTGTTCGGGAGGGATGCTCCGGATTTCCAGCGGCTGCTGGTGAGAAGTCTCGCACATAGTCCCAAGGAGACCTGCATCGTCCAGGAGGGAGAGGATCCTGGAGAGGGACCTTCCGGGCAGGGATCAAGGAGGCTTCAACCTGCCCTCCACCCTCAGGAAGAGGACAGTGAAGAAGAAGGTGAGGGAGGCATGCACGGGTCAGATAATTCGGAGACGGACGTGCAACAAATCTGGGCCAGAGATCCGGATTTTGTGGAAGCTCAGAATCACGATCCAGCTTTAGAAGACCTCAGAAAGGCGATGGCTGTACAAGACGGCCAGGTAAGAGATAGTAGACGAGCGGAAAGATATCCAAGGGTGATAGTGGAACAAGGGGTATGGTATCGGTTACAGAAAGATCGGGGGGTGGAGAGAAGACAGTTGTTGGTTCCCTTAGCATACCGGAGAGAGCTATTGGAGAGTGCCCACGAACATAACTGGGCAGGGCATCAAGGCTCTCGGGGTACACTGCTCAGAGTTCTACAGCGATTTTTCTGGACAGCAGTGTCGAGCGATGTCCGGGATTATTGTAGATCATGTGACATCTGCCAACGAACTTCAAATCGGGGGCCCCCGAAGGCTCCTCTGCATCCGTTGCCAGTCATCCAGGTTCCGTTTGAATGGATCGCAATGGATTTCGTGGGACCTCTGCCGCGGACGCCAAGAGGTAATCGGTACCTGTTAGTGATAGTAGACTATGCCACCCGGTACCCTGAAGCGGTGCCTTTGAAGACTATGCGCAGTGCCGGGGTGGCTCGCACTTTAATGCGCTTGTTTTCTCAAGTAGGATTACCGCGTGAAATCCTGACAGATCGGGGTTCCCCGTTCATAGCCCAACTTATGCGGAGAGTGTGCCAGACCCTTGGGATACAACAGATCTTCACGTCAGTTCATCATCCTCAAACCGACGGGCTGGTGGAGCAGATGAATGGGACGATAAAAGGCATGTTACGGCGGCTCGCCTATCAAAAGGCCGGAACGTGGGATCTGTATTTAGATCCGCTTTTGTTTGCCATCCGAGAAACCCCACAAGCTTCTATGGGCTTCTCACCATTTGAGTTGCTGTACGGCCGCAACCCCCGAGGTATTTTGGAGGTGGTAGAAGATCAATGGGCTCCCACAGAGAGGTCCCCGGGCCGAGAGCCCAAGGACTATGTCAGTCAGTTGAGGCAGCGACTACACGAGGTACGGCAACGAGCCAAAGACAATCTGCTCAAAGCCCAGACGGCACAAAAGCAGAGATATGACAGGGGGGAGAAGCCGCAAACTTTTACAGTGGGGGAGGAAGTGTTAGTACACAGAGACAGCTTGGGGACATCCGCGGGAGACTATTGGAGAGGACCGTATACGATCATGAAGATATTGGGTCCTGTGACATGTGAGGTACAGTGCGGCCCACACCCCCGTAATAGAAGACCGTTACATGTTAATAGTTTGAAACACTGGTATGAGAGACAACCGGATCAAGTCCATCTCGCAGAGAATCCGGGAGAGTTATCAGATGGTGCCGGGCCCTGGACTAACTCTGCTCCAAATTCACTACCCGTAATAGATATCACGCTGGATCCCCGGTAGATTCAGGAAGCTCAGATAGTAGTCCAGAAATGGAAAGATGTGTTTAGTAACATGCCAGGATGAACACACCTAGCTACACACAGAATTCGGACGCCTGAGGAGGTAACTGTACGGGCCCCCTGGAGACCTATACCCCGGAAGCGGTGGCCGGTAGTACAATCTGAGGTCGAAGACATGCTCCAGATGGGGGTGATTGAGCCTTCTCAGAGCCCCTGGAGGAGCCCTATTGTGCTCGTCCCCAAACCTGATGGCAGTACATGATTCTGCGTGGACTTCAGAGAGGTAAACCAAGTTGCACAATTTGACGCCTATCCGATGCCCAGGGCCGAGATCCTAATTGAACAACTAGGGGAGGCCAGATATTTGTCCGCTTTGGATCTGACAAAAGGATACTGGCAGGTCCCTGTGGCCCCGGAAGATAAGGAGAAAACGGCATTTGCCACTCCGCAAGGACTCTTTCAGTTCCGGATGATGCCTTTCGGGCTCCATGGAGCAGCAGCTACCTTTCAGCGGCTGGTGGATTGGGCTTTGGCCAATTGTGGAACTTTTGCGTGTGCCTATATCGATGACATTTTGATATGCAGCCCAGATTGGACCACACATTTGGAACATTTAGAGAGAGTCCTAGAGGCTTTACAGCAAGCTGGTCTTCGAGTAAATCCGAACAAAAGTTGTATTGGGTTTCAGGAGTTGCAGTACTTAGGCTACATTATAGGGAAGGGAATCCTGAGACCCGTACCGGACAAAATCACACAGATTCATCAACTGCCACGCCCTGGCACAAAAAAGCATCTTAAGAGATTTTTAGGCATGATAGGTTATTATGGCAAGTTTATTCCCCATTTTTCAACCCGAGCCAGTGCCTTAACCGATTGTTTACGTAAAGGTCAACCTAACCTGATTGAATGGACATCAACCAGACTACAGGCATTTGAAGACTTACGTAAACAGTTAGCTGATGCCACACCTTTGCATAACCCCGACTTCCAGAAGCCGTTTATAGTGCAGACGGACGCGTCAGGTTCGGGCCTCGGAGCCGTTCTCACCCAAGAGACCCTGGATGGTGAAGTACCTATCTTATTTCTGAGCAGGAAATTATCCCCCGCGGAACAGAAATACTCCGCGATCGAAAGGGAAGCTTTAGCTATTAAATGGGCGGTGGGAGCTCTCCAATACTATCTCTCAGGTAACACCTTCCAACTTGTTAAGGACCATGCCCCGTTATTGTGGTTATATCGGGCGAAGGATCAGAATCCTTGATTATTGCGATGGTATTTATCATTGTTGCCCTTTGACTTTGCGATTCGTCACCGAGCTGGAGCTCGTAACACCAACGCTGATTATCTTTCCAGGGTCTTCGAGGACCACGACGCCCTACCCAAGTGGGGGGTGATGTCGAGAACGACTAGTTTGGGCAGCGCGGGGGGTCTGGAGAAGGAGCGTGTGGACAGGAGCGGAAACCTAAGAAAGGAAGATACAGAGGAAGAGATCCCGACAGACCCTCTTTGGATTCGAAACTTACATAAAGGGATGTGGGGAATCAGTTCGCCAGGGGTGGGGGAAACGGTAGCACAGGGGCAGTCAGTACAAGCGGGGAGAGCAAGGGAGAAACCCAGGGCGGGGCGGTGGCGGAGAGATGCGGAGTCCCGGAAGGGCGAGGTCCGCCTGAGAAGCCCGGAGGGTGGAGACAGGGGCTAGAGAGGCTACTTAAGGAAGCGTCAATGAGGAGGCGGGGTTGGAGGCGTAGTGAAAGAACTACCCTGAACCCAGGAGCAGGAGAGAGAATACCGACTCCATTCTGAGATGCTGTTTCCTAACGATAAAGCCGTCTAGTCCCAGGTCTCCCTCACCGAACAACATGGCGGACCCGAAGTGTGGCAAAGACCCAGCGGACCCTGACACCTAGATCCCCAACCCCGGCCAGGGCCTGGAGGACCCAGGCCTCCCTAAACCCCCTTACCCTGCCAGGGCGTGGAGGACCCAGGTTGCCCTAGACACCCCTCCCCAGCCAGGGACTAGAGGACCCAGGCCGCCCTAGACCCTCCTCCCCAGTCAGAGCCTGGAGGACCCAGGATGCCCTAGACCCCCCCCCCCGGTCAGTGCCTGGAGGACCGAGGCCAACCTAGACCCCCTCCCCGGCCAGGGCGTGGAGGACCCAGGACTACCTTGTCCCCACTCCCCAGCCAGTGCGTGGAGGACACAGGCAAACCTAGACCCCCCTCCCTAGACGTTCCTCCCCCGCCAGGGCCTGGAGTACCCAGGCCTCTAGGTTGGCCTTGGTCCTCCAGGCCCTGGCTGGGGAGGGAGGTCCTCCAGGCCCTGGCTAGGGTGGGGGGACTAGGGTGGCCTGGGTCCTCCAGGCCCTGCCTGGGTAGGGGCGTCTAGATTGGCCTGGGTCCTCCACGCCCTGCCTGGGGAGGGGGGGTCTAGGTTGGCATCTAGAGAGGGGGGTTTAGGTTTGCCTGGGTCGTCCAGGCCCTGGCTGAGGTCTAGGGTGGCCTGGGTCCTCCAGGCCCTGACTGGTGAGGGGGTCTACGGTGCCCTGGGTCCTCCAGGACTGGGCGGGGGTCTATGGCAGTCTGGGTCCTCCAGGCCCTGGCCGGGGAGGGGGGTCTAGGGCAGTCGGGGTCCTCCAGGCCCTGTCTGGGATGGGGGGTCTAGGGCGGCCTGGGTCCTCTAGGCCCTGGCTGGGGACGAGCATCAAGGGCAGCCTGGGTCCTCTAAGCCCTGGCTGGGGAGTGGGGACAAGTTGGCCTGGGTCCTCCATGCCTTGGCAGGTGAGGGGGGTCTAGGGAGGCCTGGGTCCTACAGGCCCTGGCCGGGGAGGGGGGTCTAGGGCTGCCTGGGACCTCCAGGGCGTGGCTAGTGAGGGGGGACTAGGGTGGCCTAGGTCCTCCAGGCCCTGCCTGGGGAGGGGGGGTCTAGGTTGGCCTGGAAGCTCCAGGCCATGGCGGGGGAGGGGCTTCTAGGGAGGGGGGTCTAGGTTGGCCTCGGTCCTCTAGGCCCTGACGGGGGGGGGGGGTCTAGGGAGGCCTGGGTCCTCCAGGCCCTGGCTGGGGAGGGGGGTCTAGGCAGACATTGGTCATCCAGGCCCTGGCTGGGGAGGTGGGTCTAGGGCGGCGTGGGTCCTCCAGGCCCTGACTGGGGAGGGAGGACCTAGGCCACCGTAGTCCCCCCTCACTAGCCACGCCTTGGAGGTCCCAGGCAGCCCTAGAACCCCCTCCCCAGCCGGGGCCTGAAGGACCCAGGCCTCCCTTGCCCCCCCCCCCCCAGTCAAGGCCTGGAGGACTCAGGCCAACGTAGATCCCGCTCACCCGGCAGGGCCTGGACTCTGTACCCCCTCTCCAGCCAGGGCCTGGAAGACTGAGGCCGCCCTAGACCCCTCTCCCTAGTCAGGGCCTGGAGGACCCAGGCCGCCCTAGATGCCCCTCCCCAGCCAAGGCCTAGAGGACCCAGGCCGGCCTAGACCCCACACGCCGGCCAGGGCCTGGAGGACCTAGGCCAACTTAGACGCCCATCCCCAGTCAGGGCCTAGAGGACCCAGGCCGCCCTAGACCCCCACCCCACCCCGGCCAGGGCCTGGAGGACCCAGGCCTCCCTAGACCCCCCTCCCCTGCCAGGGCATGGAGGACCCAGGCCAACTTGTCTCCACTCCCCAGACAGGGCCTGGAGGACCCAGGCCGCCCTAGACACCCCTCCCCAGCTAGGGCCTAGAGGACCCAGGATGCCCTAGACTCCGCTCCCTGGCCACGGCATGGAGGACCCAGGCCTCCCTAGACCACCCTCCCCTTCCAGGGCGTGGAGGACCCAGGCCAACCTTGTTCCCACTCCCCAGCCAGGGCTTGGAGGACCCAGGCCGCCCTAGACCCATCCCGGACTGGGCCTGGAGGACCCAGACCGCCCTAGACCCCCCTCCCCGGCAAGGGCTTGGAGGACCCAGGCCTCCCTAGATACCCCTGCCCTGCGAGGGCGTGGACAACCCAGGCAAACCTTGTCCCCCTCCCCAGCCAGGGCCCCGAGGACCCAGGCCACCGTAGACCCCCCTCCTCTGTCAGGGAATGGAGGACCCAGGACGCCCTAGACGCCCCTCCCCAGCCAGGGCCTGGAGGACAGAGGCCGCCCTAGACCCCCTCCCCGGCCAGGGCTTGGAGGACCCAGGACTACCTTGTCCCCACTCCCCAGCCAGTGCGTGGAGGACATAGGCAAACCTAGACCCCCCTCCCTAGACGTTCCTCCCCCACCAGGGCCTGGAGTACCCAGGCCTCCCTAGACACCCCTGCCCTGCAAGGGCGTGGACAACCCAGGCAAACCTTGTCCCCCTCCCCAGCCAGGGCCTGGAGGACCCAGGCCACCGTAGACCCCCTCCCCAGTCAGGAAATGGAGGACCCAGGACGCCCTAGACACCCCTCCCCGGCTAGGGCCTGGAGGACCCAGGCCAACCTTGTCCCCACTCGCCAGCCACGGCCTGGAGGACCCAGGCCACCATAGACCCCCTCCCCAGTCAGGAAATGGAGGATCCAGGACGCTCTAGACCCCCCTCCCCGGCTAGGGACTGGAGGACCCAGGCCAACCTTGTCCCCACTCCCCAGCCAGGGCCTGGACGACCCAGGCTGCCCTAGACGCCCCTCCCCAGCATGGGCCTAGAGGACCCAGGCCACCCTAGACCCCCCTCCCCTGCAAGGGCGTGGAAGACCCAGGCCAACCTTGTCCCCATCCCCAGCCAGGGCCTGGAGGTCCCAGGCCGCCCTAGATCCCACTCCCGAGGCCAGTCCTGGAGGACCCAGGCCTCCCCAGACCCTCCTCCTCTGTCAGGGAATGGAGGACCCAGGACGCCCTAGGCCCACCCTTCCCAGCCAGGGCCTGGAGGACCTAGGCCGCCCAAGACCCCCTCCCCTGGCTAGGGAGGGGGTACTAGGGTGGCCTGGGTCCTCCAGGCCCTGCCTCGAGAGGGGGGTCTAGGTTGGCCTTGGTCCTCCAGGCCCTGGCTGGGGAGGGAGGTCCTCCAGGCCCTGGCTGGGGAGGGGGGACTAGGGCAGCCTGGGTCCTCCAGGGCCTGGCTAGGGTGGGGGGACTAGGGTGGCCTGGGTCCTCCAGGCCCTGCCTGGGGAGGGGCGTCGAGATTGGCTTGGGTCCTCCACGCCCTGCCTGGGGAGGGGGGGTCTAGGTTGGCATCTAGAGAGGGGGGTTTAGGTTTGCCTGGGTCGTCCAGGCCCTGGCTGAGGTCTAGGGTGGCCTGGGTCCTCCAGGCCCTGACTGGTGAGGGGGTCTACGGTGCCCTGGGTCCTCCAGGACTGGGCGGGGGTCTATGGCAGGCTGGGTCCTCCAGGCCCTGGCCGGGGCGGGGGGTCTAGGGCGGTCTGGGTCCTCCAGGCCCTGTCTGGGATGGGGGGTCTAGGGCGGCCTGGGTCCTCCAGGCCCTGACTAGGGAGAGGGGTCTAGGGCGGCCTCAGTCTTCCAGGCCCTGGGGAACTGCCATGCCAGGCATGTACCTCAGCTGGCCACATATACCTGACAACTTATGAATCAGCTCTCTGCCAGGTATTCAAGCAAAGATCCATGCTCTCTCTCTCTCTCTCTCTCTCTCTCTCTCTCTCTCTCTCTCTCTCTCTCTCTCTCTCTCTCTCTCTCTCTCTCTCTCTCTCTCTGATTTAGATCAGTGTCATCTTTGATGCACAGCCCTGCACACTTCATTTTCTGCACATCTGTGACGAAATGCTCCCTTGCTATTTCAAAAGGACAGTTTTTCCCCTCTGGGCTGGGGGAGAGAGAGGGTGAAGGGTTGCTAAGCCCCTGTTCTGCTTCCCCTTCACATATTAATTGACCTGGCCAGGAAGGAGGTACCTGGAGGCGGGGGGGGGGGGAGAAAGAGGTTCTTCTCCCTAGAATTCCTAGGTGAGGGGCTTCCTGTGGGAGGGGGCAGGAGAGTATATCTGACCCTGAGCACAGGAAGGAGGGGTCTGTCTTGGACATGTGAGCAATGCAAGGAGAGACTTTGGGACCTCTTTAAGCAAAGGGGCCTGCCCTGTACTTAACACCAGAGAGGGCATGTTTAGCAGGGGGGCAGAAGAACTGCCTTTCATCCACTTTCTTTTGGTCTCTTTTGCTGAACTCTCTGTGCTATGCTAAAGATCTGCTTTTTAAACCTTGTTCTCTTAATAAATCTTTTATAAATTGGAAGTGGGCCATGGTTCTCTGATCCACATAGAGCTCCCCTGTCTTGGATGCGCTAACGGAAGTGCAAAGGGAAGACCCAGAGGGGTGGACCCTTGCAGTATCTCAGCCCTCACAGTGCTCAGGATCGGGGGCTGCGGGAGACCACAGAGGCGAGGCCTCAGGTGTGAAAGGGGCAGCTAGGGGTCCTGGCTCTCCTAGCTGCGACCCTGTGCTTTAGCCAGATGGTGGCAGCAGTTATCCTGAGAGCTCATTTTACCTCCTGCCTGGAGTTGGCAACTGGCCGGATCAGGGGGTGGGTGAGGACAGAACTGGGCCTGCTAGGCAGAAGTGGGCCAGTTCCGCCACAACATCTACTTAATTTGTTCTGTCGTTCCCAAGATGATATACTAAACAATTCAGGCAGACTAACTGTAGGGAGAGGCGGGTTCAAAGTATTGCACAGACCTGGAGCTGTGCTAAAAACTCCTACCTAGGAAGGATGCAAGTAGAAACTAGATCCAAGGAACTGTATTAGCTCAACCCTAGAGGGGGAGAGTAAGAAAGAAATGGAATGAGTACAAATCAAATATGGTGTCTGAATATAAGCCTCATTGTTATTCTGTAGCACAGTGTTTGGGTCAGACTCACAGGATAATAGCTCACAGCATGACTCCAACCAATCAAAACATCCGTTGTAGAATTTTCACTGTTGACTCCATGACTTCACATGCTCACCTGTAGCACCTGTAGCACCTCTCCTGCAAGAGAGAAAAGAATCATAGAATCATAGAGTTAGAAGGGGCCAGACAGGCCATCTAGTCCAACCCCCTGCTCAACGCAGGATTAGCCCTAAGCATCCTAAAGCACCCAAGAAAAGTGTGTATCCAACCTTTGCTTGAAGACTGCCAGCGAGGGGGAGCTCACCACCTCCTTAGGCAGCCTATTCCACTGCTGAACTACTCTGACTGTGAAAAACTTTTTCCTGATATCTAGCCTATATCGTTGTACTTGAAGTTTAAACCCATTACTGCGTGTCCTCTCCTCTGCAGCCAACAGAAACAGCATCCTGCCCTCCTCCAAGTGACAACCTTTCAAATACTTAAAGAGGGCTATCATGTCCCCCCTCAACCTCCTTTACTCCAGGCTGAACATTCCCAAGTCTCTCGACCTATCTTCATAGGGCCTGGTCCCTTGGCCCCAGATCATCTTCGTCACTCTCCTCTGTGCCCTTTCAATTTTATCTACGTCCTTCTTGAAGTGAGGCCTCCAGAACTGCACACAGTACTCCAGGTGTGGTCTGACCAGTGCCGTATACAATGGGACTATAACATCTTGCGATTTTGATGTGATGCCCCTGTTGATACAGCCCAAAATGGCATTTGCCTTTTTTACCGCTGCATCACACTGCTTGCTCATGTTTAGTTTACAATCCACAAGTACCCCAAGGTCTCGTTCACACACAGTATTACCTAGAAGCGTATCCCCCATCCAGTAGGCATGCTTTTCATTTTTCTGACCCAGATGCAGGACTTTACACTTATCTTTATTAAATTGCATCTTGTTCTCATTTGCCCATTTTTCCATTGTGTTCAGATCTCGTTGAACTCTGTCTCTATCTTCCGGAGTATTTGCCAGTCCTCCCAATTTGGTGTCATCAGCAAACTTGATGAGTAGTCCCTCCACACCCTCATCTAGATCATTAATAAATATGTTAAAAAGTACCGGGCCGAGCACTGAGCCCTGAGGTACCCCGCTACTCACCTCCCTCCAGTCTGATGAAACACCATTGACAACAACTCTTTGAGTGCGGTTCTCTAACCAATTCCCTATCCACTTAACTATCTGAAAATCCAGATTGCAGTCCTTCGACTTATCCATCAGAACATCATGGGGAACCTTGTCAAAAGCCTTACTAAAATCCAAGTAAATGACATCAACCGAATTTCCCCGATCCAGCAAACCTGTTACTTGGTCAAAAAAGGAAACCAGGTTGGTCTGGCAGGACCTGTTGGAGACAAATCCATGCTGACTTCCTTGGATCACCAAATTGTCCTCCAGATGTTTGCAGATCGCTCCCTTTAATATCTGCTCCATTATCTTCCACACAACAGAGTTCAGACTCACTGGTCTGTAGTTTCCTGGGTCATCCCTCCTCCCTTTTTTGAAGACCGGAATAACATTTGCTCTCTTCCAGTCCTCCGGGACATCTCCAGTCCTTAAAGAGGTTCCGAAGATGATGGACAAGGGCTGTGCAAGTTCTCTGGAAAGTTCTTTGAGTACTCTCAAGTGCATTTCATCCGGACCAGGGGATTTGAAGTCATCCAGTGCAGCTAAATGCCTCTCGACAACCTCTCTATCCATGTTAACCTGCCACCCAGACACTATCCTTTGGCTACGGCCATCTCTAGATGTGCCTAAACCCTTTGACCTGTGGGAAAAAACAGATGTAAAATAGGCACTAAACCTTTCTGCTTTCTCTGCATCTTCCGTTAGAATTTGTCCATCCGCACCCAACAGTGGGCCTATTGCCTCCTTTACTTTACGTTTGCTCCTCACATAAATGAAAAATCTTCTCTTGTTACAATGGGCTTCCCTGGCCAATCTTAGCTCACTCTCAGCTTTGGCCTTTCTGATGATTGATCTACAGTGCCTAGTAACCTGTAGGTACTCTTCTTTAGAGCTCTGTCTTTCCCTCCATTTCCTGAACATTTTCCTTTTCTTTCTTAGTTCCTCTTGAAGTTCTCTGTTCATCCAAATAGGCTTCTTAGAGCTCCTGCAATGTTTTCGTCTTTCTGGGATAGTCATTGATTGAGCATGCAATAGCTCTTGTTTGAGTAGTGCCCACGCTTCACATGCTCCTTTCCCTTCCAGCATTCTCGTCCATAGTATGACACTCATCATGTCTCTGAGTTTATTAAAGTTTGCCCTACGAAAATCCAACATCCGCGTCTGGCTACAAGCTTCCTTGGCTCCCCATCTCAAAAGGAATTCTATGAGGACATAGTCACTTCCCCCTAGGGTCCCCACCTCCTTCACCTCATCCACCAACTCTTGCCTGTTTGTCAGTATTAAATCCGAAGTAAACCTGGGTGTAAACTTCACGGAGCTTTTATTCCAACCCCAGATCGATTCAGTCCCTGCCCTCTACACAGAATGCGATTTCCGTTTGGATTTGGGGCGATTTAAAATTTCCTTCTGCAGTAAGAAGGATTGATCCAGAGTGACCCTACTTTATTGTGCGATATCTTAGAGTGCTTTTAACCCTCAATATTTAAAGGCTGTTTTGAATCTGGGCTCTCCTCCGTTGTAGAGGACCCATGATTGGCTACAGGTGGTCATATGACAAACTTGCCCCTAATTTTTCTCAACTTCTGTCGGTCCTGGATTTTTTCTCCCTTCTCTGCCTTTTTCGATCATCTCCCCCATCCCTCCAAGAAAAGAAAGAGGCTCCCTGCCTGGCTCCTCCCGCCCCCACTTCAAGAAAATAAAGAAAGGGGCTTGGCTCCCCTCCTTCTGAACTACCTTAATCATGTGCAGAAGACTTTCCTGTTTCAATGGGGGGAGGGGGGAGGAAGATCCGAGTTCAAAGCGATCTGAATTCAACAGGATTGACAATGGAATAAACAAAGTAGAATCATAGAGTTGGAAGGGGCCATACAGGCCATCTAGTCCAACCCCCTGCTCTACGCAGGATCAGCCCTAAGCATCCTAAAGCATTCAAGAAAAGTGTGTATCCAACCTTTGCTTGAAGACTGCCAGTGAGGGGGAGCTCACCACCTCCTTAGGCAGCCTATTCCACTGCTGAACTACTCTGACTGCGAAAAATTTTTTTCCTGATATCCAGCCTATATCGTTGTACTTGAAGTTTAAACCCATTACTGCGTGTCCTCTCCTCTGCAGCCAACAGAAACAGCATCCTGCCCTCCTCCAAGTGACAACCTTTCAAATACTTAAAGAGGGCTATAATGTCCCTTCTCAACCTCCTTTTCTCCAGGCTGAACATTCCCAAGTCCCTCAACCTATCTTCATAGGGCTTGGTCCTTTGCCCCAGATCATCTTCGTCGCTCTCCTCTGTATCCTTTCAATTTTTTCTACGTCCTTCTTGAAGTGAGGCCTCCAGAACTGCACACAGTACTCCAGGTGTGGTCTGACCAGTGCTGTATACAATGGGACTATGGCATCTTGTGATTTTGATGTGATGCCCCTGTTGATAAAGCCCAAAATGGCATTTGCCTTTTTTACTGCTGCATCACACTGCCTGCTCATGTTTAGTTTACAATCCACAAGTACCCCAAGGTCTCGTTCACACACAGTGTTACCTAGAAGCGTATCCCCCATCCAGTAGGCATGCTTTTCATTTTTTTCTGATCCAGATGCAGGACTTTACACTTATCTTTATTAAATTGCATCTTGTTTTCATTTGCCCATTTTTCCATTGTGTTCAGATCTTGTTGAACTCTGTCTCTATAAGTGCAGACTCTGCCCTGGTCACTGGCAGATAAATTTACCATGAGAAACTGTTTTAGCTCCTGTTTCTTTTTGGTCATGCTGATTACTTATACATATTAAGTAAGGTTTTTTTTTTTTTAATGGCTGCTTTAATAAACATTGACCCAAAGGCTGATAGTTCTTGCTTTTCTCTGAAAGTGTCATGGAAGCTGAAAATTGGAATAGACTCTTCCTCCACACAAACAGAGGTCTCCTAACACACAAGTCTAAGAAATGTGACATAATTTGTGGTAACTTTTGTGGGATGCTGGCAGCCAATGAGGCAGAGGAAGCTCCTCTTTGCTTGACAAATTAACAGCAAGAGAAGTAAGCAAGGAACATCATCTGCGAGGCATGGAAGGAAGTTGCAAATTGAGTGGAAGGAACAGGAACTACTTTGCATGTGGTGGCAGGGGCCCTTTTGACTTCTGCCTAAATCATGACACAGGAGCTCCATCCATTAATGTGATCAATTCCTCTGTCCTCTGCACAGGCTTCCTCAGCCAGAGCATTGTGAAATGCTCTGGGGTTTCTTCCCAGATGGGTGGGAGTTAGTTCATTTTAATGTATTTTTTAAATTTGTGAACCATCAGGTGAAATGACCCTCCCAAAATGGCCAATGATGGACCTGAAGGATATGGGAAGGATCCCCAGGTGGGCCCATACACAGCTTTGCTTTCTAACTATACTCTGCACGATTGCACCACTTGAGGGGTTTCTCAAAGCCTGAAGAATATTTCTAAGTGGTAAAAAAGCTGAGAAAGGCTGATCTACTGTCTTTCAGACCCTCTTATTTCCCCACAATGCAGAGTCCTGCCCTTTCAAGGAATGCTTACAAACGAAGGACCGATTCCAGTGCACTGTGAAAACAGCTGTCAATTCTCAGGAAATTGAGGGCCATCCCTCCTGGGGTCTGCAAGGGAGGAGACAAACCATTTCCTGCCTCGGTGTAGCAACCCTGGACTTCCTTGGGGGTCTCCCATCCAAATACTGACCAGGGCTGATCCTGCTTAGCTTTTGAGAGTTGACAAGATCGGGCATGGGGAGGGTTCAAACATGGCCGCTGTATATGGTGGGAAACCATCAAGAGGCAGGGAGGAACAAATGAGAGCCACCCACAACACCCCTACTCAGGATCCTGCTCAAGTCTATTCAGTGGGGCTCATTTCTAGGAAAGTGTTTTTGAGATCATACTTGTACTCCCTTCTCACACAAAGAGCTATTAAGGGGTTGAAGCCAGAGGCCAGGGCATAGAATCATAGAATCATAGAGTTGGAAGGGGCCATACAGGCCATCTAGTCCAACCCCCTGCTCAACGCAGGATTAGCCCTAATCATCCTAAAGCATCCAAGAAAAGTGTGTATCCAACCTTTGCTTGAAGACTTCCAGTGAGGGGGCGCTCACCACCTCCTTAGGCAGCCTATTCCACTGCTGAACGACTCTGACTGAGAAAAGCTTTTTCCTGATATCTAGCCTATATCGTTGTACTTGAAGTTTAAACCCATTACTGCGTGTCCTTTCCTCTGCAGCCAGCAGAAACAGCATCCTGCCCTCCTCCAAGTGACAACCTTTCAAATACTTAAAGAGGGCTATCATGTCCCCTCTCAACCTCCTTTTCTCCAGGCTGAACATTCCCAAGTCCCTCAACCTATCTTCATAGGGCTTGGTCCCTTGGCCCCGGATCATCTTCGTTGCTCTCCTCTGTACCCTTTCAATTTTATCTACGTCCTTCTTTTTTTTTGTAATCAAATAAATTTTATTCAATCTTTGATTATTGACAATAGTTGTTCATGTTATAATTACATTTCTCATTTTCTCCCTCCCTCACTCCACCCCCACCCTCCACCCTACCTGCCGTTTCCTTATAACTCTTTCAACCATGTACACAGCTTCTTGATCCCGCTCAAGGCTTTATTCTTACTCTCCCTGTTCCCAGTCGACCTCAACCAATGGAAATACTTTGTCCAATTACTATTTATCCTTTCCTTTTTCTCTTCCCATAAGGCCTCCCCTCTTAAACAGATCACAATTTCAGAGCTAACATCCTCATAGAGATACTGAAACCAGCTTTCCCATGTCCACTTTGATTTATCTTTCCATCCCCTAGCAACAGCGGCTTGTATTGCAAGTACCATGGCTTTATATAATTTGAGATCCTTTTTTTCCTTTAAATCATATCCCAAAATACCTGCAAACAGCATATTTGCTTCTTTCACTATTGTAATTCCTAGAATATTTTCCATTTCCTGAATTATATTTCTCCAATATCCAGAAACTTCGGTACACTCCCACCACATATGTATATAATATCCCTTATCCTTTCCACAGTGCCAACATTTTGGGGTCAGCCCTTTTATCATATACGCCAACTGGGCCGGCGTTCTATGCCATTTCCAAATTAACTTTCTAGTCATTTCCTTATATTTGTCTAATTTTATCTGTTTATTTCCCTTTATAATTTTATGTACTACTTGATCAGGCAATTGGATGTCCCTCTGCCATTTTATTTGAATCACACGTCCTATATAATCCTCATCGCTTACCATTAGCTTATATAACACCCCCACTACTCCTTTTTTTGCAGTTTCCATTCTTTGCATAGTCCCCTTCATCCGACTATCCTTAGATAATATCCCTAAGCGTGAGAGTTTACTCATAGCCTCGTATAGTCCGTGGACCCTCAACCAATTCCTTTCCCCCAACAATTCCATACATTTTTCTTTTGATATCATTACTCCCGATTGGTCTAATAAATCCTTTACTCTATTCAACCCTTTCTTTTTTAAATTTTCCCACCATATAGGGTCATCTAGTTCTTGTAGTAATTCTACTGGTATCCATTTCACGAAGTCTGCTGACCATACTCCTTCCCATCTTTTCCAGGCTCTGAGGGCAACCGCCCTCGGCCCTGTTGTTTCTTTAGTTTCTAATGTTAAATTCTTTGTAAACACCCCCCATTTTCCTTTCCCCTTATTTACTTCGTTTTCTATCCTTACCCATTTTCTTTCTCTGTTTATCTCCGCATCCAATAAATGTTTAATTTGAAATGCCTCAAAGTATCTCTCTAAATTTATTAGGCCCCATCCCAACTCCTCTTGTGGAATATAAATTAATTTTTGTTTAAACCTAGCTATTTTGCTTCCAAAAGTCCAATCCCTCAGCTGTCTATTCCATTCCTTAGCTTGTATTCTTGGTACTTCTGATGGGAGTACCTGGCATAAATAGCTAAGCTTTGGAATTAAAAACATTTTAATTGCTCTAATTTTAGTTAATATATTCATTGTTTTAGACTTCCAAGCCTTCATGTTTCTGCGTATCTTCTTCCATATTTCCTGGTAGTTATTTTTTCCTATTTTGTTTATTCTTTTAAAAATTTTTATGCCTAAGTATTTTAACATTTTACATCCCTTTGGTATATCTGTTTCTTTCTCCACTAATATCTGATCCCCCTTAGGTATGTTAAAATATATAATTTCGGATTTCCCCATATTGACTCCTAACCCTGAATATTGTTCAAAGTCCTTTAATATTATCTTAATTTCCTTGGCTGCTGTTAGTGGATCTTTAAGTACCAGAAGAATATCGTCTGCAAAAAGATTAAGTTTGACCTCTTCCTGACCCACCTTATATCCTTCTATTCTAGGGGAGTTCCTTATTCTATCTGCCAAGATTTCTATAGCCATTACAAATAATAGGGGTGACAATGGGCAACCCTGCTTTACCCCCCTTGAGATTGGAAATTCTTTTGATCTGCCTCCATTTATCCATAGTGTTGCGATTCCTTGTTTATAAAGCTCTTTTACAGCTTCCAAGAAGCTCCCTTCTATTCCACTATCCCTTAGTGTTTCCCAGAGAAAATTATGTTCGACGGTATCGAAGGCTTTGAATATATCTAGTTTCAATAGTGCCAATTTCTTTTCTTTATGTTGCTGTTTATGTGCTAGTACATTTAAAATATTCCTTATTGGGTGGAAAATTTGTCTGTTTTTAATAAATCCATACTGGTCCTCCCCTATTATTTTTGGTAATATTTTTTCTAATCTGTTAGCTAAGACCTTGGCGAATATTTTGTAATCTTGATTCATCAAACTAATAGGCCTATATGAGCCAACATCTTTGGGATCCTTAGAGTGCTTTAGTATCACCACCATCTCTACCTGTTTCCATGTATTGGGGATGTTTCCGCCTGTCATTATATCGTTAAACAAATATGCCATTTCTGATATTAATATTCCACTCATTTCTTTATAATATTCGGCCGTATATCCATCTGTCCCCGGGGATTTTCCTATTTTTAATTGTCTAATTACCCCTTCTATTTCGGATGCACTTATATCCTTATTAAGGGATTCCTGATCTTCTTTAGTTATTTTTGTGTACCACTTCTCCTTGAGTTGGCCTTTTCCTGAGGACTCATATAAACTTTGGTAATATTTGACAAACGCTTCTCTTATTAGGTGCGAATCCACCAGCTCCTTCTGGCCCTGTCTTATGCTTTTTATTCTCTGTTTGTCTTTTTTCCTCTTTAAATATTTGGCTAATTTCTTTTGTGAGTTTATATTTGATCTATGCCATTCGCTTTTAATTAGGGTTTCCCTTTTCCACACTAATACTAAATCTTGGGAGTCTAAATCATTTTTTAAGATCTGGATTTGTCTTTGCCGTTGTGTGTCAAATTTATTTTGCTGGTGTGCTTGCAGAATTTTTATCTGCCCCAATTTACTTTCAATTTCTTCATCTCTCTGACGTTTTAATAACTTTTCCGTCCAGATTAGGTGTCCCCTCATAACGGCCTTTCAATTTTATCTACGTCCTTCTTGAAGTGAGGCCTCCAGAACTGCACACAGTACTCCAGGTGTGGTCTGACCAGTGCCGTATACAATGGGACTATGACATCTTGTGATTTTGATGTGATGCCTCTGTTGATACAGCCCAAAATGGCATTTGCCTTTTTTACCGCTGCATCACACTGCCTGCTCATGTTTAGTTTACAATCCACAAGTACCCCAAGGTCTCGTTCACACACAGTGCTACCTAGAAGCATATCCCCCATCCAGTAGGCATGCTTTTCATTTTTCTGACCCAGATGCAGAACTTTACACTTATCTTTATTAAATTGCATCTTGTTCTCATTTGCCCATTTTTCCATTGTGTTCAGATCTCGTTGAACTCTGTCTCTATCTTCCGGAGTATTTGCCAGTCCTCCCAATTTGGTGTCATCTGCAAACTTGATGAGTAGTCCCTTCACCCCCTCATCTAGATCATTAATAAATATGTTAAAAAGTACCGGGCCGAGCACCGAACCCTGAGGTACCCCACTACTCACCTCTCTCCAGTCTGATGAAACACCATTGACAACAACTCTTTGAGTGCGGTTCTCTAACCAATTCCCTATCTACCTAACGATCTGAAAATCCAGATTGCAGTCCTTCAACTTATCCATCAGAACATCATGGGGAACCTTGTCAAAAGCTTTACTAAAATCCAAGTAAATGACATCAACCAAATTTCCCCGATCCAGCAAACCTGTTACTTGGTCAAAAAAGGAAACTAGGTTGGTCTGGCAGGACCTGTTGGAGACAAATCCATGCTAACTTCCTTGGATCACCAAATTGTCCTCCAGATGTTTGCAGATCGCTCCCTTTAATATCTGCTCCATTATCTTCCCCACAACAGAGGTCAGACTCACTGGTCTGTAGTTTCCCGGGTCATCCTTCCTCCCTTTTTTGAAGATCGGAATAACGTTTGCTCTTTTCCAGTCCTCCGGGACATCTCCAGTCCTTAAAGAGGTTCCGAAGATGATGGACAAGGGCTGTGCAAGTTCTCTGGAAAGTTCTTTGAGTACTCTCGGGTGCATTTCATCTGGACCAGGGGATTTGAACTCATCCAGTGCAGCTAAATGCCTCTCGACCACCTCTCTATCCATGTTAACCTGCCACCCAGACACTATCCTTTGGCTACAGCCATCTCTAGATGTGCCTAAACACTTTGACCTGTGGGAAAAAACAGATGTAAAATAGGCACTAAGCCTTTCTGCTTTCTCTGCATCTTTCGTTAGAGTTTGTCCATCCGCACCCAACAGCGGGCCTATTGCCTCCTTTACTTTACGTTTGCTCCTCACGTAACTGAACAATCTTTTCTTGTTACAATGGGCTTCCCTGGCCAATCTTAGCTCACTCTCAGCTTTGGCCTTTCTGATGATTGATCTACAGTGCCTAGTAACCTGTAGGTACTCTTCTTTAGAGCTCTGTCCTTCCCTCCATTTCCTGAACATTTTCCTTTTCTTTCTTAGTTCCTCTTGAAGTTCTCTGTTCATCCAAATAGGCTTCTTAGAGCTCCTGCAGTGTTTTCGTATTTCTGGAATAGTCATTGATTGAGCATGCAATAGCTCTTGTTTGAGTAGCGCTCACCCTTCACATGCTCCCTTCCCTTCCAGCATTCTCGTCCATGGTATGACACTCATCATGTCTCTGAGTTTATAAAAGTTTGTCCTACGAAAATCCAACATCCGCGTCTGGCTACAAGCTTCCTTGGCTCCCCATCTCAAAAGGAATTCTATGAGGACATGGTCACTTCCCCCTAGGGTCCCCACCTCCTTCACCTCATCCACCAACTCTTGCCTGTTGGTCAGTATTAAGTCCAGTATGGCTGAACCTCTTGTGGGTTCATCTACTATTTGATAAATGAAATTGTCAGCCAGGCAGGTCAGAAACTTGCATGACTGAGGACGCTTCGCAGAGTTTGTTTCCCAGCACACATCTGGGAAATTGAAGTCACCCATGATGACAAGGTCCTGCCGTTTGGATATTTTCTCAAGCTGCTCACAAAGTGCAGCATCCACATCCTCTCATCGGTCAGGCGATCGGTAGCAGACACCAACCACCACACTGTTTGTTTTCCCCTCGCTTATTTTCACCCAGATGCTTTCCATTGTAGATATGCTCTCCTTCACTAGAATTTCCTGACAGGTAAGCCCTTTCTTCACATACAGTGCCACTCCTCCACCTCTTCGATCTATTCTGTTTTTTTCTGAACAGTTCATATCCATCCACCATTACATTCCAGTCATGAGAATCATTCCACCAAGTTTCTGTGATGCCTACTAGATCATACCTTTCCATCAGCATGAGAAGTTCCAGCTCTTCCTTTTTATTGCCCATGCTTCGGGCGTTAGTATAAAGACATCTGAATCCTTTTACTTTTGGTTCCCTATAAGCTGGCCTTCCCGGTTGGGCTGCCTCCGATAGTTTTCCTTCCATACACTCCCTATGTTGATCGTCTCCTTCCCCTAGTGGCTTTAGTTTAAAGCTCTCCTGATGAATCGCCCCAGGTTCCTGCCAAACACATTCTTCCCCAGTTTCGATAAGTGCAGTCCATCAGGTGCTAGTAGGCCTTCCTCAAGAAAGCCTATCCCATGGTCCCAGAAACCAAATCTCTCCTGCCGGCACCAACTACGCAGCCAGTGATTCACCTCCATTATCTTCCTCTCCCGATGCATTCCTCTTCCCTTGACAGGCAAGATTGAAGAGAATACCACTTGTGCCCCCATTTGCTTGAGCTTCCTCCCCAGATCTTGATAGTCTTTTTTAATAGGAGCGATGGTATTCAGGGACATGTCATTCGTTCCCACATGGACCATCACAAATGGGTAGCGATCCGTAGATTTGAGGAGTTTGGGCAGCCGTTCTGAAACATCTTTAATTTTCGCCCCTGGCAAGCAACACACCTCTCGGGTTAGGGGGTCAGGCCCAGCCACATGGCGATCCATTCCTCTTAGCAGGGAGTCTCCAATTACCAGTACTCTCCTTTTTTTTTTCTTCTCAACTCCATTTCCTTCTGTCCCCGTGGCCTGTTCCCTTTGTCTTAGAGTTTCTTTTGGGACCTCTTCCGTTGTTGACCCTTGCACCTCCTCTGCAAGGGCCTGAAATCTATTCTGGAGCTCCAAAGGCCCCGAGAACTGTCTCGCCCTTCGCCGTTCAGTCTTTTTCCGAACTGCCTGCAGAGGCTCCCTATTGTGGTCAATCTCCTTGTCCTCTTCAGGACTGGTTTTATTCTCTTTATTCTCTTTATTCCATGTTGCAGAGCTCTGGACTACAAACTCCTCCCCTTTCTTACTTTAGGTCAGAGTAATAATTCTGTTTTCTAGTGCCCTAATCTTTTCCTCCAAAAGTCTTACCAGCTTACACTTGGGGCAGCTGTAGTCCATCTTGTCTTCTGGGAGGAAGGCAATCATGTCACACTCACTGCAGATGATGGGATGAGTGTCCTGGAGTTCCATTGTAATGTCTAGGCAGTGCAAGTACTAGGGAAATATAATCAACTGATTCTAATTGCTCAGCCAAGAACCTCAAGGTAAGAGCCACAGGCCAAGAGCCCTTTGTCTCTCACGCCTCTGGCGAGGAGCAGCCCTTTTTAAGCCTCCCAACAATTACCCAGCAATCACCTCACCCAGGCAGCACAATAGCCTCACCTGGTCAGCAGCAACTCTCCCCAGTAGCTCTCTCCAGGTGCTCTCAGTTGTCTGAGCTCTGCCTCTGGTGAGGAGCAGTCCTTTTTAAACCTCACAACAATTACCCAGCAATCACCTCGCCCAGGCAGCACAATAGCCTCACCTGGTCAGCAGCAACTCTCCCCAGTAGCTCTCTCCATGTGCTCTCAGTTGTCTGAGCAGATACAATCATATCATAAGAACAGTCTTAGAAGCAATTTGAGCTCGCCATTGTGCTAATCAGGGATCTCTGCATCATGAAGGTTAGATAACAAAATGTTGCTACAGTGTGTGAAATATTATTGCCCTTATTAGTTGATTAAAAAAACACCGAGTCTCTAGGCCTTGTTCCGCTCATTCTGTTTCTAAGGTCATCTCTTGAGAGTGGTTCAACCTGGATTGTGTGGAGGTCAAGGGGGCTGTTCTTTCCCTCCCTGCTTGGTTCAAAGCCAATCCATCTTCAGCACTGAAAATAGAAGTGATGGAGAGAAAGAGGACCTGTAAGGCTCTCTAAAGGAATTAAAAGAGAGCTGCAATACATGATAATTGGACAACTCTTATTAGAACTGTCAAGGAAAAGGACTACATGCGCTTTTGGAGCCTGCTCTTTATCTGCTCACTTTTCTTCTCCTGCCATAAGGTAGCTCAGTTGCAGCTGAGGCCAGGGAACTCCACTTCTCCTCTCTCTGCAACAATCAGCATACTTATACCTGCTGTGTTGTCCAGTTGATTTTACTCCTCAATGGGCCTCTGTAACATCCCAAGAAGTTAAACAACTGATTCTTCAACTAAAGAATGAAAGGCCCAGGAAATGACTTCATTTCGCCCGATTGACTAAATTCTAATGCTGATTGGTGGGCACCTGTTTTGGCCTCTTTGTTCAGTCAATGCCAACAGGCTAGTGATCCCTGGCCCCAAGAAAGGGCATGTGGCCTCAACCTGGGCCAGGGCCTTCTTGTATTTGGCCCCAGCTTTTTGGAATGAGCTCCCAAGAAAGATCAGGACTCTACTGGAGCTTCAGCAGTTCTGCAAGGCCTGTAAAATGGAGCTCTTCCGCCAAGACTTGGGTTGAGGCCAACACAACTACTAGCAGATACTGACAGGCCTTCCCCTTTATATATTACACACAAACACACACAGAGACACTCCCCTCTTCATCATAACATAATTGCTCCTGGGTCAGCTGGAGACACCTATACTCGGGACCAGTGTGATTGAATTTTGTTCATTTTATCAAATGATGTTACTATTTTAATGGTAAATGTTTTATTGGCTATTCTTATTCTCTTCTATTGTTATTCTACTGTAATTGTAACAATTTTGGAAGCTTCTCTGAGACGTAAGTGAACGGTGAGATATAAATTGAATAATAAATAAACAAACAAACATATCAATCAGATGGCCCAAATTCTGCACAACTCAGGCCTTGCAATTATATTACTGAACTTTTAAAAAGGAAGTAGAGATGGTCTAGATAGTTATAGATCAATAAGCCTTCTTTACATTGCAAACTATATGCTAAACATCTTTGCTTAAATTTTTGTGACTGCCTACAAGACGGGGGGTCTCTTGGAGGAAGATCAAACCAGTTGTTAGGGACTGTTGTCTAATTCAGCAGTATTTAATTGATAAATATGTACGCTCTGCCAAAGGACATGGTGTTGAATACTGCTGCAAATCTAAACTGAAAGTAAAAGGAAATGAGTGGGAGTGCATCCCATAATACTTAGAAGAATGGTCTCTTTCTTCTCACACTTTATTATAAATGCCCAGGCATCCAGCTGAAATACCATGAAGGTACCAGTTCCCCAGCTGTCTCCGTGTACCTACTGCTGGGAGATAATGGCTAGATTTATTTCTCCTCCCTCCACATCTGGCCCTCTGTTAAAATGTTCATGCATCAAGCCCAACAGACACAACCTGGCAACGCGTGTCATAAGCATCATAAAGAGACATAAGGGATTTTTGGCTGGCGAGTCAGATTTTTGCCTCCTCTGGAGGCCTCGATTCCAATTTGATTTCATTCTCATGCCTGAGATGGAATTTTATGGTCTTTCAGAGTAGACTCTCCTGGATGTTATGTACATTCAGCTCATGCTGTCCTGCCCACCCATGGCAGCAGGCTGTCAGAGAGAGAGACAGAGAGACAGGGAGACAGAGAGAGAGAGCTGTACTGGAATCATATTTCCCTACTGGGGTTACATGCAACCCCAGGGTTATTCCTGAGCCTGAGGGGTTACACTGGTTGAGGGGGGGATTTAATTTATCACCTCCCAAAATGGCCATCGGTGGGCCTGAGAGGATGGGAATGGGAGGGGACCTGGCCATACAAAACTTTGCACATGGTCAATCTGTTGGTGTTGGCTGGAGTCCTTTTGGGGTTGGTGGGGAGTCTTCTGCTGCTGTTTTTAACAGAGGGGGAGGGGGTGTCTACCCTGGCCTCAATCTCAGCTAAGAGGAGTGGCCACTGTTCTCCAGTTGGCTGAGTCCTCTTTAGAGATCACTGGGGTAGAGGGTGTTGTGTAGGGTTTTATTTTACTCTGGGTGGGAGGGAGGACATGGAGTGTCTGAGTGATGGCATTTCTGTTAACATATCACTTCCATGGTTGGGGCAGGAAGGCATGGGCAAGTGGCATAACTTCAGGGTGACGAGAAGCCTGCAATTTTTTCCCAGGGGCTACTCCATAGTCAAAAAGAGATCTAGAGCTTATATCCTAGAATCATAGAATCCTAGAGTTGGAAGGGGCCATACAGGCCATCTAGTCCAACCCCCTGCTCAACGCAGGATCAGCCCTAAGCATCCTAAAGCATCCAAGAAAAGTGTGTATCCAACCTTTGCTTGAAGACTGCCAGGGAGGGGGAGCTCACCACCTCCTTAGGCAGCCTATTCCACTACTGAACTACTCTGACTGTGAAAAACTTTTTCCTGATATCTAGCCTATATCGTTGTACTTGTTGTTTAAACCCATTACTGCGTGTCCTCTCCTCTGCAGCCAGCAGAAACAGCATCCTGCCCTCCTCCAAATGACAACCTTTCAGATACTTAAAGAGGACTATCATGTCCCCTCTCAACCTCCTTTTCTCCAGGCTGAACATTCCCAAGTCCCTCAACCTATCTTCATAGGGCTTGGTCCCTTGGCCCCAGATCATCTTCGTTGCTCTCCTCTGTACCCTTTCAATTTTATCTACGTCCTTCTTGAAGTGAGGCCTCCAGAACTGCACACAGTACTCCAGGTGTGGTCTGACCAGTGCCGTATACAATGGGACTATGACATCTTGTGATTTTGAGGTGATGCCCCTGTTGATACAGCCCAAAATGGCATTCACCTTTTTTACCGCTGCATCAGAGCCTCTTGTGGCGTAAAGTGGTAAGACAGCCATCTGAAAGCTTTGCCCATGAGTTCAATCCCAGCAGCTGGCTCAAGGTCGACTCAGCCTTCCATCCTTCCGAGGTCGGTAAAATGAGTACCCAGCTTGCTGGGGGGTAAACAGTAATGACTGGGGAAGGTACTGGCAAACCATCCCATATTGAGTCTGCCACGAAAACGCTAGAGGGCATCACCCCAAGGGTCAGACATGACTCGGTGCTTGCACAGGGGATACCTTTACCTTTACCGCTGCATCACACTGCCTGCTCATGTTTAGTTTACAATCCACAAGTAACCCAAGGTCTCGTTCACACAGTGTTACCTAGAAGCATATCCCCCATCCAGTAGGCATGCTTTTCATTTTTCTGACCCAGATGCAGAACTTTACATTTATCTTTATTAAATTGCATCTTGTTCTCATTTGTCCATTTTTCCATTGTGTTCAGATCTCGTTGAACTCTGTCTCTATCTTCCGGAGTATTTGCCAGTCCTCCCAATTTGGTGTCATCTGCAAACTTGATGAGTAGTCCCTCCACCCACTCATCTAGATCATTAATAAATATGTTAAAAAGTACCGGGCCGAGCCCCGAGCCCTGAGGTACCCCGCTACTCACCTCCCTCCAGTCTGATGAAACACCATTGACAACAACTCTTTGAGTGCGGTTCTCTAACCAATTCCCTATCCACCTAACTATCTGAAGATCCAGATTGCAGTCCTTCAAGTTATCCATCAGAACAACATGGGGAACCTTATCAAAAGCTTTACTAAAATCCAAGTAAATGACATCAACCGAATTTCCCCGATCCAGCAAACCTGTTACTTGGTCAAAAAAGGAAACCAGGTTGGTCTGGCAGGACCTGTTGGAGACAAAATCCATGCTGACTTCCTTGGATCACCAAATTGTCCTCCAGATGTTTGCAGATCGCTCCCTTTAATATCTGCTCCATTATCTTCCCCACAACAGAGGTCAGACTCACTGGTCTGTAGTTTCCTGGGTCTTCCTTCCTCTCTTTTTTGAAGATCGGAATAACGTTTGCTCTCTTCCAGTCCTCCAGGACATCTCCAGTCCTTAAAGAGGTCCTGAAGATGATGGACAAGGGTTGTGCAAGTTCTCTGGAAAGTTCTTTTAGCACTCTCAGGTGCATTTCATCCGGTCCAGGGGATTTGAATTAATCCAGTGCAGCTAAATGCCTCTCAACAACATCTCTGTCCATGTCAACCTGCCACCCAGACACTATCTCTTGGCTACTGCCATCTCTAGATGTGCCTAAACCCTTTGACCTGTGGGAAAAAACAGATGTAAAATAGGCGCTGAGCCTTTCTGCTTTATCTGCATCCTCCGTTAGAGTTTGACCATCCGCACCCAACAGTGGGCCTATTGCCTCCTTTACATTTGCTCCTCACATAACTGAAAAATCTTTTCTTGTTACAGTGGGCTTCCCTGGCCAATCTTAGCTCACTCTCAGCTTTGGCCTTTCTGATGATTGATCTACAGTGCCTAGTAACCTGTAGGTACTCTTCTTTAGAGCTCTGTCCTTCCCTCCATTTCCTGAATATTTTCCTTTTCTTTCTTAGTTCCTCTTGAAGTTCTCTGTTCATCCAAATAGGCTTCTTAGAGCTCCTGCAGTGTTTTCGTCTTTCTGGGATAGTCATTGATTGAGCATGCAATAGCTCTTGTTTGAGTAGCGCCCACCCTTCACATGCTCCCTTCCCTTCCAGCATTCTTGTCCATGGTATGACACTCATCATGTCTCTGAGTTTATTAAAGTTTGCCCTACCAAAATCCAACATCCGTGTCTGGCTACAAGCTTCCTTGTCTCCCCATCTCAAAAGGAATTCTACGAGGACATGGTCACTTGTTTACTTGGATTTACTCTGCTTGGATTTCTCAGCTCCCCTTTCTGTAGGTGTTTTTCCTAGTGACCCTATTATGGTGATTCAAGATGGCAGGCCAGGAATCTGTAGATTGGGTTCCTCCTAATTAAGGACATTTGAAAAATAGATCGTAAAAATAGATTCAGGTAGGGCGCCACGTTGGAAGCAGCAGCACAAAGTCCGGTGACAAAGTTGCATGCAAGGTACAAGCTTTTGTATACCTGCATACTACTTTAGATATACCAGCCATAACTTCATTCTGCTTCCTCCAAACCCCTTCAGATAGAGGTCTCTTAGACAAGGGACTTTTCACATCCAGCCAGGGTTATCCTTTACCTCTCAGGGGGATGTTCTTCTCTGGAGCCTTTAGATAGTTATATCTTAACTAGAAATTAAGCCCGCTGTACTTTAAAGTACTTTAAATCCAGCCGGTGCTGAGGCAGCTGCACTGGTTACCAATTGCCGTCCGGATCCGGTTCAAGGTTCTGGTTCTAACCTTTAAGGCTTTACGCGGGCTGGGACCCACATACCTGAGGGACCGCCTAGTGCCCTATGCCCCCCGCAGGGCTCTGCGCTCTGCGAGTGAGAATCTTCTGGTCGTTCCCGGCACCAGGGAAGCGCGCCTAGCCTTGACCAGGGCTAGGGCCTTTTCGGTCCTGGCCCCCACCTGGTGGAATGAGCTCCCGGGTGAGCTGCGGGCCCTGCGGGACCTTTCAACGTTCCGCAGGGCCTGCAAGACGGAGCTCTTCCGCCAGGTCTATGGTTGAGGCTGGGGCTGCTGGGGTACATCGACTGCTCTCCCCCGGGCTTCTTCTTGAACACCGTTGACCTCCTTCTCCTCTACCCCCCTTTTTTTAGGAAGGGGGGTAGGAAGGGGATCTTATTTTTGTGCCGCCATGTTGTGACATTTTAAAGTCTTTTAATGGGAGTTTTAATGGGGTTTTAAGACATTGTAACCCGCCACGAGCCATTTGGGAGTGGCGGGAAATAAATCAAAATAATAATAATAAGAAATAATAATAATAATAATAAATAAAGTGGGCGCTAGCGGCCCTCCTATCAGGGGTGGGGGGGTCTCTATGGCTTCCCCCCCTGCATGGAAGGCTTCTCGCACTCCCTGGCCCCTGGGAAGGCTTCAGGCCGCCCCCTGCCCTGGGAAAAAGCATTCCCAGGGGCCGGGAAGTGCAAGCGCCAGCTGTGTGAGCCGGCGAGCGCATTCTCCGCTCGCTGGGAAGGCTGCCCCCCCACGACGCCTGGGAAGGCTCCCGTGGGCCTACCTTCCCTCTGGGCGGCCAGCAGAGGAATAACTGCTGTGGGGGGAAGGTTTGGCCTCCTGGGGGGCGGGGCGGGAAGCACTTTGCGCCTCCAAATTGGTGGTTGCCAGGCCAAATAGCCAATCAGCAGTCACGCACAGCGCGGGGCTGAACGGACAAGCGGAGGGCCTAAACGGGAGGCGCAAATCGGGAGCCGCTTGTCAGTCCAGTGGAAGGGGCCAATGGGCACCCTTCCTCATCCTGGACAGGGCCCGCCCTCAAGGCCCTTACTCTTTTATTTAATCCGCTCTGCAGGAGCGGTTAAAGATATGTTCCTCAATGGAGGGCCAGAACTGCTTACAACATCTGCCTCCCTTCCTTCATTTTATCCTGTGAGGAAGGTCTGGATGAAGGGATGCAGACCCTTGGCTGGCACTCTGGCCTCTATGCCACTCTGATTTCTGGATGGGTTGGGCAGCATTACGCTCTGTGGTGGCCCAGTTGCCCAGGCTACATCAAAGGTGGATGGGCTGCAGACATTGCTGCGGCTGCTTCTCTTGGAGGAGACCCTGGGGACTGCTGTAAAGAACCGGCACTGCCAAGTCCTTCTCCGGTCCGTAAAGACTTAGCAGCAGAATGGAGCAGAAGCCCTGACTCAGCCCCACCTCACTGCCTCAACTGCAGCTGGCATTTGCTTGGCACTCCCCTCCCTGCTCAGCTAACCGCCCGGGCACCAGGCTGCAGGCATGCACAGACCCAGCCGTGTGCTCGCCCTCTCGGCTTCATGCCTCCTCGCTTGGAATTGATTGCTTCTGACAAGCTTGCTGTATGAACAAAGCCACGTGAAATTGACCTCATCACCACCAATCATATCAGCTTGTTTAGTACAGTGGGAATCTCTCTGCTGATAATGACCTAGTTAGCGTCTTAAAGGAGCGGCAGTCCTGGGAAAGGAGGGTGAGGACATTTGGGAGGGGGAATGGGTGTGTGGGTGGAGAGACCGGCAGGCAAACACATGGCTATCAAGAAGTATCACTGCTTCCTTTCAACCAGTCACTGGCTGTCCCTCTTCCACCCGCTCCCCCAGGGTCTCTTTGTGCAGTTGGAAACCATCAAAGGAGCCAATGAACAATGAAAGATGATCTAAATAAAAGATGCTGACAAAGGATAGATTCTGAGCTTCCAACTGAAATGAGGGCAGGTTTTCCTGTTGTTTGTCAGTCTAAGAAACCCCCCAAAGGGTTAATGATGTTGTTGGCTTTAAAAGCAATCCTCTTATGAGCCCTCAAGGAGGTGGAGCATCAAAATCAAAGGAGGAAGATGAAGTGCTTTATAAATAACAGTAGCAACCCATAAAAATATGCCCCGGCAGATTCTCCAGAGTGGGGGTGCTGTAAAAAGGAAATGGTCCACTGTCACAAATTACCTTTCAAAAATGTCTTGCATTTTCCTCTCTAAAAATATTCTTTATATTCATGACCACAGCTAGGCAGAGTCTGCACTTACTTTCTTTATTCCATTGTCAATCCTGTTGAATTCAGATCGCTTTGAACTTGGGTCTTCTTCTCCCCCCCCCCCATTGAAACAGGAAAGTCTTCTGCACGTGGTTAGGGTAGTTCAGAAGGTGTGTGTGGGGGGAGCCAAGCCTCTTTCTTTCTTTTCTTGAAGGGGGGGGGGGAGAGGAGCCAAGCAGGGAGCCTCTTTCTTTTATTGGAGGGGTCGGGGAGAGGATCGAAAAAGGCAGAGGAGGGAGGAAAAATCCAGGACCGACAGAAGTCGAGAGAAATTAGGGGCTTCTCCTTTAAGGCAAGCGTGTCACATGACCAGGTGTAGCCTATCAGAGGTTCTCTACCATGGAGCTTTCTTTCCCAATCTGGATATTGAGGATTAAAAGCACTCTATGATATCGCACAATAAAGTAGGGTCACTCCGGATCAATCCTTCTTGCTGCAGAAGGAAAATTTAAATCGCCCCAAATCCAAACGGAAATCGCATTCTGTGTAGAGGGCAGGGACTGAATCGACCTGGGGTTGGAATAAAAGCTCCATGCAGTTTACACCCTAGAACACCCTGCTAATGTAACAGTAATTAGTAAAAACCAGCTATTCCAGTCCTAATTTTAAGCACTGTAGTTCCCTACATCTTCCCTACCTGTGCATTTTTCCAGTTGTTGAATTATTTTCTTTCTGACATACCTTAGAAAAATCAGGATTTTTAAAATGAATGTGCTGACGTCTTTGATGGTGCCTCTTCTTTCTTTCTTTCTTTCTTTCTTTCTTTCTTTCTTTCTTTCTTTCTTTCTTTCTTTCTTTCTTTCTTTCTTTCTTTCTTTCTTTCTTTCTTAGCATGCTTACGCCTTGAATAAATCTTGGTTGGTCTTAAAGGTGCTCCTGGACTCTGATTTTATTGTGCTACTTCAGACCAACACTGCTGCCCATTTGAATCAACCTGAAATGGGCTGACTCAGTCAAGGAAGCCAGACGTTCAGTTTGCAAGACCTGAGCAAGGCTGTTAACCAGAGGACTTTGAGGAGTTCAATCCACAGCGGCACCTTTGAAGGCCTTTCACACTCGCCAGCTGAGTGGCCAAAAAGAGCAGTGAGTGCTCCTGGGTCCTTTGAAAGTGCAAAGACATGTTTAAAATAAATGAGGTAAAGACTTACGGCTCCAGAGAAACTGTGGAAGGCAGAGAATAAACCATAGCAGTCAGGGGCCAGACACAATGCACAAATGGCATGCAGAAAAACTCTCATCAAGCTCTTTGAGCTTATGGAAAGGGGTAGAAATAGGGCCCTGAAGCAGCTACCATTCATTTCAAAGGCAGAACTTCTTTCTGTGATGGACACTCATGAGCTGGACGCACAACGGAGGAGGCTGGAGCCTAGTATAGAAACGGGGGAAGTTGAGGCAGGTGGATCTCCAAGCTGGGATGGGCAACCACCTGGTAACATTTCGGAGGAACCTCTCCTGTTGCCGTGGCTGCTTAGCAAGATGTTTTCCTCCAGCACGACAATGTACAGCGTGAGGTTTTATGAGCAACCAGAATGAGACAAAGGTGAGTTTCTCGGCTCCTGTGAACTCCGCTGCTCTGCCTTTAAACGCAGGAACGCTGCTTTCCCCCTGCAAATCATTTCTGACATTTAAACATATTCTCATACCAATTAACTCTTTTGGAGACAATGGATCCAAAATGCCTTCTAACTAGTGTGCTATCTACTCGAAAAACTTACCCAGACAGTCTCAAGGCTAGTCACCCTGAGGGAGTCCAAATTAGCCTCTAATGGGCCTCTCCCTCAGCCATCTTATTATCCTTCTGGTTCAACCACAAGGACCTGTGAGAATCCTTACACAAGGCAGTCAGAAGACAAAAGAAAACTCCAACACCTGATTTTACAACCATGTAAAGTTTGCCTGGTTATCTGCCGGTACAAGGGGTGGATCCCCCCTTGGAATTCTAAGCACCTGGCTATCAAACATCTGAGAACCCTAATCATAGAGAGGCACTTCCCTATAGACCTAATCTCAACAGAATTCCTTAACTATGCAAATCAGGCACAGAGAATTATGCTCACCTTCAATAGTCCAAGGATACCTTCTCTACTCCTAAGACAGAAATCTATCCTGGGTCCTAAAGGAGTTTTCCCCATTCGAGTCTTCACTAATACTGTAACAACTGCTTTGTTTTCAAATCCTCCTCGCCAGAAAACCACTATACCAGCAGAAAAGCTTCCTGAGGAAACATCAAATAACACATTACAACAGGACCCTTCTAGACGGCCTGGCCAACCAGACTGCCTACTCTCAAGTTCTGGAGATCTTCACCTTGAAAACTCCTTTGAAGAGGGCCTTATCAACTCCTTTTCGACCCTCCCAACATCAGAACGTCTAGCCATCACAAACAGACTAGAATGTCTCAGGTTGGAACTTTTGAAAATTCACGAAGTCTCAGCAGTTCAAAACCTATCCCCACCAACAAACTGCAACCAAACATCCACATCACCAAGCACTCCAGCTGTTTTCCCTCCGCCCAAGTTACTCCCTGATAAGATACAGAGCTCCAGAGATGAAATTTCAATCTTCCAGCCAATGGAGTGTGAACCTGTGAAAAACGGCCCATCTGCACGGAAACAGTCCTCCTCTACTCATGGACTCCCCTCCAAAAATGGATGTGTCTTCTCAGATTCAAGGGGAGAATTAGATAAAATTTCAAACTCGGACTGACTGTTAAAGATACTATCTTGGAACTTGGGGGGATGGCAGAACAAATTCTATGATCCTGAATTCTCAAAATTTTTAAGTGGTTACGATATTCTTTTCTTACAGGAAACCTGGGTCCAAGATGTAAGCTCTGTAGCTCTACAGGGTTTTCAGCCATTTGCCACACCGGCAATCAAAGTCCATTGTAAGGGCCGGGGCAGTGGCGGTCTGGCCGTCCTTGTAGCGGTTGACTTAATAGCAGAGGTTCAGACCCTGGAAAGCAGCTGCCCAAATTACATCCAAGCATTACTGATTAAGGGACCACATTTCGGCAACCTCCTGTGCATCAATGTATATGTCCCTCCAAAACTCTCACTGTCACAGGATAAAGGGAAACTTTGGGACCAACTTTCCCACACACTGGAAACCCTTTCTTCTCAGTTTCCTAATGCCCAAATAATTATGTGTGGTGATTTTAATGCCAGAATTGGCCCTGGTCACTCTGACTCTAGGGCAGATGTCAACTCTCAAATCGCGGAGCACACATGTCTTTTAGAACGAGTCTCACAAGACCCTACAATTAATAAGCCTGGTCTAAAATTATTGGAGTTGCTATCCTTGTTTAATCTTTATGTCTTACATGGCTCTAAGTTTGATAAGTCTGGTGGTTCCTTCACATTTTTATCTTCCTGTCATGCTAGCACCATAGATTATATAGCAGTTTCACCTGCTTTACTAACAGAGGTGGTCTTTTTTGAAGTAGGTAACTCTCCTTTAAGTGATCACTGCCCTCTACAGCTCTTACTTAAATATAATAGCAACATTCTTTTACCTCCAATTCCTGAACTCGCTGAAGGTACATTTCCTGGCAATAGGAGGCTGAAATGGTCAGAGCAGGTACAAAACAACATAGCTCAAGCTCTGACGAGTGATGACCTTAAATCCCTGCATTCAGCCCTTTTACAGCCTGGCCATGACGCCATAGGACACTATGACAAAATTATTAGCTTGATCAAACCTCTGCTTATCAACAATAAACCTCTAAAGCTGTTATCCTGCCCCAATAATGGCTGGTTTGACCAAGAATGCAAAACCTTCAGGAAAAAGCTAGTCAAATGTATGAGGCTGAGCCGTCGCAGTAGAGAGGATAACAGAATGTTAGAGCTCATCAGATTAAGATCCCAATATAAGAGTCTCCTCAAAAGTAAGAAAGCTGACTATGCTAAACATATGTGGAACAAACTAAATCTGGCAGTAAAGGAGAAAAATGAGTCTCAATTCTGGAACCTTGTTTCTTTCGGGCTTGCAAAATCACCCCAACAGGTTGAAGCCCAAATATCTGGAAACACTTGGTTTACACACTTTTCGAAAACCTTTGGAGCCTGGCCACCTCCCCCACCATATACAGAACCAAACACCCAGGCTATTTCCATTGACTCTCTAAGTTTACCAGCTTGGCCCCCAGTCACAGAGGCTGAAGTCAGAGGCCTTATTACATCCCTAGCTTCCAATAAATCACCTGGAGAAGATCTGATTCCACCTGATTTATTTAAAGCGTTCCCTAACTGGTGGGCCCCAGTCTTAGCTAGGGTCTTCACCCAGATAAATGAATCAGGCATTTTTCCCAATGGCTGGAAGATGAGCATAGTGGTTCCTATCCACAAAAAAGGCAACAAGACCGACCCACAAAACTACCGCCCCATTAGTTTACTAAATATCGCATCTAAACTCTATGGAAAATTCCTCTTACATAAACTAGAGGACTGGGCTGCTGACAACCATATCTTACACCCACACCAAGCAGGATTTAGAAGAGGCCATTCTACCACTGACCACTGCCAAACCCTCCATTACTTAGTCTACTCCAGTATAGAAGGCCCTACGAGAGCCTTATACGCAGCTTTCATTGATTTAGCCACAGCTTTTGACTCCATCGATAGGGACAGACTCTGGTCAAAGCTGAGGGAAACTAACATCGATAAACGCCTACTGTTTCTGATGCATGAACTGCACTCAGGCACCCACACAAAAATTAGGGTAGGTGCTTCAGGCTCTCTAACTAATGAAATTGCAGTAAGGAAAGGGGTAAAGCAAGGGTGTGTACTAGCCCCTCTGCTTTTCAATATTTATATCAACGATATAGTTCAAAGACTATCGGGCCCAGAATTTGTACCCCCTTCTGTCGGTCAGCAAAAGGTCTCTATCCTGCTTTATGCAGATGACATGGTTCTGGTTTCCCTTACAAGAGTTGGTCTGAAAAAGCTACTTAACAACTTGGGTACTTATTGTAAGGAAGAGTCCCTTTCCATTAACTACACAAAAACAAAAGTTATGGTTTTCAGGAAAAGACCTAAAAAATTTATCTGGAGTATAAACAATATTCCTATAGAACAGTGTAGTACATTTAAATATCTTGGGATCACTTACAGTGAGACCCTAAACTGGAATGCCCACCTTGCAACTATAAAGGCCTCTGGTCTAAAAATCATTGGAGCCATTCTGAGATTTTATTATACCAGGGGAGGGTTTCTAGTTGACCCAGCTCTAAAGCTCTTTGCAGCCAAGGTCATTCCTCACCTACTATATGGCATTGACATCTGGGGCTGGAAAGAACAAACAATCAATAGCTTGGAGCCCATTCAGAACTTTTTCTTCAGACGTATCCTGGCTCTTCCAAAAGGGTCCCCTGCAGCCCTGATGAGGGCAGAGCTTGGTTTTCCCTCACTCAAAGCCCGTGCCCACTTAGCTATTCTGAAATCTTGGAAGAAAGACATCTCAACCAAATTAGATTCTTTAAACCATCAAAGTTTTAAGCTCTTATTGAGCAAGGACAGGACTCGGTCTGATTTTTTTAGCTCCATTCTTTCACGCTATACCATACCAGATGACTTACTGCATACATCAGCCAATATTTCTGATTTACGTGATTGGGTGTTCAAAGCTGACTCTCTGATCGACCACTCTTCAATACAGCTATCACAAGCAGCCCCATGGTATAAAACAATTAAAAAAGACCATTCCAGAGCATCATATTTAGTAAATATAACGACACGTAATCTTAGAATGGCCCTAACATCTTTGCGGTTTGAAATGATGCCATCAGCCATGCTCTCTGGGCGATATCTCCGAATACCCACAGCCCAACGCCTGTGCATATGTGGAAATCCATCTGTGGAGGACCTGCCCCACTATGTCTTGGCTTGTCCCCTGTACTCCGAACCCAGGGGCAAATTCCTTGCCAAGCTATTACCAAACTCTCACCCTATTTCTGATTTTAACAAAGTCACCTATCTGTTATCAGATGTCGACCCCTATATCTCTTATAGGGTGGCACTTTTTGCTCTGGCTGCCAGGAAGATTCGAGCTAATGCATTTTTACAGGAGCCTCCACCTTGATACACCATTTTATCTCTTTTATTGTAACTTAGTAGTCCATGTTTACATTTTTAGGTACACAATATTGGAGAAATATTGTTTTATTTGTTTATATTTGTGCCATATTGTTTTAATTGTGTTTTGTAATGGCCTTTGGCTACATACAATAAATGTTATCGTATCGTAGTGTGCTTCTTAATTCTGTGGCATGGCAGGATTTCATGGGCATGTGAGCGTGTGTGTCTGGGTAGATTTAATTAATGTACCTTCTGACCTTTCGAAGGATGCGGCAGGCATTCCTCTCCCTGGTGCCTTGTTTCTCAGGGAGCTTTTTTGCTACTAACAGTGAGGCTCATCATCATGAATTCCAGCTGAACAAAGGGAGTTGAAGAGATTTCGTAAAGGCCTCCGACATCTGGACAAGGGGGGTCTTCTCAAAGCAAGTTAAGAATACTTGTTTATGAGCAGGTATAAGCTCAAGGCAGCCCTAGTCATGGTGGGGGGGAAAGTTTTTGTGCGTGCAAAAGTGAGATTTCAGACTTTAGAGCCCTGTAATTGTCCCCCAAAGACCCCCCTCCCCTCACATATTTCATGTCCACCATTGATGGCCTTCCTGACTCCAGTTTCTCTCTTTGTTTTGTCTATGGAAAGTCCATTTGTTCACAAGGTCACACAACATCAGTTGGGCTATGTGACGACAACATGGAGCTAGTTCACAGGCAGGGAGGAAGCAAGGCCTGCACAGGGAAGGGGGTAGGAAACAGCGTGGAAGGTAGGCAGGCACCGCTAAAGCTGCTGTCTCAGAAGCTGGGAAAAGTAAAGGCTTTTCTGCATGCCATAAACATAGTGAAATCCTTACCTGGACCCATTATGCACGGCAGAAGCCACACTAGGCTGCTGCAGGCATTGCGCTGGGGCAGGATGCCCTGGCGCTTCCCATGTACTCACGGGGGAGGAATCCCCCAGCGTAATGCAGGCGCACGCACGCACACAACACTGGGGCTGGAAAGCCCAACTCGCGGCCTGGAGGCACCCAAGGCAAGGAGGTACTGGGGGTGGGTGGGGGGAAGGGGGATGTCTGTATTGGATCTGAGAACACTCACATGTGAAGAAAAGGCTGCAGAACCACACACTGGTGGGGGCAAACAATGCTGACAAACAGTAGTTGTGGGCAAACTGCCCCTTAAAGCAAGGAGGGGTCTGACCTCTAACTACACAGGATGCGGATGTGTAAAATGAAGGCCAGGATGTTTTCCAATGGTATCTGTGGGATTGTCTCCAGATAAAATGTGCCACCTAATGATAAACTATCCTGTTTACGGCCAACATTTTGTCTTCGTTTGACCAGCTGCCTATATAAATAAATATGAGGAACCTCTGCAAGCTGGAGCTGTTTTGGAGAGCAGAGGGTGACAAGAGGGGTCTCTGTGAAGGCAAAGTGGAACACTGACCCTGCTCTCTTCATTTTCCTTTCCACTGACTTTGGGCACTGCTGCATCCCTGTAGACAATGTGTTGGGGACATCCAGGCATTCAAGTGACAGTTGCATTTCCATGACCTTAAAACACAGAGTGTGTCAGTGAGGGCCTGTGAAGACATCAGCCGTCCATAATCACGTGGCAGAATGTGTCTGGTTTTTTAAAAAGCACTTGATGAGTACAGCTAGTGACAACGTGTTTCTAGAGAGAACAGTCGAGTCTGGCAGTGTTTGTCTTCCAAAGCTCATGGAATTTGCAATATTCATAGAGAGTCAAAAGTGGGGAAGAGGCTGACATTTTCTTTGGAATGCAGTTTAATGATGCGATGCCAAAATCTTGCCTGTGGGGGACAGTGGCGGAGGAGAGAAGCAATTTAGAAATACCCCATGCCTTCATTTATATTCCCATTGGTTGGCCAACCCAGGGCACAATATTCGAAGAGGAATGAGCAAAGAAGTCTGAATGCAGAGCTGGAGTTACTAAGGAAAGAACCCTCAGCCTATTTTGCTCAGTACAGAGGAACTCAAAAGACAACACCATGAAATATTTAGCAAAAAAGATTTGTCTCTCAAAGGCTCCATTCCTGTTAAAGTTTTCCAGGTTTTAGGTTGTGTGAGATTTTTGTTGTTGTTATTGGCGGTGATTTTGACACAGCTGGGGGCAGAGGACTCAATACAGAGCACAAGAAGAAGAGCTGGTTATTTATACTCCACTTTTCACTCCCTGAAGGGTCCCAAAGTGGCTTACAAATGTATTTCCTCTCCTCTCCTCATGACAGACACCCTGTGAGGGAGGTGAGGCTGAGAGAGCTCAGACAGAACTTGTGAGCCATTCCTCACCCATTAAATATAGTGAAATGCTTACCTGGTGAAGATGCTACATTTTTGGCATTTTGCATGACATTACCAACATCCAGAATCCAAGCAGCAAACTGGTAGCTACATCCTCTATTTTAAAGTGCCACATAAAGTGGATTCCCCAAACTATGTAGTGCGAGCTAGAGGAGAGCAACCAGCAAGCCGCACACCAAGGAAACATGTGGAGCCAAAGTAGCATTATGTCTGCCTCCCTCTCCCTTCTCCCGAGGTTTTTTTTTTTAAAGCAAACTGCCTGGAGCAATGAATAGGTGTTAAATCGTGCAGGCAAAGCAAAAAAAAAAATCCCCTTCACAGTTTAAATACAAGGCATGCCTCTTTAAAGTTTTCTCCCCCACAATAAGGAACGATCTCCCCCCCAAAAAAAACAAAGGACTCACTAAGGGTCCAATTCATCTGCCTGTACTTTGGCGCCCATGAAAGTCTATGGCATCATAGACTATAATGGGAATTTCAGAATTCCTGCCTTTCCTGGGGTTGTGGGGAGGTTGGGTTACAGGTAGAGCCTCCAAACCTTTAAGGGAGCTCCAGGAGGCTCTTCCCTGACTCCTCCAAATTTCAGAATGATTGGTCCAAGGGGTCCACTTCTAGGGGCTTGTGAAGAGGGTGCCCCCATACCTCCATTATATGCTATGGGACAAACTCTCCATTAAAAAAACACATTCCTGTCCCTGGGAATAAGGAAAAGGAAGGTGGGTGCTAGGATGGGATGAAGCAGGCACCTTTAGTGCGGTTGAGCCTCCATACCTTCCCTCTGCTGGTAGCCTGCTGGTTGCTCTCTGGTAGTGCTAAAAAGATCCACTTTATGCCATTCCCCAACTAGCACTTTAAAATGGAGGACATAGCCAGCCAGTTACTGCCCAGACGCTGGAGGTTGGTGATGTCATATGGAGGGGCCAGAATATAATGACTATGCAAGATAAGCATTTCACTACATTTAATGGGTGCGGAAATCCCCTCATCTATGTGGGTTTTGCCCATTTGTTTTCCTTTCTTCTATCTCTGAAACTTGTGGCTCCTGATTTATAGGCTACTTTTTGTTTCCTCCCACCAAGTTTTTTCAACCGTATTTGTGCATCACTGTACATTTATTTTTGTTTATTTATTTGAACTTTAATTTATATACCTTTCTCTTTTGAACCAAGTTGTCTTGGGGCAGTGATAGTATAGTGTTTATATGAATGTCCATAAACTGCATACAGAAAATCTGCCACATTCACAAACAATGCAACATTCTATAAAGCAAACAATAAAGTAGAAAAAAAAACCATTGATAAAAATAAACAGGCAAATAAACAATCAAGGGATTCTCTCCTCTAAAACTGCATGTGTGCTTTCAAGTGTGCTCAGAGAGGTTTAAAAAAAAAGCTCTCATAAAATTATTTTCTAGAACGTGTGAAACATGTTTAAACCAGGGCTTTTCAAATAGCATTATTACAGAGATGCACAGCCAAGATTTGTGGGCAGTAATGCATGGATAGGGCTGCACTTAATTTTTGAGACGTCCCTTTTCCACACACCCCAAGTGACTTCTGGTGTCCTCCAAAACAGCAGAGACCTACAGGAGCCCTACAGGTGGGGGTGGGGGTGGGGGTGGGGGGTCACCATTGATTGGAGAACGACAATATCCAGTGGTTGAGTAGGCGAAGTGAGACATTCCCTGGCCCAGGCAGGCCCTCAGATCCGGTTGCTGCTGGGCTCAAGGAAAAAATCCCAAATTCTTCAGTAGTAAAATAAAGAGAAACTGAATATCCAAATGTATTGCTACTCCTTAATTATGTTATGGACATGTTTATTTGTTGAGTTCTTTCCTCTAGAAATATGAGCTCTTTCTGATTCTGCTGGGTAATACCCAGGTCTGCATCCCGTTTGTTTTCAGGTTCAGACAGTAGAACCTTCCTTGGGATTTGTGTGGTATGGATGGTTTCTGTTTTCAGCCTCTCTTCTGCCTTCGTCCCCACACACGTCCCCTGACTACAGCTCCCTACAACCTTCAGGGGCAGCTGCCTGTAGCTCTGTTTCAAATACTCACTGTTATTAGTCAGGTAAACCTTAGGTCTCTGTGCTTCTAAATCTGATAGATATACTAACTGGTGCAATTTTATATAGAATCATAGAAATGTAAGGAACCTTCAGGGTCATCTAGTCCAATCCCCTGCACAATGCAGGACACTCACAACTACCTGCACATGCACAGTGACCCCACTTTCATGCCCAACGTATCCACCACAAATCTCCAGAATTCAGCCTGGCCTGGAGAGAATTCACCTCCCATCCCACAGTGACAATCAGCCATTCCCTGGGTCTGCAAGGAAGGGCCACAAGAGACAAGCACTGGCCCATCCCCCCCTGCCCACCCCCTCCCCATCTGTCTAAGTTCACAGAATCAGCATTCAAGCTATATGTAACATGCCCCATTCCAATAATGAAATACGTTTGAGGTGCTAAGAAAATAAATGTTGCATCTTCTACTGGTTTCACGGGGAAATGTGGGGACTGGATTCATCACAGCTGTGTAGGTTGCCAACATCCAGAATGCACCTGGAGATCCCCTGGAATCACAGGAAAGTAAAGCAGAATATAAAAACTGGAAATTCTACAGTGGAGAAGTTATCAGGGGACTCCTGGATCCTGGTGGGATTGGTCCAGGCAGGACCATTTTGCCCATGTGTCCCCCCATCCTCATCTTGCTTCTCTTTGAAAGCAGTTACAACAAGAGCTTCAGGTGGTTTAGCTTCAGGCCAGCCTTAAATATTGTAAAAAAAACAAAGGTTTAATTTTTAAACATGAAGGCTTTTGTACAAGATTGCTGAGTTGATATTGCAACCAGATGGCAACTCACGTCAACCCTCCAGCAGAAGGGCTGCTCCCACGCATCATGCCTCTCCAATGAGGCTGCCGATCCCTCAGTTTCTTTAAGATGTCCTTCATCTGACTCTGGAGTGTCGGAACACATTTCTGCAGGCATTTTGCAGTTTATCCTGATGAGAAAAACTTGCTTAGGAGGAGAGTGCAGAGAATAGACCTTACGCACGGGGGAAAGGAGGCAGGGGTGGGCAGTGGTGGAGGTGGGGGGAGAGATCCTGTGACTGAAAAGGCAGGATTTTCAGTATCACTCATGAAGGGAGCCCGTCCTCTGGTCTGTACTTGGCCCTTGGTGTCTGTACAGATGGTTATCATAACAGTTGCCAACGTTCTGGGAAGGATGGGTAGTAGCTTTCTTTTTCTTTCATTATTTTCCTCTATCCCCCCTTGTTTTCCTTCCTTCCTTCCTTCCTTCCTTCCTTCCTCACTTGCTTGAAATCCCCCCATCCGCCTTCCAATATTTCTCTTTTTGCCATCTGCTAGCAGATGTTCAATTTTCATCTCTCCCGAAGAGCATGTGCTAGATTGACCTTGGTATTCCCCCCTCCTGTCAGCCTTCTGGCACTCCCTCCTGACATCTTCTGTGCCCCCGCCATGAGCATCCCTGCCATGGCCTTGATGGGCCTGCCCAGCTCAGGGGTGGGGGGAGGCTAGCACCCATATTTTTTGGGCTTTTCCACTAGTTGTATATAATTCCCATGAGTTCTAGTGTTCCCTCTTTGGTGTTTGGAGTGGGGGTTGGATTCAATAAAGAGCTGTTGTTTTCAAATAACTTTGTGGTCTGTGTCTACCGAACCATCAGACTTAATAGCTACTATATGCCAAAGGCCCGGAAAGGACACCCCACATCTCACAATTTCCCTTGTCATAGAATCATAGAGTTGTAAAGAACCTCCAGGGTCATCTAGTCCAACCCCCTGCACAATGCAGGAAATTCACAACAACCTGCCCACCCATAGTGACCCCAATTCCACAAGCAGATGATGCCTCCCCCCTAAAAAAAATCCAGAATCCTTGGCCAGTCTGGCCTGGAGGAAATTCACCTCCCTTCACCAAAGTGATTAAAGACTAATAAGGTTATTTACTTAACAGCCTCTGGCCACTCATTAGCTGCCCCTTCATACCAATCAAGATGGCCACACAACGCTCTGGCCACGAGATGGGGAAAGTCTCTGCAATTATGTGGCCAGCATCTCAGAGCACTGTGTGCGTCAGACTTTAAAACACCAAAGGACTGTGTGGGCCTCAGTAAGGAAGGTCTTCTTTCAACAACAACAACAACAACAACAAGGGCCGTTCCGCATTCGTCCAAAATAGCACAATGGTTACTAATGGTTACTAATTGAAATTGCTACAGTTTTGCCATTATGCACAACGTCGTTGACAATCTGCAACACTCCTGAAACTGATCCGCAAAAAGCGCTTCGTTGTAGCGCTTTCAGGGAAATCCCAAAAAGTGGATTCCCAATTTTGGGAAATCCCCAAAAGTGGAAAGCGCTACACTCCTGCAACCAATCTGCAACACTAGCGGGAAAGTTCTGTGTGTTACCATTGTTGCAGTTTCTGCAAAGTCCCTCCCCCTGGCTCTCTCCTCTGATCTTCCGGCAAAGCGATTGCCATTTTTTTTTCTCCGAGCGAGCGGAGATCAACGCACCGGCAAGCCTTCGTTTACTCAGTGGGGCTTCCCCGGCTGCAGTCCCTCTGTTTAAAGTTACTAAGCACAAGCAACACAGAGGCCTGTTTGCTGGTTTATTTTCCCTTTATTTTTCACACTGTTTTCGGCCGAAAATCGCGCCCGTGAGGGGGGGGATTTTTTTTTTCACCCGGGGGGAGCGTGGCAACGATGAAACGGCAGCTCAAACACCACCTGCTAGCTGGATGGGTCTCTCCGTTGCAACGAATCAACGCATATTCGTTGCAACAGGTGTGTGTGTGTGTTTTTTAAAACCTTCCTTAAAGGGAAAGAGGCTGTTTGGGAGCATGATAATGGCCGCCCATTGGCTGCTTGACGGCCATGGGCGGGACACAGCTCAGCAATATCGCTTCCTGGCTAGCGATTTTTGCAGAGACCGGAAACCTGTGGGAAACGTTAGAAACGCAACTGGATTCCACTACAAAGGCAGGTATTCATAACGACGAATTCCACTATTTAAAATGGCGATTTTTCATTCCGCAAACAATTTTCAACATGGATCCCGGTGCGGAATGGCCCCAAATGTTTCCTTCCCCTTTTCCCAGTGTTTTTCCTTGCGAAGTTCATTACGAAAAAGGCAGTGTTGTTTGCCAGGCCTTCTGTGGCACAGAAGATGTCAGGAGGGAGTGCCAGAAGGCTGACGGGAGGGGGGGGGGAAGACCAGGGTCAATCCAACACATACTCTTGGGGGGGGCGGGGTGAAAATTGAACATCTGCTAGCAGACGATAAAGAGGGAAATATAGGAAGGTGGATGGAGGGACTTCAGGTAGGTAGGTAGGTAGGTAGGTAGGTAGGGGTTCAGAGAACCTGATAGACAGATAGTTATAATGCAAAGCAATTTTTTAGGTGGTTGTTCAAAAGTCCTGAGAAGCAAGGGGCCTGGGGGTGGGTCCATTTCCCCTTTTGAGGCAAAGCCATAGGACTCTGTGCACACACAAACACACTGAAGCTCTTCTTGTTCTATATTAGCATCAAACTGGGCCACGATGAGGGCTGCCTCTGCTCCTCTTGGGGGGTGGGGGGCACAGAGCCCTTCCAGGACAGTCAGCATCCGGATGCAGGTGGGAGGTGTCATTATCCCATGTGGCACTTCCTGACCTCTTTAACCCTCCCACTCCCATTTGTTTATTTATTCACAATATATCCCCCCCCCACACACACACAGACACACTTTAATGCTCGTTTATCAAGAGCACTCCAGGACCAACATGTCTGCCCACCTGAATCTAGGAATGAAACAGCCAGTCTAGCCACACAGTGCCCTAATCTGGAAAGCCCAGGATAGGCCAAGCCCATCAGATCACAGAGGGAAAGTGGGGCCAGCTCTAGCGCATATTTGCATGGGAGACCTCCAGAGGAGACAAGGGTCATGACCCAGAGGCATGCAAGGGCAAACTCCTGAAAGTCTCCTGCCTTGGAAATCATATGGAGTGGCAAGAAAAGGAAAGAAGCAGAATAATAGAATGGACAACCTGATCGACATCACAGAATTGTTGCAAAGGTCACTGTCCTGACTCCTTGAAAGAATGGGAATATTTGCAGGCTAGATGCAGAGAAAACCAATGATTAACCTATCTACGCGAGCCAGAAACCACACGATTTTATGAGATGCTGAGTTGGGACACATTGATATGAGAGGCACCACGAAGGTCGCATGTTCTTCACGGACCTGTTGAACGAGGGCCAAGCCTCTCCACCTGCAGACCTTTCTGCTGCCGCTCTGAGGGGGCCTCACTGCCTTCCAAGGGGGTAGAGGATCCCTCCAGAATGCAGCAGAAAGCCAGATTAGTTTGATTTTGACACTGTCAGCTAGTCCAAATACAAACAGAAAGGAAAGCCTCTCGAACTGACTTTTTAATTAACAAAGGGAGAACATGGGCCTATATAAAAGGTATAAAAGGTGTGCAAGCACCGGGTCATGTCTGACCCCTGGGGTGACGCCCTCTAGCGTTTTCATGGCAGACTTAATACGGGGTGGTTTGCCAGTGCCTTCCCCAGTCATTACCGTTTACCCCCCAGCAGCAAGCTGGGTACTCATTTTACCGACCTCGGAAGGATGGCTGAGTCATCCTTGATCCGGCTGCTGGGATTGAACTCCCAGCCTCATGGGCAGAGCTTTCAGACGGCTGCCTTACCACTCTGCGCCACAATCTTTATTCTTATCCATGGTCCTATACATATTTACAAAACTGCCTGGGGGGTGGAGCATGTCCAGGTGTCCGAGCTCCAAACCAGGCCAAGCTGGGTGCAGCCCTAACTGGGTCGGCCCTTATGAGGCCAGCCCTCGCAGGAGCTGCCGGCTGCAGCAACAAGGAGGTGGCAGTGGTGGCAAGGCCAGTGGTGGTGACAGATAGCTCTAGGATTGTGACCCTTTTGCCAATGCAGTCCAATCCCACAAAACTGCATCAATCACCTTGTAGCTCAGATTTCACCCCTGGATCCCAGTGCTGAACTGACTGAGCTGATTAGCACCGATTCCCACATTCATGCCCAGCCCAGGGAAGTCCAGGTGCACAAAGAAATTTCCAAGCCATCCGTTAACTGAGATGATTCTTTTCTTGAATCTTCCCCCATTACGGACTCTGAAATCACTGGATTTCCTTGTCAAGACAAAGAGAACATGATTTTATTTCTTTCTTTCTCTTGCTCTGCTTCCCTTCCTGAATTGACCTTCATTGTCCTTCAGTTCAGTTCCTGCATTTTTATTACTTGTAGATGCTGGGAAGTCTTTTGAATTATTCCGGAGGAATTCTCAAGAACCTCCCACCCCCCTCAACATTTTGTGTTTTATTTGTGCTCAGGGCTATCCAAATGCACACTCCTAGTTTCTAGTGATACAGAGAGTACAGACGGTTACTGAGGATAGCTAAGCATCTTGGTTCTATACTAAATCTCTTTATGCCGGAAGATCTCGTGTTCAGTGGAGATGGGGGCCAGTCCAGTCATGCAATGAAAAGCACATTTAGATCAAATTTGTCCTTTGCAAGGAATGAAGAAACTGATTGAAACAAAGACGCTCCAAGCAAGCAAAAGCATGCAAGATGGATTCATGTCATGAGGAGGCCCTTTTGGGCAGGTCCCCAAACATGCCTGTGGTCAGGCTGTTCCACTGGATTCAAAATCCTTTTTAGATGTTAAGGCTTCATTGCTTGAGCCTCATGGAACGGGAAAAGAAGCTACCAGTATGTGATTACCACTTTGCATGTCTAGGGCAATGTGTGTATTTTCCTGCTCCAAAACAAGTGAATTCACACCCTCAAATTATTATTATTATTATTATTATTTATTTGATTTGTATGACCGCCGCTCTCGGAAACCGGCTCGCGGCGGTTCACAACATTTTAATACAAATACAATATATAAATAATTTCAATTTCCAGTCACGCATACCTGAAGCTGGAAAATACACCCATGGCTTATGAACACCAAAGGGCATCAGGAAGGTCTCAGGAACCATGATCACCTGCTATGTGCATCTTGATGGTTAAAAATGAAATGACTGAAAAGGGGGGAGCTGTGTGGGACTGCTGGCCTCGGGAAAGAGGGGATTCCATGGGGGGTCTTCAAAGCCATTCTGCAGTGACTATTGTGATTGCACTGCCATAACTCATCCATTCTCAGGAGCAGAAGAGGGGACCACTTTGACACATGGTTGGAGCAACTATGATACATGAAGAAGAAGAGTTGGTTCTTATATCCCCCTTTTCTCTACCCGAAGGAGTCTCAAAGCAGCTTCTAATTGCCTTCCCTTTCCTCTCCCCACAACAGACACTCTGTGAGGGAGGGGAGGCTGAGAGAGCCCTGAGATTACTGAGGAAGAAGAAGAAGAAGAGTTGATTCTTATATGCCTCTTTTCTCTACCCAAAGGAGTCTCAAAGCAGCTTAGATTCACCTTCCCTTTCCTCTCCCCACAACAGACACCTTGTGAGGTGGGTGAGGCTCAGAGAGCCCTGATATGACTGAAGAAGAAGAAGAGTTGGTTCTTATATGCCACTTTTCTCTACCCGAAGGAGTCTCAAAGTGGCTTCCAATTGCCTTCCCTTTCCTTATAGCTTCAATAAAATCTGGACCTACATGCATACCATAACGAAGGCCGAGCGTCCTAGAATTGAGGCTTTTGATGCTGGAGAAGACTCTTGTGAGTCTCATGGACTGCAAGGCGAACAAACTGGTCAGTCCTAGAGGAGATCAGCCCTGCCTGCTCCTTAGAAGGCCAGATCCTGAAGATGAAACTCAAATACTTTGGCCACCTCATGAGAAGGAAGGACTCCCTGGAGAAGAGCCTAATGCTGGGAGCGATCGAGGGCAAAAGAAGAAGGGGACGACAGAGAATGAGGTGGCTGGATGGAGTCACTGAAGCAGTAGGTGCAAACTTAAATGGACTCCGGGGAATGGTACAGGAAGGCCCGGAGGATCATTGTCCATGGGGTCGCGATGGGTTGGCACGACTTTGCACCTAACAACAACAACAACACATGCATACCAATGCCTGCACTGACCATTTCGGTGTTACTTACTGAGGCCTCTAATCTTTCCAAAGCAGGCCCTGATCACCTGCAGCACACTCTGGATGCAGGTTGGCTCCTGATTACAAGACACTTACTGGCTCCTGAAAGTGCTTGGCTTGACCAGGCCTGTTTTGGAAACATTAGAGGCCCCATTAATTGTATCTGGCTTTCTGGTCCACAGAATTGACTGTGCTCCATCGTGTCCATCGTGAATCGATCTTTTTATTGAAAGGAGCTAACTGGCTATAACAAACATTGGAAGAAGAAGAGCTGGTTCTTAAATATTAGTACTATGTATTAAAAATTGTGTTCTACTCTACAGAGGCTTAAGTTCATGTCCCTTATTTCGACATTTTCAGGTTACTGGCTGTGGATCTGAACCATGGAGAAGTCATGGAGCAGAGGAACCTGGGGTCTCTGAATCCCTGTTCCTAATGGGCGTCATGGTGATTCGGGGGGTGGGGGGGAGGCCAGCATAATTCTGATGGTCCTTTGGGCCTCAACCAAGCCCTGGGGGATGTTTCAACTGGAAGAGCATTCTAGCAAGCCAGGTTGAGGCCAGACTAATCTCCTTTTACAAAACTGGCAGGGCACTGATCCTTAGAAACAAGGGCACTGTGCTTTTATGAGCTGTTTTGCTCCCTGCTGGGCCAGGTGTAAGATGTGCTTGCCGGCTGACAGGTAGGCAGAGCTAAAAGTGCCGTTAGGTTTGCAGACAGAGGCCATGGCCCCTCCCTGCTGCAGCATCTTGGTTCTATACTAAATCTCTTGCCTTGCCCAAGACCCCTTGCCTGCAGCCCCCTCCCTGACATTAAGGGCAGTGGGGCTGACCATACCGTGGCATTTCAAGCATGGCTTGGACAAACACTATGCATTCCTCTATACTGGGGTGGCCTCTCCAGATGTTCACAGACTACAATTCCCATGAGCCCCTGCCAGCACATGATGGCAAGGGCTCATGGGAATTGTAGCTCACGGACATCTGAAGAGCCACGGCTTGGCCTGTATGCAATATCTGCATGATTATGGTTGTGAGCCGCCACGAGTTGGCTGACCAGGAGCAGCAGCATACAAGAACAAATAGATAAGTAGTTTAAACTCAGCGTGGACAGTGTTATGCCAGGGAGCGAAGACAGAAAAGGCACCATAAGGCCTGTCAAGGACGGGATCTCTGGTATGCTGTGCATGAAATGCATGTGCCTGTGCCAGAAGGCCAAGCTGTGCTACAGCATCTCAAGGGTGTTTTATTGCTCTGCAAACCCCTGTGTGGATACCGCAAAGAAGAAGAAGAAGAAGAAGAAGCGGCACGTGTGGTTTGTAAGTGACACCACATTTCCTCTCCTCACACCCCCCCACCACCACCACCCGGGCTGTGCTTCTTGCCAGGAATGGATCATGCAGAGTTTTAGCGGCAGCAAACGCTGCCTTTTAAAAAATTAAAACCATCTATGAAGCTGCCCTCCATCCCAGCCCTCCTGCAGGGCTGAATCTGTTGAATCTGAATGTACCACAACTGGAAGAGGTGGGTGGCCCGAGGCTGTAAACACAATGGGTGCCCAACGCACAACGTAAGGGAGCCCAGGAGAAGGTGGGAGAAGGTATTTTGGGTTCATCCCCAGACTCCTCCGAGGTACAGGGGAGGCCGATGATCACTCAGGGTCTGGTGGGGGGGGGGCAGATGGGGGATCCCGGGATTCCCTCCCCCCAGCCACAGCACAGAGAATGAGGCAGAGCCAGAGGGTTCAATATCCTCTGACAGCAAGCAGTGCAAACATGTGTCAGGCACCTCTGCCCCCCTCCCCAGTGGCCCCACGAAGGACACACCTGGATTGACTGGGGGGTGAGAGGGAGAGCCAAGGTGCAACACAGGGTGGTGGTAGCACAGACCCCACCCCCCAGTTCTGCAGAAGGACGGTGTGGCCAAGGTTCAGCAACACAAGGTTCAGCAACCACCACAGGATGGGAAAGGGCTGGTGGCAGGGGGCAGAAAAATGCAGACCCTCCTGGGGCCAGGGTGGTGGTGGTGACCAGTGTTCCCTCTCCGCTGTGGGTGTGAGTGACTGCACAGCACAGGAGGCCTTGCTCAGAAGCAGAAACTCATCTCTGTCACCTGGAGATGAGATACCCACATCTCACCTGGAGACTGGCATCCCTAGGTCCTCGTTCTCATTTGCACAGTGCTGTGCAGGGACAAACAAGCAGTTTCTAATTTCTAATGAGGCCAGGTTAATTGAACTGATATCTTCCCCCCAAGTAGAACAAAGGAATGTTTGTTTCCTGCTCCACGTACTTGGGGGGGGGGCGTATATCATGGCTGCTGCTGCTGTTGCTGCCAAGGGAACAAGCCCACGGACTAGCAGGTCAAATCTTACAAAGGCCTGATACACACTACACAATTGGCCTGTGTTGGCCGGCGGCTGCCACGAGGCCAGTGACACACACTTGGAGATTGGTTCCGGGGCGCTCGTGGGCTGGGTCCAGACTGGGATGGTTCTGTCTGAGGACAAGGGCTGCAGCTCCCCCCCCCCCCCGAGCCCTTGTCCTGACCTGAAATGAGAGCTCAGACAACTGAGAGCACATGGAGAGAGCTACTGGGGAGAGTTGCTGCTGACCAGGTGAGGCTATTGTGCTGCCTGGGCGAGGTGATTGCTGGGTAATTGTTGGGAGGCTTAAAAAGGGCTGCTCCTCGCCAGAGGCAGAGTTCAGACAACTGAGAGCACGTGGAGAGAGCTACTGGGGAGAGTTGCTGCTGACCAGGTGAGGCTATTGTGCTGCCTGGGTGAGGTGATTGCTGGGTAATTGTTGGGAGGCTTAAAAAGGGCTGCTCCTCGCCAGAGGCAGAGTTCAGACAACTGAGAGCACGTGGAGAGAGCTACTGGGGAGAGTTGCTGCTGACCAGGTGAGGCTATTGTGCTGCCTGGGCGAGGTGATTGCTGGGTAATTGTTGGGAGGCTTAAAAAGGGCTGCTCCTCGCCAGAGGCAGAGCTCAGACAACTGAGAGCATATGATTCTATGATTTTAACATCAACCGAATTTCCACGATCCAGCAAACCTGTTACTTGGTCAAAGAAGGAAACCTGGGTGTAAACTTCATGGAGCTTTTATTCCAACCCCAAGTCGATTCAGTCCCTGCCCTCTACACAGAATGCGATTTCCGTTTGGAATTGGGGCGATTTAAAATTTCCTTCTGCAGCAAGAAGGATTGATCCGGAGTGACCCTACCTTTATTGTACGATATTTTGGAGTGCTTTTAATGCTCAATATTTAAAGGCTGTTTTGAATCTGGGTTCTCCTCCATGGTAGAGGTGGTCATGTGACAAACTTGCCTTAAAGGAGAAGCCCCTAATTTCTCTCAGCTTCTGTTGATCCTGGATTTTTTCTCCCTTCTCTGCCTTTTTTGATCATCTCCCCCCCACACTCCAAGAAAAGAAAGAGGCTCCCTGCTTAGCTTCTCCCCCCCCTTCATGAAAAAAAAGAGGCTTGGCTGCCCCCCCCCTTCTGAACTACCCTAACCACGTGCAGAAGACTTTCCTGTTTCATTGGGGGGGGGGGAGGACGACCCGAGTTCAAAGCGATTTGAATTCAACAGGATTGACAATGGAATAAACAAAGTAAGTGCAGACTCTGCCCAGGTTGGTCTGGCAGGACCTGTTGGAGACAAATCCATGCTGACTTCCTTGGATCACCAAATTGTCCTCCAGATGTTTGCAGATCGCTCCCTTTAATATCTGCTCCATTATCTTCCCCACAACAGAGGTCAGACTCACTGGTCTGTAGTTTCCTGTGTCATCCTTCCTCCCTTTTTTGAAGATCGGAATAACGTTTGCTCTCTTCCAGTCCTCCGGGACATCTCCAGTCCTTAAAGAGGTTCCGAAGATGATGGACAAGGGCTGTGCAAATTCTCTGGAAAGTTCTTTGAGTTCTCTCGGGTGCATTTCATCCGGACCAGGGGATTTGAACTCATCCAGTGCAGCTAAATGCCTCTCGACAATTTCAGGGAGGGATTATGGCCAGGGGCTGAAGACTTAGGCTCCATAGTGCCTACCTGAATGCCCCCTCCACACATGGAAACAGGTGATCCAATGGATTCTTACGGCTGCCAGCCCTTGGAAGTGGCATCCCAGCATCCATGGGTTTTCCTCCCCCCCCCCTTTTTTTGCTTCTCCCTCTGCTGGAGGAGCCTGGGCGATTGGGACCTTGTGGCAGGAGGTGTCTTGCCATGGGCAGGCTAAGTGGCAAGCCAAAGGATCTCCCAGAACACACACGTGCCAACCTCCAGGTGGGGCCTGGCCATCACCTGCTATGACAACCGTTCTCCAGGCAACAGACATCAGCTCTCTTGGGTGGACTTTATGGCCCTGCACCCTCTCCCCTAGGCTCTGCCCCTGACATCTACAGGTCCTTCCCCACCCAGAACTGCCAACTCTAGTTCCAAACCCATGTGCGAGAGCCATGACCCTTGTATCACGGTACACATTCTTGGGTCAGACCCCTGGTCCTTTCCGTGGTCGTCTGCCCTGCCTGGCACCAGGTCTCCACAGGACAGGAAATGCTCCTGCCCCCTCCTTGCCATGCCAGCCACTGGTCCTGGGCCCTTGGCATCTTTCTGGGGTGGCACCTGGGGAAAGGCACTGTCTGGCAGGGTCACATCTCAGGAAGGAGCAAAGCAAGTCTGAGGGAGGCTGCCTTGCTAGGTTAGGCTGTGAAAGGGGGGGGGGGCTCCTCAGACTCCCTGCTGGGGGCTTTCCTTAAGCGCTTTTCCTCTGGTCCAGTCTGCAGCAGCCCCTCTTGTGCGAATGCCCAAGTGCAGGGAAGAGCTCAGGGAAGCCTTCAGGCCCATGGCTCCGATTCATTTCATGCCAGCCCTTCTGCGGCTGAAAATCCCCGCAGAAGACCCTCGTAGCTGCCTTGGCAAGGCTGGCTTCACAGGCCCTGGATCAAAGGAGGCTTTTCTCTTTCCCCCTCGCCTGGTTCCCTAGAACGAATTGCAAAGCATTTCCATTTGCCCGTAGCCAGCGCACTGTTCCCCTTAATGCGCTAAGCTTCCCAACATGATGTTTAGCACATGTTCTTTTGCACTCACCCCCTCCACGGCCACAAGGAAGCCTTATAGTTTGCAAACGAGATGAAACCGCTGTGCATCGCGGGGCCTTGGCTGCCTTCCTGCTCTACTCTGGCTGGTGCCAGAATGGAGCATTGCCTTCCAAGCCCTTATATGCGTGTAAAGCCCTGCCAGGAAAACTGGGAGGATAAAAGTGAGCCGAGAACGAAAGCGCATGAAGGAGAAACTACTGGAGCTGAGGCATATCCTCCACGGGGGAAGCTACCTGTGGGGCACGGGCCTGCAGCCTGCAGCACATGGCTGAGCAGCCTCCTGCCGGTGGGTCTCCCTTCTCCCATGCCAAGCGCTTCTCCTGCGCAGGAGGCAAACTGCAGAAAGGGGTGGGAGGGCTTCACAGGGGAGCCTGAAAATGGACCAGCAGAGGAAGACAAGTCATTGTCTTGGGAACTCTGATATAGCCGACCTTGGAGGTCTCCAGACCTCCCTCGCCCAGGAAAGCCGATGCCTTAGGTGGATAGGGAATTGGTTAGAGAACCGCACTCAAAGAGTTGTTGTCAATGGTGTTTCATCAGACTGGAGGGAGGTGAGTAGCAGGGTACCTCAGGGCTCAGTTTGGTACTTTTTAACATATTTATTAATGATCAAGATGAGGGGGTGGAGGGACTACTCATCAAGTTTGCAGATGACACCAAATTGGGAGGACTGGCAAATACTCCAGAAGATAGAGACAGAGTTCAACGAGATCTGAACACAAGGGAAAAATGGACAAATGAGAACAAGATGCAGTTTATCTTTAATAAAGATAAAGATAAGTGTAAAGTTCTGCATCTGGGTCAGAAAAATGAAAAGCATGCCCTACTGGATGGGGGATACGCTTCTAGGTAACACTGTGTGTGAACGAGACCTTGGGGTACTTGTGGATTGTAAACTAAACATGAGCAGGCAGTGTGATGCAGCGGTAAAAAAGGCAAATGCCATTTTGGGCTGCATCAACAGAGGCATCACATCAAAATCACAAGATGTCATAGTCCCATTGTATACGGCACTGGTCAGACCACACCTGGAGTACTGTGTGCAGTTCTGGAGGCCTCACTTCAAGAAGGACATCGATAATATTGAAAGGGTACAGAGGAGAGCGACGAAGATGATCTGGGGCCAAGGGACCAAGCCCTATGAAGATAGGTTGAGGGACTTGGGAATGTTCAGCCTGGAGAAAAGGAGGTTGAGAGGGGACATGATAGCCCTCTTTAAGTATTTGAAAGGTTGTCACTTGGAGGAGGGCAGGATGCTGTTTCTGCTGGCTGCAGAGGAGAGGACACGCAGTAATGGGTTTAAACTTCAAGTACAACGATATAGGCTAAATATCAGGAAAAAGTTTTTCACAGTCAGATGGGCAGAGTCCGCACTTACTTTGTTTATTCCATTGTCAATCCTGTTGAATTCAGATCGCTTTGAACTCGGGTCTTCCTCTCCCCCCCTCCCCATTGGAACAGGAAAGTCTTCTGCACGTGGTTAGGGAGGCTCAGAAGAGGGGGGGAGGCAAATGGAGACTCTTTCTTTGTTTTCTTGACGGGGGGGGGGGGGAGGATCCAAAAAGTCAGAGGAGGGAGGAAAAAACCCTTTCTTTTCTTGAAGGTGGGGGGGGGGGAGAACGAAGAAAAAAAATCCAAGACCAACAGAAGTTGAGAGAATTTAGGGGCTTCTCCTTTAAGGCTTCTCCTTGTCACATGACCACCTGTAGCCAATCACGGGTCCTCTACCACGGAGGCGAGCCCAGATTCAAAACAATGCGATTTTCTGAATCTATTCAGGCTTAAAAGCACAGGAAGATATTGCACAATAAAAGTAGGGTCACTCCGGATCAATCCTGCTTGCTGCAGAAGGAAAATTTAAATTGCCCCAAATCCAAATGGAAATCGCATTCTGTGTAGAGGGCAGGGACTGAATCGACCTGGGGTTGGAATAAAAGCTCCGTGCAGTTTACACCTAGTTCAGCAGTGGAATATGCTGCCTAAGGAGGTGGTGAGCTCCCCCTCACTGGCAGTCTTCAAGCAAAGGTTGGATACACCCTTTTCTTGGATGCTTTAGGATGCTTTGGGCTGATCCTGCGTTGAGCAGGGGGTTGGACTAGATGGCCTCTATGGCCCCTTCCAACTCTATGATTCTGTGATTCTATGATTCTGTTCTATGAAATGGCTGATGGAAGTCACCATTGGGCTCCTTCCAGGCACTTTCACTTGCTGATTAAGGACAATGAAGTTTCTCCAGCGTGACTTCCCAGGTCATTTCAGGTCAGGACAAGGGCTCGGGGGGGGGGGGAGCTGCAAACCTTGTCCTCAGACAGAACCATCCCAGTCTGGACCCAGCCCACGAGCGCCCCGGAACCAATCTCCAAGTGTGTGTCACTGGCCTCGTGGCAGCCGCCGGCCAACACAGGCCAATTGTGTAGTGTGTATCAGGCCTTTGTAAGGTTTGACCTGCTAGTCCGTGGGCTTGTTCCCTTGGCAGCAACAGCAGCAGCAGCCATGATATACGCCCCCCCCCCAAGTACGTGGAGCAGGAAACAAACATTCCTTTGTTCTACTTGGGGGGAAGATATCAGTTCAATTAACCTGGCCTCATTAGAAATTATGAGCCTCTTGTGGCGCAGAGTGGTAAGGCAGCCATCTGAAAACTTTGCCCATGAGGCTGGGAGTTCAATCCCAGCAGCCGACTCAAGGTTGACTCAGCCTTCCATCCTTCCGAGGTCGGTAAAATGAGTACCCAGCTTGCTGGGTCAACGGTAATGACTGGGGAAGGCACTGGCAAACCACCCCGTATTGAGTCTGCCATGAAAACGCTAGAGGGCGTCACCCCAAGGGTCAGACATGACTCGGTGCTTGCACAGGGGATACCTTTACCTTTACCTTTACATTAGAAATTAGAAACTGCTTGTTTGTCCCTGCACAGCACTGTGCAAATGAGAACAAGGACCTAGGGATGCCAGTCTCCAGGTGAGATGTGGGTATCTCATCTCCAGGTGACAGAGATGAGTTTCTGCTTCTGAGCAAGGCCTCCTGTGCTGTGCAGCCACTCACACCCACAGCGGAGAGGGAACACTGGTCACCACCACCACCCTGGCCCCAGGAGGGTCTGCACTTTTCTGCCCCCTGCCACCAGCCCTTTCCCATCCTGTGGTGGTTGCTGAACCTTGTGTTGCTGAACCTTGGCCACACCGTCCTTCTGCAGAACTGGGGCGGGGGGGTCTGTGCTACCACCACCCTGTGTTGCACCTTGGCTCTCCCTCTCACCCCCCAGTCAATCCAGGTGTGTCCTTCGTGGGGCCACTGGGGAGGGGGGCAGAGGTGCCTGACACATGTTTGCACTGCTTGCTGTTAAAGGATATTGAACCCTCTGGCTCTGCCTCATTCTCTGTGCTGTGGCTGGGGGGAGGGAATCCCGGGATCCCCCATCTGCCCCCCCCCCACCAGACCCTGAGTGATCATCGGCCTCCCCGGTACCTCGGAGGAGTCTGGGGATGAACCCAAAATATGGATATACTAGAAAATAAGCCCACTGTACTCCCAATACAGCGGTCACTATTGGGGCTTGCGAGTTCGGCGGGGTGGCTCTCTGGCTTAGCGGGGCCAGTCCCTGGACCCGAGGCCAGGCGTGGGCCGGCCTGTAAGCTGGCGCCGCATCGTCCTGTACCTCGCTGCCCCGCGGCCTACCTGTGTTTTTGGGGGTGATGGAGGAAATGGCAGCTGGCGGGCTGGAGGTCGACTCAGGCGATGGGTCGGGTCTTCAGCGTGCGGCGATCCTGGCGTTGTGGCAGGTGGCGCTGCTGCAGGAGCCTCTGCCATGTTCCCCGAGAGCAGGGGCCCATGGGAGGAAGCGCGGGCCCGCCCCCAGCGACACGCGCAAGTAGTCCAGGTGGATCGGTCAGCGGCTACGCGGGCAAGGCCGGGGCAGTGCATGCCGCATGTGTGGGCCTCCCCGGGCAGCGGGACATTGCAGGGGCATGCATAAGGATGGGCACGGCCCCCTTCGGCGAGCCGGACGGGCGAGTTGTCGCGGCAAGACCACAGCGGCCATGCAGGGCAGGGTTCATCTGCAAAGGCGAGTTGGGGGGTTTGGGGGGGGTGTCCGGGGTGCGTAAGAAGGTAGCGGCTCGTTTTGTGGATTGGCAGAGGGTGGGGGAAGTGGCGCGGTGACAGTTGGGGGTGGGTGGGCTGTGAGAAGGGAGTCTGCATGGGCGGGTGGGAGAGTGGTGGGGAGGAGCGATGGAGTAGCGGCGTGTCGGCAGGCCAGACCAGGACGGTTGGAGGGTGGGGGGGGCCAAGAGTGTGGCGTCTGGTGGGGTTTGGGGGGGGGGGGCGGATAGCGGCGCTTACCTGGGTTGTGGGAACATGTGGGTGAGGTCGAGAGGGGCATGATGTGTCCGTCCTCGGCCGGTGGCGCCATCATGTGGAGGGACGATCAGGTCGTTGAGGGAGGTTCGGGAAGCCTCTCGAGCACCCCGGGCAAGTTGGGGGCCAGGGGAATTAGGAAAGCAGCAAGGCCGCCGTGTCTTTGACGTGGCGGCCCTGCTCCTTTGGCCCCGGCGATGGCTTGGATGTAGCAGGAGCGCGGAGGCGAGGACGTGTGCCTCGCCAGAGCACAGAGCCGAAAATGGGCCAAGTAGCCAATGGGGAGGCGCACCGCTTGGCCCTTGAGTGACACTCGTAAGGTCAAATCAGGAGCCGCTTCTGATTCGCCCCTCAGAGTTTTTATCCTGGACGGCTCCCGCCCTCTCTCCTCCCAACTTGCCCGTAGCCTTTTATTAATACCGCTCCACAGGAGCGGTTTACAGATTACAGACTAGTCGATATCTCCCTGTGGGGACTTTGAGACAAGAGGCATTTAGGGGTGGTTTAGCCCTTGCCTGCCTCTGACTATTCCCACAGTGGTGATTTGCTGGGGTGTTATCACTGCACTGGATTATAAATGTAGCCTCCAAATTTGCACCTGGTCTTCTGCATCCGTAGTTTTCCTCCGTCACTGATCAGGACTTAAACTGTTACATGTGTGTTGAGCTTTGACTGGGAGAAGGGGTGGTCCCGCCACCCATCATGCGTTCCTCTGCTTTTTTTTGGAAGCGCATGGACAATAATGCACTTGCGGCATGTGTTTTTGTTCCCTTCTTGTGCAAGCCCATAGTCCCAATTTCCTTTGATCTTGAGATTCCCATGGCTCTCAAATGACTCAGTCTCATGTTGATGTGTCCTCAATCGCCACATATGCATGAAGACAAGGCATGTCTTAGATGTTTTAAAAGCATGTTTTAGATCGAGGCTTGCTTGACATGAAACATGAAGGACTGGAGAGAAGTGGTGCACATGCTCAGTGGGAGAAGTTTTAGTACTAATTCAAACCTCTCATTGCACCAAAAACGCTACAAAGAAGATTGGCCACATCAATGTGTAGACTGTGGGAAAAGTTTAAGATGATAAGTGATGTGAATCGACACCAAAGAGTTCACACAGGAGAGAGGCCTGATTAGAGTGGCGCGTTCCGCCATGCTCCGTCTGCTCTGGCAAGCCCATTTAATATGCTGGCTAAACATCTCTGATGCTTCCTGCAGGACATTTGGGGGTTTGATGTTTGTAATTTGTAATTTTGACGGTTTTATGTGGTTTTATGATGTTCTTGTTTGTTTCTTGGATGTAAAACTCCACGAGCCAGCACGCTGCATGTGGCGGTATCTAAATATAATAAATAAATAAATAACTGGTGGCCGCTGTTACTTAGCTGTTTATCAGAACAGTAAGAACAATTAAGAACAGTAGGCATCTAGTGGTCACATATAGCTCTCAACTCAAAACAGTTCAGCACATCCGTTTCTTACAATCAGTGACAGTTCTCTTTCCCATGTACTGGGGGCAAACATTTACTTGCATGCAGGCAACCCCCCCCCCCCCTTCGATCTCAAATAACTCCTCATCCACAGCAATGCAACATCTTTAATCCACTCCTGTGGAGCGGATTAAATAAAGCAGTACAGGCTGTTGGGGAGGAGTTAGGGCGGGCTCTGTCTGGGATAAAAACTCGGAGGAGCGAACCTGATTCGCTCCTCTGAGTGGCACTCCGAGTGGCACTCCAGTGTCAAGTGTCCAATTGGTACATTGTCTCTGAGTTTATTAAAGTTTGCCCTACGAAAATCCAACATCCGCGTCTGGCTACAAGCTTCCTTGGCTCCCCATCTCAAAAGGAATTCTATGAGGACATGGTCACTTCCCCCTCGGGTCCCCACCTCCTTCACCTCATCCACCAACTCTTGCCTGTTGGTCAGTATTAAGTCCAGTATGGCTGAACCTCTTGTGGGTTCATCTCCCATTTGATAAATGAAATTGTCAGCCAGGCAGGTCAGAAAGTTGCATGACTGAAGACTCTTTACAGAGTTTGTTTCCCAGCACACAACTGGCAAATTGAAGTCACCCATGATGACAAGGTCCTGACGCTTGGATATTTATTTATTTATTTTTATTTATTTATTCAGATTTATATACCGCCCTCCCCGAAGGCTCATTTTCTCGAGCTGCTCACAAAGTGCAGCATCCACATCCTCTCGTTGGTCAGGCGGTCGGTAGCAGTCACCAACCACCACACTGTTTGTTTTCCCTTCGCTTATTTTCACCCAGATACTTTCCACTGTAGATATACTCTCCTTCACTAGAATTTCCTGACAGGTAAGCCCTTTCCTCACATATAGTGCCACTCCTTCACCTCTTCAATCTATTCTGTTTTTTCTGAACAGTTCATATCCATCCACTATTACATTCCAGTCATGAGAATCATTCCACCAAGTTTCTGTGATGCCTACTAGATCATACCTTTAAATCAGCATGAGAAGTTCCAGCCCTTCCTTCTTATTGCCCATACTTCGGGCGTTAGTATAAAGACATCTGAATCCTTTTACTTTTGGTTCCCTATGAGCTGGCCTTGCCGGTTGGGCTGCCCCCGATTGTTCTCCTTCCTTACACTCCCTGTGTTGATCGTCTCCTTCCCCTAGTGGCTTTATTTTAAAGCTCTCCTGATGAATCTCCCCAGGTTCCTGCCAAACACATTCTTCCCCAGCTTTGATAAATGCAGTCCATCAGGTGCTAGTAGGCCTTCCTCAAGAAAGCCTATTCCATGGTCTTAGACTTTGCTTTGGGACCTCTTCCCTCGTTGACACTTGCACCTCCTCTGCAAGGGGCTGAAATGTATTCTGGAGCTCCAAAGGCCCCCGAGAACCATCTCACACTACGCTGTTGAGTCTTTTTCTGAACTGCCTGCAGAGGCTCCGTAATGAGGTCAATCCACTTATCCTCTTCAGGACTGGTTGTGTCCTCTTTATTCTGAGTTGCACAGTTCTGGTCTATGAACCCTATGACCCTTACTTTGGGTCAGAGTAATAATGCTGTCTTCTTATCCCCTAATCCTTTCCTCCAAAAGTCTTACCAGCTTATACTTGGGACATCAAGTCTACATCAAAAACCACAGGACTGAAAATCCCGCAGGGGAATCTTCAGTGATGGACCTCATGTAGCTGTTTTATTGCAAAGGAACTTCAAGAACAGACTAGAAAGGGAGACTACAGAAATGCAAGTTATCACAACACTCAGACCAATAGAATCTCCAGGACCTAACAGGGACATTGGTTTCTTATCTCACTATGGCCCAATCTGCATGGTGGCAGCCACACCAGGCCGCTGCAGGTGAATTGCTGTGAAGCTCCATGGTCCACTGTGTCCACATGAGGGACACGTTTCAGTGGGACACCTGTGTGGATTGCATGGATAGCATGGAACACAATCCCCCTTTGTACAAAATAAAAATAGGCAGATTCTTCCTGCCCCCCACCCTTTAAGGGAGGAATGGCCATTCCCAGAACAATCCTGGTCTCATCTGACAAATTATAACAAGGAAAGGAGCCTTCCTTTGCTCAAGTTGGCTGTTTTTGCACACACATGTACATCTGCACAAGGCAGGCTCATCCTCTGGGTAAAGGGAAGCTCTAAGTGCATACCGATTATTCTTTTCTTTTTAAAAATGTCTGTGCCACTTTTCTTCCTCAAGGAGATCCCAGGCGACTTTAAGACAATCAGTACACCATGGTAATAAAGTGTCCATAGACAATGTGGCTCACATACTGGAGGAAAGAGGCACAGAGTCAGATCAGCAGCCTCAGAGCGACTGAGCGACAGGGGTGGGGGAGGAAGGGGATAAATAATTATCCCAACAGACAGCCTGCTCAGCGGAAGGGAAGAGAGACAGACTTCCCTTACTGGTTGGGTTGGGACGAGGCAGCCTCCCGTGTCTCTTCTGGTGAGCTTCATATATAGGTGAGTGCTGATATTAACGGGTCGTTAACAGGAAATATTGAAAATATGTATGCAACAAATATTCCTTTTAGAAGGAAAAACATTATTATACCCTGCCTCAGCAAATGGGCTTTGATTATGAACAAAGGAAACAAGGATGACTTGGGAGATTTTCCAGAAGCACTCTGCTGAATTTATGAATTGTCGTAAACGATAGAAAGTGATGGGTTTTCGTTCTGACCGCTTACAATTCTATATATTGCTTGTAAACATTCACCAGTGTTCTGACATTTATCATGACAATATATCATTAATCTTGATAAATGAAAGTAATAACAATAAAACAAATTCAGAGGAGAAGCTGTTTTATGTTGCAGCAAATCTATACTCCTTGAAAAGCATTGAGCTCTGCATATTCTTACATGCTGATAACCGCTGGCCCAAGACAGATGTGTCTGGCCTCAACCAGGGCCAGGGCCTTTTTGGTCCTGGCCCCTCCCTGGTGGAAGGAGCTCCTGGAACAGCTGAGGGCCCTGCTAGAACTGGCTCAGTTCCACAGGGCCTTTTGCCAGGCACTTGTTTGAGGCGCATGAATGAATCTGTGTAATAGAAACACTTAGAACTGGGCTCCCCTCTACAAGGACAACCCTCCGCCTGGAAACCACCATCCGGAAATTAGATCTGGAAATAATAACATAAATGAATAACATGTACCATACATTGACCTTTATTGCTTACTGTTTAATAGGTTTTAACATGATGTTCCCCATGATGTTCTGATGGATAAGTTGAAGGACTGCAATCTGGATTTTCAGATAGTTAGGTGGATAGGGAATTGGTTAGAGAACCGCACTCAAAGAGTTGTTGTCAATGGTGTTTCATCAAACTGGAGAGAGGTGAGTAGCGGGGTACCTCAGGGCTCAGTGCTCGGCCCGGTACTTTTTAACATATTTATTAATGATCTAGATGAGGGGGTGGAGGGACTACTCATCAAGTTTGCAGATGACACCAAATTGGGAGGACTGGCAAATACACCGGAAGATAGAGACAGAGTTCAACGAGATCTGAACACAATGGAAAAATGGGCAAATGAGAACAAGATGCAATTTAATAAAGATACGTGTAAAGTTCTGCATCTGGGTCAGAAAAATGAAAAGCATGCCTACTGGATGGGGGATACGCTTCTAGGTAGCACTGTGTGTGAACGAGACCTTGGGGTACTTGTGGACTGCAAACTAAACATGAGCAGGCAGTGTGATGCAGCGGTAAAAAAGGCAAATGCCATTTTGGGCTGTATCAACAGGGGCATCACATCAAAATCACAAGATGTCATAGTCCCATTGTATACGGCACTCGTCAGACCACACCTGGAGTACTGTGAGCAGTTCTGGAGGCCTCACTTCAAGAAGGACGTCGATAAAATTGAAAGGGTACAGAGGAGAGCGACGAAGATGATCTGGGGCCAAGGGACCAAGCCCTATGAAGATAGGTTGAGGGACTTGGGAATGTTCAGCCTGGAGAAAAGGAGGTTGAGAGGGGACATGATAGCCCTCTTTAAGTATTTGAAAGGTTGTCACTTGGAGGAGGGCAGGATGCTGTTTCTGCTGGCTGCAGAGGAGAGGACACGCAGTAATGGGTTTAAACTTCAAGTACAACGATATAGGCTTGATATCAGGAAAAAGTTTTTCACAGTCAGAGTAGTTCAGCAGTGGAATAGGCTGCCTAAGGAGGTGGTTGGATACACACTTTTCTTGGATGCTTTAGGATGCTTAGGGCTAATCCTGCGTTGAGCAGGGGGTTGGACTAGATGGCTTGTATGGCCCCTTCCAACTCTATGATTCTATGATTCTATAGTCCCATTGTATACAGCACTGGTCAGACCACACTTGGAGTACTGTGTGCAGTTCTGGAGGCCTCACTTCAAGAAGGACGTAGATAAAATTGAAAGGGTACAGAGGAGAGCAGCGAAGATGATCTGGGGCCAAGGGGGTTGGACTAGATGGTCTGTATGGCCCCTTCCAACTCTATGATTCTATGATTCTACCTGTTGTATAAGGGGACCCTAGTTTAATTGGATGACATTTTGGTGTATTCTGACGATCCGGTCGAACACATGTCTATGGTACAAGAGGTGCTGCGCAGGCTCCTGAAGCACCACCTGTATGCCAAACTGTCTAAATGCCAATTTCATCGGGAGGCAGTGGAGTTCCTGGGGTTCCGGGTGTCCAGCAGGGGAATCAAAATGGACCCTGGCAAGGTCCGGGACTTTTTAGCTGGGGAACCCCCTCGAACGCGGAGGCAGCTCCAGAGTTTCTTTGGATTCACTAACTTCTACCGTTCCTTCATCCCCAACTTTGCTAAAGTTGCAGTGCCCCTGACTGATCTCTTGAAAACTAAGGAGGGGGGCAAGGCGGCGGCACGCCCGGGCGCACCCTTGGGGTGGACGCCAGACTGCCAAGCAGCTTTTGCCAATCTAAAAGCACTGTTCACCTCCGAGCCGGTGCTCACCCACGCAGACCCCCTGAAGCAGTTCACAGTGCAAGTGGACTCCTCGGATGTGGCCATGGGGGCGGTGATCCGCCAGGAAGGGGGGGATGGCAAATTGCACCCAATTGCCTATCTCTCTATGAAATTCTCAGGTCCGGAGAAGAATTGGGCGATCTGGGAAAAAGAGGCTACTGCCGTGAAACTGGCCCTGGCGACTTGGCGGCACTGGCTAGAGGCCCTCCCGTTCATAGTATGGATGGACCACAAGACCTTGCAGGCACTCAAGCAGCCCCGCTCGCTATCCGCCAAGCAGATGCGGTGGGCGGAGTTTTTCTCTCGCTGCAACTTCACTCTGAAGCTTCTGCCAGGCAAAATGAACTTTTTGGCCGATGCGCTCTCGCGCCTCCCCCAGTATGACAGCAAACGCGACCCATTGGTCGACACGGTGTTTACCCCCTCCCAGCTCGGTCTGACGGTTATGACGTGCAGCAAAACGAAAGGGGGAGTGCCGTACCCCGGGGGCTGGGTCCAAAAGGACATCCAAAGTGACACCGAATTCCTAACGCTCCGCTCCTCCCTGGAGGAGAATGGAGGTCTATTTTTTAAGGACAATCGCCTGTTTGTGCATGAGGGCGCCCGGAAGGAGGTTTTAAAGTTGTGCCATGACTCCAAACCTGCGGGGCACTTTGGGTTTGTAAAGACCCTCCATCTGGTCAGGTGGCACTATTGGTGGCCATCTCTGCGCAAAGATGTGGATTCTTACGTGAAGGGTTGTCCAGTCTGCCTGACTTCGAAACCCATGGGGGGGAAGAAAAAGGGATTGTTGCAGCCACTGCCCACTCCTTCCCGACCCTGGTCGGATGTTACCATGGATTTTATTACTGATCTTCCCCCCAGTCAGGGGAAGAGTGTGATCTGGGTGGTGGTGGACGCCTTCTCAAAGCAAGCTCACTTTGTTCCTTGCGTGGGGATGCCCTCGGCGGTGAAGCTTGCCTCTCTGTTTGTCACCCACGTATATCGATTGCACAAGATCCCTTGTAGACTGCTCACGGATCGGGGCCCGCAGTTCGTTGCCAAGTTCTGGCGGGAGTTGTTGAAGCTCCTGGGTGTGGAGCAAGCTCTCACATCAGTTTACCACCGCGAGACCAATGGACAAACTGAGAGGGTGAACCAGATCTTGGAACAGTACCTCCGCTGTTTCATCAACCACCAGCAGGATGATTGGGTCTCTTTACTCCCACTGGCCGAATTTGCCTACAACAATGGGGTGCATGCGTCTACGGGAGTTTCCCCTTTTAAAGCTGTCTATGGGGTGGATTTGACTGCTGTGCCTACCTGAGAAATCTCCTCCCCTGACGCTCCCGATGTCCAAAAGTGGGCTAGTGGAATCTCCCGGGCTTGGCTGTCAATTGTCATGTGCCTGGATGAGGCAAAATGCGCCTATAAGGCTCAGGCAGATAAGAAACAGTCAGCTTGCCCAGTGTGGGCTATGGGGGACCTTGCCTACCTGTCCACTAAGAACCTTCGGTGCCAACAGGCCTCCCGGAAGCTGGGTGCAAAGTTTGTGGGTCCCTTTCGAGTGACACGTCTGATCAATGCAGTGACTGTGGAACTTGCCCTGCCTAAGACTTACAGCAATGTGCACCCCGTTTTTCATTCCAGCTTGCTGAAAAGTGCCCCACCTCTGGATGCTTGGCATCCTCCGTCTGCAGCGCCCATCCCCATTTTCAGCGACAAGGACATGCACTACAAGGTCAACAAAATTTTGGACTCTCGTTGTCACAAAGGCAAACTGCAATATTTGGTTTATTGGAAGGATTTCCCCATGGGGGACAGGGAATGGGTTTAGGCCTCCGATATCAAGGCCCCAGACTCCTGCGGGCTTTTCACAGGGAATTCCCGCAGTGCCCACGGTGTAGAGGCAATGGGTGAGGGGAAGGTGTTTTTGGGCTGGAGGGATGTCAGGATCAGCTCCTGTTCTCTGTCATGATCTCTGTCTGATGAACCTGTGTGACTCCATCTTGCCGGTTGCATATTTTGTTTTGTCCTTGTGACCCATGTCTTTTCACTGTTCCCATGTAACCATGCCTTGTAGTTGTCTCCTTTGATTTGCCTGCTTTGATCCCTGTCTGCTCACTCTGCATATTTTCCCCCTCGCTGTGAAACATTGTTACAAGGATCTTGCGGTTCCTGCGAAAGGCTTATCAGCTAGCCGGTAGCGCCGGCTTGACCAAGGCCGTGCAAATTTCAACACCTCTGGCAGGAAGCCTGGGATGGCACCTGGTAGAGGGGGCACCCCATCCCATGGGAACACTCAAGTTTTGGGCGGGAGAATTGTATTGATAAGTGCTTGTTGTTTCTGTGTGGGGCAGATTTGACTTCTAAAGTTATAGTGACTAGAGCTAACTTCCATTAAAGCTTTCTTTCCAAAGAAGTTTTGTTGTGAGTTTTGTCAGCACTTGACAGCTATTGAGGCTATCGTCTGAATTTTCAGGCTGCAGTGTCTGTTGTGATAAATGAGGCAGTTGTTATCCTTTTCACGCATGTGTGTTAGGAAGGAAGGGTTGTTCCTGCCACATTTTTGCCTACTTTGATTCTCTTCAGCTGGTGCAGGGGCACAAGATGAGGCTGTCTGCAAAAGGGAATATTGACTTTGGGGGTGTCAAAACAGCTGGGGTGAAACAATTTTCCACTGAAATGTTTAGCCTGGATGGCCAAAGGCACTAGTCCAAATTTCCCCTACTTTGCTATTTCATTCATTACGAGGCTGTTGCTATGCATGTCAATATTGTTTTATTTTTTACTTTTCTAGTATTCTTTACTATTAGTATTGCGCTAATTCCTTTTAATTACTCATAAATTAATTTCCAATACAAGAACAAGCAATCATTGAAAGAAACTGCAAAGAAAGTAGTTCACTCACAATCATTTATGTTACAAACGCATGTAAATATCAGTTTTTTGCTTGTGGATTTATAAATACTCGCGCAGTTCAAACAATCATATAAATGCGTCTAAAACTATTAATTTATTTACTTTATTTATAGTTCAGTTTTTTTACTGTGACTCAAGGCAGATTGCAGGATATAAAACGGTGCAATCATGAAGCAGGAGACAACCAATAAACAATCTACTCCTACATTTCAGGAACTGTAGGAAGACTTTAAATATGTTTGCTTGTTTTATTTATTTCTCTTGGCAATTCCATGGGTGCAGGAAACTTGGGTTTTTCAAAATAACCCGCGGGTGAAATCACTGTAACGGCGGGAAATGCATTAGAGCCCCCTCTGCTAGTGGGAGAGAAACTAGCACGACTAAGGATGGAGTAAAATCAGGTTATATTAGATTTAACTTTCTTTCAAAGAAAATGAGAAGTCTGACAACACAGATTGGCGGAATTAAGGCAATTATATGTTTCAAATCTGGGGGACATTCCCCAGTAATCAGATTAGGACAATTTGCTGGGATCTTGGGTTTGGGGCCTAAACAACATGTCAAGACCCTTTTAGCATTGCAGTCAAACAAAAAAAAACAAAACAAAGCAGAATGTAAGGAGCATAAAAAACATGGAGGGCTGGGTGAGCTTTTTGGGTGGAATCATAAACAGCAGCGGTTGCAGTGATTTTGCTGTAATGAAGGCCAGGCCAGGGTCCGTCTGCTGTCATTTTTCTGGGCTGTTAATCCCAATGTGTTTTCTATTTGTGCTGCTTTCGGTTTCCAGCCGGAGCGGGAAGAGCTCTCAGTGAATCTCTTGGAGGACCTGCTGGGCAGGACATACCCCCTTCTTCTGCCTGAGATGCAGTTCCAGTTTAGGAAAACATATTTCCAGATTTCAGCATCCAGATTTCAGCTTCCCATTTCAGCATCCGTTGCCGCCTCTTGCCTTCCTCAATTATCTCTCTGTCTCAGGTCAGCACCAAACATTCTCTCATTTTAATAGCGACTGACAGAAGCACATTATTCTATTTTAATGTATCCCACTCAGTTTAGCAGCAAGGAGTGGCCTGTATTTACCCAGGGGCCACCACTGACGTGGCAAGGGAGCAGGCAGGAGAAGGCATGCGGAGGGGGAGGCCGGGACACAGGCGCAAAGCGGGGTGTGCATCTGGCTGCTTGGGAGGGGGTGGAGTGGGAGGCATCCTTTTAAGGAGCCATGTGCTCTGCTCAGCCTCTTTTGCCGAGCGATGAAGCCTGTCCCTACAGGGGACCTGGTCCACCCCGGATTTCTGCATCCCAACAACACAGCTGGGGTGGAAAGGTTCCGCCAGTTAAGTGGGCGGCAGGTTTTTAAAAATTATTTGTAGGATGGTGGGGTTGCATAACAACACAATCCCACCATCCTGCAAATAAGAATGCCCCATTTAGCACCATGGAGCTGACTTTTTTGTCCTCTTCTGCATCCACACAAGCCTGTGCCTGGCTAGGACCTATTGGTCCCCGGGGTGGCTAAGGGAACGGGGAAATATCTGTGTTCCCTTAACATGTGTACACCCGCCAGCGCTCCGGCGTCTGCACCTCCCCTCCCCCCATGGCGTGGGCTGTGTTGGGAGAGACCAGCCGCTTTGGGCACCAAAGCACCCATCCCTAAAATGTTTAAATTTTAACTTTCCGAGATCCAAAATTAGCTTGCAGACAGCATCCCTTTTATTAATTAGGGAAAACCCTGGGAGTGCCTCCCACCTGGTGCCTCCGGTCCCCTTCCTGGGAGGCTCTTTTAACTGCAGTCTATATTCTGGGTATGGATTATGGGTTGGATCAAGAATTCTAATCTGACCTATAGGCAGAACCCAAACTGTGCTAGCTTATCCTTGAAACTGGAAATGATGGTGGCTATAGAAGAAGAGCTGGTTTTCATACCCCACTTTTCTCTATCCGAAGGAGTCTTAAAGCATCTTACAAATACCTTTTATTTCCTCTTCCCACAATATATACTCTGGCAGGTAGGTGGGGCTGAGAGCTGCAAGAACAGCTCTAAGCGAAATGTGACTGGCCCAAGGTCACCCAGTTGGCTGCACTTGGAGGAGGAATGGGGAATCAAACCCAATTCTCCAGATTACAGCCTTCCACTCTTTGACCACTGCACCACACTGGCTCTCTTATATCTCCTATAACAATCCGTTTGCTAATTGTTGGCCGTGATCTTTCTGCATGTTCTACAGAGGAGGCCTCAGCCTGGGGTACTCCTTCTTTTTGAGAAGGGAGGCTGCTGGAACAGGGGTTGAAGACACACCAAGGATGTCTGGTAGTGCTGCCTTTGGCCCCTGTAGAATGCAGTAGGGAATCAATGTTGCCTCTAAGAAAACCACTGCCTCTGTGCGGGAGCCGAGGAGAACCTTCTCAGTGATCTGGCTGCCGGGCGGGTCTTCTTCATTGCTGAGTGAAAAAGAGAGTTGATCCCTCACAAGAGAGATCCTCAGCCTTACAATGAGTCTCCAAAGAGCTGAGGGTGCTCAAGGCAAGAGAGGCACAGAGGTGGTCTGCCGTCACTTTCTTCTGCTTTCTTCACCCTGGTGGTCTCGGGTGGTCTCTCATCCAAGGACTGACCGGTGGGGCCCTGCTTGGCTTCTATGCCTTGATGACCTCAGGCCAACCCCCTGCTTCCAAGAACCAAATGGCTTGGGTTTTCCCCCTTCTGTCTTAACTGTCAATGAAATGAGCTGGCAAAATACCAGTGGCCATACAAGTGACCACACATTTCCATACAATATTTTGAATCTCTGGCTTTGTAGCTGCATCGGATTTTGCGAACTTTTCCTCACCTGAAATAAAGTCCCCTTTTTATGGAGCTTCATTTCATTGCTACGGTAACACCTTTGCTGCTTAGCCACGGAGTGGAGAAGGCCCTGAGAATTCACAGGCAGCATGCAAAGGAGAGAAGACTGAATCCTGCAGGGGGGCTTTGCGTGTACGTGCTTGTGCACCAGTCCTGGGTGTAAACTGCACGGAGCTTTTATTCCAATCCCAGGTCGATTCAGTCCCTGGCGTCTACACAGAATGCGATTTCTGTTTTGATTTTGGGCAATTTAAATTTTCCCTCTGCACCAAGCAGGATTGATCCGGAGTCACCCTACCATTTCTTCGCCATATCTAGGAGTCCTTTTAATCCTCGGGTCCATTCTGCACAAGTTTAATATAGCAGAAGTGTGGCAAATTGTAATCGCTACTAATATGCAGTTATGCACGACATCGTACACAATCTGCCACACTCCTGAAACAGTCCCGCTAAAAGCGCTTCATTGTAGCGCTTCCAGGGAAATCCCAATAAGTGGATTCACCCTCTGGAAAGTGCTACACTCTTGCAACCAATCTGCAACACTAGCGAAAAAGACCTGTGCATTAACATTGCTGCGGTTTCAGCAAAGTCCCTTCCCCTGGCTCTCTCCTCTGAACTTCCGGTGAAGCGATCGCCATTTTTTTTTCTCGGAGCGAGTGGAGAGCAACGAACCGGCGAGCCTTCATTCACCCAGCGAGGCTTCTCCGGCTGCAGTCCCTCCACAGAGCTGCTTTAAAGCTCCCCTCAATTCACCAAGCACAACACAGCCCGGTTTGCAAGTTCGCGCCCGTGCATGGGGGAGGGGTTTCACTCGGGGGAGTGTGGCAATGATGAATCAGCAGCTCACACGCCAGCTGCCAGCTAGATGGGTCTCAACATTAGGAGGAAGCAAGGAATCAAGGAAAATTCATTGCAACATGTGTTTTTCTTTTTTTTAAAAAAAAAACTGTTCTTAAAGGCAAAGGGGCTTTCCCGGAGCATGGTAACAACCGCCCATTGGCTGCTTGTTTGATTGATGGCCAGGGGCGGGACAAAGCATGGAAAAATCACTTCCTTTCTAGCGATTTTTGCTGAGACCGAAAACCTGTGGGAAACGATTGAAATGCAACTGGATTCCACTACAAAGGCAGGTATGCGTTACGCCGAATTCCACTATTTAAAATTCCGTTTTTTCTTTCTGGAAGCAATTTGCCACATTGAACCTTATGCGGAATGGGCCTCAATATTGGGATATTGCGGTTTACTCCCTCCGTGAGAGAGAAGCGCTGATTGGCCAGCTGACTCTGTGGTAGAGCAGTTCTGATTTGCAGACAACAGACCTGACCCAAACACACAGCAGTAGCAGAGATACTATAGGAGGAGGCAGACATGGTAGCAATACAAGCCCCCCCCCCAGCCAGGTAGCAATACAAGCCCCCCCCCCCAGCCCTTCACCCCTGAGTTGGCAACCAAGATCCATCTGCCAGTGTTTTATAAAACTGTTTTTGGATTTCCCCTTGGACTTGAAGCTGTGAGTGTTTTCTAACCAAAAATCTGATATCTGGAATGGTATTTTGACAATCCTTGATGGCCAGAATTTACTTCTATTTGCCTGCTGTCTGCCTGCAATCAGGACAATAACTCTGGTAAATGCTGGTGGAAATAGCCTGTTCTTTTATCTCTAATTTGGGCAATGGGTATGTCTGGAAAATACCAGAGGAAGGGAGTAGATTGCCCACACTCAAAATCCATTCTTCTCTGTGGCTCAAGCAGAATCTCTGCAACAGACTCTCCCTTCAGCCCCAAACTACCTTCGTGTTGGTTTGACTTTGAGCATGGGATTAAATATTTATGCCGAATCAACTCATGCTAGGAAGCTTCCAGAATGCGAGCAAAATGTGTTGATGCATTCTTCCCCCCACAAAAGGCTAACTGTTAAAAAAATGAAGTCAGAGTCCAGTAGCACCTTTAAGACCAACCAAGATTTATTCAAGGTGGGAGCTTTCGAGTGCTTGCTACTGGACTCTGATTTTATTGTGCTGCTACTCATTTGAATCTGTTTAAAAAATGAAATTAACTAATCCTCCCCGAGTTTTCCGTGGCAGTCTATAGCTATAGCGTGGACCGGTAATCATATCCACCTGGACTGCCAGGGCAGGGCTGGTTTGTTCTGCTTGAGGTATGACCCCCTCAGCTACCCGGATGCCGCTGAACTCTGCTTCAGATTGTGCCCTTTGTCCACAACTGGCTCAACTGGCTGCCCTTCATTGCCTATTTAAATTCCACCCACAAGCAGGAGCTCCCTCTTGTGGGGCAGGTGGCTCCCATATCACTGCTTTGCATATCTCATCCACTAACATCACAATCTATCCTCCTCTGCTCACATTAGCCACTCAAATATGCTTGGCCCATCTTCATATATTTCACTAAATCCATCTGCATTCCAGCCAACAAGGACCCTGCTTTGCTTGACCCAAAACACAATTGTTGCTCAAATTGTGTGCTACAAAATAGACTTTTAAAATTTTGTCAAGTTCTTCACTGATCTTTGTGTTCATAAAAACCAACTCTTCTTCTTCTTCAAGCTATTTGTTACTGTAAAAAAAGAATTCTAAACAATGGGAACTGCAATTAACATTTACTAGAGATACATGCTGTCATCTGCTGTCAAAAGCCTTGTGCTATTCTGCTGCTGTTGGACAAGTTTGGACTCATGCTATTTTTAAGTGACTGATCATCAATTAGCTACTACTGGAGAGAATCAAACTTAATTACTATTAACAAGATCGTGGCTGTTTGAATCACTGCTATTTTTAATTGAATACCTGAAATATCTGAATTTAATTGCTGCCAAGAACTGCTATTAATGCGACTGAAGACACTCGGAATACTACTGATCTGTGAAAGAACTGATTATTAAATAATTGTGGTGGGAAAATTAGAGAATAATTGCTGCTGATGAATGGAATCAATTTAATGTTAGTAAGACCACTGGAGATATTTGTATTCGAGTTGTTATTGTTTCTGTGGATGCAACCTCTGGAGAAAAAGAAAGATAATTGCTAGTAATATTCAGATTTAATTTGACCAGCTACTGGATATAGTCTATGGTTACAAATATTGCTGGAAATATTTAAATGTTTATCATTTGCTATCACTAGTAGAGATAAAAATTCCAGTACTATCAATGTTACAGGGATGTTTGAACCACTTTCCGTTGAAAAGATAGGTTAACATTTGGGTGAGTACATGGTCATAGAATCATAGAATCATAGAATCATAGAGTTGGAAGAGGCCATACAGGCCATCTAGTCCAACCCCCTGCTCAACGCAGGATTAGCCCTAAGCATCCTAAAGCATCCAAGAAAAGTGTGTATCCAACCTTTGCTTGAAGACTGCCAGTGAGGGGGAGTTCACCACCTCCTTAGGCAGCCTATTCCACTGCTGAACTACTCTGACTGTGAAAAACTGTTTCCTGATATCTAGCCTATATTGTTGTACTTGAAGTTTAAACCCATTACTGCATGTCCTCTCCTCTGCAGCCAGCAGAAACAGCATCCTGCCCTCCTCCAAGTGACAATCTTTCAAATACTTAAAGAGGGCTATCATGTCCCCTCTCAACCTCCTTTTCTCCAGGCTGAACATTCCCAAGTCCCTCAACCTATCTTCATAGGGCTTGGTCCCTTGGCCCCAGATCATCTTCGTCACTCTCCTCTGTGCCCTTTCAATTTTATCGACGTCCTTCTTGAAGTGAGGCCTCCAGAATTGCACACAGTACTCCAGGTGTGGTCTGACCAGTGCCGTATACAATGGGACTATGACATCTTGTGATTTTGATGTGATGCCCCTGTTGATACAGCCCAAAATGGCATTTGCCTTTTTTACCGCTGCATCACACTGCCTGCTCATGTTTAGTTTACAGTCCACAAGTACCCCAAGGTCTCGTTCACACACAGTGCTACCTAGAAGCGTATCCCCCATCCAGTAGGCATGCTTTTCATTTTTCTGACCCAGATGCAGAACTTTACACTTATCTTTATTAAATTGCATCTTGTTCTCATTTGCCCATTTTTCCATTGTGTTCAGATCTCGTTGAACTCTGTCTCTATCGTCCGGAGTATTTGCCAGTCCTCCCAATTTGGTGTCATCTGCAAACTTGATGAGTAGTCCCTCCACCCCCTCATCTAGATCATTAATAAATATGTTAAAAAGTACCGGGCCGAGCACCGAGCCCTGAGGTACCCCGCTACTCACCTCCCTCCAGTCTGATGAAACACCATTGACAACAACTCTTTGAGTGCGGTTCTCTAACCAATTCCCTATCCACCTAACTATCTGAAAATCCAGATTGCAGTCCTTCAACTTATCCATCAGAACATCATGGGGAACCTTGTCAAAAGCTTTACTAAAATCCAAGTAAATGACATCAACCGAATTTCCCCGATCCAGCAAACCTGTTACTTGGTCAAAAAAGGAAACTAGGTTGGTCTGGCAGGACCTGTTGGAGACAAATCCATGCTGACTTCCTTGGATCACCAAATTGTCCTCCAGATGTTTGCAGATCGCTCCCTTTAATATATGCTCCATTATCTTCCCCACAACAGAGGTCAGACTCACTGGTCTGTGGTTTCCCGGGTCATCCTTCCTCCCTTTTTTGAAGATCGGAATAATGTTTGCTCTTTTCCAGTCCTCCGGGACATCTCCAGTCCTTAAAGAGGTTCCGAAGATGATGGACAAGGGCTGTGCAAGTTCTCTGGAAAGTTCTTTGAGTACTCTCGGGTGCATTTCATCTGGCCCAGGGGTTTTGAACTCATCCAGTGCAGCTAAATGCCTCTCGACAACCTCTCTATCCATGTTAACCTGCCACCCAGACATTATCCTTTGGCTACGGCCATCTCTAGATGTGCCTAAACACTTTGACCTGCGGGAAAAAACAGATGTAAAATAGGCACTAAGCCTTTCTGCTTTCTCTGCATCTTTCGTTAGAGTTTGTCCATCCGCACCCAACAGTGGGCCTATTGCCTCCTTTACTTTACGTTTGCTCTTCACATAATGAAAAATCTTTTCTTGTTACAATGGGCTTCCCTGGCCAATCTTAGCTCACTCTCAGCTTTGGCCTTTCTGATGATTGATCTACAGTGCCTAGTAACCTGTAGGTACTCTTCTTTAGAGCTCTGTCCTTCCCTCCATTTCCTGAACATTTTCCTTTTCTTTCTTAGTTCCTCTTGAAGTTCTCTGTTCATCCAAATAGGCTTCTTAGAGCTCCTGCAGTGTTTTCGTCTTTCTGGGATAGTCATTGATTGAGCATGCAATAGCTCTTGTTTGAGTAGCGCCCACCCTTCACATGCTCCCTTCCCTTCCAGCATTCTCGTCCATGGTATGACACTCATCATGTCTCTGAGTTTATTAAAGTTTGCCCTATGAAAATCCAACATCCGCGTCTGGCTACAAGCTTCCTTGGCTCCCCAACTCAAAAGGAATTCTATGAGGACATGGTCACTTCCCCCTAGGGTCCCCGCCTCCTTCACCTCATCCACCAACTCTTGCCTGTTGGTCAGTATTAAGTCCAGTATGGCTGAACCTCTTGTGGGTTCATCTACCATTTGATATATGAAATTGTCAGCCAGGCAGGTCAGAAACTTGCATGACTGAGGACGCTTCGCAGAGAAATACGCAATACTGCAATTCCATAAAACACCGATTGACTTTAGTTGGTTTGAGAAACACTTACAAGTTTTTAAAAAAGGATTCTCTAGTGAAATAGAAATAAAAATTGATACGAAGTTTCAGAAGATTGAAAATGAAGTTCACAATAACAAAATTTCACCATAGCTATGGTGGAATGATTTAAAAGCAAAAAACAAAGGAGGGCACAAAGTAACCCAAGCTGTGTGTACAAGTTAGGAACCTAAAAGGTTGAGCAGCAGTAGAATTGGTTAAAGTATAAAAAAAATAAAATGCAAATATTTATTACAATACATGTGCACATATAAAACTTAATAACTTCCAAATATTTCTCTTGGAGCCCTCCAATTAAAATATTGATTCTTCAAAATGCCACCCTTGCAGAAGGGTGCCTGGGTGTATCCTCATGTGTCTCTCAGGCACAGAGAGGGCTTCTTCAAGGGTAGCATTTTGAAGGATTAATACTTGAGTTGGAGGGAACCTTTTCACTGGTGTGGGAGCATCTCCATTCATATTGTTTACCACCTTATATTCCCTATTACATCACATGAGTGAATTTTAATATTAGCCTACCGAAGAAGACCTCAGAAATGTGTTCGGGTATTTGGTCATTTATCCATATGTCAAAATGTTTTGGATTTGTGCAACAGAGCATGATACACATTGATGTTTTTAAAGTTTTATATGTATCAATGTAATAAATAGTTGTATTTTAATTTTTATACTTATACCTATTCTGCTGCTGTTCAACCTTTTATGTTCCTAACTGGAATGTTTTGAAAAAATGAAACTACTGACACACATTACATAATTTACAAAATTGAAAATAAATTCTTAGAAAATAAATTACTAATAACGAAGAAGAAAATTTACAGAATTGAAAAGGTAGATAACAGAATAGGAAAAGATGGAGGAGAAATATTTGACTATTTACAGGCTGTGTAGGATTTTGAGGAAAAATAGCCACAGCTTTTAGAATTAATACTGGAATGCCAAAAAGAAAAAAAAATATCAGAAGCGAATATGAGGGATAAGATTTCAGACATTTCTAGAACATCTCAAGACCTGCCAATAGATGTACATGATGTAGTCATCCATTCTGATATACCAACAGTAATCTAAAACATTTAAAAGGGTTACGATTTCTAACAAAGATTAAATAAGGACAGGATTGTATACAAATTGTGGTGTTAGATTGTATACAGATGGGCTTTCCGTTTAAACTACTAATTCAGTACAAGGTTATTAACATCACTGTAAAATCAGCTGCAGATGCAAAGAAGGTTTTAGAAATTCTAAATTCAGATAAGAGAGCAGTTGAAGAGGTACTATACCATAATGAGCCAGGAATAACTGAACTTGACACTGCTGGTGGGGTAACCTGCATTGCCAGATGAAATTCGTTGATTGTTAAATATAATTCAGGATAAGGGCAAAGGAGAATCAAGAATAGCTCCTTCTCCCCCCCCCCCCGTTGTCTCTCCTGCTTTTCAAGTGTCAAAAAAACCCCACTTCTTTTGTCAATATCTAACAAACAGCCATTCCCTACCAAAAGAATAAATGGACATAAACCTGCCATTTAGTACTACGAAACCAGTAGGAGAACATTTTAATCTTCCAAGACACTTCAATGTTTGAAGAACAATTGTTGTAAAGAGAAGCTTCAAGGGGGATATTAAAGCATGAGATGGCTGAACTAGAATTAATTAACATGCTCAGGACAATGGATTCTCTCTCCCTGCCAGAGAAAATACAATGGACAGGACCAGACAGGATTCTTAAAAGAAAGGCATATAAACTGGAAGACATAAATACCTGCAAATCTGGTAAATTCAGAAAAAAGAACAAAGCATACCTGCAACTAGAAAAAGCATTTGAAAGAATTCATGGTTAATTAATATTACCAGCCCTATGATTCTATGATTCTATGAAAAAACACCAGAATTTAAAAAATGGGACTCTAAAAATACCTAGAATCATAGAGTTGGAAGGGGCCATACAGGCCATCTAGTCCAACCCCCTGCTCAACACAGGATCAGCCCTAAGCATCCTAAAGCATCCAAGAAAAGTGTATATCCAACCTTTGCTTGAAGACTGCCAGTGAGGGGGAACTCACCACCTCCTTAGGCAGCCTATTCCACTGCTGAACTACTCTGACTATGAAAATGTTTTTCCTGATATCTAGCCTATATCGTTGTACTTGAAGTTTAAACCCATTACTGCGTGTCCTCTCCTCTGCAGCCAACAGAAACAGCATCCTGCCCTCCTCCAAGTGACAACCTTTCAAATACTTAAAGAGGGCTATCATGTCCCCTCTCAACCTCCTTTTCTCCAGGCTGAACATTCCCAAGTCCCTCAACCTATCTTCATAGGGCTTGGTCCCTTGGCAGACTTGTTAAAGACAAAAGAGGGGGGGAAGGCGGCGGGTCAACCGAGCGCCCCGCTCCAATGGTCTCCGCTCTGCCAGGGAGCGTTTGAAAGACTGAAGCACCTTTTCACGTCTGAACCGGTGCTAGCCCACGCTGACCCCGCCAAGCAATTCACGGTGCAAGTAGACTCTTCGGATGTGGCCATGGGGGCCGTGATCCTCCAGGAAGGGGAGGATGGGAAGTTGCACCCTCTTGCCTATTTATCTAAGAAGTTTTCGGATGCTGAGTGCAATTGGGCGATCTGGGAAAAAGAGGCGGCGGCGGTAAAACTGGCACTTGCTACTTGGAGGGATTGGCTGGAAGGGTCTGCAGTTCCGTTCGTGGTTTGGACGGATCACAAAAACCTGCAGGCGCTCAAGCAGCCTCGCTCCTTGTCCGCTAAGCAAATGCGGCGGGCGGAGTTTTTCTCCCGGTTCAACTTCTCCCTAAAGCATCTGCCGGGCAAACTGAACTTTTTAGCAGACGCCCTTTCGCGCCTGCCGCAGTACAACAGCAAACGAGACCCATTGGTGGACACGGTGTTCACGCCCGCCCAATCGGGATTGGCTGCCGTAACTCGCAGCAAAACAAAAGGGGGCAGTCCAGTACCCGGAGGGTGGGTTCAGAAGGAGTTCCTATAGGACGTGGAGTTTACTACGCTGCGGCCCACCCTGGTCGACAAGGGGGGCCTATTTTTCAAAGACGAGCGCATTTACGTCCCCGCTGCGGCGCGGGGAGATGTTTTGAAGTTGTGCCACGATGCAAAGACCGCGGGGCATTTTGGTTTTGTGAAAACACTGCACTTGGTCAGGAGACACTACTGGTGGCCATCCCTGAGAGGGGATGTGGAGAAATACGTGCAAGGGTGCCCCACTTGCCTCGCCTCCAAACCCCTGGGTGGCCGGAAGCGGGGGTTGCTGCAGCCCCTGCCCACTCCCTCCTGTCCCTGGTCTGATGTGACAATGGACTTTATAACGGATTTACCACTGAGTCAGGGGAAAAACGTGATTTGGGTAGTGGTAGATGCCTTTTCGAAACAAGCTCACTTCGTCCCCCGCGTGGCGTTGCCTTCAGCGGCCAAACTTGCCTCCATGTTCATTATCCACGTTTTTAGACTACATGGTATCCCTAGGAGATTGCTCTCGGATAGAGGCCCCCAGTTCGTTGCCAAGTTCTGGCGGGAGTTTTTACGCCTGTTGAGGGTAGAACAAGCCCTTACTTCAGGCTATCATCCAGAATCCAATGGGCAGACAGAACGGGTGAATCAAATATTGGAGCAATACCTGCGCTGCTTCATCAACCATCAGCAGAACGATTGGGTCACCCTCCTGCCTTTGGCCGAGTTTGCTTATAATAATGGGGTTCATGCTTCCACGGGGGTGTCTCCATTTAAGGTGGTCTATGGAACTGACCTACTTGCAGCGCCCACCTGGGAGCTAGTATCCCCAGAGGCCCCTGATGTGACCAAATGGGCCAAGGACATTTGTGAGGCTTGGCCGGACATTGTCTCTAGCCTGGAGGAGGCTAAACGTGCATATAAGACCCAGGCAGACAAGAGGCGTGCCCCTGCCCCGGCGTGGGTAGTGGGGGACCAGGTCTATCTCTCTACAAAAAACCTTCGCTGCCAACAGAAGTCCCGCAAACTGGGCCCCAATTTCGTGGGCCCTTTTCCTGTCACTAGAGTGATTAATGCTGTGACTGTTGAATTGGGGCTACCAAAAACTTACAGGAATGTGCATCCGGTTTTTCATTCCAGCTTGCTGTGATGTGTCCCCCTGCCGGACGCCTGGCACCCTCCGCACTCAACGCCTGTTCCAGTCTTTATCGACAAAGACACCCACTACGAGGTCAACCAAATCTTGGACTCTCACATTCATAAAGGGAGACTCCAATACTTAGTGGACTGGAAGGATTTCCCTTCGGGGGAGAGGGAGTGGGTGGAGGCTCCTGATGTAAAAGCCCCTCGTCTGCTTCGAGCATTCCATCGTGCCTTCCCGCTGTGCCCTTGGCCAGTGGATGCGGGGTGAGGGGTGGGGGCTCTTTTGAATGCGGAAGAATGTCAGGATTGATGCTGAACCCTGCCATGATTTAGCATGAGTCTCTCCATGTTTATTTATCTGATCTTTCCCTTGCTTTGTTCCGGGGGCCCCAGGCCCATATATTATGCTTGCATGCTTGCTTGAAACTGAAACTATGTTGTTGCATCCTGTTATCACAGAGAGCTGTGAATTATTTGTCTTTTGAACCTCTCGGCCGGGTCTGCCTTTTGTAACCATAACATCTTATCTTGTCCAGAGACGACCAAGGACGTGTGAATTGTAACACTATGGTTTATGGCACCTGCAGCCTCCTTTCCCCCTCCCTTGGGAACTTTCAAGTTTTAGGCGGGAGAACTGCCTTGATAAGGGGAGGCAAATCTGTCCTCAGGCAGATTTGACTTCTTTAGCTTAGGTGTATGAAGTAACTTCTCAATAAACGCTTTCTTTATTAAAGAAGCTTGTTGTGAGTTCTTGCAACGCTTGACAATTTGCAGCTGAGTGGTTTGGTGGTACCTGCTCTCTCCGTGGACAGAGGCAAGGAAGGAAGGTGTCTGTTCTGGAGTAAGAGAGGGGGCTGTTGGGGGCCACAATCCAGCAAACCTATTACTTGATCAAAGAAGGAAACCAGGTTGGTCTGACAGAACCTGTTGCAGACAAATCCATGCTGAATTCCCTGGATCACCAAATTGTCCTCCAGATGTTTGCAGATCGCTCCCTTTAATATCTGCTCCATTATCTTCCCCACAACAGAGGTCAGACTCACTGGTCTGTAGTTTCCTGGGTCATCCTTCCTCCCTTTTTTGAAGATCGGAATAACGTTTGCTCTTTTCCAGTCCTCCGGGACATCTCCAGTCCTTAAAGAGGTCCCGAAGATGATGGACAAGGGTTCTGCAAGTTCTCCGGAAACATCTCCCTTTTCTCTCTTAGTTCCTCTTGAAGTTCTCTGTTCATCCAAATAGGCTTCTTAGAGCTCCTGCAGTGTTTTTGTCTTTCTGGGATAGTTATTGATTGAGCATGCAATAACTCTTGTTTGAGTAGCACCCACCCTTCACATGCTCCCTTCCCTTCCAGCATTCTCGTCCATGGTATGACACTCATCATGTCTCTGAGTTTATTAAAGTTTGTCCTATGAAAATCCAACCTCCGCATCTGGCTACAAGCTTCCTTGGCTCCCCATCTCAAAAGGAATTCTATGAGGACATGGTCACTTCCCCTTAGGGTCCCCACCTCCTTCACCTCATCCACCAACTCTTGATTGAGGACCCTTTGCAGAGTTTGTTTCCCAGCACACATCTGGGAAATTGAAATCACCCATGATGACAAGATCCTGCCGCTTGGATATTTTCCCAAGCTGCTCACAAAGTGCAGCATCCACATCCTCTTGTTGGTCAGGTGGTCGGTAGCAGACACCATCCATCACACTGTTTGGCAGATGGACTTACTAATGAACTGCATCCAAATTCAGAAAAGGGCCCTCTTAGTTCATGTGTGAGAATTCTAGACTGGGAGACTCCTGGGTGTAACCTGCATGGAGGTTTTATTCCAATCCCAGGTCGATTCAGTCCCTGCCGTCTACACAGAATGCGATTTCCATTTTGATTTTTGGCTGTTTAAATTTTCCTTGTGCAACAAGCAGGATTGCAAACACTGGGTCATGTCTGACCCTTGGGGTGACACCCTCTAGCGTTTTCATGGCAGACTCAATACGGGGTGGTTTGCCAGGGCCTTCCCCAGTCATTACCGTTTACCCCCCAGCAAGCTGGGTACTCATTTTACCGACCTTGGAAGGATGGAAGGCTGAGTCAACCTTGAGCCAGCTACTGGGATCGAACTCCCAGCCTCATGGGCAAAGCTTTCAGACTTCATATCTGCTGCCTTACCACTCTGCGCCACAAAAGTGCTTTTAACCATGAATATTTTAAGAACTGGATTAAGAAAGCAGGCTGTTTTGAATCTGGGCTCTGCTCCGTGGTAGAGAACCCCTGATTGGTAAAGCTGCCTTAAAGGAGAAACCCCTAATTTCTCTCAACTTTTGTTGGTCTTGGATTTTTTTTCTCCCTCCTCTCCCTTCTTCAATTCTCCCCCCCCCCTTCAAGAAAAGAGAGAGGTTCCCGCTCTGCTTGGCTCCTCTCCACCCCCTTCAAGAAAAGATAGAGGCTGTGCTTGGCTCCCCCCCCCCCTTCAGAACTACCCTGAGAACCAGTTTGGTGTAGTGGTTAGGAGTATGGACTTCTAATCTGGCATGCCGGGTTCGATTCTGCACTTCCCCCACATACAGCCAGCTGGGTGACCTTGGGCTTCCCAAGGCACTGATAAAACTTTTCTGACCGGGCAGTGATATCAGGGCTCCCTCAGCCTCACCCACCCCACAGGGTGTCTGTTGTGGGGAGAGGAAAGGGAAGGTGATTGTAAGCCGCTTTGAGCCTCCTTCGGGTAGAGAAAAGTGGCCTATAAGAGCCAACTCTTCTCTTCTTCTTCTAACCACGTGCAGAACACATTTCTGTTTCAATGAGGGAAGGGGGAAGAGGAAGATCCGAGTTCAAATCGATCTGAATTCAACAGGATTGACAATGGAATAAAGAAAAGTAACTGCAGACTCTGCCCGAGTTAAAACACAAAAGGATACTTTCTACCACCCTGCCCCTGGAAGTAAATAAAATGCCCAGCAGTTGTTCACACACTCCACACTTTGGCATAGAGAGATCCCCAACTTGCTGTGTCTTTCCTCGGAAGATGCCATCCATAGTTACTGGTGAAACATCAGGGACTAAAACTAGCAGTCCCCAGCCACACAGCCTGGAAAACCTACAACTACCAGAATTAATTGTTTCTTTTAAAAATAATTCCTCCTGGCTTTGGCACAGGTCCTTTCTTCTCTAAGTGGATAGAACTGTGCTGCAATCACTGAGGTCTGGAGTAATGAATATCTTTCATTTTTTCTTTCTCATTGAACTGTATAGGATGTCATTTGTCTATTGAAATATTAGCTAATGGGATTTTGGGCTGTATCAAATGGAGTATAATGTCCAGATCATGGGAGTTAATGGTACAACTTCACTCTGCTCTGGTTCGGCCTCACTAGTTGAAGCGGGATGTTGACAAACTGGAGTGTGTCCAGAGGAGGACAACGAAGATGGTGAGGGGTTTGGAGACCAAGACGTATGAAGAAAGGTTGGGGGAGCCTGGTCTGTTTAGCCTGGAGAGGAGACAACTGAGAGGGGATCTGATAACCATCTTCAAGTATTTAAAAGGCTGCCATGCAGAGGATGGATCAGAGTTGTTCTCTCTTACTCTGGAGGACAATGGGTTGAAATTAATGCAAAAGAAGTTCCGTCCCAACATCTGGAAGAAGTTCCTGACAGAGTGATTTCTCAGGGGAACAGGCTTCCTCAGGAGGTGGTGGGTTCTCCATCTTTGGAGATTTTTAAACAGAGGCTGGATAGGCATCTGAGGGAGAGGCTGATTCTGTGAAGGTTCAAGGGGGTGGCAGGTGACAGTGGATGAGTGAGAGGGTTGTGAGTGTCCTGCATAGTGCAGGGGGTTGGAATAGATAACCCAGGAGGTCCCGTCCAACTATATCATTGTCCATGGGGTTGTGATGGGTCAGACACGACTTTGCAACTAACAACAACAACAACACCCCCTCCCCGACGGCTCAGGGGAACAACAAAATACAGAACATTGTAAATATTGCAGTTCTACAAAGAATCTTGGGCATTCTCCTACTTAAAGAAGACTGAATGCTAAACAATGGAACAGTGTGGGACAGTGGAAACCCAATTCAGGCAAGTGACACAAACTGTGGGGATTAGGATCTGGGACCCTCTTCTCCCTTCCCTTCCTTCCCCCCCCCCCCTCTCATTCCATGAGGAATCACTCCCCCGCCCCTGCTTCACTGTCATCACTTTTGTGCATTCCCGGATCATCTGTGGCTGGCTGTGAAACAGATGGGTCAGCCCCTTTGGGACCTGGGCTGCAATTCCTTCTCAAATCCTTCCCTCCTCCAGCCACACTTCCCTTCGTTTCCCCTCCCTGGATTTGTCTCTGTGGAAGAACATGAGAGGCTGAAGAGGTAATCTTGGGATCAGACACAGCCTCTGATTTCACTCTTCCACTAAATGCTACACCAGCCAGAAGTGCCGCCTTGCCTGGCCTCTGATCTCCAAGGGATTCCTTTATTCAAGCGTCCACAGGCACAAAGCTCAGGTGGGCTGGTGAAGCCATTAGGCTCCCTGGAATGCCTTGTGCTTCTCTGGAGTGTTCCCCGCTAGTCTGGCCCCTGGTGTGTCATTCATGCATGGAAGTTCCATCTCTGCTTTCTAGCCCTCTTTCAAGGAACCTCCTCTCCCATCTCAGCCATGTCCCTTTCTTAACACCAGGATGATATAATGTCTTGTATGTCTTGTATTGCATTTATGCCATCAAAGCAAAGAAGAAAGGCTACACCAGGAGCAAACCCAAGCAAGCTGACTTGTACACAATGGAGCTTAATCCTAGGGAAGCACTTCAGGATCATAGCACTTCTGGCACACAACTCTGCCCTATAAGAATTTTCACTGCCAGGGTGCCATGAAGGAACAGAGACCCTTGGCTCACAAGGTTAAGGGAAGCATTGGGTGGACAGGCAGCCCTGCACGGAGATTATGGAGCCATGGGAGGGAGCAGAAATGCTGCCACCACAAGAGAGCTGACCTCTGAGTGAAGGGTGTGAGATGGAAGAAAGGAGCCCTTTTAACTGAGGCCCTTAAAATGCTCAACAGCAAACAAAGAGGAGCAGGAGCTTCCTCCTCCTTTCCTGAGACATGGTAGCTGTGGAGAGGGGGTGTCAACATGGGTCCAGTGGGAAGAAGCAGCACCCCTCTCCTTTTCTTCCCCCTTTCCAAAAACACACACAAACACCTCCCCAGCTAACATTTTAGGATCCCAGAAAAGGAGGATGATATCCCAGCTTCTAACTTCTCCCCTGTGCATGTTTTACAGGTAAGCATTCAAATTGTTTATCTCAGTGGTTTCCAAATCTATTCGGGCTTCTGCCCCCTTGTCTCCCAGGCCCCATTTCTAGTGCTTCCCACACTCAAGAATATACAAATATTTCCTGGTGAATTCCTGCAGATTAAAAAAAAACCCACTATGTTGCCTACACTTCTTTTTTGTTCTTGTACAGAAGCCATATTTTAGCCTGGGGAAAAACTATTTCAGTTCATTGTAAAAGTCATTTGTAAAAGCCGCTTTGGATCCTCACTGGGGAGAAAGAAAGGAAGGAAGGAAGGAAGGAAGGAAGGAAGGAAGGAAGGAAGGAAGGAAGGAAGGAAGGAAGGAAGGAAGGAAGGAAGGAAGGAAGGAAGGAAGGAAGGAAGAAAGAAAGATGGTTTTTATACTCCAAGCAGCTTCCAAACTCATAGAATCATAGAGTTGGAAGGGACCATAAAGACCATCTAGTCCAACCCCCTGCTCAACGCAAGATCAGCCCAAAGAACAGGTTTATCAGTGCCATGGTGAGCCCAAGGTCACCCAGCTGCCTGCATGTGGGGGAGTGCAAACCAAACCCAGCTCGCCAGATTAGAAGCCGTCCCTCTTAAGCACGACACCAAGCTGGTCCTTATGCCCAGAGCTAAGTCAACATGCTGTCAGCTCCAGCCGAAGCGTCAGACTGCTGCCCTGCTCGTGCCCTCAAATTCCTCACCAGCCTCCTGGATCCCTCCAGGGGGGAGGGGCCCAGTCTGCCAGGTAGGGCTGCTGCTTGGAATTTGGGAGGCAGCAGCCTTTGGCTGAGAGGTGGAATCCCCAGGGTTGGGCTTTTGGGGACTGGTACAGCCAGAAATGTGTGTTCTAATTAAATCAATGGAAGGAGCTCTCAGATTAACTTTCTCTTTATTTCCAATATTAAAAATCGAGCCAAGCTTTTAAAACGACTCTTTTCAATCTGACACCCACTGCTTGCTGCCATCCATTGGCTGGGATTCCACAGGTGCTGTGCTGACTTCACGTTCTGCAGACGGCCGGCCGGTGTGGGAGAGGCTGGTGCTGCTGAGTCTGAGACCCACATTCCTGTGATGGGCTTTTCCTTAACGAGGAAAGAAGCACTCGTCTTGCCGCCTCTGCTGAGCCAGGTGTGTGCATGATTTATTGCACCATTTGAGTCATTATTTTCAGTTACCCAATTAGACCCCCCTTTTTAAAAAAACTGGAAAGTGCAAGGACTTTGTTGTGGCAGCCTCTGGGAATTTGGAGGCACCTGGAAGAGGGCACTGAGAGCAGCACAGGGAACAAGGAGCAATAGCTGTTCTTCTTGTCCACCACCTTGCCAGGCTAATTAAGGGAGCCAGCAATAGGCTTCCTCTCTGGCCTTGCAAATTTTCAGCTGCCTTTGCCAGAAACCTCAGCTGCCTGCGGCTCTCAGTGGTGAGAATTCCTGAAAAGACAGGAGAGATTTACTCACAGCACTGAGAAATGAACTGGAATGAAGGGCCTGCTGAACTTCTGGTCTTGAATGGTCCCACAAGTTTTCAGACCCAATCAAAGAATCATTTGGGTATCAACTTGTCTGCCAAGGAAGTATTGCAATGATTCTGGGACCCATTCACCTGGGTGCTTTGGCACCTGGAGGCAAGCCTAAGATACAGACAGTATTCCGCTTTTATTATAGGTGCCCAACAGCAGGTGGGAAAGTATCTTACAAGGAAGCTTGTCTACTCAAAAGAAGAGCTGGGGGGGTTTTGGCAGGGGGGGTGTACCCTGCTTTTTACTACCCGAAGGAATCTCCTATTGTGGCAACATCTAATCTGGTGAGCCTGGTTTGATTCCTCAGAACTCTGCATGCAGCCAGTTGGGTGACCTTGGGCTCTCCATAGCCGTGATATGGATGTTCTTATGTGGCTTCTGAAGACTTGTGCTACTATTAAGAATCACAGGGGAATTATGGGATTGTCCTTTTTTCTTGGCTTAGCATCTTCTTGAATAGGGCTGCTGAAAACCATCAAAGCCCCCCCAACCCCCAATCTGGGCTCCTGTCAGAGACCCAAGTTTGGCCTCCACTGGGTCACCCCCCCTAATTGAGCGGGGAGGGGGGAGTGAGGATCTTTTTTGCCGCTGGGTAAGTTTTAGCCATTGTGGGGTTTTTAATTGTTTGTTTTTGAAAAAACGTTGTGGTGTTTTTATGATCTGATTATAACCCGCCGCAAGACAGTCTTGAGAAGGGCAGGACAGAAACTGAATAAGTTGCTGCTGCTGCTGCTGCTTGAGCAGCTTCCAGCCCTGCGGATCCCTGAGGTTTAAATGTACACAAATAAAACCAGAGTCCAGTCGGGCCCCTTTAAGACCAACCGAGATGGATTCAGGGCGGGAGCTTTTGAGTGCAAGCACGCCTTACATGACAGAGAATATATAGCAGAAATCGATTCTGTTACCTCAGTAGACTGTGTCACAACCAAATACAGCCAATTGGTCTTAAAGGTGCTCCTTCAGACCGACACGGCTACTCGTTTGCATCTGTGCACAAATAAAGCATTCCCTGGAATGGAGGAAGCCCAAAAGGCGCCTCTCAGCTGGAGAGCCCGAATGCCATACTGGAGTTGTATCGTTGCAATTCTAAGGTTTAACATTTTTATGTCTTCTCTGGTCTTATCCTATTTTTTTTCTTTTAAAACTTGTCTTCTTATTTTGAAAAGGCTGATGGCTATATACAAATAAACTCTACTTCTCCTGCTTGATTGGGCATGTCTATCCAGTTTTAGCAACGCAAGTCTTGTGTGTCTTTGCCTTCTGCAGGCAGTGGCCTGTTGCCGTTTCTGATGAAGGTAGCAGGAATTTGGGTGATGAGAACACTTAGCTTTCATTCTTTTGAGTTTCGATTTAGCCTTCTGACATGCTCTACCATGCCATTCTTACCATTACTTCATTCTTCAAAAATAAGGTTTGAAAAGAACCCGGTGATCTGGTCAATAGCCAGCCTGAGTTCTGCCCTGTTGAATGGATAGCAATCTATCTTTTGATGCTCTTTATACTTTCCTGGCTTTCCTTTTCGGGGGCGGGGATTGAAACATACTTAAGATTCAAATGTTATGGGGAGATGATCAATGCAAAAGATTTCTCCCACAGTGGATTTGGCTCTCCTTGGGAGTCGCTCAACTGCCACTAGAATATAATCCAAAATACTGGCTCCCTGGGGTTGAATTTAAGCCTCACAGCTCCTTCAAAGTCTGCATCACTTTATCTTGCCAGTTTAAGGTCTGCTCTGCTTTGCCCCATGGAATGGTAAATGCCACACTGGAAGATTGGTGAGGCCAGGCAGCTTTAGCTAAGGGAGCAAAACGAATCAAAGACATGCTGGAAACATCAAGTGAGGCTGAAGGGGAATGGTGGGAGCCCATTTGCCTCTAATCTTCTCGGGGATATTTTTCAATCCTTTTTCTCACAGAACTTGGGCTCAGTGCTGTTGTGGACACTCAGCTAATGAGCTACTCCAGCAGAAAAGTCCAAGGGGGTGGCTGGAACCCGTGGCCCCTCGAGCAGGGTGTGTTTTCCTCTGCTACCTTATTGCTCGTTTCATTTCTCTTCTCTCTGTTGGAGGCCGGGGTGTCTGCTTTTCAGCAGCTCTGCAGCTCCCACTGACAGAACCAGGATACTTAACTTCCAGGCTGCCTCTCCTTTTCCACCTTACTAAGCACATGAAACTTCTGGGGCCCAGCATTGAGGTCCCTGCTGATGCAGGAAACACGCCCATCTGGGCCTTGGGAAACTCTCACAGCATTTTTCTTTGCCCACTCGTCTATTTCCACGTCTTCCTCTCCCCTGAAATGGATTCCCCTCATGAACTGGAAAAGCTGCTTCTTGTCTCCCAGATGCACTTGTGCCCGAAAGAGCTGAGCAAAGAACCTCATTAGAGGGGAAAGATGGCTGATCTCACTCTACCAGAGCTTTTCCTACTAGAACTGAGAAATTGATTTTTTGGGCTGGAGCTTCTTTGCAATTGTAAATGGCTTTAAATGGAGCAAACATTCTCTAAGCATCCTGATTAAAGCTCTGAGGGCAGCTGTGGTATCTCTTGCTTACAGCAACACTCCACGAAAGCTGCACAAAAGCTGATTTCGAAAGCCTTATCATTGGGCATTTTGGTTTACCTTTGTCAGAGGGTGGGCAAGCTGCACATAGATTTCTGCACAGAGATGTCAGGACATCCTCCAAGCACTCCCTTGCAGAGCCCTCTCCCAGGTGGGTTGGAAATGTGGGGGCTTGGCCCAGGAATGGAGAACAGCCCTGCTACACCCATGGGGTCCATCCTGACTCCAGGGCAGCCTGCAGGGAAGGCGGGCAATGACCTAGACAGACCCCCAAGGCAGTTTATCCGAGATTGAGAGCAAAGGTTCAGAGCCTGCAAGGGCAGGAGAAACCCCAGAGGGCAGACAGAGGGCAGACAAAGAGCTAAATGCCAGGAGGGAAGACACGGGGAGGGGACCCGTCTACTGTGAACTTGTCTTGTGGTACCCTTGTAGGAAGGAGCAGACCAGGAAGCAGCAGGAGCCAGGAGCGACAAGACCGAATTCAAGCCTGGAAGAGAAGCTGTTAGGAGGGGCGGGGTTAAAGTAACGTTAGGTCATTGAGGAAGGGGGGGGGGAATGGGAAAAGGGTATAAAAAGGAAGCAGGTGAGAGATAGAGGGGGTGGGAAAAGGTTGAGGGAGGAAGACCAAGGAGCAGCAGAGCCCTGAGAGTCTTGTGAGTCTTCTAGGCATTTGCCAATCCAGAACAGCCAGGAGAGGTTCCCAGAAGATATCCAGTGACTCTGGTAGCTCAGGCTCTTCAGAGAGGGTAACTGGGAGTGTGATAGGGAACCCTGACCTGGCTCTTTCTGCACCACCTGTTGTATCAATGCAAGCTTCATTGAAGTTCCAGTGTGACGCCAAGCCTTTGTGGGAGACTTCTTGTTGGAGTGAGGTTGGTGGGCCAGGGCGGGCTACTCTGGGGTACCCCAAAAAACCTCGTAAGAGGCAGTGGGGTTCTATTTCAGATACATTCCCAGTGACAAGGAGAGGCACAGGCTGGCAACCTGAGGCTCCACATGCAGCACTCAGGAGTCGTGTTTGTGCATATGGCTGGTTGACCATTTGGGTGGGCAAGTCCCAGGTCCATTCCACACAAGTTAAAAGTAGCAGAAGGCTTACAAATGGTAAATGCTACAAATTTGACATTCCGCATGACGTCGCACACAATCTGCAACGCTCCTGCAACACTAGCGTGAAAATCGCTTTGTTGTAGCGATTTCCGGGGAATCCAGAAAAGTGGATTCACCCTCAGAAAATCGCTACACTCCTGCCAACAACCCGCAACACTTGCGAAAAAGACTTGTGGGTTCTCAATGTTGCGGTTGCAACAAAGGCCCTCCCCCTGGCTCTCTCCTCCAAACTTCTGGTGAAGCAATCGCCATTTTTTCCCCCTCGGAGCGAGCGGGGAAAGCAACAAACCAGCGAGGCTTGATTCACCCAGCGAGGCTTCTCCGGCTACAGTCCCCCCACAGAAGTGCTTTAAAGCTCCCCTAAGCCCCCAAGCACAACACAGCCCCCTGTTCGCCAGTTCCCTTTAATTTTGGGCAAAAGTCACGCCTGTGCGGGGGGGGGGAATTTTTTTCCACTCGGGGAGCATAGTAATGATGACTCGCCAGCTCACACGCCAGCTGGATGGGTCTCTACATTAGGAAGAATCAAGGCATATTCGTTGAAACTTGTTTTTTTTTTTACCTGTGCTTAAAGGGAAAGGGGCTTTTCGGGAGCATGATAACAACCACCCATTGGCTGTTTGTTTGATTGACGGCCAGGGGCGGAAACAAGCGCAGAAAAAATCGCTTCCTTTCTAGCGATTCCTGCGAGACCGGAACCCTGTGGGGAACGAATGAAACGCTACTGGATTCCACTACAAATGAAGGTATGTGGAACGCCGAGATTCCACTATTTAAAATAGCATTATTGCTTTGTGAAACCAATTGGCAACATTGGTCCTTGTGCGGAATGGGCCTCAGAATTGGCCCCACTCATCATATTCATTGTTTCCACATAACACCCAATCAAGGTGTAGAGTCCTGGGAAGCAGAGGGTGGGGATGGCATTTGCTTCTGCCCACTTGGAGGGCCCAGGATCAATTAAAGAGCCAGGGCTGCCCCTTTCCCCTTCTGCAGCTCTCCCCCCACTGGTCTCCCAGTATAGAAGAAGGCAGGCATTTGGGGTTCATGTTGCAGCTGGACAAGGCGATCACTGGAAGAGGAAATCTGTTCTTTTCGCTCAACATTTTCTCCAGATAGAAACTCAGTTTTTGTAGGCCATGATAAGTGGAACAAATAGTCCAACTGTAAACTGAAAATCAAACTAGTTTACATTTTGTTTTATAAAATTATAAAGCACAACCCTGACCCATCTCATTCCATAATTACTTTAGTACCCTAGAGAAAGAGAGGGGGTGGGGGTGGGGGTGGGGGTGGGGGTGGAAATGTTTACTTCAGAAAATGTTCTAAGGTGAAGTCTGTTTCACTCTGTTCATTCCAACTAATGACATTTTCTTGGGGTGCCGTTTTTACAAAACCAAAAATAATTTCATTAAGTTGATTGCAGAAATACAAGGTATTACCTAGGAAATGCAGTGATTTCCATAGCAAAACAAACCTCTAGGCGCATGCGTATCTCCCAAGAAACCAGGTTTCAGAAAGCAAATATGGCCTTCAGTGATATCCTGGTGACAATTATAAAATATCTGCCCATCTACTGAAAATGCGTATGACGATGAATGAAGCACCCTCAAAATACAACCGTGTGTCCAGAGTTTGCAATATTTAGAGCACGTTTGTGCCCCAGAGAGCAGATGATATTTCAGGCCCCTCCTTGCCTGCCCCACATGTCAGACCATTTGGCCCCCTAACATGAGAAACTGGCGGTTTATTGATCTTCTGCAAGAGTTTAAAAATGACTGCAGACAAACAAGTCATTATGCAGCTTCCAAGATTTAACAAAAGTAATGGAATAAAATTAAGCAAAGTCCAGCTGTTTGGTGGGGTCTTTAAACGTCTCCCCACTGGCCTCCTGAAGCTGTTGGGAGTGCTCTCGCCCCACCCCCCAGAAGGGTCTGTGCGGGTGAAAGACTATGTCAGGCACCTGATCCTGAGTATTGATTCAAGTATTTTTGAGCTTATTCATGCTGAATTGCCCATGCCTAATCTCATCAATAACACAACAAAATATAAACATGGATTTCTTTCAGTTGTATCATTCTAACTCTCTTGTACTCCTGGGCTGATTCTGCACTTACTTTGTTTACTCCGTTGTGGATCCTGCTGAATTCAGATCGATTTGAACTTGGGTCTTCCTCTATCTCCACTCCAATTTAGGGCTTCTGGAGCACAGTCACTTTAAGACAAGCCTTGCAACCAGGAACCAGGAAGTCTTTGAACTGATGCCCTGGCCAATCAAGGAAGACTCTTTTGCTGCGGAGAAGGGAGTTAATTCACAAAAAGGAGGCATCTGCACATTTACTCGTGACAGTTTTTGAAATATCAAGGCTTATTCACTCTAGGATATTGCAGGGGAAAGTTAGGATCACCACAAATAAATCATTCATGTTGCAGAGGGAAAATTTAAAGCACCCAAAATCAAAATGGAAATTGAATTCAGTGTAGACTGCAAGGATTTAGTCTCTGGGAGTGGGTAACAAGCCCCGTGCAGATGACCCCTGGAAACTGTGGGATCTAAGCCCACCCTGGCTTCTTCAAGCCAGCCTCCAGCAAGTGAGTAAAAACTCAAATGTTTCCCCCCCAATGGACCCTGGGCTCAGCGACAACAGAATCTTCACTGGCCACTTCCTCGCCTCATGACATCAACTGAGAAGTAGGTTTGCCTCTGAACAGGAAGCTTCTGCTGCAGAGTTCCATTTAAGGCAACAAGTCCTCATGCAGGTGCCATTCGGGACAATCAATTGTGCCCTATATGTGTAACTGATTTCTTAGGCTGCAGTCATATCTAATTCAGAACCTGACCCTGGTGTGGATAGACAAAGGAGGAGGAGGAAGAGGAGGAGGAGGAGAGGAGGAGGAGAGGAGGAGGAGGAGGAGGAGGAGGAGGAGGAGGAGGAGGAGAATCTTCCGCAGATGTGGCTGTGTGAACGACACAGGTGGCCTGGCAACCAAGCAAGCTGGAGATTAGCAGGTGGTAGGAAGGTGAGAAAGGCGATCTAGCAAGGTGAGCACAGGTAGATTGGACCAGGGAGAGAAGGAGGAGAAGAACAACAAGAGGGAAACGGCTGGTGAAGGTGGAGAAACTACAGAAGAGGGGTGGCCAAAAATAGGAGAGGATGTGCCCATGGAGGAGCCAGAAAAATGAGAGAAGCAATGAGGGGTGAAAAGCAGGGGGGGGGGGAAGAAGAAGAAGAAGAGTTGGTTCTTATATGCCGCTTTTCCCTACCCGAAGGAGGCTCAAAGCGGCTTACAGTCGCCTTCCCTTTCCTCTCCCCACAAGAGACACCCTGTGGGGTGGGTGAGGCTGAGAGAGCCCTGATATCACTGCTCGATCAGATCAGTACCGTGGCGAGCCCAAGGTCACCCAGCTGGTTGCATGTAGGGGAGCGCAGAATCGAACCCGGCATGCCAGATTAGAAGTCCGCACTCCTGACCACTACACTACACTACACCAAACTGGCTCTCCTAACCACTACACCAAACTGGGAGTGCTTAATGGGAACAGTAGCCAGTTACAAGGTGGCAACTCTGCCTGAATCTTGAGGGTCCCTCATTTTTACTATAGTACAAATTTATTTGCATGAGGACTCTTCTGAAATCTCTGGTGAAGAAGGCAGCTCTAAAGCTGCCCCCGTGACGCCAGTCAGGATGGGCACTTCGCTGTTCCCCTGGCAGGCAGGCTGGCTCGTTCTCCTAGAGCAGAGGAATGTTCTTGGCCATGCACTGGCAGGTATCACCCGTGGGCAGGGCTCCCAAGAGGCTGATTTCCTCTGCTCAGAAGGACAGCGTGCTGCACACACATGATTCAGAAGGATTTATAATTTTATTTCCAGAATGCCAAAGTGCAAAAGGCAATTGCATTTCGTTTTGCAAACCAAATCTTTGACTTGATGGGCTGTTGTAGCAAGAGGGGGAGGGTGAATGATCAAAAACATGTCACACAGGAAAAAGGGTTTCCACTCACAAAGAAATCATTATGGTTAATTTGATTCATTGTAGCATTTAATATACAAAAGCTTTTCTACAGAGACTGGGAATAAAGCCAACATTTATATATAAATGGATTTTATTTTAAAAGCTAATGTAGTGGGTAGGATGCTTCAGGGTTATTTTATCTCTTTCTTTCAACATGTATGCAAAGTTAGGGGGTGTGTGGAATTTGCTACTATATTAAGTTAACAAATTGCTTTTTAAAAGTACTCCTCGGAAATGTTAATGATGGGGCTTTTTAAAAACCCCTCACCTCTGACTGCCATCTTTTTTAGAATCCCTGGATGTTATTAGATTTTCCAGTAGCACCCTAAACATTTGGGGGCTGTTGAGAACCGAAGCTTCCTTCATTGGATGCAAGTCGGGATGGAAAATCCTGAGCCCCTAGATCCTCATCAGAAAGTGACAAGGCAGTACGGTTTAAAGGATGGATTTCAGACCATGGGTCTGAGCAGTATGTTCTGTAGCATAAACTACCCTGAGATTTATCTTTGCCAGTATCTTTGTAGTCTAGCGATCACTGGTCCCATCTCATGCTTTAATAAGTGGAGGTGTGATTTGTTTAACAGAACATGTCAATGCCTGGCAATGTCTCCTACAGCTGATGGAGGGCTCAAAAGCTCTCTAAGTTTTGAGAAGGTGATGCAGTTGTTAAATCAGCAATGCCAGACTCAAGGCAAAAGGTATTAGCAGCTTTGTGTGTCAACTAAATGACTGAATGCAACGTTTTTTCCAAGGATGTGTGAATTCTCTTCTGATCTTGGAAATCGTTCACAAACCTTCCACTGCTAGTGCTGAGAAGCAAAATGTACACAAACAAGCAAGCAGACCTGTGTTTGCAGTCCTGTACATGAATTCTAAAATGTCCCTGTCAAACACAGAAGATTAAATGCAGTTAGCAGGAGATATCTTTCAACCTGCCTCCCAAGAATTTTGGAGGCAATTCCTGAGGCAGATACACCCCTTAGCTTTGCGGGAATCACAAGTATTTTGACAGCAGAATACCTAAAGTAATGGTGGAAGCATTGATTTGGATTGATTGAGACATTCATGCTAGAAATTATGCCCAGATCAGTTCATTAATGGGACAGGAACTGACCCAGTAGCTTCGCTCTTTGCTCACCTCCCTCCCTCCCTCAAGCAATCCCTTCTCATCCTAGGAAAGTTCCTGGCCAGGCCCATTGCTAAAAAGGGACAATGCCCTCCCAGTCAGCACTAGGGGTTGGTGTGGGATTTGTCAGGAATCAAGTGTAAATTCTCTATGTAAAGAAGGTGTTACCCAAATTGTGTTTACATGGAAGTTGGTTTTTTGAGCTTGTGGGGAAATCAGCCAAATTATAAGAGAGGGGAGTGACTAGCATTATAGAATCATTCCCTGTGTAGCAAAGGGCAAGCCAAGGCATGTCCTGGTTTCCGAGATGGATTCTGCCCTTGCAGTGTGTCTGGTCAGGGTATTTCAGGGGGCTCCTGTGTCTTCGCTTGCTCCCAAGCCTAGACTCAGCCTACAGTCTGCTCTCCAGCTCACGGCTGAGGGCAGACCCAGTATGTCATACGGCTGCAAACTATGCATCCTGGCCATTTAAAATATTTTATTGTGAATTCCTGTTTCTGATTATCATTCTAAATTTGCATTTTGAAGCTAATCCAAAAAGTCTGATCCCCTTTGTGTGTCAGACACTCATTTATTCACAGCTCCTTCTGTGTCTGGTGCTCTTAGAAACTCTTCCTGCTAGGCTCAGACATGAACAGGCGGTCCTCTGCCCACCGAGCAGATCTTCATCCTTCCCCTGTGCTTGGCTTGAATTACTTGGCTGTTCTTTGTTCCTTGTGGCTGCCCATCCTAAGTCTTCCGCTTATGGGCTTCCTAGACAGCTCAGAGGCAGTGCTGGGCCTTGGCTTCCAAACTGAAGCCTTTTTGTTTGAGTCTCTCACACAGTGTTGTGGTTATCATCCTCTTTCCAAGGTTTCCCTTTGCCAATCCGGCTTCAATCCAGTCTCTTTGGAAAGAATGCAGCCTGTTAGCACCTTGTCCAGAAAAAATCATTTTGTCTTTCTCTCATTGATGCCATTTTTCTGCCAGCAGTCTCCAGCATTTTCACACACTCCCTCCTGTGCCACTGGAGAACTCCTTGAGGGCTGTAGAAATGGGAAATAGAAGTCTATTGCAACAAGTGTTCTTTTGAAGACCTTGTGCCAATTGTGTTAGTTGCTTGCTTGCTTGCTTAAATTTGAATGCTGCCCATCCCTTGCAGCTCAAGGTGGTTTACAGGGAATTTAGAAATCCAAATACTGATACAGTTTGGTTCAATGATAATAACAGAATGATAGCAGTAGTAACACTAAGAACAGTAACATCTAGTGATAAACAAACTTTCCTAATTGGAACATTAAAAGTAACAGTTGATTGAATCCCATGATTCAGACCAACCTAAGCGGGAGAAACGCACACTTGGCAGCCTCCATTTTGTCTGGATTTAAGTCTCCTCTTTCACTTGATCCCTCGCAGTAACAACATGAATACCATCCGTGAACACCATCGCTCCTGTTAAAACAGACTATCAAGATCTAGGGAGGAAGCTCAAGCAAATGGGGGCACAAGTGGTATTCTCTTCAATCTTGCCTGTCAAGGGAAGAGGAATGCGTCGGGAGAGGAAGATAATGGAGGTAAATCACTGGCTGCGTAGTTGGTGCCGGCAGGAGAGATTTGGTTTCTGGGACCATGGGATAGGCTTTCTTGAGGAAGGCCTACTAGCACCTGATGGACTGCACTTATCAAAGCTGGGGAAGAATGTGTTTGGCAGGAAACTGGGGAGATTCATCAGGAGAGCTTTAAACTGAAGCCACAAGGGGAAGGAGACGATCAACATAGGGAGTGTCCCAGCAGCCCCAGAAAATTTGCTGAATGACTCCATCCCAACTAATGTCCCTAGATGGTCCCCAGTTTTGCCTGACGAAGTAGAGGAACTAATTCTGAGCCTTAAGATAGGCAAAGCCCCAGGCCAGGATGCCCTATCAGCTGAACTTCTAAAAAAAACATAGGGAGTGTAAGTAAGGAGAACGATCAGGGGCAGCCCAACCGGCAAGGCCAGCTCATAGGGAACCAAAAGTAAAAGGATTCAGATGTCTTTATACTAACGCCCGAAGCATGGGCAATAAAAAGGAAGAGCTGGAACTTCTCATGCTGATGGAAAGGTATGATCTAGTAGGCATCACAGAAACTTGGTGGAATGATTCTCATGACTGGAATGTAATGGTGGATGGATATGAACTGTTCAGAAAAAACAGAATAGACCAAAGAGGTGGAGGAGTGGCACTGTATGTGAGGAAAGGGCTTACCTGTCAGGAAATTCTAGTGAAGGAGAGCATATCTACAGTGGAAAGCATCTGGGTGAAAATAAGCGAGGGGAAAACAAACAGTGTGGTGGTTGGTGTCTGCTACTGACCACCTGACAAACGAGAGGATGTGGATGCTGCACTTTGTGAGCAGCTTGAGAAAATATCCAAGCGTCAGGACCTTATCATCATGGATGACTTCAATTTCCCAGATGTGTGCTGGGAAACAAACTCTACCAAGCGTCCTCAGTTATGCAAGTTTCTGACCTGCCTGGCTGACAGCTTAATTTATCAAATGGCAGATGAACCCACAAGAGGTTCAGCCATACTTAATACTGACCAACAGGCAAGAGTTGGTGGATGAGGTAAAGGAGGTGGGGAGCCTAGGGGGAATTCCTTTTGAGATGGGGAGCCAAGGAAGCTTGTAGCCAGACACGGATGTTGGATTTCCGTAGGGCAAACTTTAATAAACTCAGAAACATGATGAGTGTCATACCATGGACGGGAATGCTGGAAGGGAAGGGAGCATGTGAAGGGTGGGCGCTACTCAAACAAGAGCTATTGCATGCTCAATCAATGACTATCCCAGAAAGAAGAAGACACTGCAGGAGCTCTAAGAAGCCTATTTGGATGAACAGAGAACTTCAAGAGGAACTAAGAAAGAAAAGGAAAATGTTCAGGAAATGGAGGGAAGGACAGAGCTCTAAAGAAGAGTACCTACAGGTTACTAGGCACTGTAGATCAATCATCAGAAAGGCCAAAGCTGAGAGTGAGCTAAGATTGGCCAGGGAAGCCCATTGTAACAAGAAAAGATTTTTCAGTTATGTGAGGAGCAAACATAAAGTAAAGGAGGCAATAGGCCCACTGTTGGGTGCGGATGGACAAGATGCAGAGAAAGCAGAAAGGCTTAGTGCCTATTTTACATCTGTTTTTTCCCACAGGTCAAAGGGTTTAGGCACATCTAGAGATGGCAGTAGCTAAGGGATAGCATCTGGGTGGCAGGTTGACATGGACAGAGAGGTTGTCGAGAGGCATTTAGCTGCACTGGATGAGTAGCGGGGTACCTCAGGGCTTGGGGCTCGGTCCGGTACTTTTTAACATATTTATTAATGATCTAGATGAGGGGGTGGAAGGACTACTCATCAAGTTTGCAGGTGACATCAAATTGGGAGGACTGGCAAATACTCCAGAAGATAGAGACAGAGTTCAGCGAGATCTGAACACAATGGAAAAATGGGCAAATGAGAACGTGATGCAGTTTAATAAAGATAAGTGTAAAGTTCTGCATCTGGGTCAGAAAAATGAAAAGCATGCCTACTGGATGGGGGATATGCTTCTAGGTAACACTGTGTGTGAATGAGACCTTGGGGTACTTGTGGATTGTAAACTAAACATGAGCAGGCAGTGTGATGCAGCGGTAAAAAAGGCAAATGCCATTTTGGGCTTTATCAACAGGGGCATCACATCAAAATCACAAGATGTCATAGTCCCATTGTATACAACACTGGTCAGACCACACCTGGAGTACTGTGTGCAGTTCTGGAGGCCTCACTTCAAGAAGGACGTAGATAAAATTGAAAGGGTACAGAGGAGAGCGACGAAGATGATCTGGGGCCAAGGGACCAAGCCCTATGAAGATAGGTTGAGGGACTTGGGAATGTTCAGCCTGGAGAAAAGGAGGTTGAGAGGGGACATGATAGCCCTCTTTAAGTATTTGAAAGGTTGTCACTTGGAGGAGGGCAGGATGCTGTTTCTGCTGGCTGCAGAGGAGAGGACATGCAGTAATGGGTTTAAACTTCAAGTACAACGATATAGGCTAGATATCAGGAAAAAGTTTTTCACAGTCAGAGTAGTTCAGCAGTGGAATAGGCTGCCTAAGGAGGTGGTGAGCTCCCCCTCACTGGCAGTCTTCAAGCAAAGGTTGGATACACACTTTTCTTGGATGCTTTAGGATGCTTAGGGCTAATCCTGCGTTGAGCAGGGGGTTGGACTAGATGGCCTGTATGGCCCCTTCCAACTCTATGATTCTAGGATTTTATGATTCTAACATGTGTGAGAGATTTATGTGCTGGGGACAATTCATCCCAGATGACCAGCTGGCTCTACCCTGGAGGGATGCATATGTTGTAAAGGAGCAGGTCTCTGCTTGAGGTTTCATGTGGAGGTTAAAAAGCATGGGGGTGAGGCCTTTGGGACTCAAAAGGCCCTGGATGGACACTCCGGGGGCTGAGAGAAGGGCTGTGGATCCCCCCCCCCCCCATGGCAGGCTTCAGAAGCCTTCTCTCGGCCCCTGGAGCTGGCGAGCCTGTTCTCGGGGCCGAGAGAAGGGCAGCGGTTCCCGCCCCCACATGGAAGGCTTTGGAAGCCTTCTGTCGGTCGACGGTGGCCCCCCACCGAGCGGCAAGGGACGTGGGGTGGGAAAGGAGCCTAGGTATTTGCCTAGGTATAGGAGAGGGCAGGGTGGAGGACTTACCGTGCAGGCTGCCTGGTCAGTTTGTGTGGCAAGTCCCAGGCCAGGCCAAGCAGCAACTGAGGAGCCACGCTTCGCGCGGCTCCCCATTGGCTGCTTGGCCCTGGATAGACACTCGGAGGGCCCAATCAGGCGGCGCAAAGCAGCTCCTGATTGGGCCCTCTGAGTTTTTATCCCAGACAGGGCCCGCCCTATCTCCTCCCAAGGTGGCCTTACCCTTTTATTTAATCCACTCCACAGGAGTGGTTAAAGATGATGCTCTTGTGGTTTGTCATTCTTCAACAATTTGCTGCCAGTAACTATGAATACACAGCTGTAAGGCATGAACCAGTTCAGCACATGAATTGGCATGGAACTCACTAACAAGTGTATGGAGGTGCTCACGTTGCTCCAAGGAAGCACCTTTGGCCTCAGCCAGGGCTGGCTCATTCTCTCCCCCGGCCCCCACCTGGTGGAATGGGCTCCCAGAGGAGCCCAGGGCCCTGACGGAGCTAGCACCGTTCTGCAGAAGAGGGCGCTCTTCTGCCGGGCCACCCTCAGTCCAACCATCCTGTTATGTCACAGTTAAATGTATAGATGCTTAAGGGTTAATGATTAAATGTTAAATACTGTTGTTGCAATTTTCTGAATCTATTTCTGGAGCATGTTGTATCTCATTTTGCACTGTATCATGTATATTGATCTATGCTGTAAACCACCCTGAGCTGCAAGGGACAGCGATATAAACACTGAATGAACAGATTTTGATGTGGTAGTTAAGAGCAGCAGATTCTCATCTGGAAACTTGGTTCAATTCCCCACTCTTCCTACTCCACATGCATCCAGTGGGGTGAACTTGGACCAGTCCCACTTCTTCCAGAGCTTTCTCAGTCACAATAACCTCCCAGGGGGTCTCTTGTGGGGAAAGGAAGGGAAAGGTGATTGTAAGCCACTTTGAGTCTCCTTCGGGTAGTGAAAAGTGGGCTACAACCCTTCCACCCCTTCTCCTCTCAGGTAAGGGAGATCAAGCCGCAAAAGCTCTATTCTCCAGCCTCATAGACACTGCAGGGGCAAGACGTTGCCTTTTGGATGCAAACTTCTCAGTGGAAGCTTTCAAAAACTAATTGGTACTTGCAAGCAATTAAAGTAATTCACTCAGATTATAAAGAAATTTCTTCACAGTGATTAAGTAACCCTGAGGCTTGTATAGTTGTTTGTAACCACTACTCCTGGGGGATTAAAGCTCTCTGCTGGATGTAATCAATCATGTCCTACTCCTGTGTGTCCTTTGGATAGCAACAAGCAAGCTTGCTGGAGAAGATATAAATTAGATTTGCAGCACTGCGTGGGGTCCTTTCTTCACAGGTCAGCGCTGGGAAGGCCAACTCCAGAGTGAGCGAAGCTTGAAGTTCAGCCTTGGCAGCTGGCAGTTCACAAAAGCATTTGCAACTATCAAAAGGGTCATTCTGCTCACTGCCGGAGAAAGACGAGGCGCCTCCCCCGCCAAGTACCCTGACACGTGGTGCGGCACAGAGCCACATGCTCGTAAGCCCAGAGAAGATGGCGGCGGAGTGAGAGCAACTAATTAACGCTCCTCCGATAAGTCCCTACAAAGCCTCTAAAAATCTTTTTGCAGCTGTTTGAAAGCAGCAAAATATCTTTTTGACCTTGGCTGCTACCACACAGTGAATTTTGCTAATTGCAGTTATCTGCAGCTGCTGGTTATGGCCTTATTGCTCTGCGGTCTGCGACACAGAGAATTTTCTCTGTTTGTTGAAACATCAGGACGCTGTTTTACTTGAGCCTACCTTGGTCATTGTGGAGGAGGCGTCGTTTCTTCTTTCTGTTCCTGCTGCCGGTGTTGCTTCGTCCTTCTGTTACTGCTGCCGGTATTTACTACCTTGGGCTACAGGTTAATGCTTGGAGCTGCAGACTGCAGACCAGGCAGGCCTCGCCCACTGAGGTAGCAGGCACTGGGATTGCTGTGATTGGCTTGTTGCCAGCTCTCCGTGAGCCTGGCCCTCTCTTGCACCTGCCGCTGCTGTTGCTGCTGTCGACTGTGCTGGGAGAGTTGGAGCTGTGGTCCGGAGGCCAAATCCCCACCGCCAGATAAATGGAGGAGAACGAAGGCGAGGACGCTTCCACTTTAAGATCTGAACCGGGAGTGAAGAGTTGGCTCCTTTGGACACCACCTAGTGGCGGCCGGAAGAACTACAAGGACTTGGTCCAGCTGAGAACCGCCTCTGCACCATCTGGTGGCCAAGCGAAGAACACCTGCCAACTGTATTTTTTTGTGGTTGCCTGGACTGGCCATTCTTCGATATTAGGGGGGGAGGGGTTAGTGGATAGGGATTTTTACCCAGAGAGAAATAGAAGTTAGGGCAAGACCAGTGGTGTTAAAGGAGCGAACTGGAAGGGCTAGAGAGAACCCCTTATAGGCGGGATCTCACCCTAGAGTGTAGCTCCTGCCTCGCCAGCTGCTACTTAGATTAGGGTGGACGGGAGGGGAGGGCTGGGTGGGAGTAGTACTAGGGAAGGGCGGGCTAGGGTGAGTTAGTGCAGCTAAGCGGGGGGGAAGAAGTATGCAGGAGGTTAGTGGTTTGTTCTCTCTGAGGTGCGGGAACATTGAGAGAGAGGTCCAAATAAGGGGGGGGCTCGCACTGGGGTCGGGATTCCAACGATCACAGGCCAGGGGCTCAGGATACCACCCCCCCCCCCAGTTGGGCGGCGGGCGCATTCTAGCCCGCCCGCGGAGACTTATGGATCCAACTGGATTCCGGAATGCTCTGCGGGACCCGATGCCTCCTGGCGACTCACTAGCGGCTTTGGTGGCGGACTGGCAGTCCCGCCTGACAGCTGCTATAGATGAGATCGCCCCTAAACGTCCGCTCTGCCCTCGACTCAAACGGGCTCCCTGGTACACCGGGGAGCTATGGGAGAAGAAAAGGGAAGTGAGATGACTGGAGCCAGTGTGGCAGAAGACTCGCGACGAAGCTACGAGAACATCTTATCGCACGCTTATGAGGGCGTATGAGATGGCGGTGAAAGTGGCAAAACGTGAATTTTTTGCCACGGAAATCGCGTCCGCAAGCTCTCGCCCAGCCCAATTATTTAGGGTAGTTAGATCCCTTACTGCCCTTGAGGGGCGCCAAAATAATAGCAAATTGGAACTCGGCCGTGAGGCATTTGCGATCTTCCCGCCACAGTTAATACAGTAAATGAACTGGAGGCCTGTTGGCCGCCTTTGGAGGTGACGTTTGATGGCTTCAGACGGCTCTCTTTATCCGAAGTGGACAAGTTGCTAGGCTCAGTTAGGGCGACCACTTGCCCCCTTGACCCCTGTCCATCATGGCTCCTCAAAGGAGGCGGCCAGAAGATAGGAGGCCAGCTCAGGGACATTATCAACCTCTCCCTGGAGTCTGGGGAGTTCCCTGAGCAGCTGAAGGGGGCAGTGGTTCACCCTCTCCTGAAAAAATCTACGCTGGATCCGCGGGACCCTGCCAGCTATCGCCCAGTGTCGCACTTGGCGTTCCTGGGCAAGATGGTTGAAAGGGCCGTGGCAGACCAGCTCCTGGCATTCTTGGAAGAAACTTCGGCATTCGATCCATATCAGTCTGGCTTTCGACCTGGCCACGGGGTGGAGACGGTGCTGGTCGCCCTGTTGGATGACCTCCGCTGGATAAGGGCGGGTCGGCAGTGCTGGTTCTTCTGGACCTGTCGGCCGCTTTTGACATCGTGGACCACAAGCTGTTGGTCCACCGCCTTGCCGGCACGGGGATACAGGGCACAGCGTTACGCTGGATACGCTCCTTTCTCCAGGACCGGACCCAGAGGGTTGCAGTGGGAGATGAGTTCTCGCGTTCCTATAGACTCCCTTGTGGGGTCCCTCAGGGTGCGGTCCTCTCCCCCACATTATTCAACATCTTTATGCGCCCTCTGGCCCAGCTGGTACGGAGTTTTGGACTGGGTTGCCACTAGTACGCTGATGACACCCAGCTCTATCTCCTCATGGACGGCCGCCCGGACTCCCCCCCGGAACCATTCGCCAGATGTTTGGAAGCAGTGACAGAATGGTTCGAGCAGAGTCGCCTGAAACTCAACCCCTCCAAGACGGAGGTCCTGTGGCTGGGACGTAGGGGGCAGGACCAGGAAGCGCGCTTACCCACCCTGGCAGGGACGCAACTCACCATCACGTCCCAGGCCAGGAACTTGGGTGTGGCCATTGATGCCTCCCTGACTTTGGAGGCGCAGGTCAAAAAAGTAGCGGGCCAGGCGTTTTTCCACCTTCGCCAGGCCCGACTATTAGCGCCCTATCTGTCCCCCGAACACTTAGCCACAGTGATCCATGCAACGGTCACCTCCAGAATAGATTTCTGTAACTCGCTCTACGCGGGCCTTCCCTTGTCCTTGATCCGGAAACTTCAGCTAGTGCAAAACGCAGCTGCTAGGGTCCTTACTGGCACATCTTGGAGGGCCCACATCCAGCCAGTGCTGAGGCAGCTGCACTGGTTGCCAATTGCTGCCCGGATCCGGTTCAAGGTTCTGGTTCTAACCTTCAAGGCTTTACGCGAGTTGGGACCCACATACCTGAGGGACCGCCTATCGCCCTATGCCCCTCGCAGGGCCTTGCGCTCTGCGGGTGAAAACCTGTTGGTCGTTCCCGGCCCTAGGGAAGCACGCCTGGCCTCGACCAGGGCCAGGGCCTTTTCGGTCCTGGCCCCGACCTGGTGGAATGAGCTCCCGGGAGAGCTGCGGGCCCTGCGGGATCTTTCAACATTCCGCAGGGCCTGCAAGACGGAGCTCTTCCGCCAGGTTTATGGTTGAGGCCGGGGCTGATAATAGATCTATGCCTCCCCCGGGGACTCGGGTTCTGGACCCGAAGCAAAACATCATCAGGACCTCCTCTCCACCCGCTAGTAGTGGGAGGGAGGGGGGGGAGTTGAGCTGCCATTCTTGCCATGCCGGCAATATTGGCAATGTTATTATTGTTTTATGGGGTTTTAATGGGGAATTGCGATATTGTTACCCGCCACGAGCCGCAAGGGAGTGGCGGGCTATAAATCTAATAATAATAATAATAATAATAATAATAATAATGCAAAACCCACGGTGATTTCACTTGAGTTTATACTTCTGATTTTCCCCAGCATTTCTCAGACTCTTCTGCATGATGATAGTGATGATGTTTGCTGTGGCTGTTTGGATTTATTACCCGCTGCTATCACACAGTGTCTCGTGGTGAGTTACAATAAGATGATGAAAACCCCAATTACATGATGTCAGGATTGTAGAATCTCTGTCATAAATTAGCCTGAGTTCCTCCATGTCAGTTATACTGCTTAATTGAACCTGGCGCCTGCTAGCCCCGGCCTTGTAGTTTGTAGCAATAAAATAGAATAGTGATGTTATTCTAACCTTATCTTGTTATGGGCACACAGGGTTGTTGTCAATTCTCTCAAGGATGGGAGTTTGGAATCCTGTTGTTGTTTCACATATGTCTTTTCTCACTAACCCCCCTCCTTGGGAACTGTCAAGTTTTGGGCGGGAGAAATGTATTGATAAGCTGAGGCAAATCTGGCTTCGAGTCAGATTTGACTTTCAGTCCAATGCGTATAGTGCTAATCAATAAAACTATTTTCTTTTGAATAAGTTTTGTTGTGAGTTTCCTGTGCGTCTGACATCAAGTCAAATCTCACAACTCCTTTCACCTGCAAAATGCAGGGCGAGGGACATACTTTTTCTGAGCAGGGAGAGGGCCTGGATTGGGACCTCTCCCAGGGCGACGGCGCGAGTGCCGGCCCGCACAGCTCGGGCATGATGCGGGCAATCTCGGGGACAACCCCGGGGCCCGAGGAATTTTTGGAACGACACGTCACCCAGCGCAGGCGATTGTCTAAATACGACCGCCCTACTGGGGATGAGAGGTGGCCGGAGCACCTGGGACTGCCTAGCTACGCGCTGGAGCCTGTGGGTGAGACACAGGACTTGCAGTACAAGCTGGACAGGGTGACTAACTGGCTGCAGGATCTTTCGGGTCGGTTGGATCCGGAGGAGAAGCGCCGAACGCAACGCCTGCTGAAGGAAGTGCTTGGTGGTGGTGCGCACGATACCAGCCTGCGACGAGTGAGTGGTGGGCTTGCACTGCGGGAGCACGGCATGGCGGACACGCAAGCGGCAGCGGATGCTGAGGCGTTGGCCAGGGCCAGGGCGCAGCTGGAAATCGAGGCGGAGGCAGAGGCTCGAGCGAGAGCGCAACGAGAACAAGAAGGCGAGGGCGAGGAGCGAGAGGACGAAGGCGGCGCGGGCGGCGATGGAGCCGGAGGAGACGGCGCGGACGGAGGCGAGGACGCAGCGGCGGCGGCAGCAGCGGCGGCGGCGGCGGACGTTGCGGGAGCCGAGGCGGCGGCGGCAGCAGCGGCGCGCGAAGCGGCGCGAGCGGCAGCGCGAGCAGCGGAGGCAGCCCGGGCGGCGGAACGAGCAAGAGTGGCGGCGGGGAGAGGACGAGGCATCGGCCGCGGTGCAAGACCCCCAGTACCGGCCCCGGCACCGGCGGATTGGGGCCCGGGGCGCCTACCAGCCCACCTCCGGGGTGTGGAGATGCGGAGCACCTATAAATTCAAGGCTAAGTTTTCCGGAGACCCCTCCGATTTTCCTACGTTTCTGGTGCACCTCCAGGCCTACATGATGGAAATGGGGTTCACTTTCCAGGACGACGCTGAGAAAGTGCGTTTCGTGGGCCAAGCCCTAGAAGGCAAAGCAGCCAAGTGGTTTGTGGACTTGTACCGCTATCACCCCCAAGCCATTCGTGACTACAACCATTTCATGAGAGCCCTGCGCCAGATGTACGTGGAACCGTTCGAGCGAGAGACCGCGGAGAAGAAACTCAGGGCTCACCGGCAAGGGAAGTTGTCAGTGGTCGAGTACGCCAGGGAGTTTAAAGAGCTGGCTTCCTCGGTGCCGGACTGGACGGAGCCCCAACGCGTACTGTCGTTTGTGGGGGGCCTCAATCCTACTCTGGCAGACAAATGCCTCCTCCTGGAAGACCCGCTTACAGTCGAAGGGTGGGTCCAATTGGCTGGGGAGATGGAAAATCGATTGGAGCGAGCTTCGATGGTACAAGTCCTGGCAGGCAAAACCGTGGCGAAAACTTCCACCCCGGCGAAAACCAAGCCCCGAGCCAAGTTGGAGCCGTCTGAGCGCACCCGGCGCATGGAAAAAGGGCTGTGCTTGGGTTGTGGCCAAGCGGGGCACTTTCTCGCAAATTGCCCCACAAAAGCAACAGCGACCCCGAGGGCCGTGAGCAGCGCCCCACCGAAAGCCCAGCCCGCCAAGAAAACCACTCCCAAGAAAAGTGCCAAGTCTCTCCTGGTGCCAGTGGCTGCCGTGCCAGCAGTGGACGACTCGGAGGAGGGAAGCGGGCTGGAGGACGAGGATCAAGCCGAGGAGCAGTCGGGAAATGAGGACGGTCTGCTGTAAAGGCGCCCCGCCAGCAGGCCGCCAATAGGGGCAAACGCGTGGTGAGTGATTCCCCCTTACTACTCCTACCTGCCAAGCTCTCCAACCCCAAGTCGGGGAAAACAGTGGGAGTCCGGTGTATCGTGGACTCAGGGTGCACCCAATCCCTAGTGAGCCCGGCACTGGCCGAGACTTTGGGGGTGGGAAAGGTGCCGCTGAGGGAACCCTTGCCCATCACCCAATTGGATGGGAAATGTGCTCCCGGAGGGGAGGCCACGGCGAAAACGCGCCCAATGGACTTGGACATAAAAAAACATTGGGAGCAAATCCAGCCTTTGGTAGCCCCTCATTCTGCCTTCCCTTGTGTGTTAGGGTTGGATTGGCTGAAGGAACATGACCCCCTAGTGAAGTGGAAAGAAGGGACTGTGGACTTTACCTCTCCCGCCTGCGAGCAGCACGCTCGACCGCGGGATTCCCCACTGACGGGGGTTGTGGCCGCTTTGGGATCGGGGGGGGCAGCGCTCCCTCCTGAGTATCGAGACTTTGCTGATGTGTTCGCGGAGGTAGAGTGCAACCAACTGCCCCCCCACCGTAAAACTGACTGTGCCATTGAATTAAAGAAAGGGGAACCACTCCCCAAAGCCAAACTTTATTCCATGAGCCCCCGGGAAATGGCGGAGCTTAGGGAATTTTTGGATAAGAACTTGGCGAGGGGTTTTATTAGACCGGCCACATCTTCATTGGCGGCCCCGGTCCTTTTTGTAAAAAAGAAGGACGGTTCGCTACGTTTGTGTACTGACTACCGTGGGTTGAACGCGGTCTCCACCTGCAATGCCTACCCGCTCCCCCTGATAAAAGACTTGTTGGGCCACTTGGGGAAGGCACGAATTTTTACGAAATTGGATTTGAGGGAAGCCTATTACCGAGTTCGGATCAAGAAGGGGCACGAATATCTAACGGCTTTTAACACCCCCCTGGGGCAATTTGAGTACACCGTAATGCCGTTCGGCCTCGCCGGCGCTCCGGGCGTGTTCATGAATATGATTAATGAAATTATGCATGATTTATTGTACCAAGGGGTGTTGGTTTACATTGATGATATTCTTGTGTATTCTGAGAATGTTGAGAGTCATGCTGATCTGGTACGCGAAGTGCTCAACCGCTTGCGGAAGCACCAATTGTTTGCTAAACTGTCTAAATGTGAGTTCCACCGCGATGCGGTGGAGTTTCTGGGGTTCCGTGTCTCCCAAGCGGGGATTGAGATGGACCCTGGCAAGGTGCGTGACTTGCTGGCTTGGGAACCTCCCCGCACCAGGAGGCAACTGCAAAGCTTCCTAGGGTTCGCTAATTTTTACAGGACTTTCATCCCCAATTTTGCCAAAGTGGCGTTGCCCCTCACTGACTTGTTGAAAACCAAACAAGGGGGAAAAACGGCGAGCCGCCCGGGGACGCCCCTTCTGTGGACTCCCCCCTGTCAAAACGCATTCGACAAACTAAAGTTGTTGTTTACGTCCGAACCAGTACTGGCCCATGCTGACCCTTCTAAGCAATTTACTGTACAAGTAGACTCCTCGGACGTAGCAATGGGGGCCGTGATCCTCCAAGAGGGGGAGGACGGAAAGTTACACCCGCTGGCCTATCTGTCAAAGAAATTCTCGGGGGCAGAGCGAAATTGGGCAATTTGGGAAAAAGAGGCGGCTGCAGTAAAATTGGCCCTTTCCACCTGGAGGCATTGGCTAGAAGGATCCGCGATCCCATTTGTAGTCTGGACGGATCATAAAAACCTTCAGGCACTTAAGCAGCCCCGATCGCTTTCCGCCAAGCAAATGAGATGGGCAGAGTTTTTCGCCCGTTTCAACTTCTCCCTAAAGCATCTGCCGGGTAAAATGAACTTTTTGGCAGATGCATTATCACGCCTGCCCCAGTACAACAGCAAACGAGACCCATTGGTGGACACCGTTTTCACCCCCGCCCAACTAGGGATGGCCGCCGTGACGCGCAGCCACGTAAAGACTGATACGCCCATCCCAGGGGGCTGGGTCCAGAAGGAGATGTCACAAGATCCGGAGTTTGGCTCCCTCCGCCCTGATCTGACTGAGAAGGGGGGGCTCTTTTTTAAGGGCGAGAGACTCTTTGTTCCTGTTGCGGCCAGGGGAAAAGTTTTGAAACTTTGCCACGACGCAAAAACTGCTGGACACTTTGGTTTTGTGAAAACTCTGCACCTAGTCAGGAGACAATATTGGTGGCCGTCCCTGCGCAAAGATGTGGAGAAATATGTGCAGGGATGCCCTATTTGTATTGCCTCAAAACCGGTTGGAGGCAAGAAAAAGGGGCTATTGCAACCACAGCCCACCCCCTCTCGTCCATGGACAGATGTCACTATGGACTTTATTACGGACCTCCCTCCCAGCCATGGGAACACCGTTATATGGGTGGTAGTGGATGCTTTTTCCAAACAGGCTCACTTCATTCCCTGCACGGGAGTGCCTTCAGCACCAAAATTGGCTTTTCTTTTCATTGAACACGTGGTACGTCTGCACGGGATCCCGACACGTGTCCTGACGGATCGGGGCCCCCAGTTCGTTTCTAAGTTTTGGAGGGAACTCCTGAGACTTTTGGGGGTGGAGCAAGCCCTCACTTCGGGCTATCACCCTGAATCAAATGGCCAGACCGAAAGGGTAAACCAAATCCTGGAACAGTACTTACGTTGTTTCATCAATCACCAGCAGGACAATTGGGTCTCTTTATTACCGATGGCTGAATTTGCCTACAACAATGGGGTTCACGCCTCAACTGGGGTATCACCTTTCAAAGTAGTGTATGGGACTGATTTAGCAACAGCCCCCACCTGGGAGCTCAACTCCACTGAGGCTCCTGACATAAATAAATGGGCAGCCACCATCAGTATAGGTTGGCCAGAAATTGTAGCTAGCCTCAAGGAGGCAAAACAAGCCTATAAAGCTCAAGCGGATAAGAAAAGGGTACCTGCACCTGACTGGAAAGTGGGAGACCTGGCCTATTTGTCTACTAAGAACCTGAGGTGCCAGCAGAAATCAAAGAAACTTGGCCCTAAATACGTGGGGCCATTTAAAGTGATAAAACTGATTAATACTGTGACTGTTGAGCTAGCTTTACCAAAGACTTATAGGAATGTGCATCCGGTTTTTCATTCCAGCCTGCTGCGGAGAGCTCCGGTCCCTGACGAGTGGCACCCTCCTCCAGACCAGCCTGTGCCAATTTTCATCGATAAAGACACCCACTATGAAGTCAACCAAATTTTAGACTCTCGTTTGCACAAGGGTCGCCTTCAATATCTGGTCGATTGGAAAGATTTCCCCTCGGGGGACAAAGAGTGGGTGGAGGCAGGGAATGTGAAGGCACCCCGCCTTCTCCGGGCTTTCCATCGAGCATTTCCTGATTGTCCTCGCCCGGTAGATGCCGGCTAGATGGAGGAGTGAAGTTAGTTTTAATGCGGAGGGATGTCAGGATTGTAGAATCTCTGTCATAAATTAGCCTGAGTTCCTCCATGTCAGTTATACTGCTTAATTGAACCTGGCGCCTGCTAGCCCCGGCCTTGTAGTTTGTAGCAATAAAATAGAATAGTGATGTTATTCTAACCTTATCTTGTTATGGGCACACAGGGTTGTTGTCAATTCTCTCAAGGATGGGAGTTTGGAATCCTGTTGTTGTTTCACATATGTCTTTTCTCACTAACCCCCCTCCTTGGGAACTGTCAAGTTTTGGGCGGGAGAAATGTATTGATAAGCTGAGGCAAATCTGGCTTCGAGTCAGATTTGACTTTCAGTCCAATGCGTATAGTGCTAATCAATAAAACTATTTTCTTTTGAATAAGTTTTGTTGTGAGTTTCCTGTGCGTCTGACACATATAAGCCTAAAACCTGCTCCAGCAATGAGACAATCCATAAAATCCCAAGTCCGACCCTGCCCTCTCTGCTCCTTCCCCCAGTGCCTCGGGGGACCCCGCCTGGACCCGGGAAGAGGCGGGGCACCTGGCGGCAGCCCAGTGCGGAATAGGGAGCCAGAGTGGGGCCAAACAGCACCCGCTAGCCTCCTTTCCCATTGCTTTTCTTTCTCTGTTGTGCAGAACCCACACTAACTCTGACCTACATGGCTGAGGCGCCTTCCAACAGCCTGTGTAATGAGATGTCCAAGTTTTTCTGGAGGACAATAAAACTCCCACAAGGCCAGTAAAACAAAGGCAGGGGGAAAATCAGGCTTGATTGATGGAGACACGTAAACTGTGAGTAAGCAACTAATCAGCATAAAGCTAACTTGCAACCGGGCTGGAGAAGACATTGCTGAAGAGGCTGTTGCAGGTCTCAGGACATTGGAGCAGGCAGCTGGCAAAGTAATTACTGCAAGAAGGGGAAAAAAGAAGAGTGACAATTTATCTCTGGCTGGATTCAGCCCTCCTGCTTCTAATTCCTTTTAAACAAGCAAACAACAACAGCAAAAAAAAAAAACCCACCCAGAATTGTCCTCCACAGAAAGGAGGGGAAGAATCTCATTTCCTAGATGAGTCAGTGTTGCTTTCAAGCTGAGTGTGGGTGGAACTATTTATAAAGGAACACTAGAGGAAAATCAAGGTTTCTGCCTGCCAGACGGAGGGCAAACTATGGAGAGTTCATCCCCAGGCATATAATGGAGGGATGGGAGCACCCCCTTCAGGAGCCCCTAGACATAGATCCCTTGGACCAATCATTCTGAAATTTGAAAGGGAGTCAGGGAAGAGCCTCCCGGAGATACCTTGAACTTTTGGACCTCAAATCCCCAACCCCCCTAGTCCCCAGGAAAGGCAGAAAAGCCAAAATTCCCATTTTAGTCAATGAAGGAAGGGATTGGTTGCCTGAATTGATTGACAGGGGGAAGTGCAATGCGTATAAGGTGCATTGCTCTCTTCTTCCATTTCCAGCAGCAGATGGAGAGGGTAAGATGTGCGAATATGTGGCAGACAAAGGTGAGACAGGAAAAGGGTGAGGAGCGGCTTGGAAGCAAAGTCAAGTTTAGCGCTTTGCCATTCAGCTGGTGTAATTTTACTGATGTGCAGAAATGCCCCTAGTTTTGTCGATTCCCAAAATAGCAAGTTAAAAGTGGCCAAATCGCAACCTGGCTCTTAGACAACCTTGGGATGTTGGTGACGTCATATGGAGGGGGCAATAAAAGCTGGCAACATTAGAGGTTTTTCATTGCATCCTAGTGCTGAAATGGATCAGCAAAGGAAGGGGCCTGCGTCGAAACAAGCAGCCATTCTCTTCAGGGGCACCTTTCTCTGTGCTCTGCCTTTATGTGTATTTGGCTCATCAGGTTGATCCAGTCTCCTCTCTCTAGTTCCCTCTCCAGCCTGAGAAAGCTGGAGTAGACATATCTCCAAACCAATGGTGCCATCTCATGTAAAATCCACTAGTTTGTCTCTTGGTTCTCCTCTGTTGCAAAAACCCTTCCTTTTATCGTAGAATCATAGATTTGGAAGGGGCCATACAGGCTCAATGCAGGATCAGTCTCTGTCCAGCCATTCCTTAAAGACGACCAATGAGGGGGAGCTCACCGTCTCCTTAGGCAGCCCATTCCATGGCTGAACTACTCTGATTGTCATTTTTTGGCTGCATATTTTTTATGTTTTCCATTTTAAAATGTCAGGGGCCAAGTGTTTGAGCAAATGAATTACCTTTTGCACTGATTGCTGATTGACAGCCTGCTGTGCTTTACCAAAGAGTAAATATGGTTACTCTCATGTAAAGAAGGTAGAGCAAATGAGGATGCTGAAATGCTCAAATGCTTCAGCACCTGTGCAACAGAATTACAACAAACCAACCCAGAACAAAGGGAACCAATTAAACAGTCTCAGAAGTGGCCTAACATACATGAAAATGCAAAAGACAGCTGCAGCCTGAAAACGCCCAGTGCTTTGGAATCCACTGTGTTCAGGAAGATACTATTTATAACTGAATGCCATGCTTTCATCTGCTGATATTGCAGAGGGGACCTATAGCTGTCAGGTTTGGCATAAGGCTCCACTATTAGATTCAATACCAAACAAGCTTCCAGCCCCATATCCATCCCCTCCCTGTGCTTGGCCTGTCTCTGATTAGTGAAGAGAGCTTTTTGTATTCCTACTATGTATGTATGTATGTATGTATGTATGTATGTATGTATGTATGTATGTATGTATGTATGTATGTATGCATGCATGCATGCATGCATGCATGCATGCATGCATGCATGCATGCATTATATACCGCCCTCCCTGGGGGCTCAGGGCGGTTTACATAAGAACAAATAACAATACATAAAAACAATCTATAAACATGTGAATAACTTTACAATAATAACTAATGGTTGTAACCGTATAACAATATAACAGTATAAGTAATAGACAATACAACAGTACAACAGTACAAACAGGTCCACAGCATGTTGGTGGAATTCTGAGGGGGGGCCAGGGGGGGAGCAGGGGCCCTTCAGTCGCTGTTGATTGCGTCTGGTCTCAGCCAAATGCCTGGCGGAAGAGCTCCTTTTTGCAGGCCCTGCAGAACTGTTTACTAGGCTCTGATATGGTCTCACCCAGATTCATCTTTTAATGACCCCACCCTGAATGGCAACAAGGAAAGGGCCAACGACTTGATCAACCCAGCCTTTACGAATGACTCAATTACAGTGACAAGATTCTTCCCTGGCAAATTGCTTACAGCCTCAGCCTTTGAAGATCCCAATGAAGGTTGCGTTGGGTACCCAGTAGCACAGTCTCTTGTGAATAAAGAGCATGTAAGGAAAACAACGCCTGTCCTCTAATGTGAAACAATTACAAACTTTGTACATCACACAGCCAGCCAGCTACAAGGTAGAGTTTTAAAAAGCCCTGGGGAACAAGGATGTCACCTAGATAAAGATACCATGGATTTCAATGCCAGATTTTAATTCTTCGTTCCTGTCTGCATTGCTTTATCCTGCCCTTTCTTCAAGTTGCTCAGGGCAGCATACCTTGGAATCATCCTCTTGTTTTAATGTTTTTGGGTTTTTTTGTCAGTCCAATGGATGCTTTTTCTGCAGAGAAGGACCTCTATATATATCTACCCTTGCAGTAGGTGCAAGCATTTGGTATATTGTTTTCCCTGTATTTTAGATCAGTGGATTGAGAGACCAGGATGCTGGGACAATAAAATCAGAGACCAACCAAGGCATGAGCTTTCGAGTGCAAGCACTCTTCGTCAGACTAAGAACTGACCATCATAACAATAGGAATATATAAGCAAAAGTTAATCTGGATGCTGGGAGTTCATTTCAGCTCTTTACTGTGACCCCGGCATGACAGTCCAGAGAGCTAAAACTGAACTGAGAAGCCCTCCACAATCCCCAACTTATATACAACACAACCCAGTGGAATTCCCACCCATGTGCATCATTGGTCAGTTTCAGTTTAAAGTGACTGAATCCAGCAGTTGGGATTCAGCCACACCTGCAGCGCAGGATACAATCCTGCTGCCTCAGACCTCAAGTGTGATCTTCTGTGGATCTTCAGACACAGCAGTTTATGTAGGACAATATCTGGACAGCCTTTCCAGTTTTGTAATCACTTTGTCACTGTAGAAATCCATGCAACAGTCACCTCCAGAATGGACTTCTGTAACTTGCTCTGTGTGGGCCTTCCCTTGACCTTGAGCCGGAAATTGCAACTGGTGCAGAATGTGGCTGCCTGGGTCCTCACTAGGTCATCACCATATCCAGTTAGTGCTGAGGCAGCTGCACTGGTTTCCAGTTGCAGCCCAGATCAAGTTCAATGCTGTGGTATTGACCTTTAAGGCCATTCATGGTCTGGGCCCCACATACCTATGGGACTGCCAAGTCCCCTATGCCCTCCGTAGGGCCCACTGCTCTGTGGGTGAGAACTTGTTGGTGATCTCTGGCCCACAGGAAGTACACCTGGCCTTATCCTAGGCCAGGACCTTTTCCGTCCTGGGCCTGACCTGGGGGAATGAGGTCCAGGGAGAGCTGAGGGCCCTGTTGAAATTTTCACAGTTCTGCAGGACATGCAAGACAGATCTGTTCCTCTGGGTCTTTGGTTGAGGCCAAGTCAATTAAAATCTAGGACCCCTTCCAAAAATGACTAGGACAGCTGCCACAGCCTGCCATCTATACCCCGAGGTGTGTTGGGCCAGTGGGGTACGTAGTTTTATTCTGGATTGGCAGCAGTGTGATCTACTTCAGCCTCATCTTTCTTGGCGTCCTCAATGTCCTCGTGGTTTAAAGGGATTGGCTCCTGCAGCTGGAAGCCTCACAGCACATCGGCTGCTCTTGCATCTGGTTGGATCCTGCCTCGGACCTCAAGCTGGGTCCTCGGCAGCTCCGCAGATGCAACAGGATGGCAGCATTTTGGAAGATATAACCGTGTTCTAATGCTGGCAAAGGAAACGGAGGAGCTCTCCTGGAAAGAAAGAAAGAAAGAAAGAAAGAAAGAAAGAAAGAAAGAAAGAAAGAAAGAAAGAAAGAAAGAAAGAAAGAAAGAAAGAAAGAAAGAAAGAAAGAAAGAAAGAAAGAAAGAATCCTGCCCCTCATGTTGGTCTGCAGCAAAAGCTTCCTCCAGCCGTTTCCAAAAGAACACCTGCTGTGTGACAAAGACGGCCCCTCCACCTCCCTGTCTGACCGTCTAGCACTGTCTAACTCACTCAAGAGAAATGGCTCCCAGGCCCTTCTGTAAAAAGGTGGAAATGTCTTTTTGAGAGACTTGTCTTCATCATCCCAGTTATGAAGAAATCTGACTTATTTTCCCTCAGCACAAAATGGTCTCTGCTCTTGTTGCTGGATGAAATTAAGGCAAGGAGAACATCCCCCAACACACTGAAAATAGAACGAGGAGTGTTTTTTAAAAGTGCCACATATTAAATGTAGTGGTGCAGGTGGGGGTGGGGAGGCAGGGGGGACATGTCAGCAGCAGAGCTCTTTCGGGAATGAAAAGGCCATGACAAGCATGTTTTGACGCCATGAGGTAGAACAGAAGGGGCGAGGGAAAGCACAGAAGTGTTACCTTTTAGTATTTCCTCTAAAATTTCCTTTCACTGCCCTTGAAAGAGAGGTTAACTGAAAGGAGAGGCCAGGGGCCTTGGGAAGGCATCAAATACTACTGAAACCAGGGCCAGAGCCTTCTCCATCCTGGCCCCCACCTGGTGGAACGAGCTCCCCGAGGAGATCAGGGCCCTGACAGAGTCTAAACAGTTCCGCAGGGCCTGCAAAAGGCAGCTCCTCCGCCAGGCATTTGCTTGAGGTCGACCCAAACCACCGCTTCCAATTGGCCCCCTACGACCAACAATAATCGGTTTAACCCACTGGGTCCCAGTGAGAGTTAAGATGAGGCTCTCGCAATTTCTATTTATAATGTTATTGTTTATGATCTTGTTAAGTCATTATTGTTATATTGTTATTACCGTTATCTGTTATCATATGTTAATTGTTTCTCCTCCTGTTTTCTGTAAACCGCCCTGAGCCCTTGGGGAGGGCAGTATATAAATATAAGAAATAAATAAGAGCAGAGCAAAGTCTGGGTCCAGGAGCACCCTGAAGACCGACAAAGATTAATTCAAGGTGTGAGCAGTCTTGTGCACACACACTTTGTTGGTGGGAACAATGAGCCTTCAGGAAGGGAGGACCCAAGGGACCTGCCTGGAGAGGGATCACATCACCCTGGATCAGGTCAGCCCGAGCTGAGCATTATCTCTGATCTCCAGACTATGGCGATCATTTCCTGGAGAAAGATGACGGCTTTATAGAGTGAAATGTATGGCGATATACCCTGTAGGGCTCCCTGCCATTCCCAGATTTTGCTAACATATTACTGGGCTCCTCTGTCCTCTCAGCTCTCCAGGAACCTTTCCTGATATCACTATTAATTGGTTGTTTTATTATCTCTGCTTGCATTGTTTATATGTTATAATCTTCCATGAGCCTTAGAGAGTCTCAATGTAAGTAAGCAAACAAACAAACAAGTGAGAAAAGTTTGGAATCTATGAAACACAAGCTGATTTTCTTTCAAAAATCTCTTTTATGCTCCAGTGACCAATGTAATATCTATTGACTCTTCTTTTTCTGAATTGTATTTGAAAATCTAGACTGTATATATTCATAGATGGTAACAGTCTTTGTTGTAAGATTTTGAGCATTACTTTGTTCACATGAGAAATTTATGCAAAGGTTGCTGCAGTCTTTGATATCTCCTTCTTTGGGAATTGAAATGTACATTGAGCTTTCCCAGTCTGTTTTATTTTCCATATTTGTTTTCACAAGATTTTGATGGGATTAGTTTTGTGGTCTGAAAGAGATCCATTGATATCCCATCTACCCCTCGCAATTTGTTTCTCCCAATAGCTTTGAAGGCAGATTTCCCACCACTTTTAAAAACTGCAGGTCCTTTTTCTTCAATTTTTTTTTCTTTGAATGATTTCTGTCATCCTTTAATCTTTAGTGGTTAAGAGTGGTGGCTTCTCATCTGGTAAAACAGGTTTGATTCCCCGCTTTGATTCCCCGCTGGGTGACATTGGGTTTGTCACAGTCCTGATAATGCTGTTCTCATAGAATAGTCCTGTCAGAATTCTCTGAGCTACACCTACATCACAGGTTGTCTGTTGTGGAAGAATGAAGGGAATGTGATTGTAAGTCACTTTGAGTAGTAAAAAGTGAGGTATAAAACCAGATCTTTCTTTATATATTCTTTATCTTCTATTGTTCAGGTAATGTGTTTCCATGTTGATCTCTCAGCATGCCTAACCTTGGTTTAAATTTACTCTTGTTTTTTTGGGGGGGACATGGAACAGGTCTGCTTGTTCTTGTCTTTTTTTTCTGTCAGGTTAACAGCAGTGTTGTTTTTTTTAAAGCACAATTACAGATTGAATTTTTAAGATTCTTTTAAGTGCTTCCTGGAATAAAATAGGTTTTGACAGCTTGCTGATGTGAACAGGAAGACAGACTACCATCATTCTGTGGCGAGGGAGTGAGGGCAGGAAGAGACTTTGCCCAGTTAAATCAAAACATTTATTTTAGAAGTTACATTACTGGAGGGAGGGAGGGAGGGAGGGGGGGGGGCTGCTCTATGCTTCTAACTGCTGGGCTGCAGGAAGAAGAGAGAGGGAAGAAGCAAGACGTCAGCCAGCCGGCATTCTGTGAAAAACAAGGAAGCAGCAATGGGCCAGTGAGAGCTAAGGGCCATGCCCACATCCCTTTATGGCCCTGGGGGAGCTTCTTCTCCAGACTGGCTTCTGGGAACTGCAGCAGAGAGCTCCACAAGTTAGCTCTCCTCCTCCTCCTCCTCCTCCCCCCCCCCTCCATGGCATCACTGGAGGATGTGAGCATCCATGGAGAGGGGAACTAGTGTGAGGGAAGGCCTGCCAGGGATGGCTGCGGAGGACATGTTTGATTCCGGAGTGGGACAGATTTAACACAATTTACAGCTCCATAATCTTTATTGGCATTCAAAAAGGTACAGAAAGCCATAAGAGCTGGACATCCCAACAAAGGTTTCTACAAAAATATCAAATAAGATTTGGCAGCCCTTCATCTACCTTCCACCCAAGCTCCTGTGGGATTCACTTTGTGGCAACAGAGGGAGGGAAGCCTTTCTCCAGGGGCACCTGGCAATCTCCGGCTTTTACAGTTCCTCCTCCAGATTAACAGGTTGACTCCCCCTGAGGAAAGAGCTGCCTCAGAGGGTGGGCTCTGTGTGGCATTGTACCCACTCTCCTCCCCAGCCCCCAAATCTCTAGGTCCTCCCCAACCTAGAGATGGCAACCCTGAGCACAAGCCCCAAAACGCCCTTGCAGGAGCAGGTAAAGTCATGGTGACAGGAGCAAAATCTGAGCATGGGTGTTAAGGGAAATCTGGCAAAGTTAAGCATTCTGCGTGTCTTAGTTGCACATCGTTTGCCACAGCAGTGTGGCCCACTCCCTCCAGTGCGCCATGCCAGAGAGAGAGAGAGAGAGAGAGAGAAAAGCAGGCAGGTATGGTGGGCTGTGAGTTGGCAAGAACTTCTGGACTTCATTAGGCTTTCTTTGGCCTCTGAAATTTGGGGGTTAATTTGGCTAGCAGTGAAAGGTTTTAAGAATGTGTGAACTGATTAGGAATGAAGAAAACATCATCCAGTTCATTGGTGCAAACTAATTTCAAATGGAAGATCAAGAACCAGCTCTATGCCCAATTGTGTTTTTCCCCCTCTTTATTTCACTGGCAGCTGCTAGGAATTTCCAAACAGCAGATTATGGATTCCTGACTCAGAAGTCTGAGTGTGTTCAAAAGATAAGTGTAAAGTTCTGCATCTGGGTCAGAAAAATGAAAAGCATGCCTACTAGATGGGGGATACGCTTCTAGGTAACACTGTGTGTGAACGAGACCTTGGGGTACTTGTGGATTGTAAACTAAACATGAGCAGGCAGTGTGATCCAGCGGTTAAAAAGGCAAATGCCATTTTGGGCTGTATCAACAGGGGCATCACATCAAAATCACAAGATGTCATAGTCCCATTGTATACAGCACTGGTCAGACCACACCTGAAGTACTGTGTGCAGTTCTGGAGGCCTCACTTCAAGAAGGACGTCGATAAAATTGAAAGGGTACAGAGGAGAGCAACGAGGATGATCTGGGGCCAAGGGACCAAGCCCTATGAAGATAGGTTGAGGGACTTGGGAATGTTCTGCCTGGAGAAAAGGAGGTTGAGAGGGGACATGATAGCCCTCTTTAAGTATTTGAAAGGTTGTCACTTGGAGGAGGGCAGGATGCTGTTCCCGTTGGCTGCAGAGGAGAGGACACGCAGTAATGGGTTTAAACTTCAAATACAACGATATAGGCTAGATATCAGGAAAAAATTTTTCACAGTCAGAGTAGTTCAGCAGTGGAATAGGCTGCCTAAGGAGGTGGTGAGCTCCCCCTCACTGGCAGTCTTCAAGCAAAGGTTGGATACACACTTTTCTTGGATGCTTTAGGATGCTTAGGGCTGATCCTTCGTTGAGCAGGGGGTTGGACTAGATGGCCTGTATGGCCCCTTCCAACTCTATGATTCTAGGATTCTATGATATTTCTCCTCTGATGTGAACACCTATCAATCATAGAATCATAGAAGCGTATCCCCCATCCAGTAGGCATGCTTTTCATTTTTCTGACCCAGATGCAGAACTTTACACTTATCTTTATTAAATTGCATCTTGTTCTCATTTGCCCATTTTTCCATTGTGTTCAGATCTCGTTGAACTCTGTCTCTATCGTCCGGAGTATTTGCCAGTCCTCCCAATTTGGTGTCATCTGCAAACATGATGAGTAGTCCCTCCACCCCCTCATCTAGATCATTAATAAATATGTTAAAAAGTACCGGGCCGAGCACCGAGCCCTGAGGTACCCCGCTACTCACCTCTCTCCAGTCTGATGAAACACCATTTACAACAACTCTTTGAGTGCGGTTCTCTAACCAATTCCCTATCCACCTAACTATCTGAAAATCCAGATTGCAGTCCTTCAACTTATCCATCAGAACATCATGGGGAACCTTGTCAAAAGCTTTACTAAAATCCAAGTAAATGACATCAACCGAATTTCCCCGATCCAGCAAACCTGTTACTTGGTCAAAAAAAGAAACTAGGTTGGTCTGGCAGGACCTGTTGGAGACAAATCCATGCTGACTTCCTTGGAAGGAAAATCACCAAATTGTCCTGCAGATGTTTGCAGATCGCTCCCTTTAATATCTGCTCCATTATCTTCCCCAAAACAGAGGTCAGACTCACTGGTCTGTAGTTTCCTGGGTCATCCTTCCTCCCTTTTTTGAAGATCGGAATAACATTTGCTCTCTTCCAGTCCTCCGGGACATCTCCAGTCCTTAAAGAGGTTCCGAAGATGATGGACAAGGGCTGTGCAAGATCTCCGGAAAGTTCTTTGAGCACTCTCGGGTGCATTTCATCTGGAACAGGGGATTTGAACTCATCCAGTGCAGCTAAATGCCTCTCGACAACCTCTCTATCCATGTTAACCTGCCACCCAGACACTATCCTTTGGCTAAAGCCATCTCTAGATGTGCCTAAACACTTTGACCTGTGGGAAAAAACTGATGTAAAATAGGCACTAAGCCTTTCTGCTTTCTCTGCATCTTTCGTTAGAGTTTGTCCATCTGCACCCAACAGTGGGCCTATTGCCTCCTTGACTTTACGTTTGCTCCTCACATAACTGAAAAATCTTTTCTTGTTACAATGGGCTTCCCTGGCCAATCTTAGCTCACCCTCAGCTTTGGCCTTTCTGATGATTGATCTACAGTGCCTAGTAACCTGTAGGTACACTTCTTTAGAGCTCTGTCCTTCCTTCCATTTCCTGAACATTTTCCTTTTCTTTCTTAGTTCCTCTTGAAGTTCTCTGTTCATCCAAATAGGCTTCTTAGAGCTCCTGCAGTGTTTTCGTATTTCTGGAATAGTCATTGATTGAGCATGCAATAGCTCTTGTTTGAGTATCTCCCACCCTTCACATGCTCCCTTCCCTTCCAGCATTCTCGTCCATGGTATGACACTCATCATGTCTCTGAGTTTATTAAAGTTTGCCCTACGAAAATCTAACATCCGCGTCTGGCTACAAGCTTCCTTGGCTCCCCATCACAAAAGGAGGATATTTTCTCAAGCTGCTCACAAAGTGCAGCATCCACATCCTCTCGTTGGTCAGGCGGTCGGTAGCAGACACCAACCACCACACTGTTTGTTTTCCCCTCGCTTATTTTCACCCAGATGCTTTCCACTGTAGATATGCTCTCCTTCACTAGAATTTCCTGACAGGTAAGCCCTTTCTTCACATACAGTGCCAATCCTCCACCTCTTCGATCTATTCTGTTTTTTCTGAACAGTTCATATCCATCCACCATTACATTCCAGTCATGAGAATCATTCCACCAAGTTTCTGTGATGCCTACTAGATCATACCTTTCCATCAGCATGAGAAGTTCCAGCTCTTCCTTTTTATTGCCCATGCTTCGGGCATTAGTATAAAGACAACTGAATCCTTTTACTTTTTGGTTCCCTAAGCCTTGCCGGTTGGGCTGCCTCCGATCGTTTTCCTTCCATACACTCCCTATGTTGATCGTCTCCTTCCCCTAGTGGCTTTAGTTTAAAGCTCTCCTGATGAATCTCCCCAGGTTCCTGCCAAACACATTCTTCCCCAGTTTCGATAAGTGCAGTCCATCAGGTGCTAGTAGGCCTTCCTCAAGAAAGCCTATCCCATGGTCCCAGAAACCAAATCTCTCCTGCCGGCACCAACTACGCAGCCAGTGATTCACCTCCATTATCTTCCTCTCCCGATGCATTCCTCTTCCCTTGACAGGCAAATGTACAACAAGGACTACACTTGTCTTCATAAGAGGTTAGCGCAATGTTTTTTGTCTACTTGGTATCTGAAGAAGAATCCCTCGAAATCCCTTGAAAATCTTTTAACCGTATAAGACTGTCATTCCTCAGTCACTTTCCGCAAATATTGTAATAACCATTCTTAATTTATTTGCAGCCTTTGCCACAACTGTGCATTTGTCTCTGTTTATTTGGTTTGTCTACTCTGTGGTTCCTCCGCCTCTATTCCTCGCACTGTCTGAAGGTCCAGAAAGTGGTGCTGGTCGGGGCCCTCCCGTGGAAGGAGCAGGTCTGTTAACCTCTTCAGCACACTTACAAATGCTGTCCCCAAAGGACCACAAGGGAGCAGGGATACAAAAGGAAAACCTAGACACAGACTTTGGAAGGGAACACTGTCCACGGCTTTATTGAGAACAAGCAAAAAGGAGCAGCTCAGGCGACAGCAGCAACGTGCGTGAGAACTGGGGGTGAGGCTCTGATGGCCTCATGTCATGGAACACAACAAAATGGACCCCTTTTTTAAGAAGGAAGGCAGATTTTACTAAGCGGGATAATTAATGTGTATGGTGGGTGTGCTACTTAAAATAGACTCATCTCCTGAATATATGATGGGGGAATTAATGATTCTAAGGGCCTTGCAGAGGGGGGGGGGGGGTTACAAGTGAGATGGACATGCAAGCTCATGCAATAAAATTTGGTTGGTCTTCACAGTGGACTCAAAGTGGACTGAAATTTTGCCCAGACTAACATGGTGACCCACCTGGATCTCTCTGCAGAAGTCCACATTCACATGGAAGCTGATCTCTAGAATAAGACTCTGTGGGGCTTAAGGGTGCCCCTGGTCTCAGACTTGGTTCTGATCCTGCACATGACAGACCATCTGACCGGACTCTGTTAGCGAGATAAGAAACTGGCCTCCTGTAAAGTCCTGAGGATTCCTTTGTTTTGAGAGTTGTAATAATTTGCAACTCAATAGTTTCCTTTTCCAGTTGGTTCTTGAAGTTCTTTTGCAATAAAACAGCTACTTTGAAGCCCCCCATTGAATGTCCTGGAAGCCTGAAGTGTTTGCCTGCAAGTTTATCAGTCTTGTGATTCTTGATGTCAGATTTGTATCCATTCGTGATTTGGTTCAGAGCCTGTCCTGTTTGCTCTGTGGAGGCTGGTAGGCTGGGGGGATTTGAAACTGCCTGCTCTCTTGAACAGGAAAGACTTCATGAGCAACAGGGTATCAGGCTACGTACAAGACAAAGGGAAAGCACTTTCATACCCGCCATCTGCAGCGGATCTAAGAAAAGAACAAGGATAGCCCCCCACAGACCTGGAAATGTCCAGCCTGCAGAAGAGGAGGTGGAGGGGGGACAGGAGGGCTCCCTTGAAATATTGAAAAGTCATCATTAGAGGAGGGCAGGCAAAGGTTCCTGTCGGCAGCAGAGGAGAGGACCCGCAGGAATGGGTTTAAACTATGTGGAGAATGATATCAGCTAGATATCAGAGGGGGAAATTTCACAGTCAGAGTAGTTCAGCAGTGGGACTGCCTAAGGAGGTGGGGAACTCCCCTTCACTGGTGGTCTTTAAGCAGTGACTGGAATGAGACTGACCTTGGCTGCTTGAGGCTGATCCTGCACTGACCCGGGGGTGGACTAGATGGCCTGTCTGGCCCCTTCCAACTCTAGGCTTCTATGGGTCTAGTTCAGCCGTGGAAGGGGCTGCCTAAGGGAGTGGGGAGCTCCCCCTCACTGGCCCTCTTCAAGCAGCGGCTGGACAGATCCTTCTCCTGGATGCTGGAGGCTGATCCTGCACTGAGCAGGGGGTGGGACTAGATGGCCTGCATGGCCCCTTCCCACTCTAGGATTCTAGGAGTCTAGTTCAGCAGTGGAAGGGGCTGCCTCAGGAGGTGGGGAGCTCCCCCTCACTGGCCATCTTCAAGCAGCGGCTGGACAGATCCTTCTCCTGGATGCTTGAGGCTGATCCTGCACTGAGCAGGGGGTGGACTGGATGGCCTGCATGGCCCCTTCCCACTCTAGGATTCTAGGAGTCTAGTTCAGCAGTGGGATGGGCTGCCTAAGGAGGTGGGGAGCTCCCCCTCACTGGCCATCTTCAAGCAGTGGCTGGACAGATCCTTCTCCTGGATGCTGGAGGCTGATCCTGCACTGAGCAGGGGGTGGACTGGATGGCCTGCATGACCCCTTCCCACTCTAGGATTCTGGGAGTCTAGTTCAGCAGTGGAAGGGGCTGCCTAAGGAGGTGGGGAACTCCCCTTCACTGGTGGTCTTTAAGCAGTGACTGGAATGAGACTGACCCTGGCTGCTTGAGGCTGATCCTGCACTGACCCGGGGGTGGACTAGAGGGCCTGTCTGGCCCCTTCCAACTCTAGGCTTCTATGGGTCTAGTTCAGCCGTGGAAGGGGCTGCCTAAGGGAGTGGGGAGCTCCCCCTCACTGGCCATCTTCAAGCAGCAGCTGGACAGATCCTTCTCCTGGATGCTTGAGGCTGATCCTGCACTGAGCAGGGGGTGGGACTAGATGGCCTATAGGGCCCCTTCCCCCTCTAGGATTCTATGACTCTCCATGGGATGGAGAACCTGTGTCTCCCAATCATGAAAGAGAACATGCCCCACATATCTCAATGCCTAGCATGTGTTTTAACGGCGGCGATGCAACTTGCCCTTCTGGGAGACAGACCGAATGGTTATCTCCTCACTGAGACACATCTTTGCTCTTGCTGAGACTTTAGTGCATTGATGGCTTTCTTCTCTGGGGAAGCAAACTGCTCACAGGAACTCCCGAGTGAGCTTCAAAGCATCTTACATCTCTGTTACCATGGCAATGTCACCCTGTGATTGTCTCGCTTTCTGAACCAGGGTTTTGTGAAAACCTGGTGTTTCCTGATGGTCTGTCTGTCTGTCTGTCTGTCTATCTAAATGATCAGGAACTAACAAGGAAAGAGGTCTTTAGGGGTGAATTAAAATGTCAACTCCTTGCATAGCAGCAATGAAAAAGACATACTAGTATTAGGGAAGTGTGTGTGTGTATATATACATACACACACATTTTTAGACATTTATGGGATGATAGGAGCGCATATAGGGTCATGTTGCCCCCCCCCAGCCAATGATGGGCCTGGAGGGGGTGGGAAAGGGAGGGGCCCTGGGTGGGCGTGTCCACAGCTTTGCTTCCCAGCTCTATTCTGCCCCGTCGAGCCCCTTCTGGGGTTTCTCGAAGCCTGAAGAATGTTTCGGGGGTTTCTCAATGGTCAAAAAGTTGAGGAAGGCTGGTTTGACGCCACCGTTGCTATAGAATCATAGAATCATAGAGTTGGAAGGGGCCATACAGGCCATCTAGTCCATCCCTCTGCTCAACGCAGGATCAGCCCTAAGCATCCTAAAGCATCCAAGAAAAGTGTGTATCCAACCTTTGCTTGAAGACTGCCAGTGAGGGGGAGCTCACCACCTCCTTAGGCAGCCTATTCCACTGCTGAACTACTCTGACTGTGAAAAACTTTTTCCTGATATCTAGCCTATATCGTTGTACTTGAAGTTTAAACCCATTACTGCGTGTCCTCTCCTCTGCAGCCAACAGAAACAGCATCCTGCCCTCCTCCAAGTGACAACCTTTCAAATACTTAAAGAGGGCTATCATGTCCTCTCTCAACCTCCTTTTCTCCAGGCTGAACATTCCCAAGTCTTTCCCAACCCTTTCAATTTTATCTATGTCCTCCAGAACTGCACACAGTACTCCAGGTGTGGTCTGAGCAGTGCCGTATACAATGGGACTATGACATCTTGTGATTTTGATGTGATGCCTCTGTTGATACAGCCCAAAAGTTGATACAGCTAGTTCACCTATGATGCCACTGGATTTGTGCTGGAACCAATTTTGCATGCTGATGTGACGCTGGTGCATCTCCCCCTTTCTCTACCTGCTGGCCTGTGAAGTGAACGGTCAGATTGGGGACAATTGATTTGCAGGAGGGCAGCTGCACAAAACACTATAATCTGCTTTGAGTAAAAAGCAGCTGAAATATATATTAAGGAATTTTTCATATCCTTCTGAATTAATGAACCATCTTATTTATTTGCCAGTCAGCATAGCAGAATTTTCTCCTTACTGCATCCCTTCCATGTGACCTAGCCGCCCCAAGTGCTCTTGGGCATCAGGATATCCCAGCCAAGGAGGAACAGTGTGCAGAACATGGGCTGCCCCATCCCTGGGAAAGGAGGCCCAGGCATTCTGCAGACTGGACTGAGGGTGCCGCTAAATCTGAGACAAGCAATGCCTACAAGAACAATAGAGTGAAGTGGAGCAGAAGGGAGGAGGAAATGTGATGGAAGGAGAGACAGGAGATGGGAAAAACTGGGCCAGTGGATGCTTGGAGAGGGACACATTTTGGTCCTGTGTTATTGTCTTTCCCTGGCATCTCTCCCAAAGGACTGATGATTTCCTCTGTATGTTTTTTCTGGGGGCAGAAAGGTGATGACAGAGTGTCATTGCTGAGGGAAACTGAGTCAATTTGCTGCTCACAGTTCCTGCTGTGGGGCATGTATTTTTAGAGCTGGCTGGCCAAGCTGAGTTCTGCTAGCTTTCACAATTCCCTGAGGGGAACAGGGATGCAGTGGTCATCAGTGTTGGCTTCTGCATGTGAGGAATGGGAGGCTCTGAAGGTCATCAGAGGTCCAGAGTCAGCTTTTCATAAAAAACCTAGGAAAATGTCACTCTCTGCATTGCGAGGGCTTCTGGTGAGGAAACTCCCTGGCAAGAAATTGGCATCTGGCAAGGAATCTCTCATTTCCAGCTGGGATACAGTTACCAGTTCTGGGCTTAGCAATGTTTTTTAGGGATGGGAGGGCAAGAGATCACTGCATTGGAAGATTATAAGGTCACAGGTTCCACCTTCCAAGGGTGCCACCTCCTCCAGGGAATTGATCCCCATAGTCTGTAGACCAGCTGTAATTATGGGAGATCTCTAAACAACGACCATCTGGGAGAGCTGAAGAAGAAGAAGAAGAAGAAGAGGAGGAGGAGGAGGAGGGTGGTTCTTATATGTCACTTTTCTCTACCTGGAGGAGGCTCAAAGCGGCTTACATTCGCCTTCCCTTCCTCTCCTGACAACAGGCACCCTGTGAGGGAGGGGAGGCTGAGAGAGCCCTGAGATTAGTGGAGAAGAAGAAGAAGAGTTGGTTCTTATATGCCGCTTTTCTCTACCCGAAGGAGTCTCAAAGCTGCTTGCAGTCATCTTCCCTGAGGCTGAGAGAGCCCTGATATTCCTGCTTGGTTGGAACAGTTTTTGGTGAGCCCAAGGTCACCCAGCTGGCTGCGTGTGGGGGAGGAGCAGGGAATCAAACCTGGCTCTCCAGATTAGAAGTCCGCCTTCCTAACCGCTACAGCAAACTGGCAAGGAGGGGAAAGGGAATCCCTTATTATTATTGGCATCTTTTCCAATCCCTGAACATTATTATTGGAAAACAGTTCCTGGTAGAGTTTGTTAGACATTTTCTCCCAGAGAATTTAACCAGCTCTAAGGTGAGAAGCAGCTGCTTCCACTCAGGTGCAGCTTCAGCCAAAGAAGAGCTGGACCAAACCTGCTGGAATTCATTTCTTCTTACAATCATTTTATTGTGTCAGTGGTTTTGTTTCTTAGCTTTACAGGGTCCATAATAGTATGCATGTTGTATCTTTTCAATATGCATTTTAGATACTACTTATATATAGTATTTTTATGAGTGATGATGCATGAGATCTACACAAGTAATATACTACTAGTACTGACTTACATGCATAACATTGAAAAGAATGTAATTTTTGAAGTACATTTGCCTGTTTTGCACAGGAAAATCCAGCTGCAAAAGCACATTGAACGTGCATTATCCAATGTGTGTAAAATGAGCAGCCACAAAAAGATGCAAAAAGTCAAGGAGAACGTGGCCAGAGCAACAGGCAAGAGCTGGAGACACCAGGGCCTATTCTGCACACATATGATAATGCACTTTCAATGTGCTTGGGCAGCTGGATTTTCCTGTGCAGAACAGGATAATCTATTTCTAAAGGGCATTGAAATTGCATTATCTATTGTGTGCAGAATAAGCCCTGGACTCCCCACAGGGGGAGATGATTCAGCCTTGGTTGCCTAGAGTTCAGAGGCAGAAGGAAAGTCCACCTGTCCTGTTTGGAGGAAGGACAGGGCTAAAAGTGTGGTGGGCCACTTTTAGATAGGGGGGCCCAGGGTGGGGAGGAAGGCTGAAGTCCCTGCCGCACCTATGCGAGTGGCACCGTGAAGAGGGCCCTTGAGGCACTTGGGAACTGCCTTCCAAGCAGCTGCCATCTGGCTGGGAGGATGAGAGGCAGGTCAGAACCCAGGCCTGGGTTATGGGGAAATGTCAAAGTGGCCCTTAGAGAGCGCACCGGCTAGCATCTGGGTCTGCTTTGCATTCCCCTGTGCTTCCATGCTAGTTCACCTGTCTGTAGATTTATCCCAGATATCTGTTTTGTGTGTGCTTAGTAGTAAAAACTATGAAATTTGATGCTTGGTCTGGAATAGATTTCCTGGATGAAGTTACCCATAAGCCGGATGTTAAGAAGCCCTTTGCCTTCAAGGACCTGGAGAAGGATTCTAGCAGTGTTAATCCAGCAGGCTGATAGGGGCTTGAAGAAGACTGTCCCATATGAATGTTTGTCTAATGTGAATGTGGAAAGCTAATTGCTCTGGATGGCAGCAACTGAAAACCACAAGCAGAAGAAGAAAAAGAAGAAGAGTTGGCTTTTATCGTGTGGTACAAGTTTTCTAAATTTGAATCCAAAATAATTTGAATACTGAGAAAACTGCAAACTCTAAAATGGTGGCCCATTGTCCCTTTGATAACAACTAGTGTGTTAAACATGGAGAAATCTACTCACCAATAACAATAGATTCAAGTGGGTGTCCATGTGGGTCTGAAGCAGCAGAACAAATTTAGAGTCCAGGGGCACCTTGAAGACCAACAGTACCGTGAATAAAATTTTGTTCATCAATAACAACCATTGGATGCTCTTCATTGGGGAGGCTACAGAAATCAACCCTGGCTTCATTCCATGGTGATCGAGACTTGAACACTGCAGATCAGGCTGCGGTGGATCCCCCCATTTTAAATCTGTTTGTGAGTTTTTTTCAGCCTATGGGTTCTTTTAAAAAGGCTCCTGTGCCTTTCAATAAGGTCTGTCATGGGAGGTGTTTTCTGAACCTCTCAGGGAGGGGGATGACAGGGGAAAGCCAGGCTTTTGGAGGAGGAAAGGGCTGTCTTGAGGGGGGGGGATGATTAATCTTCCTGGACTGAGGAGGAAAAGCGAAAGGAAGAGTTCGGGAGCCCGGTGGTTCAAGGCAGAACTGGTTGGTTATTTTTCTTTCTCTGAGGTAAAAGTTACTATTGCTACTGTTCATGTTACCTCTTCCTTTTTATTCTGGATGTGTTTTTTCTATCTGTAAACAGCCCGTGGCGCCACGGGCGCCACAGACTGAATAAAAGAGTAAGGGGTAGTGGGGAGGAGTTAGGGCGGGACCGGTCCGGGATAAAAACTCGGAGGGGCCAATCCTGATTGGCCCCTCCGAGTGTCAATCCCGCCCCAAGCAGCCGCCCAGGGAATATGGCGGAGTGGCCTCGCAGCGTCGTAGACGCTGCGAGGCTGCTCCGCCGGCCGAGAAAAGGCTCCAGAGAGCCTCGGGTGGGGGGTGGGCCGGGAAGCCCGTCCCGCCCACCCCTGACGTTCTCCCGGCTTCTGCTCGGCCGGGCGCTCCCTCGGCGCGGCAGAAGCCCGTCCCGCCCACCCCTGACGTTCTCCCGGCTTCTGCCCGGCCGGGCGCTCCCTCGGCGCGGCAGAAGCCCGTCCCGCCCACCCCTGACGTTTTCCCGGCTTCTGCCCGGCCGGGCGCTCCCTCGGCGCGGCAGAAGCCCGTCCCGCCCACCCCTGACGTTTTCCCGGCTTCTGCCCGGCCGGGCGCTCCCTCGGCGCGGCAGAAGCCCGTCCCGCCCACCCCTGACGTTTTCCCGGCTTCTGCCCGGCCGGGCGCTCCCTCGGCGCGGCAGAAGCCCGTCCCGCCCACCCCTGACGTTTTCCCGGCTTCTGCCCGGCCGGGCGCTCCCTCGGCGCGGCAGAAGCCCCTCCCGCCCACCCCTGACGTTTTCCCGGCTTCTGCCCGGCCGGGCGCTCCCTCGGCGCGGCAGAAGCCCGTCCCTCCCACCCCTGACGTTTTCCCGGCTTCTGCGCGGCCGGGCGCTCCCTCGGCGCGGCAGAAGCCCGTCCCGCCCACCCCTGACGTTCTCCCGGCTTCTGCCAGGCCGGGCGCTCCCTCGGCGCGGCAGAAGCCCGTCCCGCCCACCCCTGACGTTCTCCCGGCTTCTGCCCGGCCGGGCGCTCCCTCGGCGCGGCAGAAGCCCGTCCCGCCCACCCCTGACGTTCTCCCGGCTTCTGCCCGGCCGGGCGCTCCCTCGGCGCGGCAGAAGCCCGTCCCGCCCACCCCTGACGTTCTCCCGGCTTCTGCCCGGCCGGGCGCTCCCTCGGCGCGGCGAAAAATACAGTTGCCAAGATCATATCTAAGCCGTTCACTCTGACTCCCAGCTCATCTTCTAGATTGGAGCCCATCACACACTGATACATCTGGATTCCTAAAGCATCCTGCAAAAGAAGAAATGGAGCACCTGTAATAGCTCAAGTGTGCTGCAGAGCTACCAGAGAACTTTTGAGTCAACATAACTGTGAGTCAGCAACAGGCATAAGTGGATTGAGTGCTGTTGTTGTAAATCTTGGTTTGTGATAAGAGTGCTCAGATCACCACTTTTCCATGAGTATGCAGGAAACCAAGTTGATGAAAAGCATCAGCTCAGAAAGGAGATATCTTGGCTGTATGAACTGAATTCTGAAATGCTTTTAGACTCCAGCAAGGCAAAAATATGATCACTTCATGCATGGCTGAAAAATGTACAGATAGTGTGTGATAAGCAAGTTTCACTGTCTGCTAAAGTTTCACATGTTTGTATGTCAGTTCCTCCCCCCCCTTCCAATGTATCTACTGCAAAAAAACATTGGTGGATTTTTCATAGGGACTAATGCTAGCAGTTAAGTGACATGAAGGTAAAATGGGGGGAGGGGGGCTCTAGGAAAGTTGCACCTGGATATTCCCAGCATGTATTAAAGTGAATTTCAGCCACTCAGAGCTTTGATTCAGTTTGGGGAAAGGAAGGAAAAAGCACCAGTGACGTGATCATGCATGGGTGGCAGCACCAAGCTTAGTGGCAACAATGCATTATTACAGATACATTCCATGTGTAAAGAAGATAAATGTTCAGGTGCCTTCTTTGCCATATGATTTGACTAAACTGTGCTTGACATTTTCATAAACAAATTTATATATTATTTCGCCGCGGCGAAGGAGCGCCCGGCCTGACAGAAGCTGCTCCTGCCCACCTCCGACGATCTCCCGGCTTCTATAAGTGCCTATTCCAAGGTAAAATTTGTGACTGGCACTTCTAGAAGCACACTATTTCAATGGGAGAAATAGGGATGCATGGGTAGTTAGGTGGAGCCATACAAGGAAGGAAGATAGCGAGACAGAGAGACAGAAGGAGAGCTGGAGACATACAGGCAGAGAGAAAGAGAAAGAAAGGAGAGACACAACAGTACCAAGGAAGGAAGGCAGGAGAGAAAGGGAAATTAACGGATGCCAGACAGAAACGCAGACAAAAAGTCAGCAGGTTAGAAGATACAGGGATGCATGACAGACAGAAAGGAGATTAAGGGATGGATGGATGGATGGGGGGCATGATATAAGGATAGAGGAATAGAAGGATAGAGGGAATGAAGACAGCAAGACAGAGAGAGAGGCAGAGAGATACAGAGATAGAAACAGAGAAAGAAAGAAAGAAAGAAAGAAAGAAAGAAAGAAAGAAAGAAAGAAAGAAAGAAAGAAAGAAAGAAAGAAAGAAAGAAAGAAAGAAAGAAAGAAAGAAAGATGCAGAAAGGAGACAAACACCCAGCCACCAAGGATACTCCACGCTTTCTAGCGCCCGTTGTATTTAAACATACAACGGGCTTTAAATCTAGTTGTTTAATAAATCCATTGAAGTTTTTTTTTTCTTTACCTAGTGCTTGTTATTCTGTTGAGTGGGTAAACCAAGAAAGTATCATTTCCAGGAATCAGTTGACTGTTGCTGTGGGAGGCTTCGATTTCTAAATAAGTAAAGTTTCTTTATTAAGAACATGCAAACATCTATGCTGATGGCATAGTTAGGACTGATTCACAAAGCATAGGGTGGACAATAGAGGGGCTCTTTCCCTTCCCTTGGGAACTCGAACCAAACACTATTCAAAGGAGTCAAAACATAGAGTAAATCATTTGGCCATCAAGGGACAGGTAGGTCTGAGAATTACAGAACACTAAAGAGAGGGAGGGGAAGGAGGCATAACACAAAGTGGCAGGAAATTGATCTTGGGGTGTCAAGCACAAGCATCTGTGTTACATCAGGGCAAAAGGCCAGGCTAGAGAAACACCACAACAGGCAACATTATAGAACAGAATAAAATCATGGCAGAAATACTTGGGGTTTCTGACAGTTGCATTCTATCCCACAGCTGGCCAGCTGGGCTATCATTGAATCAAAGAATCGTAGGGCCATTCCGCACCAGGATCTATGTGGCAAATTAGTTGCGGGACGAAAAAACGCCATTTTAAGTAGTGGAATTCGTCGTTATGCATACCTGCCTTTGTAGTAGAATCCAGTTGCGTTTCTATTGTTTCCCACAGGTTTCCGGTCTCGGCAAAAATCGCTAGCCAGGAAGTGATATTGCCGAGCTCGTCCCGCCCCTGGCCGTCAAGCAGCCAATGGGCGGCCGTTATCATGATCCCAAAAAGCCCCTTTCCCTTTAAGGAAGTTTAAAAAAAAAACCCCACACATGTTGCAACGAATCTGCGTTGATTCGTTGCAACGGAAAGACCCATCTAGGTCGCAAGTGGTGTTTGAGCTGCCGTTTCATTGTTGCCATGCTCCCCCCGAGTGAAAAAAAAAATACCCCCCCCCGGCATGGGCGCAATTTTCAGCTGAAAATAGAGTGAAAAATAAAGGGAAAATAAACCAGCAAACGGGGCTGTGTGTTGTTTCGTGCTTGGTGACTTAAAACAGCTCTGCAGCCAGGGAAGCCTCGCTGGGTAAACGAAGGCTCGCCGGTGCATTGATCTCCGCTCGCTCGGAGAAAAAAAAATGGTGATCGCTTTGCCGGAAGATCAGAGGAGAGAGCTAGGGGGAGGGACTTTGCAGAAACCGCAACAATGGTAACGCGCAGAACATTTCTGCTAGTGTTGCAGATTGGTTGCAAGAGTGTAGCGCTTTCCGGAGATAGGGAATCCACTTTTTGGGATTTCCCTGAAAGTGCTACAACGAAGCACTTTTTGCGGATCGGTTTCAGGAGTGTTGCAGATTGTCGACGACATTGTGCATAACAGCAAAACAGTAGTGATTTCAATTTGTAACCATTGTGCTATTTTGGACGAGTGCGGAATGGCCCATAGAGTTGGAAGGGGCCATACAGGCCATCTAGTCCAACCCCCTGCTCAACGCTGGATCAGCCCAAAGCATCCTAAAGCATCCAAGAAAAGTGTGTATCCAGCCTTGGCTTGAAGACTGCCAGTGAAGGGGAGCTCATCACCGCCTTCGGCAGCCTATTCCACTGCTGAACTACTCTGACTATGAAATTTTTTCCCCTGATATCTAGCCTATATCATTGTACTTGTAGTTTAAACCCATTACTGCGTGTCCTTTCCTCTGCAGCCAATGGGAACAGCATCCTGCCCTCCTCCAAATGACAACCTTTCAAATACTTAAAGAGGGCTATCATGCCCTCTCTCAACCTCCTTTTCTCCAGGCTGAACATTCCCAAGTCCCTCAACCTATCTTCATAGGGCCGGGTCCCTTGGCCCCAGATCATCTTCGTCACTCTCCTCTGTACCCGTTCAATTTTATCTACGTCCTTCTTGAAGTGAGGCCTCCAGAACTGCACACAGCACTCCAGGTGTGGTCTGACCAGTGCCGTATACAATGGGACTATGGCATCTTGTGATTTTGATGTGATGCCCCTGTTGATACAGCTCAAAATGGCATTTGCCTTTTTAACCGCTGCATCACACTGCCTGCTCATGTTTAGTTTACAATCCACAAGTACCCCAAGTTCTCGTTGTCTCTATCTTCTGGAGTATTTTCCAGTCCCCCCAATTTGGTGTCATCTGCAAACTTGATGAGTAGTCCCTCCACCCCCTCATCTAGATCATTAATAAATATGTTAAAAAGTACCGGGCCGAGCACCGAGCCCTGAGGTACCCCGCTACCCACCTCTCTCCAGTCTGATGAAACACCATTGACAACAACTCTTTGAGTGCGGTTCTCTAACCAATTCCCTATCCACCTAACTATCTGAAAATCCAGATTGTAGTCCTTCAATTTATCCATCAGAACATCATGGGGAACCTTATCAAAAGCTTTACTAAAATCCAAGTAAACAACATCAACCGAATTTCTACGATCCAGCAAACCTGTCACTTTGTCAAAAAAGGAAACCAGGTTGGTCTGACAGGACATGTTGGAGACAAATCCACACTGACTTCCTTGGTTCACCAAATTGTCCTCCAGATGTTTGCAGATCGCTCCCTTTAATATCTGCTCCATTATCTTCCCCACAACAGAGGTCAGACTCACTGGTCTGTAGTTTCCTGGGTCATCCTTCCTCCCTTATTTGAAGATCGGAATAACGTTTGCTCTCTTCCAGTCATCCGGGACATCTTCAGTCCCTGAAGAGGTCCCGAAGATGATAGACAAGGGTTGTGCAAGTTCTCTGGAAAGTTCTTTGAGCACTCTCGGATGCATTTCATCCGGACCAGGGGATTTGAACTCATCCAGTGCAGGTAAATGCCTCTCAATAACATCTCTGTCCATGTCAACCTGCCACCAGACACTATCCCTTGGCTACTGCCATCTCTAGATGTGCCTAAACACTTTGACCTGTGGGAAAAAAACAGATGTAAAATAGGCACTAAGCCTTTCTGCTTTCTCTGCATCTTCCGTTAGAGTTTGTCCATCCGCACCCAACAGTGGGGCTATTGCCTCCTTTACTTTACGTTTGCTCCTCACATAACTGAAAAATCTTTTCTTGTTACAATGGGCTTCCCTTAGCTCACTCTCAGCTTTGGCCTTTCTGATGATTGATCTACAGTGCCTAGTAACCTGTAGGTACTCTTCTTTAGAGCTCTGTCCTTCCCTCCATTTCCTGAACATTTTCCTTTTCTTTCTTAGTTCCTCTTGAAGTTCTCTGTTCATCCAAATAGGCTTCTTAGAGCTCCTGCAGTGTTTTCGTCTTTCTGGGATAGTCATTGATTGAGTATGCAATAGCTCCTGTTTGAGTAGCGCCCACCCTTCACATGCTCCCTTCCCTTCCAGCATTCTCGTCCATGGTATGACACTCATCATGTCTCTGAGTTTATTAAAGTTTGCCCTACGAAAATCCAACATCCGCGTCTGGCTACAAGCTTCCTTGGCTCCCCATCTCAAAAGGAATTCTATGAGGACATGGTCACTTCCCCCTAGGGTCCCCACCTCCTTCACCTCATCCACCAACTCTTGCCTGTTGGTCAGTATTAAGTCCAGTATGGTTGAACCTCTTGTGGGTTCATCTACCATTTGATAAATGAAATTGTCAGCCAGGCAGGTCAGAAACTTGCATGACTGGCTATGATGCTAAAGGGAAAATAAATAAATACAGCAGCCACTTATATTTCCCCCGGAGAGGGTAAACAGTATTTCTGGTGGTACCAACCAGGGAATCTGGACAGGGGGAAGTTTGAAGGATGGAAACCGGTGGACACGACTCACCCCCAATTCCCCCCACAGGCCTATAGAATTGCTGCTTGGCATATAATGCAAGATTTTACTTGTTCAGTGAGGGTATCTGTCCCAGGAACCCATAATTTCTCTGTTATCAAAGCTTTAATTTTAACTACTTTTGGGCGACTTTCATGAGCCAGATTCATTGCCTGATCCCTCAATAAATGTTGCATAAATAACCCTGCACTTTGAAGAAGGAGTAGGTCATTTTCAGTTCCAATAAATTCTCCCCTAATGTTGGCAGAAGTGTGGATGTCTTCTTGGGCCTCGGAAGTCAAATGATGCAGATTACCTGGAAGCAAGAATCAGCACAAGCAATAGCCTCCATGCCCTAAAGTCAAAGAGTCTGGGGACAGCAGGTGAGAGAACAAAGTTGACTTCTGCTTCAGCTTTGCTTGTAACCTCATGAGTGCTGAGTGGTGAAGATGTGTTATGCCTTGGAAAATACTCTGCTGGGTTGTCTTTACCAAGCTGACAGAGGACTTCGTAATCCTTGCAGTCTGAACATCCGTCACTCAAGGCAAACTGGTGGCTAGGAAACTAAATGGCCATACATGGGCTCCAGATGTTTATGATCAATCATTAGCATGAATGGGCATCCATATATGTGCAGATGAACAGGAGAGCTTGCTCAAGCTCCTGCCAGAGTAGGAGACCTTATTCATTATTTACTGTCTTGTCCTTTACTTGACTCTGTTTAGCCAAAAATATTCCTAACAATCTGAGGTTTCTGGCAGGGACAAGGGCTGTATGGTGTTTCTTTTGACAGACATTTTTCCATCTGTTACATTGATGGTTGCCAATTTTATGTTATTTTCTGCAATTATTAGGAAAAGGTTTGTCTCCAGCATTACTGACAACATCCATTAACTATCTATATTTAATTTTAATCTAATTTTAAATTCTGCTTTTATTTCAAATATTTTATTTTACATTTTACTATATTTTGTATGAGTTGCATACTGTTGGATGTTTGTGTTGCTTGTCCTCATGGTCAGGGGTGGCCAAACTGACTCTCCAGATGTCCATAGACTACAGTTACCATAAGCCCTTGCCAGCATGTTTGCTCACAGGGGCTCATGATAACTGTAATCCGTGGACATCTGGAGAGCCACAGTTTGGCCACCCCTGGCCTCTGGCTTCAACATTAACAGGATTATTCACTCTTCTCTGCCAAAGTCTCCCTCTCTCTTAGGGAATCCCATTCTTCAGTGGGAAGGGAGCTTTTGCTGGCCCAGGCAACAGTGCAAACATGCAGATCAGTCTGTGTGGAAACATGGGGCTGGCATCCACCAAAGTCCACTCTCTCCGTGTACATCAAAGTACACCAAGTCTACGTCGCATCTCTAGCCATCCCAAGGTTGGGATTTCTTTGTTAAAAGTTGGGAAATTGTGACCAATCTAAGTATGATGCTACCACTGTTATCTGCAAGCCCTAGCAGGCTGTGAATTTCTGGAGGGTTTGTAGGTCATGGTGGTAAGTCCATAAACTTATGGGTCTATTTTTACGTTATTATATTTAAATTATTTAATGGATGTAATATATTCATCCTTATAGAAAAACAAATCAGAGACAGTGGGAGTTTCTAAGAGAGCTCAATGTTATATTTCCTTTGGGTGAGTTACGGCATGTATACAGTTTTCAACTTTCGTATTCACTAGTCATGGGGGGGGGGTCTGCTGATATTCTTCTTTTATGTTTTCCATATTATGGGCAGCTGATGATGAAGTTTTTAATGAAAGTGACTGAAGCCACAGTCTGTTCTTTTATCGATGGAGTAATCTTTTCTATGGAAAGAGTTTGACTGCAGTGACGGATTCACGGAGCAGATGACCTTGAACTTTTAAAAACGTTCATTGTTTCTACTTTCATGGCCTGGGCTGTAGCCCTGGATATTATTGTGGATTTGTAGTTTGCCAGAATTAGGTGTAGCCATCACTGTTTCGGGGTCAGCAGAAATGCCATCATTAGAAAGGATGTAGCCAAAGAAATCTGAGGTGGATGTTTTAAACTCACATTTGCTTTGATTTAGTCCCAGAAGGTTCTTGTGCAGTCATTGTAAAACAGCAGCAAGAGGTGCTCTTTAGATGGGTATGTATGTATGTATGTATGTATGTATGTATGTATGTATGTACTTATTTATTTATTTTATATACCACCCTCTCTGAAGGCTCAGGGCAGTTTACGTGTAACAGGAACAATACAATTACAACAGTAACATTGACAACAAGATGATGATATTAATAAACATTGTAGAACAGCAGACTACTAGAAACATTAGTTACATTCATTACTTACATTCAGAATCCCTAGAAGTGCAGCCAAAACTTCATAAATGGAAATCTAAAATATTTTACAGCAGAACTGAGGCCCTTGTAGTGGCAAAGTCCCACACATGTTGACTATTTATATATTCACTAGAAATTAAGCCCGCTGTAGGCAAAATACAGCAGGCACTAGCGGGGTGGGAAAGAAAGAGAGGAAGGAAGAGGGAGAGGAAGAGGCTGAGAGATAGAGGCAGATAGGGGGGAGAGAGAAATGAAGGCAGGCAGGCAGGCAGGAAGGAAGGAAGGAAGGAAGGAAGGAAGGAAAGAAGAATGCTGGGAGGAAGGAGGAAAGGAAGGGAGACAGGTAGGGGGTAGCTTGAAGGGAATGGGGCAGGGGTTGGAGGAAGGGTGTTTGGAAGGTCATTTTGGGGGAGGGTAAAGTAGCGAAGGGTGGGTGGGTGAGTGGGTGGGCTTAGAAGGGGCGGCAGAGCATAGTGCAGAGGGTGGTGGGATTGGCAGATGGGGAAAAGCCTTTCCCGCAGCCCCCCCCCCCGCACTGAAGCTATCCCCCCCCCCCCGCAGTTGCTGGCTTCAGCATGGCGAAAGGAGCAGGTCCGACGCGCTGGGCCTGCTCCTTTCGCCGCGCTGAAGCCCTCCCCTCCCACGGTCGCTGGCTTAAGGTCCCCCCCCATGGGCGCTGGCTTCAGCAGCGCGAAAAGAGCAGGGCCAGTGCGTCTCCGAAATGCTGGGCCTGCTCCTTTCGCGGCACTCAAGCTATCCCACCCTTCACCCCCCGCAGTCGCTGACTTCAGCGCAGTGAAAGGAGCAGGCCCTGCTCCTTTCGCCGTGTAGAAGCCATTCCCTACCCCCCGGTCACCCCTCGGGTACTCACTAGTGGCAAAGGCTCTTCGCTTGCTGCGGTGACTTCCCGGGCGGCCCAGGCGAGGTCGAGCCAACCAGCCAATGGGGAACCGCACTTTGCACGGCTCTCCATTGGATGCTTGGCCCTGGATTGACACTCAGAGGACGCAATCAGGAGCTTCGCGACTCCTGATTGGGCCCTCCGAGTTTTTATCCCGGACAGGGCCCACCCTTTCTCCTCCCACATTGCCCTTACCCTTTTATTACTACCGCTCCTCAGGAGTGGTTACAGAATAGATTTCTAAGCTGCCTTCCTGACAAGCTGGCTGAGGTTGGTATACAAATTTATTTAAAATACAAAGTTAAAATTGAGTTTTAATACTGTGCTGTTATTTTGGTTACAATTATTAGTTATCAGTTATACATGTTACAGACTGTTTTATGTATCGTTCTCTGTTATGATGTAAACCGCCCTGAGCCTCCGGGGAGGGCGGTATATAAGTATGATAGATAAATAAATAAATAAATAAATAAATAAATAAATAAATAAAATTAATTTAACTAAATAATGGCAGGTTAAAAACTGCAGTGATACTTCCACAGAGTGTTTATGGGTGGGATGATGTTCCAGCTAATGGTCGTCATTGTTCAGGTCACACTTTGGGAACAAATGGATGAAATTATTGCATCTCTGAACAATGTCCAAGTGGGCATAATGTGTTTTTCTCATTTGATATCTTGGTTAAGTAGGTGCATATTTGCACAAATTCATATTTTCCCTGGCTGCTGAGATGTTGGGGCCATTACTGTTGGAGATACCCAAGGGGTGGGACCCCTCTACTTTCTCAATAATGTCCAGTTGGTCCAGGTGCTACAGTTCTCCTTCAGCTAGTTTTCTGAGGTAAGAAGGAATGCATTGATAAGGGAGAGCAAGTGGCCAAACAGTCTCCTCAATGTAGAGTTTTACTTATTTGCCAGGATCCTTGTCAGTTCCTTAAAATAAGATCTCATGAGCTTGGAGGCTTTGAGACATCCCATCAGGGTGGAGAATCATAGAACTATAGAGTTGGAAGAGGTGTTATGAGAATTAAACCCACACCAGATTGTACCCTCTGCTATCAAAACATTGAGAAGCTGGCTGTGGTCCCAGTAAATCTTTTGCACTTGCCCAGAAATTGCAAACCCATCTGGAAGCACTGGCAAAAGTCACCAAAGAATAAAAAGAGGTGTAATTCGCCCCCTCCACTGCTTTAGGTTCCACTTCCGTTGCACACCCAGAGAGAGAGAGAGAGAGAGAGAGAGAGAGAGAGAGAGCAGCATATGCATTTGCTTGGATCCTTCAGGTTTTGCTGAATGAGGCACACAAACAAAAGAGGTATAAGACAAGAGGCTTTACTTGTACAGATATATACACAGATAAGTCATAGTCACTGATTGGCCAGCCTTGCCAATCAAGGCTCCCTAAACTTAAGCAAGTTACAGGCAAAAGTCTGTTCTTGCATGCTGCAAAAGATGTAAAAATATTATGAATTCATGAGGATTCTTGCCTTGGATCTACATTTCTGGGCTGCTGCAGCACCACGAATTGTTAGATTCTTGTTTTTTTGGCTCCAGTCTGCAGTCCTGGTTTCCATGTGGGGTTGTTCAAGGTCCATGAGGATCCATGGAGACCCCACTTTGATTATTTTCCAGACAGCCCTATATAGATTTACCAATTCCAGGTTAGAAAATCCTGAAAATTTGGGGGTGGAGCCTTGGGAGGATGGGTTATAAGGGGAGGTGACTGTAATATCATAGAGTTTACCCTACAACACAGCCCTTTTCTCCCGGGAAACTTGTCTCTGTAATCTGGAGAGCAGCTGCCCCACCTGTGAGCTTGCTGAGATATTACTCTTGTGCAAGGCGTGAGTCCATCAGGATCAGCATGATGTCTATTTGTCTGTGCTGTAACCGACTGAAAAAGATTTGAAACCAGCTGAGTTACCTGGGATGTGCATCACCACAGAGCCAAACATGGATTTAATGCAGACCTTCAATGCAATATTTTAAATGCAGGCTACAGAGACCAATGTGAATTTAATGCAGTGCTTCTCGCGTACTTCAGATTACTCCTTGTCGGTGTTGTATGGGACTATCGCCAGTTGTTAAGTGGTAGGTGTGTTTATTCTGCTGTCACACTGTTTGATTTTCATGGAACTTCATTTTATATATATGATTATTGTGGAGTTCATGCTTTTGATAGTATATTGCAGCTTTGATTATCACACCTGAACGTGTCCTCTCAGTACTGTTTTTGTGGTGCTGTCATTCTCCTGAGAGCTCCCCCTGCAGTTGTGTCCCACCTGGAAAGGTGCTGTCATGCACCCAGTATGAATAGGAGGGAGGGAGGGAGGGAGGGAGGAATTCATAGCATTTCCTGTTGGCTTTTTAACCTCTTGACCTTCCTTGGCCAGCATTTGAATGAGCAGCTTTTCTTCCATCTTCAGATAATCTTTCTCTCTACTAATCCTCCTGAGCGTCAGGGCTGTGCATATGAAATTAGTTTCTGTATCCGAGTGGTAATCTATAGGACGTTAAATGCACTCTAATTGCAGGCCACATTTCTTCTCCAGCCAAAGAGTTTTCTAATTTTGTTACAGTGGTCTGTGAATTGGCAGGCAGTGGAGGCCCTGCATGGTGAGAGAGAGAGAGAGAGAGAGTCAGTCGGGGAGAGCGTCTGCATGGGAGACCTTCACCCGGGCTCAGGAAAGAAGCACTTGGCGGTTGGAGTCGGCCGCGAGCTCCGTCTGCTTCCTCTCTATTGATTGCATTAATGCAGGGGATTTGGAAAGAGGCGGGTTGGGTGATGGACTGTAATTTGCTCCAAATGTTGTCATTATCAAGAAAAAAAATCTATGGTTTCTGGGAAGGGAAAGAGAGACAGAGAGAAGAGAAGTCTCTGCCTTTCAAAAGTGCTTTGTAGCGGTGGGTAAGAAATTTAATAAATAAATAATAAGAAGAGTGGTGGGAAATAAATAAATAAATAAATAAATAAATAAATAAAAATAAAAAATCCTGCAGGCCTTTCTCAAGATAGTAGATGACATCCTTTAGGGGGCAATTGTCCTGTTCCCTTCCTTGGTGTTGTTAGACTTCTTCCCATTCGTTGTGAGAAGCACCTCAACTACTGTAGGCAGGGACCTTTCAGAAGGACTTCGCCTTTGAAGAAGCTTTTGGCACTTGGACTTTGTTCAAACTATTCCCACCAACTCTGACGAACTTCTAATTTGGGGGGGGGGGGGAGCTAGCAAAATCCTGAAACTATAGCTGCACAGACATGGGGTTTAGCAGAGCATGCCCATCTGGCATCCAAACATGGGTGCCAACAAAGAGAAGGCGCTGAGGAATCTGAAGCCACTGCCGTGACAGCCAAAGGAGAACCTGGGGGGGGGGGGCAGGAAGAGAGGTAAGAAAAAAAAATTCTAGCCTTTCATACCCCCCAAATCTCTGTGTCAACTTCTAGACATCAAGTTCCAATGAAAGAATAGCTGGCCATGTCAGCATCTCTATGCTGGGTGCTCATTAGCATTCCCCAAGTCTTGATGGCTGGTACTTAGCTATGCTTGGGAGCCAGTGACTTCCACCTTCTTGTTGGTGTTGTGCTAGAAGAAAAGAAAACTTCCAAGACTTCATGTGGGTGTTTTGAAGTTAAAGGTATTTCCCCTGAAAGCTCTAAAAGAGAGAGTCTACAATAACCCTCTGATAAGCTTTCAACCGTTCCTGCCCTTTGCAAGGAGGCCCCCCAAAGTCTGAAAGGTCTGCAGGCCAGCCGGATGTACAGAAGGAAAGCAGGCTTGGGGCCAGCTTGGCGAGGACTCTTGGTCTCAGAGGCATGAGGAAATGGAGCTGGCTGGAGTAAATGGATTTCAAGGTTCTTTGAGCAAGCAGGGCCTTCGGGAAATTCATGGATGCGTGGAAAAGCATTTCCCTTCCCAGCAGAGCTGGATTCAGCAAGTCACCAAAGGGGCCCTTCAGCAACCACAGTTGGGGATTGGTGTCATTTTGAAGGGCTTGAGGTGAATGTTGACCCTTCTTTGGCCATGCCATGGAGGCACTGGGAAGCCAAAAACAGAAGACAGTTCTGGGTGACCTGTTGTAGGCTCTTGTTTTGCCAGCCTGTGTTTTCAAAGGGGCTGGCATTTTAGGCAAGATTGCTTTTGATCAAGCGGTGAAGAAAACAGCTTCCTGGCAAGAAGGGACTTCCCACAAGAAGAGAACCTTCCTCTCAACTGATAAAAATGTTGGTATCAAGTGACCCCACCCCCACCCCAAGTCAGTTGTAACAAGTTTGACAAATGAAAATATTTCTTGCGTTTGAGCCTTTTTTACACACTTTGGGATTGGCTCGCCTCAATAATTTTTTAGTTGGTAGTGAAATAACATTTTAAATCAATGATTTTAAAACCAACCCTGGCTTACTTCTGGCTCAAGCCCCTGGCACTTTTAGATTTAAGAGGCTTTCTCTATATGCTGCCCTCTGCCACCCCCTAGATTGCTCGCACACTGCTGCCAACCTCTTGCCCCCCCCCCCATAAAGGACTGTGCAATGGTTCACAAGTACATTCCATGGGGTGGATACAAGGGGCCAGGATCTCAGCGGCTGGTCCACCCTGTGTTGAGCTGTGTGCTTTCAGCCGAATGTCCACAGAAAGCCTTAGGCTGTAGAAATGCCACTAAAAACAGGACCTCGATCATGCACAGATGGGGAGTCTCATACCTAGGGCCAGCCTGTAGATGAGGCCTCCTGGATATGCAACAGAGTTCCAGATGACACAGCTCTGTCCCCTGGAGAAGATGGGTGCTTTGGATGACGGTGTCCATAGCCTCATCTCCCAGTGAGGTCCCTCCCCAGTCTCCACCCCCAAATCCCCATGCATTCTCCAGCCTAGTCTTGCACATGCATGGAGGTCTTGTCAGATGTCTAGCAGAGCTCGTGGATGTTAGGAACAAGGTCAGAAAGTGGTGTGGCGCCATCCCTTCTACATAAACCTTGGATTAATCTTTGTTGGTCTCAAATTTTGTTCTGGGACTTCAGAGCAACATGGCGACTAACCGGAATCTACCTTTGAATGTGTGTCTGATGGTGTCATTCAGGGCAGGAGGAGGAAAGAGCCCTTGCATTTAAAAGGTGCCCTTTGGGTCAAGGTTCCTGAAATGACCAAGCTTCTTTCAGATATTGAGCAAAGTGATCAGAGTCCTTCTAAATATGAAATAATTGCACAGAAACGGAAAAGTTCCCAGAGCAATAAAAGCTGCACTTGTAAAGAAGACACTTTGGCATCGTGTCCAGCCAATGCTTTTGCCCTTAGCACCAGGTGGGAAATGGGAATGAACCAGATGGATGAGAGCATCTGCTAGACTGGCACTTCTGGCTTAATGGTCGCCACCCGGCGGACGTGGATGACACGTCACAGGAAGTGGTGGACAGAGGAGGTGGGCGGATGGCGCCAGGAGGAATTCCTGATGCTAGGCACCGGATCAGGTTTCTTCCATTTTTATTATTGTTATAAGCAAAAGCTTTCCACTTAACATGAAAACAGCTTCCTGCATCTGCTAAAGTGCTAGTAAAGTGGGTTTAGTTGAGCTAACCAGCTTCCTCCATCCAAGGTCTCCGAAGTCAAAAACTGAAAATGAAGAGAATATATTGCTGCTTGGCAAATCTACGAGAGGTTTCATCTGTGGGTTATTTCCCTTTGTTCAGTTTCCTTAATGGAGGTTTCAAGATGGAAGGGGGTTCTGGCTGGCAAAACTGCTTTGCGTCTTTGTGAAAGCGCCACAAGCCACAAAAACGGGGAGGCTGATCCTAAAATACACACAGGGGCTTTACGCACCGGGATCTTTGTTGCAAATTGGTCACTGAATGAAAAATCGCCATTTAAAATAGTGGAATTCGTCGTTATGCATACCTGCCTTTGTAGTGGTATCCAGTTGCGTTTTGTAGCGTTTCCCACAGGCTTCCGGTCTCGGCAGAAATCGCTAGAAAGGAAGCGCTATTGCCAAGCTCGTCCCGCCCCTGGCCGTCAAGCAGCCAATGGGCAGCCGTTAGCATGCTCCCAAACAGCCCCTTTCCCTTTAAGAAAGGTTTTTTTAATAAAAAAAACACACCCATTGTAACGAATCTGTGTAGATTCGTTGCAACGGAGAGACCCATCCAGCTGCCTAATGTGTTTGAGCTGTCGTTTGATCGTATGATCGTGGCCACGCTGCCTCGAGTGAAAAGAACAAAATCCCCCCTCCCCCCCCTCACGGGCCCGATTTTCGGCTGAATGACTGTGTTAAATGTGTGTGCTTAGTGACTGAAGGGGAGGGACTGAAGCCGGGGAAGCCTCTGTTTGAGCTGTCATTTGATCGTGGCCACGCTGCCTCGGAGTGGAAAAAAAAAATCCCCCCCTCCCCCCCTCTCGGGCCGATTTTCGGCTGAATGACTGTGTTAAATGTGTGTGCTTAGTGACTGAAGGGGAGGGACTGAAGCCAGGGAAGCCTCTAAACTGAAAGAGGCTCGCTGGTGCGTTTATCCCCGCTCGCTCGGAGAAAAAAAAATGGCGATCGCTTCACCGGAAGTTTGGAGGACAGGCTCAGGAGGAGGGACTTTGAAGAAACAGCAACAATGTTAACGCACAGGTCTTTATCGCTAGTGTTACAGATTGTTTGCAAGAGTGTAGCGCTTTCCGGAGGGTGAATCCACTTAAGCGCTTTTTGCTGATCGGTTTCAGGAGTGTTGCAGATTGTCTACGACGTCATGCGTTAAGGCAAATCAATAGCGTTTCCAATTAGCAACCATTGTGCAATTTTGAAGCCGTGCAAAAAGCCCCCCAGTTATCCGGGCTGTGCCCTGGTTGTGGATTCTGGCTGCCCAGTGCCATTCTGTTTCTCCATCCCATCAGTCCTGTGTGAATGCCAGGCTGCTTGCTCTCTGGGCACGTGTGCGATGCCTGTGCAGTGGTCCTCCTGAGTGGGAGGAGAACCCGAGCATCTTCCCTGCATTCCACCGCTCCATGATGCTGTTATTGCTATTACTATGTTCATGTTACTGTTATCACCATGTTATTATTACAAATGGAGTTGCCTGTATAGTTCCTGTTTCATGTAAACCACCCGGAGCCTTTGGAGAGGGTGGTATATAAATACAATAATAAAAATAAATAAATGTTTAAAAGAAACCCCCACGTTTTGTTTATCCTGAGTTCTGAGATTGGGGATTGGGGTAGAAGAATGAAACGCACAGCGTGGCTGCTGGAGTCTCTCCTCAGCAGTCTCCCCACGTTGCAAAAAGATGGGACCGCCTCCAAAGTGCTTGGGGAGATGGGATTCATGGCCTTGTCCCCACTGGGGCCCTATCACCAAATCTCCAGGAATTCCTGGCAGGGGGGAGGGGGCAGCAACCCTAGCCCACATCAGACATTTCTCATGATGTGACAATACAGGTTGGCTCAGGTAAGCTGTGGCCAGTTCCAGTCTTGTGCTGAACTGCCAAGCCCAGAGGGCACTAACAATTTGTGCCTCGGCAGGGGCCAGATCCTGTCTCAGCCCTCCTACCTGGATCCCAGGGTGGCTCTACCAGCAGGGGGAGGGAGGGAGGGAGGGAGGGAGGGCAGGCGGATGCTGGAGCCTCCCAAGTGCCGGTTTGGGTGTTTGGCAGTGGTTGGGCCTGAAGCTTGAAAGCAGCTCAGAAGTCCAGCTGGGGCTCTCTGGAGTGAGCTGCTTAATTGCCCTGAGGAGCTGTGCTGGCGGCCTCTCCCTCCAAGGGCCCTTGGAGGACCCTGATGGGCAGCGGTGGGGCCATGCGGTGCAGGTGGAGGGGGGGTCGGAGACGCAGGTGGCTGTGGGCCAGGGCAGCCGCAGGCCCTCGGAAGGCTCCCAGTCGCTCTCCCAGATGCAGGCAAGGGGGGAAGGCAAGGGGCTGCTTTCGTGATCATGCTATTGTTCTCCGACTTCCTCGGCTGCAGCTTGGTGTCCAAGATCTTTCCCTCTCTGCATCCTCAAATATGAAATCTGGTAATCTGAGGAGAAGCTCAAGGAAGCTCTGGGGACAGCATGGGGGCTGCAGGCAGAGTGGGGGGAGTTGTCTGCCCCGGCCATTAATCAAGAGGATGCCCTGAATGCCAGAGGGCAAAAGGGGGCCGGGGCAGAGGGGGTGGCAGAGGGAGGGGAAGGGGGCTATTTTGGGTTTCCAGGGCAGAAATGATCTCATGTTTTGTCTCATCTAAATTCTGTCAAGCAAGCAAAATAACAAGGGAGGGGGGGGGTTGTGAAGTTAATAAAAATCTGCCAGCCACATGTTCCCTTTGCTCAAAGACAGAGGGAGGGAGGGAGGGAGGGAGGGAGGGGTGGGAGGCTTCCTTGCAGCTGGGGAGAAGGGAAGGGAAGAGTGCTGTGGGTTCTCAGAGCTTCCTCCTCACTTCATCCAAAGAGCATTTCACCTCACACTGAACTGCACGTGTCTCCTCTGGGCTATTCAGAAAGCTTCATGGGAACTGTCCTGTGTCTGAGCCACAGTCTAGGAAGGAACTTTGACTTCTGAGCTAAAATCTGGTAGATGCAGACAGAAGGAGGAGATTGGGGGGAGGGCATCTGTGCCCACTTGGGGTTCTGGCGGAGACGCCAACCTCCGGGGGGGGGGCAGGAATCTTGGCCCATTTCCAAATGGCAGAGATCAGCTCCATTGTGTAGCACTCTGGCACCACCTCAGGAAAAAAAGAATCCTGCATTTTGGGACATTAAGGAGACAGACTTCTGTGCATTCTGCAGGAACAGGTTTGCTCTGTGCTTGCCCAGACCTTGAGGCGGGAGGCTTGCTTTTAATTTGGGCCCTTGATTTGGGCCCTTAGTGAGAGCACTTATGGTTTGTGTTTCTGCCTGATTTCTACCACCACGAAAACTGGCATCACATGCCCAAAACATCTTTCAAAGAAACCGCAGGGCAGCTATTCAGCTTCAAACACCGGCTTTTTTATTTCCTATGTTGCCAATCAGGGGATGGACCTCGCCTCATGCTGGGCTCATAAAAATTGTTTTTGCTGTGAATCCAGTGACACTTTTGAAAACATGTTGCTTAAAACATGTATCTACAAGATGGAACATAGAATTTATGGGAGTTTTTTTTTTATGGGGGGGGGGAGGTTGCAATTACAGCAGTTCTTTTCATTTTCAGAGGAGAAGTCCCAGATCTTCAGAATGATGCTTCCTGCATCAAACAATCTCAGAGCCTCTGGACCCTACAGAAATACAGGAAGCTTATGGCTGTGGGAGATGCGAGAAAAGTGGCACATCACGCTTCCTCCTAGGCATATAGGTGGAGGAGACGGGGCAGTGCAAAGAGAGGAGGGGTCTGGCCTATGTCCTCTGAGCTGGGACCTTCTGGTCTGCAAGACACACTTTCCTCCATCTTACCAGGGAAGATCAAACCTCTCCCTCTGACTACTGGCCACCTGGGGTTCTCCACAAGGACTCTGCTCTTGAATGGTAGCACCATTGTCACCGGGGGGGGGCTCTTTGGGGGAGAGGTACCTCGCTGTATGTACAAATGCACAAGCACACGGACAAGCACACACTGTGAAAACATCTGACCACTCTGGTCCTATTCAGAGGTCCTTCTTTGGATGCCCTCCCCATCTTAGGCTAAGTGGGCGACGTTCTGAGACAGAGCCTTCTTGGTCATGACAACAAAATTATACAATACAATACAATACCTTTATTGGCATAATTTTTTAAACAAAATTATAAAAGGCCCTCCACCAGGGAGTTTTGCCCGTCCCTTACTATCACGGTCTTCGGTCAGCAAATGAAGACTCTTCTGCATCGTTTGGCATTCCTTCACTGACCCTCCTTCCTGATGTATGCACTGTAATTGTGGATACATTGGGCATTTCCGTACAGTGGTCACCTCCTACCTGCAACAGAGTGTTTCTTGTGCAAAAGGCCATTTGTCATTAATAGAGCACATCGTGCTATTCTTCCCCTCCACACTGCTGCATCTTCCCCTTTCCACATGCCGCGCAAACTGCAAACGAGAGAGTGATGTGCTCTTTCATTCACTGCTCCTTGGCCTGTCAATCAACATGGTCAACCAATCAGTGGTTTGTTGGTCTTGCCCCTGCCTTTCTTTTAACTTGAGAGTTACACGTAACAATTGGTATTTAGTTCTATGAAAATGCATTGCTACATTATTTAAACCCCCCTCCAAAAAAAGCAAAAATATGGCCGACAAGCAGAGGGCATGGTGAGGGAGGCAGACCCCCCCCCCCCGGTCATTTAAAATAGCCAGAAGGCTCCTGGCGAGTTCCCACCCCCCTCCCCCAATCAATCCGGGCAAGTTAATCAGGGATGGTTCACAAACACACCCCACAACCCCCACCCTTTACTGAGCAGGAAATGGAGGGGGGAAGATGGGAGCAAAGGAGGGACATTGCATTTCACCCTTCATATGCTCCTTCTGCTGGTTGTCTGCTGGTGTATCGAGCCTTTTAGGGTGGTGAATTCACTTTTTGGGATTCCCGAAATGGAGGATGTAGTGAGCTGGCTGCTGGATGTAGGTGACATCATGTGTAGGGGCCAGAATATGCTGCCTACCTTTGGCAAACATTTCACTACATTTATTGAGTGCGGAAATGTCCATTGTGTTGAACGATGCATTCCAGAAGCTTGTTTTAATGTTTCAATTATTCACCTCTTTGAGGACCCTGAACAGGGAGAAAAGGCGGCATTTAAACAACCCATTTACAATAAATAAATGAATGATAAAGGGAGTTTCTAAAGAAGCTTGGTGAACTTTGGTCTGAGATGAAAGACGCTGGCTGTTATTTTGCCCAGTCCTCTGTTTTCGAGGACCAAGCTTTTAAATTTGGGTTTGAAGAGCCATTCAAGATGATGCATGCCAAGAAGCGCTAATTGTCGCTGCTGGTTGTGCTTCCTTTAAGGAAATTATCTGGGCATGGCCTTCCCGTTTGAGAAATGCACCAATGCAATCAATTCCAGATTTCTCTTCATGCCACTAAAAACCCAGAGGATCCCATTGTTCAGGCCACAGTCTGGCAGAGGCAGCAAGAGGGAGGGAGCTGGACCGAATCCCAGTTTCTGGGATATCCAAGGATGCTGCGGGGGGTGTGTATGTGTGTGTGTTTCTAAACAACTGTGTGGGATGCATGAGACTGAGATATGGGGGGGTTGTAGTTTGATATGGAAATGGGCTAAGGGAAGAAAGGAAGAGTTCTGCCACTGGTGAAAGACTTCCTTCCACCCAGCTTAATTGTGGGCTGCGTTGGGGGAGGGGGGCGTGGAAGGAGGGGGAGGGCAGCCACCCTGTCCAAGGCCTTATCAGTAGGATGCTACAGAACCAGTCTTGACACGTAAGATCACAGAAGGATTCTTACGTCTGGAGGAGGGGACAGAGCAATATCAAACAGAAGATGAAAATAAACGGAACCTTCAGAAGATTTCACACACTCAACTCCAAAATTTACCTTGTTGGACCCTGAGTAAGGAATGCAGAGTGAACCGGAAGGATGAGTGTGGAGAGAGACCTCAGTGTCTGCAAGGAGGCTTTCCACTCGGCCTCCTGGGGTTGGTCAAGTCCCACCTCAGCCCCCGGCCCCGACCCTGGAGAAATCTAAAGCTGGAAGAAGAGAAGAGCTGTTTTTTTAAAATATATATATCTCCTGTTTTTCTCTTCCAGAGGGAGTCCCAAAGCGGCTCACAAACACCTTCCCCTTCCTCCCCCACCACAGACACCCTGTGAAGTAGGGGAGGCTGGGAGAGAACTGTGCTGGCCCAGGGTCACTCAGCTGGCTGCAAGTGCAAGAGGAGCGGGGAGCCATAGGAATCTCCATGTGTGCCTCAAAGGTGAGGGGGAATTCCTCGAGCTTCTAGCTGCTCAGACAGGATTCTTCCTGCAGAGGCAGTGCTGGCAGCCTTGCTTAGAGATGATTCAAGGAAAGTGTGCTGTGGAGAATTGGGGGCCTTCCGACAGAACAACTGGCTTTTCCAAGGCACTCTCCAAAGCAGAATGGCCCACGGGAAAGCTTTGTGCACGTTTAAGGTGGGGCTTTAAATGGTCTCTGCCGGAAACATTTACAGGCCTCCTGAGAACATGGTCTCCCAATGTGTTTAATTATGTAGTAATCCAAAATGATTTTAAAACTTCTTCTTTCTATTATTGCACCAGAATTTAATGACATCCCATTTTTACTGAAAGTTGCTGTTGGGATTAAATCTGGAAATGTTTCCAATCCTCCCATGCCTATCTGCCCTGCTGTTCTCCTGACCATGGTGCCCATGACAGGACCCTGCTCCAGCCCAGCCACCTCCGGATGCGAATCCGCCTGCACCCCGGCCTGCCTTTCAGGGCTCCTGTGCCGTTGAAACCAGCCCAAGATGCAGAAACCTGAGAGAGGAACCTGCCATTGTCACTTCAGCTGCTGAACTATGCATAGCTATAAAGTCTATTAAGGGTAAAGGTCTCCCCTGTGCAAGCACCGAGTCATGTCTGGCCCTTGGGGTGATGCCCTCCAGCGTTTTCATGGCAGACTCAATACGGGGTGGTTTGCCAGTGCCTTCCCCAGTCATTACCGTTTACCCCCCCAGCAAGCTGGGTACTCATTTTACCGACCTCAGAAGGATCGAAGGCTGAGTCAACCTTGAGCCGGCTGCTGGGATCGAACTCCCAGCCTTATGGGCAGACAGCTTCAGACAGCATTTCTGCTGCCTTACCACCCTGCGCCACAAGTCTATTAAAGGAAGACAATTCTTGGAGGAGTTCTTGTTGCTGCTGCAGATGACAAGAGACAGTCAGAGAGGAATGTCCTTGCCATGTCAACTTCCTTACCAGCTAAGGCTGAAAGTGATGCAGCAAACACTCCAGAGAGCCAGCAGGGTTTGGAGGTTAGCAGTGGCAGCCTTTAATTTGGAGAACTGGGGGGTTTCATTCCCCACTGCTCCTCCTCCACCTGCAGCTAGCTGGGTGAGTGTGGGCCCGTCCAAGTTCTCTCAGAGCTTTCTCAGCCCCACCTGCCTCTCAGGGTTCCTGTTGTAGAGAGAGGAAGGGAAGCTGCTTTGATATTCTTTGGGGTATAAAAAGCAGGCTACAAAAAACAGATCTTATTCATCTAGGATTTTGCTGACCTTTATAAAGATCCATGGAATTCTAAAGCATCAGTCATGTGACTTCTGGCTTTTAGCTGTAATCATCAGCAATGTCTTTTTTCTTCCTGCGCTGTCCCCAAAAGACTCCAGGAGTTCTAGGTAAGCACCTGACAACCTGAGCTCTAGACCATTCCTCATTTCCACACTATCCCTTGGCTGCCTGCCCTGCAGAGAGGGCTTTGCTCCACACATGCAACGTGCCCCATCCATGACCATGGCTACTCACTGGGAGTGTAGCTCTAGTGATGGATTTAAACCCCTTTTCTCTCTTCTTGCCAGTGATGCCTCAAGAGAGCATTTTGTGCTGATCGGGCAAAGCTGTCTTTCATGCTTTGTCCCTCCCGGCTGCACTTCCCTGGTCCCAGACCTGACCAGACCCCATCCCCTGAATGACCCCCACAAATTCTGCTTTGCTCCCTGAGCTTTGAGTTGCTTCCTGAGGAATTCGCTGAAGAATCGCTATGAATTTCCTTAATGCTCTAGGTTTAAAAGAACAAACAGCAGATAACATGGCTGATGTTGCCAGTAAACTCTGATTTTTCTCTCTGACCCACGTTTGCCCCCACAAAGCAGCCTAAGAAAATGTAATCAAGGGGCCCTGCTTCCAGGAGAGGCAGAGGAGGGCAGGGCTCTGCAGAAGAGAGGCCTTCTGCTGCTGAGCACACAAGTGAATTCCTTCCTGCTTCATTCACACCCACAATCACACAGATTGCACCCACCATTCCTCGGGCGCTGCCATTGCTCATGCTTTGTGACTGGGGCCCTCTGGGGATGAAGCGGGAGGGGCCCGAGAGGCTGGGCAGTGAGGGCCTGACCATTCTGGGATTGCGATTTCCCTGGCCAGAAATGGCCCTTCGGCAGCCCCCCTTGCCCCCCCCCCCCGAGCACTTTGGCCAAGAACAGGACGATGGGCTGCCAGGATGTCCTTCGCCCGCTGGGGCTGCTTCGATGTCCTCTTGCTTTCAGCCTGCACCTGGCAGCACCGGGTGGTGTTTCTCTTTCCTGCCGCCCCTGGGGCGAGGGAGGCGTGGAGGGCCGGCTGTTCCTTCTGTGGTGTGTTGCCCCTTCTGGGGCTGACAGCTCTGGATCTGAGGCAATCATCCAATTCCACCTTTACTCCTAATGGATTTCTGTGAGCTGAAGCATGCCTAGCTCAGGGCTGCCTTCCTCTTCCTCTCCATTTCCCCAGGAAGACTCTTTGCTCGTGTGCTGTTGGGAAGATGAGAAAAATGCTTTCTGTGAATGTGAACTTTTGTGTTCTCTTGTAGCCCTTGCAGTGTCCAGGCCCTTGTGAGGTTCTTGCATGCCACAACTCCCAGGTACATTCGCCCCAAGAGGCCTGAACCCTTATGAAGAAGAAGCCCTGGCCTTTCTCAGGGGCTTCCTCCTCTTTGATGTGCGATGGGGGCATGTGGCTAATGTTCCTCCCTTCCCTGGAAGTCTGTGAGTAGGGGAGAGGGAACCCAAACCTCCATGGGCAGAGATCAGTTGGGGAATTTCCTGTCCTGTTGCCTGTGCCTCTATCTCTGTGGTGGCCTTGAAGGGTGGGCATCCTTGAATCTTCACACCCAAATGGACTGTTGGGGACTTGGATGTTCAGGCAGTGGAAGTGTAGTCCTAGCAAAGCTTCCAGGTAGTAAGCATTGTTGTTCTTTTCAATAAAGAGATCTTCCTGCAAATGAAGTTTTCTTATTGAAGGCAATCAGCTGAACATCACTTCTAGGGAAAACCTACAGATGGCTGGTCCTGTATAGGAGGCACCAGAAACTATAGTTTTCAGGAATTGATGTCCCACTGTCACTGAGGATCATACCCCTCTCCTGGTCTCGCGTTGGTTGCCAAAGCACCTCCTTGGAGCCCGTGGCTGGTTCCTTCCGTCTGCCCCCATAACCAGTGTGTAGGATGGAACTTAGAGTGCCAAGGACTTCCACTTGACTAGTCTCTTGATTTTTGTGGCTATTTCTCATCATACTTGTGTCTGGAAGGCAAGTACTTCTCATGAGGGAACATTTCCCTCCCCCTTCAAGTCTCACATGGAGAAAATTAGGCTTCCAGGAAGAAGGATGGACTAGACACCCCTCCCCCAATCCTTTTGCACTTGTTTTGGTTGTGCAGCAGCCATTGCAGCCCCTTGGTTTGACATGGACCCCCCCCCCCCCCCGTGAGGGTTCAGTGATTAGATACAACTGAGGGGAGAAGCTTGAATAGATCTTCCCAGTGATTTAAAAGGGAAAACAGAAGGTAGGTGGGGCCCTGATTTATCTTGGGGCCATAGGAAGAAGAGGAGTTGAACAGAGGGCCCGTCTGGCTGCGATTTCCCTTGTAAAAACACAGAAGGATTTGTTCATGAATATCTCTCGGTACCAAGTCTGCATGGGTCCTGAGAACTGTAAGCACACTTGGGAAATATTTCTTGTGCAAAAGGTCATTTGTCATTAAACAAATACATCCTTTCTTTCAGTGCCTCTGAAATGCCTCTTTCATTATTGGATGTGTTTCCCTTTCGACTTTTTTTTAGAGGTGATTTTGCACAAATATGACCTTTTGCCACAGATGACTGACTCTTTTCTGGAGCTCATTCCTCTGGGTAGAGCCTTCTCTGGATCTTGCAAAGCACCAGCAACCTCAAGCATCCCATTTTGACAGTCGTGCTTATTTCCTTTCTATGCATTGAAGCAAAATTATGGGCACATGTTTGTACACAGATGTGCACACATGTATATTTAGTAATATTTTGGGATGGAGGACTGAAAGGTGGAAACAATTTTTCACAAGTCCTAAAACCATGAGGCAAAACCAGAAATCAGCCATCAAGGGTCACTGCTGCCTTTTGTACATTATACAGCACGGCCAAAAATAGCCACCTGCATTTGGCTTACTATCACCCCCCTCCCAAAGAAAATTACCCTCATTGGTATTTCTTCCATAATGTCTGTACTGAAGTCAGATTCTCTACTCTGAATTCAATACTAATATAGTTAATGCATTCCACCCTCCAAAATCTGGGAATACAAAATATTTTGGCTCTGTTATAGCCTATGGGGTCATAGAATCATAGAATCATTGAATAATAGAGTGAGAAGGGACCTAATGGGTCATCTAGTCCAACCCCCTGCACTATGCAGGACACTTACATCCCTCTCGCTCATCCACTGTCACCAGCCACCCCCTTGAACCTTCACAGAATCAGCCTCTCTGTCAGATGTCTATCCAGCCTCTGTTTAAACATTCCCAAAGATGGAGAACCCACCACCTCCCGAGGAAACCTGTTCACTGAGAAACCACTCTAACTGTCAGGAACTTCTTCCAGATGTTTAGATGGAATTTCCTTTGAATTAATTTCATCCCATTTGTTCTGGTCTGTCCCTCTGGGGCAAGAGAGAACAATTCTGCTCCATCCTCCATATGGCAGCCTTTTAAATACTTGAAGATGTTATCAGATCCCCTCTCAGTCATCTCCTCTCTAGGCTAAACAGACCAAGCTCCCCCAGCCTTTCTTCAAATATCTTGGTCTCCAAACCCCTCACCATCTTTGTTGCCCTTCTCTGGACATGCTCCAGTTTGTCTACATCCCTCTTCAATTGGGGTGACCAAAACTGAACACAGGACTGAACCAGAGCAGAGTAAAGCGGTACCATCACCTCTTGTGATCTAGACACGATACTCTGTTTGATACAGCCCAAAATCCCATTTGGCTCTTTAGCCACCGAGTCACACTGCTGACTCATGTTCAATGTATGGTCTACTAAGACTCCTAGATCCTTTTTGCACATGCTACTGCCAAGACAAGTAGAATAATAGAGTTGGAGGAGACCTCATGGGTCATCAAACAAACAAACAAACAAACAAATAAATGATAGGTATGTATGTATGTAGGTAGGTGGGTGGGTGGGTGGGTGGGTGGGCGGGCGGGCAGGCAGGCAGGCAGGCAGGCAGGCAGGCAGGCAGACAGATGCATCCATGCATGCACACTGCAATCTCACAACAACACAGACAGGAATGATCCAGTGCAAGCTTTGAGGTGTCAAGGGATGTGAATGCATGTGTGAACAGTACCTTCCTCCGCTTTCCTTGTCCTATTGTAGTTTCCAAGCTGGCAGTTCCTGTTCTTGATTCCCTCCTCCCACCCTCATGCCCTGGTCTAGAACTTGGGCCCCAAGTGCTGCCATCTGTGTTGCCCCCTTTCAGTCCCCTCCCTGCCCAAAAGGTATGCCCACCCCTGAAAAAAAACAACATCTCTAGATCCATGAGAGCCTAATAATTATCGATCCGTCTCACATTTAGCGTTTCAGGGGAAGATAACAGAAAGGGCAGTCGCAAACCAACTGACGGAATACCTGGAAGAAGCTTCGGTCCTAGACCCATCCCAGTCAGGTTTCCAGCCTGGCCATGGGGTAGAGACAGCGCTAGCTGCCCTGATGGACAACCTCAGTCACCCGTTGGGCCAGGGCGGGTCGGCACTGCTGATATCACTAGACCTCTCAGCAGCGTTTGACACAGTCGATCATGAGCTTCTAGCTCTCCGCCTCATTGATGCCTGAATACGAGGGACAGCCCTCCAATGGCTGATCTCCTTCCTCCGGGATCATGGACAAAGGGTTGCAATAGGAGAGAAAACATCGGACCGCCGGCAACTTACTTGTGGAGTCCCAAAAGGAGCGGTCTTCTCTCCTATCCTATCCAACATCTTCATGCGCCCTCTCGCACAACTGGTATGGAAGTTTGGGCTGGGTTGCCATCAATATGCAGATGACACCCAGCTCTTCCTCCTGATGGATGGCCGCCCTGACTCTCCCCCAGAAGCATTAGCCAGCTGCCTGGAAGCAGTGATGAGATGGCTGAAGCAGAGTCGTCTGAAGCTCAATCCTTCAAAGATGGAGGTCCTGTGGCTGGGTAGGAAGGGCCCATGTGAGGAAGTGCGTCTGCCTGCCCTGGATGGTGTGCAGCTCTCCACGGCTCACTCCGCCAGGAATCTAGCCGTGATTCTGGACACTTCCTTCACAATGGAAGCCCAAATCACAAAGGTAACGCGGCTGGCATTCTACCACCTCCACCAAGCCAAGCTACTAGCGCCCTACCTGGCTCTGGAACACCTAGCCACAGTGATCCATGTGACAGTCACCTCTAGACTGGACTTTTGTAACTCGTTCTACGCAGGCCTGCCCCTAGCCTTGATCCAGAAACTACAGCTGGTTCAAAATGCAGCGGCCAGGATCCTCACTGCAACACCGTGGAGGTCCCACATCCGGCCTATTCTCCATCAACTGCAATGGTTGCCAGTTGAATTCCGGATCAGACTAAAGGTTCTGGTAATTACCTTCAAGGCCATACGCGGTCAGGGCCCAGTGTACCTGAGGGACCGCCTCCCTGCCTACGCCCCCAAAAGAGCCCTGAGCTCCACTGCTACCAACCAGCTAAAGGTCCCTGGCCCTAAAGAAGTCCGTCTGGTCTCAACCAGGGCCAGAGCATTCTCTGTTCTGGCCCTCACCTGGCGGAACGAGCTCCCGGAGGAGATCAGGGCCCTGACGGAGCTTAAACAGTTCCACAGGGCTTGCAAGGAGGAGCTCTTCCGCCAGGCATTCGGTTGAGACCAGATATATATAACCAACAGCGACCAAAGGGCCCCTGCTCCCCACCCCCCCTCAGGACACCACCTATACACTCTGGACCTGTTTGTATGTTGCAACGTTGCATTGTTTATTGGTTATACTATTATAATGTTATATGTTTACAATAATCAGTTATTATTGCATGGTTACTTAAATGTTTTATAGACCATGTATTGTTCTTATGTCTGAGGAAGGATGCTTGCACTCGAAAGCTCACGCCTTGATGAAATCTTGGTGGGTCTTAAAGGTGCTCCTGGACTCTGATTCTATTGTGCTACTTCAGACCAACACGGCTACTCATTTGAATCTGTTCTTATGTTCTTATGTAAACCGCCCTGAGCCCCCGGGGAGGGCGGTATATAAATATAATAATAAATAAATAAAAATAAACATCCACTCGCTGCACTGCTTGGTTGGTTTGCCCGTCCACTTTTCTCTTGCCGGGAGGGGAGGGGAAGATGCTGCTTCTCTGCCTCTGAACGGCACCAGAGGAGTTCCATTCCCTCCTCTAACCACTAGGTGTAGATCTCGATTAAGGAGTTTCCAGGTTTTCCCAGAGTTTGCAGTTATTGCTACTTGGATTTATAAGCTGAACCAAAAAAGGAAGAAAGAATTCCCCGCCCCCCTGGCAGGAACAATTATATAGCTACTTTGTTTTCATGGAGGGTAAAATCCCTTTGCAAAAGGCCTGAACCCTATTGTTAGTCTATCCTCTTCTGTGAAAACGCAGCCCAATTAAGCAGGGCTTCTCTCTCTGCTGCCCAGCCAGCCCTGCTCTAGGAACGGACTGCGGGGGCAGCAGCCAACCCCATCCGGAGGGATCCCACCCACCGGGCCCCCGCTGGGACCCAGGGAGCCACGGGCAGAGGCAGGCAAGGCTGCTCAGCAGAGCACCAAGGGACAGGAAGAACTCCCTTCCTGCAGGAGTGCTGTTCAACAATGGTGTCCAACAAAAGCTAGAATCCACACAGCAGAGACTGGGGGACTCTTGCCCTCATTCCTCCCTCCTGCTGGGTAAAAGCACGATGCTTCCTCCTGACACTCAGGGCAGCCAGGCCAGAAGAAGGAACCCAGAGGGGCTTTCCCCTGCTTTTGAGATCACAGTGCTGGGGAAATCTTAATTTCTGCATCTCCAGGTACTCCTGAACACAAAGGGACAGAAGAGCCATTTTTCCAGAAGGATGCCACACCTGAAGGGCGTTGGTAGAGGGGGGAGCAGCCGCTGCCATGGAGCGGTGGGTGGTTGTAGCATCTCTGTTGGGATTTGGTCAGGCTCAGCATATGGGGGAAGAGTTGGTTTTTACACTGCTCTTTTCACTACGAAAGAGAGTCTCACGTTGGGAGTCAGGCGGGACTGAGAAAGTCTGAGAGAACCGAGAATGGTCCAAGGTCACCCAGCAGGGTGCATGGTCAGGAGGAGTGGGGGGATTAGAGTCCACCATATTGTGTATTATGCAAACCATTTGCTAGCTATGCAAATCATGCACATCTTTGGGTTACCACAAAAAGTCTCTCCTTGGCTGCACCTTTCTTCATGTCCGAATTTGCTCAAGCAAAGCTTCTCTGGGACAAAGAAAATGACACAGTGGGAGGAGCTGTGTTAGTCTGTTGGAGCAAACAAAAGACCTTAAAGACTAACAACGGGTGTTTAAATATCGAGGTTTTGTGAGTCACAGCTCACTTCTGCAGGTATGTAGAGGGGATTCTTTGGATGGGGGAGAGGACAGAGAGGGAGGAAATGCAAAAGCTGACAGGTTTGTTCTGAATTCTGTCAAGAATCTTTCAAATGGAAATTCTTTCTGCAGGGGAAAAACAAAGGAGCTGAGATATGATGGTTTGGTGTGAACCCTTGTGTGTGTGTGTGTGTGTATCGAGTGAAATCATGTTGCAGCCAACTTCTAGTCCCCGCAACCAAGTATTAAACAGGGCTGACTCTGCTTAGCTTCTGAAATGCAAGGAGACTGGACAGGCCCTGAACCAGCAGGTCCAGACAAATCCCATCAAACATCAACTGAATTAGTAGTGACCCATAGTGAGAGATGAGGAGGGTTAGAGAAAGAGGGGCCCAGGAAAGCCCCAGGCCCTCTGGACTCCGGTCTTGTGGCACCAGCAGTCTATGTCGTTGCGATTAATGTTGGCTTCCAGTGAGGTTTCATAGGTGAAACATATCTGAGGGATGAGTGAATGGGGCCACAGCCTTAAAAATCCACCCATCCCTCCCATGGAAGTATGGAGATTCTTCTACATGCAGCTGAATTCCAAAGTGAATGTTAAACACCCCGAATCTCTCTCTGCATTAACACTGAGCCTTTCTTTGCACAAATTGTTAAGGAACAGCCTGCACATGAATAACCACCAACCCATAATTTGAGCCAAACAGCCGAATGCCAAGATTCCGTGTAAGCGGCGCACTGTGCCTGTGCCCCAACCCAAGTCTGGTGTACTCAAGCAAAGTAGAGTGGGGAAATCTGGCCATAGGAATCCTTCTTCAGAAAAGATCACTGGAGAATCCTTCTGTTCCTCAGAGTCTTATCTGGGCCTCAAAGGGTTTATGAGCATTCAAAACATTGCGGAATCCTGCCCACCCCCCAAATGCTTGGAACTAGGCTACGGAAAAAGAAAGCAATTATAGACCAGTCACTATCATTTAGATTTTTTGAAAAGCCCAATCTCCTTAGCTTTAGAAGATGAAGACCAGCCTTCCAATATCTACTTTGCAGAGGACACTCTATGACATTATACGCTGCCAAGATTTGCATAATACACAAATGACGATATGTGGATTTGGGAACCTTCTGGGGAGAGCTAGTTTGGTATGGTGGTTAAGAGCAGCCTCTCATCTAGAGAACTGGGTTTGATTCCCCACTCCTGCAGTCAGCCAGCTGAAAGACCTAGGCAGAGTCTGCACTTACTTTGTTTATTCCATTGTCAACCCTGTTGAATTCAGATCGCTTTGAACTCGGGTCTCCCCCCCCCTCCCCATTGAAACAGGAAAGTCTTCTGCACCTGGTTGGGTAGTTCAGAAGGGGGGGCAGCCAAGCCTCTTTCTTTCTTTTCTTGGAGGGGGGGAGAAGATCGAAAAAGGCAGAGGAGGGAGGAAAAATCCAAGAGCGACAGAAGTTGAGAGAAATTAGGGGCTTCTCCTTTAAGGCAAGCGTGTCACATGACCAGGGGTAGCCTATCAGAGGATTAAAAGCACTCTAAGATATCGCATAATAAAGGTAGGGTCACTCTGGATCAATCTTTCTTGCTGCAGAAGGAAATTTTAAATTGCCCCAAATCCAAACGGAAATCGCATTCTGTGTAGAGGGCAGGGACTGAATCGACCTGAGGCTGGAATAAAAGCTCCGTGCAGTGTACACCCTAGCCACAGTTCTGTTAGAGTTGTTCTCACAATGCAGTTTCTCTCAGAGCTCTGTCAGCCCTACCTATCTCACTGGATGTCTGCTGCAGGGAAAGGAAGGGAGAGCTGTTTGTATGCTGCTTTGAGATCTCTTCTCCCAATCACAAGCTCCACGCTCCTTAGGCTTCACTCCCCAAATATTGAGGTATTCTCCCTCTCAGAGCTGGCAGCCCTATTCTTTATGCTCTAGGCTTAAGGGAAGGTGTTGGAATTGCAATCAGCAATTAATTTGGTGAAGTTGTTCAGGTGGGGAAGCAGCTGAGCTGCACCTAAATGCTCACTAGTGGTGTCAGAAAGGCACTAGTGAGGTTGCATGAAATCCTGAGCTCTGGAGATTCCTTTGCTAAGGTGGGCTCCCGCCCACTTCCTCTTTCTTTTGGAAGACCAGCTCCATGAGATTTTACTGAAGCAAGGAGCAGTCACCATTAAGCTCAGAAATCTCCATCTCCTGATGTGTGCGATATAGCCCTACCTGTTGCCTAGCCACAGAGGCTTGCAATGTGATGCTCTTGAAGCTTGTTTTTGGCCTCTGCTTCAAGTAAAGTAGATAAATATGATACATATTTGTAAATAATCTTTCTAGTAAAGTGCTGTGAGTCTGGCTCCATGTCTCATCCACAAAGGTAACTAATAACTGTAAAGAACAAATTCAGAGTCCAGTCAGGCACCCTTAAAACCAAGTTTTATTCAAGGCAGGAGCTTTTGTGGGCACACACATTTCCTCAGATACAATGTCATGAAATGAAAATAATCTGTTCAGACTTATAGATGGAGTGAGAGGTCCAATTAACAAACAGCATAATGAAATTGCCCAGATACCAGAGATACATAGGGAAATACAGCAATTAGGATTTTTTTTGCATTCACCTGAGACAGAATTCCATGGGAAACATTTGGCCACAATTTTTAAAAATGCAAATATTTGCATAAGGAGACTAATGGGAAAATAGTCAATTGCTGACAGCAGTTAGCTGAGATCTTGCCCTTTTGCCCCCGCCTGCCCAGCTCTCAGCTGATTGGCTTCTCAAGATGTGACCTAGCATGACATTTAGGGGGCCAGGCGAAGAAAAGCATCCTGGGTGGCAAAGAGGTTGGAGGGACAAGCTGGGCTGCAAGATGACTGGAGCCAGCCTTCTAGGTCCCGGTTCAGCCTCAACATTCAGCAATAAAAAACCACGGGGGGGGGGGGGGAGGGGGAGTCTTCTCAGGCCAGGAAATGGAAACCACAAAGTGTAGCGGACACCAAGGAGCTGACCCCAGAGACTGCTGGGGCAAGGACCAAGAAAACATCTTCCCCATAAACTGTCAACCCATTGAAAGTGTTGCCAAAGAGGCCCGACACTTCTGACAAGCACAGCTTGCCTCTGGTCCCTGTTTCAGACTCTGTTAAAGGAAGCAGATCTAACCTCCTTGTTGCCAGCTCGGGGTTCAAACATTGCTGGAGATTTGGGGAGGGGGCCCCGGGGAGGGCAAATGTTGGGCAGGGGGAGGGGCCCCAGCAGGGTCGAAGAAGGGACTTCCCCTCAGCCAGATGGCTTTACCAGCACTGACATTATCCTCTGAACTTCAGCTGCTGTATGGCAGGGGGGTGGGGAGTCTCTTGGGGAAGGGAGCTAGCATCCCAGTAGTAAAGGGGTACACATATTATAATGGGCTTAACCATGCCCACCACCTTGCATACTAATTAACCTATTTGCATAACCACACCCCTTGACATCACCGGAAGTGATGTGATCATGCCCCACCCTGTGCCCCATGCCCCGGAAGTGCCGCCATGTCACCACACCTCCTTGACGTCACTGGAAGTGCCATCATCATGCCCCACCCATGCGCTCCCTGACCCAGATGTGCCACTATTATGCCACACACATCCTGACAACACCTGAAGCGGCGTCATCATGCCCTCTGGCCCCTGCCCCGGAAGTGCTGCCATTATGCCACATACACCCCCCCTCCCTGGAAGTGATGGTGTCATGCCCCCACCTTCTGCTCCCTTCGCCCCCGGAAACAATTTCCACAGACCATGCTCCCACCGGAAACGCAGCCATCTTTTTACACCCCTCGTGACAGCGTTGGAAGTAATGTGCAGCATAGACCAACCCTCCCTACTGTGTCACAACCAATGGGAATGACCAGGTACAGCCATGTGTTCCGTCTAGCAACACGCCCTGTCTCAAGATACAGTAGCCACTGTATAGAGGAGGTTGAAAATCTCTTTGTTTGTCTGTGGTAATGGTCGTGTGGCAGCAGGGAAATAGTGCTTGGCTTTAAAAACATGTGTCTGTACATGGACATAGAAACACCCACAAGCGTTATGTAATTAAAAGGGTCAACTGAGGACATGGCAATAATTTCCTCCCTGTATAGGAGACAGGCCTTTCTCAGGATTTTAACATCCTGCTGACAGTAATATGCCAGTTCTTTTTGGAGGTTAAATACAGAGCCTTGGTTTTCCTGGTACCAGGAAATAAACATGGCTCTCTCACCTAACATCATGTTATCAACACCATAATCCTCCATCCTAGGTCATGGACCTACATAGTTAGAATTGACCGCAGTGTTAAAGTAATGCGGGAAGAAGCCCTTGCAGCCCTCAAAACCCATAGCCTGTGGCATTTGGGGCAGTTTCATTGGCAAAAAGTTTAAACTATCCAGAAACCTGATCATAGAATAATAGAGTTGGAAGGGGCCATACACGCCATCTAGTCCCACCCCCTGCTCAATGCAGGATCAGCCCTAAGCATCCTAAAGCATCCAAGAAAAGTGTGTATCCAACCTTTGCTTGAAGACTGCCAGTGAGGGGGAGCTCACCACCTCCTTCGGCAGCCTATTCCACTGCTGAACTACTCTGACTGTGAAAAACTTTTTCCTGATATCTAGCCTAAATCGTTGTACTTGAAGTTTAAACCCATTACTGCGTGTCCTCTCCTCTGCAGCCAGCAGAAACAGCATCCTGCCCTCCTCCAAGTGACAACCTTTCAAATACTTAAAGAGGGCTATCATGTCCCATCTCAACCTCCTTTTCTCCAGGCTGAACATTCCCAAGTCCCTCAACCTATCGTCATAGGACATGGTCCCTTGGCCCCAGATCATCTTCGTCGCTCTCCTCTGTACCCTTTCAATTCTATCTACGTCCTTCTGGATGTGAGGCCTCCAGAACTGCACACAGTACTCCAGGTGTGGTCTGACCAGTGCCGAATACAATGGGACTATGACATCTCGAGATTTTGATGTGATGCCTCTGTTGATACAGCCCAAAATGGCATTTGCCTTTTTTACCGCTGCATCACACTGCCTGCTCATGTTTAGTTTACAATACAGAAGTACCCCATGGTCTCGTTCACACACAGTGTTACCTAGAAGTGTATCCCCCATCCAGTAGGCATGCTTTTCATTTTTCTGACCCAGATGCAGAACTTTACACTTATCTTTATTAAATTGCATCTTGTTCTCATTTGCCCATTTTTCCATTGTGTTCAGATCTCGTTGAACTCTGTCTCTATCTTCCGGAGTATTTGCCGGTCCTCCCAATTTGGTGTCATCTGCAAACTTGATGAGTAGTCCCTCCACCCCCTCATCTAGATCATTAATAAATATGTTAAAAAGTACCGGGCTGAGCACCGAGCCCTGAGGTACCCCGCTACTCACCTCTCTCTAGTCTGATGAAACACCATTGACAACAACTCTTTGAGTGCAGTTCTCCAACCAATGCCTTATCCACCTGACTATCTGAAAATCCAGATTGCAGTCCTTCAACGTATCCATCAGAACATCATGGGGAACCTTGTCAAAAACGTTACTAAAATCCAAGTAAATGACATCAACCGAATTTCCCCGATCCAGCAAACCTGTTACTTGGTCAAAAAAGGAAACCAGGTTGGTCAGGCAAGACCTGTTGGAGACAAATCCATGCTGACTTCCTTGGATCACCAAATTGTCCTCCAGATGTTTGCAGATCGCTCCCTTTAATATCTGATCCATTATCTTCCCCACAACAGAGGTCAGACTCACTGGTCTGTAGTTTCCCGGGTCATCCTTCCTCCCTTTTTTGAAGATCAGAATAACGTTTGCTCTCTTCCAGTCCTCCGGGACATCTCCAGTACTTAAAGAGGTCCCGAAGATGATGGACAAGGGCTGTGCAAGTTCTCTGGAAAGTTCTTTGAGCTCTCTCGGGTGCATTTCATCCAGCCCAGGGGATTTGAACTCATCCAGTGCAGCTAAATGCCTCTCGACAACCTCTCTATCCATGTTAACCTGCCACCCAGACACTATTCTTTGGCTACTGCCATTTCTAGATGTGCCTAAACCCTTTGACCTGTGTGAAAAAAACAGATGTAAAATAGGCATTAAGCCTTTCTGCTTTCTCTGCATCTTCCGTTAGAGTTTGTCCATCCGCACCCAACAGTGGGCCTATTGCCTCCTTTACTTTATGTTTGCTCCTCACATAATTGAAAAATCTTTTCTTGTTACAATGGGCTTCCCTGGCCAATCGTAGCTCACTCTCAGCTTTGGCCTTTCTGATGATTGATCTACAGTGCCTAGTAACCTGTAGGTACTCTTCTTTAGAGCTCTGTCCTTCCCTCCATTTCCTGAACATTTTCCTTTTCTTTCTTAGTACCTCTTGAAGTTCTCTGTTCATCCAAATAGGCTTCTTAGAGCTCCTGCAGTGTCTTCTTCTTTCTGGGATAGTCATTGATTGAGCATGCAATAGCTCTTGTTTGAGTAGCACCCACCCTTCACATGTTCCCTTCCCTTCCAGCATTCTCATCCATGGTATGACACTCATCATGTCTCTGAGTTTATGAAAGTTTGCCCTACGAAAATCCAGCATCCACGTCTGGCTACAACCTTCCTTGCCTCCCCATCTCAACAGGAATTCTATGAGGACATGGTCACTTCCCCCTCGGGTCCCCACCTCCTTCACCTCATCCACCAACTCTTGCTTGTTGGTCAGTATTAAGTCCAGTATGGCTGAACCTCTTGTGGGTTCATCTACCATTTGATAAATGAAATTGTCAGCCAGGCAGGTCAGAAACTTGCATGACTGAGGACGCTTCGCAGAGTTTGTTTCCCAGCACACATCTGGGAAATTGAAGTCACCCATGTTGACAGGGTCCTGCTGCTTGGATATTTTCTAAAGCTGCTCACAAAGTGCAGCATCCACATCCTCTCGTTGGTCAGGCGGTCGGTAGCAGACACCAACCACCACACTGTTTGTTTTCCCCTTGCTTATTTTCACCCAGATACTTTCCACTGTAGATATGCTCTCCTTCACTAGAATTTCCTGACAGGTAAGCCCCTTCCTCACATACAGTGCCACTCCTCCACCTCTTCGATCTATTTTGTTTTTTCTGAACAGATCATATCCATCCACCATTACATTCCAGTCATGAGAATCATTCCACCAAGTTTCTGTGATGCCTACTAGATCATACCTTTCCATCAGCATGAGAAGTTCCAGCTCTTCTTTTTTATTGCCCATGCTTCGGGCATTAGTATAAAGACATCTGAATCCTTTTACTTTTGGTTCCCTATGAGCTGGCCTTGCCGGTTGGGCTTCCTTCCATACACTCCCTATGTTGATCGTCTCCTTCCCCTAGTGGCTTCAGTTTAAAGCTCTCCTGATGAATCTCCCCAGGTTCCTGCCAAACAAATTCTTCCCCAGCTTCGATAAGTGCAGTCCGATTCCCGCTTTGCTGACAAGGAAGCAACTGCAAATCACACGGAGCGCGGCTCGCAGTTGCTCCCTTGCCTACCGCCCGCTGTATTCTTTACAGCGGGCTTGATTACTAGTCATTGGATAAAGTTTTAGATTTCGAGCTGCACTTGGAACTGTGGTAATGAACGAAATGGGCCGGGGCACTGGTATTTTCAGGTTGTAAGACCAAGCAGGGGGGTTGATACAGAGTGGAAAAATTTGAGGCTCATTATGATATATTTTCTGTGTGGGGAGAGAGAAAAAGATGTGCTGTTAACACACACCTCCCTGCATGTCTATCAGAAGCACAACAAACCATACAAATCAACTATTTATATGATACCTTTCTGTGGACATTTCTTTTTTGAGCCTGGCTGTTTTTGTGGCTGCTTTTTCTGAATGAATTCTGTAGGGGTTTACAGCGTTTGCGATATTTAACAAGGAATTCAGCAACAAAATCATCACCATCTGAGGGTCAAGAAAAATGGATTTGCATGAAATAATCACATAGCTTCATCACCCCCCCTCCAAATCTGTGAAAATATCATGTATTTCAGATAGTTTAAATATACCTGACTGCAAGCTCCTTTTCTTAGATTCTTTCGAGGTGTCCTTGCTTTTCTGAACTAAACGGGGGAACAGCAGATTAAAGATAACTTTGCGGGTAGAACCACATGGCCCAAAAATCACATTCTAAATATACAAAAACTTACCTGGCTGTGGACATTTGTCTTTTGAGCCTGGCTGTTTTTGTGGCTGCTTTTTCTGAAATGAATTCTGTAGGGGTTTACAGCATTTGTGATATTTAACAAGGGATTCAGCAACAAAATAATCCTCGTCATTTGGGGGTCAAGAAAAATGGATTTGCATGAAATAGTTACATGGCTTCATCACTTTACCCCCCCCCCCCAAAAAAAAAGAAAACCAGTGAAAATATCACACATTTCAAATAGTTTAAAAATACCTGACTGTAAGCTCCTTAGTACCTCATCTTTGGATAAAGTCTTAGATCCTTTCGAGCTGCAGTTGGAACTGCTGTTCTGAACTAAATGGGGAAGCAGCAAAATAAGGATAAGCTTTGGGGATAGAACCACATGGCTCAAAAATCACATTCTAAATATACAAAAACATATCTGGTTGCTTGGAAGGGCTCCCTTCACACATTGTGGGGTTTTGATTTAGTTTATCACTATACTAAAAATGAGAAACAGAGAAAAATGTGAGTGCACATAAAATGAAATAAAACTTTGTTGATCTAAAGGTGCCACTGGACTCAAACTTTCTTCTGCTGCTTCAGACGAGCAAGGCCTCCCCACTTAAATCTGTGCTTTTACCCCAGTTATTTTAAAAATCATTTTGCTCCCACATAATTCAATTTACCCATTACTAAATGAAAACGTGGCTTAAAACCTTACCTGAATGGCCAGAAAGAGCCAAGATAAGGAGATGGTGATGATGCTGGCTCCTTTGTGCAGAACTTAGAAAGAGGAAGCCTAAAGAAGTGTTAATCCTTTTAAAACTTTCTGGCCTCCCTTGTGCAAAAGCTGCCCCATGATTGGCTGTTGGCGTCAGGTGATTTGCAGGCACCATGGAAACGCTCCTCCTCCTCCTCCCTGCATTCTGCTACCTCCCCACCCAGTCCCCACCCACTCTTGGCTCAGGCCAGCAGTGTGTCCCCAGTCCCACATGGCCTGCTTTTGGATTTTAATTATTATTGCTGTAAATGGGGCTTATAACTAACTGTAACATTCTCTTATCAGGTTTTTTCAAAATTCCTTCAAGGGTTTTTCTTGAGCCCCCAGTGTCTCCGACAGTGCTTAAAAGGTTGAAAATCTTATCCATGTTTTCTTGAGTGAAAACCAGGCATTTTAGTGCATCACCTATGGATGTTAATTGCAATTTGTGTACAGCATAACTCATCACATATAAACTTAACCTTTTGATCAACAAACTTAGGTGGCCATATGAGACAATCGTGATCACGTTGGGCAGGTAACTGTAAAGAACACCCCTCATGCAGCTGGTGAAAAAATCCTCCAATACAATGTTTTAAAATACCATATACAGATGCCCTTACAAGGCTCCGCATGGCGGACTTATGTCTTTTGGGGGGGATAAAGTCCAAAACCTTATCGATATCCATTTTCAGAGCTTCCCTTATAGGGCCAATTATCTCACTGGGCCTCATACTGATAGGCAGTGTGGTGGTTGGCGGCTGTTCCTGTTAAAAAGGATTTCACTTTTTTAAAATTTTTCCTGCTTGGTAAATGCTAGAAACATAGAAGCAGCTTATACTTGTCTTCAGGGAGGAAGGCAATCATGTCACACTCATTGCAGATGATGGGATGAGTATCCTGGAGGTCCATTGTAACTTCTAGGCAGTGTAATTACAAGAAAAATATAATCTACAGATTCTAATTGCTAGACCAAGAACCCCAGGCTAAGTAAGAGCCACAGGCCAAGAGCCCTTTGGCTCACGCCTCTGGCGAGGAGCAGCCCAATCACTACAATCACCACAACAATAGACACACCTGGTCAGCAGCAGCTCTCCCCACTTGCTCCCAGCTAGGCATATTCCCCCCCCCTCACCTCCCCCCACAGACTTTTTTAATGACTTTTTCTCTCTCCCAAATTACCTGTTCCAGAGAGTTATCTGTTAAAGACAGAATTTGTGAATCAGAAATATCTCTCCCAAACAAGCCATGTGCTAGTTCTGTGGAACTTGATGAAGGAAATTCTGGCTGCCTGATGGCTGGGGCCTAGAAAAATAAAGAGAATGTTTACTTTAAAAGTTCTATACTGTCCCTTTGGGTTTCTCCCCCCTCCCTCCTCCCCCCCACCTTTAGTGGCCATTTTTCAATTTACCTGTGCTGAGGAATCCTCTTGTAAAATCAATGGCTGTGTATCCGGATAATCTTCCAGCAGCTTCGGCCACATTTCCTCATTTCCAGACAACATGTCTACGGCTGCTTTGCCAAAATCCATGCCACTCTGAGTCCCATGGTCAACAACTGGTGATGGAAAATGGAGCTTTGCAGGAACAAGTTCTTCTTCATCCTCACTATCACTTATATATTGCCTTTTTGCATCAGGCCTCAACACCAGTGGTGGGGTGGTGAGGATCAGGGGCCTGCTAGGAGTCTCCTTGTTCGAGTCCATCTCATCTGCAGGATGGCTGGCAACAGGATGGCTTTCCGAAGGTGGCGACATATTTGCTCTAGGAAAGTTAAATACCCGGCACCTATCAGGCTTGAATCCCGGTGGCAGGGTGGGGAGACCATGGTGGGGTGGCATGTGGTCAGGCCCCCCGTAGGTGACCCACAGTGGCCGGGCGGCTGAAGGTTGAACACCAATCTTTTTCTGCAGACCCATTCTAATAAACCTAGTTTGTTATGGGCTATAGTTCCATGGTTTTGAATTAGTTTAGCAATCGATGGGTGAGCAGAAACAATCCTTTAAATGAAGCCTCTGGGTCACCGTGCAGAGCAATGAGGGAAATTTCCCCATACTTCGGCAGCAGCTCAGAAGTTTAGGGATCTTGGGAAGTGTTGAGGTCTTTCTAGGGAGAGTGTTTGTGGACTAGGGATGGTGCAGTATGAACCCAAGACAAAAATTTCCTTGGTTAGTGCTGTCATCAGGCAGATGGACAAGGGTGGTGTGCACAAAGAGATGGATGTTCAGCAGCTGCTGCTGGTCTGAATTATCTCTGCATGGAGCTCTCTGAGATGTTAAGGGAGCAGCAGGCCTCCCAAGCATCTTGGGCGGCCAGTGAAGCGACATGTGTCACCGAAGGAACCCTTCACATCTGTACAGCTGGCGAGTCAAAGGGGTGGGTTCTATCTGATGCAGCCATACAAGAGGCTGTTCCTCTGCGATAGGTCAGGCTGCAGGGATTGAAGAAATGTGATTGCAATGCAAGAAGGCAGATTCAGGACAGGAGCGTCGCTGTGTTGGTCTGAAGGAACAGAACAAAGTCTGAGTCCAGGAGCACCTTGAAGACGCACAATGTTTAATTCCGGGGATAAGCCTTTGTCTGCATACGGGCTTCTTCAGGTAGATCCAGGTGGGTTGGCACATTGGTCTGAATAAAGCTTGATTCCAGGGATACCTTGAAGGTCAACACAGTCTAATTCTGGATATTAGCTTCTGTGTGCATGCACACTAAATTAAACTTTGATGGTCTTAAAGGTGCACTGGACTATGCTTTATTGCAAGGACAGGTGCCTGATGGTCTTTCTACTGTCAAGCATTGTTTGGATCAAAAATGACCACGACATACAGAGTTCAAGCAACAGGGCAACTGTTCAATAGAAGAAGCACGAAAGCTGTAAACCTTTGTGATCTGTGTCCTACCTTTTGCAAAAAATAAGAATGGTCTCCAGGAAAAGAAAAATGTGAACACTGAAAATGTTGCTCAGGAAACACCAGCGTGTCCTGAAGGGCATACATCATTTTTCACTGAACTTAATATTGTCTATTTCTTTCCAAAATGGTAGGGACCTCAAAGAAGCAGAAGACATTTAAAAAGGTGGCAAAATTATACAGAAGAACTATACAAGAGTGAGCTTAACATATCTGATAACCACAATGGGGGTAGTTACTGACCTGGAGTCAGACATCCTGGAATGTGAAGTCAAATGGGCCTTAGGAAGTCTGAGCAACAATAAGGCTAGTGGAGGTGACAGTATTCCAATTGAACTATTCAAAATCTTAAAAGACGATGTAGTAAAAGTGCTACACTCAATATGCCAGCAAATTTGGAAAACTCAACAATGGCCACAGGATTGAAAAAGGTCAGTTTACATTCCAATCCCAAAGAAGGGCAATTCCAAAGAATGTTCAAACTACCGCACCATTGCACTCATTTCTCATGCTAGCAATATTATGCTCAAAATTTTACAAGCTAGGCTCCAGCAATATGTGGACCGAGAACTTCCAGAAGTACAGGCAGGATTTCGAAGAGGCAGAGGAACTAGAGATCAAATTGCCAACATAGGCTGGATCATGGAAAAAGCTAGGGAGTTCCAGAAGAACATCTACTTCTTCTTCATTGACTATGCTAAAGTCTTTGATTGTGTGGAGCACAACAAATTGTGGCAAGTTCTTAAAGAGATGGGAATACCAGAGCATTTATCTCTTGAAAAAGTTATATGCAGGTCAAGAAGCAACAGTGAGAACTGAACATGGAATCACTGACTGGTTCAAAATTGAGAAAGGAGTTCGGCAAGGCTGTATACTGTCGCCTTGCCTATTTAACTTGTATGAGGAGCACATCATGAGAAAGGTGGGATTAGAGGAGTCACAAATTAGGATCAAGATTGCAGGGAGAAATATCAACAACCTCAGATATGCAGATGATACCACTCTAATGGCAGAAAGTGAAGAGGAACTAAAGAGCCTATTGATGCGGGTGATGGAGGAGAGTGCAAAAGTTGGCTTGAAACTCAACATCAAGAAAACAAAGATCATGGCATCCGGCCCTCTCAATTCCTGGCAAATAGAAGGGGAAGAAATGGAGATAGTGACAGATTTTATTTTCCTGGGCTCCAAGATCACTGCAGATGGGGACTGCAGCAAAGAAATTAAAAGACGCTTGCGCCTGGGGAGGAAAGCTATGGCAAATCTAGACAGCATCCTAAAAAGCAGAGACATCACCCTGCCAACAAAAGTGCATCTAGTCAAGGCTATGGTGTTCCCAGTTGCAATGTATGGCTGTGAAAGTTGGACCATAAGGAAGGCCGAGCGTCAAAGAATTGAGGCTTTTGAACTCTGGTGCTGGAGAAGACTTTTGCGAGTCCCTTGGACTGCAAGGTGAACAAACCGGTCAGTCCTAGAGGAGATCAGCCCTGGCTGCTCCTTAGAAGGCCAGATCCTGAAGATGAAACTCAAATACTTTGGCGACCTCATGAGAAGGAAGGACGCCCTGGAGAAGAACCTAATGCTGGGAGCGATTGAGGGCAAAAGAAGAAGGGGACGACAGAGAAGGAGGTGGTTGGATGGAGTCACTGAAGCAGTTGGTGCAAACTTAAATGGACTCCGGGGAATGGTAGAGGACAGGAAGGCCTGGAGGATCATTGTCCATGGGGTCGCGATGGGTCGGACATGACTTTGCACCTAACAACAACAACAATTTCTTTCCAAGTTCATAGAATCATAGAATGATAGAGTTGGAAGGGGCCATACAGGCCATCTAGTCCAACCCCCTGCTCAACGCAGGATCAGCCCTAAGCATCCTAAAGCATCCAAGAAAAGTGTGTATCCAACCTTTGCTTGAAGACTGCCAGTGAGGGGGAGTTCACCACCTCCTTAGACAGCCTATTCCACTGCTGAACTACTCTGACTGTGAAAATTTTTTTCCTGATATCTAGCCTATATCGTTGTACTTGAAGTTTAAACCCATTACTGCGTGTTGGGCTGCCCCCGATCGTTCCTTACACTCCCTATGTTGATCGTCTCCTTCCCCTAGTGGCTTCAGTTTAAAGCTCTCCTGATGAATCTCCCCAGGTTCCTGCCAAACACATTCTTCCCCAGTTTCGATAAGTGCAGTCCATCAGGTGCTAGTAGGCCTTCCTCAAGAAAGCCTATCGCATGGTCCCAGAAACTAAATCTCTCCTGCCGGCACCAAGTACGCAGCCAGTGATTCACCTCCATTATCTTCCTCTCCCGGCGCATTCCTCTTCCCTTGACAGGCAAGATTGAAGAGAATACCACTTGTGCCCCCATTTGCTTGAGCTTCCTCCCCAGATCTTGATAGTCTTTTTTAATAGGAGCGATGGTATTCAGGGACATGTCATTCGTTCCCACATGGACCATCACAAAGTTGCATGTATGTGGAATGAGGGCCAAGAATCCTGTGCAGGGTGCCAGAATGGAATGTGCCACTTCAGCCTGCAGGGGGTGCCCCACAAGCAGAAAACCAGCTCCATAAGGAGGAAGTCCAGCAGAGATGTCTTAAAGTGTTTGTTTGTTTAGTTTTTTTGCTAATCTGTAGGGAGTTTCTTACATGGGTGAGAATTCAGAAATGCTGGCTGAAGTCTTGCAGTCCATTGAACCACATTAGAATCCCACCTTGGTCTGCCAATTCTGGGTTGGAAAACTCCTGCGGATTTGGAGGGACCTCAGCAGGGTGCAATGCCGTGGAGTCCCACCTTGAAGAGCAGCCATCCCCTCCCTCCAAAGTAGCTGGTGTCTCTAGTCTAGAGATCAGTCATCATGCCATGATGTCCAGACCCCATCAGAGCTCTGCAGCCCTACACAATATTTACATGTGGGAGCCAGCAGCATTCCAGAGGGCCTACAAAACGGAGCTCTTCTGCCAATGGGGATGAACGAGGTGATAACGTTAGTTGGGCCCTCCAAATACTCCCCCCCCCCTTATCATGGGGCAATCCTTATCCTGACAATCTGTTAAATTAAGTTATGGTTAAATGTTCAAATGTTTAAGCGATTAACAGTTAATTCACAAAAGGCAGGGATCTACACTTATACTGGTGGTGGTTTTTCAAATATTGCAGCTTATATCTGCTCCTGGATATCTTGGGGGAAAGCATCTGGGTGATGTGGAAAGCATCTGGGTGAAAATAAGCGAGTGGAAGCATCTGGGTGAAAATAAGCGAGGGGAAAACAAACAGTGTGGTGGTTGGTGTCTGCTACCTACTGTCTTACCAACAAAAGGATGTGGATGCTGCACTTTGTGAGCAGCTTGAGAAAATATCCAAGCGGCAGGACCTTGTCATCATGGGTGACTTCAATTTCCCAGATGTGTGCTGGGAAGCAAACTCTGCGAAGCGTCCTCAGTCATGCAACTTTCTGACCTGCCTGGCTGACAATTTCATTTATCAAATGGTAGATGAACCCACAAGAGGTTCAGCCATACGGGACTTAATACTGACCAACAGGCAAGAGTTGGTGGATGAGGTGAAGGAGGTGGGGACCCTAGGGGGAAGTGACCATGTCCTCATAGAATTCCTTTTGAGATGGGGAGGAAAGGAAGCTTGTAGCCAGACGCGGATGTTGGATTTTCGTAGGGCAAACTTTAATAAACTCAGAGACATGATGAGTGTCATACCATAGACGAGAATGCTGGAAGGGAAGGGAGCATGTGAAGGGTGGGCTCTACTCAAACAAGAGCTATTGCATGCTCAATCAATGACTATCCCAGAAAGACGAAAACACTGCAGGAGCTCTAAGAAGCCTATTTGGATGAACAGAGAACTTCAAGAGGAACTAAGAAAAAAGTTCCTGGAGGGAAATGGAGGGAAGGACAGAGCTCTAAAGAAGAGTACCTACAGGTTACTAGGCACTGTAGATCAATCATCAGAAAGGCCAAAGCTGAGAGTGAGCTAAGATTGGCCAGGGAAGCCCATTGTAACAAGAAAAGATTTTTCAGTTATGTGAGGAGCAAGCGTAAAGTAAAGGAGGCAATAGGCCCACTGTTGGATGCAGATGGACAAACTCTAATGGAAGATGCAGAGAAAGCAGAAAGGCTTAGTGCCTATTTTACATCTGTTTTCCCCCACAGGTCAAAGGGTTTAGGCACATCTAGAGATGGCCGTAGCCAAAGGATAGTGTCTGGGTGGCCGGTTGACATGGACAGAGATGTTGTTGAGAGGCATTTACCTGCACTGGATGAGTTCAAATCCCCTGGTCCGGATGAAATGCATCCGAGAGTGCTCAAAGAACTTTCCAGAGAACTTGCACAACCCTTGTCTATCATCTTCGGGACCTCTTCAGGGACTGGAGATGTCCCGGAGGACTGGAAGAGAGCAAACGTTATTCCGATCTTCAAAAAAGGGAGGAAGGATGACCCAGGAAACTACAGAAAAGTGAGTCTGACCTCTGTTGTGGGGAAGATAATGGAGCAGATATTAAAGGGAGCGATCTGCAAACATCTGGAGGACAATTTGGTGATCCAAGGAAGTCAGCATGGATTTGTCTCCAACAGGTCCTGCCAGACCAACCTAGTTTCCTTTTTTGACCAAGTAACAGGTTTGCTGGATCGGGGAAATTCGGTTGATGTTGTTTACTTGGATTTTAGTAAAGCTTTTGATAAGGTTCCCCATGATGTTCTGATGGATAAATTGAAGGACTGCAATCTGGATTTTCAGATGGTTAGGTGGATAGGGAATTGGTTAGAGAACCGCACTCAAAGAGTTGTTGTCAATGGTGTTTCATCAGACTGGAGAGAGGTGACTAGCGGGGTACCTCAGGGCTCGGTGCTCGGCCCGGTACTTTTTAACATATTTATTAATGATCTAGATGAGGGGGTGGAGGGACTACTCATCAAGTTTGCAGATGACATCAAATTGGGAGGACTGGCAAATACTCCGGAAGATAGAGACAGAGTTCAACGAGATCTGAACACAATGGAAAAATGGGCAAATGAGAACAAGATGCAATTTAATAAAGGTAAGTGTAAAGTTCTGCATCTGGGTCAGAAAAATGAAAAGCATGCCTACTGGATGGGGGATACGCTTCTAGGTAACACTGTGTGTGAACGAGACCTTGGGGTACTTGTGGATTGTAAACTAAACATGAGCAGGCAGTGTGATGCAGCGGTAAAAAAGGCAAATGCCATTCTGGGCTGTATCAACAGGGGCATCACATCAAAATCACAAGATGTCGTAGTCCCATTGTATACGGCACTGGTCAGACCACACCTGGAGTACTGTGTGCAGTTCTGGAGGCCTCACTTCAAGAAGGACATAGATAAAATTGAAAGGGTACAGAGGAGAGCGACGAAGATGATCTGGGGCCAAGGGACCAAGCCCTATGAAGATAGGTTGACGGACTTGGGAATGTTCAGCCTGGAGAAAAGGAGGTTGAGAGGGGACATGATATTTGAGTAAGTATTTGAAAGGTTGTCATTTGGAGGAGGGCAGGATGCTGTTTCCGTTGGCTGCAGAGGAGAGGACATGCAGTAATGGTTTTAAACTACAAGTACAATGATATAGGCTAGATATCAGGAAAAGAAATGCACAGTCAGAGTAGTTCAGCAGTGGAATGGGCTGCCTAAGGAGGTGGTGAGCTCCCCCTCACTGGCAGTCTTCAAGCAAAGGTTGGAGACACACATTTCTTGGATGCTTTAGGATTCTTAGGGCTGATCCTGCATTCTATGATTCTATAAAGGCAGGGTCTCCACGGATCAATCACACAACTTTTGGTGTGTGGCATCTTCACGTGTTTTCCTGTGTGTAAGCGTTAACTTCTAGGTTCTGACCCGTTATGAGTTGGGCTAGGGCAGCTCACAAATTCCGTCTAGACATCATGAAGCCTTGTAGATGAGCTGCATGAGAGGAACAGCCAAGATCGAGGCATTTTGCTTGTGTTATTCTTCAAGTCAAGGATTCCTGAGCTGGATCCGGCTATAACATCTTGATGATTCAAATATTTAGACGTGGGAAAACGCTACAATAGAAACACCCATAAAGCAAATATTTTAGCAACCTAGTAACTGAAACTTAGAACATGAACCTGTTTTTTTTTTCTCTGCGTTGTGCCCTGAGCTTGCTACTGAATTCGGAAGAAATGGGTATCTGTCTCACAGCTGGTCTCTGACACTTCACTTCCTTACAAAGAAATGTTATGCAGCTTCACAAAAATGTCTGGCAACTTTTATAAAGTCAGGAGTGTGTGATTAAACTTTTGGCATGGGATGCTTGAGGCAGCCAGTGGCTTCACCTCTGTCTTTCAAAGACATATTGGAAATGACAGCTCAAAAGGAAAAAAAATCAAGGTGTTTGGCAGACGACGATGTCGAGCTTCCCGATGGCGTGTCAGGTACTCCAAGCTTCTCAACACGTGGCAAGAGAGCTGAGGTTGTATTGCTCAGCCTCTAATATACTTTCAACCCGCTGCTACCTACAGCTCCTACAGCTCCATCTCTCTCACTCCAGACCCAACAGTGTTTCACCTTTTCCCACTGCACTTTGAGCATAAGAGATTTCAGAAAGCGATTCCAAAGTCCTGGTTTTCTTCTGCTTTTCCATCTGTCCAGATTTCCCCCTACGCTGGTGCTTTCATAGTGGCCAGCCCCAGATTCTCTCAGTTCCTTAGTTTTCTTTGGATGAATTGCCTAACTCCAAAGTTATTCCTTTGTTCTTTGTTGCACTCTCTTGTTTTCTGAAAAGAACCTATTTTATCTTATGGGCCCAAAAGGGTATTTCTAGTAGCCTGGCTTCAGAGCCAGAAATCTCATCCTGATTCTGGTTATACACTGGACTGCAACGCAGGCATCCAGTGCCCTTCAGCCTCCTTTCTTACATCTGATTTCGAGGCAGATTAGGCACCAGATATTTTTGTTCCCTATCCTGCTCCCCCTGTAGCACACCTAGAGAGCTCTTTTGCTCCTCTCTTCCATGTAGGCCCCTCACCTGAAGGGCTGGGCACCTCAATTCCAACAGACTTACCTTTCTTCTGCTCTACTCCCCATTTGCCCCGTCCCGTCTTGCCCTCTCTCCCTCCCCTCTCTGCTCTTCCCTCCCATCCTGCAGTCACAGAAAGCGAAGCTCATTCCTGATGTCTTGGCAGTGTAAATGGGGTTCTTCTTCCTGGCTCTCTTTGTTAGCTTTGCCAGGTCTGTAGTGCACTGGATTAAACAAAATATACAATGAATGTCCTGCAGGGGGCACTGCAGGAGAAGCATAATTATAGCATGGTTAGACAAGGTGCTTCCTGGCATTTTTCAGTCAACCTCCTCCTGTGATTGGTTTGGTTAGTGACTTCCTGCTCCTTCCAGCACACTTCCTCCCTCCCTGCTTGCCTTCAGAAGAAGAACTGCAAGTCAGACTGCTGAGATTCTCTCCTCTGTCTCTCTACAAAGTTATTCCAGTTCTTAATAAATCTGTTATTTATGTAGCCAGTGTTATGTCCTCTTTGCATATTTAAACTCTACCAACACCCTTGTTACTCCATTCAGTCATTGCTAGGGTTGTGCAGGGAGGCCACGATTCGGACTGTTTCATATCCGAATTGGCCGATTCGGACCGATTCAGAGCTGTCCGAATCGATTCAGGGCCAATGCAAGTCAATGGAGACCATTGACTAGCATTGGAAAGCCTCCCAAATTGTTTCGGACGATTTGGGGCCAATGCAAGTCAATGGCTCCATTGACTTGAATTGGAAATCCTTCCCCCGCCTTCCCCGGGGGCTGGGGGGAGGGGTGTAGGTTGCACCCCTGAAACATCTTGGGGAGCTCAGGGAGGGTCTTCTCTGAGTCCCCTGAAAGTTTCAAGAAGATTGGACCACGGGGTCCAATGCTACGGGCTCCCAAAGAGGGTGCCCCTATCCGCTCCATTGGTTACAATGGAGTGTCAGATTCTTTAGTCTGAACATGTATCCCCATAGACTTCTATGGGGAATGTTCCTTGGGATGGGACACCCTAGTGCAATCTTCCTGAAACTTGCAGGGGACTCAGGGAAGAACCCCCCCCCCCCGACCTCCCCTGCAAGTTTGAAGAAGATTCGACCAAGGGATCCCATCCTAGGGGCTCCCAAAAGCGTGAGAAAAAAATGATTTCAGCAGGTAAATTGGCAATTTCCTTGTTCTGCCTGCGCAGGCACCCCACTGCCAGCCTGTCTCTCCCCCTGAAGCAGGACAGCCCGGTGGTGCCTCTTCAGGTGGTTCATGAGGCCACTAGTCTTGTCCTCCACGACTAACCCTCTGCCTATAGAGCTGGCACTCTGCTAGGTGGGTTCCCTCCACTGTTTGGAAGTTATTCCAGACTTTGGAGCCTTTGGACAAGTCCTCTGAGCTGCCTCCTGTGAGGAGCTTGGGCCGGACACACCGTGTCTGACACTTCAGACAGAAGGGGGACAGAAGGAGGTGAGAGAGGGGAAAGGGGTCGAGATAGCGGGGCGGGGGGTGCCACCTCCATCTCTCCCTCTTGCACCACCTCTTCCATCTTCTCCTGTCCCCCCCCCCCCCCCAACTGAAGCCTGCTGGATCCTGGAGGAGAAAGGGGAGTAGACTGGCGGGCCAGTCCCTCACCCATCTCTTCCAGGGCTCTCTGCACCCCCGAGGTGATGCCTGGGGACATGAAGGACAAGCCACTCATGTCCCCAAGGCTCACCCCGAGGGAGAGATCAGGCAACTCCTCCTGACACCCCCATGCCTCGCTAGCAAAAGGAGCGGCACGAGGGGTTGCCTGATCAGCAGGCCCCGCAGAAGTGCCAGCAAAGTCCCCTGTCTGATGTACCTTAGAAGGGGGCGCCCCGGCAGCCGCCTCAATAAAGAGACCCTTGCGGACACTCTTTATTGCACCACTCCAGCCAGAGATCGGAGTGGTGGAAGGTCGACCCAAGACAGGCCTCTTCTCAGGTGGGGGAAAGACGCTTCCTTCCCCCTCTCAGTCCCCTCCACCCCTCTAGTTTTCTGTAGGGCCTTTCCCCCAGGGCCCCTAGCCTGACCTTCCTTCTTGCCACTCATGTTCCCTTGGACAAACTGTTTCTTCTAATCTAAGAGACAGGGAAATTTGAGGCCCTTCCACTAACTGCCCTAACACCTGTTTCTAAGGAAACCTTGCAACTTATAAAACCTCCCACCAGCTACCTGTTTAGTTTTTTTTAGATAGACCCTAAGCTGACCTAACTTCTATGGAGTTTTCCTGTTCTCTCTCTTGTTTTGTTTTGTTTTTTAAAGAACCTGTCTGGGCCTGGCTAAGGGCCATTTCGCACGGCTTCAAAATAGCACAATGGTTGCTAATTGGAATCGCTACTAATTTGCCATAACCCACGACGTCGTAGACAATCTGCAACAATCCTGAAACCAATCAGCAAAAAGCGCTTCGTTGTGGCGCTTTCAGGGGAATCCAGAAAAGTGGATTCACCCTCCGAATAGCGATACACTCCTGCAACCAATCTGCAACACTAGCGCTAAAGACCTGTGCGTTACCATTGTTGCTGGTTCTTCAAAGTCCTGGCTCTCTCCTCCAAACTTCCGGCGAAGCGATCGCCATTTTTTTTTCTCCGAGCGAGCGGGGATAAACGCACCGGCGAGCCTCTTTCTGTTTAGAGGCTTCCCTGGCTTCAGTCCTTCACCTTTAGTCACTAAGCACAAACCACTTAAAAGCCCGTTTGCTGAAATAAAGTCCCTTTATTTTTTACACATAAATTCAGCCGAAAATCGAGCCCGTGAGAAGGGGGGGGGATTTTTTTTTATCACTCGAGGCAGCGTGCAAACGATCATACAATCAAATGACAGCTCACATTAGGCAGCTGGATGGGTCTCTCCGTAGCAACGAATCTACACAGATTCGTTGCTATGGGTCTGTTTTTTTTTAAAAAAACCTTTCTTAAAGGGAAAGCGGCTGTTTGGGAGCATGCTAACGGCTGCCCATTGGCTGCTTGACGGCCAGGGGCGGGACGAGCTTGGCAATAGCGCTTCCTTTCTAGCGATTTCTGCTGAGACCGGAAGCCTGTGGGAAAAAAAACGCAACTGATTCCACCTCAAAGCCAGGTGTGCAAAACGACGAATTCCACTATTTTAAATGGCGATTTTTCATTCAGTGACCAATTTGCAACAAAGATCCCCGTGTGAAATGGCCCTAAGTTTAATTGGCCCTACCTAACCTACAGCAGGGAAAAATTAGAAAAAAACCCTTTTTACACTTTTAAAGTGTTTTAACCTACCTGACTGTTACTAGCTAGAAGGAAGGCTGGAGCAGATTTGTGCACCAAGCCCCCACCTGATCTGCTAAGAAGAACCCCCTAAACCTGTTGGCCTCTAAATCAATAACAGTCTCTACCAGGAAAGCTGGCCTTCAATAAGGCACAGCCACTGCTGGTTTAAAGTTTTTTAAACTACTAAGAAAGTTCTTTTTAGCCTAGTTCCCAAATCACTTTAATTTTATAAAAATGCAATCCTATCTAGCTACTTAGGAAAGAAACTATTCTAAAAAATTAGAGGCACTTTAAAAATTTTTCCTGAAACTATCGATTTTACTGCCTATTTAAAGGGTCACTAATTGGGCACCCCAAGAAGAACGCAGCAATTCCCCCCAGGAAACAATCCAAAAAACACCAACCAGCTGCCAACCACCCAGGGCACTTCCCCAAAGGTGGCAACCGAGAAAAAGTGGCCCTGCAAGGCCCAAACTGCCAAACCAAACGAGCTAACTCTACCTAGGCCAACCAAAGAAACAGCTTAAACAAACAAACAACCAGCAGCCACCAAGGGCACTCCCCCAAAGGTGGCTACCAAGAAAAACCTGCCCAGCAAGGCCCTAACAGCTAACCAAACAAGCTAACTCTACCTAGGCTAACCAAAGAAACAGCTTCAACAAACAAACAACCTTACCAGCTGCCACCCAGGGCACTCCCCCAAAGGTGGCTGGCAATCAAGATAAACTGGCCCTGCAAGGCCCAAACAGATAAACCAACCTAAGAACAAACACAACCCCCCCAACTGAAACTAGCCCCCCACCAAAAAACACCTACAACTACCAAACAACCAGCAGCCACCCAAGGCACGAAGCCCAAATGTGGCAACTGAGAAAACCTGGGGATAAAAAACCAAAACAATCAAACAACTCCCCAAAAAACAACCAGAAACAGCACAACTTCAAAATACAAGCCCCAACCCCCACCCCAAAATACTTTTAAAGAAAACCAAACAGCAAACACTTTAAACACAATAAAAACAGCAAACACAATTCCCCAACCTCCCCCCAGGCCCCCACCCACAGAAACCCAAAGGCACAAAACTTTGGAAAAGAGGAGGGAGGAAGAGGGAGAAGAGGGAGGGAAAAAAGAGAAAAATAGGAAAGAGAAGGAAAAAACCCCCTAAAACAAACTGTTTGCTGTCTTCTCCAGCGATGTCAGGCCAGGTCCACGGTCCAGGAGGCAGGCAGGCAGGCTGCTCAACCACGCAGGGAGCTTAGTAGCAGCATAGCCAGCCAGCCAGAGCTCAAGTGAGTTTCAGCAAGCAGCGCCTTGCTTTAAGTACCCTCCTCCTGTGCAGGCTACAAAGCAAAGGAATTTAAAAATCAAAAGTCTTCTGTGAGTGGCCAGAATGCCTGAGCTGAAAAGCTACAGGCATTCTGATTGGCCACTCACTCTCCCCTCCCCCCTGCCGCCATTTTCAGCGGGAAAAAGCCGGAAAAAAGGAAAAAAGAAAGGGCAGCCACAGGCAACGGCTGCCTGTCCTCCGACTCTGCCGTATTGATTCGGATCGATTCGGCAGCCAAATCTTGGCGATTTGGACCATTTTAAAGGCACAGGGGCCCGATTCGGACAGTTTCCGATTCGGAAACATCCGAATCGGGCCCGATTCAGGCGATTCGGACGTTTCTGAATCTGAATCGCCCATGCCTAGTCATTGCTGTCTTTTGGCCTTGTGTCCCTCACTGTGCAAGAACCTACCAGGAGCCTCTCAGAAAGGGAAAACAGAATGAGATGGAAACAGAACCTGGAGATGAAATAGGTGAGGAGAAACCTGGTGCTGTCAATCTAGCCTGAGCTGTCCATCCTCTGGGAGAGCAGAGGAGCAGTCAGGACCAAGCCTTCGTCTCTTGCAAGGCAGGCCTGAGTAGGATCAAGGGGTTCCTGCAGACTGACGAAGAAGCCACATGTTGGAAGGATCTCCCCGCATGTACATCTGCACACACATGTACACAGATATATGATGCTGAGAGCTCTCTGCAGACAGAGAGAACAGGGTTCGGCAGGGGGGCAGACAGAGGGAAGCATTCCAACGTCATTGGCATTGTGCTATAGAGGCTGTGCTGGCAGTTAAGACCTGGCTTCAAACGGGATGTGGCAATGTGACTAGATGACCTGTATGGCCCCTTCCAACTCCATGTTTCTGTGATTTTCTGAACTTTGAGCCAGACACTCACTCGCACTAAACTCAGAGTAAAGTATTGGCTGTGGGAGGCTTGGGGAAAAGTTTTAAAAGGTCAAAAGTTTAAAATGGTGCATTTTAAAAACATGAACTGTTGAAAATGAAATTATAATAATATTTTTTTTTGGGGGGGGGGAATAAAGACCCACAGCCAGTCTTGTAAAACTGTAATCTCTAGTCTAGGCAAATGCTTTACTAAGCTATCCCGACTGGATTAAAATGCATCACCTGAACCCTATTCACAAAGCTCACTGACCTTTTGCAAGTATTCCTCCCCCACAAACAGACTCGGAGAAAGGACAGCAGCTGAAGGGAAACTTCATATTTAACTCTTTACGCAGTAATGGGTTTAAACTTCAAGTACAACGATGTAGGCTAGATATCAGGAAAAAAATTTCACAGTCAGAGTAGTTCAGCAGTGGAATAGGCTGCCTAAGGAGGTGGTGAGCTCCCCCTCACTGGCAGTCTTCAAGCAAAGGCTGGATACACACTTTTCTTGGATGCTTTAGGATGCTTAGGGCTAATCCTGCATTGAGCAGGGGGTTGGACTAGATGGCCTGTATGGCCCCTTCCAACTCTATGATTCTATGATTCTATGATTCTATGATTCTATGATTCTATGATTCTTTCTGATTTGTGTGCTTATCCCATTATTTCAGGGGGCTGGCAACACAGGAAAGATACTTCTACAGTACAAAAGTTTATTTAGACAAAATGAAGCCAGCACTGAAATGGAGTACAGGAGTGGGAGGGGCTGCTCCTGCCACACACCAGCCTATCAGCAGAAACCTCAGCAAAATTTCAGTGCTGGACATGCAACTGGAGAGGATGCGGGGGGGGGGGATCTGAAGGAGGAGGGCATCTGCACCCGGAAGTGCCATGGGCCCTCACTTCTCCAATGAACTGGAGAAAACCCACTCTTGGGTGTGCCAGGGAATAGAGAGACCCCAGAGCCGATCCTGAGGTCAGCAGCATCAGAATGGAGATTGGGGTCAGGTGCAGATTCCTTTTTTAAAACTGAGCTGGATGAACTGCAAAAGCCCCTTGAAGACAAGGCCTAAGTTATCACAAGAATAAAATGGGGGAAGGAGAACCACGCGTACCACCCAGGTCTTGTTCAAGGAAGGACATAACAAAAATGTAAGCCCTCTGAGTTCCTGTGGGTAATAAATTCTTTATGTTGATTACTTAACTAAATAACTGACTTCTGATTGCCCCCAAGCCTTCTCTGCTGGTCTGGCTAAATTCCCCTTCACCCTTCTCCTGCCTTCACCGCTGAGAGTCGCTGTCCCTCTCTTCCTGCTGCACCCCAAAAGCACCCAGCCTGGGCCCAGAGCAGAGTCTGCTCGGAGGAGGACGTGGGCTCCGTCTTGACTGCTGCTGAGGTGGACGCTGGCCTGATCCAGCCCGCTTGCTCCGCTGTTCCCCAAGGGCTCCTCTGCCTCCCACAGGCTCTGCTGTGGCCCCCTCAATGTCGCAAAGCCTTCCGGGAATTCAAAAGAGGAACTTTCCTGCCTTTATAAGCCCAGAAGTTGTTATTAAAGTCCAGCAGATCTTCTCCTGTGTAATTCTCTCTATCCGTTCTAAATAACCACAGTCTAAATAAGCACAGTGCTAATTCCCTCTTCCACGCCAAGTCCCTCTGTTGCCTCCTCTGCGCTTTCTGGGAGGAGGAATGTTGGTCCGAGCTGTTGATTTTATCAAGTTCAACAGAGAAAAAATCCCTTGCTGAGATGCTGCAGATAAATATTCATCGGCACATCTGCTTTGTTTTAACTTTGTTGCCTAAAATGTTAAAAATACAAACAGACTAGATGGGAAGGTGGGGGAAAGGAAGGGGAGGAGGGTGGCTGTGGGCTGCCCCCGCATGAGAGGTTTGCTCTGTTCATTACAGAGGGCGTCAGCCTGAGGACTGGGGAGGCAAGCCAGAGACTCCCCCCAAAATCATGCCTGCACTTCAAGCCCTGTTAAAAGCCCTGGCTAATGCAACCCCCTTGCCGCTCCTCCTCTGCTCAGGGAGCCCATGCCACAGGGAATGGCTGGCAGGTGGCAGCCCGAGGGCACTACTTGGCATGCAGGGACACATGGGAGGAGATGGCCCTTCAGATGTGTAGGCCCCAGGCCAGGCGGGGCTTTAAGGGCCAGAACCAACAGCTTGAATTGAGCCGGGGAACAAAACAGCAGCTAGCATAGCTGTTTCTGAATGGGCAAGCTGTGTTCCTGTCACCAGCCCCTGGCAGGACTTGGGCAGCTGCCTTCTGAATCCGCTGCAGTTTCTGGGTTATCCGAGGCAGCTCAGGACAAACATACTCAAAGGACAAACATACTTGGTAACAAGACATGGGTCAGCATAGCCAGAGGGGCCGAGTCTGAGGGCCAAACCACACAGCACACTGCTTAACAAGTCGGGTCCCGGTTTCCGGCCTTGCCTTCCCACAGCCACACGACAGCTGTGAGACACGTTGTAAACATCTGAGGAAGCCCATCGGGGCTTGGGACCGTGCTGTGGGGGAGTGGGGGCTCCCATCTTCACCCCTGCGGCATTTCCTGGGGGCGGGGGCATTATTTGCCTGTTCTTGAGTGGCATGTACACAGCCAGACAACAAGGGCAGCGGTGATAAAAAGACTTGGGTAATAATACTTAATGTAGCTTCTTTTGAAACCACTTAAAAGGCTTATGGCTTTCTTGGCTGCTTTGCCCAAGGGTCTTATTAGAGCAGCATGACTCAACAAACCCCTTCAGCCTCTGCTCAACCATCGTTTTTCAGAGGCACCATTTGTGTATTTGGGTAAGGTGAAATGCATTTGCCTAGCTGCTGGTTTTTTTTTAATGTTCTTTTTAATGGGGGGGGGGGAGCAAGAGAGTGCAGGAGAGCATAATGTTGAAAATAACGCTTCCCACTCCCAGGGCACTTGGAATTCTCCAGTGTCTGTGCAAATGTGGCCTTTTCAAACAGAGCCTGAGTGGGGGGGGGGCAGCGGCCCGTTCCGGTGCAGCGTTGGAAAAAGCCTCTGCAGACCAATCTGCGAATGCTATCAATGTCCCATTAATTTGCATCTGGCGCTGTCGGAAACTGTCTGTGTTTCCAGGATAGCTGGAGGCACTTACAAATGCTTGAGTGTGAAAAACACACCCACCAGCATCTGACTCCACAAACCCACCCTCTCGTCTGCCGGCAGAACTGGAGAGAGAGCCTCGGTGCCTGGGCCCTCCCGCTTTGATCCATTCCCCACCTCACAGGACAACTGCAAGAAGAGCCCATTCGGAGCAGCAGAACCTTTGTGCTCGTGCACAGACAGGGCTGGTTCTTGTCAAGGATTCACACTGTGGCTTGGTTGCATTCCGAACAGGGGAGACTGTAATGGCCCCAATAGGAAACACATGTGTGCAGATGAAACTCTAATTAGTCATCCTGGAGATGCATTAAAGCCCCCCAGGACTGCTGGAACATAGTACTGCAGATGTCACAGACAGTCTCTGTGAAGGAAGCACGCCAGGCCACTTGGCCATGGAGCTCATCACAACCTCCTCCTCCGTGTTTGGAGAGAACTTGGACTGGGCAGCGTCTCTTAGCCGCCCTTCCCAAGGGAGAGTTTTAGACACCCCTAGATCAGTCAGGACTTAAGCATCCCTTTCTTTCTACTGCTCTGACCTGTAGACTGAAGAAGAGATGGTCTTTTGAAACCCATCTTTTCCTACCCAAAGGAGTCTCAAAGTGACTTGCCATCACCCTTTCTTCCTCTCCCCACTCAAACAGCCTATGAGGTAGAATCCTAGAGTTTGAATGGACCATGCAGGCCATCTAGTCCCACCCCTGTTCAATGCATGATCAGCCCCATGCATCCAGGAGAAGGATCTGTCTAGATGCTGCTTGAAGACCCCCAGTGAGGGGGAGCTCCCCACCCCCTTAGGCAGCCTCTTCCACTGCTGAACTAGACTCCTAGAATCCTAGAGCGGGAAGGTGCCATGCAGGCCATCTAGTCCCACCCCCTGCTCAGTGCAGGATCAGCCTCCAGCATCCAGGAGAAGGATCTGTCCAGCCGCTGCTTGAAGACGGCCAGTGAGGGGGAGCTCCCCACCTCCTTAGGCAGCCTCTTCCACTGCTGAACTAGACTCCTAGAATCCTAGAGCGGGAAGGTGCCATGCAGGCCATCTAGTCCCACCCCCTGCTCAGTGCAGGATCAGCCTCCAGCATCCAGGAGAAGGATCTGTCCAGCCGCTGCTTGAAGATGGCCAGTGAAGGGGAGCTCCCCATCTCCTTAGGCAGCCCATCCCATGGCTGAACTACTCAATTAATTTTTTTTGCTGATATCTATCTGGTACCATTCTACAGTAACATGTGGTTCTTATGCTCTGCTGCCAACATATGAGGCAGTAGGTGAGGCTGAAAGAGCTCTGAGAGAATTGTGACTGATTCAAGCTTACCCAGCTGGCTGCACGTGGAGGACAGTGGGGAAGGTGGTTTTCTGCAGGTCTCTTTTCTGGATCGTTCCTCCTCCTGCCACATGAAGCCTGACAAAGAAGAGGGCAGGCAGAGTGTTTTTGGGATCCTTGATCAGACAGGCCTGCTCCCTCCCTCCCTCCCTCATGGTCCAACCAACCCAGGTGGCCTCTTTCCAACTTCCTGTTGTGCTGACTCTTCTGTCCCATTTATCACCCAACACCAACCTGCATCATTCTGGAAAAGGTCACCTGAACATTCTTGGTCTCTTCCCTTTGAATTTATGCTCAGGAAAAGGCAATTCTTTATCATAAAACCAAATACCCCAAGCACAGTTATTCCCTCCCTTCACTATTTATTCAGGCTAGAGATCCCTCTGTTCTGCAGTCTGCTGTGAGGGCAAACTGGGACCGTTTTTGCACAGGGTGAAGGAGCTCCGTAGGAGGATCTGATGGAGGATCCCAGGAGGAGGAACTTTGTGCCTATTTTCAGCACCTCAAGCAGCACAGTGTATGGAAGTGAGGAGGCTTTGGCCAGGACCTTTACATTGACTGTCCCTGGGTGATCACAACCACCACAATGAACCCTATTTATACCTACAGTGAGCTCTGGCAGATGTCCTGCTATGCCTAAGGAGGCGGGAAGCTCCCCCTCCCTGGCTGTCTTTAAGCAGCGGCTGGACAGATCCTCCTCCTGGATGCTGGAGGCTGATCCTGCATTGACCAGGAGGTGGGACTAGATGTCCTGGATGACCCCTTCCCACTCTAGGATTCTAGGAGTCTAGTTCAGCCATGGGATGGGCTGCCTAAGGAGATGGGGAGCTCCCCCTCCCTGGCCATCATCAAGCAGTGGCTGGACAGATCCTTCTCCTGGATGCTTCAGGCTGATCCTGCACTGAGCAGGGGGTGGGACTAGGTGGCCTGCATGGCCCCTTCCCACTCTAGGATTCTAGGAGTCTAGTTCAGCAATGGAAGGGGCTGCCTCAGGAGGTGGGGAGCTCCCCCTCACTGGCCATCATCAAGCAGTGGCTGGACAGATCCTTCTCCTGGATGCTTCAGGCTGATCCAGCATTGAATGTGTGTGTGTGTGTGTGGGGGGGGGGGGCTAGTTAGCTGGCATGGCCCCTTCCCACTCTAGGATTCTATGAGAGACTCAGAGCTGTTGAGAAGACTGACAGGTTGTAGAGCCAAGGGGGTTTGGCTGCCTTCTCTGCACCACATTTTGAATGTCCCTCACACGATGACTCATTCTCCAGTTTCCGACTTCTGCTCTGCTAGCCCTGAAACCTTCCCCATGCAGTCTTGGCCAGGGTTCTCCTGGGGTCATGTAAGGGACATTGCTAGGGGGATGATGCCATGGCCAGAGTAGCCCAGGGAGCATTCCCATGGATGTGGGTTGGCATTCCGTCCACTCTGTCCTCTTCCCACTTGGGAGAGGTAATCGGTTTGTTTGTATTTGAAAGTACCTCCCCCATCATGAAATTTAGTCTGGCAATTTGACTTCTATCCCACAATTTTGGAGGCTATTCCACCTCGTGGCAGCCTCCTGGGAGGGGCCACCCACTTCTAAGCTTCCCAGCTGTGCCCTTCCTGAATCCTGGCCCATTGTTCTTGCAAATCAGCAGCACAGGCTCTTCCCGGGCCAATCCCTCTGCAGAGTCTTGTGCTTGGAATGGGATGTGAAGATTCTGTCTGGAGTTGGAAGACAAACTTCTTTTGATTTTTCGGAAGAGCCGCAACCAGGAAGTAAAGAAGAACAATGGAATGTGATTAATTACTACCACTTATTATTAGACAGCTTTGTTGTGCGGCTAGGATTATTTACAGTTTTCCCAAGGACAGATTATAAAATTCCTTTGGGACGGGGCTGGAATTTGGCCTTCAAAAGAATCACCAAGCTTCGTAAAGCCTCCGTTTGTGCTAATGTGGGAGGTCTCGGGATATCAGTCAGCAGGGAAATATGTCCTGGAGGAAAGAGAACATGGATGCCAGCCGTGGCAGAGTCATGCTCACAGCCACAGCTCTGGCCTCCTGACTTCACCAGATGACTTGCTGATGGCCTAGTGGATGTGGGGGTTCAAGGTATGGCCCTCCAAAGGCTGCAATCAGGAGCAGGTGAAATAGGAAACAGAAAAATACCTGGGAAACATAAACTGAAAGCTAACGTTTCAGTGATGCTCAACAAATTTTGGTTGAGGACTATGGGCTTCCTTAACATAAATCAGAAACTCATCTGAGGTTAACAAACTGCCATGGGACAGTCGAGACCTCGTTATAAGTCTGACCCCTCAGAGGAAGATTTGGTGCCTAGAAGCCACCCCCAGCTGCAGCTGAGCAATCAGAAGAAGACCCACAGTTAGGAGGGATGAGGTTCATGCTTCATCCCCCCACCCGGGGGGTCAGGGTCAGCCAGGTTCCCCAAGCCCACAAGGCCAACATCAGCACAGGCTTAGCAGGGATTTAAGGTCTCATCGCAGATCAGTATGCCTCAGAACACACCTCTGGAAATCAGCGGCAGAGGAAGCAGACAAATCAGCAGAGGGGACTGAAGGCTCAAAGGAAACAAAAGCAGAAGGGCAGAGCCCTCCAGTGTGGCTTCAAATCATATCTTGAGACACTTCTGCTCTATAGGATTTGTTTTGAACAACGGTCCTTGGCTTGCTTAGAATAGTAATATAGGATGTACAAACTCTGCTGATTAAGCTCTGTCATCCTGCTTCTGATAACCAGCTCTGGTATCTGTCTGTGTCCTTCTGTATACGATGGCACATTTCTGAAGCAGAACAGCAACAGTGTGTTTCTGTTTCAGACATTCATTCAAAATGTTCTGAAGCCCCCCCACCCCCCCGGATTTTCCTAAATCATTGATGCCATTGTCCAAAATGTAATTCCTTTTCCAACTGTTGATAACAATCTGAAATTGCATCATAGAATCCAAGAATTTCACATAAAAATTATAACTAGTTTCAGGGTTACCATTTGCCAGGTGAGGGTGGGAGAACTCATACCTCTGCCCTCTGTTGCCCACCACGGCCCTGCTGGGACAGTGTCTTGCAATGCCACAACGTCATTTCTGGCTGTGTCACCGGAAGGGATTCTCCAGCTGCAGGATGCTGTTTCGAGTGACTGCCGGGGTCACCTCACTTCCAGGTACACAGCATGGAATGACACTGTGAAGTCGCAGGATGTTCTTAGGGCCAGTTTCCCAGGGGTTGCTACCATCTAGGCCTTTCTAGTAGCATTTGTGGGGTTACTTCAGACATACTGTATTAAAGGGGCAAGGTGATTTCACAGTATATCTGGAAACAGGCTGCCGCAGAGCGAGCGACCTTTGCAGGGTGCGAGCAAGAAGAAGACAGCTCAGCATGGGTGCTGGTGTGGCAAAGAGGAAAGGTAGCTGTCAAGTCTTCAAAATTCACTACCACTTATGAACTTCACTCTGGACCTTGGGCAAACCTCCCTTGGAGTCAGAAATAGCCCCATGCAAATGATTTGTGTCACAATGCCTAAGTCTTTCCCAGTCAGGGGGTGGCTCAGATACGTCTGGGGAAGGAAGAGGTTTTCATTCTTTCCCTCCATCCTTTTGCCCCTGGACATTTTCTGAAGCTGCTCTTTGTGCCAAAGGGAAATCCAGGAGTACCTTTGACTGAGCTGGGAGGGGCTGGTTATCTTTGCACCCCCGCAGACCATGCACATAAGACCTGCCATCAAGAACAGTCGGGGGGGGGGGGGCTCTAGCCGATGCCCTCACCCTTTTATTGCCAAGGCATAAACCACAGCAGCTCTTTAGCTGTCTTGTAAATGTTACAGGCTCATTTGTCAGCCCTCTGAGTGCAGCTCCAGAGACCCTGACAACTGGTTCCGCTGGCCAACCTATTTCTATCACTGGCCTACAGTAAACGACAGAGTAGACCAGTAAAGAGGTAGAAGGAGGGTGGCTGCCAAATTGGTGCTAAAGCAAAAATTCCATGCGAACATAGAGGTTCCTTCTGAAGCAAAATATCTGAAGGATTTTGAGGGAAGTGATAAAATTTTGCAGGGTGCACTGTGCACAGAAAACAGGAATGCTGGTTAGCACACCCTTAATGTTGTTCATCCATTCCAATAAAGCCAAAGGGATTCAGGCGAGCCAACTGAGCTGAGCATAGCCCAGGAACATCCTGAGGTTCACCCTAAGATGTGTCCAGAATGGCCTAAGGCAAAGCAGAAAGTGGGGAGTCCTGAGCCCATATTTCATCTCCCGGATTCATTCAGAAAAGTCTTGTGGCTGTTATCTCAGTTCACAACAAGATGGTCTGTGGAGGAATGCATGTTTTTTGGAGGCCTGAACTCTTTTTAAACCCTTAAAAAAAGTTTTTCTCTGTCTTTGTAGAGTCCATGGTATGTGTGTCATCAGCCTTGCCTACCACAGCCTGATACATACAATGAGATGATCGCCACCTCACACCCCCCCTCACTAATTATACAGGTGGCAACTAGCAGGGAACTTTGGGCTACTCTAGAGAAATCTTTTCCTGGAGACTTCCAGAAAAGGTCCTTTAACTTGGCCTGTCCTGGCCATTTGGGAGGAAAAAGAGATGAGATGAGAAAACTCCAGGGCATGAGGAGGAGGAGGGGCTTTTCTGAAGCAGGCAGAACTCTCTGCTTTGGTCTGCTAGAGATGGTCATTGCCAGGTGCAGGACTGCAGGCTTGAGCAGAGGCTGAAAACTTTTTCAGTTAAGGGTGTGCATCTGGATACAATCAAACCAAAAATATACCCCTCCAAATACCCTTACATGATCCTGGGGATGGGTTTTCCCCTTTCCATGTCTCCCTGTTTCTATTGACTTCCCTGCTGCTCTTGTCAGTTCCAACTTAATCTGCCCCCCCCCCCGCCCCATCAATCTCCCTTGTTATTTCCTTTCTATTTTCTCACACAGTACTTGCTCTCCCCCCCTGCTTGGATTTGTTGTAAATCTGTGCTTTGAGATCATCCTTTTAAAACTTGCAATGCCAGTGGCACTGGGTTCTGCTGGGCATTCTGCACATATTACCTGGTTGTGCTGGGCTTGCAAAAAGCCCCCTTGCTTAGATTTCTTGTAACAGTGTGCTTTGAGAACAGTCCTTTTAAGCTTGTGGTGCCACCCAAGCTTGTAGTCCTTGGGTTCTGGTCAGCAAACTGGTTGTGTTGAGCTTCCAACTGTCCCCTTGTAGCATTGTGACAGTGAGCCTGGGTTCTGGTCAGCATTTCTGAATTGTTGGGAGAAACTAAGATTCTGTGAGCTGGAAAGACAGTGAAAAGTGTGGAGATTTCTTCTAGAATGGCTATAAACTGTGAGGTTCCTTTATTTGGGCCTTTGCTCTGTGTGGCTCTGTGAGTCAACTGAAGAAGCAAGACCCTGGTGGAGCAATGTTTTATTTGTGTGGACAACAGTGTGACATCCGAAAGAAGAAATTAACAGCAATTAACATGCATTTTTTCCTAAGCATTTGAATACTATATTTTTGTGAAAAAAATCTGATTTTTAATTCTGAGTTGCGCAGTGATTTCTGGTTTGTTGTGTCAACCTCCAGGTGGGGAAGGTTGGAGATGTCCCAGAATTACAACCAACCTCCCGATAACAGAGACTAGACTGCTGGGAGAAAGTGGCTGCTTTGCAGCGCAGAACCTGTGGCATTGCACCCCATGGCAGAACTTCCCCAAGCCCTCCCCTACCCAGAGCCTCCTCCAGATCAATAACAATGCTGGCTGGAAATGTTTTGGAGACATCGTGTGTCAGCATCTTGGTGCTTATAAACTCCCTGAAGGGGCTTTAGCTGGGGAATCATTTGATGTGCTGCCCAAGTGGCCCAGTTTGGGCCGGAGAAGGAAAGAAGCACCTCCTTTGATTGCTTTCCTGTCTGCCCATAAATCCACGGCTTCTCCAAAGAATATCCATTGAGACCAGTCCCTCTATGTATTCTGATACCCTGCAGAGGTGTCTCCAGTGACAGACTTTGCCATAAAGGAGCATGGAGAATATTATCCAGTGTGATTTGAAACTTTAGTGGGAAGGCTGCCAGAGCCAAGGGCTTCAGAGAAAGGCCTGCATCTCCAGATTGCTGAGGACTAGGAAGTCGGGGGGGGGGGGAGGGCATCATGTGCAATGGGATGAGAGGGGGGAGGGGGAGGAGCAGAGGTCCTTCTGAAGGGCTTCCTCCATATTAGAAACCACTCCCAATGAATGCTATCAAGTTCCTGGGAGCCGGCTCAGGCTGAGTGAGATTGGCCTTATCTTTGTTCATGTCATGTGGCCAGATCAGGGCTCCTGTCTGGAGTTTAGGCAGGATCTAGTATAAAAGTGTTAGGAGTTGTACTGGGGGGGGGAGGGGGGGAGGAGGGGATAGATTCTCTAGGCAGCCCAATTCCAAGTGGCCTCTGTTGTTTGGAGATGGGCCTCCTGGGCCTGGCCGACAGAAGCAGAATCCCTGGATTCAAGCAGCAGGGACCCAAAGGCCCCTGCCTGGGGATGGGTGAGCAGCAGGTGGAATGGCTTCTGCTCGGCTTCTCCCTGCCCTGCTGTTTGGCTTCCTGGAATGAGAATTCCTTTCATTGCGGGGGGGGGGGGGAGGGGGGAGTGAATCCTCCTTGCAGCATCCCCATTTGCAGTCTGACAGGGGGCTCCCTCGGCTGCCCCGCCCGCTGTGTGCCTCATCCAGAAAGGGCCGCACAGGGAGGAGCAGGATGAAATCTTTCCGGGAGTTTAGGGCGGCCGTTCCAACCTCCAAGTGAGCCTGGGAGCAGGGGGCAGAGAAATGGACCCCTGGAGAAAATGGCAGCTTAAGAGCGCAAACGCACTGCTGGGTTCCAGCCCCTTAGCACACCTACTACTACTACTACTACTACTACTACTACTACCAGTATCAGTATCAGTATCACCATTATTGTTTCCCTCCTCCCCGTCTTTCCTCCCGATCTGGCCTTGCCTCTCCTGCCCATGCCATGGAGGGAGACAGGAGGAAGCAAGGGGTGATGCGGCAGCAGCAGCAGCAGCTCCAGGAGAGAGTCCAGTGCCCCTAAATGAGCTGGTTCCAGCCCATTAACCATCTGTGTAACACCCCTGACCAAAGTGCTTAGAAATGAGAGCTAGGATTCTCAGGATGCTAACTGGGGCTCGTGACCCCATTCTCAGAATATGACCTGCAAAAAACTTAGTTACAGCCCTTCTGACCAATTTGTAAAGATACACTTAAAAGTATCAGCCAAAAAATGCCAAAAAAACGTTTGTTTATTATTCATTATTTATTAAATTGTTGGTGGCTTGATGATCTCCCTCCTATTGTGACACTCTGTCCCCGGAGGAAGATCAGCCACTGAAGGGATTTCCCCCAAATTCAGGCATCAGCGAGGTGCTGAGCAAGAAGCTCATAGTCAACTGCGTCAAACGTTGCTGAGAGGTCTAGTAATGCCAGCAGCATCACCCCCCCCCCCTCATTCCGGCTGGCGATGGAGGTGACTAGCTCTGTCTCTACCCCATGGCCAGGAAGGAAACCTGACGGAGATGGGCCTAGGACTGAAGCTTCTCCAGGAATGCCGGTGGTGGATCTGTAACAGTCCCCACCAATTTCCCCAGAAAGGCTAAGTGCAAGATGGGCCGATAATTGTTGGGCTCTCGGGGGCAGGTGTACCGCTGCCTCTTCCAATGAGGGAGAGGGTGATTATTCCTGGAGGGAGGCCCCTATTTTTATGCCTGTTGGTTTCAGGAGCCACAATGGCCATGGGACTAAGGAGCAAGTGGCTGCCTTTAGCATCTGGTCCACTTTGGTCAGTGTGAGTCATCTGAAGTGACTCAGTGTTCTATCCAGAGATGGCCAAGGGGGCTCTAGTTCACTTTCTGTCTCTAAGGATGGAGGGAGGTCATGGCAGAGCGTCTAGATTTTGTCTGCAAAATGACTCGCAAATGCCTCACAGCTGATATCCAATTTGGTGCCCTTCTGCTAGGGCAGTGAGAGATCGAACTGTGCTAAACAATGTTAAGAACGACCTGAAATAATGAAACTCTCAGCACTGAGGGAGTTACACCACATTTCAAGCTCTGTCCAGTCTGGCTGTCAGCTCGGGAAGTCTGCATGGCAGCGAGAACCAGATGCAAAGTGCCCAGCAGGCTGCCCCATGCCATTCACCGAGGGAGGGAGGGAGGGAGGGAGGGGCCTCCCAGCACCTCAGGCCCAGCTCCTTCCTTCTGCTTGCAGTGCGCTATGATTGGACGCAATCAGAGGACTGCGCTCTATGGCATTATTTAAAGTTCCCTGTAATTGTACTGGCTCAACATTCATGTTACACCCTTCCCCTCCCCCTTTTCCTTTCATTGTTTTCCTTTTGTCTTGCTTTTAGACGGCAATCTTTCATCTGGCATCTGTTTTATTTAACCTTGTAAAGCTCTGCAGCACTGATGATGTTCTATAAACAGTGTTACTCACACTAATAATGACTCTAAAGTTCTGAATGCTGGAGACTCACATGGAGACGTGCTCACAATGTTTGGGGCCCTGGAAATTCAGAGGCTGCTCTGGAGACTGACGTTTGTGGGGAGGAGGGGTCAGGAAGCATTCTGCTTATGCTCAGAGGTTTGGCTGATTATACTCTGCTCTTTCTACTGCTCTGAGCCTTGCTAAGTCACCAGACTTCTGCTGGGCCTTTATTTCTACGGGCCATTTGTTGGAACACAGCAACAGAAAACCAAGGGGGGTCAGGGAAGAAAATGGTCTGGAGCCCCTGTCTCTGTGGGGCCACCTCTTCCGCTCGTTCCCCCAAGGAGCATCAAGATCAAGGATCAGAACTTGCTCAGGACCCCCGGCCTGAACGAGGCGCGACTGGCCCTTTTGCCCGGGCCCTGCCCAGTGGCAGACTCTCCCCGGCGAGGTCAGGGCCCGGTGGAAAGGCCAGCTAGCCAGAGCGGTTCCCGTGGCTGAGGCCAGGAAGCGACAGGGCCTGGGGATGCCTGTCCTCAAACACCGACTCGCCTGATAGAAACGAATCCCCCTCCATAAGGGGTCTGGGACGATTCTTAAAATAACCTAATTTAAACGTATATGTTGTTTTATTAGTTTACGTGCATGTTGTGTAAGGAGCCAATTGGGAAGTAGTATTATTATTAGTTAGCACTTTGGGGTATTTCCCCATTTCCTACTAGAGCGACTGCCTCAGTCCAGACCCATAAGTCAGCCGGAACTGTCTTCGAAAAGATTCCCTCCAGTCAGGGAAAAGTCCTGTGCACGTACTCCAAGGTGCCCTCACAGGTGCCAGAATGCTTGGGGGTAAAGAGGCCCCTCTCCCCCCCTGACATGCTGCTGTCCTTAGCATGCGGCTGTCATGAGGGCTGGGTAGATTGCCAGCCTCCAGGTGGGAACTGGAGATCTCCTGGAATTCCCTCTGAGCGCTGTTCCTTGGAGAAAGAGGCTGCTTGGGCGAAGAGATTCCACAGCAGTTCCTCCCCTCCCTGGCCTCCACCCTAGCCACGTCCAAACCTCCAGGAATTCCCCACCCCCACGTTGGCAGCCCAGAGGTCTCGGGCCAGGGCAGAAGCGAGAGGGCCACCCTGCTGCCGACGGGTGAACTCTGCCTGACCGGTCTGTCTGTGGCCAGGGGTGGGAGAATCTGTGCAGGGAACTGTGTCCTTTCCTTGTGTCTTTGAATGTCTTTCTTCTCCATGTGGGCTGGTATTTTAAAAATCCCTACCCCATAGTTTTGGTAAGAAGAATGTTTTCTCAGTCATGTTCTCTCTGGCCCCTGCTCTCTCCCCCGCTGTTCCCAGAGCCAGAGCGTCATGTCTGATAGAAAAGCATTTGGAGATTCTGTCCCCTCCCACTTCCCTGCTTACACTGTCCCTACACCTCTGGAGCTGGATGCCTGCCCAGAAATGAGAGTCATTTGTCCGGAGATCCAGGGTCCCCTTTCTTCCCAAGTGCTTCTCAGGCACAAAAGTGCCAACCCTTGGAAAGCCAACCCCAAAACAAACCCATGTCCCCTGCATGGCTGTGGCTGAATGACGGACCACTCTGTCAGAGCTGATCGGGGCAAAAGGGCTCCCTTCGGCTGCCTGTGGCAGCACCAGAAAAAAACAAGTCCTGTGTTCAGAAGTGCAAGAAACCCTTGTTGCCACAGAGCCCGTCTCTGCTCTGCAAGGCCCAAGGAAGCCCGTCGCTTCCAGGCAAGCCAGACAGCTGGTGGTTGAGAAGGCCGAAAACCAGAGCTGCCAACTCCAGGTGAGACTAGGGGGTGGACCCTGGAGAGGACAGGTGGGACAGGATCCAGCCTACAAAATTGCCTTTTCCTCGGGTGGGGTGGGGGCAGTCTGAACTCCAGACTCCGGCCCAGCTGGCCTTTGGTTTCCTTACAACCCCTGGTGCTGCTTGCAGGGCTGGGGCAAACTCCATAGTTCCTGTAGGGAGGGGGAGTCAAGGGGGCAGGTTATGAGGAGCCCCATGAATGAAGAGCTTCCCCACAAGAAACGGAGGCCGCTGGTGCATCCCCTGAGTATCCAACAACAAAGTGGGGGGGAAAAACAGCTCTTCTCCTCGTCAGTGAAAACATCTCGCTGATGTGCAGCAGGGCAGCAAGTTTTGCCACACTAGCCCCCCCCCGCCCATGTTTTCAATACTCAAAAGAGTCCTGAAGCAGCTTATGACCACCTGCTCTTCCCCACCCCACAGCAGGCACTTTCTGAGGTGGGGGAAGGGGAGAGGGCTGAGAGAGTCCTGAGAGAACTGTGACCAGCCCAAGGTCACCAGGTGGAGGAGGAAGATAGGGGAATCAATGCCACAACACCACACTGCACTTATATGTAAGATCTGCCACTTTTCAGGGGGATAGGAGAGAGGCAGCATTATTTGGAAATAATAACGTATTTAAATAATGTATTTAAATTGCTTGTTGTATTGAGATCATCTTGGGTGTGATGCAATGTGCTTCCAGCAGCTCATGCACAAATTATAATGGGTTGGTCTAGATCCATCATGTCTGCGATTGACAGCGTGCATCTCCACACTTTTTTTGTTTAGTGTTGTTTTCCGGCTAACATGGAAATGTGCGGATTTCTCTATGAGGTAATAACATTATCTGACTATATCCTCAAATAATGAAATGGAGTAAGACTGGATAAGACCAGGAATGTTCAAATTTGGTTTCCGCTAGGCAGGAGCTTGTGGTGTCTCTCTTCTTTGTAGTGGAGAGTGGCTCATTTTTCTTGGACCACATTTACACAGTTTATAGCCCCGTATTATTAAAACTTCTCTAGGAAATAAATGAAAGGCTGGACCTTAAACAAACATTTTCCATCTCATTGGCTTCCTGTGTGGTCCTTCCGTCACTGGGGGAAATAGCCCCGCAGACTTGCTTCCCTTTCTGAGCGATTAGCCCAAGAATGTGCAGAACACTGAGATCCAGAAAGCTGCTTACAAAGAGCTCCAGATCATCTAGCTCAGGGTGGCTAAACTGTCCTCTCCAGATGTCCACAGACTACAATTCCCATGAGGCCTTGCAACTGACACTTGTAAATAATGAAGTAACTTGGATTTGAAATCTTTCAGAACTGCTGACTTTTTCATTCTTAGGATTTATTTCTTTATTCAGAAGATTTGTAGGTGTTGTTTCCACTTTAAATGAAGTTTAAAAAGAAATCTGTACACAGCCCGTGGCGCCACGGGCGCCACGGACAGTATAAAGGAGTAAGGGGTGGTGGGGAGGAGTTAGGGCGGGACCGGTCCGGGATAAAAACTCGGAGGGGTCCAATCAGGAGCCGCGAAGCGGCTCCTGATTGGCCCCTCCAAATGTCCATCCCGGCCCAAGCAGGCAATGGGGAGCCGCGCGAAGCGCGGCTCCCCATTCCCTGCTTCACTGGCAAGGGAGCACCCGCCAGCCGCGCATAGCGCGGCTGGCGGGTGCTCCCTGCCTGGCGGACTGACGCGGCTGCCGGGGACTCCCGTCCGTTCTTCTGACGGACCTCTCAAAATGGCCGCCGCCCCCGACAGCCAGCAGCCGCCTCTGCCGCCGCCAGCTGGCCGCCGCTGAAAATGGCCGCCGCAGCCTTTCGCAGCTCCAAGCCGAGAGCCAGCAGAAAAAAAACCCTGTAGGAGCCTTTCGCAGCTCCAAGCCGAGAGCCAGCAGAAAAAAAACCCTGTAGGAGCCTTTCGCAGCTCCAAGCCGAGAGCCAGCAGAAAAACAAACCCTCTAGGAGCCTTTCGCAGCTCCAAGCCGAGAGCCAGCAGAAAAACAAACCCTCTAGGAGCCTTTCGCAGCTCCAAGCCGAGAGCCAGCAGAAAGAAAAACCCTGTAGGAGCCTTTCGCAGCTCCAAGCCGAGAGCCAGCAGAAAAAAAAACCCTGTAGGAGCCTTTCGCAGCTCCAAGCCGAGAGCCAGCAGAAAAAAAAACCCTGTAGGAGCCTTTCGCAGCTCCAAGCCGAGAGCCAGCAGAAAGAAAAACCCTGTAGGAGCCTTTCGCAGCTCCAAGCCGAGAGCCAGCAGAAAGAAAAACCCTGTAGGAGCCTTTCGCAGCTCCAAGCCGAGAGCCAGCAGAAAAAAAAACCCTGTAGGAGCCTTTCGCAGCTCCAAGCCGAGAGGCAGCAGAAAGAAAAACCCTGTAGGAGCCTTTCGCAGCTCCAAGCCGAGAGCCAGCAGAAAAAAAAACCCTGTAGGAGCCTTTCGCAGCTCCAAGCCGAGAGCCAGCAGAAAGAAAAACCCTGTAGGAGCCTTTCGCAGCTCCAAGCCGAGAGCCAGCAGAAAAAAAAACCCTGTAGGAGCCTTTCCCAGCTCCAAGCCGAGAGCCAGCAGAAAAAAAAACCCTGTAGGAGCCTTTCCCAGCTCCAAGCCGAGAGCCAGCAGAAAAAAAAACCCTGTAGGAGCCTTTCGCAGCTCCAAGCCGAGAGCCAGCAGAAAGAAAAACCCTGTAGGAGCCTTTCGCAGCTCCAAGCCGAGAGCCAGCAGAAAGAAAAACCCTGTAGGAGCCTTTCGCAGCTCCAAGCCGAGAGCCAGCAGAAAAAAAAACCCTGTAGGAGCCTTTCGCAGCTCCAAGCCGAGAGCCAGCAGAAAAAAAAACCCTGTAGGAGCCTTTCGCAGCTCCAAGCCGAGAGCCAGCAGAAAGAAAAACCCTGTAGGAGCCTTTCGCAGCTCCAAGCCGAGAGCCAGCAGAAAAAAAAACCCTGTAGGAGCCTTTCGCAGCTCCAAGCCGAGAGGCAGCAGAAAGAAAAACCCTGTAGGAGCCTTTCGCAGCTCCAAGCCGAGAGCCAGCAGAAAGAAAAACCCTGTAGGAGCCTTTCGCACCTCCAAGCCGAGAGCCAGCAGAAAGAAAAACCCTGTAGGAGCCTTTCGCACCTCCAAGCCTTTCCTAGCTCCAAGCCGAGAGGCAGCAGAAAAAAAAACCCTGTAGGAGTCTTTCGCAGCTCCAAGCCGAGAGGCAGCAGAAAGAAAAACCCTGTAGGAGCCTTTCGCAGCTCCAAGCCGGCACGCCCACGAGAGCCAGCAGAAAAGCATTAACCCTGTAGGAGCCTTTCGCAGCTCCAAGCCGAGAGCCAGCAGAAAGAAAAACCCTGTAGGAGCCTTTCGCAGCTCCAAGCCGAGAGCCAGCAGAAAAAAAAACCCTGTAGGAGCCTTTCGCAGCTCCAAGCCGAGAGCCAGCAGAAAGAAAAACCCTGTAGGAGCCTTTCGCAGCTCCAAGCCGAGAGCCAGCAGAAAAACAAACCCTGTAGGAGCCTTTCGCAGCTCCAAGCCGAGAGCCAGCAGAAAAACAAACCCTGTAGGAGCCTTTCGCAGCTCCAAGCCGAGAGCCAGCAGAAAAACAAACCCTCTAGGAGCCTTTCGCAGCTCCAAGCCGAGAGCCAGCAGAAAAACAAACCCTGTAGGAGCCTTTCGCAGCTCCAAGCCGAGAGCCAGCAGAAAAAAAAACCCTGTAGGAGCCTTTCGCAGCTCCAAGCCGAGAGCCAGCAGAAAAACAAACCCTGTAGGAGCCTTTCGCAGCTCCAAGCCGAGAGCCAGCAGAAAGAAAAACCCTGTAGGAGCCTTTCGCAGCTCCAAGCCGAGAGCCAGCAGAAAAAAAAACCCTGTAGGAGCCTTTCGCAGCTCCAAGCCGAGAGCCAGCAGAAAAAAAAACCCTGTAGGAGCCTTTCGCAGCTCCAAGCCGAGAGCCAGCAGAAAGAAAACCCCTGTAGGAGCCTTTCGCAGCTCCAAGCCGAGAGCCAGCAGAAAAAGAAACCATCTAGGAGCCTTTCGCAGCTCCAAGCCGAGAGCCAGCAGAAAAAAAAACCCTGTAGGAGCCTTTCGCAGCTCCAAGCCGAGAGCCAGCAGAAAAACAAACCCTCTAGGAGCCTTTCGCAGCTCCAAGCCGAGAGCCAGCAGAAAAACAAACCCTGTAGGAGCCTTTCGCAGCTCCAAGCCGAGAGCCAGCAGAAAGAAAAACGCTGCAGGAGCCTTTCGCAGCTCCAAGCCGAGAGCCAGCAGAAAAAAAAACCCTGTAGGAGCCTTTCGCAGCTCCAAGCCGAGAGCCAGCAGAAAGAAAAACCCTGTAGGAGCCTTTCGCAGCTCCAAGCCGAGAGCCAGCAGAAAAAAAAACCCTGTAGGAGCCTTTCGCAGCTCCAAGCCGAGAGGCAGCAGAAAGAAAAACCCTGTAGGAGCCTTTCGCAGCTCCAAGCCGAGAGCCAGCAGAAAGAAAAACCCTGTAGGAGCCTTTCGCAGCTCCAAGCCGAGAGCCAGCAGAAAGAAAAACCCTGTAGGAGCCTTTCGCACCTCCAAGCCGAGAGCCAGCAGAAAGAAAAACCCTGTAGGAGCCTTTCGCAGCTCCAAGCCGAGAGCCAGCAGAAAGAAAAACCCTGTAGGAGCCTTTCGCACCTCCAAGCCGAGAGCCAGCAGAAAGAAAAACCCTGTAGGAGCCTTTCGCAGCTCCAAGCCGAGAGCCAGCAGAAAAACAAACCCTCTAGGAGCCTTTCGCAGCTCCAAGCCGAGAGCCAGCAGAAAAACAAACCCTGTAGGAGCCTTTCGCAGCTCCAAGCCGAGAGCCAGCAGAAAGAAAAACCCTGCAGGAGCCTTTCGCAGCTCCAAGCCGAGAGCCAGCAGAAAGAAAAACCCTGTAGGAGCCTTTCGCAGCTCCAAGCCGAGAGCCAGCAGAAAGAAAAACCCTGTAGGAGCCTTTCGCAGCTCCAAGCCGAGAGCCAGCAGAAAAAAAAACCCTGTAGGAGCCTTTCGCAGCTCCAAGCCGAGAGGCAGCAGAAAGAAAAACCCTGTAGGAGCCTTTCGCAGCTCCAAGCCGAGAGGCAGCAGAAAGAAAAACCCTGTAGGAGCCTTTCGCAGCTCCAAGCCGAGAGCCAGCAGAAAGAAAAACCCTGTAGGAGCCTTTCGCACCTCCAAGCCGAGAGCCAGCAGAAAGAAAAACCCTGTAGGAGCCTTTCGCAGCTCCAAGCTGAGAGCCAGCAGAAAGAAAAACCCTGTAGGAGCCTTTCGCACCTCCAAGCCGAGAGCCAGCAGAAAGAAAAACCCTGTAGGAGCCTTTCGCACCTCCAAGCCGAGAGCCAGCAGAAAGAAAAACCCTCTAGGAGCCTTTCGCAGCTCCAAGCCGAGAGCCAGCAGAAAAAAAAACCCTGTAGGAGCCTTTCGCAGATCCAAGCCGAGAGCCAGCAGAAAGAAAAACCCTGTAGGAGCCTTTCGCACCTCCAAGCCGAGAGCCAGCAGAAAGAAAAACCCTGTAGGAGCCTTTCGCAGCTCCAAGCCGAGAGCCAGCAGAAAGAAAAACCCTGTAGGAGCCTTTCGCACCTCCAAGCCGAGAGCCAGCAGAAAGAAAAACCCTGTAGGAGCCTTTCGCACCTCCAAGCCGAGAGGCAGCAGAAAGAAAAACCCTGTAGGAGCCTTTCGCAGCTCCAAGCCGAGAGCCAGCAGAAAGAAAAACCCTGTAGGAGCCTTTCGCAGCTCCAAGCCGAGAGCCAGCAGAAAAAAAACCCTGTAGGAGCCTTTCGCAGCTCCAAGCCGAGAGCCAGCAGAAAAACAAACCCTGTAGGAGCCTTTCGCAGCTCCAAGCCGAGAGGCAGCAGAAAGAAAAACCCTGTAGGAGCCTTTCGCAGCTCCAAGCCGAGAGCCAGCAGAAAAAAAACCCTGTAGGAGCCTTTCGCAGCTCCAAGCCGAGAGCCAGCAGAAAAAAAACCCTGTAGGAGCCTTTCGCAGCTCCAAGCCGAGAGCCAGCAGAAAAACAAACCCTGTAGGAGCCTTTCGCAGCTCCAAGCCGAGAGCCAGCAGAAAAAAAAACCCTGTAGGAGCCTTTCGCAGATCCAAGCCGAGAGCCAGCAGAAAGAAAAACCCTGTAGGAGCCTTTCGCACCTCCAAGCCGAGAGCCAGCAGAAAGAAAAACCCTGTAGGAGCCTTTCGCAGCTCCAAGCCGAGAGCCAGCAGAAAAAAAACCCTGTAGGAGCCTTTCGCAGCTCCAAGCCGAGAGCCAGCAGAAAAAAAACCCTCTAGGAGCCTTTTGCACCTCCAAGCCGAGAGCCAGCAGAAAGAAAAACCCTCTAGGAGCCTTTCGCAGCTCCAAGCCGAGAGCCAGCAGAAAAAAAAACCCTGTAGGAGCCTTTCGCAGATCCAAGCCGAGAGCCAGCAGAAAGAAAAACCCTGTAGGAGCCTTTCGCACCTCCAAGCCGAGAGCCAGCAGAAAGAAAAACCCTGTAGGAGCCTTTCGCAGCTCCAAGCCGAGAGCCAGCAGAAAGAAAAACCCTGTAGGAGCCTTTCGCAGCTCCAAGCCGAGAGCCAGCAGAAAGAAAAACCCTGTAGGAGCCTTTCGCACCTCCAAGCCGAGAGGCAGCAGAAAGAAAAACCCTGTAGGAGCCTTTCGCAGCTCCAAGCCGAGAGCCAGCAGAAAGAAAAACCCTGTAGGAGCCTTTCGCAGCTCCAAGCCGAGAGCCAGCAGAAAAAAAACCCTGTAGGAGCCTTTCGCAGCTCCAAGCCGAGAGCCAGCAGAAAAACAAACCCTGTAGGAGCCTTTCGCAGCTCCAAGCCGAGAGGCAGCAGAAAGAAAAACCCTGTAGGAGCCTTTCGCAGCTCCAAGCCGAGAGCCAGCAGAAAAAAAACCCTGTAGGAGCCTTTCGCAGCTCCAAGCCGAGAGCCAGCAGAAAAAAAACCCTGTAGGAGCCTTTCGCAGCTCCAAGCCGAGAGCCAGCAGAAAAACAAACCCTGTAGGAGCCTTTCGCAGCTCCAAGCCGAGAGCCAGCAGAAAAAAAAACCCTGTAGGAGCCTTTCGCAGCTCCAAGCCGAGAGCCAGCAGAAAGAAAAACCCTGTAGGAGCCTTTCCCAGCTCCAAGCCGAGAGCCAGCAGAAAAAAAACCCTGTAGGAGCCTTTCCCAGCTCCAAGCCGAGAGCCAGCAGAAAGAAAAACCCTGTAGGAGCCTTTCGCAGCTCCAAGCCGAGAGCCAGCAGAAAGAAAAACCCTGTAGGAGCCTTTCGCAGCTCCAAGCCGAGAGGCAGCAGAAAAAAAAAACCCCTGGAGGAGCCTTTCGCCGCTTCAAGCCGGCGCCCTGGGAGCCCGGGCAGCCGCCCACAGCGCAGCTGCTGGGTGCTCCCTGCCCTCATGGCCCCAGAACACAATGGAGCCGCCGGGAAAGCAGCAGAAGAACAAAAAAATGCAGAGGAGCCGCCACAGCCCAGCGCACCACACCTGGGACTCCCTGGCAAAAACTACAAGACGCCGAGGAGCCGCCGCCCGCCTCCTCTTTCAGGTAGCCTGTCCCTCGCTCTGTCCCTCGCCTGCCGCTCGCTCTGGTCCCCACCTGCTAGCGCCCATTGTCTTCTTCATACAATGGGCTTTTTTACTAGTAATAAATAAAGCAAAACAGTAGAACTGAAAAGTAAATAAGTCAGAAAAAATGTCAGACCTCAAAAAAGCTTCTGTTGAAATTTCAACACCCTTCTGTGTAGTTCGTTATGCTAACGGAGAATGACAGCCTCTAAGTTCAATCAGTAAACAGGGCAAGATTTTAATCTGGTTGTTCCAGCTTCTTATCTGACATCTTTACTACAATCTCATGCTGGTTCTCTGAAGTCTCCGAAGCCTACTCTTAAATGATGGCCAAACAGCAAGTATTTTATTTCTTTACAATATTTATATCCTGCTTTTCTGTTGGAGCTGGGGCAGTCCAGGTGATGTGGTTTATTATTTGTTGATGTTCAAGTTCCCAGAGAGCTGCCTCAAGCCTGCCGTCTGCTAAGGTTCTTAGAAAAAATGCTGCACCGGGATGGCCTGGGTTGGGCTCTTTCCCAAAAATCCTCCGTATGCACGCTTCCCTTGAAAAATTAAAATCCATTAGTGATCTACTGAGATTCTGCTAAAAATAGCAGAACATTCAAGACTATTATAGCCTACTCATATGGAAAGACTGCAGTGCCAGAATATCCACAACCAGTCTGAAATAGTGCACTGGGGGTTAAAATCCTCCCCAAACAGTTTAAAAAACAACAACAATGTACTTTCAGTGGCTCTTGTGGCTGTTGCTAAGCATCATAACACTATTGCCCACTTTCAAGCCTGGGATTCTGTCCGTAAAAGGCAGGGGGGGGGGACGACTAGGCCCTAAGGGATGTTTTGGCGTTAAAGGGAAGACTCCTCAGGACCAGGTCAGCTAGCAACCACTTGGCCACTTGTACCATCTTCTTTGCTTGAGTCACCCAGCTGTTTGCCATCACATGAACAACAGTGTGGCATAGTGCTTAGAGTCTCAGATTAGGGCTTGAATCCCCTAAACTCTGCCATGAGTCCATCAGATACTCTCAGCCTCAGCTGCTTCACAGGGTCAGTGGAGGAGAGGGAGACAATGTAAGTCACTTTGTATCCTCATTCAGGAGGCAAGTGAGGTATAAATGAAATTTGTAACATAAATAAAGCCCGACTGGGGTGGTGAGAGGAGTTGGGACTCATTGCCTACCTGATTGGTTCTCTGTCCAAAGAATGGCCCATCAGGTAGCCTGTCCCACCCATAGCTGCATGCCCACATGGAAGAAATGCCAGGCAGCGAGTGGGAGCTGGGAGGGAGGGGAGGTGGGCCTGGGACTATGGACCTGGGGGAGAGGGAGGCAGCCTCCACCAGCACTCCTCCTACCCCAGGCAGCCCCAGCCGTGGTTTGCCAGGCCTCATCAGAGCTGTCTGGGCCAGGGGGGAGGGAGGGAGAGAACCCACCGTGCCAGGGCTCCCCCTGCAGCCTCGCCAGGCCCTGCCCAGGGAGGGAGGGAGGAAGCCTGCCCCTACCAGCACTCCCCCCCCCCAAGCATCCTTAGCCACAGCCTGGGGGGGGCAAGCTATTGACTGTTGCATTTTTCATACAATGGACTTTTCTGCTAGTAAATAGTAAATGTAGTTGAAGATGGGTCGTGAGTAGGAAAGAGAAAAGAAAGCAGGGAAAGATGATGGAATGAGGGCCAGAGGCAATAGTGTGAGGAAGCAGATATAGGGGGAACTGAGGAGCCCATCCTAGGTATGGGTTTTCAGCTGCCCAACAGAGTCTGGCTTGCAGATGACACTGATCAACCTGAGCGGGCTTTTCTCAGGGAGTGGCTGTGAGGGGGACAGAAGGAGGGCAAACTGAGTGGGGGGGCTGGATGGTGGGAAGGAGAGAAGGAGGTGGGAGAAAATGAGAGGCTATGGAAAGGGAAACAAGAAATACCCCCTGAAAGTCCTTGCGGGTCTCCCACTTGTCTGTCCTGATTTTGTATCCACCTAAAAAGGGCTGTTTATTTCTATAATTCCAAGGGGAAAGTTAGTTTCAGGAGGGGAGTGTCAGCCACCATTATTAGCAGACGCATAGTACCATCTCTCTTTCCCAGTTGCCCTCCCATACATCTGGCATCTGACTTTGTTCGGAAGTCTCATCTTTGTCCATATGTCTGCTGTCGAAACAAGCAGCCTGATAGATATCTAACCATGAATGGCTGACAGATAGATCTACCATTGAGACAAGAGCAAGCCAAAACAATCTCTATGAGTGAATAGAGGCCGGAAGAAATATGCAAGGGAACTGGAATCCCAATTGGATTATCTTGACAAATTTCATCAGGGGTTGGATTCTAGTCAGCATGGCCTGCAGCCTTAATCGAAAGCACACCCCAGGACAGCATAACCCTACGTCTGCATGGCTTCCATTAGTAACTAGACCTTTTTGTTTTCAAACATGACATAGTTAATGCACCACAGAAAACAAACACGCACACAAGAAATGAGCTGCCAAGCATAAACAAAGAAAGACCACTAAAATATGAGAAGCAGTCCAGGGGGAAACAGGAGGCAGCACCGAAGATGAAAAAATGCAACTTGAGGAGGACAAAGGAGAGGAAGAAGTGCAGGGAACATCTGGATCTGTTGGCAGATGTTTTGGCCTGCTGTGATTGTCTAGGAACACCACCTTGGTGTGATTAATCCAACCAAATTCACATCTTTCCTTTTTGGGGGGGAGGGGAGCTCACATTTCTCATTGAACATCTCTCTGCTTCAAAGCTGACACCTGTGATGTGGAAGAATGAGGAATGGTTCGCAGCCTCTTTTTCTAGCTGTGTCACAGCATGATAGAGACTCTTTGAATTTTGCTGAAACTTAGCTTGGGAATCTTCCAAAAGGATGCCAAAATCCTTTGCCTTATTAAAAAAGTACAGCCATAGATAGAGTACACCTCTGTCCTCTCTTTTCTCAAACTTCTTTTCTGCCTTTGGGAAACTCACAAACCAAAAAAAGATAAATACTGTCTAGACACACACGGAGCAACCGACTTGCTACCGGTGGAAATCACTCCAAGTATCTACAGGTTTGGCAGAATCTCTATCTTATGCAAAAGTCTGAAGAACGTTTGAAGATTCATGTTCTGAAGTATTCTCAGCGGAGCAAACCAATCCCAGCAGTAGCCAAATAGCTCAGGAAAATCAAGAGACCTCTTCCTAGGATCCGTAGAATTCTTCCTTCCAAACTGTCAGGTCCAATGCCAGGTGTGCGGTGTGTGCCAGGTGTCTCGTGTCAGCAACAGATGTCCCCAGGGCTGCCGACACAACTCACACCTGCAATGGACAATCTGTTTCCTCTGCATTTCACCCAAATTGGTCTGCATTTGGATGTCCTGCTCCGGAAACCCCCCTGAGGTATGCCAAGGAAAACAGCCAGAGTATTGGTGCGGTTGGCAGAATGGCTGCATATCCCTTCCAGGAACCCGAGCAGAGCAGAAGGACCTTCCCTTCCCATCTTAAATGTCACCTGCTCTCTCTTTTGTGTGTCACTTTCAAGTGTTCTGTGAATCACACATATGGACTATTTTTTTTGTACATTTCTTTAAGCTACTGAATGTTGGTGTTTGTTGGGTTATTTTTATACTCTGGCTGTTTTTATGCTGTGAATTTAATGGCTTTTAAATTTGCTTTGGTGATGATTTTATTGCACCATGTTATTTTCTGAGCCAGCTCAAACAATTCATTGGAAAGGTCACCAAAGTGCAGGCAGATCAGCAGGATCCAGGGAACAAACAGGCCAGCTTACAGACTAGGTGTGATTGGAGGAAGGTCCTTCCAGCACCTGTAACAACCTGCTGATCCATTAACAAGGCAGGGTTCAGAAGTTCCCTTCTAGGTCTTCACTAGATCCTCCAGGGAAGCCTTAACTCTGAGTCCAACTAAGAAGTTACAGCCAGAAATATGTTTTCCATGGAAAGCACCAAAAGTGGATATGAAATAAAATGGGAAAATGTATTGAATGAAAACAAATACATTTCAGAATGAAAAATGAAAGCAGACAACACCATTTGTTGTTGTTGTTATGTGCGAAGTCGTGTCCGACCCATCGCGACCCCATGGACAATGATCCTCCAGGCCTTCCTGTCCTCTACCATTCCCCGGAGTCCATTTAAGTTTGCACCTACTGCTTCAGTGACTCCATCCAGCCACCTCATTCTCTGTCGTCCCCTTCTTCTTTTGCCCTCGATCGCTCCCAGCATTAGGCTCTTCTCCAGGGAGTCCTTCCTTCTCATGAGGTGGCCAAAATATTTGAGTTTCATCTTCAGGATCTGGCCTTCTAAAGAGCAGTCAGGGCTGATCTCCTCTAGGACTGACCGGTTTGTTCGCCTTGCAGTCCAAGGGACTCGCAAGAGTCTTCTCCAGCACCAGAGTTCAAAAGCCTCAATTCTTTGACGCTCGGCCTTCCTTATGGTCCAACTTTCGCAGCCATACATTGCAACTGGGAAGACCATAGCCTTGACTAAACGCACTTTTGTTGGCAGGGTAATGTCTCTGCTTTTTAGGATGCTGTCTAGATTTGCCATAGCTTTCCTCCCCAGGCGCAAGCGTCTTTTAATTTCTTTGCTGCAGTCCCCATCTGCAGTGATCTTGGAGCCCAGGAAAATAAAATCTGTCACTATCTCCATTTCTTCCCCTTCTATTTGCCAGGAATTGAGAGGGCCGGATGCCATGATCTTTGTTTTCTTGATGTTGAGTTTCAAGCCAACTTTTGCACTCTCCTCCTTCACCCGCATCAACAGGCTCTTTAGTTCCTCTTCACTTTCTGCCATTAGAGTGGTATCATCTGCATATCTGAGGTTGTTGATATTTCTCCCTGCAATCTTGATCCCAATTTGTGACTCCTCTAATCCCGCATTTCTCATGATGTGCTCTGCATACAAGTTAAATAGGCAAGGCGACAGTATACAGCCTTGCCGAACTCCTTTCTCAATTTTGAACCAGTCAGTGATTCCATGTTCAGTTCTCACTGTTGCTTCTTGACCTGCATATAAATTTCTCAAGAGACAAATAAGATGCTCTGGTATTCCCATCTCTTTAAGAACTTGCCACAATTTGTTGTGCTCCACACAATCAAAGGCTTTAGCATAGTCAATGAAGCAGAAGTAGACGTTCTTCTGGTACTCCCTAGCTTTCTCCATGATCCAGCGTATGTTGGCAATTTGATCTCTAGTTCCTCTGCCTCTTCGAAATCCTGCCTGTACTTCTGGAAGTTCTCGGTCCACATATTGCTGGAGCCTAGCTTGTAGGATTTTGAGCATAACTTTGCTAGCATGAGAAATTAGTGCAATGGTGCGGTAGTTTGAACATTCTTTGGCATTGCCCTTCTTTGGGATTGGAATGTAAACTGACCTTTTCCAATCCTGTGGCCATTGTTGAGTTTTCCAAATTTGCTGGCATATTGAGTGTAGCACTTTTACTGCATCGTCCTTTAAGATTTTGAATAGTTCAACTGGAATGCTGTCACTACCACTAGCTTTATTGTTGCTCAGACTTCCTAAGGCCCATTTGACTTCACATTCCAGGATGTCTGGCTCCAGGTCAGTAACTACCCCATTGTGGTCATCAGGGATGTTAAGCTCGCTCTTGTATAGTTCTTCTGTATAATTTTGCCACCTTTGTTTAATCTCTTCTGCTTCTGTGAGGTCCCTACCATTTTGGTCCCTTATCATACCCACCTTTGCATGAAACGTTCTCTTCATATCTCCAATTTTCTTGAAAAGATCTCTGGTCCTCCCCATTCTATTGTTTTCTTCTATTTGTTTGCACTGTTCATTTAAGAAGGCATTCTTATCTCTTCTAGCTTTTCTCTGGAATTCTGCATTCAATTGGGTGTATCTTTCTCTTTCTCCCTTGCCTTTCACTTCCCTTCTCTCCTTAGCTATTTGTAAAGCTTCCTCAGACAGCCATTTTGATTTCTTGCATTTCTTTTTCTTTGGGATGGTTTTAGTTGCTACCTCTTGTACAATGTTGCGAACCTCCGTCCATAGTTCTTCAGGCACTCTGTCTATCAGATCTAATTCCTTAAATCTATTTGTCACCTCCACTGTGTATTCGTCGGGGATATGATTTAGTTCATACCTGAGTGGCCTAGTGCTTTTCCCTACTTTCTTCAATTTAAGCCTAAATTTTGCAACAAGAAGCTCATGATCTGAACCACAATCAGCTCCTGGTCTTGTTTTTATTGACTGGATAGAACTTTTCCATCTTTGGCTGCAGAGCACATAGTCAATCTGATTTCTGTGTTGACCGTCTGGTGATGTCCATGTGTAGAGTCGTCTCTTGGGTTGCTGGAAAAGAGTGTTTGCTATGACCATTGTATTCTCTTGACAAAATTCTACCAGCCTGTGCCCTGCTTCATTTTGTACTCCAAGGCCAAACTTGCCTGTTATCCCGGTTATCTTTTGGCTTCCTACTTTAGCATTCCAATCCCCCATGATGATAAGCACATCATTTTTGGGCGTTGCTTCTAGAAGGTGTTGTAGGGCTTCATAGAACTGATCAACTTCATCCTCTTCAGCAGCAGTGGTTGGGGCGTAGACCTGAATCACTGTGATGTTGAATGGTTTGCCTTGGATTCGAACTGAGATCATTCTGTCATTTTGGGGATTGTATCCCATTGGATACAACACCATTGGTTCACACTTAACTCACTACCTTTCTTGCTTCCCTTTCTCCCTCAGTTGATGCCACATTGTGTACTTTTAAAGGAATGGCTTGTTCCATTGCACCAATAAATCAGAACGGCACATGTGAAAAATCAAGCGGTGAGCACCTGGCTAGCATTCACTTTTGATCTTTTGGGAACTCTGGAAGTAGTCTTTGCTTTCTCCATCAAATTGGTGTAAAGGTTAAGGGCAGCAGCTTCTAATCGGACAAGCTGGGTTTGGTTCCCCTCTCCTCTAGATGCAGCCAGCTGGGTGACCTGTTAGAGTTGTAACTCCAGTTAGAGCTGTTCTTGCAGAGCAGTTCTTGCAGAGCTGTCTCATCCCCACTTACCTCACAGGGTGTCTGTTGCAGGGAAGGACTGAAAGCAATTGCCAGCTGCTTTGAGACTCCTTCAGGCAGGGAAAAGCGGGATACGATAACCAACTCTTCTTCTTCTCTTTGAAAACTTGGCTGCTTTTATCTCCCATGTTTCCCAAATAGGTTACTGCCCCTCTCCCTTTCAGGCCCTCATGTTTACTTGTACCACCTTTTGTTATCAGCAGTTTCTGGCAAAGATGAGGTTCTGGGGCTCTCTCCACCTCCTGCTTCAGGGTCCCCCCCCCCAGTGGCCCATTCGATATTTCTTAGCTGTACATAAGGTGAGGAAATGTTGAATGTACCACGAGTGGGAGGAGAACACACAGAATAGGAAGCAAAACCCCTTGAAGCAAAAGGAATGCAGGAGGCAGAATGTTATGGAGTATCATAACATAACAGGCCAAAGCTGAGAGTGAGCTAAGATTGGCCAGGGAAGCCCAATGTAACAAGAAAAGATTTTTCAATTATGTGAGGAGCAAACGTAAAGTGGAGGCAATAGGCCCACTGTTGGGTGCGGATGGACAAACTCTTAATGGAAGTTTTATTTTACATCTGTTTTTTTCCCCCAGGTCAAAGAGTTTAGGCACATCTAGAGATGGCGAGATAGTGTCTGGGTGGCAGGTTGACATGGACAGAGCGGTTGTTGAGAGGCATTTAGCTGCACTGGATGAGTTCAAATCCCCTGGGCCGGATGAAATGCACCCGAGAGTACTCAAAGAACTTTCCAGAGAACTTGCACAGCCCTTGTCCATTATCTTTGGGACCTCTTTAAGGACTGGAGATGTCCCGGAGCACTGGAAGAGAGCAAATGTTATTCCGATCTTCAAAAAAGGGAGGAAGGATGACCCAGGAAACTACAGACCAGTGAGTCTGACCTCTGTTGTGGGGAAGTTAATGGAGCAGATATTAAAAGCAGCGATCTGCAAACATCTGGAGGACAATTTGGTGATCCAAGGAAGTCAGCATGGATTTGTCTCCAACAGGTCCTGTCAGACCAACCTGGTTTCCTTTTCTGCTGGATTGTTTGCTGGATCGGGGAAATTCTGTTGATGTCGTTTACTTGGATTTTATTAAAGCTTTTGATAAGGTTCCCCATGATGTTCTGATGGATAAGTTGAAGGACTGCAATCTGGATTTTCAGATAGTTAGGTGGATAGGGAATTGGTTAGAGAACTGCACTCAAAGAGTTGTTGCCAGTGGTGTTTCATCAGACTGGAGAGAGGTGAGTAGCGGGGTACCTCAGGGCTCGGTGCTCGGCCCGGTACTTTTTAACATATTTATTAATGATCTAGATGAGGGGGTGGAGGGACTACTCATCAAGTTTGCAGATGACACCAAATTGGGAGGACTGGCAAATACTCCGGAAGATAGAGACAGAGCTCAACGAGATCTGAACACAATGGAAAAATGGGCAAATGAGAACAAGATGCAATTTAATAAAGATAAGTGTAAAGTTCTGCATCTGGGTCAGAAAAATGAAAAGCATGCCTACTGGATGGGGGATACGCTTCTAGGTAGCACTGTGTGTGAACGAGACCTTGGGGTACTTGTGGATTGTAAACTAAACATGAGCAGGCAGTGTGATGCAGCGGTAAAAAAGGCAAATGCCATTTTGGGCTGTATCAACAGGGGCATCACATCAAAATCACAAGATGTCATAGTCCCATTGTATACAGCACTGGTCAGACCACACCTGGAGTACTGTGTGCAGTTCTGGAGGCCTCACTTCAAGAAGGACGTCGATAAAATTGAAAGGGTACAGAGGAGAGCGACGAAGATGATCTGGGGCCAAGGGACCAAGCCCTATGAAGATAGGTTGAGGGACTTGGGAATGTTCAGCCTGGAGAAAAGGAGGTTGAGAGGGGACATGATAGCCCTCTTTAAGTATTTGAAAGGTTGTCACTTGGAGGAGGGCAGGATGCTGTTTCTGCTGGCTGCAGAGGAGAGGCCACGCAGTAATGGGTTTAAACTTCAAGTACAACGATATAGGCTAGATATCAGGAAAAAGTTTTTCACAGTCAGAGTAGTTCAGCAGTGGAATAGGCTGCCTAAGGAGGTGGTGAGCTCCCCCTCACTGGCAGTCTTCAAGCAAAGGTTGGATACACACTTTTCTTGGATGCTTTAGGATGCTTAGGGCTAATCCCGCGTTGAGCAGGGGGTTGGACTAGATGGCCTGTATGGCCCCTTCCAACTCCCTTCCAACTCTATGATTCTATGATTCTATGATTATCCTGAAGGTAAAGTTTGAATGACAAACTCTGCATTATTAACAATCTGGTATACCCTGTGATGTCTGTAATTTCTTTTAAGACAATGTCCTTTTTCAAAGCCTAACACCTGATGCTGGGAACTCAATGAGACTTACTGGACTCTGGACTGTCTTCTGTGACCCTTTTTGCCTTCTGCTTGGCCCTGGTCCTCAAGGGAAACTGTCCCTTGCAGCTATCCCAGTAAGTTCTCACCTGCTGGCAAGAGTGCCAATAAGAGCTGCAGGGAGGCTGTTTGACACCAGCCAAGCGTTATCTCTTCATTTCAGGGTCTGCTGGTGCTCTTAAAGAGACAGCACTTCTCTTAGCGGAGAAATGCTGTCGCTTCTGAATAAAGTTGGCTTCCACATATTTATCCAGAAACTGCAATCCAAGGGGGAGGCTGCGAAACGTACGTGACACCAAAGGGCTCGTGCCAGAAGAGCAACTGAGCTGAGCCACTTGTAAGGAGTGTTACGATGTGCAGGGAGGACGGTTTGTTGGAAGCAGGGTGTGAACCCAATGGGAAAACTCTGCCCTGCACAAGAACGACAAGAAAGTCCTTATCAGACGACACAGATTTGTATGTCCCCAGGAGATAGAAGCAGCCACTCAGGACACTTTCAGCATTCAGGGGGGGAAATTGGAAGCATGATGAAGGATTGTTCAGTGGGACTTTCTACCCATCTTGCCAGCAGCTGCTTAGCTATATATGGATGCCACACCATATACTACTGACATCGTGCTATGTTTTATTACTCTTTCAGAAAATGAATTGCAAAGTATTTTACAAGCAATAATGTTGCTCTTGCTAGAAATTGTTCCATCCTCTTATTATTTGCTCAAAAAGTACCGTGGAGCCTGAGAGGTGAACAAATAGATACACGACACCAAACCAGCCAGCACAAGCACACTGTTTATAGCGAGCACCTTGACAGATGGTGACCCTTGGTGGGATGTATAATGCAGCAGCAACAGGACAGGACGTGGGAATAGGAGGAGAGTGGGGACATAACTCAAACTCAGCTGATGCCCTAAGCCAGGGGTAGTCAAACTGCGGAATTGTAGTCCATGGACATCTGGAGGGCTGCAGTTTGACTACCCCTGCCAAACAAACAAACTAAAACCCAGCCCCTGAAAAACAAAAATAGAGTCCACTATCATAAGTGTGGAGATACAAGGCAAAAGCAAATTGTGGCAAATTGGTAAACTGTGTCATAACATCCAAATTAAGCCATATCATGCTAATTACTAATTTGCCACTATTTGCTTTTCCATCTTAGACTTCAAGTATTTGCTTCAAGTATTTTCATCTTAGAACTAGTCATAGAAAAGGTAGGCTAAAGACGGAGACTGGCTTTCTTAACTTGCTTTACCAGAGGTATCTCAGAGGCACCCTCGAATTAGCTCATATGTTGCTTGTCTATTTAAGAACCAATCAGTTATCTAGATAATATCACACGCTAGCTAATCAGCACCTATATTGTTTATCTCTTATTAGTTATGAACCAATAACATCACGTGGTTATGATAGATAAGGTTTAGAGAGAAGATGAGAACTAATATTTCTTTATAAATATGTAGACAACCAGATCAGATTTCTCTGGAATGAAATATCAGATGAATAAGTGAAATTACCTGGTGGGTAATTTGGGCTTTTTGATTATCCCTAAAGCAGAGAAATGAACAGCTGAAAACAGATTTGCTTTAAAAACTATTACTTGCTGAAAAGCAATGCTAGGTACTTTGATAATTTCAGTGCTTATTGTCATAACTCTCTCATACTTATATTATGTTCTGTCTCGCTCACTAAAGAAACCATTTATCTCAATAAAAGATAAATGTTTCTGCAGTTGTTCTGTCTGGTTTGCTGGCTAAACTCAAAGAACCCAACCAACCCCCTTATTATTGTATATTATTGGCGTTTAGCAAAATAAACCCAGGAGAGCTCTGCTGCTGAGCATTTTTTAAAATAAAGGCAGAGCCCCGGGAAGTGTCGGTTCAGGTTCTCTGATTGGATGCCAGAGAGAATCTCACCCTAACTTGACTGCCTGTTAGAGGCTGCATTCTAGCCCCGCCCGCCGTCCAAGGGGGCTCCTGAGATGGGGGTCAGGAATCCTCAAGAGCCACTGCAGCCTCCACCTCAGGAGGGCTGTAAAGAGCAGACCTTTAGGGGATGGACACGAGGCAACATCTGCTTCTCTCCTGGACGAAAAAGACTGACCTGTTGCTTAGGCTGGTATCCTGACTTATTGCCCTGAGGCTCCTTGGACCTGCCCAGCCATCGCAGCCAGAGGGCTTCTTGTTTCGACAATGCCTTGATGAGAGTACTTACTTACTTAATAAAGAAACCGAGAGTTTGTTTTTCTCGGTAATCAAAGATCCTCACACTATAGATCCATACTTACTCTTGCGGAGGCTCAGTCAGCAGGAGATCCCTTCATCTGCTTCCCTCACTCTGCCCTGCTTCTTCCTCCAGCCATTCTTTGGAAAGTGTTTTGAACAATTTGCTGGAGGAACTATAAACTCAGATGCCAACTTTGCACATAGTCACTGGACTATGTGCAACTTTAAGGATACCATCTCAGGCTCATTCACTTGCTCCTCTTCCAACATTGTCTAGGCCATTAAATGCCAACAATGCCCTTCCCTTCTCAGCACAGGGCAAAGAGGTCAAAGCCCATGCCAGGTTTTCTCAGTCCTGGGGTTTCTTGAGGGCCCTGAAAGGGTTTCCCTAATGGAGGGGAGTTAATTAATTTTTAATATATTTTTACAATTTGTTAAAAATTATATCTGGTGATATGACCAGATATGGTCATGTTGACCTGCCCTCCCCTCACAGAATGGCCAGTAATTGGCCTGGAGGGAGCAGGAAAGGGAGGGGCCCTGTAGTCCACAGCTCTGCTTCCCAACCCTATTCTGCATGATCTTCTGGGGTTTCTCAAAGCCTGTAGAATGCTTCAGGTGTTTCTCGATGGTAAAAAAGTTGAGAAAGGATGCCTTATAACAAAGGTAAAATAGACACAAATCTGACATCAAGAATCATGAGACTGAAAGACTTGTAGGAGAATACTTTGGCCTTCCAAAGCACTCAAAGGAGCTTCTTTATTGACAAGGAATTTCAATAACAGACTGGAAAGGGAAACAGCTGAATTTAAACACTTGGAAGATCCCTCCCACCCTGCCGTCCACTTAACAGGAGAGTGGTTTCTAATCTCATTTCATATGCTGATCTCATTCACCCTTACATCTGTATTCTCACCAAGAGGAGTCATACATCCTCTTTATTTTTTATGTTTTAATTGTAATTATTATTTGGAATAGTAGATTGGCATAGTGATTGCAGTGTAATGCAATGAATAGTAGAATGTAATGTAATTTAGAACAGGAGATTGGAATGTATTTCTCAGGTCTGGGGACAGAGAAGCCATAACACTGCTCAACCAGTCACCCGCTTTAAGGGAAAGGATGCTGTTAATTACATCCATGCTCCAGAGGAGATGGATGGAGCATCAAACAGCATATCAGTAAATTACTCTCAGCATTCCACAATTAAGAAGGGTACATTTACACCTCAATCTCCAATTGAATTATATTTATTTCCTTCGCTATGTTTCCCCCTGGTGACCATACAAATTAAACGTGCTATTCCTGTTTGGCCTTTGCATCAGTTCAACGGGGGCTCCGTGAAATGAAATGGGAACTGAGACAGCCAGAGCGAGTTTGGAGGAAAACTTGTGATGAAGCAACGAGAACATTTCATTTCATGAAAACCTGTGAGATGGCGGTGAAGTTAGGAAAGTGCAACTTTTACTCAACTTCCATTGCATCTGCAAACACGCACCCAGCACAATTATTCAGCGTAGTTCAGTCAGTCACAACCCTAGAAGAAGGGTACCGAAACAGAGACAAATTGGAGATCAGCGGTGAGGCATTTGTGAACTGTTTTGCGGATAAAGTCTCAACACTCCACTATGACCTTCCATCCACTTTAGAAACAGAAAGGGCCCCTTGGCCACCTTTAAAGGATACACGAAATAGCTTCAGAGGTCTCTCGCTGACCGAAGTGGACCAACTGACTTCAATGCGGCCCTCCACTTGACTCCTAGACCCTGTGCCTCATCTCTCACAAAAAGGATGGATGCAAGGATAGTGGCCCCCTCCAGGATTAATCCTCTGCTGTTCTGGCCAAGCAGTTATATCATGGCTCTCTCAGCCTCACCTCCCTCACAGGGAGAGGAAAAGGAAGGCAAGTGTAAGCCGCACTGAGATTCCTTCGGGTGGACCACTTTACCTAACCGAAAGCTTTAGGTACCAAAGCCAGAGGTCTTGGAGAACAAATTACTGGAATTCTGTTCTGCTTTTCTTGCCTGTTTTTAAAAGCAACATGTTGGGATAATTCATCCTCTGTCTACTTTTAGAAAGAAATTCAATGCCTGCATATAAACTGCTGGATGTTGTGAAAAGGCTGTAGAGCTTTTAAGACCAAGTGTGACATGCACACACACACCCTGCTATGAATAATGCAGAGTCCACTTAGACCTTGACGGCTTCACTGTATCCATAATACATGCAAGTCAGCAACAGAGAGATCACTAATGCACGGATATGAAGCTAAAGTGGACAACTGACCCTGCCACTTCCTCCTGGACAGGAAAAGTAGACTTGTATTGATGCCCACAAGACCCCAGGCTAACTTTGCAGTCTGCTTCCATATGGATCTTAGCCTGCTTCCCACAGCTCTTTGCTCTCCTAGACAAGCTATCACGAGAAAGAACTGGTAGGAAGAGACTCATCTTCACCTTTGCTTTCTGATTTCTTGGTTAACTGGTATGTGGTTGTGTCTCCTCTCTGGTCCCAAGGTCACCCACAACCCTCGTGGCAGAGTGCTGATTCCCACTGGACCCCCAGGTCCCAGACTGACTGTCTAAGTGCTTCACCGCAATGGACCGAGACCAGGATGAGACTCCCACCATGGGAAAGCGAGGGTGGGGGGCGACAAGTATGGTACTCTTTGTCCTTCAGTTGGTGCTTTGAGTCTTTGACTCGTTTCTAAGCTCAATTTGTAATGGTATTTTTACGTTGATAAGATATATTATTGCAATGCTATTTATGTGTCAGTCAGTCAGTCAGTCAGTTTATTTGCATAGGCCATTACAAAATAGATTAAAAATTTTTAAACCATTTATATGTAATTTAATGCAAAGATTATGAATGTCATGAAAAGGAAGGACTGGAGAAGAGCCTAATGCTGGGAGTGATCGAGGGCAAAAGAAGAAGGGGACAACAGAGAATGAGGTGGCTGGATGGAGTCACTGAAGCAGTCGGTGCAAACTTAAATGGACTCCGGGGAATGGTAGAGGACAGGAAGGCCTGGAGGATCATTGGCCATGGGGTCGCGATGGGTCGGACATGACTTTGCACCTAACAACAACAAAATGAATGTCAATTTCACAGGAAAAACCTACAGCAAAAAAGCCATAAAATTATATGAAAATTATAGGATTACATGTTCATTTCTCACAAATGAGAAGCCACCCCCTTCTCCCCCCCCCCCAATGGGTTTGCAAAATTCAGTCCCATCATTGGAAACTGATTGTCTCTTGCTATATCTGGATCGAGGCTTGAGCAACTGGCACCCTGATGCACCTCAGTATTGCATCTCATAGAATCATAGAGTTGGAAGGGACCTCCTAGGTCATCTAGTCCAACCCCCCCACACACACAATGCAAGACACTCCCAACCCTATCGCTCATCCACTGTAACCTGCCACCCCCTTGATACTTCACGGAATCAGCCTCTCCGTCAGATGGCTATCCAGCCTCTGTTTAAAAATCTCCAAAGGTGGAGAACCTAGGGGCTTTCCACACAAGGATCAATTTTGTTGAATGTTTTCAGTATGCAGAAACGCTATATTTAATAATGAAATTTCGTCATTCTGCATACATTTAATTCTAGTGGAATATTGAAGTCCCAGTAGCGGTCTATTCATTCCCCACAGGTTTCCGATCTCGCTGGAATTGCAACAAAGGAAGCGATATTATTCTGCGCTTCTTCCCACCCCTGGCCGTCAATCCAACAGAACAGCCAATGAACTGTTGTGTTCGTGCTCCCGAAAAGCCCCTTTCCCTTTAAGAACTGTTTTTTTAAAAACCCAAACACACCAATCGCAACGAATATTTGTTCATTCATTGTCTCAGAAAGACCCTTTTTGCTGGCATAGGAGCTAGCGCTTAATCGTTTACATACTCTTCAAGTAAAAAAAAAAATCCCCCCTCCCCTGTGGGCACGATTTGTGGCCGAAATTATGGGCCTTGTCGAGCAGGGGGCTGTATTGTGCTTGGGAACTTTAAAGACACTTGCAGTAGGGAGCTTTGTTTTACTCTTGAGCACTTCTGTGGACGGACTTTGGCCAGAGAAGCCTCACTTGTTCGTTGCTTTCGACGGTTTAAGGGGAAAAAAATGGCAATTGCATCTTCGGAAGCTCAAGGGCGAGACGGAGTGAGGGACATTCTTTCTACCGCTACATTGAGAATGCACATGTCTTTTTCAGATGTGTTGCAGGTTGTTCTCAAGTGTCTAGCATTTTTTTAGGGGGAATTCACTTTTCTGGATTTCCCGAAAAGCGCTACAACAAAACGATTTTTGCGGGAGTGTTGCAGATTGTAGAAGAAGAAGAGTTGGTTCTTATATGCCGCTTTTCCCTACCCGAAGGAGGCTCAAAGCGGCTTACAGTCGCCTCCCCTTTCCTCTCCCCACAACAGACACCCTGTGGGGTGGGTGAGGCTGAGAGAGCCCTGATATCACTGCCCGGTCAGAACAGTTTTATCAGTGCCGTGGCGAGCCCAAGGTCACCCAGCTGGCTGCAAGTGGGGGAGCGCAGAATCGAACCCAGCATGCCAGATTAGAAGTCCGCACTCCTAACCACTACACCAAACTGGCTCTCTCTGTGTATGATGTCATGCAGAACATTGAATTAATAGCGTTTACCAAAGGTAATATTGTTGCGATATTGTTACCTTCCACGAGCCGCAAGGGAGTGGCGGGCTATAAATCTAATAATAATAATAATAATAATAATAATAATAATAATAATAATAATAATAATAGTAAGACTTCTCCTACATTTAAGTCGTGCGGAATGGACCCAACTACCTCCCGAGGAAGCCTGTTCCACTGAGAAACTGCTCTGACTGTCAGGAACTTTTCCCAGAGGTTGAGATGGAATTTCTTTTGAATTGATTTCATCCCACTGGTTCTGGTCCGTCCCTCCAGGGCAAGAGAGAACCACCTTAAAATTCATTCCCTACATTGTAGATATTTTAAGACTTCTATCAGAAATTTCCAAGAAAATGTCAAATGCTTTTTCAACATCCAAAAACATAAAGATAATCTATTCACCTTTTTCCTTTGAATGTTCAGAAACATAATATACATATGACATTGTCTTTCATGAATCTATGAGGGATGAATTCCATCTGATTCTGATGTATCCCATCTGGGATACACTTTCTCAACCTTTCAGCCGTTATTGTTATAAAATTTTTATAGCCTACATTTAAAAGAGAGATTGGTTTGCATACTTGTGGTGATGGTGATGGGTCATTACCTTCCATATGAATCAAAGTAATATTCTCTCTTTGCCAAGTTGGTGGTAGGTTCTATGTCTCTTGGATTACACTGATGACATTATACAAAGGGATCGTTAGCATGTCTTCAAAAGACTTGTAATCAGTTGCAGTCAAGTCATCTGGGCCAGAACACTTGTCTTGGCTTATTTTTTTAATAGCATAATTTTTATAGCTTGGTTTATTTTTTCAATCAATTACTGATTTAAGGTTTTTTATGTTCAGGTGAAATTATGTCACTGGTGTCTCTCTTCTGTAGTTTTTAAGACCTCCGCAGACTGTAGAATCTGCTTTGAGCAAATGTCTAAAAAAGTTATTTATCTCTACTTGTATTTTCTTTCTGTACAAACAATCTGTTGACCTTTTCTGATTCCCAGTATCCTCCTTTTTTCCTTTCCTTTTCTTAAACAATACACCAAATATCTGTCAGGTTTATTTATATTTTCAAAATGTCTTTCCTTTAACCCCCCCCCCCCATATTTTCTATCTCCAATTTTTTTTGTTTCCTATTGATATCATAGAATCATAGAATCATAGAGTTGGAAGGGGCCATACAGGCCATCTAGTCCAACCCCCTGCTCAACGCAGGACTAGCCCTAAGCATCCTAAAGCATCCAAGAAAAGTGTGTATCCAACCTTTGCTTGAAGACTGCCAGTAAGGGGGAGCTCACCACCTCCTTAGGCAGCCTATTCCACTGCTGAACTACTCTGACTGTGAAAAACTTTTTCCTGATATCTAGCCTATATCGTTGTACTTGAAGTTTAAACCCATTACTGCGTGTCCTCTCCTCTGCAGCCAACAGAAACAGCATCCTGCCCTCCTCCAAGTGACAACCTTTCAAATACTTAAAGAGGGCTATCATGTCCCCTCTCAACCTCCTTTTCTCCAGGCTGAACATTCCCAAGTCCCTCAACCTATCTTCATAGGGCTTGGTCCCTTGGCCCCAGATCATCTTCGTCGCTCTCCTCTGTACCCTTTCAATTTTATCGACGTCCTTCTTGAAGTGAGGCCTCCAGAACTGCACACAGTACTCCAGGTGTGGTCTGACCAGTGCTGTATACAATGGGACTATGACATCTTGTGATTTTGATGTGATGCCCCTGTTGATACAGCCCAAAATGGCATTTGCCTTTTTTACCGCTGCATCACACTGCCTGCTCATGTTTAGTTTACAATCCACAAGTACCCCAAGGTCTCGTTCACACACAGTGCTACCTAGAAGCGTATCCCCCATCCAGTAGGCATGCTTTTCATTTTTCTGACCCAGATGCAGAACTTTACACTTATCTTTATTAAATTGCATCTTGTTCTCATTTGCCCATTTTTCCATTGTGTTCAGATCTCGTTGAGCTCTGTCTCTATCTTCCGGAGTATTTGCCAGTCCTCCCAATTTGGTGTCATCTGCAAACTTGATGAGTAGTCCCTCCACCCCCTCATCTAGATCATTAATAAATATGTTAAAAAGTACCGGGCCGAGCACCGAGCCCTGAGGTACCCCGCTACTCACCTCTCTCCAGTCTGATGAAACACCACTGGCAACAACTCTTTGAGTGCAGTTCTCTAACCAATTCCCTATCCACCTAACTATCTGAAAATCCAGATTGCAGTCCTTCAACTTATCCATCAGAACATCATGGGGAACCTTATCAAAAGCTTTACTAAAATCCAAGTAAACGACATCAACAGAATTTCCCCGATCCAGCAAACAATCCAGCAGAAAAGGAAACCAGGTTGGTCTGACAGGACCTGTTGGAGACAAATCCATGCTGACTTGGTGTCATCTGCAAACTTGATGAGTAGTCCCTCCACCCCCTCATCTAGATATCTTCTCGATATCTTCCCTCCACCCCCTCATCTAGATATCTTCTTGTTCTATAGTTTTTAGTTGGTCTGTTAAAGTTCTTACAAATTCTTTTTTCTCCTTTGCTCTTTTTGGCTGCCATTCCTATAAATGTTCCTATGAAATAGGTTTTACTGGCTTCCCAGTCCACCATTGTGGTGATATCATTTGTATTATGGACTGATAGCAAAAATTATGTCAAATCTAGTTTGCATTTCTGAAGTACATCTTCTTATGATAATAATGTATAATTTAATCTCCAACTTATTTCTTTCTTGTTTTTTCCTTCCAAAAGAAATCTCTATCAGGTAATGATTTGCCATTGTTCTTGGTAAAATTTCTGTTTTCTTGATTTTTGAAATAAGTATTTTAGACACCTGAATATTTTTATTTTTAGTGGTTGAAAAGAAATATTAAATATGTCAAAGAAAATGGGAGGGCTGATGTGGATTTTCATGAGCTAATATCCAAGTGCATGTACAGCAGCAAAAGAAGTTACAGAAATTCCTGAGATGAAGTTTCTCACTGAGAATACACTCAGCATGGGCAATGTGAAATAGTAGGGCTGCTGTTTGGTGAAATAGTAGGGCTGTGAAATAGTAGGGCTGCTGTAAGCATCCTCTGCAGACTACCAAGATGGAACCAGGACTGGTGGGAACAAGATGGCACAGAAGCCTTTTCATTACGTCCTCTTCCATGGCCAGAGTCCAGCCAGAGGCACCTTTAAGACCAACAAAGATTTATTCAAGGAGTGAGCTTTCGAGTGCAAGCCCTCTTCCTCAGACTCGAAAGCTCATGCCGTAAATAAATCTTTGTTGGTCTTAAAGGTGCTACTGGACTCTGATTATATTGTAATACTTCAGACCAACACGGATATGAATCTTTCATGGCTAGATCTAGGAATCAGCTGGAAGAAAAGTGCTTCATCACTTACCATATTTTCTGCTTCACTCTCTCTTTTCTAGTCCTTGATCAAAGGAAAGCTAGATATAAATATAATAAATATCAGTGTTGTATAATCTTGGATTTATGAATTAGATCTAAAAGATTCATTCAGTGGAACCAACCATGGACTTTATGAAACAGGTAGTCATGAGAATTCAATGTGTTTAATTATGTGGAGAGCAGCCGATGTATAAAACATCAAGGAAAAAATCCAGCTCTTGGCAGTGCAGGAAAAATATGTTCAATAACATTAATTCACATAATGTTTGGTGCACACCCTCCACCGTCAAAGTTATCTTTTTCTCCCTCAGTTTGACTCCACAGAGTGTATGTTCACCAAGTAACCTTATCACGTTAATAGCACTTCCTTTTTCCAGTTGTCTGTAATGCAGCAAGAAAGATGCCTAAACAGGGAGAACGTCACGGGAACCTTGAATGATTTTTTTTAAAATACATTTTGTGTTCTTTCATAGCAATGTTCATGGCTGCTGAGCTATTGGATTGGTAGTCTTTTTGTGCATGTGGCAATTTGCAAAAATATATGCAAATGTGTTCAGCAGTCGTTTGAGTCATGCTGTGCGGAGCTGAAGGGGGCCAGTGATTGCCTCACTGTGTCAAGGGCAGACAAAACTCACAACCAGGCTTCTATAGAAAGACAGCTTTAATTGGAAGTAGATCTGAGCACTTTAACATTCGAAGTCAAGACTGTTCGATATGGGGGATGCAAGCAGTTATCAATACAATTCTCCCGCCGAAACCCGGTCCGTTCCCAAGGGGAGGGGTCATCCCTCACCCAGGTGCCATCCCAGGCTTCCTGCCAAGGTGCCAGAGTTAGCACGGCCTTGGTCAGGCCGGCGCCTCAGGCTAGCAGATAAGATGTTTACAGGAATACTGGCAACAATGTATCACAGCAGGGGGATTATGCAGTGTGAAAGCGGAGGGATCAAAGGTGGGGGGGGATCAAAGGGACACTTCAGAGTCATAAGCATTTTGGTTACATGGGAAAGGTAACAAGAACAAAGCACACCAAGATGGAGTCTCTTAGGTTCACTGAAATCAAACATGGCAGAGAGCTGAAGCTGATCCTGACACACTGCTGGGTGTGGTAAGTGCAGCTGCAGAAGACATTCGCTGCAGGACTCCCAGCATCCGTAGACAATTATTGCTGAATCTCCACCCCCTGGAAAGGATCAGACCAAACACCAGGAAGAAATATTGAGAGTTGCAGTGAGAGCCTGACATCTCTGGTGGGAACACAACAGTGGAAGAAGTCATTCAGGTGAGCTCTGCTCCAAGAGAACTGCCAGCTGGATAAGCTATATTCTATCAGGAAATGTGGATCCTTCAACCATTACAGTCTGTTAAAGTTTAATAGCTCATAAGCCATGCACCTAAAATTTCGGTCATTTTTAAAAAAGTAAAACAGGTTTGCCACATCCCCCACACAGTTATGACCTAAAAGGCTCAAAACCAGTCTTCATCTTGCAGTATCGGAAAAGTATAGCTATTTCAATATCCATGTTCTCTAAACTTTGCCTCTTCTTCCTCACATTTTGGGCAATAGAAGAAACATGGGGCAGTGAGTCAAGGCCGGGCCACCGTTTGGCAGCCCCAGTAAAACTAGTTTGGGGGAAAGGACTCTTCCTCTGAGCTGCCGGGAGTGCTCAGCTATGTCCCCCAGGGATGGTCCCTGCTTTCCACTGCCTGGCTGCAATAAATCACACTCTCCGTTTTTATGTGTGTGTGTGTGTGGGGGGGGGGGGACTTGTGAACATTGTTCCTTGTGTGAATTTCCATAATTGTCATTGCCACTCAGGGACTGTGCAAATTAAAGGACTAGGCAGAGGTATCTCAATTCTGGCGCTGGCCCGAGACAGGCTTGTGCCCTGCCCGGCCTGCCATTTCTATCCCAGGAGATATGGGCAGCTTATTATAGGATAGCAGTGGGGTGGAGGTGGTGGTTTAACATTAACCAAACAACCCTCTGGGTTTTCAATCCGAGGCTGGAGTTCGTGCAGAATCCACAAAAGAATCTGTGGGAGAAGCGCCTTCAGCAGAGTGCCAGCAAGGAAGGAGGGCTTGGGGGGGGGGGAGGGGTCCCCATGTGCTCCTGCAGCCAGCAGGATACATCGTTGCCTGTTTCCTGCCGTTCAGTGCCTGAAATGGTGCACTTTCCTCTCCTCGGCCACAGTGGGTTTGCTATGGAGATGGCAAAACACATAAAGAATGCCTCTTGCATCCCAGCCCTGAGCCTCGGCAACGGCTGTGATACGAACCGGCCAGCAGGGCCAAGCCGTGTGGGTGGAGGGTGACCCCTGGGGACAAGCTTAGTGTGCGGAGTTCGGAGCTGGCTTCTGAAATGGGGCTCCACTTTGGTTCCTCGTGACAGCTTGGAGATTCCTCAGGGCTTGCAGGGGTTTCCTTGGGCTCCCACTGGGCACAGGCCTGATTTCTCTTGTCACTCTTCAACACACACTCCATAAAGCCTTGTGTGCAGGAGGAATTTCTCTTATGAAATCAGATATAAAAGCCCCCCTTGGAGGGGGAGGAGCTGCTCCTGTCTGTGAAGGGAGGGAGTCTGAGCAGCCTGCCTAGGAACAAGGAGAGGAGGGCAGGAGCAGGAGGGCCACAGAAGGAAAGCGGGCGGTTTCCGCGCTCAGAATCGGCTCGCTTTGGTCAGACATCTTTCTGTGCTTTTAACGATTCCCATCAGAGTTCGGGTTTTTCTAAGAAAGATGTTGCTGGACCTGCTCCAAGGACTGAGTCAAGCTCCCAGCCGGAAACAGCAAGCATTATTTTGGAGCACCTGTGCCAGCAGCCAGTTCATCACCCAAGCAGCCCAGGTGAAGGCTGCAAAATGCCTCTTTGGCTGCAGTGACTCCGAAGCTTTGGTTCCGGTGGCTCAAACGACAGGGGGAAGGCTGCCTGCCGGGCAGCTCGGGGACGCCGGCCCACATCTCTCCACAAGGCACCCAGTCATTCAAAACAAACTGCTAAGAGTGTACGAGACAATGGTCAGGAAGACCAGCAGGGCTCAAGGATAGTAATTCAGAAGACGTCAGAGAAGTGACACCCAGGGCCTTTTCGCACGGGGATCTTTGTTGCAAATTGGTCACTGAATGAAAAATCGCCATTTAAAATAGTGGAATTCGTCGTTATGCATACCTGGCTTTGTAGTGGAATCAGTTGCGTTTTTTAGCGTTTCCCACAGGCTTCCGGTCTCGGCAGAAATCGCTAGAAAGGAAGCGCTATTGCCAAGCTCGTCCCGCCCCTGGCCGTCAAGCAGCCAATGGGCAGCCGTTAGCATGCTCCCAAACAGCCCCTTTCCCTTTAAGGAAGGTTTTCTTTAAAAAAAACACACCCATTGTAACGAATCTAGGTAGATTCGTTGCAACGGAGAGACCCATACAGCTGCCTGGTGTGTTTGAGCTGTCTTTTGATCGTTGCCACACCCCCCCCCCGAGTGAAAAAAAAAATCCCCCCCCTCTCACGGGCCCGATTTTCGGCTGAATGGAATGTGTGAAATGTGTGTGCTTAGTGACTGAAGGGGAGGGACTGAAGCCGGGGAAGCCTCTGTTTGAGCTGTCATTTGATCGTGGCCACGCTGCCTCCGAGTGGAAAAAAAAAATCCCCCCCTCCCCCCCCCCTCACGGGCGCGATTTTCAGCCAAAACAGTGTGAAAAATAAAGGGAAAATACATCAGCAAACGGGCTTCTGCGGGCTTCTTGTGCTTAGTGACTGTAAACAGCTCTGAGGAGGGACTGCAGCCTGGGAAGCCTCACTGGCTAAACGGAGGCTCGCCGGTGTGTTGATCTCCACTCGCTAGGGGAAAAAAAAATGGCGATCGCTTCGCCGGAAGTTTGGAGGGCAGGCTCAGGAGGAGGGACTTTGAAGAAACCGCAACAATGTTAACGCACAGGTCTTTATCGCTATTGTTGCAGATTGGTTGCAGGAGTGTATCGCTTTCCGGAGGGTGAATCCACTTTTGGGGATTCCCCTGAAAGCGCTACAACGAAGCGCTTTTTGTGGGTCGGTTTCAGGAGTGTTGCAGATTGTCTACGACATCGTGGGTTATTCCAAATTAGTAGCGTTTTCAATTAGCAACCATTGTGCTATTTTGAAGCCGTGCGAAATGGCCCCCAGGCTCTCACAGGGATGTGGAAATCATATCTCCTCTGGAGCTCTTTCATCCATCCCCCTCCCCCCTCACAGGTACACACACACACAAACACACATGCATGCAGCCCCTTTCCTCCCTCCCTCTCCCTCCCTTCTAATTTCCCCAACCTACTCCCCGATCGCTTGTCCCTAGACATATATATTTATATACACACAAACACACACTCACAAAGAGATTTCCCCCCTCCCTCCAGCCTGGAGGGCATCACCTGTGTTGCAACCTGCAGCCCAGTCTCCAGAGGCCTGAAGGGCAGCCACCTGGCCCCTGGGAGCCACGTAGCCTCTGCCCCAGCCCCCAGAGGCTTCCGGGGCGGTGCCTCGACTTTGGCCTGATGCATAGCCTCTGCCCCAGGCCACAGAGGCCTCCACCTCTCTCCCTCCCTTACCGCTGGTGCCTTGGCCTCCACCTCCACTGGCCGCCGCGACCCAGCCTCCTCCGCCTCCACTGGTCACTAGCCTCCCTCCCTGCCTCTTCTGGTGCCCTCCCTGGAGCAAATGATGAGGAGTAAATGACATCAACATTGTGTAGTGCATGTCACAAAATAAATATGCACAGCCTAAGTCTTACTGCCCTGAACTTCCTCCTTGCACTAAAACACTGTAAGGAAACTTGCTCCCCCACACATCCTGCTGCCCCAGATCTGTTGGCAAACTTTGAATATTCGACTTAAAGCATAAAATGATTGTATTGGGAGGGGAAACAACCATGATAGAAAGAGGAGAAAAGAGACCTAACTGTTAGCTGTTGTCTGCGGCCGTCCTTCTGTCAACGGCTGTTCTGGAGGCCGCCTGGGAGGAACTGAGCTCAAAAAGCAGGAAATCCTCAGTTGACCCATCAGGACACGGAGGGAGATGATGTGAAGATCATCATTAAGGTCTTGTTCCAGTCTGTGCTCAATATACAACCCCTCCAATGCCTCCTCCAAGGCCCTCTCTCTATTAGGCTCCCTTAGGCTCCAAACTGCAGAGCTTGCATATTCCAACAAAATCTACTTCTTTGACTGTCCTTTGCAGGGACAAGAGACTGCACCCCACAAGTACCCCACATTGGTTGATACTGAAATGCTGCCTATGAATGAGATCCACTGCTGCTTCTTGGGAGTCATTCCCACTGACTCCCTAAATACCCACTTCCAGCCTGGGTGTTAATATTGCAGAAAACATCACCAACTTCTCCCTCCCACCCCCTTGACATTTGGGGCTTGCGGCTTCTTTCCCCACGTTTCAGAGGTCAGAATCGTTTCTCTCTGTTCAGCCGGTCTTGGGCCTGTGATTTCTGCTGGGCTTCTCCTGTCCGGGAGGTGAGTGAGTTACTGTTCTGAGTGACACAATGAAGTGGACTTTGGGAGGGGGGAGGGAGACAGATAGAAAAAAGCCATCCTGGAGGATATGATAGAGTGGGTGAGAAATACATTTCTTAGGGCAGCTGATGGGGGGAAGAAAAAACGTTTACAGTCCTCTTTTCCTGAATCTGGTTTCAATCCATTTCCCAGTAGTGCTACTTGCAAAGCCCCCGCTCAGACAGACGGTTTCAGTGTCCAACAAAACTTATTTTATGTCTTCTTTTATAAAAAGAACGATCATAATGTCACATATGACACATATGCTTATCATAATGTCACATATGCGTATCAGTGCCACGTTGCTTACAGAATCCTGAGAGTGCCAACTTTTGCTTTGGCCAATGGCCCTTGTACAGCCAGACTTGTTTAAAAAAAAAAATAAGTGGGTTAAGTGCCATGGAGACACGGACTGGCAAAACTTGCCCATCTCAGTTTCAATATAATACACGTACGACTGACTTGACCTGGTCCTCCTTGCTCAGTAGGAAGGCTTGTCTGTCTCATATTTCTGCTTTAGTTGTGGCAATTGGACCCCTGGAGCCCTCATTTCAGGCATTCCAGGGGAAGGGGGGGGTAACATCAGAAGGCCATTGTTGGATATTGTTTTACCATCTGCACCAGGTGAAGCTTCTAGCTCCCTGTCTGGCCATGGGAGACCTACCCAGTACTGAAAGTCTTTTTGTGATCCACAGAAGAGTCACCTCCAGGCTGGATTTCCGTACCTTGACCTATGCAGGGCTATCCTTGGCTCTCACTTGGAGATTACAGCTGCTGTAGAAAACAGCTGCATGGGTACTCATGGCTACCTGGTGGACCTGCCCTCCAACTGCTGCATTGATTGCCGATGGAGTTCCATATCAGGTTCAAGCTTCTGGTCCTGACTTTTCAGGCCCTTCATGGTCTGGGCACTACATACTTGGCTCTCCTCATATGTTCTCCAGAGAGTATTGTGCTCTGCTAACATCGGTTCCTCGATAATCCCTGGCCCTAAAGATGTTTGCTTGGTTTAGCCTGGCTCCAACCTGGTGAAAGGGGTTGCTGGTTGAAATCCAAGCCCTGATGGAGCTATCCAAGTCCTGCAGAGGCTGAGAAATGGCGCTCTTCCACCAGGCTTATGGGGGAGGCCATAGCTGTCAGAAAATTATATGGGCCCCCTCCTTCTCCTTGGCTCCACCCCTCCATTCTAGACCATTCCAGTCCAGCTAGCCTAGTGGAGGGTATTTAGGAGGATGGGAGTGGGGGTACTGGGCTTAATGATTTTATTATTGTAAGCTCCCCCCTGCCTTGCTATAGGGGGGAGGGAGGGAGGGAGGCCTACTGCACACAAAATAGCCTGAAAATATTTGCTGTGGCTACTTTTTTGCACTTCATTACAATGATATCAATGCTATCAACATAGTTCATTCATAAAGGGGGTTATGAATTATTGTATTATTTCATTAACATATCCCATTTTTCAGTTTCCCAAAACCATCAAGGCAGCTGACAAGTGAATTAAAAAGTACAGTATCAATCAAAATCTAATTATAAGCACCACAACCCTGAAATGCAAACCATTACAGCCACAGAGGAGAACAGAGGCCAGAAACCAAACCAGAAGTAGCTGAAGCAAGAGGCTGAATTCTATTTCGTTATCCTGGAAAGTCCCACTTCTGCCTGGTGGTGCTGAGATGCTGGTGGAGGTGAATGCATCCTTGTGAAGGAGATCCAGAGATTTGCAGGGCTGCTAAGTGGTCACTGTTTAGCTGACTGGGTGAGGAGCACGCTGAGGAGGCCTTTGGAGCTTCATCACGGTGCACAGAGGCTCCTGCAGCCCCCCACGGCAAGCAGGAAGTGGACCTGTTCTGTCTATGTGTCCATTCCTCCTGATGACTCCGCCTTCATGCACATGTTGTAAAGTCTAGCGTTGGCTGTCAACCTCCATCAAAGGTTCCTTCCATAGGAAGGAATGCCTTCCATAGGGTATTATTGCAACATTACAGTATTTCTATGCTCAGGCAATGATCCTGGGGGCATAGTGTACAGGATAGCTAACACTGGGTAGGAGAATATCTGGAGATTTAAGGTGGGGGGGGGAAGCTGGGGAAGGCAGTGTTTAGAGAGAGGAGGGAAGCTCAGCTAAGTACAATGTCAAAGAGTCCACTCTCCAGATCAGCCACATAACCAGGGGAAATGATCTGTATTGCTGGATATCAATTGTAGTAGCAGGAGATCTTCCGGTCCTACCTGGAAGTTGGAAATCCTAATGTGTTGACAGCATGTATCATTCCTGTGGCAATCCACCTTTCATGTGGCAATCCACCCCTCTTTACTGTGGAGAAAAGGAAGGGGCAGCTAATCACTTGCTTACCTCCTTTCAAATGCTAATTGCCATAGCAAGGAAACAGGTGCCCAGAGGGGGTGTAAAGAGATTTATTCTTCCCAAAATTCCCTAGGAGAAAGGTGCTTCCTGCGTGAGGGTATAGGGTGGTATGTTGCTGACCACAGGAAGGGGGCTCTTTCACCTGATGACAATGGAAGCAGAACCTTCTTTGGAGAAGAGGTGAGCAGCCGTCTTGGATTTGTGGGTGTTAGGTGAGTTGACCATGCCATGAGAACTGGGGAACTCCCTAAGCAAAGGTGCCTACTATGCATTTAAGCATAAGAAATAAATATATTAATTTACAATGTTGTATATAAAAAGTCAACGGGTGCAGGATAAAGACTTGTCAAAGTAGAAGCTCAACGTACTTCTAGTACAACAGTTAGTTCATATTGAAGTCCAAAGGTCAACAGGTATAGTACAATGAAATAGAACAGAAGTACAGTATGACTATTAAATGAGCATCTGCTAGGACCCTATTGCACAGTCTGTCTTCTATACTAAACCAACAAGAAAAATGTAATACTATCAAGTTCCTCAAAGGAATAATAGAAACTTAGAGGAATTGTCCAAAATGAGCATATTTATTACATTAGCATGGTAATCTTTCTAGCTGCACATGGCCTGTCCAATGACCGAGGTGAGAAATGACTACCCCATAGGATTTGGGGTAGTATTTCTCTCTCCCATGGATCATTGAAAGGTTACTTTGCATTCAAATTGACCAAATTATGCTTTCTGCTCTCAAGCAGAATAAAACTACAAACCAGCCCATGGCCATGCTTCTGGGAGCTGCCCGGATTCTTTGAGGAAGGTCACTGTGAGCCCAGAGGGAGCTGTTAACCACTGACTCTTTCTCCTCCTTCCGAAATAACAATGCTTAACTGCAGGACAATAGAGCTTCTTAAAGTTTTTACTAATGTCATCAGCACTAAAAGCTTCTTCTTCCTTCCCTTTACCTGTCATAATTCAATTAGGGAAATTAATAACGGCCTTCCTGTCCCACAATCTAGGAGTCGTCAAGAATGAACTTATGCTTTTAGACTTACTTGGGTCCTGCAATTATAGCTTTTTTTCCTGGGAAATTCATCAAGGATCCATCCAGGGCAATCACGGGTATTGTTCCTGCTCTGGGAAACCTCTGTACTTCAACCCAAGGTTTTGTCTAAAACTAGATAACTAGATTTTCCAGGGAAAAGCTAGAAGAGATAAGAATGCCTTCTTAAATGAACAGTGCAAACAAATAGAAGAAAACAATAGAATGGGGAGGACCAGAGATCTTTTCAAGAAAATTGGAGTTATGAAGAGAACGTTTCATGCAAAGATAGGTATGATAAGGGACCAAAATGGTAGGGACCTCAAAGAAGCAGAAGAGATTTTAAAAAGGTGGCAAAATTTTACAGAAGTACTATACAAGAGCGAGCTTAACATCCCTGATAACCACAATGGGGTAGTTACTGACCTGGAGCCAGAAATCCTGGAATGTGAAGTTAAATGGGCCTTAGGAAGTTTGAGCAACAATAAAGCTAGTGGTGGTGACAGCATTCCAGTTGAACTATTCAAAATCTTAAAAGACAATGCAGTAAAAGTGCTACACTCAATATGCCAGCAAATTTGGAAAACTCAACAATGGAAAAGGTCAGTTTACATTCCAATCCCAAAGAAGGGCAATGCCAAAGAATGTTCAAACTACCACACCATTGCACACATTTCTCATGCTAACAAAGATATGCTCAAAATTTTACAAGCTAGGTTAGAAGAGTCACAAATTGGGATCAAGATTGCAGGGAGAAATATCAACAGCCTCAGATATGCAGATGATACCACTCTAATGGCAGAAAGTGAAGAGGAACTAAAGAGCCTGTAGATGTGGGTGAAGGAGGAGAGTGCAAAGGTTGGCTTGAAACTCAACATCAAGAAAATGAAGATCATGGCATCCGGCCCTCTCAAATCCTGGTAGATAGATGGGGAAGAAATGGAGGTAGTGATAAGATAAGATACATTTATTTGTATATAGCCATAGGCCTTTACAAAATATAAAATACAAATTTACAAACAGTAAAATAGAATAAAAGGAACTGTATAAAAATATAAAATTTAAGACCAAAAAACTGAAACAGCATACAAAGTGCAAGAGTGTTAAGAGGCTGCCTTAGTGGTTGTAACATTGGCCCTTATTTTCCTTGCAGCCAAGGCAAATAGGGCGGTTTTATATGTTACATCATCAACCTGGTCAGATAAAAGATAGATTATCTTTTCAGCAACGGAGTGAAGGTTAGAACCTCGTAAGGTCTCATTGAGGAATTTGGCTCTGGGTTGGGCATAAAGTAAGCAGTCAAAGATGTAGTGGGGTAAATCCTCCAGAGCTTGTGCACCACAAATACAGAAACGCTGGTTTTTTGGCGTACAGCTAAATCGACCCGCCAGTACCTCTGTAGGCATCGTTTCGAATCGAAGTGATGTAAAAGCTACTCTGAGATTATGGTTACTGATTTTCATTAGATAAGAGGATCTACGATGGTCATATTTAAACCGCTTAAACCATGTTGCTGTCTTAATTTCCAAAATTTGCATTCTGTCTAACTGGGCATCACTTTTGAAGATCCAGTCTCTAAGGTGAGAGTTATTAGCTGAAGGATTTAGGAGGTCATCGGGGATGGAGTAGCGTGCAATAAGGCTATTAATAAGGCAATGCCGTGCTGGATCCTTAGATAACATTATATTAAAGGACTGATGACTAAATTTGTTTATGTTGGCTAACCTGAGGTTTTTCCACTGTTTTAAAATTGCCAAATGTACTCGGGCACTAAGAGAAGGCAGACCTGTTTCTGCCCTCATCAAAACAGCCGGAGTTCCCCTAGGTAGGGCTAGAATTCGCCTTAAGAATATATTTTGAACAGATTCTAGCCTAGGTATGAAGTTTTCCTTCCATCCCCAGACCTCTACTCCATACAAAAGATGGGGGATAACCTTGCACTTGTATAATTTGAGGGCTGGATCGATGAGGAAGCCTCCTGTTGTATAATAAAACTTCAGAATAGTGCCCACTAGGCGTGTTGCAGAGGCTCTAATGGTGTCCAGATGAAGTTTCCAATTCAACCTCTCACTAAATGTGATACCCAGATATTTAAATGAGTTGCACTGGCTAACAGAATTTCCAGATATGCTCCAAGAGAACTTTTTGGCCCTTTTTCTAAAGACCATTACTTTTGTCTTATCGTAGTTTATTTTAAGACCTTCTTCTTTACAATAAGCACCAAGTTGTTGTAGTAGTCTTTGCATCCCAATTTTTGTGAGGGAAATTAGGGCCATGTCATCTGCATAGAATAAAATAGATATTTTTTGACCTCCTAGTATGGGAGAAACAAATTGTGGGCCAGAGAGTCTTTCTACAATGTTGTTAATGTATAAATTAAACAGCAGGGGAGCCAACACACATCCCTGCTTGACGCCCTTGCATGTTGGAATTTTGTTGGTTAGGGAGCCAGAAATTCCCACTCTAATTTGAGCATAAGTGTCAAAGTGCAACTCCCGCAGCAGAAATAGGAGCCGCCTATCAATGTTCAAGTCTGCTAATTTTTGCCATAGGCGCTGCCTGTCTATAGAATCAAAAGCTGCGGCCAAGTCAACGAATGCAACGTACAACACTTTCTTAGGGCCATTTATCCCTGAATAGACCAGTTGCTGAAGTATCTGACATTGGTCAATAGTACTAAAGCCCTTTCTGAATCCAGCTTGATGTGGGTATAAAATATGATTTTCATCTGCCCATTCCTCCAGCTTAATCAGTAAGTACTTACTGTACAGTTTTGCTGCTATGTCTAACAAACTAATAGGCCTATAGTTATTTGGAGCTGATTTGTCCCCTTTTTTGTAAATGGGCACAACAATGCTAAGTTTCCATCCAGGGGGGATTTGGCCTTAGTATCTCTTTGATCCCCCCTCCTTTGATCCCCTCACTTTCACACTGCATAGTCTCCCTGCTGTGATACATTGTTGCCAGTGTTCCTGTAAACATCTTATCTGCTAGCCTGAGGTGCTGGCCTGACCAAGGCCGTGCTAACTCTGGCACCTTGGCAGGAAGCCTGGAATGGCACCTCGGTGATAGAGTGACCCCCTCCCCTTGGGAATGGGTCTGGTTTCAGTGGGAGAATTGTATTGATAACTGCTTGCATCCCCAATATCGAACAGTCTTGACTTCGAATGTTTAAATGTTCAGATCTACTTCTAATTAAAGCTTTCTTTCTATAGAAGCCTGTTTGTGAGTTTTGTCTGCTCTTGAAAGCCTGGGATCACCCTGGACTGGCACCAACATCACCAGGAAGCAAGAATTCGGCCCAATGCTAGACAAATGGTGAGTCAGGCCAAATGCCTGGTATGAAAGCATTTTCTCTGTGTGTGTCCTGGTACCAATGTATACATTCCTACATGCTTGCAATATATACATTCCTACATGCTGCTGGTCATTTCTTCTGCAGAATTCTTCACATTGTGCTGGCAGCTATTCTTTATACTTTCCCCTTATACTTTCCCCTATTGCACCATCTCAACCTTACTTTTCTAATCTTGTATGTGTGATATTTTGATTCTGTGTGCAAGTTGGTGAATTGCTTTGCATTTATTTTAATAAAACCATTACAATCAAAGTGATTTTTGTTTATTTCAGTCTGGTTCATGGAGAGTTTCTAAGGGGACAAGCCTGATACACACTGGTGGGGATCCCATTACGACCCCTCTAAATTCTCCATTCCAGTATCACATTTAGGTGGCAACTGTGTCTGGGCCTTTCTTCAGCTGGCTCATTAAGACAAGAGAAGCCCTCCTGTCCCAGTTGGCAGTGCATTCCTTCGGCTTTTGGAATTACCCTGAGGGCTCCTGAATTGAAAACAAAATGGAGGGCTAAGGCCAGCAGGAGTCTCTCTCAAATGGTGGACTCATAGACGTATTTCATAAGTGAATGTTATTTTGCATACCTATGTAAGGCATTGAACAGACCTGCAGCCCAAGGAGATGAAAGATTTATCAGCTTGTTCTGTGCAAGGTCCTCAGATCTGACAGCCTGGGACTCTGCAGTGGATTCTGTTTTATGACAACGCAGTGAAGAGGGACAGGGTCTCCCCCGCTCCCCCCCATGGCGCTTCCTGCTTTCTCTGCTGCTGGAGTCCAGAATGCTCCTGGGCTCCTCTGTTCAGATGTTGCACAGACACATGTGAATCCTGCAAGACAAAGATTGCCAACAGATTGCATCAATGTTTGAAGGTTTGGCAGTGAGATTCTGCATTTGGCAAGAGAACATCACTGTGAGACAATATTTAAGGATCTGAAGACATATCTAGAAGTCCACAAAACAGATCAAAGGGTTTTTTTCTCCTCCATGGAGCTCTCCCTGTCTCTCTCTCAACTTGATGGGGAAAATAAAGCAGCTTAGCTTGGAGTGGGACTGGGAATTCACAAACCTTGTTCCTGAGTTGATCTCACTCATGAATTTGCCAGATGGCCTGAGTAAGGGTGAATCTCTATCTCCAATATGGGGACACTATTATCTGACGAAAATACTCTGAATGGTCTTAGCATCAAAATTCTTGCCTTAGGCCAACTTACTTGCCCCCTTCTGTTGTTGTCTTCCACAGAAGTCTGTGAAGATATTTGTTTCATTTTGTCTGGCATTCCCTCTGTTATCCCCTCTTCCTGCCTTCATTTTAATTGTTTCTCATATTTTTAATCTGTATTCTAAATTTGGTTTTAATTATTTTAATAGTGTGTCTTTGTTTGGTTTAAATGGTTTTTAAGATGCGTTTTTACGATATGTTTTTAATCTGTTCGCTGCTTTGGTGGCCCTGATGAGGGCAGAAAGGAAGGGCATAATTTTTGTAAATCAATTAATAAAATGATAATTTTATCACTGTGTCCTTTTAGACCAATTCCCCCTCTGCTTCTTTCCCTAGGTATGATTGGAGGCTGGAAATTAACCTATGGGCTATGGATGCTGCACAGGCATGGTTTTTAAGACTGGGTGAAAATTGTAGCTCTCTAACATGGTATTAATTGAAAGGTTTCTATGGCCTTACGCATAGCCTTTTCCTGTCACTCATCATCCACTTAACCAACTAGCAGTCTGAGAAGAGGTAATCAGACAGACCTTCAGAGGGCTGGGAGATCAGGTGCCTTTGTGGTAATTTAGGTGTAATGAAAGATTGTTGCAAAATAAGGTGAAAAAATTCACATTGAGAACTTAACATTATGCAAAGAGCTTGCATTACACTAAAGCTTTATGGGTTGGATCTTCAATTCCTGCTGAGTTCTACTCATGGATTCCACTTCAGAAGTGTTATAAGGGTGACTAATCCCTTACACAATGTCCCCATATACCAGTAGAAATTTTATTTTTTATTAAAAATTATAACCACCCGCCTACCCTGTAAAAGTACTTCTCGGATTGCTAAAAAAATGAATCACTAAGAATAACAACAATATAAACATACTAGAAATAAAGCCCGCTGTAGTGTTAATACATTGAGCGCTAGAGTCGCGCCCCCCCCCCCCAGCGGTGGAGATCTTCGGCCTTCTCCTGGCCGCTCCAGCAATAGCAGCAGCAATAAAATAATTAGTAAGGCTGTGATAGGGGGAAAGAAGCCAGCTGAAAATAAAGCACTGAAAATGAAGCCAGCACTGGCAGGGGCTCATGGGAATTGTAGTCCATGGACATCTGGAGAGCCACAGTTTGGCCACCCCTGTCCTCCTCTGGTTGCCTCTGCTGTCTTGAACAAAGTCATGGCAGCAGATGTTATTGAGCAGAGAAAGTGCCTTGCAGGCTAGCAGAAAACGGGCCAGCTCCATTTCTGCATGCCAGACCATTCTCCAAGGACCCTTGGCACTGAATGGGGGCTTTCTCTCTCTCTCATGCCACTTGGAGCTTAAGAGGCACTGAGCCTCCCAGAAGTGTTGGGCCAGGAAGAGTGTGCAGGAAGGGCCGGGGCCCCTCCCTTGGTGGTGCCATCTTTCAAGAGAGCTTGCAGGAGCCATTCCTGCATTTCCCTCCCCTCCTGGCCCCACGGCTCCTGCAGAGCCTGGCAGACCTGCTGTCTTTGACTTCAGCCCACCATTGGCACGTCAGCGGCCACAGAAGGGCTCAGGGAAATTACAGATCCTCTAGATCACAATTCTCTTTAAAGCTGCAGAGGGATAATTAGCAGCGTGTCAAGAGGCTGCTGAGTATCTCATGATATCGTGTATTGCTCCTCAAGATGATTTCGCCCCTAAAAGAAATACACACTAGATAATTGCCAACAGAGTAATTACAGGACACTGTGCTGGGACTGCGACAGTAATTATAGAGAGACAAAAAGAGGACGGGGAGAAATTGCTTAACAGAAGAGAGTAGCATTAAACACAGAATACTATTTTATTTTATCACAAATTTCAGTGCGATGGAAGCAATGAGGCAAACTGAGGATTTTTACTTCATTTATTTATGTTTTTAGTGCTACATTGTCTGTCTGCCCTTTCTCAAAGGGACTCAGGGCAGACTGCCTTGTTCTCTCGTCCTCCATTTTATCCACCCAACACCTCTGTGAGGTAAATCTGATTGAACCCGTAGGGATTAGGCGAATGCTCAAAAAACTTACCCAACATTGTGAAAAAGAACATCTTGAAATTAACTACCAGGAGACCAAGGCCATGGCATTTGGCAAACGTCCAAAATCTAGAACATGGATGCTAAATGGGCACAAAATTGAACAAGTGACCAAATTTAAATATTTAGGTGTATATATTCAAGCCTCTGGAGCAAAGAGCATCCATTATTCATATACATCAGAACTAGGGCAAAGAGCAGCAAATAACATATTGAAATTATATCGAACAAAGGGCAGATTCTATATACCAGCAGCCCTGAAACTATACTCTGCTATATCTCTAGCCCAACTCACTTATGGTGCATTTTGGGTGCTCCGATATCAGATACTATCAAGCTTGAAAGGGTCCAGTCTAAATTCCTTTGGGAAATCATAGAATCATAGAGTTGGAAGGGGCCATACATGCCATCTAGTCCAACCCCCTGCTCTACGCAGGATCAGCCCTAAGCATCCTAAAGCATCCTATAAGAACATTCCCCTTACACTGAGACAATGTTTTCGTGGGGTGGCGAAATTGATACAAGAGAGCATATCTTGTTCCACTGCCCTGCTTATGCAGACATTCGTAGCAACTCGATTGAACCACTCCTTAAAAAATTGCCAGAACATCATGATGTAGATCGAGCAAAGAGCCTGCTAAGTGATGAGTCCCCCCAGGTGACAACTCAGCTGGCTAAGTTTTGTGCCGCTGCTATAAAAATCCGATGCTCTAAAGTAGCATAGCTTTAAGTTCTATTTTATGTTCTGTTTTAAATTGCATTATATTAAATGACCATATTCTTTTGGTCTTTTATGCATTCATACAACTTGGTCTGAATGTCTGTAATAAAGTTTGAACTGAACTGATTGAACCAGGAAAATGTGGCTCAGTTTGGTTCATGGGACAGAATGAAAGCCCCCAGAGTGGAATAGCCCCCCCCCAAGAGTAGAAGTCTACTAGCACTGCAATGGCAGGCTACAGAGTGAAATGACAGTCCCTGGGAGAAAGCAAATTATTTTGGACTGAGAAAACAGCTTCCACAGTGGAACACCAGCCCCTGGAAATAGCAGAAGTATCCTGGGACTAGAATGAAAGCTTCCAGAGTGGAACAGGTACCCCTGAGAGTCAATCTTCTCCGTGTGTGTGTGTGTGATTCTAGCTCCTTCTTTGGGTCGTCATTCCACTCTGTGGCCAGCCATTCGAGTGCCAGTTGACTTCTACTCTCCATCTCCCTCCCCCCATTTCTGCTCTGAGGGACGACATGCCAACTCCTGACCACTTCTGGGGCTTTCGTTCCCATCTCAGAGCTCAAATTCTGTTTCTGGGTACCACCATTCTACCCTTGGGCCTGTTATTCCAATCCCACAGCAGTTTATTTTGAAAATCTACTCTGCATTTTCATTGCAAGTAATTTGTGCTGTGATGTATTTCAGGGGAACCCATGCAAGTAAACTGGCATTCCTGGCTACCCGTATCCCAAAAAGGCCTTCACACCTCTCTTAGTGCTTCCAATGGGACATCTTTCATTTCTTTCAATGCCTCTCCCAGAGGACCCAGTGTAATGAACCCAGTGTCACTACGGAAATGCAAACAAAATGAGGACTGATGCCAAACCAGAGAATTCCAGCAACTACAAAGTGCAGACCACCAAGCAGAACCCAGAGCCACTGGCATTGCAAGCTTAAGAGGCCTTCTTTAAAAGCAGGAGTCACAAGAAATCCAAGCATGGGGGCAGATTTTAAAACACCTGTAGCAGGAACCTGGGGAAATTCATCAGGAGAGCTTTAAACTGAGAGCTTAAACTGAAGCCAAAAGGGGAAGGAGATGATCAACATAGGGAATGTAAGGAAGGAAAACGATCGGGGGCAGCCCAACCGGCAAGGCCAGCTCATAGGGAACCAAAAGTAAAAGGATTCAGATGTCTTTATACTAACGTCCGAAGCATGGGCAATAAAAAGGAAGAGCTGGAACTTCTCATGCTGATGGAAAGGTATGATCTAGTAGGCATCACAGAAACTTGGTGGAATGATTCTCATGACTGGAATGTAATGGTGGATGGATATGAACTGTTCAGAAAAAACAGAATAGATCGAAGAGGTGGAGGAGTGGCACTGTATGTGAGGAAAGGGCTTACCTGTCAGGAAATTCTAGTGGAGGAGAGCATATCTACAGTGGAAAGCATCTGGGTGAAAATAAGCGAGGGGAAAACAAACAGTGTGGTGGTTGGTGTCTGCTACCGACCGCCTGACCAACGAGAGGATGTGGATGCTGCACTTTGTGAGCAGATTGAGAAAATATCCATGCGGCAGGACCTTGTCATCATGGGTGACTTCAATTTCCCAGATGTGTGCTGGGAAACAAACTCTGCGAAGCGTCCTCAGTCATGCAACTTTCTGACCTGCCTGGCTGACAATTTCATGTATCAAATGGTAGATGAACCCACAAGAGGTTCAGCCATACGGGACTTAATACTGACCAACAGGCAAGATTTGGTGGATGAGGTGAAGGATGTGGGGACCCTAGGGGGAAGTGACCATGTCCTCATAGAATTCCTTTTGAGATGGGGAGCCAAGGAAGCTTGTAGCCAGACGCGGATGTTGGATTTTTGTAGGACAAACTTTAATAAACTCAGAGACATGATGAGTGTCATACCATGGACGAGAATGCTGGAAGGGAAGGGAGCATGTGAAGGGTGGGCGCTACTCAAACAAGAGCAATTGCATGCTCTATCAATGACTATCCCAGAAAGACAAAAACACTGCAGGAGGTCTAAGAAGCCTATTTGGATGAACAGAGAACTTCAAGAGGAACTAAGAAAGAAAAGGAAAATGTTCAGGAAATGGAGGGAAGGACAGAGCTCTAAAGAAGAGTACCTACAGGTTACTAGGCACTGTAGATCAATCATCAGAAAGGCCAAAGCTGAGAGTGAGCTAAGATTGGCAAGGGAAGCCTACTGTAACAAGAAAAGCTTTTTCAGTTATGTGAGCAGCAAACGTAAAGTAAAGGAGGCAATAGACACATCATGCGATCAAACTTGCTAGAAAAATCTTGAATGCTCAGCACGGTCAGCAGCAAAAGGCAACGTGGTCGCCAAAGAATCCGCTGGCTCGATACGATCAAAGCCGATAAAGGGATGACCATGAACCAAATAAAAGAAGCATAGATAGATAGATAGATAGATAGATAGATAGATAGATAGATAGATAGATAGATAGATAGATAGATAGATAGATAGATAGATAGATAGATAGGAAAAGGTAAAGGTAAAGGTAAAGGTAAAGGTAAAGGTAAAGGTAAAGGTAAAGGTAAAGGTAAAGGTAAAGGTATCCCCTGTGCAAACACTGACCATGAACCAACTGAAAGAAGCGGTCAGAGAAACGGGCGCATGGCAAAGACTATAGAATTGCCAAGGGTCTGACATGACTGAACGGACGACATCATCATCATATTTTTTTTACATAGAATTTAATATATTATGAAATATTCTGAAATAAAGGAAAACTGAAACCTTAAAAAAGAATAAAAGTCTACTCAGAAGTAAGTGCCACTGGGTTATATGGGACCTGCATGCCCGTTAGCCCACTCCCTGGGCCCTGCGGACTCTGGGGTATCTCAATGGAGTCAACAGGCTTAGACTCAGACATTTCCTGCTTAGGACTGAAGCTTTCAGGATGATGCCCCAGGCAAGGGAATATGCAGTTGCTGGGAGACAGGAGAGTCCCCAAAGCCCCTTTCTTTGTCTGTCCTGAAGAATTTGGGGGAAGTTCTTTTGTTTCTGTTCTTGTAGAAGTGTTAAAAGGGGCTTGTGTGGAAAACGTGCTCGGAGGGCCTGTGTGTGGGAGGCTTATATTTTTCAAATGGCTGTTATTCTTTGGCAGAAGAAGCCCCAAAACAAACAACCAAATCTCAAGGGATGTTTCAAACAAGATTCACACTTCAGGGTTCTTGCTGCCAAAGTCATCAAGCATTAGAGAAGAAGAAAGGACTGAGTTCAGTAGAAAGTCAAATCACCCACAAAAATGTAAGGCTGTTCAGCCCAGAGACTTTTATGGAGGGAAAACAAAGTTTGCTCTTGCACAGAACGACAACACAAGCGGCCTCCCATGAATGCAACTTTCAGTTACCCTAAACCTTACAGGCAACTGGTTTTTATGACACCTGCACAACACAGGTGCAGTTGTTGATGATGATATTACACCATTAATGGGTAAGGCATTTTCAGAGCCCTCCCTGCTCTCCCTGTTACTTGAGTATGCCTCTTCCACCGCCTTTGGCCTGCTAGCACTGTGGGTGCAGAATTCATTGTGGGCCTTGGCCTTATTATACTGGAGGCACAGGGAGAGATTTTGGCCCCAGCCAATGAAAGTGTCCAGCAGAGCATAGTGCAGGAATTGAAGACTGGAGGGAATAGATTAAAATCCCTGCTCAGCCATGAAACTCATGAAGTGATTTTGTGGTAGTCCCACTTTCTCAGCCCAGGACTTCTGGCCCCCACCAGGATCAACACCACCTCATCCGATGGGATCACTGATGCACTCACACAGCACTTCACAGCCCAGCCCACCATGGCGCCTTCTACAGGAGGAATGAGTGAGAACGCGACTCAGTGGCCGAGCTCATGGCTTCTCTACACCAGACCGCATGCTACTGTAATTTTCCAGATTGATAGAATCACAGAATCCTAGAGTTGGAAGGGGCCATACAGGCCATCTAGTCCCACCCCCTGCTCAACGCAGGACTAGCCCTAAGCATCCTAAAGCATCCAAGAAAAGTGTGTATCCAACCTTTGCTTGAAGACTGCCAGTGAGGGGGAGCTCACCACCTCCTTAGGCAGCCTATTCCACTGCTGAACTACTCTGACTGTGAAAAACTTTTTCCTGATATCTAGCCTATATCGTTGTACTTGAAGTTTAAACCCATTACTGCGTGTCCTTTCCTCTGCCGCCAGCAGAAACAGCATCCTGCCCTCCTCCAAGTGACAACCTTTCAAATACTTAAAGAGGGCTATCATGTCCCCTCTCAACCTCCTTTTCTCCAGGCTGAACATTCCCAAGTCCCTCAACCTATCTTCATAGGGCTTGGTCCCTTGGCCCCAGATCATCTTCGTCGCTCTCCTCTGTACCCTTTCAATTTTATCTACGTCCTTCTTGAAGTGAGGCCTCCAGAACTGCACACAGTACTCCAGGTGTGGTCTGACCAGTGCCGTATACAATGGGACTATGACATCTTGTGATTTTGATGTGATGCCCCTGTTGATACAGCCCAGAATGGCATTTGCCTTTTTTACCGCTGCATCACGCTGCCTGCTCATGTTTAGTTTACAGTCCACAAGTACCTCAAGGTCTCGTGCACACACAGTGCTACCTAGAAGCGTATCCCCCATCCAGTAGGCATGCTTTTCATTTTTCTGACCCAGATGCAGGACTTTACACTTATCTTTATTAAATTGCATCTTGTTCTCATTTGCCCATTTTTCCATTGTGTTCAGATCTCGTTGAACTCTGTCTCTATCTTCCGGAGTATTTGCCAGTCCTCCCAATTTGGTGTCATCTGCAAACTTGATGAGTAGTCCCTCCACCCCCTCATCTAGATCATTAATAAATATGTTAAAAAGTACCGGGCCAAGCACCGAGCCCTGAGGTACCCCGCTACTCACCTCTCTCCAGTCTGATGAAACACCATTGACAACAACTCTTTGAGTGCGGTTCTCTAACCAAGTCCCTATCCACCTAACCATCTGAAAATCCAGATTGCAGTCCTTCAACTTATCCATCAGAACATCATGAGGATCTTATCAAAAGCTTTACTAGCTTTACTAAAATCCAAGTAAAAAACATCAACCGAATTTCCACGATCCAGCAAACCTGTTACTCGACAACCTCTCTATCCATGTTAACCTGCCACCCAGACACTATCCTTTGACTACGGCCATCTCTAGATGTGCCTAAACAGTTTGACCTGTGGGAAAAAACAACCTGCCACCCAGACACTATCGTTCGGCTACTGCCATCTCTAGATCTTGCCAGACCAACCTGGTTTCCTTTTTTGACCAAGTAACAGGCTTGGTGGATCATGGAAATTCAGTTGATGTCATTTACTTGGATTTTAGTAAAGCTTTTGACAAGGTTGTCGAGAGGCATTTCACTGCACTGGATGAGTTCAAATCCCCTGGTCCAGATGAAATGCACCCGAGAGTGCTCAAAGAACTTTCCAGAGAACTTGCACAGCCCTTGTCCATCATCTTCGGGACCTCTTTAAGGACTGGAGATGTCCCGGAGGACTGGAAGAGAGCAAATGTTATTCCGATCTTCAGAAAAGGGAGGAAGGATGACCCGGGAAACTACAGACCAATGAGTCTGACCTCTGTTGTGGGGAAGATAATGGAGCAGATATTAAAGGGAGCGATCTGCAAACATCTGGAGGACAATTGAGTGATCCAAGGAAGTCAGCATGGATTTGTCTCCAACAGGTCCTGCCAGATCAACCTGGTTTCCTTTTTTGACCAAGTAACAGGTTTGCTGTATCGGGGAAATTCGCTTGATGTTGTTTACTTTGATTTTAGTAAAGTTTTTGACAAGGTTCCCCATGATGTTCTGATGGATAAGTTGAATGACTGCAATCTGGATTTTCAGATAGTTAAGTGGATAGGGAATTGGTTAGAGAACCGCACTCAAAGAGTTGTTGTCAATGGTGTTTCATCAGACTGGAGAGAGGTGAGTTCTGCATCTGGGTCAGAAAAATGAAAAGCATGAGGGCGATCTTCAGGGATTCCAACGAATCCCTCCGTGAAAGTGTCCAGGAGATTCGCCTAATCAGGGGACTACTGGAGAGGGCGGTCTTGGTAATGGAGTCTAAAGAGGACAGACAAACTGCTAACCCGGCTCAAATTAATGTGACTGTTAACCCCCCCCCCCCACACCACCACCACCACCACCTCCACCACCCACTCCACCAACCCCCTCTCTGAATGCCGCCACCCAGAATCGCAGCAGGACTGTTCTTGGAAAGAGAAAAATAAAACCAGCGGACAAGTTCTCCCCCTCCTAGTTTGGTCCAGTTTTGCTTCTGAATTTGTTCTGTGTTGTGTTTTGTTTGAAAAATAAAGTTTATATTTTTGCCTATGTCTCTGTGTACCCTACTTTAGAATTAGGAAGGCCAAAAGTGGCCTTTCTAGTGATTGTGTTTAATCTGGTTGTGTTGTGTGGGTGGGGGGTTAAAGGGGTGTCAGTTCAAGGAGTTTTAGGAGTGTGGGGTGAAAGGTGTGCGAGTGTAAGGAGTCACACTGGAGTCTTTTTCAGAACAGTATAACAAACATTTTATTTTTTAAAATAAATATTTTAACAGGGGACAAACAGTAGAGAATGTAACTTGGAGCCCCACCACCACCACCCCCCGCTCCCCAACAAAACCCAACTCAAGTGCCACTAGTCCCCTCTCCAGCACCATCTTCTTTGTCTTTAGTTCCTCCCCCCCCCCGTTTCCCCTTACATTTCTTGCCCTCATTTTTGCGGGCTGCAGCCACTGAGGGACTTTTCCCTCCGCCCTCCGCCATCTCCCTCAGTTTTTTTCCAAATCGGGTCATTGTGCCCCTGACTTTTCACCTGAAGAGGTCTTCCTCCTCCTTCTTCTTCACTGTGTGGGGAGGAAAAACAGGTACACATTAGTGCCACAGATATTTTTTAATCTGGAGTTTACATGGATTTTAGTGACTTTAGCCACAGTGTGTGGAGGGTTGGGCAGTGGGGAACAGAACCTACGTTCTTCCTCCTCCCTCTGCTGCATTAGCTGCCTCTGGCTCTCCAACTCCCCTCTCAGATCAGCCACTTCTGCCTGCCCTGCAAATCATAGAATCATAGAATCATAGAGTTGGAAGGGGCCATACAGGCCATCTAGTCCAACCCCCTGCTCAACGCAGGACTAGCCCTAGCATCCTAAAGCATCCAAGAAAAGTGTGTATCCAACCTTTGCTTGAAGACTGCCAGCTCACCACCTCCTTAGGCAGCCTATTCCACTGCTGAACTACTCTGACTGTGAAAATTTTTTAAATGGTTTTAAAACAAATGGTAAGCCATATATATAGACATTAGTAACACAACCCACACCACAGCACAGGTGCAGTACTCACAGTCCCTCCTCTGTTGCTCTAAGAGCCCTTCCAAGGATGCGGGGTGGCCAAGTACCACAATGCGGCTGCCACCCTTTTTTCCACTGGAATAGGGCACCGCATGCCAGTTACTTGCCTTTCCATGCACCCACGGAGAGCTTCCATGATTTCAAAAAATGTTCCCCTCGACATTCTGAAGTTGGCAATCCAGTGGTCATCATCCCAGCGAGACCACACAAAATTTTCCCACCAGTCAGTGGATCTTTCGTCCACCCAGAACTGTCTGGGGAACCGGACCTCTGCCAGAGCTTGCTAGCATTTCTTAGCCGCCACGCATGCCTGTAGAGATCGGTTTCTACTGATGGCCATCCTTCTGGCCACACGTAGTCTGTAGTCCTCGTAAGCAGACCTCCTCCACGACATGGTGGTACGGATACGCTGGGCTATCGCAAGCATCTGACCCAGCAACTTTAAAATAATCTTCTCCATTGCAATGTTTACCTGTGCGGCGGCCAGGAGGCTAGGCAAACATAAGAGTGAGGCTGACCACGTGTCTGCCTAGGTGCATATAAGCAGGTAATCTGTGGGCGTGTACTGTGGGCAGGGATTCCCCAATCAAACATTCAATCAATGCATCAACCTTTATTTCATAGAAAACAATGGAAAACCAGTTCCAATAGCGCCAATGATTCAATGATAATTCGTTGCTACGGGGTTTTCGGGTTTTTTTTTTAAAAGGGGAAGCCCACCGATTTCGGCTTCTGGGTGGAGGTCAAAGGTGTCCCTGCAGTTTGATTGACGGCCACGGGAGGCCAGAAGCGCTAAAAAGGGACCTCCTTTGTGGCGATAAGACGGAGACCGGAAACCTGTGGGTAACGAAAGAGACGTGAAGTGAAAGTGACAAATTCCGCAAAAAATTCCACTGTGCGTTACGGCCAATTTTTGCTACTTAAAGTAGCAATTTCACAAACGGCAACCAAATAGCCACTTTTAACTTTGTGCGGAATGGCCCTCACTCTCAGCTTTGGCCTTTCTGATGATTGATTTACAGTGCCTAGTAACCTGTAGGTACTCTTCTTTAGAGCTCTGTCCTTCCCTCCATTTCCTGAACATTTTCCTTTTCTTTCTTAGTTCCTCTTGAAGTTCTCTGTTCATCCAAATAGGCTTCTTAGAGCTCCTGCAGTGTTTTCGTCTTTCTGGGATAGTCATTGATTGAGCATGCAATATCTCTTGTGCCCACCCTTCCAGCATTCTCATCCATGGGAAGACACTCATCATGTCTCTGAGTTTATTAAAGTTTGCCCTACGAAAATCCAGCATCCGCGTCTGGCTACAAGCTTCCTTGGCTCTCCATCTCAAAAGGAATTCTATGAGGGTCACTTCCCCCTAGGGTCCCCACCTCCTTCACCTCATCCACCAACTCTTGCCTGTTGGTCAGTATTAAGTCCAGTATGGCTGAACCTCTTGTGGGTTCATCTACCATTTGATAGATGATTGATTTGGACTCTACATTACTGTTCCAGCTTGTCTGCGGCCTGCAAGATGAGCAGATCCAACAACCACCAGAAGGACCTGAGAGGTCTATGATAACTACAGCCAGTCCTCCAACACCTCTAAGCATTGCAGTTCTCCAGAGTGTGTGAACCATGATAACCTGGAGGAAGAGGAAGAAGATGGGTACCTGTGTGCCAACCCACCAAGATTTCTGTCGAGGACAAAGAAACAACCGCAACAACTGGTGCCTCCAGAAGCCCCACCATCCCACCAACCGCGGCCAATCAGCTCCAGCACAGGGTGTCTCCTGATCCAGCCACACGCCCTATAAGGGTTGCACTTACAGTTGTGCAGTTAATGGCTGAATGCCATACAGTTACACACTAATAAAGTTTTAATTTTGTGATGTTCATGTTGTTATGACTTTATAATGTTAATGCTTCTTGTACTGTACTTAGTTTCATAGTGAATCAGGAGCGAATTAGGAGCGGGGGACCGTCATTGTTAACTGCCACAATTGAGGGCGGTATAAAAATGTAATATAATATGAATAAATCCCTATGTATTTTGAGTGCAAACACGGTAGAGGGCTGAAAACAGACAGCGTCTTTTGGGAATTGTGGAATGCCCTCAAGGTCTCCTGTGCTCACACATTAATTCCCAGGGCCAGAATGCATCTGCTGGGCCGTCTGGAAGAGATCGGAAGCGCTGAGTTATTGTCTGTTGTTGTGGGACTGGAGGAAAGAGAGTGAGAGAAGGCAGGTATCCCCTGGTGTTTAAAGGGTGGCCCTTGCCATGAAGGAGGTGTGTTCGCTTGGGTTTCCAGGGGTGAGGGGCCGCCGTCATGAGATGGCTTCAGAGGGGGATAAGCCTTGCCTCTCTCCCACGCAGCAGGAGGCCACCTGTGAATGAAAGAGCAGCCCACTTTCTCTCTGGGTGGTGATGGCAGAGGGCTCACACAGTCCCATTCCCTCCTGCAGAAGATATTAACGCTTCTCAGATGCCCATCTGTGTTCTTCCAAGGTGGGCCATAGTTCACTCGCTTGAATGTCTCTAAAACAACTTGTAAAAAGTCTCTAAATTGGGAACAGATGACCAAATGCACCTGGATAGAGACGCATTGTCACTCTCTGCCGAGGTGTGTTTGTGCCTCCTCATGTGCCGCCCACCTGTGCTGTCTTGACAATGTTGAAAGAAACTCTCCTTTGCCCAGAAAGGCTCTCTGGGCACTGTGGATGTTCTCTGAGGAAGGCAAGTGAGTCCCTGAAGCACTGGAGAGGGACTGGCTGCCTCTCACGTCCCGACACTTACCTGGCTTGTTCTTTTTGGCAGTTCCCCCCACTTCCATCTTGGGTCATTTCATCAGGAACACAAGCACACTGTGGCCCCCACCACTGAGAAATGTTAGTCCCTTTCTCAAAATGCATTTTCCCCATAACTATGCCTGTAGAGTTTTTGCCAAAGGAGCATATTCAGCCCCATTCCGCACCAGGATCAATGTGGCAAATTGATTATGGAAAGAAAAAACGGAATTTAAAATAACGCATACCTGCCTTTGTAGTGGAATCCAGTTGCATTTCAATAGTTTCCCACAGGTTTTCGGTCTCGGCAAAAATCGCTAGGAAGGAAGTGATTTTTGCCGTGCTTTGTCCCGCCCCTGGCCGTCAATCAAACGAGCAGCCAATGGGCGGTTGTTACCATGCTCCGGAAAAGCCCCTTTGCCTTTAAGAACATGTCTTGCCACCAAGGCAAGAGTTGGTGGATGAGGTGAAGGAGGTGGGGACCCTAGGGGGAAGTGACCATGTCCTCAGAGAATTCCTTTTGAGATGGGGAGCCAAGGAAGCTTGTAGCCAGACGCGGATGTTGGATTTTCGTAGGGCAAATTTTAATACGCTCAGAGACATGATGAGTGTCATACCATGGATGAGAATGCTGGAAGGGAAGGGAGCATGTGAAGGGTGGGCGCTACTCAAACAGGAGCTATTGCATGCTCAATCAATGACTATCCCAGAAAGACAAAAACACTGCAGGAGCTCTAAGAAGCCTATATGGATGAACAGAGAACTTCAAGAGGAACTAAGAAAGAAAAGGAAAATGTTCAGGAAATGGAGGGAAGGACAGAGCTCTAAAGAAGAGTACCTACAGGTTACTAGGCATTGTAGATCAATCATAAGAAAGGCCAAAGCTGAGAGTGAGCTAAGATTGGCCAGGGAAGCTCATTGTAACAAGAAAGGATTTTTCAGTTATGTGAGGAGCAAACGTAAAGTAAAGGAGGCAATAGGCCCACTGTTGGGTGCGGATGGACAAACTCTAACGGAAGATGCAGAGAAAGCTGAAAGGCTTAGTGCCTATTTTACATCAGTTTTTTCCCACAGGTCAAAGGGTTTAAGCACATCTAGAGATGGCCATAGCCAAAGGACAGTGTCTGGGTGGCAGGTTAACATGGATAGAGAGGTTGTCGAGAGGCATTTAGCTGCACTGGATGAGTTCAAACACCCTGGTCCGGATGAAATGCACCCGAGAGTACTCAAAGAACTTTCCAGAGAACTTGCACAGCCCTTGTCTATCATCTTCGTAACCTCTTTAAGGACTGGAGATGTCCCGGAGGACTGGAAGAGAGCAAATGTTATTCTGATCTTCAAAAAAGGGAGGAAGGATGACCCGGGAAACTACAGACCAGTGAGTCTGACCTCTGTTGTGGGGAAGATAATGGATCAGATATTAAAGGGAGCGATCTGCAAACATCTGGAGGACAATTTGGTGATCCAAGGAAGTCAGCATGGATTTGTCTCCAACAGGTCCTGCCAGACCAACCTGGTTTCCTTTTTTGACCAAGTAACAGGTTTGCTGGATCGGGGAAATTCGGTTGATGTCATTTACTTGGATTTTAGTAAAGCTTTTGACAAGGTTCCCCATGATGTTCTGATGGATAAGTTGAAGGACTGCAATCTGGATTTTCAGATAGTTAGGTGGATAGGGAATTGGTTAGAGAACCGCACTCAAACAGTTGTTGTCAATGGTGTTTCATCAGACTGGAGAGAGGTGAGTAGCGGGGTACCTCAGGGCTCGGTGCTCGGCCCGGTACTTTTTAACATATTTATTAATGATCTAGATGAGGGGGTGGAGGGACTACTCATCAAGTTTGCAAATTACACCAAATTGGGAGGACTGGCAAATACTCCGGAAGATAGAGACAGAGTTCAACGAGATCTGAACACAATGGAAAAATGGGCAAATGAGAACAAGATGCAATTTAATAAAGATAAGTGTAAAGTTCTGCATCTGGGTCAGAAAAATGAAAAGCATGCCTACTGGATGGGGGATACGCTTCTAGGTAACACTGTGTGTGAACGAGACCTTGGGGTACTTGTGGATTGTAAACTAAACATGAGCAGGCAGTGAACACTCTTGCGTTCCCAGACTTTTGGTGGGACACGGCCCTCATATATTCGGCCCTCATCATTTTCGTTTTGGATCGGCATTCAAGGTCAGTCCAGTGGTGGCCCAGGGCACGCATCCCCATGGCTTCCTGCTCGAACACCTCCCGATTCCGATGCGAGGATCAGAAGGCATCCTGAATCCCGTATCTCAGCGTCCTTCCATGTAGGTCCCCTGCCGGTTGCCTGGACGGACGACTGGGAAGCGGAGTCCATACTGCCTTCGAGAGTGGCTAAGCAAAATGGAGGTTCGAGGTGCGGGGTGCCACGGGTCATATACCTTCCCGCACACAAAGACAAAAGGACTAGCCGGCTCCTGATTGGGGGGGCAGTCGGGGACATGTACATTGGCCACATGAGGTCATATGTCACGTTCAAAACTTCTCGCGCGAGAAACGGAGCCATCTCTAATGGCCAGCTTGGTGCTCTTATTGTTTGACTTCTCGCATGCGCAGATTCGTTTACACGTGAGAAGAGCAGTGTGAACATGCAGCAGGAGCTATTTCACTGAAATGTCCTCCATTATACAAAGGCACGCCGGTGTCCACACAGAGCAACCAGTACCACAATACTCGTCAGTTTCCCAATCATATTCACCAGCCAAAGCAAAAATCTATAAAACATGAAATGTGATCGACGATAACGCGTTGCTATGCAGCGATATATTTTTTAAAAGATGCTCCGTGAATGGTGACTCCGCCGGACGGAGGTCTAGCCGATGATGGAAGGGGTTCTAAGTTTTCCTCACAACCGGAGCACAACCACGCATGCACAACCACACGAACAACCACAGCACAGAAACCGCCCATCATGATATTACATTGCATCATATATATTGCACCCCCCAAAGCTAAACAGGATTGTAGACTGCGGTTGGCGATTATTCGTTGCTACGCTTTGATAAAATTTTTTAAAATGCTCCATGAATGGTGACTCTGCTAACCGAAGGTCTGGCCAGGACCTTGTCATCATGGGTGACTTCAATTTCCCAGATGTGTGCTGGAAAACAAACTCTGCGAAGCGTCCTCAGTCATGCAAGTTTCTGACCTGCCTGGCTGACAATTTCATTTATCAAATGGTAGATGAACCCACAAGAGGTTCAGCCATACTGGACTTAATACTGACCAACAGGCAAGAGTTGGTGGATGAGGTGAAGGAGGTGGGGACCCTAGGGGGAAGTGACCATGTCCTCATAGAATTCCTTTTGAGATGGGGAGCCAAGGAAGCTTGTAGCCAGACGCGGATGTTGGATTTTCGTAGGGCAAACTTTAATAAACTCAGAGACATGATGAGTGTCATACCATGGACGGGAATGCTGGAAGGGAAGGGAGCTCTAAGAAGCCTATTTGGATGAACAGAGAACTTCAAGAAGAACTAAGAAAGAAAAGGAAAATGTTCAGGAAATGGAGGGAAGGACAGAGCTCTAAAGAAGAGTACCTACAGGTTACTAGGCACTGTAGATCAATCATCAGAAAGGCCAAAGCTGAGAGTGAGCTATGATTGGCCAGGGAAGCCCATTGTAACAAGAAAAGATTTTTCAGTTATGTGAGGAGCAAACGTAAAGTAAAGGAGGCAATAGGCCCACTGTTGGGTGCGGATGGACAAACTCTAACGGAGGATGCAGAGAAAGCAGAAAGGCTTAGTGCCTATTTTACATCTGTTTTTCCCCACAGGTCAAAGTGTTTAGGCACATCTAGAGATGGCCATAGCCAAAGGACAGTGTCTGGGTGGCAGGTTAACATGGATAGAGAGGTTGTCGAGAGGCATTTAGCTGCACTGGATGAGTTCAAATCCCCTGGTCCGGATGAAATGCACCCGAGAGTGCTCAAAGAACTTTCCAGAGAACTTGCACAGCCCTTGTCCATCATCTTCGGGACCTCTTTAAGGACTGGAGATGTCCCGGAGGACTGGAAGAGAGCAAACGTTATTAATACTCCAGAAGATAGAGAGAGTTCAACGAGATCTGAACACAATGGAAAAATGGGCAGATGAGAACAAGATGCAATTTAATAAAGATAAGTGTAAAGTTCTGCATCTGGGTCAGAAAAATGAAAAGCATGCCTACTGGATGGGGGATACGCTTCTAGGTAGCACTGTGTGTGAACGAGACCTTGGGGTACTTGTGGATTGTAAACTAAACATGGGCAGGCAGTGTGATGCAGCGGTAAAAAAGTCAAATGCCATTTTGGGCTGTATCAACAGAGGCATCACATCAAAATCACAAGATGTCATAGTCCCATTGTATACGGCACTGGTCAGACCACACCTGGAGTACTGTGTGCAGTTCTGGAGGCCTCATTTCAAGAAGGACGTAGATAAAATTGAAAGGGTACAGAGAAGAGCGACGAAGATGATCTGGGGCCAAGGGACCAAGCCCTATGAAGATAGGTTGAGGGACTTGGGAATGTTCAGCCTGGAGAAAAGGAGGTTGAGAGGGGACATGATAGCCCTCTTTAAGTATTTGAAAGGTTGTCACTTGGAGGAGGGCAGGATGCTGTTTCTGTTGGCTGCAAATGAGAGGACACACAGTAATGGGTTTAAACTTCAAGTACAACGATATAGGCTAGATATCAGGAAAATATTTTTCACAGTCAGACTAGTTCAGCAGTGGAATAGGCTGCCTAAGGAGGTGGTGAGCTCCCCCTCACTGGCAGTCTTCAAGCAAAGGTTGGATACACACTTTTCTTGGATGCTTTAGGATGCTTAGGGCTAATCCTGCGTTGAGCAGGGGGTTGGACTAGATGGCCTGTATGGCCCCTTACAACTCTATGATTCTATGATTCTATGATTCTATGTTTAAAAAAAAAAGAAAAACACATGTTGCAACAAATATGCCTTGATTCCTTGATTCCTTGCTTCCTCCTAACGTAGAGACCCATCTAGCTGGCAGCTGGCGTGTGAGGTACCGATTCATCGTTGACACCCTCCACCAAGTGAAAAAATAATCCCTCCCCCCCTCCCCCGTGCACGGGCATGATTTTCGTCCGAAAATAAAGGGAACTTGCAAACGGGGCTGTGTTGTGCTTGGTGACTTGAGGCGAGCTTCAAAGCAGCTCTGTGAAGGGACTGCAGCCGGAGAAGCCTCGCTGGGTCAATGAAGGCTCGCCGGTTCATTGCTCTCCGCTCGCTCCAAGAAAAAAAAATGGCAATCGCTTCGCCGGAAGTTCAGAGGAGAGAGCCTGGGGGAGGGACTTTGCTGAAACCGCAACAATGGTAATGCAGAACTTTTTCGCTAGTGTTGCAGATCGGTTGCAAGAGTGTAGTGTTTTCCAGAGGGTGAATCCACTTTTTGGGATTTCCCTGGAAGCACTATAACGAAGCGCTTCTAGCGGGACTGTTTCAGGAGTGTGGCAGATTGTGTATGACGTCGTGCATAACTGCATATTAGTAGCGATTACAATTTGCCACAATCCTGCTACATTAAACCTGTGCGGAATGGACCTCAGTATTGACCTTAAATTTACTTGGATGAAATTCAGGGTTACTTCCAATATCCTTCCCTCTTCTAAATATGATGACGATGATGATGAAGAAGAAGGAGAAGGGACTTGGTTCTTCTATGCTGCTTTTCTCTACCCAAAGGAGTATCAAAGCATCTTATATTCTCCTTCCCTTTCCTCTCCCCTGTGAGGTGGGTGAGGTTGAAAGAGCCCTGATATTATTGCTCATCAGAACAGAAGTAGAAGAGTTGGTTCTTAGATGCCGCTTTTTCTACACGAGTCTACAAGCAGCTTCCAATCCCCTTCCCTTTCCCCTCCCCACAACAGACACCCTGTGAGGCAGATGGGGCTGAGAGAGCCCTGATATCAGAATCAGAACCACTCTATCAGAGCCCAAGGTGACTCAGGTGGCTGCACGTGGGGGTCGGGGAAGTAAACTTGGTTCACCAGATTAGAAGTTGCCACTCCTAACCACTACACCAAGCTGGCTGTAGTTTCCCAGATTTCTCAGGAATTTTTAACTGAGCCAAACTCCTTCACCATTTCTCAGATGTCTCCTCATGTCGGCTCTGTGACCTCCTGAATCCCATGCATGAGGAAATAGCAGCCAGCACTCAATGGAAACCCTCTTGGGCACAAATTTTATACTCGGCAAACTTTGGAGATTTTAATATTAAAGGTTTTTATGCCAATAAAAGGTTACTGACTGACTGACTGACTGACTAATATTAAAGGTTAAAAATATTAAAACGTAAAGATAAATCTTTTTACACTTTTATGTTAATCAATGATAAGATGTAAAATTCAGGAGAATATTAGGAGGATTTCCCTTGGCCTCCATTCACTGTCCTGCATGCCTTCATGCATGGGGACATTTTGATTTTGGGAGCAGAAGTTGCTTTCATGACTGGTGTGCAAAGAACAGGAATATGCCCGTTCTAGACTCCATCCCTCTCTGCCTACCTGTGTGACCATTTCCTCGCTTTTCCTTCCAGCACTAAGGAATGGAAAGATTACTTTCCGTATTAATATTTTTAACTCCACTTAATGCTTCCCTCAGGCAGCCTCCAGGCAGTGAGCAGGCCTGCAGCATCCAATAATATGCTTCTCAGCACAGCAGAGAATGGATTTACCAGCTCATTAGCCATGGAGGCAGGGGGCCATGTCACTGCTGCATCATTCATAAGCTGCAGAGGTTCCACTCTGGACCTTTCATCTTGCCATATGTTGCCCTGCTCTCTCCCTTCTTGCTTCAGCATCAGGTTAAAATGTGCAGATCGCTCATCCCCTGAATCACATTTTCTGAGACATGTAAATAAGTCTATGGAAAAAGCTTGTTTAGCAGGCGGTTTCATATGGATGGAATTGTTCCACCAAGCCAAGAGCTGAGGCCTGTTGACCTCTCTGTCTGGACCCTCCGCCCCCTGCTAGAACCGCCCCAGTGAGAGCTATGCTATTATGACACCCCTCTTAAATTTCCAAGGGCAATATTAGTATTTTAAACTCATGGTGTTTAAATTTTAATTTATTAAATTATTATTTTGTACTTTTAGAATTTTATTTATGTGATTTTACCTATGCTGTGATCCACCCAGAGTCTGCTAAGATAGGGTGAAATAAAAATCTCAAATATAGCAAATAAATAGATCACCTACTCTTCCTCTCTCCACAAAAACTTCCTCTGCATGTGGGGGAGCGGGGAATCAAACCCAGGCTGGCACTCTTAACCACAACACTGAGCCAGGCTGGTGGCTCATTTGATGTTGCAGGGAAAAGCCAACGCCCACCACACAGGCCCTGTCAACAAACCCAAGAAGCACTCATAGAAAGGGGCTGTGCTTATACAACGACCAAAGACTCCTCTTCAAGCCTGACGTCTTTGGTTTGCTAGATCTTGGTTCCAATGCTGCAAGGTTTGGGTCACTCGGGCAGGAGGTCCTGATTGGAGGTCTTCTCTGCAAGGTCTGCTGAGAAGCTCCCCAGTTGGATGCCTGCCCTGGGTAGCGAACAGAGTCGGTCTACAGTCAGCAAGTAGAATTAGGCTGGCAAGACTCTTAATCACAAAGTTCTCAACATTCCTATGCAGGACTGGATTCATCATATCACAAGCTCCAATCAGTGGGTAAGAGCCAGACCAAATTTCTTGCTAATAGAACAAGGAATTTAATTTCGTCAAATTCACTCCCTGCTGCCAACTCCCAGGCCCATTCTGCACAAGGATCAATGTAGCAAATTGCTTGCAGAAAGAAATAACGGAATTTAAAATAGTGGTATCCGGCGTAACGCATACCTGCCTTTGTAGTGGAATCCAGTAGCGTTTCAATCGTTTCCCACAGGTTTCCGGTCTCACCAAAAATCGCTAGAAAGGAAGTGATTTTTTCCGTGCTTTGTCCTGCACCTGGCTGTCAATAAAACAAACAGCCAATGGGCGGTTGTTATCATGCTCTGGAAAAGCCCCTTTGCCTTTAAGTTAAAAAAAAAAAAGAAAAACACACATTGCAACGGATATGCCTTGATTCCTTGATTCCTTGCTTCCTCCTAACGTTGAGACCCATCTAGCTGTCAGCTGGCGTGTGAGCTGCTGATTCATCGTTGCGACACTCCCCCAAGTGAACCCCCCCCCCCCCCGTGCACTGGCGCGATTTTCGGCCGAAAATAAAGGGAACTTGCAAATGGGGCTGTGTTGTGCTTGGTGACTTAGGGGAGCTTTAAAGCAGCTCTGTGGAGGGACTGTAGCCGGAGAAGCCTCGCTGGGTGAATGAAGGCTCGCTGGTTTGTTGCTCTCTGCTCGCTCCAAGAAAAAAAAATGGCGATCGCTTCGCTGGAAGTTCAGAGGAGAGAGCCAGGGGGATGGAATTTGCTGAAACCGCAACAATGGGAACACACATAACTTTTTTGCTCCTGTTGCAGATTGTTTGCAAGAGAGTAGCACCCCAGAGGGTGAATCCACTTTTAGCGATTTCCCTGGAAGCTCTACAATGAAGCGTTTTTCACGGGTCTGTTTCAGGAGTGTGGCAGATTGTGTGCGACGTCATGCATAACTGAAAATTAGTAGCGTTTACAATTTGCCACACTCCTGCTACAATTAACTTGTGCGGAATGGGCCCCACTGTAGCTCTCACACTACTCCTGTACTGGCAGAATGTAAATATGCAAAACACTGAACTCATGCTGCTTAAGAACAAAACAAATTTATTGAAGAAAAGAACATACTTGGTAGGAAACAGAAGATATAGAAGCCTGCCTATCTATACAAGCTGGGGGAGATGGAGAGATAACTATACTTCTGAAGAACCAGGAAAAACTCAATAAGCCTATTAGAGACAAGAAGGGAACAACTTGGAACAACTTGGGTCAGAAAAATGCAAAGCATGCATATTGGATGGGGGATATGCTTCTAGGTAACACTGTGTGTGAACAAGACCTTGGGGTACTTGTGGACTGTAAGCTAAACATGAGCAGGCAGTGTCATGCAGCGGTAAAAAAGGCGAATGCCATTTTGGGCTGTATCAACAGGGGCATCACATCAAAATCACAAGATGTCATAGTCCCGTTGTATATGGCACTGGTCAGACCACACCTGGAGTACTGTGTGCAGTTCTGGAGGCCTCACTTCAAGAAGGACGTCGATAACATTGAAAGGGTACAGAGGAGAGCGACAGAGATGATCTGGGGCCAAGGGACCAAGCCCTATGAAGTTAGGTTGAGGGACTTGGGAATGTTCAGCCTGGAGAAAAGGAGGTTGAGAGGGGACATGGGAGCCCTCTTTAAGTATCTGAAAGGTTGTCACTTGGAGGAGGGCAGGATGCTGTTTCTGCTGGCTGCAGAGGAGAGGACACACAGTAATGGGTTTAAACTACAATGATATAGGCTAGATATCAGGAAAACATTTTTCATAGTCAGAGTAGTTCAGCAGTGGAATAGGCTGCCTAAGGAGGTGGTGAGCTCCCCCTCACTGGCAGTCTTCAAGCAAAGGTTGGAGACACACTTTTCTTGAATGCTTTAGGATGCTTTGGGCTGATCCTGTGTTGAGCAGGGGGTTGGACTAGATGGCCTGTATGGCCCCTTCCATCTCTATGATTCTGTGATTCTGTGATTCTGTGAAATAGGAGAAGCTTCCTACCCTTACAAAGCTAGCTAGCTGTCCCCTTTACTGCCCATGCAGTATTTCCCAGCATTTATGCACAAATCTTCTATATCCCAAAATCCTGGTCGTCCCCTGTCTCCTGCAGCAACACTTTGAGTAAATTAGTGAATGGGAGTGGGAGGGTAGAGGTGGGAAAGTTCCGTTCTGCTGATGGAAGCACCTTCCATCAGTGCAAATTGTTGATCCCAATCCAGCCCAGCTCTTGGTTCATTGCTTTGCAGAGTCCAGTGCTTCATTTGATCAATTATCAACTGCATTCTTGGGTGAACCTTCTTTCTGTGAATGCACACACAATGCACATATATTTTGCAAAGCTGTGTGCATAATCATTGCATGCTGAAAATAGCCCTCATCTGTAATTACAATGCATCTCCAGGACCATTTATGCACTGGGCACTTCACTGCCCCAGCTGCTGAGCAGGAGCACAGGTCCAGACATGTGATCCAAAGGCTACTTTCCCCACCCCACCAAACATATGGACCCTCCCATGAAAGGGTGCAAAAAGAATACGCCTGCAGAGTCATTCCATGGAGTGGACCGTTTGGACCAAAACAGCATATTCTGGGCTGAATTCAGATTGGGGAAGGACTCCGGCATGTCCCCAGTCTGGCATGATGTATTCCTCCAGCACAACAAATGGTTTGAGTTTCTTTGGTTGGGCAGACATTCAATCCTTCAGTCTCACATGATCGACCTGCGGTAGGGCAATGCTGCCACTTTCCCTTTGGCCCCCGCTGGTCTTTCACGTCTCTTCCTCCTAATTACACACCTGGGTTCAGCCCCGCATAATACTTAAAATTAGGCTGAAGCTGATGGGATGGATTTGGTTTGCTTTTCATTGGCCACCTCCCCCCCTCCCCCGTTAATGTATGTTACAAAGCAGATTTCTCAGCTCTCACCATCCAGCCCCAAACACTTAGAGGTTTGGGTCACATCTGGGCTTGGAGAACAGCTGGAAGACAGCTCAGTCATTCATTCTTCAGTTTGAAGGTAATTGGTGCTTGCAGTGTAAGCCAGAGGAGACGTTCTCTGCCAGAACCCGTCCTCCAGTAGTTTAAATGCTTCGTTACGGTTCTGACTATGTACCGATCAGCATGAGGTCAGGTGAGGGGAGAGTTTCTAGTAAAACGCACCTATCACGGCAGCAAGACGTTCTTTTCCAGCTCTGCGTGTGTGATGTCCCCGAATGTGCCTCAGCTAGTGGGTGCCAATCACACCTCATCCCCAGGTTCCCTTCTTGATCCCCATTCTGTGTCGTGTCCCCCCCCATGAAATAGCTTTTAAGAGGAAGCCAGATGTCAGGCGTGCATTTTGACAAATATTTCTTCATGTTTCCCATCATGGCCTTTGTCTTCCAATGATTCTTCCAGCATAGCAGAATAAAAATGCCACAATTTTAAATCCAACAAATTGCCAAAACTCACTGGACTGCTGATTTCAAAAACTTATCTCAAGAGCTGTAATTCTTTAGAACAATTTTTTAGTATAATTAAATGAATGAAATGAATATGCACTGCTAAATTATATTGCAATTCACCTAGGGCACAGAATGGCTGTTAGGACAGATGCCATCAAATACTGGGTGGGCCCTTGTGAAAGCTTTGGCCATCGTACGAGCACGTCCAGCCTGTTCAGTGGCTTAGAGCACACCTACTTAAACCATACAATGCATTGTACTTGTCCGTATTTCATGTGATTGTTTTGCCTGCAGGAGTCCTGTTGGGCCCTCAGAGATGTCCGAGGCGGTGCTTTGGAGGCCAGGGCCATGGTGATCATAGCGACCACAGTGCCCCAGCCGGCGGCCGCACGCTGCAGAGCATGAGCAGTGGCCACTAGTGGCAGAGCACGAGTCAGCTGCCACAGCCTGGAACAGAGCCTAGCCAATGGGTGAGCCTGCCATGCGGGGGGTGAGTGAGCAGAGGGGCGGGCAAGTGGGTTCTTGTGGTCCTCCTCCTCTGGGGGAGGGGAGGAGGAGCTTCCCCAGCTGCCTTTCCTTGTATCCGAGGCACCTCGGAGATCCCCTAAGTGTGCCTTGGAATGGCCGCCTAGGGTCTGGCCGGCCATGGGGTTTGCTGCCTCATACCACCTCGGTCCATTCTGTCTCTGAGGCAGCCATACCTCGGACGATTTTCGGCCGTGCCCAGCTAAGGTGCACATCCCTCGTCTGTCTCAAACCTGCTCCTGGGTGCAAACTTTGTCCTGCTGCTTCAGACCAACACAGTCACACACCTGGATCTTTTCTTAAATAAAAACAGTCATTAGTTACGAAAAGAATATAGGCATGCATGCATTTGAACAACAGTTGATAATATCTGAACAAAGGAAAATGAACGATCATTTAAACGTGATCCTCTTTCCTTCCACAGAAGTCTGACCTTTATGATGATAAAGAATTAGCCAGAATACTTCCAAGATTCACATTCAGGCTCTGTTCATCTCTTTAACTTCCTCTGCCATCTTGTTGGCCATCTGTTGGCCTGACAATGTGTTCTCCTTTCTCTTGTGTATCTGTGCCTCCCTCCCTCCCCCCCCCCCATCACTCACTATGGCCTATTATGCAGGTGTGTTTTCTGTTCCTTTCAGCATCCATGTCCTTTGAGCACAGGGTTGAATATGGATTTGTTTTCCTCCCTTTAGTTCTCACTCTGCTTTCCCCCCACATTTTCCGAGAGCGTTATTGTGGCGAATTTTTAAAAGTTGGATTCCAAGCTGAAGCGACTCTTAGAGCAGAATGATTTCAATGGATTTGCCTGCTCCCTTTTGCAGTCCCTGGAGGACTTCTTCTACGTCCCACCCACGCAGCCACCTTCTGCCATCCCCCGTCCTTCACTGCCGTATGACCACCAGCCTCCTTTTTCTAATTTGGCCCATGAAAGTAAAAGGCTGAACACTAATCCAAGAGTTTAAATCTCTCATGCTCATTTGCCTTTGTTTTTTTCCTTTGGCATGAAAATGTAGCAATAGGCTGTCAGTGTGATGACCGGCTCTTGTCTGTTCACATCCACCCAGCAGGTAAGACCGATGCTCTCTGCACCTCCTTACTCCCCCCCCCCCCGCGCAATGTCAAAGCCTCTACAGAGAACCCTGCTCAGAAAAGGGGAGTGAGAGGACCTCTCTCCCCACCCCCCATCAGCACTGCTGCTTTTATTGCATTCAGAGGAGAGTGTCTTTTTTTCCAGAAAATATCTCTTCCTTTCACCCAGCAGCAAACTCTGCCATGGTGGGGCTGGCTCTAGCTCCCCTCCTTCTCCATCTCTTCCAGTCCAACACAGCTGTTCAGTAACCAGAAGCAAAGGGCAGCATTTGCTTGGAATCCTCCCCTTTCTCCCTGCTGGAAATAATATCTGTGTGGCAGTAATTTTTTAAAAAATATATAGTGTATTGTACATTCTTGCTGCAAAGGCAGGGGGAGGGGAATGCCAGGTTAAGAGCCCCCCCCCCTTTACTGGGGCTCCTATGTGTTCCTTTCCCTTTTTTCCCCAAACAGAGCTTGCAACAACCCCCTCCCCTTTGCTTGGGATTGTAGTGACTCTGCTTTAACATCAGTCGGCTACGGCTTGCAGTGGGTTCTGTGGGACATTCTGTGCCTCAGTGTCTTTCCCCATCTTATGAGTTCATGTGGCTCTCCCATTCCCCCCCCCATGACCAGTAACACTGCTTTATGACATCACTTCCTGCATGACACTAGGGGCCATTCCGGACGACTAATATAGCACTAGTCTTGCATTTTGTTTTCGCCACTAAAACTACGTTCCACATGACGTCGTGAGCAATCTGCAACACTCCTTCATTGTAGCGATTTTTGGGGAATCGGGAAAAGTGGATTCACCCTCAGAAAATCGCTACACTCCTACCAACAGCCTGCAACACTTGTGAAAAAGACATGTGCGTTCTCAATGTAGCGGTTGCAACAAAGTCCCTCTCCCTGGCTCTCTCCTCCGAACTTCCGGCGAAGCGATCGCCATTTTTTTCCTCGGAGTGAGCGGAAAGCAACGAACCAGCAAGGCTTCATTCACCCAGCGAGGCTTCTCTGGCTACAGTCCCTCCACAGAAGTGCTTTAAAGCTCCCCTAAGTCCCCAAGCACAACACAGCCCCCTATCCGCCAGTTCCCTTTAATTTCAGCCAAAAATCGCACCAGGTTGGGGGGGGGATTTTTTTTTCTACTCGGGGGAGCGTGGTAATGATGACTCACCAGCTCACATGCCAGCTAGATGGGTTCCTACGTTGCGAGGAATCAAGGCATATTCGTTGCAACGTGTGTGTGTGTTTTAAACCTGTGCTTAAAGGGAAAGGGGCTTTTCTGGAGCAATAATAACAACCACCCATTGGCTGTTCGTTTGATTGACGGCCAGAGGCGGGACCAAGCACAGAAAAAATCGCTTCCTTTCTAGCGATTCCTGCAAGACCGGAAACCTGTGGGGAACGAATGAAACGCTGCTGGATTCCACTACAAATGCAGGTATGCGGAACGCCGGGATTGCACTTTTAAAAATAGTGTTTCCGCTTTGTGAAAGCAATTGGCAACATTGGCCCTTGTGCGGAATGGCCCTAGAAGTGGTCGCCTCATGTGGGGGCCTCTGAGTGAGTCCCAGTGATGGTGGTCCTTCACCCAGGAAGTGGTGCTGCGTGTCAGCAAGACCCCCACCCCTTTGAATTCACCTGCCAGGTGCCAGCGATGCATCCCTCAGTGCAGACTTGGAATCAGCCACGGGGGCTGCGACATGCAGGGGGGTGTCCACTGAGGACTGCTGAATCTGTGCTCCGTGGATCTTGCAAGTGCTACAGACAATATGTGCCTCAGTCATTTTGGGAGGCTGAGCAGAGCAGTGCCTCCCATATCTGCCTTTGCAGGAAACCGTTCCCTATGCCCCCCCCCCCAACAGAAACAAGGTGATGCTGGGGAAGGACAATTTATTGCTCAGACAAAAGGACAAGACTTACATTATTTCCCCATCATGGCTCCGGAACGGCTCAGCTCAGCTCAGTTCTTAAGCTCACAAAATAGCTATTTGTGAATTATTGATTGTCAGTTTCTGAGGGGACTGCATCAAGGATTATGCTTTTTAAAAATTAATTGTTTATTTTCCTTTTTCACTTCATTGATCCCTGCCCCTTCTCCCCACTGGAGACCCAAAGCAGCCATTTTCTCTCTTCCATGTTATCAGCACAACAACCCTGCGAGGGAGGTGAGGCTGAGAGAGAGTGACTGGCTTAAAATCACACAGCAAGTCTCTGTGGCCAGTCCTTTGTCACTCTCCAGACCTGTTTCCTTGAGTTGTTCTTCTATTCGTGATTTGGGAGGGGGGCACTGCCTGGCACAAGCGGCTTTCCTCCCTCCCCTTCTCTTGTGCCTGGTGGCAGCTGAACTGGAATCAGGCCCTCGTGACAGATCATGGTGAAGACGATGGTGCACAACTGGCTCCGTGCCTGCAGCAGGCCCAAAAGTCACCTTCCCAGCTGCTTCCAAAACATGTTCATGCACTGGCCAGGCAGGGAGGGCAAGAATTCTTGGCTAGCACTGGGGTGTTATGGGTAATTCCCCCCCCCCCTCCCGTGTAGTCACTTTTTTGACCGTAGTTATAATCCCATATTAAAACTGAGCCAGTGTGAATTCTCTGCATGCAAATGAATGCCAGGTGTACAATGAACCTGTTTTGCTTGCAGAAAGCACAAGGCTAAGAGGGAAAGTCCTCATAGGAAGCGGCCGTCCTTTTTATTTTGCAGAAATGCATACGAAGCATTCACAGCCATGCCCTTGTGCTTGCAGCTGGTGTTTGCTTATTAAGGCCAATTCTTCTGCTGGTCTCCCTTTCTTTATTAAACAAGAAGATGGGGTGTTTGTGGGCGGGGGGGGGGAGCATTTGCCACATGGTCCATCCTAATCATGCTGTGCATTTGGAAATATCTCAGAGTGCTTCCTGGGATGGGTGGCCTCAGAATAAACGTAGAAGATGGTTCATGGAACATGCAGATAGGCCTCCCACTGCCAAGCAGAACCAGGAGCACTTGGCATCAGGAAGAAACACCCCAGAGCATCTTTCATAGAACACAGATTTATTTATAACTGTATCCCAAGCAGAGAAGAAAATGCCTGTGAATCAGCCTATCAAAACCAAGCTGAGCATGTCCTCTTCATTCTCTCCTGGAGATGCGCTCGGCCAAAGGAAATTGCTTCCAACTGTCTAGTGGAACAGGCGGGCCATTTCTATAGTAGGGATGCAATAGCGAGAGCAATCATTAGTGCCTGATAAAAAGTGATCTTACCCCTCCGTTTTTCAAAAATTGAAAATTTATAACCAAATCATGATTTGAACAGAGGAACATTAGTATATTTATCTGAACAATTCATCTGTAATTCAAACAAAATGGGGATCATTTTGGAGGAGAATGAAACTGGAAAATGTGGGTTTAAAAAAGTACAGAACAGATTTAATGTACATTTCGTAGAATATTGCCCAGAGCTATTTCTTGGCTCTTTTCAACCTTGGATCCTTCATGTCCATGGGGGGGGGGGGGTGTCAGTGGTCCTATGATCTGCCTCCCACTCTGACCTTCCATCCCAAATGCCCGCAGTCTGCAGGCTCAATTCCATATCCCAGGCTACTTGCGGAATTAGGCAATGCCTTAAAACATCTTATGAGCAGAGATGGACAGAATTAATGAGGAGTGGGATGGGAGGAAATGGAGGACTGGGACAAAGATAGCATTGTTATCCCCGCCTGCCCCCTCCCAAAAGAAAACAACCCCTGAACTCCCTTCTTCCAGCTGGATGACTATCTGGGTCTGTGGTTTGGCTTTAAGATCTGTGTTTAACCTTGTGAAGGAATTGGCACCCTGATTTGCAGGCTGTTGATGTTTGCCTGTAGGTCAGCCCAATTCTTAATGGTTTATAACATCTGGATCCAAAACAAGAAATGGTATCAAAATCCACAGATGAAAAAAATCTGCCTGCCAGCCAACAAGAGCAGCCTGTACAGGTCCTGAGCTTCCTGTTTCCATCCAGCTACTGACAGACAGCCCCTCAAGACTCAGCACCTTGGACATGGGCAAATCAGAAGGTAACCAGAAATCTCCGGTTCCAAAAAAAGAGGTGGAGATGGAACTGGTGTATATAGACCCCTCAGTGTCCCTGGAGAGGGCAAAAAAGTATGATACAAATTCTGAAGAATAAATAAATAGCAACCTCTCCCTCTTACAACTAACTCTGCCCCTACCTGCTCAGGCCATGGAGTTGATAAAGTTACAAGTTTGGATGTTTTCAATGGATGTTTGTTTTAAGTAAGGCATTTCCATTGAACATTATGGATGTTTCTTGTGTGAGGACATCATCCCTAGAAGAAACTAAACCACAATACCTTCTTCTCCTTTATTATTCGTGCTGTTTGCCTGTCATAGAATCATAGAATCATAGAGTTGGAAGGGGCCATATGGGCCATCTAGTCCAACCCCCTGCTCAACACAGGATCAGCCCTAAGCATCCTAAAGCATCCAAGAAAAGTGTGTATCCAACCTTTGCTTGAAGACTGCCAGGGAGGGGGAGCTCACCACCTCCTTAGGCAGCCTATTCCACTGCTGAACCACTCTGACTGTGATGTATGTTTTACCTTCCTGCATTCTAAAATTTGAGTCCAATGGCCCCTTTAAGATCAACAAAGATTTATTCAAGTTGTGAGCTTTTCTGTGCAGGCAACTTCCTCAGAGAAAATGGAACAAGGATCATGAGATTACAGATATTAGGAGAAAACAAATTAGTGGCAAATTAGTAAACTGTGTCATAGCATCCAAATCATGCAGTTTGGTCATTCTTTGCTAGAAAAGCAGTCCTTTGGGTTCAATTGCGGTTCACAAAAATAATAAAAATGTAAAGTTGGTGATTGATGGCAGACACTTTCCCAGTTTGAAAAGCAGTAGCTAAAGGCAACTTGTTGTTAGCCCCATCCATCCCCACTTGAAGCATGAAGGCAAGCCCAGCTGAGGTTGTTATCCTGTCCTGAGAACAGAGAGTTAGATTCTAACTAGCATGACATACACCACATAACAGTCTCATTGACCCAAATGAAATAAAAAAGAAGAGCAGATGGTAAGGAATGTGGATATAAGAGTTGAATGAGGTAGCATACGTAGTGAGATAAGAAGCCAGTGTCCCTATTGAGTCCTGGGGATTCCATTGTTTTGATAACTTGCATTGTTGTAATAACTTGCATTTTAGCTATTTCCCTTTCCATTCTGTTCTTGACGTTTCTTTGCAATAAAACAGCTACTTTGAGGTCCCTTATTGAATGTCCAGGAAGGTCCAAGTGTTCCCCACAGTTTCTCAGCCCTGTGATTTTTGATGTCAGACTTTTGTCCATTTATTCTTTGGCGTTGACCTATTTGCCCTATGTAGAGAACAGAGGGAAAAGTCCAGGGTAAATGAGAGCCTGATCCATAGTATTCACTCCAGGGAATTCTTGTAATCCATCTGCCCCAAAACACATTCAATTAAGGCCCTTTTTAGCACAGTCTTGGAAACAACAAGCACCGCTAGATCTAGCATTCTCAAAGGGTTAATGTCTCTCATCTACCGGCAACTGGAAAACCAATGAGATCTGGTCAAATCAAAGAACCAGAAGATCTGTTGTAGCTTTTTCTCTTCCCTTCATTTTTCTGTTCATGGTAAGGAGTGTTAGGCAAAAGCAAACAAACAAAGTCCCTCCTCCCAGCAGCCTAAGCACTCAAATGTTCTTGCTTGGCAGAGTGAACCTTTTTCCCCATCAGGATTGAGGCTAAGAAGAGATTAAATTTTTAACATGCATAAAAGTGTGTAGATTGACCGATGTCTTAATGGAAAAATAGTCATAAAAATTGTATAGCCTATTTGGTCCACTTTGCAGTTTAGCCAGAATGAAAATATGTATGTGCTAAGATCATTCATTACCAATGTGATTCCAAAAGTACATCTACGATTGGACTGATCTCCTAATACACACGGATTTAATTCCAGTATTTTAAAATGTGACTCTTTTTAGAAAGAACCTCTCTACAGAGTTAATCCTAATCTGTCTGCAACTACTGTCATTTTGTTGCTCTTGCACACCCTGTCCTGAAATTCCTCTTGAAAACAACACTAGAAATAATAAGAGCTCAACATTGTATAAAGCTGAAAAAGAAAATAAAGACGTTTCAGTGAATTTTCTGCTCAACTGCAAAACCAACGGCCCGCAGTTATGTACGTGTGTGTGTGTGTGTCTTTTCCCCCACCTCTCTTGGCAATAGAGATTTATAACCTGTTTCAGTATTTCTAAACCACACTTCAGTTGGGAATATTTTCTGTGTGCAAAGAAAGGAATGAGAAACAGGGAGGCTTGAGGGCTGCATCAGTCAGTGATGAAAACAACAAACGCATCTCTTTTCAAAACTAAAGAAAGACCTTGACAAAGTGAGCTGTGTGCAGTCTGAAGCATTTAGCTGTGTCATTTTTAATCCGCCTTTTCCACACTAACGACTTAAAGTAGATTAGAATGAAAGCCATTTGCTTGTTCATCATTGTCCTGAACAACCTCTCTCTCTCTCCCTCTCTCTTTCCCCCACCCTGTGTGAAGCATTTGGGAGAAGGCATTTATTACTTAGGTGTGGGGTGATATTTGGGGAGTAGTAAGAAATCAGTCTGTCAATCTCTCTTTTTTGACTCCTTTATTTTCTTGACTTTGGCTAAAGCTTAGATCATTTCTAGCAACTATTTTAAAATTTAAAAAAAGATGGAAAGAAGACCTTCTTCCCTACAATGGGACATGGACTGCTGAATGGGGGAGATGGGGGCACAGGACGAATTGGGAGGTTCTTTATTGCTGGGGGAAGATCACGTTTCTTGCACATACAAACACACACACAGGCATGGCGTTTAGAATCAGATTACAGCCCTTCTTTTCAGTTAAATGTGGATTATGAGGAGGATGTTCTAAATGTTCTCATGTAGGACCAGATTGTGGCACTGACCTACCTTCACCGTGAGAGTGATGCTGCTGGGGGCCTGGGGGCTCAGCAGGGGGCGCCTGGTTGTGCATGCCGTCATTTGGGGGGGGGGAGGACACCAGGCTATAAAAGGCACCATGTGGGCCAGCCCAGCCTCTATCCAGACTCCTCCAGAGATCAGCTACCCCCCACCCCACCCCTTGTTACGGTTATGGCATTTGGTACATGTTGGGCCTCTTGTGGTGCAGAGTGGCAAGGCAGCAGACATGAGGCTGGGAAAGCTCTGCCCATGAGGTTGGGAGTTCAATCCCAGCAGCCGGCTCAAGGTTGACTCAGCCTTCCATCCTTCCGAGGTCGGTAAAATGAGTACCCAGCTTGCTGGGGGGTAAACGGTCATGACTGGGGAAGGCACTGGCAAACCACTCCATATTGAGTCTGCCAAGAAAACGCTAGAGGGCGTGACCCCAAGGGTCAGACATGACCCAGTGCTTGCACAGGGCATACCTTTACCTTTAAGAATCCCCCATGCTAGACAATGGGGCCACAGGCAGCCATATCTCAAAGCAGGCCATCCAGCTCTGAGTTGAAGTCAATGGATGGCCCCAGGAGTGGGGGTTGAGCTGCAGAATCATAGACTCCTACAGTGGGAAGGGCCATAGAGGTCATCTAGTCCAATCCCTGCTCAATGCAGGATCAGACACAAGCATCCAGGGTAGCTTATGACTTATCCATAATATTTGTAGCCTGAGTTTCTTTTGTGGGCCAGGGCAGCTTTCAATTCCAAATGTAAAAACATTCTGAATCAAGTGAACTTGTAGTCTACCCCTTAGGAAAAGCCCTGGTGAGGCAAGTGATATTGTTACCCGCGATATTGTTACCCGCCACGAGCCGCAAGGGAGTGGCGGGCTATAAATCTAATAATAATAATAATAATAATAATAAGTGTGGAGCTGGTGCTGGCCTCCCATCAGGAATACTTGCTGTGCTCTGGCTATTTTCTGCTTCTGCACACAAAAACCTTTCACACTCCGGCATCCACCCATTGGTCTGTCAGGCGCCGACAAAACTCACAAACAAACTTCCATAAGAAGAAAGCTTTAACTGGAATTAGATCTGGTCACTATAACATTCGAAGTCAAGACTGTTCGATACTAGGACAGCAAGCAGTAATTCAACGTTCTGCATGACATCATACACAATCTGCAACTCTCCCGCAAAAATCGCTTTGTTGTAGCGCTTATCGGGAAATCCAGAAAAGTGGATTCCCCCTTAAAAAACCGCTAGACTCTTGAGAACAACCTGCAACACATCCGGAAATGACATGTGCGTTCACAATGTAGCAGTAGAAAGAATGTCCCTCCCTAATCTCTCGCACCCGCGCTTCCAGTATCGCAAAAGCAACCAATAAGTGTTGCTTCATTGGCTGAAATCACTCCACAAGCAAGTGTCTGTAAAGTTTCCAAGCACAATACAACCCACCCCCCACCCCCCTTCGACACTGTCCATAATTTCAGCCAGGAATAGCAGGGGGGGGGGATTTTTTTTTCTTTAAGAGTGTGCAAATGATTAAGCACCAGCTCCTACGCCAGCGGAAAAGGTCTCTCTGATACATGAAAGTAACAATTATGCGTTGCTACCGGTGTTTTCAAGTTTTTAAAAAAGAGTTCTTAAAGGAAAACACGAACACAACAGTGTTCTGGTTGGTTGATGGCCGGAGCGGGAGGAAGCGCGGAAAAATATCGCCTTCTCTGTTGCGATTTCGGCGAGACTAGAAACTTCTGCATTAGGAGAACAGCGTTAGTGGGAGAGCCTTTTTTCGATTGAAACGGCTGTGTGCGTTACCGCGACCTGCCGCTTTTGCCTGCAGCGCTTTTCAATAGCGCTCAGAATTAGCGACATTGCCCTTTGTGCGGAATGGCCCTGAGTATTTTCTCCTCTTTGGGCTGGCTCCTAGGTAAACTACAAGCTGGTGAAGAACAGAATTAGCCTGGAGATGTTCCTTGCTTTGTAAAAGAACACATTGTTTGTCATTCTTAGAGAAACCCCTTGACCATCAGCCTAGGAAGCCCCTTTGCCCCTTGCTCTACAGCCTTTTCCCGTTACTAAGAGAGCATCTTTTTAACACTGTGATTATGTTGTAATATTACTGTGGAAAGTGGCAAAGTGCAGACAGGAAGTGACAGGGCCCTATTTTCAAGCAAATGCAGAACATGTGGCAGGTCCAGTCCTGGATGAAAGAAAAAAATCAGAAAGAAAGGAATGAGTGCTTCAGACTTGTAGCATTAGACTCACAGATAAAGAGATTCAGGGCTGTGCTGTGGAAATGGTCTCAAGGAGGCCACTGACTTGCTCACACAATAGGAATGCAACCGGATTTCATGATTACTCTGGTTTGGTTTCTGGGCTGAAAATCTAGATTGATGTTGATTTTCCCATCATACGAGCAACATTCTCTAGAAAAACTGGGTCTGATTTAACCTCTGTCATTATATTGGTTACTCACAATGGCCACCTGATGTTTCCTCAATTACTGCTAATTGCTAGAAGTTTATCCCATAGTAGCCTGGTAAACTATGTATGAGAGCTCAGAGAAATAACCTCAACTATATGTTAAAAACACAGCCAATTTAATCAGGAAGAGAGGCAGAGTTGGGCTCTACTTGTATATTTGTAAATATGACAAAACCACCATAAGGCTCCAGTGTTCTCTCTCCACAAAGGGAATCAAAAGCCACATTGTTAGAACCTCAAAGACAAAACGTACTCCTAAAACACTGATTTTGTTGGAACAAGGTTTGAACTGATATGACTCAGAAATTTGAGCAATAAGAGTAACAAAAATGGGAAAAGGAGCAAACCACAAATCATTTCCCATAATGTCCTTTGGCATCAGGACAGTATAATGTCATGAAAGAGACACCAGGATAGTGTAAAAGAGGCATCTTTTTTTCTGCCAACAACTCACAGCTAATCTATAGAGAGCCCATAGTATTTTCAAGACAAGAGTCATTCAGAGGTAATTTGCCTGGGTTCAAGGAGCAACCTTGAACTTCCTTGGTGGCCTCCCATCCACGTACTCACCAGAGCCCATTCTGTTTACCTTCCAATACCTGACAAAATCAAGTCAGGGCAAAGCAATAAAAGAAACAGTTGAAATCTGAATTTATTAAAGTGGAAAATATGGACTCCTATAATACCCAGAAATTCACATGCTCATGCTTCTCTACCACCCAGATAATCTGTCAATGGATTAGGGCAGCCTTGGTTAACTGTTTTACCATTGAGGAACCTCTGAAACATTCTTCACCCTTTGAGAAACCCCAGAAGACACACCATCATGCAGAATATAGGTGGGACCCATAGTAGTGGACACACGCACCCAGGCCCCCTCCTCTTCCTACCCCCTCCAGGCCCATCAACGGCCATTTTGAGAAAGTTGTCTACCTGACCATATATGGTTATATCATCCACGTAAAAATATATAAAAAAGAATGAACATCCACCCATTTGGGAAAAAGTGGGGGGCAGGGTTGCCAGATCCAGGTTGAGGAAATCTTGGAGATTTGGGATTGGAGCCAAGGAAGGGCCGGAACTTCACAGGTGTCCAATGCTGCAAAGGCCCCCCTCCATGGGAACTGACTTTTGCCATCTGGAGGTGAGCTGCAATCCCAGAGGATCCACAGGTAGCCACCATATTGCAGGTCCCTGTACTATGCAGTCCAGGTAATTGAGAAACATCTTCTGCTATAAGACAATCCCTTTCTCAATAACCTGTTAGAAAAGCTACTGCTGTACTTAGGACCAGTTTAGGCAGCTGTTTGGTAACCCAGCTCTTCTGCAGTAAAAGCAGGAATTTGACAGTTGGGCTGCAGTTTCCCTCTGCTTCGCATCGCCTCCCTAAGAGCCCTCATCGGCTTGTGCATTGCAAAGGAAGGAGCACTTTGCTGGCCCTCACCACATCCTGCCTTGGCTTCCACAAAGCATCCTCCCCTGCTGTCTTGGAACAAGGGCGTCTATGTCCACCGCGCTTGTAGACATCCTACGACTCGAGCAGAGGAAGCAAAGTGTCTCAGTGGCACAAGGCAGTGAGTCATGCGGAGCGAGGCCTCACCAGGCCTTCCTCACTCAGCACGTTGCTCCGTCCGTCAGAAGAAGGATGGCTGACTCCAAATAAATAAATAAAAAGTCAATAAATCTTCTGATGGGGAGACGGTGAGTGACTGGGGCAGGTTAACAAAAAAACCCTGTCCTAATAGGCAGGCTTGTTTCACGCAGAAGTCCAGGGTCATGTTCCTGAGCTGAGCTGTGGACCACCTCATGCAAAGCCAAAGAAATAAATACGCACTTCCCCTCTACATGGGGCAGGCTTCCAAAAGGCATCAGCTGGTGGCCCCTTTGAGATGGAGGAGAGCAGTAATGCTGCATGCCACAGCTCAGTGGGAAACTCCTGAGTATGAAAGGACCCGGCAGCGCTGAGATCCTGTAGAGTGTCTGTCTGGCCCTTGCTGACTTTAGGGGCTTTGGTGAGGAAGAGAGGCATTAATGCAGTTTTTGCGGTCAGGAGAGCAAGGAGAAACCTCGGACCTCCCACACAGCTTGAGCCTGAAATACAGAGATGGTCGTCCCAGGGTGGAAAACCCTTCTGGCCACAGAATGCGTATTCTGAACAAGTGAGGTGTGTCTCTCAAGAGTGGCCACGTTCAGGCAAGATTTTTCTCTGCTCTTCGGAAAGGTGTGAATGATTTTGTACCCCTTCCCCCAAGCGGCACTGGAGCTCCTATTGCGTCTGATTAGGCTTCAGGTTGGGAGATATTCCGGTTCACAGGAGGGGACTGGGGGGGGGGGCGTCTCTCTGTGGGCAAAGCTTTTCACACTTTCCGTAGGCTCAGCTCTGCCTCATCTTCTGGGATTCTAAGCCGGGAGACAGACGAGCAAGTAAACCTTTAAGTTCAGGAGTGTCTGTTTCTGTTCTGGCAGTTCCCACCCAGGGTTTTCCTGCTCCAAAGCTAAAAGGTGGTGTCTAGAGTAGGAAGAACAAAGAGAAAGGAAGAAGGCTGTGTGTGCAGGCAGGTTCCAGCATCGCCACGTTGGTCTGCTAGATATTGCAGCAGATGCAAACGGTGTGGCCGGGGCTGGAACAACTGTGGAAAGTGGGATTCTGGGGCAGTCGGAAGCAGCCAGTGGGGGGGGGGGGTTGGGTTTCTTCTGCAAGGCCACTGGTGAGCATGCCACGGGCTAGCACACTGAGCCACGGCGGCAAAGACCACTGGGTCAGACCTGCCAGTGTAGTAACTCCAGCTATAACCTTCCCAACAACAACTCGTATCCACTTGATATTTCAAAACCTCCAATGAAGAATCCACACCCTGTCAAGGGGCATACAGTTCTTTCGCAGATTAAACCTCCTTTGCTATCGCTTATATTCATTCGTCTGTGCCGTATCATCCAATATGACTGAAAACACATCCGCCTTCTGTTGGCAGAATTTAAATATGCAAGGAAGGGCTAAGGACCAGAATGCTTAAAAGAACAAAATGGTTTTATTAGAACTTCAAAAAGAAAGAAGGGAGGATTCTATAGTCTAACTGTTCAGGAGGCAAGCAGGGAGGAAGTATGGTCCAAAGAAGAGGAAGTCTCCAAAGAGCCAATCAGGACACTGGAGGGGATTATCTGAAAAAGATCAGGAAGCTAGCTATGCTAAATACACATCTCCTCTGACGTGCGTGCAGGCATTCTTCTTATATGATTGATTTATGCACACTGCAGATCTTCACCTTCCTCCTCATGGCATCCTTTAGGTATCGGAAGATGGCAACAATATCACCTTGCAAGAGATGCCCAGCCTCTTCAGCCTGTTGGTACTCCAATCAATGGAGAACTGAAAAATCAGATCTCTATTCTCAACAGGCAAATAGGCCACAAGCTAAACCAGTGGGTGCTCAGTTGTTGCAGATTTCCAAGGGGGTATTAGATAAGTTTTTCACCTTTGCATTCCCCAACAGTTCAGGGTAGGAGGGCCAAAATGAAACTGCTGCACATTGGACTCATTGAAATTTTTGTGAGAGCTTCAAAGACAGGCCCAGGTAGAGCATGTAGCATTATTCTCTAATCTGTAGGTGAGCAGGATACTTGTGGGGGAACTTACAAATGAGACACAACAGAAAGAAGGCGCAGTTAGCCAAAGCACAAACCCATGATGCCACCAACAGGACTGGTTATAAGAGTATACCCAGACTCAGTTGGGGGGGGGGGGATCTGTGAACTGCATGTGAGGTTAGAAAATCAGTTCTTCTTGGGGTTTCCATCTTTCCAGCTAGCAAAGAATTTTAGAAATTGCACTTGAGAACCCCCAGGATTCTCTGGAGAAAACTGCAGACGTTATGACTCTCTCCTCCTACTTTCCTTTTGGGATCCTGTGTCTTACTACACATCTGTTCTGATGTAGAGATCTTGCCCCCCCCCCGACCATCCTGTAAGATGGCCCCCTTCCACCAAGCATGTGGTTGAGGCCAACAGAAGCCCTGTATGACATCAGAACGCCCCCCCCTTCCTCCCCATTCATCCTAAAATCTGGACATAAGATCAGTTCCAGAATTATCATGGCACTCAAGGAGGGTTTTAGGCTAAGGATTTTTAGAATTATTGTTTTATACTTATTTTTGTATATATGTTTTTATTGATGAGAGATGCCCCAAGCCTATTTTAGGGCAGAAAGGTCTACAAATAAATAAATAAATAAATAAATAAATAAATAAATAAATAAATAAATAAATAAATAAATAAATAAATAAATAAAACCTCTGAAATGCTGCAGTGTTGGTGGGACGGAATGATCTGAGGGGCATCTGCTGTTGACCTTGGCTGGATAATGTCACTGTGGTTGACTTCCCTTTGCATCATGTCCTCTCCTCAAAGTTCTTTTCCTGCTTATTGTGGAGGGAAAAAAGTCAAACAAGGCACCAGCATAACAGCATAACATATGCAAATGTTTCATAGAATCATAGAATTAGAGAATTGGAAGGGACCTACATGGTCATCTAGTCCAACCCCCTGAAGAATGCAGGTAATTCACAACTACCTGCCCATCCATGACCAAATGACGCCACCCTCCCACTCCCCAAAAGACTCCGGAATCCATGGCCTGGAGGAAATTCACCTTCTGACCCCAGTGTGCTGGTCGGCATTTCCCTGAGCATGCAAGGAAGGGCCACAAGAGCCAAGCTCAGACACCACCCCCTCTGCCCACCCACTCACCATCTGCCTCAGTTCACAGGTTCAGCATTTTTGTGAGGTGGCTCTCTAGCCTCTGCTTAAAAACACCCCCCACTTCCACTGAGGAACCGCTGTGTCTGCCTGTTTCAAAGGATTCAAGATGCATTCGTAATACTTACTATTTGGACATGATTTTGGTTGGATCTTGATTAGTTCAAATGAGTATTGCCAGTTATGCTTTGTCTCAGTTTTGCTGAGACAGCCAACCAAGAGGGGTAGAAATGTTCTTATTGTTATTCGTTGTTTAATCAAAGCTGCACTTTCCTACAATGCTTTCCTCGTCAGGCAGGAAGAAAAGGCTCCCCTGACAGCCAGAGTCATAGTAGCTGACCTGCCCTCCACAGGCAAATGAAGCGTATTGTTGGTTTAAGAGCGTAAACATCCATCCTTTTGGCCGGGGTAACAAAAGCGTGGGGGCTGCTCATGGGGCAGACTTTGAGCACAGCTTTAAAAGGAAGGAAAGTTCGGAAACAGTTTCTTAATATTCTTTTCTCATCTCCACCTCCCTTGTTTTGATGCCAAGAGAAACAAATAAATCATATTCAAAGGCATCTGCCCACAATAAGGCTGGAGTCAAGAAAACATAAAAGAGGGTCAGAGAGATCAGAGGTCAGGATCCCTGTTAGTCTTTCCTTTCTTTTATGGCTTTTCTACTGCATGTTGGATGGGAGAGATTATTTATCTTGCTGCCTCTCTCTGGCCTCATTTCATCAGGATTTCTCTGCCCTCCATATTTCCACAGTCTGAATTGCAAAATAGAAAGGATTCATAAGTCCCCTTCAGTCCCTTCAGGTCTGTCACGAGAAGCAGAAAACCTGGGGGGCATCCCAAATCCCCTCTGGGCAAAGCCAACTCTTTTTCTTATTCCTGGGGGTTCCAAAAACAACTACAAACCAGCAATTCTGAGAGTATCTCAGGGCTCTCGAACAATAATGGATTTTGAAGCCCGCCAAGCCTTTGCCAGGCCGTGCTAATCTGATCCCATGGGGGGGCGGGGGGGGGGCGGAGGGCACCATCCTTGCTTCCCCCCCCCCTTCCCTCACATGCTGAAATGGCAGTGCAGCCAGGAGAAGCCTTGGCTGGGGGACACCATGGCAGCCCTTCCCCACTCTCTCTCTCTCTCTCTCTCCTCTCTCTTTTTCTTCTCTGTCTCTTCTCCATCTCTCCTTCTACCTCTCTCTGTCTCTCTGTGTGTGTGTAAGGCCTGCAAAGAGGCCTTTTCTGCAGGACATATGGCTTGAAATCAGAATCCCACCCCCCTCCATCTCCCTTCTCATCTGAACCAGGATATTTCTGACCCCATGTCATTGGAGCATTTTAAGAGAGTATTGAGTTTCAAAATTGTAATAGTTATTTGGCAACTGATTTTAATATCTTCCATGTATGGGTTTTAAATATTGTTAGCTACCCCAAGATTGCTGTCAGAGAGGGGCGGCCAATAAATCAAACAAACAAACAAATTAATGATGAGAATAACATTGAAAAGTATCAGGCAAATCCTTGACTGTGTATCTGTGGCAATATTTTAATACATGTCTTATTTGGTCTGGAGATGGCATCTGCAAACTGATTCAGGGTGCTTGAAAAATCAGATCTTGATACTCAGATGAATAATGTTCTCTTGGGAAGTAAAAGCACTTGAGATATGTGAATTATTTGTTAGCTGATCTGAATTTTCCTCAAGTGGATCCGTTTATTCATAAGCACACCAAAAGGTTTGGATTAATTATTTCCAGTATTTGAATTTTTTGTAAAACATTATTTATTTCATCTACTGGATGGAGAAGGAAGGGGTGGGACAGCTCCTAAGTGACATGGGTAACAACTCTCAGCATGTCTACTCATGAGCAAGTCCCATGTTGTTTGGTGGAACTTAGTCCAAGGAAAGAGGACTGCAGCAGAGGGTTTCCTGCTAATTTCTGACCATTAACTTAGAACCAATCGTACTCCACTTAAGAAACTCGTGTGAAATGATTTTTAAAAAGCCATCTTCTTGGACATTGGGATATAGCCTCCATGATACCAACCGTCTATCGGAATCTTCACAAAAACAAGTACTTAATTATTCAGAAACTAGGGGCAAAACCCAGTGTCTCCAAGAAAACAACGGGCACTAGAGCTTGGCAGTGGGAAGAGGAAGGGGAGGAGTTGTCCAGTCTGTAAGGGCATGGGGTTGAATGTGTGTGTTGTGTGGGAGGTTGTGGTGGCATGGTGACAAATGAGGGCATGGGTATGGAGATATGGGTGTCAAGAAACTGTGGTTTGGAATGTTCTTTGAGTGTGGGAGAGGACTGACCTTTGGGAATTGTGGCATAGTGGTTACAGATGAGCTTTCCAGAGCCATGTCCTCAGAGATGTGAAGGGAAAATCAGACTGGAGACTCTTCTTAGGGGAAGATTACATGGCAACCAATTCCCCCCAGTTCTGCGTCATTTCCCTTCTTGTGTGAATAGGCCAAAATGCCCCTCTGCCCTAATACACATGGGGTAGTCACAGTACACAGGTGTCCACCCTGTTCCTTCTTTTCCATTTTTTCACTGTTGATAAAATGTTATGTGCCCACATAACATTTGTGTCCCACCTCCAAACCTCCAGGAATATTTCCAACCCAGGGGTAGCCAACCTCCAGGTGGGGCCTGGAGAGCTCCTGGAATTACAGCTCACCTGCAGAATATAAAGATCAGCTCTCCAGGCAGAAAGGGCTACTTTGGACAGGGTTGTGGTAGAGAATAAACATTTAAGGCTTCCCACACAGGTTGTTGTTGAATTGAAAGACTTGAGGCCTACTGCACAGGGTTGTTTTGCAGATGAAACAGGAGACAAAAGATACAGTTTTGTCTGCAGAATAATGCTGTGCAGTGGCTTCAAATCTGCAGAGAGTTGCAAAGAAGGATGACACATGGCTTGGCTGTGTCTAACCCCCGGCCAGAGCAGTATTTTAAGTGAGAAGGGGCTTTTCTGTGGCCTCCCTGTCAGCCAACTGTTTGGCAGAAGGGGATAGTCCCCCCCCCCTCAAAAGGAAGGCCCTCAGGCCTTGCTCTTGGAAACTCCTCCCTCCCTTCAGTCAGGGCCTGTCAGAGACTCCTTTGCAGCAGGCCTGAAGGGAGGGAGGGGGAGAGGGAGCACTCTGCAGCCTCCTGCCAGCTCTGTCAGGGTTCTGAGGCAATTTACGGTTGGACATGACAGTTAGGACAGCCTTGGGGCGAAAAGGGCTGGCGCAGCCTGTCCAAGCCTCTGCTCTCATCCCCCTTGGCAGCCCTGCTGACCTCCTCTCCCTGCGGTGGTCAGGAGCAGACTGGCAGCCATGTCTCCAGAATGCCCCTGGCTGGCTGGCTGGAATTTTGGTGTGTCCTGGTGAGGGGCCAATCTGCTTGCCAGTCCGGGGCCAAGGGGCCAATTGTTGCTCCCCCATCCCGGACTGAGCCCGCCCCAACACCCCTTACTGTTTTATTAAGAGGGAACAGATTGTAACTAGGCTATTAAGAATCTTCCTTCTCAAAAAGAGTATTGGATCAAAATCTGAAATATGTATCAGGAATCAAATAAATGCTTGCTAATTTTAAATCATCATTCAAAGTGGTCAGTGATTGATCTGTAATGTGTTTTCTGTGTCCCAACAGTGCCTATTATGCAGATGCTTCTTACTGCAGACTTTTGGAGCAGCTTGCCTTTCATGAAGACTTCAGATTCTGTGCCTGCCTCACGCAAGATTCTTTCCCCTCCAATATACTTATTCTGCAACTACTAAGTTTCTAAATTTGACTGGAATGTCACTTGTGCTGGGGGGTGGCATCCTGTTTTTCAAAAAATAACGCAGTTGCTCTATTGTAGCTGTGCAGCAGCATCCCACAAGTACCTTCCATTTATATCCTTGTGGTTCAAGTTTTGTGTGTGCATTTTTGTATTTGTTCATTGAATGAAAGGGAACCGAAAGAAGCGCAGGCAAAAGGGAGAGAAACCCAGGGCCATTCCGCACCGGGATCCATGTAGCAAATTGTTTGCTGAATGAAAAATCGCCATTTTAAATAGTAGAATTCGTCGTTATGCATACCTGCCTTTGTAGTGGAATCCAGTTGCGTTTCTATCGTTTCCCACAGGGTTCCGGTCTCGGCAAAAATCACTAGAAAGGAAGCGCTATTGTGGAGCTATGTCCCGCCCCTGGCCGTCAAGCAGCCAATGGGCGGCCGTTATCATGCTCCCAAACAGCCCCTTTCCCTTTAAGGAAAGTTTTTTTAAAAAAAACACAGACACCTGTTGCAACGAATATGCGTTGAATCGTTGCAACGGAGAGACCCATCCAGCTAGCAGGTGAAGTTTGAGCTGCCATTTCATTGTTGCCACGCTCCCCCCGAGTGAAAAAAAAAATCCCCCCCCCCTCAAGGGTGCGATTTTCGGCCGAAAACAGTGTGAAAAATAAAGTGAAAATAAACCAGCAAACGGGCCTCTGCGATGCTTGTGCTTGGTGACTTAAAACAGAGGGACTGCAGCTGGGGAAGCCTCACTGGGTAAACAAAGGCTCGCCGGTGCATTGATCTCCGCTTGCTCTGAGAAAAAAAAATGGCGATCACTTTGCCGGAAGATCAGAGGAGAGAGCCAGGGGGAGGGACTTTGCAGAAACCGCAACAATGGTAACGCACAGAACTTTCCCGCTAGTGTTGCAGATTGGTTGCAGGAGTGTAGCGCTTTCCGGAGGGTGAATCCACTTTTTGGGATTTCCCTGAAAGCGCTACAATGAAGCGCTTTTTGCGGATCGGTTTCAGGAGTGTTGCAGATTGTCAACGACGTTGTGCATAATGGCAAAACTGTAGTGATTTCAATTAGTAACCATTGTGCTATTTTGGACGAATGCGGAACGGCCCCCAGGGTTGAACGACCAGGCTTTTATTTCGACTGATGACAAGCAGCTACAAAGCCCCCTTTCCCATACTGCAGAGCACCAGGTGATTCTTTGCTGTGGTGGAAAATGGGAGCCACAAAATCTTAAAGGATGGCTGGACATGTGTGTACAGAATGGCAGACCCATTGACACTGGCATGGCATGCTGTGATCATTGGTAACATGTGTCTCTGCATAGGCCTGCACAAAACTGGCTGCAACTCTACTGTGCTTTGCTCAGGGCTGCAATTTTTAGGAGGGAGGAGTCTTCTGGAAGGAGCTCTGTAGAACATTTTGAGTCTTGTGCCACTAAATTTTTAAAATGTGTGTGCTGTGGGGGGGGGGGGTAGTTTCATGTGCCCCAGCATGGCTGCACAGTAGTGATAATTTCCCTCCCTTCCTTGCAGTTTTCTTTGTGATTCTCTAATTTGATCCTGTGATTTGATTCTGATCTTGACAATTTTAAAAAGCCTGTTCTGTGTGGATCGCACTCTGTCCTGGTGATTCTGAAGTTTAGCAGTTTGCAGAGGACGCCTGGCGGAAGAGCTCTGTCTTGCTGGCCCTGCGGGACCCTGACAATTCCACCAGGGCGCTCAGCTCTTCCGGGAGCTCTGCTAGGGCACGTGAAAATAGCCTGGAAGACACGGGGCCTTGTGCGACATCAGTCAGCACCATGGGAGTGTCCTGAGGTTGGAACGGCTGAGTGAAATAAGGGAGAATTGCTGACTCTGAACCACCATCTTCATTGATTGGGAGATGTTACTGTTAAGATTGTTATGGAGTATTCTGGTTTTAATGTTGTACAGGGATTTTATAGGGTCCATTGTCTTATTGTTTTATTCTGTAAGCTGCCTCGAGTTGACACTGTCAGGAGAGGTGAGATATAAATTAAATTATAAAAATATAAATAAACAATTTTATATGCATATCTGGTGTGTGTTTTAAAATATTTGCATGTGCTTAAACCTGACCTCTAAGGAAGACCTGTATAGGTTGAAACACATAAGGTCTTGGGATGTTTGGATATATGTAACTTTGATATGCATGACCTGTAGCAACAAGTGTTTTTATTGTTGTATTATTTTTGCATGCTTGAGCTCCACAAATAAAATACAAATGATATATTTACACTAAACATATTTTTAGATCCCTCAACCTTTTTAGGTTGTCCTCTGTATTTTGTTTTCATAGAATCATAGAGTTGGAAGGGGCCATACAGGCCATCTAGTCCAACCCCCTGCTCAACGCAGGATCAGCCCTAAGCATCCTAAAGCATCCAAGAAAAGTGTGTCTCCAACCTTTGCTTGAAGACTGCCAGTGAGGGGGAGCTCACCACCTCCTTAGGCAGCCTATTCCACTGCTGAACTACTCTGACTGTGAAAATTTTTTTCCTGATATCTAGCCTATATCGTTGTACTTGAAGTTTAAACCCATTACTGCGTGTCCTCTCCTCTGCAACCAACAGAAACAGCATCCTGCCCTCCTCCAAGTGACAACCTTTCAAATACTTAAAGAGGGCTATCATGTCCCATCTCAACCTCCTTTTCTCCAGGCTGAACATTCCCAAGTCCCTCAACCCATCTTCATAGGGCTTGGTCCCTTGGCCCCAGATCATCTTCGTCGCTCTCCTCTGTACCCTTTCAATTTTATCTACGTCCTTCTTGAAGTGAGGCCTCAAGAACTGCACACAGTACTCCAGGTGTGGTCTGACCAGTGCCGTATACAATGGGACTATGACATCTTGTGATTTTGATGTGATGCCTCTGTTGATACAGCCCAAAATGGCATTTGCCTTTTTTACCGCTGCATCACACTGCCTGCTCATGTTTAGTTTACAATCCACAAGTACGCCAAGGTCTCGTTCACACACAGTGTTACCTAGAAGCGTATCCCCCATCCAGTAGGCATGCTTTTCATTTTTCTGACTCAGATGCAGAACTTTACACTCATCTTTATTAAATCGCATCTTGGTCTCATTTGCCCATTTTTCCATTGTGTTCAGATCTCATTGAACTCTGTCTCTATCTCCTGGAGTATTTGCCAGTCCTCCCAATTTGGTGTCATCTGCAAACTTGATGAGTAGTCCCTCCACCCCCTCATCTAGATCATTAATAAATATGTTAAAAAGTACCGGGCCGAGCACTGAACCCTGAGGTACCCCGCTACTCACCTCTCTCCAGTCTGATGAAACACCATTGACAACAACTCTTTGAGTGCGGTTCTCTAACAAATTCCCTATCCACCTAACTATCTGAAAATCCAGATTGCAGACCTTCAACTTGTCCATCAGAACATCATGGGGAATCTTGTCAAAAGCTTTACTAAAATCCAAGTAAATGACATCAACCGAATTTCCCCGATCCAGCAAACCTGTTACTTGGTCAAAAAAGGAAACCAGGTTGGTCTGGCAGGACCTGTTGGAGACAAATCCATGCTGACTTCCTTGGATCACTCAATTGTCCTCCAGATGTTTGCAGATCTCTCCATTTAATATCTGCTACATTATCTTCCCCACAACAGAGGTCAGACTCACTGGTCTGTAGTTTCCCGAGTCATCCTTCCTCCCTTTTTTGAAGATCGGAATAACGTTTGCTCTCTTCCAGTCCTCCAGGACATCTCCAGTCCTTAAAGAGGTTCCGAAGATGATGGACAAGGGCTGTGCAAGTTCTCTGGAAAGTTCTTTGATTACTCTCGGGTGCATTTCATCCGGACCAGGGGATTTGAACTCATCCAGTGCAGCTAAATGCCTCTCGACAACCTCTCTATCCATGTTAACCTGCCACTCAGACACTATCCTTTGGCTACGGCCATCTCTAGATGTGCCTAAACCCTTTGACCTGTGGGAAAAAACAGATGTAAAATAGGCACTAAGCCTTTCTGCTTTCTCTGCATCCTCCGTTAGAGTTTGTCCATCCCACCCAACAGTGGGCCTATTGCCTCCATTACTTTACGTTTGCTCCTCACATAACTGAAAAATCTTTTCTTGTTACAATGGGCTTCCCTGGCCAATCTTAGCTCACTCTCAGCTTTGGCCTTTCCACTTTTGTTTTGTTTCCACTTCTTTCTTGCTGTTTGAGGAAATGGCTGTTCTCTGTTTCAGATCCTGACACAGGTGAGTTTGAAAGCAGGTGCTTGTTTTTGAACAAATGGTTCTCACCCCTGCGAAAAGGCCTGGAGGCCATTCGTATCATTGGATTTATTTCATTCCAAATCAAAGGTCACCATTCAGGGAGCTGCTTTCAGCATCATGGCCTCCAGTTCCCGTTAGCTCTGGGAGGTGATGGAGAGAGCAGTGTCCCTCTTGCACAGATGGTCCAAAGGAAAAACATGAAATCGGAACTCTTGTGCTTCTTCAGGGGACCCCCTTGCTTGGCTGCGACTCCTGAGATTCTGAGCTCCCCAGGTCTGATCACGCCCCCATCACCGTCTGCCATGCATTCGCCTGCCAAGAGTCCTTTAGCAGGGACCGTCTGGAATGCTTCTGGGAAGTGAACTGTAAGAGCATTTTGGTGCTCCTGTCCTTCACCCCCTCCTTTTCTTCTGCATCCAGGGCATATTAGCACTATTGGAAACACCAGACTTTTCAAATCTAGTTAAACTCAGGTTAAGTGTCTCGAATGCAAAAATTCCACATGGCTCCAGATAGAAAGTGGTTTATTAAGCTCATTGAAGAGGAGAGGGTGCAAATAAATGAAAAGGGGACCATTTCAGACACATGACTGCTTCCCAGCCATTGGGGAGGCAAGGATAGAACTCTTTGAAATTCGAATTGGGTTGGGCTAACATGAAGCATAGAGCCTCTTGTGGCGCAGAGTGGTAAGGCAGCCGTCTGAAAGCTTTGCCCATGAGGCTGGGAGTTCGATCCCAGCAGCCGGCTCAAGGTTGACTCAGCCTTCCATCCTTCCGAGGTCGGTAAAATGAGTACCCAGCTTGCTGGGGGGTAAACGGTAATGACTGGGGAAGGCACTGGCAAACCACCCCGTATTGAGTCTGCCATGAAAACGCTGGAGGGCGTCACCCCAAGGGTCAGACATGACTCGGTGCTTGCACAGGGGATACCTTTACCTTTACCTTTTTAACATGAAGCATAATATGAGGGCCGGCACTATAAATGCTGTACTTGCCAAGTAGCACCAGGATGGACCTGTTGGAGCATTTTCTAACCCATAAATGACGTCATGAAAAATTAATTCATTATTTTAATTGAAATTTTATTTATTTATTTGTTTGTTTGTTTGTTTATTTATATTTATATACCGCCCTCCCCGAAGTCTCATTTAAACACCCCGGTTACATTATGGCATAGTATGAATAAGAAGAACTCTTGGCAAATTGTCAATAAGCCATCACATTGAAAATTTGTTTATTCTGAAGCAAGGGGCAGCAGCCATTTAGGCTTTCAGCTCTCTCCCCATTTGCTGATGTGGGGCATGTAGTCTACCTGCAGCCCAGCTACAAGAAGCTTGCATTGTGTTTTCTTTGTAACTACCTTTTAAGCTTTTGTACTCTGCTTCAGTAAAGAGACTGAAGATGAATATGATATATATTCGTAAATAATCACTCTTAGTAAAGATTACTCTCTTCTAAACCTCAAAGTACTGTGAATCTGGATACATTTAAAACACTCTGTGATTCTGCAGTTCTATTTTTCTGGAGGGACTTGTGACCAAGCCAAGTCCAAAAGTCCCAACAAGGGACCCTAGAGAAAAATCTAGATGATTCAATGTTGGGATTTTTGGACTAGACTCAGAGCTGCAGAGTCACAGAGCATTTCAAAAGTAGTTGTTACCTTTGTGGATGAGGCACAGATCCAGACTCACAGCACTTTGGGACTTAAAAGAGAGAACTTTTAATAGGAAAAATTGTCTACAAAATATTCATCTGCTTCAGCCTCCTTACTGTAGCAGAGTAGAAAAGCTTATAGTAGTTACAAAAGCAGCACATTTCAAGCCTCTATGGCTAGGCTGCAAACAGACTGCATCTAACACATCAGTGGATGGAGAGAACAGAGGACCTAATGGCTGCTTCTTGTTTCAGAGCACACGCACTCACCTGATCTTCCTGGAGAAAGATGACGTGGACGGGATCTCACCTTAGACAAAGGAATCCCCAGGATATGTGCTCGAGGTTTTTCCATTGCAGCCTCATCTATGACCACTTGATGCACACAGGTATTGCTCAGCTGCTTAAACAGCTTGACACCAGGCCTTCAAGGCTGACTTTGCCACAAATTAGTTGCTGATTGCAATCCCAACACTCAACTATTTAGGACCCTAAAACATTTAACAGAGCAGACACAGCAGAGGAGACAATAGAGCAGCTTGAGAACTTGGGAGTGCTTCAGAGTGCAAGCTTGGTTTGGTGGTTAAGGATGGCGGCCTCTACCGGGCTTGATTCCTCCTCCATATGTACTCAGTTGAGTGACCTTGGGCCAGTCACAGTTCTCTCAGAACTCTCTCAGCCTCACGAACTTGCAGGATGTCTGTTGCGCGGAGAGGAAGGATAGGTGACTTTATGCCACTTTGAGACTCCTTTGGGTAGTGAAAAGTCCCTTCTCTCAGCTTCTCTCAGCTTCAAGAGTCCCTTCTATTAGCTTCATTTCTTAGACTTGGCCCTGCTGATCCATGTTCTTGTACCTTCATGGCAGGATTACTGAGATGTGCTTTATACTGGGCTGCTCATTTGGTCCAGACTGCAGCAGGCAATGGAAAACAGATCTGGGAATGGCTATGTTGGTGGCCATCTTGTTTCCTAGTTCAAATCAAGTTGTTGGTTATTATCCTTAATGTCCCTCACTCCACCTAGCACCCACAACATCTAAAGGACCATATCTTCACCCATCTAAAGGACCATATCTTCACCCATGTCCCCACGAGAGCTAACTAAGGACCTCAGGTTGACACAAGGTATGTGTCCTCATTTAAGGTAACCCACCTGGCACCAACCAGGGCCTGCACTGTCCCCATTGTAGCTCCAGCCTTAGTGAATGGACTCCTTGAGGAGGTAGAAACATCACCTCTAGAGGTATTTAGGAGACCCTGCATGGCCTTTTAAATATGGTAGGGCTTTTTGATGGGTTGTAGGTTGCAGGCATATTTAACACAGAAAGAACGTCTCAGATTTTTTTATTTTGTATTGTATGTTTTAAATGTGAGCTTGTCATCTCCTTGACTTATGGAGACAAGTCAGATATAAGAATTTTAACAAATATATAGCAGGACAACCCATTCTGGTCTTAATTAATGGTTGGATATTGGAAGTGGTATGTCGGTGAAAGGCACTCTGTACAGTTTGAAAGATTACGAAAAGCACCTTCCTCAGAAATTCTTGTGAAGATTCATCACACTTGGTTGATGAAATGAGTATTTCAACAAGAAAGGCATTTGCTGTGAGCAGGAAAGATATTTTCACAAACAGTATCATTCCACAGCTAGGGTCATCCTTTTCTCTGTTTTTTCCCCAGTGGTTCCAAATTTTATACAGCTAAGTATTCTTTGAGAAATTTACATAGCAATTTCCATTCTTTTTTAATTTATATGTGCATAGTAGACTTTTGAGGTATTTTTCCTTTACCCAAAAAAGGCCCTGAGGCCTCTAAAGTTACATCTCTGTAAGGATAGATTCAAATGAGTAGCCATGTTGGTCTGAAGTAACACAATAAAATCAGAGTCCAGGAGCACCTTTCAGACCAACAAAGTTTTAAACAAGGCGTGAGCTTTCCACGAAGGGTGCTTGCACTCGAAAGCTCATGCCTTAATTAAATCTTTGTTGGTCTTAAAGGTGCCACTGGACTCTGGTTTTATCTCTGTAAGGAGTCAGCTGGGTTTGATGGGAGCATTTGGAGCCATTTTTCCTCTTTGTTTTGTGGATTTGGTGCACATTAGTTACCTTTGTGGATGGTCCACGGCTCAAATCATGAAGGTGCCATTTAAAACTTCCCCTTAACTAAATAAAGGCTTGTTTTGGTCATCCATTCAACCAACGATGGCATCAAGTCATGCAAAACGGCTTCCGCAATCCACGGAGGAAGGGGCCAGACAGACACCTCGCAGAACAGGGCCGTCTGTAGGGGCAGCCACAGACTACGGGTCCAAGTCTTCCTTCTCAAGCATCTTTGCCCCCTGGTTCTAAAGCACACCTTACCCCAAAGTTTACTTCTTGTATATTTTTAACGTACAAGTTTATCCAATCTTGGTGTAGGATCAGTGTGGCTGTCGACCATGTGATTTCCTGGGTGGGTCCTCTGGACAACGTTCTCTCTCTGCCTCCTCCATCTTCCAAAACATCTGCCTGAGGCCCCATCCTGGAGGGATTGTGATTTGACCACTCATCTTCTGGGCAGCCGAGGAAGGCAGAACGGCCGGCGAGGCTTGACAAACGGTCTCTTTCAAGGGGAGGTTATTCCCAGGCTCTCTTCAAAACGGGAGGATGAATTGCGCTGATGGCTCCCCGCAAGTTTGAGATTTGGGATAACCCTGAGGGTGACTCAGAGGGGCATCAGCGAGGCGCATCAGGCCCCACAAAGAAGGAGGAAATGGCAGGAGGAATGGAAGGGAACAGGGGACACAAGAGGGCCAGGAATGGAATGGAAACCTCTGCGAAGAACAATTTAGTTTCCCTGAAAGTTCCCTGGCCAAGTTAACAGAGCCATGAAGCTGGGAGAGGAGGTGATGAAGAAACTGCACAGAGACAGACAGGCAGACAGGCAGACGGACAGAGACAGAGAGACTGGTCACAAGTAAGGGAAATTATCAGCCTGGAATACACAAGAAGAAGAGGAGCAGTTGGTTTTTACACCCTGCTGTTCACTGCTGGAAGGCGTCTCAAAGCGACTGACAATCACTTTCCCCTCCTCTCCCCACAGCAGCCACCCTATGGAGAAAGTGGAACAGGAAGAGCTCTGACAGCAGCATTATCACGGCTGAGACTAGCCTGAGGTCACCCAGCGGGCTGCCTGTGAAGGAGGAGCAGGGAGTCAAATCTGGCTCACCAGATTAGAACCCACTACTCTTAACCACTCTACCATGCTGTCAGATAATGTCAGGGCTTCTTTGGATCCCCCCCCCAAGTGCTTGATCCAGATTGCTTTGGTTTATCCCCCCCCCACCTCCCTCTCTCCCCCTGGACAGCCTGGAAACAGCCTGATGCTGTTCACAGACCCTTCCTTTGCCCTTCCAAACCATCCTTTGCTTGGCCAAGGCTTCTGCCAAGGCCCAATAGCACCACGCCTACTACTCAGCCTCACAGCAGCGTTTGACCTGGTCAGTCATGAGCTCTTAGCTCATCACACCACCGACAATGGAATTCGAGGGGCAGTCCTCCGATGGCTGATCTCCTTTCTCTGGGGTCATGGACAGAGGATACAATTGGAGGGAGACTATCAAACCACTGCCAGCAGCTTACAATCACCTAGCCTTCCTCTCCCCACAACAGAACCCTGTGAGCTGGCTGGCTGCATGGGGGGAGGAGCAGGAGCAGGAGCAGGAGCAGGAGCAGGAGCAGGAGCAGGAGCAGGAGCAGGAGCAGGAGCAGGAGCAGGAGCAGGAGCAGGAGCAGGAGCAAGAGGAGGGGATCGAACCCAGCTCTCCAGGTGACAAGCCGTTGCCCTCAACCAAGCTGGCTCTTTATGCTGTAAACCTAAGATGCAATGTGGCATCATCAAGCGTCAGAGGGTTTTCTCACTGGGATTCAATGAAAATGAAAATTCTGAGCTACTTGTTGAAAAATCTCGGCTCTATTGATTTATTTTCTCATACTGGGATTGCTCCTTTAAATTCCCTAATCCATTCATGGCAAGGAGAGGGTGCAGTCCAATCACCTGGCACCAGCAGCCCCTGAAGAATGGATTATGGGGCAGATCCCCCCAGGAGCCCCCCAGCACTGAGCCCACAGACACCACAAACAGGCAGGAGCGCTTGCCCTGGAGCAGCCTCCGTTGATGCTGGCTTTGCTCATCTGATCTCTCCCCTGGCCTCGCTCTCCGTATCTGTGCGAGAAAGAATAGCTGAGACAGCTGGCTGGGGAATTTGGAACCAATTAAACTGCCCTTTTAAAGGAGCTGTTAATCTCCATTATTAAGACAATTTCATGGCGCAAAGGAGGAGGTGGGAGAGTCCAGCCCACAGGAATGTAGCATAAGATGATAAGTGAAAATCCAATTCAGACAGCTGGGTTGTTTTTTAAGTGTCAACTCCCTGTTTTCTGCATAAGGGATGCAGGGAGGAAGACCAGGGCTGTCAATGCATTGCAGAAAGCGAGTTGCCTCTCGTAGGGCAGCAGGTCCACTCCAGTCCCACCGCAGGTGCCCCTTGGCCACTGAAGGGGCTGCGCACCACCCCCAGCAGGGCCTGCCTGCTCCTCTCTCGGCCTCTGCCGGATTCCAACCGGCCATCTCTTCCGAGGGCGCCTTGAGGCTGCCGGCTCTAGGGTGGGGAAATTCCTAAAGACTTTTTTTTTGGGGGGGGGGAGGAGCCTAAGGAGGGCGGGGTTTGGAGAAGAGAGGATGTGATGCCAGGCAGTCCCCCCTCCAAAGCAGCCATTTTCTCCAGGGGATCTGATCTCTGGAGCCACTTGGAGTCACAAACAAAACCATACAATATGGCTAATAATATATTGGAAATGCAGAGGTGGCCTTTATTAAAAACCTAGCCCTCGATAGCAATTTCTTTAACAACTTGCTTTAAACGTGTCCGTTTAAAGTGTCCGGTAGAAAGCCAATCCAGCTGACCCCTCCCTCCCACATACACAGTTCTCCTTCCCCTTCCCAGGTATAAACAAAATCCTCTCGAGGGAGGATAAAACGAACTCTGAAAACGGCAACCAGTGGAATGGGTGATTTCTTAAAGGATGCTGTTCTACAAGCCAGCCAGGGGACGCCTGCCCACCCGCAGTGGCCAGTTGGCAGCCTGGTCCTACCCCTGAATCTTGGGCAGAGGTGGATGGCATCCTTTTTCTTCACCTCCTAGAAGGTATTGTGTGGATTTTGCTGAACAGAAACCAAGCCCCTCTCAGATCACTTTCAACTTTATTCTTAAAAGTAATTCATCGTCAGCCTGAAAGGATAAGGAGGGGGGCTGGCAAGGGGAGGAGAAGGAAGGGAGGATATTAAAATGTTCCATCAGAAGTTTCTGACACAGTGTCAGGTTTATAGACTCAGTGGGGAACAAAGGTTTTGCATTTGCAAATCAATAAAAATAAACGTGGAGAAAAAAACACATGAATATTTTACGACAGATCTATATAAGCTCAGACATGCCCAGGAAAGAATGCCTGGAAGTGAGTCAGCCCCTGAGAGCCCCCCTGGGAGCCTGAGCCAGACCGGAAGGGGAATGATGCAAGAACCATCTGCCTCATTGCGACAGACAAGCTGGGAATGGGGACGACACGGGACTGCACAGAGCCAAGCGCACCGTCCTCCTAGGACTGTCCCCCAGACCTCCCCCCCCCCACAGTCACCTGCTGCACCTCCCATGCTCACAAGTCTGAGAGCCATCTTTGCTCCCTCTTCTCATTCCTCTGAAGAGACATTTTTTGTGGGGGGGGGGGTAGGGGGTTGAGGTCTGCCATGTTTTTTAGGAATCTAATTTTATTGTATGTTATGTCCAAATTGTGTTATTGAGTTTTAATAGGGTTATTGGGTTTTTATACAGACAAATTGTAACCCACCACAAGCCGGTGCAGGAGTGGCGGGTAATAAGCCTAATAGATAAATAGATAAATAAATAGATAAATAGACAAATAGATAAATAGATAAATATCTCTCACAGGCCACATTCAAGCAGGGCCGCTTCTTCCCCTGGCTCAGCCCCACGAACATTAGCCGGTCTGTGTTTCACTTTTCATAGAATCATCACAGAATCATAGAGTTGGAAGGGGCCATAGAGGCCATCTAGTCCAACCCCATGCTCAACGCAGGAGCAGCCCTAAGCATCCTAAAGCATCCAAGAAAAGTGTGTATCCAACCTTTGCTTGAAGACTGCCAGTGAGGGGGAGCTCACCACCTCCTTAGGCAGCCTATTCCACGGCTGAACTACTCTGTGAAATTTTTTTTCCTGATATCTAGCCTATATCGTTGTACTTGAAGTTTAAACCCATTACTGCGCATCCTCTCCTCTGCAGCCAACAGAAACAGCATCCTGCCCTCCTTTAAGTGGCAACCTTTCAAATACTTAAAGAGGGCTTCATAGGGCTTGGTCCCTTGGCCCTAGATCATCTTCGTTGCTCTCCTCTGTACCCTTACAATTTTATCCACATCCTTCTTGAAGAGAGGCCTCCAGAACTGCACACAGTACTCCAGGTGTGGTCTGACCAGTGCCGTATACAATGGGACTATGACATCTTGTGATCTTGATGTGATGCCTCTGTTGATACAGTCCAAAATGGCATTTGCCTTTTTTACCGCTGCATCACACTGCCTGCCCATGTTTAGTTTACAATCCACAAGTACCCCAAGGTCTCGTTCACACACAGTGCTACCTAGAAGCGTATCCCCCATCCAGTAGGCATGCTTTTCATTTTCCTGACCCAGATGCAGAACTTTACATTTATCCTTATTAAATTGCATCTTGTTCTCATTTGCCCATTTTTCCATTGTGTTCAGATCTCGTTGAACTCTGTCTCTATCTTCCGGAGTATTTGCCAGTCCTCCCAATTTGGTGTCATCTGCAAACTTGATGAGTAGTCCCTCCACCCCCTTATCTAGATCATTAATAAATATGTTAAAAAGTACTGGGCCGAGCACCGAGCCCTGAGGTACCCTGCTACTCACCTCTCTCCAGTCTGATGAAACACCATTGACAAGAACGCTTTGAGTGCGGTTCTCTAACCAATTCCCTATCCACTTAACTATCTGAAAATCCAGATTGCAGTCCTTCAACTTATCCATCAGAACATCATGGGGAACCTTGTCAAAAACTTTACTAAAATCCAAGTAAATGATATCAACCGAATTTCCACGATCCAGCAAACCTGTTACTTGGTCAAAAAAGGAAACCAGGTTGGTCTGGCAGGACCTGTTGGAGACAAATCCATGCTGACTTCCTTGGATCACCAAACTGTCCTTCAGATGTTTGCAGATCGCTCCCTTTAATATCTGCTCCATTATCTTCCCCACAACAGAGGTCAGACTCACTGGTCTGTAGTTTCCCGGGGCAGCCTTCCTCCTTTTTTTGAAGATCGGAATAACGTTTGCTGTCTTCCAGTCCTCCGGGACATCTCCAGTCCTTAAAGAGGTTCCGAAGATGATGAACAAGGGCTGTGCAAGTTCTCTGGAAAGTTCTTTGAGTACTCTCGGGTGCATTTCATCCGGACCAGGGGATTTGAACCTCTCTATCCATGTTAACCTGCCACTCAGACACTATCCTTTGGCTACGGCCATCTCTAGATGTGCCTAAACACTTTGACCTGTGGGAAAAAACAGATGTAAAATAGGCACTAAGCCTTTCTGCTTTTCTGCATCCTCCGTTAGAGTTTGTCCATCCGCACCCAACAGTGGGCCTATTGCCTCCTTTACTTTACGTTTGCTCCTCACATAACTGAAAAATCTTTTCTTGTTACAATGGGCTTCCCTGGCCAATCTTAGCTCACTCTCAGCTTTGGCCTTTCTGATGATTGATCTACAGTGCCTAGTAACCTGTAGGTACTCTTCTTTAGAGCGCTGTCCTTCCCTCCATTTCCTGAACATTTTCCTTTTCTTTCTTAGTTCCTCTTGAAGTTCTCTGTTCATCCAAATAGGCTTCTTAGAGCTCCTGCAGTGTTTTCGTCTTTCTGGGATAGTCATTGATTGAGCATGCAATAGCTCTTGTTTGAGTATTGCCCACCCTTCACATGCTCCCTTCCCTCCCAGCATTCTCGTCCATGGTATGACACTCATCTCTGAGTTTATTAAAGTTTGCCCTACGAAAATCCAACATCCGCGTCTGGCTACAAGCTTCCTTGGCTCCCCATCTCAAAAGGAATTCTATGAGGACATGGTCACTTCCCCCTAGGGTCCCCACCTCCTTCACCTCATCCAACAACTCTTGCCTGTTGGTCAGTATTAAGTCCAGTATGGCTGAACCTCTTGTGGGTTCATCTACCATTTGATAAATGAAATTGTCAGCCAGGCAGGTCAGAAAGTTACATGACTGAGGACGCTTCGCAGAGTTTGTTTCCCAGCACACATGTGGGAAATTGAAGTCACCCATGATGACAAGGTCCTGCCGCTTGGATATTTTCTCAAGCTGCTCACAAAGGTTGGATACACACTTTTCTTGGATGCTATAGGATGCTTACGGCTAATCCTGCATTGAGCAGGGGGTTGGACTAGATGGCCTGTTTGGCCCCTTCCAACTCTATGATTCTTTGAGTTTTTGATTCTTTGATGTTTAAACATCCCTTCAAAATAAGATACAGACATGCCACAACCATGAACATAAGGAACATTTTATTTTCATGGAAATTTTAACTCATGACAATGACAAATCAATGGGAACCCTGAGCTTGTTTCTCTGCAACGAGATAGTCCCATCTGGGAGTGATGGGAGACAAGGACACCCAAAGTGTGTTGTAAAGGGCCATGGGGATGAAGTAAAGGGGGGGGGAGGTGTCCTTCGCAGCCCACCTGCAATTAGTCGATGGACCACATGTGGTCCATGGCCCACATGTTGGGGATTGCTATACTAGATCATACTTTTGGTTCCTTATGAGCTGGCCTTCCTGGTTGGGCTGTTCCTGATTCAGTCGATTCAGTCCCTGCCCTCTATACAGAATGCGATTTCCGTTTTGATTTGGGGCGATTTAAATTTTCCTTCTGCAGCAGGAGGGATTGATCCGGAGTGACCCTACCTTTATTGTGCAATATCTTAGAGTGCTTTTAATGCTCAATATATTTTAAAATTGTATTGTTTTGAAGCTGGGATCTCCTCCGTGGTAGAGAACCCATGATTGGCCACAGGTGGTCATGGAACAAGCCTGCCTTAAAGGAGAAGCCCCTAATTTCTCTCAACTTTTATTGGTCTTGGATATTTTTGTGCCTTCTTCAATCCTCTCCCCCCCCCCCAATTCAAGAAAAGAAAGGATGTGCAGAAGACTTTCCTGTTTCAATGGGGAGGGGGGGGGGAGAGGAAGACCCGAGTTCAAATCGATCTGAATTCAACAGGATTGACAATAGAATAAACAAAGTAAGTGCAGACACTGCCAAGGAAAGATTAGAATGTCGTTCCCAGGCTTAAAGGCTGGTAATGTTATTTGTTTGTTTGTTTATTATATTTATATACCGCCCTCCCCGGGGGCTCAGGGCAGTTTACATAATAACACAAGAACAATACATGGAACATTTAGGTATATAACACAAGAACAATACATGGAACATTTGGGTTATAAAACATTTGGGTAACGGTGCAATAATAACTGATAATTGTAACATATAACATTATAATTGTATAACCAATAAACAATACAACGTTGCAACATACAAACAGGTCCAGAGTGTATAGGTGGTGTTCTGAGGGGGGGCGGGGGGGAGCAGGTGCCCTTTGGTCGCTGTTGGTTATATATATCTGGTCTCAACCGAATGCCTGGCGGAAGAGCTCCTCCTTGCAGGCCCTGCGGAACTGTTTGAGCTCTGTCAGGGCCCTGATCTCCCCTGGGAGCTTGTTCCACCAGGTGGGGGCCAGAACAGAGAATGCTCTGGCCCTGGTTGAGACCAGACGGACTTCTTTACCTTAACATTTACCTTTATGTTACCTTAACATAGGACGGAGGTTCCCTTGCTTGCTTCTGAGGTATTTGGTAGCCAGTGTCAAAGGTGAGGAAGAAGAAATAAACATGAAATACATTCAGATGTCACCACCTGGTGGACAGCCATAAATGCAATTTCTCAGTAAGCTGTCTGGGAGACCTTGGACTTTCCTGCCACAGTTGGGAGATTCCTGTGGCCAAGTCAGGCAGCTAACATTATCCATACAGTTTCCATAAATTAATCACACACACAGTATCTTTATTGGCATAAAGCAGATTAGCAAAATGAACAGAGATAGTCAGGATACATCAAGCAGTTTACGTTTAAAAACTGAAGACAAAAATTCAGCTGTAATAAAGGTGACATTGGCATCCTTATCGCTCTACAAAAATTGGCAGATCAGGTCATTTGAATGATTTCTCCATTTGGATATAAGAGATATAACGTGTCTTCGCTGGACAATAAACAAGGGACAATCCAGTAAGATGGGAAAGGTGGTGGAAAGGGCTGTGGCAGACCAGCTCCTGGCGTTCCTGGAAGATACTTCGGCCCTCGATCCATACCAGTCTGGCTTCCATCCTGGCCACGGGATTGAGACGGTGTGAGTCTCCTTGTTGGATGACCTCCGTCGCCAGCTTGACCGAGACGGCTCTGCTGTGCTAGTTCTTTTAGAACTGTTGGCTGTTTGAGGTGGTCTATCATGAGCTGCGAGTGAGCTGTCTCGCCAGTACGGTGATAAGGGGTACAGCCTTGCTCCCTTGTGGGGTCCCACAGAGCTCGGTGCTCTCCCCCACATTATTTAACATCTTTATGCGCCCTCTGGCTCAACTGGTGCAGAGTTATGGGCTGGGTTGCCATCAGTATGCTGATGACACCCAGCTCTTTCTCCTCATGGATGGCCATCTGGACTCTCCCCCGGATCCATTAATCAGATGTTTGGAAACTGTGGCTGGATGGCTCGAGCAGAGTCGCCTGAAACTCAACCCCTCCAAGACGGAGGCCCTGTGGTTGGGCTGTAGGGGAGCAGACCAGGAAGCGCACTTAACCTCTCTGGCCGGGACACAACTTCAGATCACATCTCAGGCCAGAAATTTGGGGATGACCATTGATGCCTCACTAACACTCGAGGCACAGGCCAGGCATTTTCCCATCTTCGCCAGGCTCGGCTACTAGCGCCCTACCTGACCCCTGACCACTTGGCCACAGTGATCCTTGCAACGGTCACCTCCAGATTAGATTTCTGTAACTCGCTCTACACTGGCCTGGCTTTGGGCTTGACCCAGAAACTGCAACTGGTCCAAAATGCGGCTGCATTGCAGCTACACCTTGGAGGGCCCATATCCAGCCAGTGCTGAGGCAGCTGCACTGGTTACTGGTTATATTCCGGATCAGGTTCAAGGTTTTGGTTTTGACCTTCAAGGCTATCCGTGGTCTGGGCCCAGCATATATGAGGGACTGCCTATCGCCCTATACCCCCTGCAGGGCCTTACACTCTGTGGGGGCTAACCTATTGGTCATTCCTGGCCCCAAGGAAGCTCTCCTGGCCTCAACTAGGGCCAGGGCCTTTTCGGTCCTGGCCCCGACCTGGTGGAATGAGCTCCCAGAAGAGCTGTGGGCTCTGCGGGACCTTTCAATGTTCCGCAGGGCCTGCACGATGGAGATCTTCCACCAGGCTTTTGGTTGAGGCCGGGCAGCAAGGGAGATCTGCCCCATCCTCACAAATGTGGTGGTTGCATGTGCCATCAGCCCCCCTTTTTTTCTTCCTTTTAGTGGGGTTATGGAAATTGGGTTAGTTTGCATGAACCTAACCACCATTTTTGTCTTGCCTTGTTGTGATTAATGTACTATGTTTTATTGTTCTTATTACTATTTTTAGGGGATTGGTTTTATGTGACCTGCCTCGAGCCTCCGGGGGGAGGCGGGATATAAATTAAAGGATAATATTAATATTATTAATATTAATGGTGATAGTGGTGGTGATGGTGATGGTGGTGGTGATGATGATGATGATGATGATAAATCCCCTACCCGAAGGAGGCTCAAAGCGGCTTACAGTCGCCTTCCCTTCCCCTCCCCACAACAGACACCCTGTGAGGGAGGGGAGGCTGAGAGAGCCCTGAGATTACTGGAGAAGAAGAAGAGTTGGTTCTTAGGTGCCGCTTTTCCCTACCCGAAGGAGGCTCAAAGCGGCTTACAGTCGCCTTCCCTTTCCTCTCCCCACAACAGACACCCTGTGAGGTGGGTGAGGCTGAGAGAGCCCTGAGATTACTGAAGAAGAAGAAGAGTTGGTTCTTAGGTGCCGCTTTTCCCTACCCGAAGGAGGCTCAAAGCGGCTTACAGTCGCCTTCCCTTTCCTCTCCCCACAACAGACACCCTGTGAGGTGGGTGAGGCTGAGAGAGCCCTGCTATCGCTGCTTGGTTAGAACAGTTTTATCAGTGCTGTGGCGAGCCCAAGGTTACCCAGCTGGTTGCACGTGGGGGAGCACAATTCTCCAAGGGAACTGATGAGTCATAATTCCGGGAGGGGGGAGGGGGCAGGCTGACATCCCTGAGGACAGATGATTGGATGGAAAGCAAACTCTGCCCAGCCCACCTGGCTTCACTGGACCATCTGTTCAACTGCCGGAAGCCTTTCTTTTACTGAAGCTCACCTGCCAGGTGAATGCTTCATTTGCTTCATGCTGCTTCTGTAATGGGGGGGGGGATCACTTGCATGAAGGAGATCCTCTCTGAGATGTTCTCCCAGTTCAGTCAAAAAGGGTAACAATTATGCTTCACGGTTGTTCCTTATATGTTCAGGTGGAAAAATAGACCAGAGCCCTGCAACTCAGAATAAATAGACCAGAGCCCTGAAACTCAGAATAAAGAAAATACAGCCAGTCCTGAAGAGGATAAGGAGATTGACCACACTTGGGAGCCTCTGCAGACAGTTTGGGAAAAGACTCAACGGTGAAGAGCGAGACGGTTCTCGGGGCCTTTGGAGCTCCAGAATAGATTTCAGGCCCTTGTAGAGGAGGTGCAAGGGTCAACAAGGGAAGAGGTCCCAAAACAAAGTCCAAGACAAAGGGAAGAGGCCATGGGGACAGAAGGAAATGGAGTTGAGAAGAAAAAAAAAAGGAGAGTACTGGTAATTGGAGACTCCCTGCTAAGAGGAATGGATCGCCATGTGGCTGGGCCCGACCCCCTAACCTGAGAGGTGTGTTGCTTGCCTTGGGCGAAAATTAAAGATGTTTCAGAACGGCTGCCCAAACTCCTCAAATCTACGGATCACTACCCATTTGTGATGGTCCATGTGGGAACGAATGACATGTCCCTGAATACCATTGCTCCTATTAAAAAAGACTATCAAGATCTGGGGAGGAAGCTCAAGCAAATGGGGGCACAAGTGGTATTCTCTTCAATCTTGCCTGTCAAGGGAAGAGGAATGCGTCGGGAGAGGAAGATAATGGAGGTGAATCACTGGCTGCGTAGTTGGTGCCAGCAGGAGAGATTTGGTTTCTGGGACCATGGGATAGGCTTTCTTGAGGAAGGCCTACTAGCACCTGATGGACTGCACTTATCGAAACTGGGGAAGAATGAGTTTGGCAGGAACCTGGGGAGATTCATCAGGAGAGCTTTAAACTAAAGCCACAAGGGGAAGGAGACGATCAACATAGGGAGTGTAAGGAAGGAGAACGATCGGGGGCAGCCCAACCGGCAAGGCCAGCTCATAGGGAACCAAAAGTAAAAGGATTCAGATGTCTTTATACTAACGCCCGAAGCATGGGCAATAAGAAGGAAGAGCTGGAACTTCTCATGCTGATGGAAAGGTATGATCTAGTAGGCATCACAGAAACTTGGTGGAATGATTCTCATGACTGGAATGTAATGGTGGATGGATATGAACTGTTCAGAAAAAACAGAATAGATCGAAGAGATGGAGGAGTGGCACTGTATGTGAAGAAAGGGCTTACCTGTCAGGAAATTCTAGTGAAGGAGAGCATATCTACAGTGGAAAGCATCTGGGTGAAAATAAGCGAGGGGAAAACAGTGTGGTGGTTGGTGTCTGATACCGACCGCCTGACCAATGATAGGATGTGGATGTTTACAATCCACAAGTACCCCAAGGTCTCGTTCACACACAGTGTGCTCAAAGAACTTTCCAGGGAAAGTGTAAAGTTCTGCATCTGGGTCAGAAAAATGAAAAGCATTTTTCTGGATGGGGGATATGCTTCTAGGTAACACTGTGTGTGAACGAGACCTTAAGGTACTTGTGGATTGTAAACTAAACATGAGCAGGCAGTGTGATGCAGCGGTAAAAAAGGCAAATGCCATTTTGGGCTGTATCAACAGAGGCATCACATCAAAATCACTAGATGTCATAGTCCCATTGTATACGGCACTGGTTAGACTACACCTTAGCTTTATTGGCTAAGACTTTGGGGGTGGGGGAGGTGCCGCTGGCAAAACCCCTTCGTATTGCCCAGCTGGATGGGAAGTGTGCCCCAGGGGGAGAGGCGAAGAGCAAGACACTCCCTCTAGAGATGGATGTGGCAGAACATTGGGAAAAAATACAACCCGTAGTGGTTCCCAGCTCAGCCTTTCCATGCATCTTGGGTCTGGACTGCTTACATAAAGATGACCCAGTGGTGAGTTGGAGCAAGGGCACGGTCAGTTTCCTGGCGCCGGGCTGCAATTCGCACCGCCGGGGCAAGCCACGCAAGCCCCCAAGCAGCTACCCCCCTGAAATAGCTGCAGTGGCCAGTTCAGGACCTGAGGGCTTGCCCAAGGAGTACCAGGATTTCCAAGATGTGTTTACTGAAAAGGAATGTGACCAATTGCCCCCCCCCCCCACCGTAAGACTGATTGCATGATCGAGCTTAAGCCCGGGGAGCCGCTTCCCAGAGCTAAACTGTATTCCATGAGTCCCCAGGAGATGCAGGAGCTGAGGGCTTTCCTGGATAAGAACTTGGCGCGCAGATTCATCCACCCCGCCACCTCGCCCTTGGCTGCTCCGGTGCTTTTTGTAAAAAAGAAGGACAGCTCCTTGCGCCTCTGTACGGATTATAGAGGGCTGAACGCAGTCTCAACGTGTAATGCTTACCCGTTGCCTTAGATCAAATACTTTGTGAGGCACTTGGGGAGGGCCCGCGTTTTTACAAAACTGCATTTGAGGGAGGCCTACTACCGGGTACAAATTAAGAAGGGTCATGAGTATTTGACTGCGTTTAACACTCCATTGGGACAGTTAGAGTACACTATCATGCCGTTCGGCCTCGCCGGTGCTCTGGGTATGTTCATGAACATGATTAACGAAGTCATGCATGACCTGTTGTACAAAGGGGCCCTGGTATATTTGGACGATATTTTGGTGTATTCAAAAGACCCGTCTGAACACGTCTCTTTGGTCCGTGAGGTGTTGCGCCATTTGCGAGCACACCACCTGTATGCCAAGCTTTCGAAGTGCGAGTTCCACCGGGAGGCAGTGGAGTTCCTGGGTTTCCGGGTCTCCTGCAGCGGGATTGAGATGGACCCCGGGAAGGTTCAGGATTTACTGGCGTGAGAACCCCCTCAGATGAGGAAACAGCTCCAAAGTTTCTTAGGATTCTCCAATTTTTACCGTTCCTTCATTCCCAATTTCGCGAAGGTTGCCCTTCCCCTGACTGATCTCCTAAAGACAAAAGAGGGGGGGGAGTGGCGGCGCGACCCGGTGCGCCGTTGGTGTGGTCATCGAACTGCCAGGTGGCTTTTGATCACTTAAAAGCTCTGTTTACTTCAGAGCCAGTGCTGGCCCATGCGGACCCCCAAAAGCAATTCATGGTACAAGTAGACTCCTCGATGTAGCCATGGGGGCGGTGATCCTCCAAGAGGGGGAAGATGGCAAGCTGCACCCTCTTGCCTACATCTCAAAGAAATTCTCGGGACCCGAAAAGAATTGGGCAATTTGGGAGGAGGCGGCGGCCGTCAAATTAGCTTTGGCAACTTGGAGACATTGGCTGGAGGGAGAGATCCACCCGTTCGTGGTTTGGGCGGATCAAAAAAACTTGCAAGCGCTCAAACAGCCCCGCTCCCTATCCGCCAAGCAGATGAGGTGGGCGGAGTTTTTCTCCCAGTTCAACTTCACCCTCAAGCATCTGCCTGGCAAAATGAACTTTCTTGCAGACGCTTTCTCGCGCCTCCCTTAGTATGAATGCAAATGGGACCAATTGGTTGACACAGTGTTTACCACCGCCCAACTTGGACTGACGGTCATGACACGTAGTAGGGCGAAGGGGGGAGGTCCGAAACCAGGGGGCTGGGTCCAGAGCGATGTCAAACTAGACGCGGAGTTTGAACGCCTCAGCCCCTCCTTGGTTGAGAAAGAAGGCCTGTTTTTTAAGGAGGAACGGTTGTTTGTGCCTCTTGCCACTCGCAAAGAGGTTCTGAAATTGTGCCACGATTTCAAACCCGCAGGGCACTTCAGGTTTGTAAAGACTCTTCACTTGGCCAGGCGGCATTACTGGTGGCCGTCTCTCTGGAAGGATGTAGAACTGTATATGCAGGGCTGCTGTTTGCCTGACTGCCAAGCCTATGGTCAGAAAGAAGAAGGGGCTTCTGCAGCCCCCGCCCACGCCCTCCCCACCCTGGACTGATGTTACTATGGACTTTATTATGGACCTCCCCCTCAGTCAAGGGAAGAGTGTGATTTGGGTGGTGGTGGATGCTTTCTCCAAACAGGCCCATTTTGGCCCGTGCGCCAGAGTCCCCTCGGCTGTGAAATTGGCCTCCCTCTTCATTTCCCACGTATACCGCCTGCACGGGATCCCACGCAGGCTGCTCATGGATTGGGGTCCGCAGTTCGTTGCAAGTTCTGACGGGAGCTGTTGAAGGTTCTGGGGGTGGAGCAGGCACTCACTTCCAGTTATCACCCGGAGACTAATGGGTAAACCGAGAGGGTGAACCAAATCCTGAAGCAGTATTTACGCTGTTTCATCAACCACCAGCAAAACGATTGGGTGTCACTTCTCCCCCTGGCCAAATTCACCTATAACAACGGGGTGCATTCTTCAACAGGGATGACCCGCTTCAAAGCAGTCCATGGGGCAGATTTGTCAGCTGTGCCTACTTGGGACATTTCCTCCCCGGAGTCTCCTGACGTTCAACAATGGGCAAGCGGGATCTCTCAGGCGTAGCCCTCCATCATCAAGTGCCTGGAAGAAGCTAAATGCTCCTACAAGTTTCAGGCTGATAAAAAGTGTAGCGCCTGTCCCGCCTGGGCTGTGGAGGATTTTGCCTATCTGTCAACAAAAAACCTCCAGTGTCAGCAACCATCCCGCAAACTTGGGGCAAAGTTTGTGGGGCCCTTTTTGGTGAAAGGTTTGATCAATGCTGTGACTGTAGAACTGTCCTTGCCTAAGACTTACCAAAATGTACACCCCGTTTTTCATTCCAGCTTGCTGAAATGTGCCCCACCTCCGGATGCCTGGAACCCCCCCCCCATCTGCAGCGCCCATTCCTGTCTTCGTAGACAAGGTTATTCACTATGAAGTGGACAGGGTCCTGGACTCTCGCTGGCGTAAAGGGAAACTCCAGTACTTGGTTGATTGGAAGGACTTTCCCATGGGGGACAGGGAATGGGTTGATGCCAGTATCAACCGGGCTCCCAGACTCCTGCGGGCTTTCCATAGGGAACTCCCTCAGTGCCTGAGACATAAAGACACGGGGTGAAGGGAGGTTGTTTTTGGGTCGGAGGAATGTCAGGAACAGTCCCTGTTCTCTGACATGATTACTGTTCAGTGAACCTGCCTGACTCCATCTTGATTGTTGCATATGTGCTTTGTCCTTGTAACCCATGTATTCACAAAGTTCCCGTGTAACCAAAACCCCTTGTAGTAGCCCCTTTGATTTCCCTGCTTTGATCCCTGCATTATCATACTGCATACTCTCCCCCTTACTGTGAAACAATGTTGCGAGGATCCTGCGGTTCCTGTAAACAGCTTATCAGCTAGCCTGTGGCGCTGGCTTGACCAAGGCCACGCGAATTTCAACACCTCTGGCAGGAAGCCCGGGATGGCACCTGGGAGAGGGGCTCCCCCCTCCCATGGGAACGCTCAAGTTTTGGGCGGGAGAAAAGTATTGATAAGTGCCTGCTGTTCTTGGATCGAACAGATTTGTCTTCTAATGTTATAGTGACTAGAACTACTTCCAATTAAAGCTTTCTTCTTACAGAAGTTTTGTTGTGAGTTTTGTCAGCGCTTGACAGTACCCCCATTTGCTTGAGCTTCTTCCCCAGATCTTGATAGTCTTTTTTAATAGGAGCGATGGTATTCATGGACATGTCATTCGTTCCCACATGGACCATCACAAATGGGTAGCGATCTGTAGATTTGAGGAGTTTGGGCAGCCGTTCTGAAACATCTTTAATTTTTGCCCCTGGCAAGAAACACACCTCTCGGGTTAGGGGGTTGGGCCCAGCCACATGTCGATCCATTCCTCTTAGCAGGGAGTCTCCAATTACCAGTACTCTCCTTTTTTTCCTTCTCAATTCTATTTCCTTCTGTCCCCGTGGCCTCTTCGCTTTCTCTTAGACTTTGTTTTGGGACCTCTTCCCTCGTTGACCCTTGCACCTCCTCTGCAAGGGCCTGAAATCTATTCTGGAGCTCCAAAGGCCCCGAGAACCGTATCGCTCTACGCCGTTGAGTCTTTTTCCAAACTGTCTGCAGAGGCTCCGTAGTGAGGCCAATCACCTTATCCTCTTCAGGACTGGTTGTATCCTCTTTATTCCAAGTTGAGGGAGGGGCCAGGAGCCCATCTCGGCATGAGAGAGTGATTGTGGGGGAGTCAGGGACTGTTGCTGCTCCCAGAACTGGCAGATGTGGTAGTGTCCATCAAGGGGAGAGATAGGGAGCTGGGATAGGCCCCTTTTGGGCCCTGGGAGATAAGTAGGTGGAGCAGCCTTCCAGAGGGCTGAGAAAGAAGGAGGCTGGAGGGTTCTGTAATCAAGGAACTAGCCAGCCTGCACTGGGTGCCAATACCTATGGCCTCCTTCATTTCCAATGGAGAGAAACTCTTTTTTCCCACCCTAGGAAATAACAGAGGTTGGGTGGGGGTACCCTGCTTGGGTGCTCGTAGAACTGGACCCCACGGTCCATCCTTTTTGAAACTTCGGGGTTCTTTTATGGAGAGGGTCCTACAGTTGCACAGCAAATTTGGTGCCTCTATCTCAACCCCACCCCACAAATCATGGAAAAGACAAAAAGTCAACATTCCCAATTGACCTTAAGGATTCCATGGGTTACAATAGCCGCAAATCAATTTGGGTGAATCGGATTTGTCTGAATTGATTCAGCTGAATTTGAACGAGTGATTGGTCATTTGAAATTTGGATTCAGGCCAAATCATCCTCTCCAGAATCCAAAAAGTCCCAAATTTTTATCCAGTGCACCTGCCTAATATCTACCTGAGTGATGCGCTCAGCCCAAGTGAGGCGCTGGGCTTCTACCTGGCTCCTCCCAGGACCCAGCACAGAAGGTGGTACGAAGGACGTCCTTCAGGGGCTCTGCACATTCAGTTCTCTCAAGGCAGCTCCTGCAGATTAAAGCAAACTCTCCCCCACCCATTGTGGGCCCATTACCACAAATGCCTTTCCCCTTCCTGCTCCACACAACCCTAAATCCCTCCCCTAAGGAGCACCTGATTAAACTGACCCCATCCAATTTGCAGCTGAGTGGTTTGGTGGTACCTGCTCTCTCCGTGGACAGAGGCAAGGAAGGAAGGTGTCTGTTCTGGAGTAAGAGAGGGGGCTGTTGGGGGCCAAGGGGCCGTTGAAGCGAAGCTTTCCCTTGCTATTCTCTCCCCACTTCTCTTTCCCCTGCCTCGGCCTTCCTTTCGTGACTCCAGCTTCCGTACTGTGCATGACCGATCCTCTAGGGTCTGCCTTGGTAATCACGCCCCTCCCCTCTTTTCAGCTCTATGATTTTAGCTGTAATCCCTTTATTGGAGTTTGCTCTGTTCTCCTCTGCGGGAAATGCTGACATGCGAGACTGAAGCCAGGAGGCCAGGGAATGAGCAAGCAGAGGGCTGCTGGAGTCTGACTGCCCTCCCTGGAATGGCAGCTGTTACACCCACTGTTCTATGGCTATCATTATCGTTATTATTAATTCACATGTTTGGAAAAGGTATCGTCTTTCCGCAGTCTGGCCTACAGATTGCTTTGCCATTTGGAGGAAGATTTCATAGGTTCAGCCCATACGACCGAAATGCAGCCGTCATGAACCGTGGGCTCTGCAAAGTAGACTAGATGAAGGGAGAAAGCGCCGAGCTTGAGAATGCAGATTGCACCTGGGTAGACCTGGGAGGTGGGTGGGGTAAGAAGGAGATTGTCTCAGTTGGAGAAGGGCACAAGGAGGTGCTGAGCCCAGTCTGGTGCTTCAAGACCCAGGGAGGTCCCAGCGGGAGACAAGCATGCCGGACAGTTTGGAGGGGCATACAGCACCGACAGGGTGATATTCATTACCTTCCTCATGATCACTGCTTCCCTTCTTTTAACCCACATCCGACCCCCTTTACATCTGTTGTGATTTAAACCTGCATTCCAACACCTGGGTGTAAACTGCACGGAGCTTTTATTCCAACCCCAGGTCGATTCAGTTCCTGCCCTCGACACAGAATGCGATTTCCATTTGGATTTTGGCCGATTTAAATTTTCCTTCTGCAGCAAGAAGGATTGATCCAGAGTGACCCTACCTTTATTCTGCGATATCTCAGACTGCTTTTAAGCCTGAATATCCATTTGGGAAAGAAAACTCCGTGGTAGAGAACCTCTGATAGGCTACACCTGGTCATGTGACACGCTTGCCTTAAAAGAGAAGCCTCAACTTCTGTCCGTCCTGGATGTTTCCTCCCTCCTCTGCCTTTTTGATCCTCTCCCCCTCCCCTCCAAGAAAAGAAAAAGGCTCCCTGCTTGGCTCCTCTCCCCCCCCCCCTTCAAGAAAAGAAAGAAAGAGGCTTGGCTCCCCCCCCCCTTCTGAGCCTCCCTAACCACGTGCAGAAGACTTTCCTGGGGGGAGGAAAAATCGAGTTCAAACTGATCTGAATTCAACAGGATTGACAATGGAATAAAGTAAGTGCAGACTTTGCCCTGGCCTGGATCTTTCCCTTCGTAATTTCAAGAGATTACTGTTTTATATTCGAGGAAGGCCTAGTAAATTCTTATCTGTGAATTCCAAATATCGATATTCAAATAGAAGTGAAGACCATTGACTGTTCTGACATTTGGTGATTCCCCAGACAAAACCCCATTCAAGACAGAGAACTTAAGCCTATTTTCCCTGCTATTCATTTATGTAACTTTGAGTCTGCTTTTCTCATTGAAACTCAAGGCAGATTACACTGTGCAAGTCAACACAATCCATAAATGAGACATCCTAAAAGAATGCCTTCATGGTTAACAATGCGAGTCAAGGAAACTACAAAAAGAAAAAAGGTTTGTTTTAAAAAGTGGAAGGTCTTCCCCAATGAATTGAGCAGACCAGACCATGGGCTCTGGAAAAAGACATGAAAGTCAATAATTAGGCATGTAAGAAGAATATCATGAGCAGGTTGCTAGAAGCAACAAACACTCTACGTTTATTTAAATCCATCTGAAGCAGGAAACCAGCCAGAGGAGCAGTTGAGCCTTTGGATGACCTTGGCCCCAGATCATCTTCGTCGCTCTCCTCTGTACCCTTTCAATTTTATCTACATCCTTCTTGAAATGAGGCCTCCAGAACTGCACACAGAACTCCAGGTGTGGTCTGACCAGTGCCGTATACAATGGGACTATGACATCTTGTGATTTTGATGTGATACCCCTGTTGATACAGCCCAAAATGGCATTTGCCTTTTTTACCGCTGCATCACACTGCCTGCTCATGTTTAGTTTACAATCCACAAGTACCCCAAGGTCTCGTTCACACACAGTGTTACCTAGAAGCGTATCCCCCATCCAGTAGGCATGCTTTTCATATTTCTGACCCAGATGCAGAACTTTACACTTATCTTTATAAAATTGCATCTTGTGCTCATTTGCCCATTTTTCCATTGTGTTCAGATCTCGTTGAACTCTGTCTCTATCTTCTGGAGTATTTGCCAGTCCTCCCAATTTGGTGTCATCTGCAAACTTGATGAGTAGTCCCTCCACCCCCTCATCTAGATCAGTAATAAATATGTTAAAAAGTACCGGGCCGAGCACCGAGCCCTGAGGTACCCCGCTACTCACCTCTCCCCAGTCTGATGAAACACCATTGACAACAACTCGTTGAGTGTGGTTCTCTAACCAATTCCCTATCCACTTAACTATCTGAAACTCCAGATTGCAGTTCTTCAACTTACCCATCAGAACATCATGGGTAACCTTGTCAAAAGCTTTACTAAAATCCAAGTAAATGACATCAACCGAATTTCCACGATCCAGCAAACCTGTTACTTGGTCAAAAAAGGAAAACAGGTTGCTCCGGCAGAACCTGTTGGAGATAAATCCATGCTGACTTCCTTGGAGCACCAAATTGTCCTCCAGATGTTTGCAGATCGCTCCCTTTAATATCTGCTCCATTATCTTCCCCACAACAGAGGTCAGACTCACTGGTCTGTAGTTTCCCGGGTCATCCTTCCTCCCTTTTTTGTAGATCGGAATAACGTTTGCTCTCTTCCAGTCCTCTGGGACATCTCCAGTCCTTAAAGAGATCCTGAAGATGATGGACAAGGGCTGTGCAAGTTCTCTGGAAAGTTCTTTGAGTACTCTCAGGTGCATTTCATCCGGACCAGGGGATTTGAACTCATCCAGTGCAGCTAAATGCCTCTCGACAACCTCTCTATCCATATTAACCTGCACCCAGACACTATCCTTTGGCTACTGCCATCTCTAGATGTGCCTAAACCCTTTGACCTGTGGGGAGAAACAGATGTAAAGTAGGCACTAAGCCTTTCTGCTTTCTCTGCATCTTCGGTTAGAGTTTGTCCATCCGCACCCAATAGTGGGCCTATTGCCTCCTTTATTTTACATTTGCTCCTCACATAACTGAAAAATCTTTTCTTGTTACAATGGGCTTCCCTGGTCAATATTAGCTCACTCTCAGCTTTGGCTTTTCTGATGATTGATCTACAGTGCCTAGTAACCTGTAGGTACTCTTCTTTAGAGCTCTGTCCTTCCCTCCATTTCCTGAACATTTTCCTTTTCTTTCTTAGTTCCTCTTGAATTCTCTGTTCATCCAAATAGGCTTCTTAGAGCTCCTGCAGTGTTTTTGTCTTTCTGGGATAGTCATTGATTGATCATGCAATAGCTCTTGTTTGAGTATTGCCCACCCTTCACATGCTCCCTTACCTTCCAGCATTCTCGTCCATGGTATGACACTCATCATGTCTCTGAGTTTATTAAAGTTTGCCCTACATCCAACATCCGCATCTGGCTACAAGCTTCCTTGGCTCCCCATCTCAAAAGGAATTCTATGAGAACATGGTCACTTCCTCCTAGGGTCCCCACTTCCTTCACCTCATCCACCAACTCTTGCCTGTTGGTCAGTATTAAGTCCAGTATGGCTGAACCTCTTGTGGGTTCATCTACCATTTGATAAATGAAATTGTCAGCCAGGCAGGTCAGAAAGTTACATGACTGAGGACGCTTCGCAGAGTTTGTTTCCCAGCACACATGTGGGAAATTGAAGTCACCCATGATGACAAGGTCCTGCCGCTTGGATATTTTCTCAAGCTGCTCACAAAGTGCAGTATCCACATCCTCTCGTTGGTCAGGCGGTCGGTAGCAGACACTAACCACCACACTGTTTGTTTTCCCCTCGCTTATTTTCACCCAGATGCTTTCCACTGTAGATATGCTCTCCTTCACTAGAATTTCCTGACAGGTAAGCCCTTTCCTCACATACAGTGCCACTCCTCCACCTCTTCGATCTATTCTGTTTTTTCTGAACAGTTCATATCCATCCACCATTACATTCTAGTCATGAGAATCATTCCACCAAGTTTCTGTGATGCCTACTAGATCATACCTTTCCATCAGCATGAGAAGTTCCAGCTCTTCCTTCTTATTGCCCATGCTTCGGGCGTTAGTATATAGACATCTGAATCCTTTTACTTTTGGTTCCCTATGAGCTGGCCTTGCCGGTTGGGCTGCCCCTGATCGTTCTCCTTCCTTACATTTCCTATGTTGATCGTCTCCTTCCCCTTGTGGCTTCAGTTTAAAGCTCTCCTGATGAATCTCCCAGATTCCTGCCAAATACATTCTTCCCCAGCTTCGATAAGTACAGTCCATCAGGTGCTAGTAGGCCTTCCTCAAGAAAGCCTATCCCATGGTCCCAGAAACCTGTCAAGCGTTGCAAGAACTCACAACAAGCTTCTTTAATAAAGAAAGCGTTTATTGAGAAGTTACTTCATACACCTAAGCTAAGAAAGTCAAATCTGCCTGAGTTCACATTTGCCTCCCCTTATCAATAGTGTTCTCCCGCCCCAAACTTGAAAGTTCCCAGGGGAGGGGGAGATGAGGCACCAAGTGCCATAAACCATAGTGTTACTTCTCGCACGTCCTTGGTCGCCTCCGGACAAGACAAGATGTTATGGTTACAAAAGGCAGACCCAGCCGGCAGGTTCAAAAGACAAATGATTCACAGCTCCCTGAGATAGCAGGATGCAGCAAAATAGTTTCGGTTTCAGGCATGCAAGCATAATATATGGGCCTTGGTTACAAGGGGCCCCCAGGAACAGAAAGGAACTGAAAGACAAAAGGCAAAGCGAACAAACATGGAGAATCTCATGTCAACTTATGGCAGGAACAGGCAGTGATCCTGACAAAACCAAATCTCTCCTGCCGGCACCAACTACGCAGCCAGTGATTCACCTCCATTATCTTCCTCTCCCGACGCATTCCTCTTCCCTTGACAGGCAAGACTGAAGAGAATACCACTTGTGCCACTCTTCCTAGGAAGAATACCACTCTTCCTACTGCCAAGCTCTAGTCCCTAGTATTTGCATAAAACAAATGTGAAAAATTTATGCAAGTGCAATAAATATTTCAACAAAGTGCACATTAACAGCTTAGAATGTTGGCTTAGAAAACTTGGTTTTTTTTGCCATCAAATTGCAGAGGCCTTTTCAAGGCAAGAGGCACTGAGGTGGTCAGCCTTCCCCTGTGTGGTCTCAGGACCCTGGTCTCTTCCGAAAGACTCCCTATAGTGTGCTGTGTGCTGAGCTTGGTCAATATTTTTTAGAAACCAAGGCTTGGCTGATCATTTTTAAATTTTGGCTTAAAATACTTTTCAGAGTGGAGTCGCACAGCTTACTCTTTTACTTAAAGATGGACCCACAATGCAGCTCATGGTTTCTCAGTATTGAAGCTAAAATTGCAGAACTAGGATTTTCAACAGACTTTTTTCTTATGTTTAATGAGTCTGAAATTTTTAAATTTTTGAAACAAAGATTAGTGTCAGCCGAACAGTCCATAATGTTTCCAGCACAACCCTATGTATGTTCTCCTGCTGCTCTGGGGATTCGATTAAATCGAGGGGAGATTGTTAATTATTTTTATAATCTTACTAGTCCAGCCCTTCGTAGAGTTTTCATGCTGGCAAGAATGAGTTGTCTTCCCTCAAGGGTCCTTGCAGGAAGATACCAGCATGTCCTAAGGAGGGAAAGATTGTGTCCGTGTTCTGCGAACTGCCCCGATTCAACCTCACATATTATTTTAGATTGTGAACTTCATGTGAGTCTTCGCAGAAAACTTCTGGATCCTCTACTTTGTCTCAGAGGTCTAGTAAATGATGAAGCTACACTCCAGTTTCTGCTTAACGATCTTTCTGCAGAGACCACATTGCGTGTAGCTGAATTTTTAATGGCTGTTTATCAAGCTAGAATTAAGATGTTTTAATCAGTTGATTTTACTGTATTTTAGTCTATAATATTAGCTTATTTTAGTCTACTATAATTTTACCCTGCTTGGCTGTATTTGCCTGTTATTGTCATGCCAATAAAGGTTTATATATATATATAAAAAGACTCCCATCCAAGTACTGGCCCTGCTTAGTTTCTGGGATCTGGGAGATCAGGCTAGCCTGGGCCACCCACATGGGACAGGTCCAGGGTAGTGGACAGAGCAGTGGACTAGGATCCTAGAGCCAGAGTGGTGTGTGGTTAAGAAAGGTGGCTTCTAATAAATAAATATAATATAATAAATAAATAATCCAGCAAGCTGGGTTTGATTCTCTGCTCTTCTTCCACATGCAACCAGCTGGGTGACCCTGGGCTGGCCACAGCACTGGTAAAGCTGTCCTGACCAAGCAGTAACATCAGGGCTCTCTCATCCTCAACTCCCTCACAGGGTGTCTGTTGTGGGGAGAGGAAGGGAAGGCAAATGGAATCCGCTTTGAGACTCCTTTGGGTTAAGGTGACCAGATTTCAAGATTGAGAAAGAGGGACAGCACTGACACAGGGGTTGCCAACCTTCAGGCTATGCCTGGAGGTCTAGAATAACCTAAAGCATGTACAGCTTGGAGACACCAGGGGTTGCCAACCTCCAGCTGCAGCCTGGAGATCCGGATTCACCATGTTCCCCTTTAATCAGTAAAAGATTGGTAAAGAGGGGGTTCAGTATGGAAGAAAATTTTGCATAGAACACAAACAGCGTTTTTTCTTTCTTTCTAAAGTGTCTGTCACCTGGCTGGGGGGGGGGGGAGAAAGAGACTCACAGGAGAACGCAGGGCAAAGAACACAAACAGCGTTTTTGGGGGGGTTTTCCCTTAAATGCTGGAGTGCCTCGGTCCAGCCTGGCTGCCTGGGGGGGAGAAAGAGACTCATCGGGGCAGGCAGCCAGGCAGAACAAAGGAAAAAGTCCTCCTTCTGCCTCGCAGTTCCAGGGGCCAGCTCCCACATCGCCTGGCCTCCTCCATGGGCTGCTGCTCTGATCTGGACCGCCAAATGATGAAGGCAGAGTCCGAGCGGCAGCCAATCAAAACGCACGGCAGAACGTGCTTGGTGGGAGGGGCTGAGCCCACCGTTAGAGGGCAGGGCTTTTGGGCTGTAGGCACAGTTGGGGCAAGCAAAGCACATGCCGAGGACAGCGCCAGGAGACAAAGAAGAAGACGCCGGACGCCATCTTGTGAGGCACATGCCAACGAGGGACAAATTAACCATGCCCCGGGACGCAGGACTAATCAGGAAAACCTGGGACTGTCCCGGCATTCCTGGGACACATGGTCACATTACTTTGGGTAGACAAAAGCAGCATATAAGAACCAACTCTTCTTCTTCTTCAGTAATCTCAGGGCTCCCTCAGCCTCACCCACCTCACAGGGTGTCTGTTGTGGGTAGAGGAAGGGAAGGCGACTGTACGCCACTTTGACACTCCTTCGGGTAGAGAAAAGCGGCATCTAAGAACCAACTCTTCCTCTTCTTCAGTAATCTCAGGGCTCTCTCATCTTCACCCACCTCACAGGGTGTCTGTTGTAGGGAGAAGAAAGGGAAGGCGACTGGAAGCCGCTTTGAGACTCCTTCGGGTAGAGAAAAGCGGCATCTAAGAACCAACTCTTCTTCTTCTTCAGTAACCTCAGGGCTCTCTCAGCCTCACCCACCCCACAGGGTGTCTGTTGTGGGGAGAGGAAAGGGAAGGCAACTGTACGCCACTTTGACACTCCTTCGGGTAGAGAAAAGCGGCATCTAAGAACCAACTCTTCCTCTTCTTCAGTAATCTCAGGGCTCTCTCATCTTCACCCACCTCACAGGGTGTCTGTTGTAGGGAGAAGAAAGGGAAGGCGACTGGAAGCCGCTTTGAGACTCCTTCGGGTAAACAAATGCCGCATATAAGAACCAGCTCTTCTTCTTCTTCACTTTGTACCCTTCACAAACTCTCAGCCTTGCTTACCTCTTGGGGCTGTTATTTTGAGCCTTTGAACTTGTTCACCTTGCCGATACAGTTCAGAAGCAGAACCCATTCTGCGGAGGAAGCAGGGAGCTGGCCTTTAGCTAGGCCTGAGAATCAGGGGATGACAAGTGCTTTTTAGAGAACTTGTGGCATTTGAGGGGAATCAGCGCTCAAGGGAGTTTCCTTTTTAACTCCCCTAACAAGTGGAATGTGTACATAAGACTCAGGCTGGGAGGACAAATCTCAGCCAGATGTCTTTGTCCCAATTAGGGCGGAAGGAGAGGAGAAGAGGGCAATTAAGGAGCTGAGAAAAGCAGCAGACAGAACATGACGACCTCATCCCTGTGGGTAGGAGCCTCGTCAGTGGAAGGCCAGAGATCCATGGCCTCTGTTTGGGTTTCTCATCCGTGCAGGCAATTAGGATGCCAAACAGGGGTCTTGCTGCTCTGGGGCAGAGCTGTGACATTATGGCTAAATAGCCAGTGGGAACACGAGGCCTGCCCCTTCCCCCCTGTGTATAAAATACATGTGCACAGTTTTGTGACAAGTGTGATCCAGGCAGAAATCCAGGGTGTAAACTGCACGGAGCTTTTATTCCAACCCCAGGTCATAGAATCATAGAATCATAGAATCATAGAATCATAGAATCATAGAATCATAGAGTTGGAAGGGGCCATACTGTCAGGATTGTTAGAAAACCCTGTCATAAATTAGCCTGAGTTTCTCCATGACAGTTAGATTGACCTTTGCTGCTTGGTGCCTGGGAGCTCCAGGCCCCTCTATCATGCATGCTTGTTAAAAGTGAAACTATGTTGATGTAGCCATTATCTCTGAATGTTCCTTTCCTTGAGGCCTCTCGCCTGGGCCAGCTTCTGCTAACCATAATACCTTATCTAAGCCTGAAGACAGCCAAGGACATGTGAAAGTAACACTGTTTTTAATTGTATCTGTCTCCTCTTCCTTCCTCCCATCCCTTGGGAACTTTCAAGTTTTGGGCGGGAGAATTGTATTGATAAGGAGAAGCAAATCTGTCCTCAGGCAGATTTGACTTCTCTAGTCTAGGTGTATGAAGTATTTCTCAATAAAACTTTCTAAACAAAAGAAGTTGGTTGTGAGTCCTTTCAACGTCTGACACATACAGGCCATCTACTCCAAACCCCTGCTCCAAACCCCTGCTCAACGCAGGATCAGCCCAGAGCATCCTAAAGCATCCAAGAAAAGTGTGGATCCAACCTTTGCTTGAAGACTGCCAGTGAGGGGGAGCTCGCCACCTCCTTAGGCAGCCTTAGGCAGCCTACTGAGGCCCAGTGTGGGGGGTTAGTTTACTCCTCTACTCTCAAACGCTGCCCTAACGCTCTCTGATTGCTATGATATGGTGGAATGATTCTCATGACTGGAATGTAATGGTGGATGGATATGAACTGTTTAGAAAAAACAGAATAGATCGTAGAGGTGGAGGAGTGGAACTGTATGTGAGGAAGGGGCTTACCAGTCAGGAAATTTTAGTGAAGGAGAGCAGATCTACAGTGGAAAGCATTTGGGTGAAAATAAGTGAGGGGAAAACAAACAGTGTGGTGGTTGGTGTCTGCTACCAACCGCCTGACCAACGAGAGGATGTGGATGCTGCACTTTGTGAGCAGCTTGAGAAAATATCCAAACGGCAGGACCTTGTCATCTTGGGTGACTTTAATTTTCCAGATGTGTGCTGGGAAACAAACTCTGCGAAGCGTCCTCAGTCATGCAAGTTTCTGACCTGCCTGGCTGACAATTTCATTTATCAAATGGTAGATGAACCCACAAGAGGTTCAGCCATACTGGACTTTGTACTGACCAACAGGCAAGAGTTGGTGGATGAGGTGAAGGAGGTGGGGACCCTAGGGGGAAGTGACTATGTCCTCATAGAATTCCTCTCGGGTGCATTTCATCCGGCCCAGGGGATTTGAACTCATCCAGTGAAGCTAAATGCCTCTCGACAACCTCTCTATCCATGTTAACCTGCCACCCAGACAATATCCTTGTACACTAAACATTAGCAGGCAGTATGATGCAGCGGTAAAAAAGGCAACTGCCATTTTGGGCTGTATCAACAGGGGCATCACATCAAAATCACAAGATGTCACAGTCCCATTGTATAGGGTACTGGTCAGACCACACCTGGAGTACTGTATGCAGTTCTGGAGGCCTCACTTCAAGAAGGACGTCGATAAAATTGAAAGGGTACAGAGGAGAGCGACGAGGATGATCTGGGGCCAAGGGACCAAGCACTATGAAGATAGGTTGAGGGACTTGGGAATGTTCAGCCTGGAGAAAAGGCGGTTGAGAGGGGACATGATAGCCCTCTTTAAGTTTTTGAAAGGTTGTCACTTGGAGGAGGGCAGGATGCTGTTTCCGTTGGCTGCAGAGGAGAGGACACGCAGTAATGGGTTTAAACTTCAAGTACAATGATATAGGCTAGATATCAGGAAAAAATTTTTCACAGTCAGAGTAGTTCAGCAGTGGAATAGGCTGCCTAAGGAGGTGGTGAGCTCCCCCTCACTGGCAGTCTTCAAGCAAAGGTTGGATACACACTTTTCTTGGATGCTTTAGGATGCTTAGGGCTAATCCTGCGTTGAGCAGGGGGTTGGACTAGATGGCCTGTGTGGCCCCTTCCAACTCTATGATTCTATGATTCTATTGCTGGGGCATATTCCGTGCTTCCAGGCTTTACGAGCTGGTCCTGAGGAGCCCAACTGCTCAATGGTTCTACCTGCAAGGTGGTCAGGTAAGTGGCTGCACCTCTCTCTCTCTCTCTCTCGCTCTCTCTCTCTCTCTCTCTCTCTCTCTCTCCTGCCGCTCTAGGCTAGTTCAAAGCTTCTCCGGGGTTGGAGGGTTTTTTTTTTTGCAGAAACTCACGCAAGCTTGGGACTACCCTGACCACTCCTTCCATTAGAACAACCTGGCTCAGGAAAGGTGGCCATCTGCCCAAGAAGCACATCCAGCAAGGGGTGTCCTAATGCAGGTTGGCTGTTTCACAGCACAGCATATGGATGAAATCCTAAAAGATGATGGTTACGATTCTGCCATTTCAGGCATCCCAGAACCCAAACAAAACAACATTTATTTTCCATATGGGAATGGATACACAATCTATTCAAGCCATCAGCTTAATATGTTTTAGCCTGAAAATGTTAATTTACTTATTATTAAGTAGCAATTTACCATTTACTGAGATTCACCAGCCAGATAACCAGAGATATCACTGCCTTCTTCTGAAAGTTAGTCTGACAAGAAGCTGAGATTTCTGCCGTTTTCAGGCTGTGGCCCTCCCCTCAAACACGAGATTCAGCCGCTATTTATGTTAATAAGATGCTGGTTAGATTATTAGAAACATATTGATAGAGGGTTTGGGGGACGATACAGATCTGCACACAGTAGCTGCAAAACCACCATCAATATGGTTCTCATAATCCACTCTCGGTTCTGTGGGCATAGAAATAGAACCCCTACTTGTGATAAGAAATGGCTGCCCCATCAGTCCTTCTCAAGAGCCAGAAGTCCTCTAAGAAATCCCCCCACCCCCACCTCACCCATCCCTTCCCCACCTTCTCCCTTGGCTGCCAAGAGGGGTTAAGTCGTAGTTTCCATAGCGCCGAGGAACGTGGCCGGCCGGGCGGACTGTGGTTTAGAGGAGAGCAGTGGCTTCGAGGCACGCACCAGCATTGTCAAACGTACAGGAAACTCATAACAAACTTCTTAATAGAAAAGAGTTTATTGATTAGCACTACACGTAAGCGACTGAGAAGTCAAATCTGACCAGAGGCCAGATTTGCCCCAGCTTATCAATACATTTCTCCCGCCCAAAACTTGACAGTTCCCAAGGGAGGGGGCAGAAGAGAAAAGACATATGTGTAACATAAACAGGATTTCACTCTCACAGCCTTGAGGAGGTGACAACAACCCTGTGAGCCCACAACAAGATAAGGTTAACATAACAGCACTATTCATTTTTATAGCTAACAAACTACAAGGCCTGGGCTAGCAGGCGCCAGGCCCAATCAAGCAATATAACTGACATGGAGGAACTCAGGCTAATTTATGACAGAGATTCTACAATCCTGACATCCCTCCGCACTAAAATTAACTCTCCCCCCCCTAGCCTGCGTCAACCGGGCGAGGGCAGTCAGGGAACGCTCGATGGAAAGCCCGGAGAAGGCGGGGCGCTTTCACGTTCCCAGCCTCAACCCACTCCTTGTCTCCTGAGGGGAAATCCTTCCAATCAACCAAATACTGGAGGCGACCCTTGTGCATACGAGAGTCCAAAATCTGGTTGACCTCATAGTGGGTGTCTTTATCGATGTAAATTGGCACAGGCGTATCTGGAGGGGGGTGCCACACATCCGGGTCAGGAGCTCTCCGCAGCAGGCTGGAATGAAAAACCGGATGCACATTCCTGTAAGTTTTTGGCAAAGCCAGCTCCACAGTTACAGCATTAATCAGTTTCACAACCTTGAATGGCCCCACGTACTTTGGCCCAAGTTTTTTTTGACTTCTGTTGGCACCGCAGGTTTTTTGTGGACAAATAGGCCAGGTCTCCTATATTCCATACGGGCGCAGGTGCCCGTTTCTTATCTGCCTGGGTCTTATAGGCTTGTTTCGCCTCTTTGAGGCTAGCAACGATCACTGGCCATCCTGCACTAATAGTCTCTGCCCATTTACTGACTTCAGGAATTTCGGAGGAAGCCAGCTCCCAGGTGGGAGCAGCAACCAAGTCAGTACCGTACACAACCTTAAAGGGAGACACACCCGTCGAGGCATGGGCCCCATTATTGTAGGCAAATTCAGCGAGTGGCAGGAGTGCAACCCAATCATCCTGCTGATGGTTGATAAAACAACGTAAGTATTGCTACAGGATTTGATTAACCCTTTCGGTCTGGCCATTCGACTCCGGGTGATAGCCCGAGGTGAGGGCTTGCTCCACACCCAGCAGCCTCAAAAGCTCCCGCCAGAACTTGGCAACGAACTGGGGGCCCCGATCCGTCAGTACACGTCCCGGGATCCCATGTAGACGTAGTATGTGGGTAACAAATAAGGAAGCCAATTTGGCTGCTGAAGGCAGGCTTGCACAAGGAATGAAGTGAGCCTGCTTGGAAAAGGCGTCAACTACCACCCAAATGACGGTTTTCCCCTGGCTGGGAGGCAGGTCCGTGATAAAGTCCATGGTGACATCAGTCCATGGGCGGGAGGGGGTGGGCTGGGGCTGCAATAATCCCTTCTTCTTTCCCCCCGCTGGTTTGGAAGCGATGCAAATGGGGCACCCCTGTACGTATTGTTCTACATCCTTGCGCAGGGTTGGCCACCAATAATGTCTCCTGATCAGGTGCAGGGTTTTCACAAACCCAAAATGTCCAGCGGTCTTTGCATCGTGACAAAGTTTTAAAACGTCCCCGCGCGCCGCTGCTGGGACAAAAAGCCGCTCACCTTTGAAAAATAACCCCCCTTTCTCAGTAAGAACTGGGCGGAGGGAGTGGAATTCAGAGTCCTGTGCCACCCCCTTCTGGACCCAACCCCCTGGGATGGACATTCCAGACTTTGTTTGGCTGCGCGTCACCGCGGTCATCCCCAGTTGGGCGGGGGTAAACACTGTGTCCACCAATGGGTCACGTTTGCTGTTGTACTGGGGCAGGCGCGACAGGGCATCCGCCAAAAAGTTCATTTTGCCCGGCAGATGCTTGAGGGAGAAGTTGAAGCGAGCGAAAAACTCCGCCCACCTCATCTGCTTCGCTGAGAGCGAGCGGGGCTGCTTGAGCGCCTGGAGGTTTTTATGGTCTGTCCAGACTACAAAGGGGACTGCGGACCCTTCCAGCCAATGCCTCCAGGTGGATAAAGCTAATTTCACTGCAGCCGCCTCTTTTTCCCAAATGGCCCAGTTTCTCTCGGCCCCGGAGAATTTTTTTGACAAATAGGCCAGCGGGTGTAACTTTCCATCCTCCCCCTCTTGTAGGATCACGGCCCCCATTGCCACATCCGAAGAATCTACTTGCACCGTGAATTGCTTAGTAGGGTCGGCATGGGCCAGCACCGGTTCAGAAGTAAACAGCAGTTTTAGCCTCTCGAAGGCGCCCTGACATTGGGGGGTCCACTGGAGCGGCGCACCAGGGCGACTTGCAGTTTTTCCCCCCTGTTTAGTTTTTAGCAGGTCAGTAAGAGGCAGTGCTACCTTGGCGAAACTGGGGATGAACGCTCTGTAAAAGTTAGCGAACCCCAAGAAACTTTGCAATTGCCTCCTAGTGCGGGGAGGTTCCCAAGCTAACAAATCCCGCACTTTGCCCGGGTCCATTTCAATTCCTGCCTGGGAAACTCTGAAACCCAGAAACTCTACCGCCTCCCGGTGGAACTCACATTTTGACAGTTTGGCGAACAATTGGTGCTTCCGCAGACGGCGGAGCACCTCACAGACCAATTTTGCATGACTCTCAACATTTTCAGAATACACCAAAATATCATCAATGTACACCAACACCCCCTGATACAACAAATCGTGCATAATTTCATTGATCATATTCATGAACACGCCCGGAGCGCCGGCAAGGCCGAACGGCATTACAGTGTACTCAAATTGTCCCAGGGGGGTGTTAAAAGCAGTCAGATACTCATGTCCTTTTTTTATCCGGACCCGGTAATAGGCCTCCCTTAGATCAAGTTTCGTGAAAACCCGCGCCTTCCCCAAATGACCCAGTAAGTCCTTTATCAAAGGCAGCGGGTAGGCGTTGCAAGTAGAGACAGCATTCAGACCCCGGTAGTCCGTGCAAAGGCGCAGCGAACCGTCTTTCTTTTTCACGAAAAGAACCGGGGCCGCCAAAGGCGAGGTGGCCGGTCTGATGAAACCCCGTGCCAGATTTTTATCCAAGAACTCCCTGAGTTCGACCATTTCCCTCGGACTCATGGAATAGAGTTTGGCTTTGGGGAGAGGCTCCCCTTTCTTTAACTCAATGGCACAGTCAGTCTTACAGTGCGGGGGAAGTTGGTTGCACTCCGCCTCCGCAAACACGTCCGCAAACCCCCGGTACTCCGGAGGGAGAGCCCCCGCCCCTGCGGGCCCCAACGCTGCCACTACCCCTTTGCCCGGGAGAGGCTGCGGCCGAGCGTGTTGCTTGCACTCAGGGGCGGTGAACTCCACAGTCCCTTCTTTCCACTTCACCGTGGGGTCATGGTCCCTCAGCCAGTCCAGTCCCAACACGCATGGAAAAGCGGAGTGGGGCGCTACCAAGGGCTGGATCTGCTCCCAATGTTTTTTTATGTCCAAGTCCATGGGGCGCGTCTTCACTGTGGCTTCCCCTCCAGGAGCGCACTTCCCATCTAGCTGGGTGATCGGTAAAGGCTCCCCCAACGGCACCTTACCCACCCCCAGAGTCTCGGCCAGCGCTGGGCTCACTAAGGATTGGGTGCACCCCGAATCTACAATGCACCGGATTCCCACCGTTTTTCCGGATTTGGGATTGGAGAGGGTGGCCGGTAGGAGTAGCAAGGGGGAATCACTCACCGCGCTTTTGCCCCTGTTGGCGGCCTGCTGGCGGGGCGCCTTTACAGCAGACCGTCTTCGTTTCCCGACAGCTCCTCTGCTTGATCCTCGTCCTCCTGGCCGCTGCCCTCCTCTGAGTCGTCCACTGCCGTCACGGCGCCTACCGGCACCAGTAGAGACTTGGCGCTTTTCTTCGGGGTGGTTTTCTTGGCGGGCTGGGCTTTAGACGGGGGGCTGCTAGTAGTTTTCACCACGGTCACAGCTTTCGATGGGCATTGTGCAAGGAAATGACCAGCTTGGCCACAACCCAAGCACAGCCCTTTTTCCATGCGGCGAGTGCGTTCAGTCGGCTCCAACTTCGTTTTCGGCTTGGCTTTTACCGGGGTGGAGGTTTTCGCTCCCGCCTTTCCTGCAAGCACCTGGACCATTGCGGCCCTCTCCAGGCGATTCTCCATCTCCCCAGCCAGTTGGACCCATCCGTCGACTGTAAGCGGGTCGTCCAAAAGGAGGCATTTGTTGGCCAGATCTGGCGAGAGGCCCCCCACGAACGCGAGCACGCGTTGGGGCTCGGTCCAGTCTGGCACCGAGGAGGACAGCTCCTTAAATTCTCTGGCGTACTCGACCACTGACAATTTCCCTTGTCGGTGGGCTCTGAGTTTCTTCTCCGCGGTTTCTCTCTCAAATGGTTCCACGTACATCTGGCGCATGGAACGCAGGAAGTGATTGTAGTTGCGGCTGGCTCGTGGGTTGTAACGGTACAAGTCCAGGAACCACTTTGCAGCCTTGCCCTCCAGGGCTTCTCCCACAAAACGCACGCGCTCGGCGTCATCATGAAAAGTGAACCCCATGTTCATCATGTAAGCCTGGAGATGCACCAGGAACGTAGGAAAAGCTGCGGGGTCCCCCGAAAACTTTGCCTTGAATTTGTAGGCGTTCCGCATTTCCACTCCCCTGAGGTGAGGAGGCAAGCGTCCCTGGCCCCAATCCGCCGGGGCCGGGATTCTTCCCCCACGGCCACCGCCTCGCCCCATTCCTGCCGCCGCTCTCGCATCCGCTGCCACTCTTGCTGCCTCCGCCGCTCGCGCGGCCACCGCCGCCGCCTCTCGCGCTGCCGCCGCTGCTTCGGCCCCCGCCACGTTCGCCGCCGCTGCCGCTGCTCCGTCCTCTCCTCCTGCGCCGTCAGCTCCGGCTCCCTCTCCTTCTCCGTCGCCTCCGGCATCCTCGCGTTCCTCGTCTGCGTTCTCCCTTTGCGCTCTCGCCCGGGCCGCCGCCTCGGCCTCGATCTCCCTCTGCGCTCTCTCTCGGGCCATCGCCTCGGCCTCCGCAGCTGCTTGCATCGTGGTCATCTCACGTTCCCGCAGGTTGAGCAGACCACCCGACCTCCGTCCGCTGGTGTCGTGCGCACCTCCACCGAGCACCTCCCTCAGAAGGCGTTGTGTTCGGCGCTGCTCCTCCGGGTCCAACCGACCTGAGAGGTCCTGCAGCCGGTTGGTCACCCTGTCCAACTTGTACTGCAGGTCCTGTGTCTCACCGACGGGCTCCAGCCCGTAGCTAGGCATTCCAAGATGATCCGGCCACTGCTCGTCCCCAGTTGGCCGGTCATACTTCGACAATTGCCTGCGTTCGGTGACGTGCCGTTCCAAAAAGTCCTCGGGCCCAGGAGTTGCTCCCAACACGGCCCTGAGCATGCCCGAGCTGTACGGCCCCACACTGGCACCGTCGCCCTGGGAGAGGTCCCAATCCAGGCCCTCTCCTTGCTCTGTGAAAGTATGTCCTTCGCCCTGCATGTTGGCAGGTGAAAGGAGTTGTGAGATTTGACTTAATGTCAAACGTACAGGAAACTCACAACAAACTTCTTAATAGAAAAGAGTTTATTGATTAGCACTACACGTAAGCGACTGAGAAGTCAAATCTGACCAGAGGCCAGATTTGCCCCAGCTTATCAATACATTTCTCCCGCCCAAAACTTGACAGTTCCCAAGGGAGGGGGCAGAAGAGAAAAGACATATGTGTAACATAAACAGGATTTCACTCTCACAGCCTTGAGGAGGTGACAACAACCCCGTGAGCCCACAACAAGATAAGGTTAACATAACAGCACTATTCATTTTTATAGCTAACAAACTACAAGGCCTGGGCTAGCAGGCGCCAGGCCCAATCAAGCAATATAACTGACATGGAGGAACTCAGGCTAATTTATGACAGAGATTCTACAATCCTGACAAGCATAAGGAAAGCTGCCAGAATTACTCTCCCAGTGTCTCTCCTCATTAACCCCCCACCCCCTCACATATTGCATTGGGGGTATCCAATTTTGGGAGTGACATGAGAGGAGTGATGTTGCTGATGCCTCCGAGAAAATTCTGCTTGCTTCTGGTCTATTTCCAGCGATCTGAAGGGCCACCAGATCATTGAGAATAAAATCAGAGTCCAGGAGCACCTTTACGACCAACAAATTTTTATTCAAGGAAGAGTGCCTGCACTCGAAAGCTCCCGCCTTGAAGAAATCTTTGTTGGCCTTAAGGTGCTTCTGGACTCTGATTTTATTCTGCTACTTCACACCAACACGGCGACCCATTTGAATCAGATTGTGGAGAGTTGAGCTGTTTCTGATTTCAACGGGACATATGGAGGGAGTAGAGGGGGTCTAATTTCCGCCTTCGTACAAGTACGAGGCCCACCGTAATGTTAAACGTTAAGCATAGGACTGAGAAGCTGGTTGCTAGTGCAAGATGATGGTGATGATTAGAGGCTAATAAAAGGTGAGGTTTCTCCCCAACTGGGGAAGGTACGGAAAGGTCGCCAGAATGGTGGAATGTAGCTGAGTGGGGATGGAAAGACAGACTCTCACTCCTCACACCTGTTCCCAGATGATGTTGTTTGTGCCTTCCACCCTGTAGCTCTTGCTCCCTGCCTCATACCCCTTTCAAATGGAAAGGCCTTCTGACCCACACAGGACCTTCTGTCTGCCGCATTTCAGCCTCACCCTATATGCAGATAGGGTTCCTCCAACTAGCTCTGAGGTGCAGATTTCTGGAGATTTGGGGTGGACCCTGTAGAGGATTTAATGAGATATCATTCCCGAGAACCCACCCTACAAAGTAGTCATTTCCTCCAGGGGAGCCAATCTCTGCAGTTTAGTGATCAGTGGTAGTTCTGGGGGAATCAAGGCTGGTCCCCCCATCTGTAGACTCCAGCAGGCAGATCCAAAGCCACCTTTTCTACAGGCTTGACATCTTTAGCAAAAGAGATTTATTCAAAGGAAGCAACTAAGCTCATGATACTTTTTGTTAAGACCAAACTTGGGAACTTAAGCGGGTTGTGAGTGGGTGGGCAGAAGGGATTGTGTTGGTGCATGGCTTTTGTGGCTCTTTATTGCATGTCCAGGGAAATACTGATCTCCACTTTGGGGTCAGGAGACAAATTTCCTGCAGGCCAGACTGGCCAGGGTTTCTGGCATCATCTGGACATGGAATTGGGGTCACTGTGGGTGGGCAGGTGGTTGTGAATTTCCTGCATTCTGCAGGAGGCTGGACTAGATGGCCTTGGAGAGCTCTTCCAGCTCTAGGATTCTATAACCTGCACTATCTACATGGATCAACCCATCATCCCCTCCTTCATGTCATGCCATGCCACCCTACTTTGGAAGGTAGCCTCCCCACTTTCCCAGGCACTGACGTTACACCCAGGGGTCAGACCCCATGGCTCCAAAGACAGTTTGGAGGTGGCGCTGAAGCCTCTTTTCCGCCCAACACCCATCTATTAACTTAAAGTCAACACGCAGCCTACACAAAGATCAAAGTGAAACTACAAACAACCATACTCCCAAACATTCCCAAGCTCATAAAATGGCCAGAACACATAATAAGCATGCAAACAGTAAAGAACATGGCGGGCTGCTGATGGCCACACAGATCAAGGGCCCCTCAAGGCATTATTAGGTCCGGCCAACCATCGTATGCACGTGTGTGTGTGTGTGTGTGCGTGTGCATGCGGGCGTGCCTGAGAAGCAGCACGTGTCCCCTGCTGTTAAGCTCTTGAGGAAGAGGCTGTTAATTAGGGATGCTGGCCACCTGCCCTGCCCTCCCTGTTCTTTGCCTGTAGGCTGACTCTGCTTACTGCTTACTGAGGCACTCACTGGCCTCCCCTGAGGCTGAGTCTTATTTGTCTCAGAGCAGTTCTGGCTGTGCTTCCCTCCTCACCTGTTGTGCTTTTCACCCTGTAGGATCTCTTCTGTGCAGATCAGCTGGGGCTCTTAAAGAAGCAGAATTGGCTGGGTAAGATGTATCCAACGCTGTTTTTTTCAGTCTCTTCAGAAAAGTCCCTGAAGATAGGGATTTGTTAATAATTTCCTGGATCTCCTCACTTCCAGCTTGTACAGGTCCAGGAGGCACATGGTGGGCTGAACATCTGTCAGAGTCCTGTCCATATTTGAGAGTGAACTGAAGTGGTCCAAAATAGGACTCCGAGATGGCTAAGGGGCCTCCAGTTTCTTTACTGTGTCAAAGTCAGCAGGTATGTCATGGTGGAACTGGAGGAGGCCTCTTTGTGTCCTTTACTCCCATCTCCCAAGCATTCATAAGCATCTCATGTTGTTGAAACTTTGTCACGGGTTTTCTGCCAAACTCGCTTTAGCTGTTTCAAGTTCCTGCTTCTGTTCATGCAGCTGTGTGGTGTGCCATAGGGCTGGCTGGGGGCAGGGCAGGAGTTGAGAGGGCATTAGGAATCGATCTTGTTGGTGGCTTCAGAGAGGCAGCGATGCCCGTCCTCCACCAGCTCATCTACCAAGTCACCACTGGATTCCACAGAGCATTCCAGACTCCCATAAGGCTCCTCAGGCAAGCATAAACTTACCTACAGAGATGGAGGAGGATGCTGATTCAGGCCTTCAGGGCAAAATGCTCCAACCAGGGCACTCTTGTAGATAACACTAGGCCAACATGTGTCCTCACTCCAAAGATCAGATCCAGGGTCTTATGTGGCTTTAAGGAGCCACTAGACCAGGGTTTCATGAAACCTGTGACTACCTTGCAGGGGGTTTCAAAATGGGTGGGAGTTAATAACTTTTAAGTATATTTTAAACATTTGTTAAACGTTTATTGGGTGATATGACCATATACCCCCCTTCAAGGATTGCTGCCTTGCCATGGCAAGGGGGCTTGTATAGCTCAGTGAAGGAAATGGCAAACCACTCCAGTATCTTTGCCATAAAAACCCAATGGACAAGTTCAAAAGGCAAAACGATATGACGCCGGAAGATGAGCCCCTCAGGTCAGAAGGTGTCCAATATGCTACTGGGGATGAGCAGACGGCTAGTACGAGTAGCACCAGAATGAATGAAGCGACTGGGCCAAAGCCGAAAGGACACTCAGTTGTGGAAGTAACTGGTGGCGAAAAGACAGTCCAATGCTGTAAAGATTTTTATTCCATAGGAACCTGGAACGTCAGATCCATGAATCAAAGCAAGCTGGACGTGGTTAAACAAGAGATGACAAGACTGAACATCGACATTTTAGGAATCAGTGAACTCAAATGGACAGGAATGGGTGAATTTAATTCAGATGACCATCAGGTATACCACTATGGGCAAGAATCTCGCAGAAGAAATGGAGTAGCCTTCATAATCAATAAGAGAGTAGGAAAAGCAGTCTTGGGATACAATCCCCAAAATGACAGAATGATCTCAGTTCGAATCCAAGGCAAACCATTCAACATCACTAATCCAGGTCTATGCCCCAGCCACTGCTGCTGAAGAGGATGAAGTTGACCAGTTCTATGAAGCCCTACAACACCTTCAAGAAGAAACGCCAAAAAATGATGTGCTTATCATCATGGGGGATTGGAATGCTAAAGTAGGAAGCCAAAAGATAACCAGGATAACAGGCAAGTTTGGCCTTGAAGTACAAAATGAAGCAGGACACAGGCTGGTAGAATTTTGTCAAGAGAATACAATGGTCATAGCAAACACTTTTTTCCAACAACCCAAGAGACGACTCTACACATGGACATCACCAGAAGGTCAACACAGAAATCAGATTGACTATGTGCTCTGCAGCCAAAGATGGAGAAGTTCTATTCAGTCAGTAAAAACAAGATGAGGAGCTGATTGTGGTTCAGATCATCAGCTTCTTGTTGCAAAAGTTAGGCTTAAATTGAAGAAAGTAGGGAAAAGCACTAGGCCACTCAGGTATGAACTAAATCATATCCCCGACGAATATACAGTAGAGGTGACAAATAGATTTAAGGAATTAGATCTATCAGAGTGCCTGAAGAACTATGGACGGAGGTTCGCAACATTGTACAAGACGTAGCAACTAAAACCATCACAAAGAAAAAGAAATGCAAGAAATCAAAATGGCTGTCTGAGGAAGCTTTACAAATAGCTAAGGAGAGAAGGGAAGTGAAAGGCAAGGGAGAAAGAGAAAGATACACCCAACTGAATGCAGAATTCCAGAGAAAAGCTAGAAGAGATAAGAATGCCTTCTTAAATGAACAGCGCAAACAAATAGAAGAAAACAATAGAATGGGGAGGACCAGAGATCTTTTCAAGAAAATTGGAGATATGAAGAGAAAGTTTCATGCAAAGATGGATATGATAAGGGACCAAAATGGTAGGGACATCACAGAAGCAGAAGAGATTTAAAAAAGGTGGCAAAATTATTACAGAAGAACTATACAAGAGCGAGCTTAACATCCCTGATAACCACAATGGGGCAGTTACTGACCTGGAGCCAGACATCCTGGAATGTGAAGTCAAATGGGCCTTAGGAAGTCTGAGCAACAATAAAGCTAGTGGTGGTGACAGCATTCCAGGTGAACTATTCAAAATCTTAAAAGACGATGCAGTAAAGTGCTACACGCAATATGCCAGCAGATTTGGAAAACTCAACAATGGCCACAGGATTGGAAAAGGTCAGTTTACATTCCAATCCCAAAGAAGGGCAATGCCAAGGAATGTTCAAACTACTGCACCATTGCACTCATTTCTCATGCTAGCAAAGTTATGCTCAAAATCCTACAAGCTTGGCTCCAGCAATATGTGGACTGAGAACTTCCAGAAGTACAGGCAGGATTTCGAAGAGGCAGAGGAACTAGAGATCAAATTGCCAACATATGCTGGATCATGGAGAAAGCTAGGGAGTTCCAGAAGAACATCTACTTCTGCTTTGTTGACTATGCTAAAGCCCTTGATAGTGTGGAGCACAACAACCTATCTTCATAGGGCTTGGTCCCTTGGCCCCAGATCATCTTCGTCGCTCTCCTTTGTACCCTTTCAATTTTATCGACGTCCTTCTTGAAGTGAGGCCTCCAGAACTGCACACAGTACTCCAGGTGTGGTCTGACCAGTGCCGTATACAATGGGACTATGACATCTTGTGATTTTGATGTGATGCCTCTGTTGATACAGCCCAAAATGGCATTTGCCTTTTTTACCGCTGCATCACACTGCCTGCTCATGTTTAGTTTACAATCCACAAGTACCCCAAGGTCTCGTTCACACACAGTGTTACCTAGAAGCGTATCCCCCATCCAGTAGGCATGGTTTTCATTTTTCTGACCCAGATGCAGAACTTTACACTTATTCAATTGCATCTTGTTCTCATTTCCCATTTTTCCATTGTGTTCAGATCTCGTTGAACTCTGTCTCTATCTTCCGGAGTATTTGCCAGTCCTCCCTATTTGGTGTCATCTGCAAACTTGATGAGTAGTCCCTCCACCCCCTCATCTAGATCATTAATAAATATGTTAAAAAGTACCGGGCCAAGCACCGAGCCCTGAGGTACCCCGCTACTCACCTCTCTCCAGTCTGATGAAACACCATTGACAACAACTCTTTGAGTGCGGTTCTCTAACCAATTCCCTATCCACCTGACTATCTGAAAATCCAGATTGCAGTCCTTCAATTTATCCATCCGAACATCATGGGGAACCTTGTCAAAAGCTTTACTAAAATCCAAGTAAATGACATCAACCGAATTTCCCCGATCCAGCAAACCTGTTACTTGGTCAAAAAAGGAAACCAGGTTGGTCTGGCAGGACCTGTTGGAGACAAATCCATGCTGACTTCCTTGGATCACCAAATTGTCCTCCAGATGTTTGCAGATCGCTCCCTTTAATATCTGCTCCATTATCTTCCCCACAACAGAGGTCAGACTCACTGGTCTGTAGTTTCCCGGGTGATCCTTCCTCCCTTTTTTGAAGATCGGAATAACATTTGCTCTCTTCCAGTCCTCCGGGACATCTCCAGTCCTTAAAGAGGTTCTGAAGATGATGGACAAGGGCTGTGCAAGTTCTCTGGAAAGTTCTTTGAGTACTCTCGGGTGCATTTCATCCGGACCAGGGGATTTGAACTCATCCAGTGCAGCTAAATGCCTCTCGACAACCTCTCTATCCATGTTAACCTGCCACCCAGACACTGTCCTTTGGCTACGTCCATCTCTAGATGTGCCTAAACACTTTGACCTGTGGGAAAAAACAGATGTAAAATAGGCACTAAGCCTTTCTGCTTCCTCTGCATCCTCCGTTAGAGTTTGTCCATCCGCACCCAACAGTGGGCCTATTGCCTCCTTTACTTTACGTTTGCTCCTCACATAACTGAAAAATCTTTTCTTGTTACAATGGGCTTCCCTGGCCAATCTTAGCTCACTCTCAGCTTTGGCCTTTCTGATGATTGATCTACAGTGCCTAGTAACCTGTAGGTACTCTTCTTTAGAGCTCTGTCCTTCCCTCCATTTCCTGAATATTTTCCTTTTCTTTCTTAGTTCCTCTTGAAGTTCTCTGTTCATCCAAATAGGCTTCTTAGAGCTCCTGCAGTGTTTTCGTCTTTCTGGGATAGTCATTGATTGAGCATGCAATAGCTCCTGTTTGAGTAGCGCCCACCCTTCACATGCTCCCTTCCCTTCCAGCATTCTCGTCCATGGTATGACACTCATCATGTCTCTGAGTTTATTAAAGTTTGCCCTACGAAAATCCAACATCTGCGTCTGGCTACAAGCTTCCTTGGCTCCCCATCTCAAAAGGAATTCTATGAGGACATGGTCACTTCCCCCTAGGGTCCCCACCTCCTTCACCTCATCCACCAACTCTTGCCTGTTGGTCAGTATTAAAGGCCACATCCTGAAGATGAAACTCAAATACTTTGGCCATCTCATGAGAAGGAAGGACTCCCTGGAGAAGAGCCTAATGCTGGGAGCGATCGAGGGCAAAAGAAGAAGGGGACGACAGAGAAGGAGGTGGCTGGATGGAGTCACTGAAGCAGTAGGTGCAAACTTAAATGGACTCCGGGGAATGGTAGAGGACAGGAAGGCCTGGAGGATCATTGTCCATGGGGCCGCGATGGGTCAGACACGACTTCGCACCTAACAACAACAATGACCATATACAGTAATGTCAAACTGCCAACTCCCTCCTAAAGTGTCCCCTGATGGGCCTGGAGCGGGGGGGGGGAGGGGAGGGGCCCCGAGGGGGTGTTCATACAGCCCTCCGTTCCGACCATATTCTGCATGGCCATGCCACTTCTCAATAGTAAAATCAGTGAGGAAGTTTGCACTAGACTCCCGTTTATTTTTGCCACTCACAGGGCTGCTGTGAGGTTGACTGGGGATTGGCCCCCCTGTCCCTCTGCCCGTCTTCAGATGAGCCAACAGAGGACTGTTTATCAGAATCCGAGTGATCAGAATCCCTGACCCAGGAGAGCTGGGCCTTGATAGAACTTCACTGAGTGTCACCCCAATTTCATTGCCTTCCTAGTTTCCCAAAAGAGCAGAAATTATATGCAGTCGAATTGAGACACATCAATTACAGAACAGGCAGAGTCATCTTGTGCTTTTCAAACTGTAAGATTCCCCCCCCCCACATAAAAAGATAAATAAGCCAGTGAGGAATCTCCCTCTGCTTCAGGTCTGCCTATGAATAAATTGCATTACAGTCCAACAAAGAGTGAGCAGAATGACCTCTGCCCAGGGAACTGTCGGCCGCTCACGGAGGCGGCTTCTCTTGAGCTCTGCTCTTGTTTGGGGGCTGTCTGCATTCCAGTGACCTCCGGGCTCCGCTCTCTCCTGGCGACTCCTTTGAACTCCCATCTCAGGCAGGCAGGATTTCAGCCCTCTTTGCTCTCACTGTGGAGCCGGGGAAGCCACCCGCTCGGCCCCCAGGAGGCGGCTGCTGCTGCTGCTGCTGCTTATATGGAAAATATTTGGCCTGAGCAGCATTGCAGCACGTTTGGAGTGTGTGTGTGTGTGTGTGTGTGTGTGTGTGTGTGTGAGTATTTAACTCTTGGTGTGTCTCTCATTCACTGATTGTTCTTCACAATCCCTTCCTTTTCTTGCAAAAAGCCCCACACATCAAGGCAACGAAATACGCCCACGCAAACCGGGTCAAGAGGGAGAGCGAGCCCGTGTGTGAGGGAGCAGAGGCTCATTCCCACAGCACCCTTCCGATGGGGAGGACAATCGCCTGCCGCTCCTATGGAAGCGGACTTGGGACGACCATCTTTGGGTGCTCGAGTAACGGCAATTATACTGCAGTACTGGACGAAACCTACTTGCAGCAATGAAAGAGTCTGCTGTTTCCCCCAGGATATGACAAAGCTCGCTCACGTTTCCTCAACCCTCCCCGAGTGCAATACTCTTTCCGTGATGATCTTCTGGGATCCAGAAATGATCTTTGTTAATGAATCTTCCATAGGGATGTTTTAATTGACTGCAGTGCAATAGCTCAACCTAAAGCAACCCCGTTCTTTAAATCCTTTCAAGGAGACCATCAAAGATGCCCGCGCCTCATGACCATAACTTCCCTAACACTAAGGATGGCATTTATCCCTTTGAGGTTTCAGGCCATGCCCCTTCCTCCCTACCCTGCGTCCAACCGTATTTGTATTTGTTTTATGGAGGAAACTGAGGACCTTCTTCACTATATTCCCGACTGTCCCGAGAACTAAGTTCATTAAGAATCTTCTGCCTGCTGCTGGGGGCACAGCAAAACCTGAGCACTTAATCCGCTTGTTCTTAGATATCCCCAACAGGGTTGCCCCATTTGCTGTCTCTGCCAAGAAGATTAGGTCTAACGGTGTAAACAAATTGTGCTGCTCCAATAATGTTAATCCTGATGCTGTATTTATTAGCCAATTTGAGAATTTAACTTTTATTTTATCTTGTTTTTGTATACTCTGCACATGTGACTGTAATACGATGGCCCATGGTTAATGCAATACAATCTTTTTTGTATCTGTATAATTAAGGTGTTAGGAAAGTACTCCAGGCTACTCAAGGAAAAGAACAAGCTCCCAGGTGCCATCAGCCCATCCATAAGCCTTATGAACATAGAATTAGGCAAAGGTCAGCAGAGGAAGCCCCTCCTGGAGGGATGTGGCATCCAGCTACAGAACATACCTTTCATTTGCTGTGAGTACAATTGGCAATGCATCTCACTGAATGCCTCTCAGTGGCATTAAAAACTGGATTTCATGTTCAAAACCACAGTCAAGCTATTCACACATGAGCACACGTTGCACGGAAACAAGAGTTATTTTAACGGCAGACTTTGGACATGGGGCATCATGACACCTGGGAAAAGAGCTGCGAAATCATAGGTGCTCAGGGGGCAGGAGACATGGGGCAGTGTTGACAGGCTGTGCAGGGGGCATGGATTGCGGGCTCCCCACCAGCCCGGAGTGGCTGCAGATGCTCTTCCTCTGTGCCCAGCCCCAGGCTATAGCAGGCCTAGGTTGCCAACATCCAGCTGGTGACTGGAGGTCTCCTGGGAATACAACTGTTCTCCAGGCAACAGAAATTAGTTCACCTGAAGAAAATGGACACTTTGGAAGGAGGACTTTAGGCATTTGTACCTCAATAAATCCCCCCTTGCCAAAATCCCACACTCCTCTGGCTCCATCACCCAAATCTCCCAGTATTTCCCAACCCTAGACAGGCCTTCTTTTTCAAGACCCCCCTGCACATATGTGATTGCCCCCCCTGGGACAGGCTCAGCCTGAAAGCTCAACTATAAGTCCTCATGCACCCTCAGGGCAGTCCAGTCCAGTCCAGTCCAGTCCAGTCCAGTCCAGTCCAGTCCAGTCCAGTCCAGTCCAGTCCAGTCCAGTCCAGTCCAGTCCAGTCCAGTCCAGTCCAGTCCAGTCCAGCCATCCCTACTCTAGCCTACCGTGCATGGACACCCACTCTGCCCATGCTGCTAGGACACCCTCTGCCTCCATCTGCTGGCCCCTGCCTCGGCCTTCTGCCCCTCCTCAGCCTCAGCCAGGCATTCTTCAGCCTTCTTCACTTGGAGCTCGTTTGTGTGCAGCAGAAAGGCTGGAGGATGCCGTCTAGAGTCCCTAGAAGGCCTGTTGCTTCGAGGAAGAAATGAAGGCCCCTCATTATTAAGGATTTATATAGCAGAGGAAATATCAGCATTCAAGATATTTATTTAGGCTGGGAGAGAGAGAGAGAGAGAGAGCTGAGACTTCCACTCGCCCTCACAGGGGTATGATGGATGGACAACTTTTGTCCTTCAGGAACCGCAGCCAGTCACTTCCAAACAATAGATTATTAGATTACTCACCACTCCCAAAACCCTCATTATACGCATAAAAGTATAGACTAAACCAAATGACTGTGTGAAATTTAAAGCTGTAGTGTCCAGGGTGTCTCGACAGGGGACGAAGGACTAAGCACCAGACAGCATGGTCGAACTATCAGCTGTGGTGCCCTCTCCTCTGCCATCACCAACACCACTGGTACAACCTGGTTAAGGGCTTGTCAGACTTTCCCATTAAGGGCCAATCATAGCTCTTAGCAGGCTGCCTCAAATGTATAGAAGTTGCCTGTGTGCTTTTTTGTTCCCTGTTTGGTGTTTAAAGCAGGAGCTGTTAATAAAGAGCTGTTGTTTTCGAAGAACTTGGAGTCTGTGTCTTGCCGAACCCTCAGACTTATTATAAACCTCAGTGAGATTTCTGTGCTTATCCCTGCACACAGTATCCACCAGTGGTTGAGTGCTGCTGGTTAACATGCTTGTGTGCAACAGTTGGGTTCCATGTGACGCAGAAGAATTTCACAATTTATTTCGGATCCAAAGCACAGTCTGCCAGGCAACTTCTCTGGTCAGTTGGCAACTTTGCATGACCTCTCAATCATGTCCCGAGCGATGTCTTACTATGTTTTCAAATAAATATTAACAACATCAGCAACAACAATAGGAGGATGTTTGAAATGCATTGTTTTACCGGTGCACTTATTTTTGTAAATGGCCCTGAGAGCAGAACAGTGTTGTAGAAAAGAGCCACGCTGTGATAAAACTATATAAAGCAAAGGTGTAAAATGGTTATGGGGGGCTCCCTTGTTATGGGGGGCTCCAAACCAGAGTCAGATTCACCCTTCTGAACAGCCCCATCTCAAGGCAGACATGAGCAGTTTCCCTGCCTGGAAGAAAAGTGCTGTCTGGGCTTCAGAGGCAGCCTTGGCCCTCCTTCAGCAAGACCCCTGAGTGCTGGAACCACAGCAGCAAGTTTGCAGGGCAACTCTCCAGGGGAAGGCATCCATCAAGGGAGGCAAGTATTTATTTAGCAATTCAGGCATTGCATCCCTCTGATACCTAAGCTGCAGAGCTGCCTATCCAGAGGAGATGGGCAAAGTGACTGAAAACGAAACAAAAGTCCTGGGTAAGCAGTTAAAAGTCACACTGAGCTGAAGTCTCCCAAGAGGCTTTTGGTGCAGTCTTGAAAAGAAGCCACAAGGAGCGTCCCCAACTGCTTGTCCTGTTAATAATGACCAGGCATGGCCAATGAATTCCGTGCCATGGAAAGCTTCACTTATTTCATTTATCAGTGACAGTGTGGCTTGTGTGTCCTGAGGCTGGAGATCCCGGGATTGTCTGGCCCCCAGGCAAGAGACTTTCAGAGGGGGTTTGCCTTGGCCTGCCCCCCACATCACAATCTTGGTATTCCTTGGAGGTCTCCCCCCCCCCCCAAGTGCTAGGCAAGGCCAGCCCCGCTTAGCTTCTGAGATTTCTCTGGCCTGTTCAGGTCAGGGCATCACGAGCCTCTAGAGCAGGGGCAGTCAACCTGTGGTCCTCGAGATTGCCTCTGCACTGCCTCCCCGTGTTCCAGAAAGTGCCTTTAGAAGCACAGCCTGGATTTCCACCTCTCACTTTGTGCACGCTGAACATCCACAACAGGAAAGCTCCTCTCCTTAACCCCAAAGGCCCAAACGCAGCTGAGGCAAGAGATAACAGGAGGGAGCTCCAAGGACAGAGGCTCTCACACTTGTATTAAGGGAGCTGCCCTCCATCTATTACACCAAAAGGCACCTGGAGGGACAAATCATTGCATGCTTGAGTGATCTTCTCCTCTGGGCATCCTGCCCCTTCTGCCTGCCTCAGTACTTTGCGCTGAGCTGTCTGCCAGCCCCTAGTCAGCAAGTGTCTCGGATCACAGACACCTTTGGCTCTCAGTACTCAGCCAGGTGGCGTGATTTTGCATTTTTACCCAAAGCAGCTGGGGGCAGTGAAAGCCCCCGTTCGTCATGCCCGGCTCCAGTGCTGCTCTTTGACTCTTGTTTGGTATTGCACTTCTATGGCAAAAACGGTTGGAGCCTCCTGTCGGGGCTGGAGCTTGGATGAATCAGACCTCCCAAATTCACAGCTGCAAAACTAAGGGTGACTAGAAAAAGCATGAAACCAACTGGCAGTTCGTGGTGGGAGTGGGGGATGAAGCTCATGTGGAAGTGACATTGTTTTCCTGGAAGAAAACAGGGGTGTCATCAGATTTCTTCTCCCTGCGAGAAATGCGGGATGGGCTGCCCAGACCAAAGATGATCTCATGTTCACAAAAAGGGGTTTGGAAATTGAACTTGTGTTCTTCACAGTGTCTCTGTGCTGCTGAATCAAGCAAAGAGTCTAGAGAAGAATACTGCCTATTTGGACTCATGATGCTGTTTACTAATTTGCTACTCATTTTCTTTCTCCTGCTATCTGTGCTCTTATGATCCCTGTTCCGTTGTTTGAGGAAGTGGGCCTGCACATGAAAGCTCACACCTTGAATAAATCTTTGTTGGTCTTAAAGGTGTCATTGGACTCAGATTTTGTTAGCCTAAATAAGGTTGGTGAGAAACCAAGATAATGCATACTATGTATAGGAAATAACTTGCTGATGATTTAAAAATTGCATGCTGAAAAGCTCATCTTCCTTACCTTTTAAAAATAGCTGGTTCCTGATCCTGAGGGCTCTGGAGATGCACGGAAAGTGCTGTTCAAAAACCTGGAGATCAATTCTGGGAAAGGCAAGACTTTAGTAAGCCTGTAATGAAAGGGAGCTGTCAAGAAGAACAACATTATAGGATGGGTGTGAGGACAATAAGACTTTCTCCGTTGATGTTAAAGCAGCTGAATCAGCTAAACTTTGAGAATTTTATTCTCCGTGTGTTTCAGGGCAATACTGCATCAAACTTTTCCAGTTTGAGAACTTATTTCTGTAGCTGCCATTTCCCACTATTTACATTTCATAGAAAATGCTCACACTGCTGTCGAAATAGGGTTTTCAGGTCTATAAAGCTCGAATAAATATATTATATAGAGCCTCTTGTGGCGCAGAGTGGTAAGGCAGCAGACACGCGGTCTGAAAGCTCTGCCCATGAGGTTGGGAGTTCAATCCCAGCAGCCGGCTCAAGGATGACTCAGCCTTCCATCCTTCTGAGGTCGGTAAAATGAGTACCCAGCTTGCTGGGGGGTAAACGGTAATGACTGGGGAAGACATTAGTTTTCTCACACTTAGGAACCACCCTGTATTGAGTCTGCCATGAAAATGCTGGAGGGCATCACCCCAAGGGTCAGACATGACCCAGTGCTGGCACAGGAGATACCTTTACCTTTACCTTATAGTTATATTAGTTGTAGGGACAGCCATTTTTACTGTTGCTCCTATTTTGGAAGACAATCTATCTCATTCTTTAGGACGCTCATATTGATGTCAGATATGTTTTGGGAGTTTCAAAAAACCCGACTGCGACAGATAATCGGACTCAACAGGAATTGTGATCACACAACCTCATAACACAGGGTGGGAGGGAGAGAAGCAGTTTGGCTGCCAGGGCATTCACGAGGGCGAGGCAGACGCCTGTGGTGCCTTCATAGAAACCTGCACCCCTGCCTCCTACACATGCCACCCAGTGGCATGCGTCTGCACACCCCACACTCATCACAGGCTTCCTGGCCACCACCTGCATCACCAATGGTGGCTGCATTAAGTCACAGCCACGGAATATAATTGCTGCCTAGCTGGCTGGCCAATTTGCATAGTGTCTGGGTACTTGTGGGACTGGCTGCCAGGCTGTGTGCAACAGCCACAGATCAGGTGGGGGAACAGGTCTCCCACAAGGCTGAGACTGTGTGTGGGTGAACCAGGCTGAGGGGATTGTGCTGTGTTTGCTGTCTGAATTCATGAACGGTCATTGGACAAAGAGGGCTGGAGTGTTTACAGGCAGCCAGAGTGTTCAATGAAAACTCTACTTCCCATTTGCAATGTGTGGTCTGGGCCAAGCATACCGAGGGACTGCCTCTCCGAATATATCCCCTGAAGAGCATTGTGCTCAGCGGGTTTCAACAGGCTGGTGGTCCCTGGCCCAAAAGAGGCTTGCCTGGCCTCAACCGGGGCTCCTGCCAGGTGGAAGGACCTCCTGGAAGAGCTCACTCAGTTCCGTCGGACCTGCACAGCAGAGCTCTTCCACCAGGCATTTGATTGAGGCCAGGCTTCCAGAAACACCAGGGAACACCCTTACCTCCCCCCCCCCACCCTGAAACACTCTTGCTCATAACGTCTTGGATATGTCAATTCATACAGGAGAGTAATGCGGTGAGCATCATGAAGACACCTGAGAGCAAGGGACGCTGAATGTTATTTTAGACGGACTAATGACTATTGTGTTTTAATTCATGCTGGTTTCAAATTGTTGCACATTGCATGCCAAGGTGGCTGTGCCAAGAGGGGCAGTCCTATAAATCTAATTATAAATAAATAAATTAAATAAATAAGAACTGCCAAGTAGTTCATAAGCCGAACCGGGGCTGATCTGTCAGATGGTCAATTTACCCCTGCAACTCCTGTAATGGCCTTAATGGTCTTTATGGTCTTGCTCAAATTTTTCCCAGACTTAAAAGTTGGCCTGGCTTTATAATTAACCAATGCTGTATCATGCACTCAGAATGGGCCAAGAACACATGCAAAAGACAAGCTATAAAGTCCTTTTGTGGATCAAGTTTTAAGAAGAATCCGGTGGAGTCAAGGGGAAGGCGGAGAGAGTAATGCATAAGCTACACAACAGTTGCCTGCCTTTGCAGTTGCATGACAGGACAGAGGAAGTTTCCTCACAACTGGAGTCCCTGGCTATGAAATATTTATGTTCTGCGCATATAAATATTTTGGCAAACAGCCAAGGGAGTGGTGGCAGTGGTGCATGTGGGGAATCTGTGGGAAAACAGTAATGTGCTCACATATGTGAAATCATCTTTTTTGCACACTTGAACTGTTTTAACAGAGGAACAATCTGGCAGACATTCAACAGCACTGGTCAAACCTGCGGAACAGAGCATCAGGCCAAACGGGAGATGCTCAGATTTTCTGGCCATTTATGAGCAATTGATACAAAACTGTGTCAGTTTTAATGAGGATGTTTCTGTTCTGTTTCATGCTTTCCTAAGTGTGAGAAAACTATAAAAGAAACTTCAATCAAAACCGAGTTGCCGTGAAATCTGCTAACATCAGTATTTGTAATGAAAACAGCAGAAACTAAATTGGCCTGAATGCTTTCGGGAATGTTTCTGAATTTTTGATCTGAAAATTCCCGTGACAATTGAATTTCTCCCTTGTGTAAATCAAACATGTAATTCTTTTTAAAAGCCATTTTCTTTCTATTTACCTGTTCTGTAAAATATACACATGGGTGTTTCCGCACAAGGACCAATGTTGCCAATTGGTTCCACAAAGCGGAAACGCTATTTTAAATAGTGGAATCTCGGCATTCCGCATACCTGCCTTTGTAGTGGAATCCAGTCGCGTTTCATTCGTTCCCCACAGGGTTCCGGTCTCGCAGGAATCGCTAGAAAGGAAGCGATTTTTTCTGTGCTTGGTCCCGCCCCTGGCTGCCATTCAAACAGAACAGCCAATGGGCGGTTGTTATCATGCTCCGGAAAAGCCCCTTTCCCTTTAAGCACAGTTTTTTAAAAAAAAGAAAAACACACGTTGCAACGAATATGCCTTGATTCTTCCTAACGTAGAGACCCATCGAGCTGGCGTGTGAGCTGGCGAGTCATTGTTACCACGCTCCCTGAGTGACCCCCCCCCGCACGGTTTGTTGCTTTCCGCTCACTCCGAGGGAAAAAAATGGCGATCGCTTCGCCGGAAGTTCGGAGGAGAGATCCAGGGGGAGGGACTTTGTTGGAACTGCAACAATGGGAATGCACAGGTCTTTTTTGCTAGTGTTGCAGATTGTTTGCAAGAGTGTAGTGCTTTTCGGAGGGTGAATCCACTTTTCCCGATTTCCCTAGAAGTGCTACAATGAATCGCTTTTCACGGAACAGTTGCAGGAGTGTTGCAGATCGTGTGTGACATCTTGCGGAACTGCAAATTAGTAGCGTTTACAATTTGCAAGCCTTCTGCTATATTAAAGTCGTGCAGAATGGACCACATGTCTTGGTATTATTTGTTCAGCTATAAACCAGTATTATCCAAGTCTAGTACATAGATACAGATACAAGTGACAGTGTTTGTACTGGATAAGGACTCTATAAATTGCATACAAAACTGTACAAAACGGTGCACGTAACACAAATTAATCTTCAAAAGCAACATCAGAGTGCAAAAAGATGAAGCCATTGACAAATTCATGAAACAAATAAGAGAAGGAACATTATTATTGTTGTTGTTGTTGTTATTTCCTGCCACTTCCGAAGCCAGCTCCTGGCAGGTTACAATGTCCAATAAAACCCATTAACTCCCCCCCACCCCAATAAAAGACATAAAATCACAGAACATGGTGGAACCCACCCACCCACCCATCCCCACTGCTGGAGGGGCAGGAAGGAGGTCAAGATGATTCTGTAAACTACTCACACCCAGGGGGGCCCATCGATCTTTCTCGCTGACCCCGGCCTCAACCGTAGACCTGGCAGAAGAGCTCCATTTCGCCGGCCCTGCAGAACACTGGAAGCTCCCGCAGGGCCTGCAGCTCACCTGGGAGCTCATTCCACCAAGAAGGCCCTGGTTGAGGCTAAGCATGCTTTCCTGGGGCTGGGAACGACTAGTAAATTATCACCCACAGAGCGTAAGGCCTTGCGGGGGGCATAGGTCACTTAGTTATGTGGGTCCCAACCCACGTAAAGCTTTAAAGGTTAAAGCTAGAACCTTGAACCGGATCTGGACAGCAACTGGCAATCAAAGCCGCTTGCTGAGCACTGGCTGGATGTGGGCCCTCCACGGTGTTCCAGTGAGGACCCTCGCAGCTGCATTTTGCACAAAATCCTAGACTCTAAGCAGGGAAGTGTCATCTATAAACATGAAGCTGCTGTTGCTGCTGTCCCCATGGCATGCAGATTCTGGAGGCTAATCCAGATTATGGTTGATGTCAAATCCCACAAGCTATGGCTTTCATACTAGCCTTGGGACCAAGTTGCAGCCCATCTTTTTCTGGGCATCCTGGAGGCATCTGGAACATTACTTTATTTGCAGAATGTATTGGGGGATCCAGCCCCTGGGGCAACCTGCTTATTGCCTCCTTAACTTTTATGCCCTGGTCTTTCATGGGTTTTAGTCTGAGGAGTTTTCTGAAATGGATTCACAAAAGTCATACATTTTTCTGTTGGTGAAAGGACAGAAGGGTTCATACCTTCAAAGGAGCGTGCCATGTGGTTTGCTCACACAGACTGTCTAGAAATTTCTCCCATAGGAGCTTCCCAAGGCCACACTATCCATCAGTGACTTGGGAAAGAGTTTAAAAGCAGAAGACGGGACTGGAGTCGGGAGTCATGCAGCTCTTTTAACCATAAGGCAGTCTTTCTTCTTCTGAAAGCAAAGGGGCTTCTGTCTCTCTGCAGGGGGGAAAGCCTCAACCAGCATTAGCAGTGAATTAAACTGCTTCCCTGACACAGAAGAAGTCTCACTTGGGCTATCGATTGGGTTCTTTGCCCATACAGCTGGGGAAGACCTTTGATCATAAATTGACTGAAGGGAAAGAAAGTGGTATAAATGTTATTTAAAGAGCCTATGCAGCCAGGGAGTAGAGGAAACTGTCTGCTTACAGTCCTGGGGAAAAAGTGATGCAAGAATGCAATAACAAAAATAGGACCTTGCTTTCATTGTGGGAGGGGGACTGGAGCAGCAGCAGCAGCAGCACCTGCCTCCTTTATTTGGGGGGGGGCGGGGATCCGGGGGGGGGGAGGGAGGGCTGCCAGTCCTACCAAAATTCCTTTTTCCCCATCTACATACAAAACGACTAAACTGCCTTTCCATGCATAAGAAGAAGGCAGCTGACAAGTGAAATAATACCAAGGAGTTAAAAATCCAAACCATTCATAACTTTAAGTAAGTGAATAAGGGGAGATGTCTGTTTGTGTCTCCACTCGCTCCCTCCCTCCCTCCCTCCCTCCCAGAGCCGTGTTTGTGCTCAAGGGTGCCAGGGTTCCCCTTTTGGCCTGCCCTCAGTGGCCATGAGCTCTTTCATTACTCCTCTTTACATGCAGACACCTAAATTCAGGTGGGCAGCCATGTTGCTCTGAAGCAACAAAGTTGGAATCCAGTGGCACCTTTAGGACTCACAGAGTTGTATTCAATGTGTAAGCTTTCCTATGTGCATGCACACTTCCTCACTCACAATGAAATGGGAATTTGCCAGTCTACCCACACACAGGCAGTGGGCCTTTAAAGGTTGTGATGGCTCATGGAGTGTGAACTGGGCACACCATGAAACAAACTGCATTTACCCAGTTTGTGTCCATACCTACATGTGCCATTTATAGTCCCCCTTCCCTATATACACATATATTTGGGGGTTGAGGGCGGAAAGGGGAGAACAGAGTAGGGGTTCTGGAAAGGAATAAGAAGGGTTAGATTTAAGACTGTGTCTTTTAAATTTCCCCTTCACTGCTTTTTTCAAGTATGGGGCTGGAGGTGAAGAGACGTGATTCTGAACTCAATGTGATTTTTTTTAAACGAACTTGTGTTTCTTCCTTTGTTTTATATATTTGCCCTCAGCAGTTCTTAAGCAAAGGCTAATGGTTTTCAAGAGTAACATTCATACCAGTTGGCCTCTGTTCCCCAAAGGGGCTTTTAAATGCCTGGGAAACTGTCCCAGTGGTGGAGTGGCTTGTTGGTGTTTGGATAAGGGGACCAGATTTTAACATTGGGAAAGCGGGACACCATTGACCGGGGGGGGGGGGGATTCTTGATTAAAAATTTGGTCTATATGGAGCAACAAAATTTTCCATAGAATGCATAGAATGCAAAAATAGTATTGTAATATATATTTAATTTCAACATAAGTACAATTTGCCAGGTGACACCCCTGATGTCTCTCCAAAAGCGGGACAATTTGGTCACTTTATGTTTGGAGGAAGCAGGAAAACAGCACTTTGAGCTCAAAAAGAGATCCAAGAAGTACCTCTATCCATGTTTTACGTGTGGCTCACTCAGGCCAGGTGTTTGCCCTTCTGTGTGTTTGTCCCCCCTTCCGGCCCTGTGTCCCCTTCCCCTTTTTCCTGTCTTCTGTTCTTGCCAGTTTATCTTTGCTGCAAAGGAAAGCAAAACGGTGTTGAAAACCTGTGTCCTAAATTATTGGACTACTCGAATGCAGTCATTAAGAACAACTAAAATATTTAGCATTGCTAACCTGAAATGTATTTAAAAGGGAAATTAGTTAGGATTTTTCTTTCTTTTCAGAGAAACAAATATAGAATTTTTAAGTACCTCCAAAAATGTTGAAAGACTTAAGAATTATTTTAAAGTAGGGTTTTCTTTTATTTATTTTTTCTCATTTCGAATCATTAAGATATTTTAAGAGAAAGGGAAGAGTTGGGTGAGGAGCAAACAGAAACACGGACTTGTCCTTAAATACATATGCTGGTTTTTTTTTTAACAATCTCAGTGAAATGTCAAAGGTGCCCTTCTTTGAATTCCTACCCATCAGATACAGGCAGGGCAAAGTGGAAGACTACTATGAGCGTCTAAAACAGATATTTTCCAGGCAAAGAGTGAGTATGAGATAAACACAAAACGGTGTTTTCCCAGCCTGCAATGCAACAAACATCCGATTCCCCAGCTTCCTGTCGCAGCGCCTCCTCAGAACTCAGACAGCTGACTGCCATTAGCTGCTAATTAAAGGATTTGCTACTTTCTTTCAATACAGTTCTCCAGTAAAAAAAAAAAAATTCTAATCAAAGTTGAGCCACCAGATGTATCTAAAATCCTACTGCCCTCCAAGATAGCTGTTCCTGGCTTCCTGGCTTCGAGCAAGGTCCTTGGCGTTCTTCAGCTCAATTCAAGGCTGTGGGCGTTGAGGCTCCTCTCGATAAATTAAGACAAACAAAGATAAAATCCTACCAGGAACTGTAATGTTGGCAGCCTGGGCTGAAAAGTTCTTAAAAACTTTCAAGGCAGCTCACAAAGCCCTGACTCCTTGTTGCAAAGGCAATTTGCAGTTCGAATTAGGCTTATAGGAAAACAAAATAAAATAAAACTTGCGGAGCGAGATAGCCGGAGTTTCTATCTGGACGCCATCTTGAGAATCCACAACTGGAAGACGACTAAGGTGCTGTCAGCCCTGAACTTTCCCAGGCACCAAACAATGGCTGGCACAAGTCACTTCATGCCAGCACACAATGCTATCAGCAGGAGGTTCTGGGAGAAGTTGCTCTCATTCTTTTGGTTGCTGTCTGACTTCCTTCCTCACCTTCCTCTCCAATAAAGCAGCTATCACAGCACAGATCTTCATCTTGGGTTGTGCTGTCATTTCTCTATCTTGAAGCATACAGATTTGCTATCCATAAACGTTACCATTTTTTTCCACTACTAAAAAATAAATATTAATCAGCACAATGGGGAGTAGCCACTAGATTGTATCTTTTGAATATTTTTAGGGAAAGGACTTTTAATACAGCATCAGAAAAGTGTACCTACCCAAAGCAATTCAGTGCATTGAATGGGAAAAGAGCCACTTTGTGAATAAGAACTTGTTTCTGGGCAGGCAGCTGCACCTCTCCTGTTCTGACCTAGCTATCTAGGCTGGCCCATTTCATTAGGTCTCAGAAGCTGAGCAGGGCCAGCCCTGGCCAGTCTTTGCCTGGGAGGACTCCAAGGAAACCCAGGGTTGTGATGCTGAAGCTGGCCGTGGCCAACCACCTCTGAATGGCTCTTGGCTTGAGAACTCTACGGCAGTGGTCCCCAACCCCCGGTCCGGAGACCGGTACCCACCCATGGATCAGTCAGTACCGGGCCACGGCTCCTCCTCGTCCACTTTCTAGGGCCAGCCATACCTTCTCTGCAGACACCGTGGAATAGAATCATAGAACCATAGAGTTGGAAGGGGCCACGCAGGCCATCTAGTCCAACCCCCTGCTCAACGCAGGATCAGCCCAAAGCATCCTAAAGCAAGTCAGTGTGAAACATTAACATTTATGGGGGGGGGGGGGGTTACATAGAAATGGTTGGGCCACAACATCTGAGTGTTTGGGTGCAATTTATACTCTGCATAAGAGGCTCTTGGGAGGATATAATAGGGATGAACAGAAAGCTTTCCAATGGAGACTTTGAAAATTATCAGAAAGAACATTAACAATTTGAGATGTGCAGATGGCACCACGTAACGGGTTGAAAACAGTTATGACAGTGAGAGTGGTTCCTCTGTGGAACAGGCTTCCTTAGGAGGTGGTGAGTTCTCCTTCCTTGGACATTTTTAAGCAAAGCCTAGATAGCCTAAAATCTTCATGCAAATGCACAGAAGCCAAAATATCAAACATTCCAATAATCCAGAATAAGTCAAGCAAGAAAACTGGATGAAGCAAAAAAAAAAGTTTATTTTGTGCAAAATAGGGAGATCAAAACATCACAGCAAAAATGGCTTGAACCTCCCACCTCCCAGGGCCAGAGAAAAGGTTTTAATGCTTTTCATTTACATACTTTCACAGTATCCATCATTGATTAGCACACAAAGGGATAGCTGGCCCTGGATACTGGGCGGGGGGGGGGTCATCTGGACAGGGAATTGGGGTCACTGTGGGTGGGCAGGTAATTGTGAGTCTCTTGCAATGTGGAGGGGAATTGAACAAGATGACACTTTATATGCCTCATTTAAAAGCATTATTTTCTTTCTATTTGACCCCCCCCCCCCCCAAATATCTGGTTTATAAATTTCTTCCCCAATGTACTTGACTACATTATAGATTTTGTCTTATTTGGGGGCTGGAAAGATTCTTCCTCCTTTGAGTGGTTACTGAAATGCTTCCACTTCCACTTTGGGCTCCATTTCTGCATGAGAAATTCTGTCTCCCACAATTAATTTCTTCCAAATTTGGCTCAATTGCAGTTCTGGAAATCTGACCTCTTCTGTTTTGGATCTCTGTTTCTGTACAGCAACACCCCCATCCTCAGGTTATTGACATTTTAAGTTTTAGGGATTCACGTTGTTTACTCAAATTGGAAACATGTTTGATATTGGTCATGACACCATTCTTTCCTGTTCTTTCCAGGAAAACAAACATTGCCACAGTGCTATACATGAAGGGTTTCTAAAAAGGTTGTCTCAGGTCGGTCATCATGTTGATCTGAAGCAGCAGAGCAAAGTGAGTCCAGGGGCACCTTTAAACCCAACAGAGTTTTAATCTGGGGAGAAGCTTTCATATGCATGCACTCCTTCAGAGAGATTAAGGTCAGTCACCATGTTGGTCTGAAGCAGTAGAACAAAGTTGTAGGGGCATTTTAAAGACCAATGAAGTTTAATTCTGAGTATAAGTGAGAACTGAGTGACTTGGCATACATAGTGAGATAAGAGCCTGATATCTCTGTTTTGCCCTGGGGGGTTCCATGGTGAGTGTTGTAATAAGTTGTAATTCAGCTTTAATTCTGGATATACTGTAAAAACTGAATGAATTAGCATGTATGGTGAGATAAGAACCTGATATCTGTTTGTTCTCGGGGTTCCATTGTCCTAAGTGTTATAATTATTTGCAATTCAGCAATCTCCCATTCCAAAGTAATTTCAGAAACAGACTGGAATGTGGGATTGTCATTCAATTTCCTATATTGTGGGAGAGGGAGAGATCCATGAGCACAGGCTACATTTGATTTCAGAGTAGGAAATTATTAAACAAATAGGATTTGTGCAAACAAGCCAGAGATGAAAGAGGCTCATAACCAAACTACATCTTTCAAGTGGCTGTGAAGATCCTGGGTCCCCAATATGGTACATCAAATTATTCCAGTGTAATAAACAGATTTCAAGGGAGTCTTCAATCTTCAGTTAATTCTTTAATAGGTGGAATTCTTAATTGATCCCAATGTGTTTCACTGCATAGCTTTATCAAGCGGCATCAAATCCTTAAAATATACAAAAGTATAATTGTTCAACAAATAATCAGTAACTGTATAACAAGAATATACTTAGCAAAGGACATGAATACATATTCAAAAAAATTTCAACTAGAAACTTCAATAAAGAACAATCAGTTCAGTTCAGTTCAAACTTTATTACAGTCATTCAGACCAAGTTATATGAAGTTAATACATAAAAGACCAAAATAATATGGTCATTTAATATAATACAATTTAAAACAGATCATAAAATAGAACTTAAAACAAAGAATCTAAAGTGAAGCAAAACATTGGAAATATTAATTATTTTAATCATATTAAATCATCTGTATTAAAAAAAAATCTACCTGGTATATATCGTTTTTAACCAGAATAGCATTACCACTGTAAACTTAAACAAATTAAGTTTAAAAAGAAGGACCAAAAAGTCCTAAAATTTTGAACCCAATTTATAATAGAGACTTCCAACACTGTTGTGGAACATTCTATAAACAGCTTCTCCTGGCCAAAGGGTTTGAGGTTTTAGGACCTTTCGCCGCTTCATTTTTTAACCACGTCAGCTGGGCCAGATGAATTGCATCCAAGAGTACTAAAAGAACTTGTGGATGTAATTTCTGAACCCTTTCCATTATTTTTGACAATTCTTGGAGAATAGGTGAAAGAAGATTGGAGGTGAGCAAATATTGTCCCCCATCTTTAAGAAGGGGAAAAAGGTGGACCTAGGTAACTACCGACCCATCAGCTTGACATCCATAGCTGGCAAAATTTTAGAACAAATCATCTAACAGTTGGTCCTTGAGCAGAACTGATGGCTGTGCTTACTAAGAGTCAGCATGGCTTTCTCAAGAACAAGTCATGTCAAACTAAACTTTTTTTGGAGAAAGTTACTAGTTTGCTAGATCAGGGGAATGCTGTGGACATTGTTTACCTTGATTTCAGTAAAGCTTCTGATAAGGTTTTACATGATATTCTTATTGACAAGTTGGTAAAATGTGTTATGGGTCCTATTACTATTAGGTGGATTGATAGCTGGTTGACAAAGGGTGCTTGTTAATGCTTCATCATCTTCTTGGAGAGGAGTGATGAGTAGAGTGCCTCAGAGATCTGTCCTGGGCTCTGTGTTGTTCAACATCTTCATAAATTATTTGGATGAAGAAATAGAGGGGTGGGTATTAAATTTGCAGATGATACCAAACTGGGAGAGGGTAGCCAACACACCAGAAGACAGAGTCAGGATACATGATGATCTTGATAGGCTGGAAAACTGGGCTAAAATTAATTTCAATCATTATAAATATAAAGTTCTGCATTTAGGTAGGAAAACCTATCAACTGGTTGACAAAGGGTACTTGTTAATGGTTCAGCATTTTCTTGGAAAAGAGTGACAAGTGGGGGACCCCAGGGACCTGTGTTGTTCAACATATTTATAATGATTTGGATGAGGGATTAGAGGGGATACTTATTAAATTTGCAGGTGACACTAAACTCGGAGGGGTAGCAAACACAACTGAAGACAGCAACAGAATACAGGATGATCTTGATAGGCTCGAGAAGGGGGCTAAACTGAATATAATGAAGTTCAATAGGGACAAATGTAAAGTTCTGCATTTAGGTAGGAAAAACCAAATACACCAATATAAGATGGGGGAGACTTGTCTTGGCAGTAGCATGTGTGAAAAGGATCTAGGAATCTTAGCAGACCATACATTGAACATGAGTCAGCAGTGTGACTCAGCGGCTAAGAAGGCAAATCGGATTTGGGGCTGTATCAAACGGAGTATCGTGTCCAGATCACGGGAGGTGATGGTACCGCTTTACTCTGCTCTGGTTCGGCCTCACTTGGAGTCCTGTGTTCAGTTTTGGGCACCCCAATTGAAGAGGGATGTAGACAAACTGGAACGTGTCCAGAGGAGGGCAACAAAGATGGTGAGGGGTTTGGAGACCAAGACATATGAAGATAGGTTGGGGGAGCTTGGTCTGTTTAGCCTGGAGAGGAGACGACTGAGAGGGGATCTGATAACCATCTTCAAACTGGTTCCTAAGCAGAACAGGCTTCCTCAGGAGGTGGTGGGTTCTACTTCCTTGGAGTTTTTTAAGCAGAAGCTAGATAGCCATCTGACAGAAATGCTTATTCTGTGAACTTAGGCAGATTGTAAGTGAGCAGAGGAGGTTGTGTTCATGCTTAGCTCTTGTGGCCCTTTCTTGCATGCCCAGGGGAATGATGACCACCAGTTTGGGGTTGGGAGGCAAATTTCCTCCGTGCCAGACGGCCCAGGGATTCTGGTTTCTTTTGTGGAAGGGATATCATCTGGATACGGAATTAGGGTCACTGTGGGTAAGCAGGTAGTTATGAATTTCCTGCCTTCTGCAGGGGTGTGGACTAGATATCCCTGGGGTCCCTTCCATGATTCTGTATAAACTGATGGTAAGATGGATGAAACAAGAATTTTTGAAGACATTAAGATATGCAATAGGAATGTCTTCAACGACCTCAGAAGCCGGAAACCGGCCAGTGGGGCCTGGATGACAAAGAGGTGGAAAGATTACTTGTAGAATACTGGAAGACTTCAAAGCTGCAGGATGAATTATTGGCATCTGGTTTCTTTGAAGAAAGTGTGAAGTAGTTCCCTTGGCCAGAATTACTATGTCCAAAAAATGGTAGAAGAACTTAGTCAAATAAAGGTGATTTTTAGAGTATGTGTGTGAGAGAGAGGTCTTGTTTTTGCAAACAAATGTTAATTGAAATTGAATTTGCTTGATATTTTACCTCCACACACACATTCACTCCAAGGTGACTGGCTTCGGTTGAGGAGAGGGACTCAGCCTTGAGGGCAAGGTTGAGGTCAAGGAATGAGGTGAATTTCCTCCAGGCCACACAGGCCGGGTTGTTTGGGGAGGGGGCATCATCTGGGCATGGAATTGGGGTCACTGTGGGTAAGCAGGTAATTGTGAGTTCTGTCCTCTATGAACCTGGAGGTCCTTCCAACTCTATAATGCAATGAATGAATGAATGAAGGAATGAAGGAATGAAGGAATGAATGGTGAGTTTTTGGACAAAGCCCCAGACAGAATCTGGTAACAGACTGGAGTCCAGACAGTGGTCTGTCGGGCAAACATGACCACTTGCTGGTAGTGAAAAATATGGAGGAGGTCCTTTCCTTTGAACATTTTTGCTAGATTGGAATAACCACAGAGAAGAGGATGTTTGGTGTGATCCTCTAATTTGCCGCAGCAGAGCTGAGCAGGCACCCTCTTGGCTCCATCTGTAATTCCCATCTTTCAATTAAAATTTTAAAATAAAACAGAACAAAGAAAATGACTGGGAATGTGAAGCTCAGAACCGGCATCATTACTAAACAGGATGCTTTTAAAGCTTCCTTGGAGGCTGGGTCTGGCTCCTTAATCCCCATCAGTTCATTTATACCTAGTAATGTTTTTATGGCTGCCCTATCAGGCCACAGCTGAGTAGGCAGTGGAGGGAGGGGAGGAGAGAGAGGCATTTGGGGAGAGGTGAGAGAATATCAGGAAGGGTGAGTGGATGATCTACTAATTCTCCAGGAATTTCAGAATGAGCTAAAAAGCCTCCACTGCATTTTTATTCTTTATTTTGTCAGCGATGAGAAAGCTAAGAGGCCAGGGTATGTGACACCATAGTTAAAGCATCATGAACACTTGTATTTTTCAAGGCTGCCTTGCCAGGACAAATTCCACAGCCTTCCCAAATCCCTCCCAGGGACCTCTTTCCTATTCCACCACCTTCCAGCACACGGAGGTCTCCCAGTGTCATGTTGCCCCCTCACCAATGCTTGGAGTGCCTTCCCAGACCCCGGCCCACTGACAGCCTCCTCCCACGTGTCCTGCCCTCCCTCTTTCATGAAGCTTTGGTGCATTTCCAGATGTACTGAGGACAAGAAGCATCCAAATATGTAGCTGAGTTGTCTGACTTCATCCTGATGGACTCTTCTTCCCTTTCCTACTAGTTTCATCCGTTCCTTCATGCTGCTCTTCACAGCACACAAGGAGTTTGTAATGCAGCATGGTCACTGAAGGAACAGGAATAAGCAATGAAGACTGCATGGGGATTCTGGTGGTTCAAACAGAGGATCTAAAGCACTCGAGGGAAGATATATTCCTCCTGCGCCCCCCCCCTTAAATGGACCTGAGAGAGGGACTCTCACCTGCCACTTCGCACTGAGCTGCTTGCAAGACAACAGGCACCCTTCCCTGCCTACCTCCACCTGCTGACCCCTACCTGTCCCCTTCCCTGCTGCTCTGCTCTACCAAGCTCCAGCCTGCATGTTGTGGACCAGCCAGGGCTCAGGAGCATTTGAGACTCCCCGGAGGAGCGGGATTCTTGTGTAGCCAGCTAACAGTCAACAAGAGCCAACCAGCAGGGAAATGGGGTCCAGGAGTTCCCTGATTTGCAGCCAAGAGTTGGTGCAGAATCTCTTCCACTCTCTGGCTCTGATCCAGAAGTCGATGGCCAACTACCCACCCTAAGATATTAACAGATATTAAAGGGAGCGGTCTGCAAACATCTGGAGGACAATTTGGTGATCCAAGGAAGTCAGCATGGATTTGTCTCCAACAGGTCCTGCCAGACCAACCTAGTTTCCTTTTTTGACCAAGTAACAGGTTTGCTGGATCGTGGAAATTCGGTTGATGTCATTTACTTGGATTTTAGTAAAGCTTTTGACAAGATTCCCCATGATGTTCTGATGGATAAGTTGAAGGACTGCAATCTGGATTTTCAGATAGTTAGGTGGATAGGGAATTGGTTAGAGAACCACACTCAAAGAGTTGTTGTCAATGGTGTTTCATCAGACTGGAGAGAGGTGAGTAGCGGGGTACCTCAGGGCTCGGTGCTCGGCCCGGTACTTTTTAACATATTTATTAATGATCTAGATGAGGGGGTGGAGGGACTACACATCAAGTTTGCAGATGACACCAAATTGGGAGGACTGGCAAATACTCCGGAAGATAGAGACAGAGTTCAACGAGATCTGAACACAATGGAAAAATGGGCAAATGAGAACAAGATGCAATTTAATAAAGATAAGTGTAAAGTTCTGCATCTGGGTCAGAAAAATGAAAAGCATGCCTACTGGATGGGGGATACGCTTATAGGTAGCACTGTGTGTGAACAAGACCTTGGGGTACTTGTGGACTGTAAACTAAACATGAGCAGTCAGTGTGATGCAGCGGTAAAAAAGGCAAATGCCATTTTGGGCTGTATCAACAGGGGCATCACATCAAAATCACAAGATGTCATAGTCCCATTGTATACGGCACTGGTCAGACCACACCTGGAGTACTGTTTGCAGTTCTGGAGGCCTCACTTCAAGAAGGACATAGATAAAATTGAAAGGGTACAGCGGAGAGCGACGAAGATGATCTGGGGCCAAGGGACCAAGCCCTATGAAGATAGGTTGAGGGACTTGGGAATGTTCAGCCTGGAGAAAAGGAGGTTGAGAGGGGACATGATAGCCCTCTTTAAGGGGCTTTTTGCACGCCTTCAAAATAGCACAATGGTTGCCAATTGAAAACGCTACTGATTTGCTGTTTTGCACAACGTCGTCGACAATCTGCCACACACCTGAAACCAATCTGCAAAAAGCACTTCCTTGTAGCGCTTTCAGGGAAATCCCCAAAAGTGGATTCACCCTCCGGAAAGCGATACACTCCTGCAACCAATCTGCAACACTAGCGAAAAAGACCTGTGTGTTAACATTGTTGCAGTTTCTACAAAGTCCCTCCCCCTGGCTCTCTTCTCTGATCTTCCGGCGAAGCGATCGCCATTTTTTTTTCTCCGAGCGAGTGGGGATAAACGCACCAGCGAGCCTCTTTCAGTTTAGAGGCTTCCCCGGCTTCAGTCCCTCCCCTTCAGTCACTAAGCACACTTCAGTCACTAAGCACACTACTAAGCAGTCACTTTATTTTTTACACATTCATTCAGCCAAAAATCGGGCCCGTGAGAGGGGGGGGGGGATTTTTTTTTTTTCACTCGGAGGGAGCGTGGCAACGATCAAACGACAGCTCAAACACACCAGGCAGCTGGATGGGTCTCTCCGTTGCAACGAATCAACACAGATTCATTGCAATGGGTCTGTTTTTTTAAAAAAAAAACCTTTCTTAAAGGGAAAGGGGCTGTTTGGGAGCATGCTAACGGCTGCCCATTGGCTGCTTGACGGCCATGGGCGGGACGAGCTCGGCAATAGCGCTTCCTTTCTAGCGATTTCTGCCAAGACCGGAAGCCTGTGGGAAACGCTACAAAACACAACTGGATTCCACTACAAAGGCAGGTATGCATAACTACGAATTCCACTATTTTAAATGGCGATTTTTCATTCAGTGACCAATTTGCTACAAAGATCCCGGTGTGTAAAGCCCCTAAGTATTTGAAAGGTTGTCACTTGGAGGAGGGCAGGATGCTGTTTCCGTTGGCTGCAGAGGAGAGGACACGCAGTAATGGGTTTAAAATTCAAGTACAACGATATAGGCTAGATATCAGGAAAAAGTTTTTCACAGTCAGAGTAGTTCAGCAGTGGAATAGGCTGCCTAAGGAGGTGGTGAGCTCCCCCTCACTGGCAGTCTTCAAGCAAAGGCAGGGACTGTCATTTCAGGTTAATAGCTATGGGAGAAGAGCTTAGACTGCAGTGAGCAAGCTCCAAATTGGGCTCTCCTCCAGTGTGCAAGGACTGGTCCTCGTTGCTTGGCTAATCATGAACTTTTAGGAATAATTCCCTGCAGCTGTGTTGAACTGTTTCTGTGCAGGATGTCTTGCAGTTCTAAGAAGAAAGCATTATCTCCTAGATTCAACAGACACAAGCTCTGAATGCAGACACCTGATCCTCAGAAGTTCTGCAGAGCTGCCAAATTTGTGAGTGTTTATGAAGAGCAACCCTCTGACCTTATTGAGGTTCACCTATTATTAGAGTGTTAAGTTAGAACTGCTCGGAGGGGAGAATCTTGCTTTGCTTTTGAAGTTCCTAGGAGAACCTTAACTGGTTGTTTGATTCCTCAGAATTGAATCTGGTTTAGCCAGTTCCTACACCCAACTATACCACAGATGGTTCCTTTCAGGAACTGGGTGATTAGCTGTAAGATAGTTGCTTCAGATATACTGGAATGAATTACATTTCTAAGCAATACCCATCTACTTTTTAGAAGCTCGGAAAAACCATATCTCCTGTTTTTGCTGGAAGAGAATGAAGAAAGAGAAAGGAGAAACTGGAATGTGGAAAGAAGGCAAGCTAAATGGAAACAGCTGGAAAGTATTAACAAAAGGATTGCAAGAGAAGGATTCAGAAAGTCTGAGGGAAAGAAGAGAGCAAGAACTGTCACTAGAGGGAATTTGAGCTGCTAGTTCTTGAAAGGCATAAATTGGGCAAGGTGAACAGCAGGCCCAGGGAGAAGACTAGGAGGGGGAAGCAAATGTGTTCAGGGAAGCATCAGAGCGGTAAGCAGTAAAAAAAAACAACCCGAGTACTACCTAAGGTGCCTGGTTCTCTCAGGCCTTCTGGGGAACTGTCAGGAGGGAAAGGAAAGCAGGGAGCCAAGGGCTTGGAAAAACTGCAGCTGAAGCACAGAAAAGACAGGAATGAGAAGGAAAACTAAACCTATCTGCAACTTAGTGCTACAAGGAGAGTAACTGCCCAGCACTGTAAATTCTTTTGCCTTAAAAGGCCCTGAGCCATTTTAAAAATGCCTCTTTCATTAGAAAGACCCTAGTGGAAAATTGCTGAGTTGGCAGTTATAAAGGGACCACAGCACACTGGGAGAAGAGTGGCAGAAGAACAGAAGCGTCTCATTGCTTTTGGGTTGTGCACTTACCTTGGAGTTCACACAGGTTTGGAAGCAGCCGCCTCAACTATGTTGGTGAACTCTGAATCATCTTCAAAGGTGGGGGGATGCCCCTCTCTCCTTCCCCTCCACCTTCCCCCCAGAGTAGGAAGTTGATGTGCCTGCCTGCCCCTCCTCTCCCCTCCCTTGCCCCCCTGCATGGCTCACCTGGCTGACTGTACTCCACTCCAGGTGCAGTGCAAGCTGTCATCGCTGCCACTGCCCCTGCTCTCCTGGCCTTGGCCAGTGGAGCTCCAGAGCCCATGAAAGGGCCATGGAGCTGAGGCAAGGAGAGCGGCAGCGGCAGTAGCAATGGCTTTCCTTGCACTGCACCTGCACACCTCTGCAGGCCCAGGGCAAGGCCCAGGAGGAGGCACACTGCATGCTGGAGTGGAGCGGAGCTGGCCGGGTGAACCATGTGGGAAAGGGGAGGGTGGAGAAACATCAACTTTGACTCTGGGGAGTAGTTCCCCCACCCCTGAAGCCCTCTGAGGCAGCCAGAAGCAACCCCGAAGCATATCTTGGAATGCCCGCCTCAGCTCCATCCGAGGGTGGGATTCAGCGCCTCAGACTGCCTTGGTGCAATCTGTCTTCGAAGCAGCTCTGCTTCAGAGGTTTTTCAAAGTACCTCCACTGGATTGTTAAGGATTGTATTTCTGCCTTAACTCAATCCATTATTAGAGGGTTTTTAATATATCCAACACATATCTATTCTTGAGTACATGTGGTGACTGTCACAGAAAAATGTATAGTGTCTACATTTTGGGTGTTTAAATTTCCAAGCAACTTCCAATTCCAACATATCTAAAAAAAATATATACATTATTTGGTAATTTCTCACATTTGCAGTTCCTGGCTCTAACCTCCTTTGCGTCTGTTACTCCAATAATGTTGCCAAAGTTCATTTCTCCTTCTTGGAATTCTGAGATATGAAGAAAAAAAAACTTAAAAGAGCACTTGATAATTAATTTGGCATGTATATTGTTGCTAACATGCACGTCTTGCCCTCCATGAATCTTAAATTTAAGTTAATATATCTTCCCCGAATCATGGTTAAACTCCATCATTTTGCCATTTTACAAAAAAGGAGAAGTTACCCGGCCTATGAATTACCGCCCTATACGCTTACTCTCTATAATTGGTAAACTCTACAGTAAGCACCTGTCCTTGAAACTATCTAACTGGTACTCAGCAAGAACATTATAGGGCCTGAGCAAATTGGCATTAAAAAAGGCTGTTCAACATAAGACAATTGCGCTGTCCTATCCTTTTTATGTGACAAGTATATAAAGCCTCCAAGAGGCAAACTATTTGTAGCATTCATAGATTTGAAGATGGCATTTGGCTCTATCCTTAGATCGTCTCTGTGGAGCAAACTTGCCAGTCTCAATATTGACCCTCGCCTCTTATTTCTGCTAGAGAGTTTGCACTCTAATAACTTTTGTCAAATAAAATTTTCCCAACAGGGTAATCTAACAAATAAAATACCTGTAAGAATGGGTGTCAAGCAGGGCTGTATTTTGGCACCTCAGTTATTTAATCTATTCTAGGAGTTGGAGTGTACGCTACTCCCCTATCCTTTCCTCTTCACCTCTTAATAATTGGGGGAGGGATGGGATTTTTAGCTGCCATGTTAGTTAGTAGATTGATATTTTAATGGGAATTTTAATGGGATTAGTTGTTGTGACCCGCCTCGAGCCTATTGGGAGAGGCGGGAAATAAATCTAATAATAATAATAATAATAATAATAATAATAATAATAATAATAATATTCCTACATGACCTCCCTGTATATATCTGGAGGAGGTGAATGGTCATCCGCCTATGTTAGGGTCAAGACCTACCCCCCTACTATTGTATGCTAATGACACAGTGTTATTATCCAGAACAAGAATTGGTCTTAAGCATTATCTTAACAAATTTAACGAGTACTGTCGGGAAAACAATTTAAAAATTAACTTCGAAAAGACCAAAATAATGTTTTTTTTCAAAAAGGCACTATAAATATTTATGTATAATTGGCGGAAATAACATCGAACAGGTCTATCAGTTTAAATACCTTGGAATCACGTTAAATTTCAACAACAAATGGCTCACGCACAAGAGGAAAGTTAGGAGTTCCATGAAAGGCCCATTGGCTCTACTAACAAAATTTTATTCTCAAAAGGGCAATCAGGACCTCTATGCAGCGCTGAAAATATATAAGGCCAAAATGGTTCCACAGCTGCTTTATGGGATACCAATCTGGATCGAAGCATTCAATCACGATCTAGAAACACTCCATGGCTCCTTCCTCAGGTCATTATTCCAAGTCCCTAGAAATGTGGCTAATGACATCTTAATTGCTGAACTGGGCCAACAGAGACTTGAAGCCAGAGCCTGGTCTCTTACCTTTAGATACTGGATCAGTTTTCATTTTAGGGCTCATTCAAATACCCTTTTAGCTGCCCTGCTAAGCGATCCCATAACTCCAATTGGTCTCATAGACTCTCTAACAAACTCCTCTCATTGGGCTTAGACATACATTCTTTGATGGACCACGAGGAGAAAAGTATTTATAAGTGTATATTAAGGAGACTAGAGGACATTGAATATCAATCCTTACTGTCATTTACTTCTCCATCTTGCTCCCCCCGTGTATGGAATATTTTTCCGCTATATAAAGTTATCCCCCCTACCTGACTATCATTGAAGCCTTCTCTGACAGGAAAGCACTCTTATTTGCTCGGCTGAACTCTCTAATGTTCTTTTAGGAAGGTTTAACCGCATTCATTTAGCGGAGAGACTATGTTTTCACGGCTGTATGGTCCCTGATCTCCTTCCGCACATTATTATGTTCTGCCCTAAATTTTCTCTATACCACCAGGGGGTATCCGACATTCTATCTTCCTTTCATTTCCATAGTAACGAAACGGCCGCAATCAATAAATTACTTGATAGCAAGGATCCTGAGCAGATCGCCCGCATTGCAAAATTTTTAGCAAAGGTTTTTAGAATTAATTCCTTGTTTTTAACAAAATTGAGTAACCCTGTCTGATTCTTATAATTGTACTATTTTGTATTTCCATACCAGTATTGCTTTTTATGCCAATAAAGGCTTTTGTTTTTTGTTTGTTTAATATATCTTCCATCCAGTTCTTTAATTCTTCTATAACATCTAATTGAAGATTGTTTTTATAAACAGCTACTTTGTTTTGTGAGAAGGCAAGATTTGCTTTCCCTATTTTTTAAATTCAGAAGATGATCATATTTCTTCTATATATGATTCCCTTGAAGATACCAACTTTCTGCTTTTTAAGTTCTGCTAAAAATTCTGAATGTTTTGTAGGGGAATTTAGTCCACTGATATTTAATGATAGTGTTTTGAAATTTTTCATTTATCTGATGTTGATGCCTCAGTTGGTTCTGAATCCTTTGGTGGGCTTTGTTTTCTATCACTATGATTGATTATGCATAGGAGGGAAAAATGGCCAGCCCTCACATGGCAGTGGGGCAACTTGATGCTGACCCATGACATTGCCCCCTCCCAGCCCTGGCCTGCTTTAGGACCTCAAATGCCCCACATTTGAAACTAAACATGAGCAGTCAGTGTGATGCAGCGGTAAAAAAGGTGAATGCCATTTTGGGCTGTATCAACAGGAGCATCACATCAAAATCACAAGATGTCATAGTCCCATTGTATATAGCACTGGTCAGACCACACCTGGAGTACTGTGTGCAGTTCTGGAAGCCTCACTTCAAGAAAGACTTAGATAAAATTGAAAGGGTACAGAGGATAGCGACGAAGATGATCTGGGGCCAAGGGACCAAGCCTTATGAAGATAGGTTGAGGGACTTGGGAATGTTCAGCCTGGAGAAAAGGAGGCTGAGAGGGGACATGACAGCCCTCTTTAAGTATTTGAAAGGTTGTCTCTTGGAGGAGGGCAGGATGCTGTTTCTGTTGGCTGCAGAGGAGAGGACATGCAGTAATGGGTTTAAACTTCAAGTACAACGATATAGGCTAGATATCAGGAAAAAGTTTTTCACAGTCAGAGTAGTTCAGCAGTGGAATAGGCTGCCTAAGGAGGTGGTGAGCTCCCCCTCACTGGCAGTCTTCAAGCAAAGGTTGGATACACACTTTTCTTGGATGCTTTAGGATGCTTTGGGCTGATCCTGCGTTGAGCAGGGGGTTGGACTAGATGGCCTGTGTGGCCCCTTCCAACTCTATGATTCTATGATTCTACATTGAGGGAATGGTGATTTTTCAGCATTCCCTATTGTAATGCAGGCACCATCAGTGGCCATGCTGGGCTGGGCCCATGACTACAGGGAAGAGCCCCAGCAGGGGCACAAAATGTCCTGTTTGATTCCACAGTGCTTCCTCGTGCTGCAGAGCTAAATGGGGCATTTTTTCACTCCTTTGTGAAGCTATCCAGCCTTACTGAACTGAAGCCTCTGCCACCACTGCCACACTGGGATGCAGTGGAATCTTTCTGCCCCAATGTCGGGAACCCGCTTGCTAACTGAAAAAACAGGGTGCCCCTTTGAAGAAAACGTCACGCCAGCCCTGGTGAACGATACAACAGGAACAAGCTTTATTTCAGCAACGTGGAGTCCGCTGGTATGGAGTAAGAGCTTCCACCGAACTCCAGGTGGAAGCTCCCTTTTATACAAAACCCACCTCCTTAGGCTGTATTGCCCCACCCAGTACTTGCGGAGGGAACATGCTGATACAATCATGACTCATGCACATATGCGAGGTTTTCCGGGGTTCCTGATGGCCCATTTTCCTGGAACAAAGGGCCATCTCCGGGCCCTTGTCAAAAGGTGGAGGGGGACATTGAGGTTCTTTAGCGGCCATTGCCACCTCAACGATCGGGTGGGGCGCCCAGCTGCCGGCTTGCCTATGATCACCATGCCCCACCTCCGTGATCGCGGGCGCCTCTGATGGCGGGGTTCGGTCCCGTTCCCAAGCCACCAAGGACCGAACCACGACATTCTGCCCCCCCAAAGGTCCATTCTCCAACCCCCCGGGACGGCCAGGATACCGCTTGTGGAAACGTTCAGTGAGTCGGGGCGCAAGGACGTCCGCTGCCCAGACCCATTCCCGGTCCCCCAAAGCGAAGTCCTTCCATTCCACGAGGTACTGCAACTTCCCCCTGTGGAGTCTAGAGTCCAGGATATCCGCCACCTCGTGGTGCTCCCCCCCCCGGCAGGACCTCGGGCGCTGGCGGGGAAAACACGGGGTGCCAAACGTCACCGTCCGGAGTTTTTTTTAGAAGGCTCACGTGAAAGACGGGATGGATGTGCCGGAGGTTCTTGGGGAGCTTGAGCTTGACCGAAACTTCGTTGATCGGGGCCAAGACCTCGAAAGGCCCCAAAAACCAAGGGCCTAGCTTCTTGCTGGGCAAATTCAACCGTAGGTTCCGGGTGGAAAGGTAAACTCGATCCCCCGGTCGGATCTCCTCAGCTGGTCGTCTCTTCCGGTCGGCGTCCTCTTTCTGCGCTGCCTTGACTTTGTGGAGCTGCTCCTGCAGCGACTTCCAGCAGCTCCCGGCACGCTTCCCCCACTCGCGAAGGTCGGCCGATTCCCGGGCGGGGACCTCTCCAAGCTCCGGGAAGTGTCTCAGGTCTGTCCCGTAGACGACGGCAAAAGGCGACATCTCCGTGCTGCTGTGGTCTGCGTTGTTGTACGCGAACTCGGCCAGGGGGAGCAGGGGCACCCAGGTGTCTTGATGATAGGAACCGAAACACCGCAAGTACTGCTCCAGTACTTGATTAACCCGCTCGGTCTGCCCGTCCGTCTGGGGGTGGTAAGCGGAGCTCAGCCCTTGCTCGATGTCTAACAGGCGCAGGAAAGCTTGCCAAAACCGGGACACGAATTGTGAGCCCCGATCGGAAATCACCTTGTCCGGCAGCCCGTGCAGTCGGAACACGTGATCCAGGAACATCCGAGCCAACTGTGAAGCACTGGGGACACTGGCGCAAGGAATGAAATGGGCCTGTTTGGAAAATAGATCTACCACCACCCAGATCACCGTTTTCCCCTTGCTGGGAGGCAAGTCTGTTATAAAGTCCATGGAGATCACTGACCACGGCCGGGTCGGGACCTCGAGCGGGTGCAGCAGACCTTTCGGCTTGCCAACCCCCGGCTTGCAGGTCAGGCAGACAGGACAACCACTGACGTAAGCTTTTGTGTCCCGCCGCAGACTGGGCCACCAAAACCGCCGCCGGGCCAACTTCCAGGATTTTACGAAACCGAAGTGCCCGGCGGTCTTAGCATCGTGGCAGAGGCTGAGGGCTTCCCGTCGTAGCCCTTCCGGGACGTAGACAGCCTCCCCCCTCCGCCAGAGACCGGAGTCCAAAATCAAAGAGTCCCGGAGCTCAGCCAGCTCCTCGTCTGTCCCGTAGGCTGCCACTAGGCGGTCTCGGAGCGGGGCGGTCGCCGGGTCGGGCTCCCATTCCTCCCTGGCCCGACGCCTAGTGACGACCCCCCGTCCCAGCTGCTCCTCACCAAACACGGACCTGGTGCAGGGAGCGTACCCCTCCCCATAATGCGGCAGACGGGAGAGGGCGTCCGCGAGGAAATTCTCTTTGCCGGGGATGTGACCAAGCTTGAAATTGTACCGCGAAAAGAACTCCGCCCACCTCATCTGCTTGGCGTTCAGGGATCGCGGTTGCCGGAGCGCCTCCAGATTCTTGTGATCTGTCCAGACCTCGAACGGCTCCTCTGTTTCCTCCAGCCAATGCCGCCATTCGGTGAGGGCGAACTTAATCGCAAACGCCTCCTTCTCCCAGGTAGACCAGTTCCGCTCCGTTTCGGCGAATTTTCGTGAGAGGTAGGCCGCCGGCCTCAGCTGTCCCGCCTTGTCTCGCTGCAGGAGAACCGCCCCGGCTGCTGCGTCGCTGGCGTCGACTTGTACCACCATCGGCTGGGTTGGGTCGACGTGCAGTAGCGTGGGCTCAGACGCGAAAGCTTGCTTGAGGGCCAGGAACGCTGCCTCCGATTTCTCATTCCAGCCGAGCGCTGCGCTGGGCCGCGTGGCGCGAGGACCTCTCCCCTTGGTACCTAGCAAGTCCGTGAGGGGAGCCACTACGGAGGAGTATCTGGGGATGAAGCCTCTAAAAAAGTTAGCAAACCCCAGGAAGCTTTGTAGCTGTTTCCGGGTGCGGGGCCTTTCCCAGGCCAGCACCGCCTGCACCTTCTCGGGGTCCATAGCTATGCCCTGGGCTGAGATGCGGTAGCCCAAATAGTCCAGGGAGGGACGGTGGAATTCGCACTTAGCCAGCTTCACGTATAGGTGGTTTGCCAGCAGGCGCTTTAACACCTCCCTCACCAGGGTCACGTGCTCTTGGGGATCTTGGCTGTAGATCAGGACGTCATCCAAATAAACCACCACCCCCTGAAACAGAAGGTCCTGCAACACCTCATTAATTAGACTCATGAAAACCCCAGGTGCCCCGCTTAAACCGAACGGCATCACTTTAAATTCGAATTGTCCCAATTGACAGTTAAACGCTGTTTTCCACTCATCCCCCTCCCGGATGCGTACCCGGTAGTACGCCTCCCTTAGGTCCAGCTTAGTGAACAGAGTCCCTTTGCCCAGCCGGGCCAGCAAATCCGGGATCAGCGGGAGGGGGTAAGCGTTCCCCGCTGCGATGGCGTTGAGGCCCCGGTAGTCCTGGCACAGCCGTCGGGACCCATCCTTTTTCCGGACGAACAAGACTGGAGCTCCCATGGGACTGGAAGCGGGCCGGATGAAACCTCGGGCCAGATTTTTACCCAAAAACTCCCGGAGGTCCTTGAGCTCACCCTCACTCATCTTGTAGATGCGCCCTTTGGGTAGTACCGCCCCCTCTGGGATGTTGATAGCGCAGTCCGTGCGGCGGTGTGGGGGTAGCTCGTCCGCTTCCCGCTCGCTGAAAACGGCTGCGAGGTCTCGGTACTCTGGCGGGACCTCGGGCTCTGGTTTCTCCTGCTGCGCCGCCGCCGCTCCCCTGGGACGCGCCGCCGTCCTCTTGTGGCTGGAATTCTCGTGGGGGACCCGATGCCGTGCACCCACCATCAAGTCGAACTTCAGGGTCCCCGCCCGCCAGTCCACCACGGGGTTGTGTTCCTTCAGCCAATCCAGGCCCAACACCGCCCGATATCCCGCTACGGGGACCTGGATCAGCCACCGCAGCTCTTGGTGGTCCCCTATGTGGATGGCGATAGGACCCACCTCCTCCCCAAAAGGTCCCCCCTGAATCGGGCTGCCGTCCATCTGGACGAAAACCAGGGGAACCTTCCGAATGCGCTTCGGTAGCCCCAAAGCCCGGGCTATCTGGGGGTGGACCATGCTGTGGTCGCATCCAGAGTCCAAAAGAGCCTCCCCCACCCAACTTAGTCCGTTCTCCGGGTTCCGGAGCTCTAAAATTACCACGTTCGGAGGTCGCGCCTCATGCTGTAGGGGTTTTCCCTCGCACCGCGGGACCTGCTGCCCGGCACCGTCTACAGCAGGTCCTGGCCGTTTCCCGTCGCCTGGGCGCTTCCCGGTTCGTTGCGGAGGTCCTCCGCCCGGCGTGCCTGCTGGGGGCGTGTCGCACCTCCCCCCTGGGAGAGCCCGCGGTCCTCCCCCCCTTGCCGTTGGCACGCTGCTGCGAAATGTCCTGACCCCCCGCATTTCAGGCACAGACCTTCCCGGCGTCTCCTTTCCCGCTCGGGGTTCGGGGGTCGTTTGGGGCGAGAGTTGTCGGGGCCCGGTCTCGGCGCCTCGGCTGACCCGCCTTTGGCCTCCCGGGGGGGTGCGGCGGCCCAACCCAGGCTGGCTTCCAGCTTGGCGACCACAAAACACCACCCCTCCAGTGTAGACAGATCTTCTTCCGTCCCCTTGATCACGGCCCATTCCCTGAGCTTCGGGTTAAGGCCCTCCCGGAAGTACTCGATTTGGGTCTCCTCGTTCCAGGAGAACACCTTGCCTGCTTCCCTCCGGAAAATGTCTATATAGTCCATAACCCCCCTAGTACCCTGTCGAAGTCCCTTGATCCGACTCTTTGCCTTGTCCTCAGCCTGGGGGTCCTGGAATCGTCGGCGGAGCGCGACCACGAAGTCCTGCAGGTCCCGAGTTGCCGGGTCGCCGCGCTCGGCCAACCCTAGGTACCACTGACCCGCCTTGCCCTGGAGACACGAGGCCACCCCCCAGACCAAGTCCTCGGAGTCCTCATACCGGTCTCCATACCTCCGGGCATGCGTCAGCGCGTGGAGGAGGAACTGCGGGAGGTCGTCCGGCGTCCCGTCGAAACGCGCCTTAAGCTCTGGGGGGGAACGTTTTGGAGAGTAGTCCGACCCCCTCCGGATCCGGGATTCTCGGCGTCCGCCGTCTCGTCCTGCTCCGCTCCACCGGCTACCAACTTTCCCAACGACGCCGTGCCGCTCCCTGCCTTGCACGTCGCTCCTGCGTTGGTCCGGCTCTCGCCGCCCCGTCGGCTCACCCGCTCCCCCGAGATCCTCTGCTGTCTCGCCTCTCCGCTGGCCGTCTCGCCTACTCGGGACTGAAAACTGCTCCGGGTCGGGGTCCGGGGCCCGCTCACCAGTACCGGGCTCGTCCTCGTCGCTGGAGACGTCCTCACTCGACGCGATCCCCTCCGCCGTTGTATTACCAGTCCCTCCGGGCCCGGCCCGAGCTTGCTCACGGGCTTCAGCTGCCTGCAAGCGCCTGGCCAAGTCCGCCATGGCCCGCCGCAGGTCCTCTAGGGATTCCTCAGGTCCTACCGGGCGAAGCGCCTGCCTCAGCTGGGTGTCCCAGGTTGGGGCCAACCCCCCAGACCTCGGCGCGCTCCCCGCCGTGCTTGGGAAACCCATGGCCCGGCGCCTTCCCTTGGCCGCCGCTGCCGAGGGTCTCGGGGTCCCGGACAGCTGCTCCTGGCCCCCCGATTTTCGGAGGAAATCTCCCGGGGACATTAAACTCATGTTCCCGGGGTTCGTGGGGGTCGAGACCGCCCCGTTGCTTGAAAACGCCATCTCTGGATCCGTCCCGATAAGCGCTCGGATGCGATGCCGACCCTGGAGTTCGGTGGGAAGCTCTTACGATGTCGGGAACCCGCTTGCTAACTGAAAAAACAGGGTGCCCCTTTGAAGAAAACGTCACGCCAGCCCTGGTGAACGATACAACAGGAACAAGCTTTATTTCAGCAACGTGGAGTCCGCTGGTATGGAGTAAGAGCTTCCACCGAACTCCAGGTGGAAGCTCCCTTTTATACAAAACCCACCTCCTTAGGCTGTATTGCCCCACCCAGTACTTGCGGAGGGAACATGCTGATACAATCATGACTCATGCACATATGCGAGGTTTTCCGGGGTTCCTGATGGCCCATTTTCCTGGAACAAAGGGCCATCTCCAGGCCCTTGTCAAAAGGTGGAGGGGGACATTGAGGTTCTTTAGCGGCCATTGCCACCTCAACGATCGGGTGGGGCGCCCAGCTGCCGGCTTGCCTATGATCACCATGCCCCACCTCCGTGATCGCGGGCGCCTCTGATGGCGGGGTTCGGTCCCGTTCCCAAGCCACCAAGGACCGAACCACGACACCCAACTTCATGTGCTCACACGAAAAGCAGCATCAGACCATGTCTGGTGGGTGAAATTTTCCCCCTTTAGTACACAAGAAGCAGCAGGGCGTGCTGCCACAGCACGAGAACCTGGCAGTGGCCCAGTGTGGCTGCCAACATGCATAACTGGTCTCTGAGACAAACTTCATTTGGTTGTACTTGAAAACTCTTTCTGTTCTTTTGAACAAGTTTTCTTCTTGTAGTTCTTCATCCAATACTTTGCCCTGTTCTGGTTAAATTGTCATTCATGCTTTTGTACTTCCAGTACAAATGGTATCTTCTAATGATAACTTATTCCCCTCTTTTGTAGAATCTGTGTCAGGAAATCAAAATCTTTCTTGTTTTTAATACACCTACTAAGTCCTGAAAGATCTACACTTCTTCTATCATCCGCAGAGATTCTCTTGGCTTCTTTAATACAATCAGTGTCTTGTTTTCTCTTCTGTAAATATCAGACCAGTATATCTTATGGAAGCTTATTCCCTTGTGCAAATATTGAATTCATTATCTATAACATTTGGCAGGGTGCTTTAGGTTGGTCCTGCTTTAAGCAGGGGGTTGAACTAGCTGGTTTGTATGCCCCCTTCCTGCTCTATGATTTTATAACTCATCTACTTCTAAGTGTTGTTCTTCTCCCAGACAATATATTGTCTAAGCAGGAAATCAGTAGTTCCTTTCCTTGTGGTTCTTAATGTAAATTTCAACTTCTGGAACATTCTACTTTCTGCCATATGAACTGCATAACTTCACATTGGAGGTTGACCCTCTTTTTCAGTGAAAGGATGCTGTTGTGTCTACCTGTGTCTGGCTCCAAATAGCCTCTTCTCTCTCTCTCTCTCTTTCTCTCTTTGGGTCTTCTTAGCTTCACTGTGAATTATTACTTCCAACTGATTCCCAACTTTGCATATGAAAAGAATGCACATGGGAACAATGTGTTTTTAATTGGTGGATGAATATTTGATGGAGCAGAGATGGCACAAACCCTGCTTCCAATTTACAGCTGAATGTGTGATACAAACCCCATGTTTCTGCAGGATCTGGCCCCTGGTTGCAAAAAGAAAGCTCATTCATAGGGACAAGTGTTCCCACATACATGCAGGATGGACATGCATTCTCTGTAACCAATATCATCCTTGTACGAGCTAATAGGAGGTTATCTGTATTTTTTTTTAAATGAACATTGTGCAATACACAGACTAGACCAGCTTTTCTCAACTTTTTTTTACAATTGAATTTTACAATTGAATTTTACAATTACAATTTTACAATTGAAAACCCCTGAAATATTTGTGGCACAATCATGCAGAATATGGTTGGGAAGCACAGGTGTGTACACACCCACCCAGGGCCCACCCCCTCCAGGCCCATAATTGGCCATTTGGGGAGGTGGCTGCTGATTGACATTATGATATACTAGGAATAAAGCCCATTGTAGTGAAAATACAATGGGCGCTAGCAGGGGGTGCGGGGGTGCGGGCAGGGCTCTCTGGAAGCGGCCCTGTAACCTGCGGGCGCGGCGGGCTCCTGAATAGGTAGAAAGGGGGAGGGGTGGCAGATCTGCGGCATCGCCAGCGGCACGCAGTATAGCAGGGGTCCCGGGGGCAGAGCGAAGAAGAGGCGAGGGCAGCGTGAGGCAGGGGAGCTTACTTGCGATAGTGGCCATTTTGGAGGGTTGACAGCGGCTCGGCGGCGTCCTTGTCGTGGCAGTGGGCAACAGGAGGACGTGAGCAGGAAGGTCATTGGCTCCTCGCACAGCTCGTCAGTGGCCTTCTGCTGTTGGCGGCGATGTTGGAGCGGGGGCGGCGGCTCATCGGCATGTCATAGAATCATAGAATCATAGAATCATAGAATCATAGAATCATAGAATCATAGAATCATAGAGTTGGAAGGGGCCATACAGGCCATCTAGTCCAACCCCCTGCTCAACGCTGCATCAGCCCTAAGCATCCTAAAGCATCCAAGAAAAGTGTGTATCCAACCTTTGCTTGAAGACTGCCAGTGAGGGGGAGCTCACCACCTCCTTAGGCAGCCTATTCCACTGCTGAACTACTCTGACTGTGAAAAACATTTTCCTGATATCTAGCCTATATCGTTGTACTTGAAGTTTAAACCCATTACTGCGTGTCCTCTCCTCTGCAGCCAACAGAAACAGCATCCTGCCCTCCTCCAAGTGACAACCTTTCAAATACTTAAAGAGGGCTATCATGTCCCCTCTCAACCTCCTTTTCTCCAGGCTGAACATTCCCAAGTCCCTCAACCTATCTTCATAGGGCTTGGTCCCATGGCCCCAGATCATCTTCGTCGCTCTCCTCTGTACCCTTTCAATTTTATCTACGTCCTTCTTGAAGTGAGGCCTCCAAGACTGCACACAGTACTCCAGGTGTGGTCTGACCAGTGCCGTATACAATGGGACTATGACATCCTGTGATTTTGATGTGATGCCCCTGTTGATACAGCCCAAAATGGCATTTGCCTTTTTTACCGCTGCATCATACTGCCTGTTCATGTTTAGTTTACAATCCACAAGTACGCCAAGGTCTCGTTCACACACAGTGTTACTTAGAAGCGTATCCCCCATCCAGTAGGCATGCTTTTCATTTTTCTGACCCAGATGCAGAACTTTACACTTATCTTTATTAAATAGCATCTTGTTCTCATTTGCCCATTTTCCCATTGTGTTCAGATCTCGTTGAACTCTGTCTCTATCTTCCAGAGTATTTGCCAGTCCTCCCAATTTGGTGTCATCTGCAAACTTGATGAGTAGTCCCTCCACCCCCTCATCTAGAATATCTTTAAACCGCCCGTGGCGCCATGGGCGCCACGGACTAAATAATTCGTTAAGGGCTCTTGAGGTGGGATTTGTCCGTGATGAGGAAGGCTCCGGGTTGGACCCTTCCTCAGGACAGACAATCGGAGGGACCAATCGGCAGGCGCAAAGCGCCTGCCAATTGGTCCCTCCGATTCCCAGCCCCAGCAACTTCGAGCCGCGCACAGCGCGGCTCGCAGTTCCTCCTGGCCTGACGCGGCGAGAGGCGCGAAGCGCCTCTCGCCGCGTCAGCCGCCTACCCGAGGGAGCTCCCGGCAGCCGCGCGGAGCGCGGCTGCCGGGGGCTCCCTGCCCGGCGGCTTTGCGCCTCTCGCCGCGTCAGGCCGCTGCCCGAGGGAGCCCCCGGCAGTCGGGTGCTCCCTCGGCTAGCCGGCTGACTCTTGCCGCATCGGGCTGCGTCTCGCAGTGTCGGGCCGCTGCGAAACACCCCGGCAGTCGCGCGGAGCATGGCTGCCGGCCCCTCCCTGCCTCCCCCGCCGCTGCTAGCAACACGGAGCCGACTACGAGAGCCGTCGCCGCGGGACAACACAGACTGTATGTATCAAGAGCCCACTGTATCCCTTTTACAGCGGGCTATATTTCTAGTTAATAAATATGTTAAAAAGTACCAGGCCAAGCACCGAGCCCTGAGGTACCCCGCTACTCACCTCTCTCCAGTCTGATGAAACACCATTGACAACAACTCTTTGAGTGCGGTTCTCTAACCAATTCCCTATCCACCTGACTATCTTAAAATCTAGATTGCAGTCCTTCAATTTATCCATCAGAACATCATGGGGAACCTTGTCAAAAGCTTTACTAAAATCCAAGTAAATTACATCAACCGAATTTCCCTGATCCAGCAAACCTGTTGGTATGGGTCGAGGGCCGAAGTTTCATCCAAGGAACCTAGGAGTTGGTCCGCTGCGGCCCGCTCTATCACCTTACCCAGAAACGCCAAGTGCGAAACTGGGCGGTAACTGGCGGGGTTCCACGGGTCAAATGATGGCTTTTTCAGTAAGGGGTGTACCACTGCTTCCTTGAGCCCCTTGGTTAACTCTCCAGATGTTAAGGAGAGGTTGACAATCTCCCTCAAGGGGCCTCCTCTCCGCTGGTCGCCCGATTTGAGCAACCAGGATGGACAGGGATCCAAGGGGCAAGTGGTCGCCCTCACTGAACCCAGTAACTTGTCCACTTCAGTTACAGAGAGCCGAATGAAGCCATCAAACACTAACCCTCTTGGCGGCCACGGAGCTTCCAGTTCACTAACTGTAACAATCGTGGCAGGTAGGTCACGGCGGAGCGACAGGGCTTTGTCCGCAAAATAGCTCGATAATGCCACAGAGCTCAATTCCAATTCCCTTACTGTTTGTCGCCCTTCTTCGAGGGCGGTAAGTGATCTAATTATCTTAAATAATTGTGCTGGGTGAGAGCTTGCGGACGCGATTTCTGCGTCATAGAAGTCTCGTTTCGCCGCTTTCACCGCATTCTCATACGCCTTCATAAGCGTGCAATGAGATGTCCTTGTAGCTTTGTCACGAGTCTTCCTCCACACTCGCTCAAGCCATCTCACTTCCTTCTTCCTCTCCCGAAGCTCCTGGGAGTACCATGGAGCCTGTTTGAGGCGAAGGCGGAGAGGGCACCTAGGAGCAATCTTGTCAATGGTGGCCGTAAGGCGGGATTGCCAGTCCTCCACCAAGGCCGTCAACGAGGTGCCGGAGGGCATCGGGTCCCGCAGGGCATTCAGGAATCTCTCAGATTCCATGAGTCTCCGCGGGCGGACTAGAATACGCCCGTCACCCAAACAGAGAGGGGGTGGTATCCTCAGTCGAGCCTTCAGGGCATGGTGGTCTGACCATGGAACGATGTTATTCGCCACCAGATCTACCGCTACACGTGCACCAAAGATCAAATCGAGGGTGTGACCAGCCTGATGGGTGGGACCAGCAACAATCTGTGAGAACCCTAGTGTCTCCATGGCTGACACTAGATCCAGGCCAAGTCCTGAAGACGGCGCATCCGCATGAACGTTGAAGTCCCCCAAAACTAAAAGTTTTGGGTACTGCAACGTCCAGGCAGCCACCGCCTCCAGCAGGCCTGGCAGGGAATCTGGAGGGGCAGTGGGTGATCGATACAGCAACCAGATCACCATGTTCTCGACCGATTCCCACCCAAGACCGACACACTCAATCCCCGGAATCGTTGGCGCAGGGAGAGCCCTGAAGGAGAAGGTCTCTCTGGCCAGAATTGCCACCCCCCTCCCCTCCCCTCCCATGGAGCCGGGGTTGATGCAGGATGGAAAACCTCTCTAATTCCCTATCTACCTGACTATCTGAAAATCTAGATTGCAGTCCTTCAATTTATCCATCAGAACATCATGGGGAACCTTGTCAAAAGCTTTACTAAAATCCAAGTAAATTACATCAACCGAATTTCCACGATCCAGCAAACCTGTTACTTGGTCAAAAAAGGAAACCAGGTTGGTCTGGAGGACCTGTTGGAGACAAATCCATGCTGACTTCCTTGGATCACCAAATTGTCCTCCAGATGAGGACAGCTCATAGGGAACCAAAAGTAAAAGGATTCAGATGCCTTTATACTAATGCCCGAAGCATGGGCAATAAGAAGGCTGGAACTTCTCATGCTGATGGAAAGGTATGACCCAGTAGGCATCACAGAAACTTGGTGGAATGATTCTCATGACTGTAATATAATGCTGGATGGATATGAACTGTTCAGAAAAAACAGAATAGATCGAAGAGGTGGAGGAGTGGCACTGTATGTGAGGAAAGGGCTTACCTGCCAGGAAATTCTAGTGAAGAAGAGCATATCTACAGTGGAAAGCATCTGGGTGAAAATAAGCGAGGGGAAAACAAACAGTGTGGTGGTTGGTGTCTGCTACCGACCGCCTGACCAACGAGAGGATGTGGATGCTGCACTTTGTGAGCAGCTTGAGAAAATATCCAAGCGGCAGGACCTTGTCATCATGGGTGACTTCAATTTCCCAGATGTGTGGCAATAGGCCCACTGTTGGGTGCGGATGGACAAACTCTAACCGAAGATGCAGAGAAAGCAGAAAGGCTTAGTGCCTATTTGACATCTGTTTTTTCCCACAGGTCAAAGGGTTCAGGCACATCTAGAGATGGCCGTAGCCAAAGGATAGTGTCTGGGTGGCAGGTTAACATGGATAGAGAGGTTGTCGAGAGGCATTTAGCTGCACTGGATGAGTTCAAATCCCCTGGTCTGGATGAAATGCACCCGAGAGTGCTCAAAGAACTTTCCAGAGAACTTGCACAGCCCTTGTCCATCATCTTCGGAACCTCTTTAAGTACTGGAGATGTCCTGGAGGACTGGAAGAGAGCAAACGTTATTCCGATCTTCAAAAAAGGGAGGAAGGATGACCCAGGAAACTACTGACCAGTGAGTCTGACCTCTGTTGTTGGGAAGATAATGGAGCAGATATTAAAGGGAGCGATCTGCAAACATCTGGAGGACAATTTGGTGATCCAAGGAAGTCAGCATGGATTTGTTTCCAACAGGTCCTGCCAGACCAACCTGGTTTCCTTTTTTGACCAAATAACAGGTTTGCTGGATCGTGGAAATTCGGTTGATGTCATTTACTTGGATTTTAGTAAAGCTTTTGACAAGGTTCCCCATGATGTTCTGATGGATAAGCTGAAGGACTGCAATCTGGATTTTCAGATAGTTAAGTGGATAGGGAATTGGTTAGAGAACCGCACTCAAAGAGTTGTTGTCAATGGTGTTTCATTAGACTGGAGGGAGGAGAATAGCGGGGCACCTCAGCGCTCGGTGTTCGGCCCGATATTTTTTAACATATTTATTAATGATCTAGATGTCGGGGTGTAGGGAGTACTCATCAAGTTTGCAGATGACACCAAATTGGGAGGACTGGCAAATACTCCGGAAGATAGAGACAGAGTTCAACGAGATCTGAACACAATGGAAAAATGGGCAAATGAGAACAAGATGCAATTTAATAAAGATAAGTGTAAAGTTCTGCATCTGGGTCAGAAAAATGAAAAGCATGCCTACTGGATGGGGGATACACTTCTAGGTAACACTGTGTGTGAATGAGACCTTGGGGTACTTGTGGATTGTAAACTAAACATGAGCAGGCAGTGTGATGCAGCGGTAAAAAAGGCAAATGCCATTTTGGGCTGTATCAACAGGGGCAACACATCAAAATCACAAGATGTCATAGTCCCATTGTATACGGCACTGGTCAGACAACACGTCAAGAAGGACGTAGATAAAATTGAAAGGGTACAGCGGAGAGTGACCAAGATGATCTGGGGCCAAGGGACCTATGAAGATAGGTTGAGGAGGGCAGGATGCTGTTTCTGTTGGCTGCAGAGTAGAGGACACGCAGTAATGGGTTTAAACTTCAAGTACAACGATGTAGGCTAGATATCAGGAAAAAAATCACTTTTCTTGGATGCTTTAGGATGCTTAGGGCTAATCCTGCGTTGAGCAGGGGGTTGGACTAGATGGCCTGTATGGCCCCTTCCAACTCTATGATTCTATGATTCTATGATTCTATGGTAGTGACATTGTATATAATCAGGGATTGGCTCTACTGCCCCGTCGCCGCCATCCCAATGCATCATCGGTCAATTTGAGGTTGGCAGTGCATGAGGAACCTGGATGGAAGGGGGCTCACAAAAATGGGGCAGGGGGATGGAGGGATACCTCTGTGACCACCCTTGGGCCACAGTTGCCTTTTTCTAGAGTGACACTAATCCTTAGGTTTATATAATTAGAAATAGAGGGAGGTTAGCAAGACAGCACAGTCTCCAGCTCTCTGACTTCACCAGACATGGCCATTCTGCCCAGGCGTTGGGGTGGGGTGGGTGGGCTCATGCGATTCCCTCCCCCAGAGATGGGGCCCCTGCATTCCTTTATGAAGTTATCAGTGCCGTGGAGTGTCACTTGCTGACTTGTGGATGCCGGCATGCTGACCTAAAGCTAGATCTCTTTTAGCCGCCCAGAACTTCAGCCGGCCGCTGGTCTCCCTCCCCTTTGCTCTCATTTCCAAAATCATAAATCCTGTTCTGGTCCTCCTCTTTGCCTGAGGGTGTTAAGTTCAGCTTCCTGTTGTAATCCACTCCAGGGGCCTGAGGAATGGCGCTGGGGCAGCTGATGGTGTCGTTCGCGAACCCCTGGTGGGAATTGCTGCTGGCTTTGGATGGAAATGCAAATGCAGCATTCAGTGGGAAAGCTGTTTTTAAAATCCTACCCAAAACAAGGTGAACAACTCTGTGCAAACAGACATGAGTTCTTTCTGTTCTTCGAGTTACCTGTGTTTTCATTCCTTCTTTCCTTTTGTCCAGCGTGGCCAACAGACACGTTTTTATCCTTTGACCGTCAGAATCACCCCCCCCCAAGAGCCACTTGATGCAGTGGTTAAGAGCAGTAGACTCTAATCTGGAGAATTCGGTTTGATTCCCTACACCTCCTCCACATGCAGCCAGGTGTTCTCTCTGAGCTCTCTCTGTCTCACAGTTCTCTCAGAGCTCTTTTAGTTTCACCTTCGTCACAGAGTATCTGCTGCAAGCAGAGGAAGGGAAGGTGATTGTAAGCTACTTTGAGACTCCTTCAGGAAGTGATAAGTGTGGTACAAAAACCCCAGCTCTTCTTTTTAAAAACCATTTCATGGTGTCCCTTTTTTACAGGAACATCTTTCCTATGAGGTTAAACTGTCATAAAAAGAAAGGACTGCATTTGAGAGAAATATTACTCAGAAGTAATGTGCAGTAAAGTGATGCCTCCTGAAGCTCAACAGAGTAATACACAGTTGTGCTCCTCACAATCCTCCTGGTACCACAAAATGGCCATGGTGGTGTGTTATGTATGTGGACAGTCCACAAAACATGATGTTCCAACAACGTCCCATGTTTGTTCCAACAACGTTCCCTGCGCCATATGGAAAGGGTGGTATAAAAATCTGAGAAAATAAAGTAAAATAAACAAGGACCTCAGTGGGCTGCAATGTGCAAGAACCCACCCTCCAAAGCAGCATTTTCTCCAGGGGTACCGACCTCTGTTGTCTGGAGATTTGTTGCAACAGTAGATCTCCAGGCCCCACCAGGGGGATGGCAACCCTAGTCTTACATCATACTCCTCTGTTATCACAAAAACATGCAAGTTGCAAAGGAATGGCTCAGGAGAATCCTTATTTAAGTTTTATTATGCCTTTCGTGCCCTGTCTTCTGCTTTTGAAATTCCATATTCCTTATTTATGATATATCGTGTCTTACACCTTTTTGCATTTTTACCTAATGTTTATAATCGTTGTCCTACTGAGTTGTTTACTGATGTCCTTATGCTGTCTGATTGATATTGTGGGATATTGTGGGAGCCTCAGCAAGAAAGGCAGGCTACAAATCCTGCAAACAAATAAACACATGTTCATAAGGAAGAGGTAAGTGCATGCAAAGACCCCTACCGGATCAGATCTTTGGCTAATTATGCTGTTAGGTGATGATGAAGGTCATAGGTCCAAATAGATGGGTCATCCCAGCTTGATTGTCCTGTGTTTTCATTGGGGGGGGGGCTCTCTCATAAAAGTGGTGAACATGTTGACATTAAGACCATCAGTCCCCTCTTGCTCCACATTCCTGTGACCAAGGAAGGGAAAATTAAGAGCCTCCTTTCTGGAGGAAACATTGAGGTTTCCAAACAGAGAGCCCAGTATTGTGCCATAAGGTGTAAATTAAGCCAAAACCACGTTATTGGAAATCTGTCATGCCTTAGATATATTAACTCTGATACCTGTTTAGCTTAATTCTGTTTTAAATGTTTGATTTATAAGTATTTATTTACTGTTAAGCATTTTATTAGATTGCAATTTTAAAAGTTGTGCAGGTTTTGCAGCTGGCTTGGAGCTGTACTAAAAATGAATCTGACTCTACTGGCAGTGGAGGAGGAGGTCCCAGTTACCACGGCCGTTCTGCTCCCTGCCTGCACTGCAGTGGCCCCGCAGACACATTCAGGTGTGGACCTTGAGCAAGACTGAGGAGTGACCTGCTGGTGCAGGCAACATTGTGCTCCCCCCCCCCTGCTGTCCCCACCCATGAACACAAGGCAGGGTCAGCCCTGGGTCGTATTTGGGTGGGCAGCCTCCAAGGATTTGGGTGCTGTTTCCTCCAAGGAACACAAGGGGCGGTCATGGCATGGAGGTGGGCCATGGAAAACCACCTTTCTAGCCTGTCAATTCTGCAGTTGTAGGATCCCCGACACACATGCCATATGATAAATAAAAATATTAATTCTCAGATCCAAATGGCTAGCCATGACAAGTGACCCCAACTCCCAGCAGAGCAGCAGCCTATGTGGAAGCAAAGTTTCAGCAAGTGGCATCAAAGAGGACGCCAATTTTATAAGCCCCCCCCCCCATTTCCTTCTTTTCCTCTGAAACTCTCTGTTATTATCTTCCTCTCCTTCACCTGCCTCATATTTAATTGAAAACACAGATCTGTAGCCCAACGGGCTTTATTTTCAGCACAGAAAACAGAGCGACCTCCAAGCAGCTGTCAGTCATGACGACCTCAAGCTTCTGTGCAACCTGCACGGGACTCCCCCCCCTCCCCCCCCCCCCGGCTGAGTTCCTGTTTCATTGCAATCCAGTCAGGGGATTCTGACAAGAGTCGGGTTCCTGGTGGATGACAGAGAATCACTGAAATGTCCTTCTGGTGACCTTCAGTTTCTGGCAGCTTCAACTTCCCTTGTGGTAATCAGAGAGCTGGCAGATGAGTGACACACATGGACTGCGCACCCCCATGCAGCCTCACACGCTCACTGGCACTTGTACAGACAGACACACGCTCCAACTGCAGGGACAGAAGCCACCTTAAAGCAAGCAAATGCACAAAGAGATGAAAGCCCACAACTGGGTGGCCACAAAGGGGGGTCACAGCCACACAGCCCAGATGCACCAAGGCCCATTCAGATCCGCTCTGCTGGCCCTCTGCTTGCCTCTGCCTGGGCTCCGTGGCCACGTTCTCCCTGGGCATGCTGTCAACATGGGCAGTCGGGATGGACAATATGGCTTGGAGAAGCCCCGAAATACTCAAATCGTTCATGTACTTTTCAGACTTATTAGAGCCAAATTTTAAAAAATCCATTGGTTCAAACCAGCTGAATTAGAGGAGCCTTAATCAATTTGAGCTTCATAATAAAGGAGAAAGAAAAACAAAATGGGAATGTCTGGATCAGATCAGACAGCTTTAGAAATTTGGAAATTGACTCTCACCCTGACAAAAGTGCCACCCTGGTTCACATTTCTGTGCACGGCAGTTCCTCTGCACACACCCACTGGAGAGGGAAGGCTCTCCACTGCAGGTGGCCAGAGATGCTGCAGGTGAGCACGGTCACTTCCTGGGCATTAGAGGGATGGGAGGAGCAAGCAAGTCCCAAACATGCGGGACACATCTTCTGGGGAGCATCCTGGGACAGAAGTGGGAATGGACGTGATATCCGTTGTCCCGCCCCAGGGAGAGCCAGAAGAGGCAGGGAGGTGGCAGGCAGAGTAGGCCAGGGCAGCAACCACAACCACTGAGGCCGAAGCAGCAGCCGTGGAGAGGCAGAGATATGGCCGGTGGAGGCGGCTGTGCTGGCTGAAGTCAAGGCAGCGGCCGTGGAAAGACGAGGAGATGGCCAGAGGAGTACATCGAGGCCGTGGCTGAACCACCTGAAGCTGAGGCAGCAGCCACAGAGAAACAAGGAGACATCCGGAGGAGAAGGCCATTGCGGCTCCGGCTGAGGCCAAGGCAGTGGCCATGGAGAGAGAGAGTCTGTGGAGAAGGCCGTGGCTGTGGCTGTGCCAACTGAAGCCAAGGCAGCACCCACAGAGAGCGAGGCAGCGGCCACGCCTGCACTGCCAAATGCCACAGCAGTGGTCCCTTTTCGGGGCCCTAGTGGCGGAGGCCCGAAAATGGTAGCTGCAGAGGGCCAGCTGGGGCAGGGCAGGAGCTTGCCCAGGGTAGCGAGCAGGTAAGAGGCTCCCTGGCCACAGCAGTGGGATTGCGAATCCCCCCCCTTCCCTCCAGCCCACTTCAGAGACAGCAAGTTCTTACTCTGGCCGTGGTGGTCCATGTGGGAGCCTTCAGCGCATCCTGCGCATGCTCCACCCCCTCCTGGGTGCTGCTGCGGCTGATGAGAGGGAAAGCTGCCTTTAATGAAAATCCCGAGTTCACTGGCTGAGGCTTCCTCCCCTGTAAGCAAATATTAAGGTCAAAGTTACTTTTGTTTACTGGACTTGAGTATCAAACCGTCTCCTGTATCTCTGGTTACTTGGTTACAAATCTATGGGGCCCCCTCCCCCGTGTGCAAACAAAACACCCCATTGTCAGTGGGAGGAGAGATAAGAGTTAAGCCTGCTCTGATAAACTGCTGCATGTCTCAGGAATGTGAGATATTTAAGCCCAAAGGTGATACCTCATTCTCTGGTCCTCATAAAATCTTTGACAGGAAGATGGTCTGCTTCTTATTTTAAACATCACTAAAGAAGACTGAACTGACCAGGCAAGTCAGTTCCCCCCCCCCCATCTAGTTCATTAATAAATATGTTAAAGAGTGAGCCCTGAGGTACCCGGCTACTCACCTCCCTCCAGTCTGAGGAAACACCATTGACAACCGCTCTTTGAGTGCTCCCTGCTGTGTCTTCCAATAATGTGATCATGTGATAATGCTACCTTTACATCTTAATTTGTTACTTAGTGTTTGCGTTCTAAATGGATAAGAAGTCATTTTGAAAGTTGCTTTGCCACCTTTTAAACAATCTTTGGCTCTCAGCTGGTCTGTTTTGCTGTTTTAGCCGCTACCCTTTTATGGCAATTGCCAGCTGCCTATTTTCTCCAGGCAACGAAACATGATAATTCGTGACAGCTGTCAGATATCTTGCTGGCTTTCTTTTAAGTATATCGCCTCCTCCTCCTCCATTTCATCCGGTGACATCCATGTAGGTCAGGTGGAGAGACAGTGATTGGCTTCATGGCACAGTGGGGGCTGGAAACGGCCGTTGGGTCCTCACCTGACACGCCACCCATTATTCAAAGTAGGAACATCTTGCAAGGAATGGCTCACTTCCCCCTGTCCTGCTATTTCCTGTTTCCCTGAAATCTCCGTGGTCACTCCCATTTTCCTGCTTCTTCTTCCACCAACTTTTATCTGCCCTCACCCATTTTTGGCTTTGCCTCCTAATGGGTCCGTCGCGGCCTCCCCTATCCCTTGCATGCCCCACGTAGGCCCTCTGATGGGAATCCATGTGTGCCCCTGCCCGGCAGAGCTGCCAGGGGCATTTCTTTTTATTTGTAAGAATGCAGCCTTGCGTTGTTACGTGATCATGCATGCTGACAAATGAAAAGCAAAAGGTTTACGCTGCCCCGCAGCATAGCAGAATCTTGTTGCCCAGGCTGCCTCGTGTGGGGGCACAAATCCAGGGTGGATGTGGGGAAACAGGTCAGATGTCCCCCTGTGTGGCATCAAGAAGAATCAGAGTGACCAGCCCAAGCCAGAAACCAGGTGGCAGCGTGGCCCAACCCCAGCAAGGAGGCCAGGGAAAAGCAGGCGAGGTTGCTTGCCAGGGATTTTGCCTGGAGAATCTTCCTGGGTAGCCTCCCATCCTAGTAGCCCCCTGCTTAGCTCCTGAGGTGGAAGAGATCAGGCTGTACCCAGCCGTCTTCCTCCCGCTTTACCATTAGTCTCCTGGTATTACCTTTGAGGGGGAAGATGCTTAATATAGATTTCTTTCTAAGGCTGACCAACTCAGATGCTGAGCATTAGACCCAATGACCTCCTTCTGTCAAGTTAGATAAATCTCCCTTTTGTTAAGCCTTTCTTTGATGGAGAAACAAAAACTGCACATAATAGAGGATATTTGCTTGATATACTGAAAAAGCATCTAGAAACAAGGACTCCCTGGCAGGCACAGGTTTTACCAGTCATTTGACCCCCGTCTTCCTCTGTGTGCTGAGTGCTTTTATTTATTTAGATATTTATACTTCAGTTTTCCCCCCAGTAGGAACTCAGAGTTACTTACAACTTCATTCATTAAGGAAGGAATTCATTCATTAAGGAATTCTTATGTTATTATATAAACCACCCTGAGCCCCCGGGAGGGCCGTATATAAATATAATAAATATAATAAATAAATAAATAAATAAATAAAATAAATTCTCCCTTCTTATCCTCAAAACAACCACCCTGTGAGGTAGGTTGAGAAAGTGGCCGGTCCAAGTTCATCCAGACAACTTTCATGACCAAATGGGGATCTGAACCGATGTCTCCTAGCTCCTAGTTCAAAATTCTAATCACTGCACCACTCTGGTTCTTAAAACATGTTTTCTAGAATCCAGCTTCTCTAGCAAAGAACCAGAGCAAAATTAGATCATAGCCGCCTGTTTTGCTAGTGTCAAATACAAGCTTGGCTTCAAGAAAGTCCCATGAGAGGCAAACAATTAAAAGGAATGTAAATAATGTAGTTTATTCTGACCCAAAAGTCTTAACGGAAAAACTTCAAATATGTTCATATAAATGAATCCTTTCAAAATAATGCTTGAATAGCTATCAGTTATTTTCAGGAAATTATTTCTTTCTTCAGAAATATTTCATCATGCCTGAAGAGCTGAATTAGAGTCAATGCTTCTCCTCCCTCTAGGCATATGTGGCAACTATGTGGACATTCCCTGAGGTCCAAGGGTTTAGATCCACCTTGATTTCAGGCCCAGTCTTAGTATGACAATGAACTGTGTCCAGTGATTACCTTTGAAACAACTGGATTCAATTCCACTTTCCTTACACCAAAGGAGTGATTCTAAGCAGGGAAGTAGTGGTGGGATTACAGGCTCTGACTTCCTTTAGTTTCAGAACATTTCCTTCAGGGCCTCAGGAGGAAGGTCTAAATGGGAGGCATTTCTATAAATCAAAACAGACAGAGCATCAAATGTATCAGTAAAAATCAGGAGAATTAACTCCCCAATACTAGTGATATGAGTGGAAATACTGGGCTTGAAGCTACTTAAAAGTAGGGGTTACTATTGCTAACCTGATGAAGCCCTTGAGGCTGATATTGAGAGAGAAAAGAAATAAGGACGTGACTAAGGCACATAGTATAATGGTACTGGGAGACTTCAACTACCATCACATTGACTGGGTAAACATATGTGAGTCATTCTGCAGAAATGAAATCATAGAATCATAGAATAGGTGCTATCCTGCCACCTGCTAAAATAGTCACCATTGCAAAATTAGTACACAAAACCCATAACAACAAAATGTATATTATCCTGCTTACATCACTTATTGGCTTTTGTCTGCGAGTATAGATTTACATCATGAGTTGAGGCCTATACATCTCACCAACATTTTTCACCCTTCCTTCCACTTCACATGACTCAGGCTTAATGTCGTGGTTTGGTCCTTGGTGGCTTGGGAACCGGACCGAACCCCGCCATCAGAGGCGCCCGCGATCACGGAGGTAGGGCATGGTGATCATAGGCAAGCCGGCAGCTGGGCGCCCCACCCGATCGTTGAGGTGGCAATGGCCGCTAAAGAACCTCAATGTCCCCCTCCACCTTTTGACAAGGGCCCGGAGATGGCCCTTTGTTCCAGGAAAATGGGCCATCAGGAACCCCGGAAAACCTCGCATATGTGCATGAGTCATGATTGTATCAGCATGTTCCCTCCGCAAGTACTGGGTGGGGCAATACAGCCTAAGGAGGTGGGTTTTGTATAAAAGGGAGCTTCCACCTGGAGTTCGGTGGAAGCTCTTACTCCATACCAGCGGACTCCACGTTGCTGAAATAAAGCTTGTTCCTGTTGTATCGTTCACCAGGCCTGGCGTGACGTTTTCTTCAAAGGGGCACCCTGTTTTTTCAGTTAGCAAGCGGGTCCCCGACATCGTAAGAGCTTCCCACCGAACTCCAGGGTCGGCATCGCATCCGAGCGCTTATCGGGACGGATCCAGAGATGGCGTTTTCAAGCAACGGGGCCGTCTCGACCCCCACGAACCCCGGGAACATGAGTTTAATGTCCCCGGGAGATTTCCTCCGAAAATCGGGGGGCCAGGAGCAGCTGTCCGGGACCCCGAGACCCTCGGCAGCGGTGGCCAAGGGAAGGCGCCGGGCCATGGGGTTCCCAAGCACGGCGGGGAGCGCGCCGAGGTCTGGGGGGTTGGCCCCAACCTGGGACACCCAGCTGAGGCAGGCGCTTCGCCCGGTAGGACCTGAGGAATCCCTAGAGGACCTGCGGCGGGCCATGGCGGACTTGGCCAGGCGCTTGCAGGCAGCTGAAGCCCGTGAGCAAGCTCGGGCCGGGCCCGGAGGGACTGGTAATACAACGGCGGAGGGGATCGCGTCGAGTGAGGACGTCTCCAGCGACGAGGACGAGCCCGGCACTGGTGAGCGGGCCCCGGACCCCGACCCGGAGCAGTTTTCAGTCCCGAGTAGGCGAGACGGCCAGCGGAGAGGCGAGACAGCAGAGGATCTCGGGGGAGCGGGTGAGCCGACGGGGCGGCGAGAGCCGGACCAACGCAGGAGCGACGTGCAAGGCAGGGAGCGGCACGGCGTCGTTGGGCAAGTTGGTAGCCGGTGGAGCGGAGCAGGACGAGACGGCGGACGCCGAGAATCCCGGATCCGGAGGGGGTCGGACTACTCTCCAAAACGTTCCCCCCCAGAGCTTAAGGCGCGTTTCGACGGGACGCCGGACGACCTCCCGCAGTTCCTCCTCCACGCGCTGACGCATGCCCGGAGGTATGGAGACCGGTATGAGGACTCCGAGGACTTGGTCTGGGGGGTGGCCTCGTGTCTCCAGGGCAAGGCGGGTCAGTGGTACCTAGGGTTGGCCGAGCGCGGCGACCCGGCAACTCGGGACCTGCAGGACTTCGTGGTCGCGCTCCGCCGACGATTCCAGGACCCCCAGGCTGAGGACAAGGCAAAGAGTCGGATCAAGGGACTTCGACAGGGTACTAGGGGGGTTATGGACTATATAGACATTTTCCGGAGGGAAGCAGGCAAGGTGTTCTCCTGGAACGAGGAGACCCAAATCGAGTACTTCCGGGAGGGCCTTAACCCGAAGCTCAGGGAATGGGCCGTGATCAAGGGGACGGAAGAAGATCTGTCTACACTGGAGGGGTGGTGTTTTGTGGTCGCCAAGCTGGAAGCCAGCCTGGGTTGGGCCGCCGCACCCCCCCGGGAGGCCAAAGGCGGGTCAGCCGAGGCGCCGAGACCGGGCCCCGACAACTCTCGCCCCAAACGACCCCCGAACCCCGAGCGGGAAAGGAGACGCCGGGAAGGTCTGTGCCTGAAATGCGGGGGGTCAGGACATTTCGCAGCAGCGTGCCAACGGCAAGGGGGGGAGGACCGCGGGCTCTCCCAGGGGGGAGGTGCGACACGCCCCCAGCAGGCACGCCGGGCGGAGGACCTCCGCAACGAACCGGGAAGCGCCCAGGCGACGGGAAACGGCCAGGACCTGCTGTAGACGGTGCCGGGCAGCAGGTCCCGCGGTGCGAGGGAAAACCCCTACAGCATGAGGCGCGACCTCCGAACGTGGTAATTTTAGAGCTCCGGAACCCGGAGAACGGACTAAGTTGGGTGGGGGAGGCTCTTTTGGACTCTGGATGCGACCACAGCATGGTCCACCCCCAGATAGCCCGGGCTTTGGGGCTACCGAAGCGCATTCGGAAGGTTCCCCTGGTTTTCGTCCAGATGGACGGCAGCCCGATTCAGGGGGGACCTTTCGGGGAGGAGGTGGGTCCTATCGCCATCCACATAGGGGACCACCAAGAGCTGCGGTGGCTGATCCAGGTCCCCGTAGCGGGATATCGGGCGGTGTTGGGCCTGGATTGGCTGAAGGAACACAACCCCGTGGTGGACTGGCGGGCGGGGACCCTGAAGTTCGACTTGACGGTGGGTGCACGGCATCGGGTCCCCCACGAGAATTCCAGCCACAAGAGGACGGCGGCGCGTCCCAGGGGAGCGGCGGCGGCGCAGCAGGAGATACCAGAGCCCGAGGTCCCGCCAGAGTACCGAGACCTCGCAGCCGTTTTCAGCGAGCGGGAAGCGGACGAGCTACCCCCACACCGCCGCACGGACTGCGCTATCAACATCCCAGAGGGGGCGGTACTACCCAAAGGGCGCATCTACAAGATGAGTGAGGGTGAGCTCAAGGACCTCCGGGAGTTTTTGGGTAAAAATCTGGCCCGAGGTTTCATCCGGCCCGCTTCCAGTCCCATGGGAGCCCCAGTCTTGTTCGTCCGGAAAAAGGATGGGTCCCGACGGCTGTGCCAGGACTACCGGGGCCTCAACGCCATCGCAGCGGGGAACGCTTACCCCCTCCCGCTGATCCCGGATTTGCTGGCCCGGCTGGGCAAAGGGACTCTGTTCACTAAGCTGGACCTAAGGGAGGCGTACTACCGGGTACGCATCCGGGAGGGGGATGAGTGGAAAACAGCGTTTAACTGTCAATTGGGACAATTCGAATTTAAAGTGATGCCGTTCGGTTTAAGCGGGGCACCTGGGGTTTTCATGAGTCTAATTAATGAGGTGTTGCAGGACCTTCTGTTTCAGGGGGTGGTTGTTTATTTGGATGACGTCCTGATCTACAGCCAAGATCCCCAAGAGCACGTGACCCTGGTGAGGGAGGTGTTAAAGCGCCTGCTGGCAAACCACCTATACGTGAAGCTGGCTAAGTGCGAATTCCACCGTCCCTCCCTGGACTATTTGGGCTACCGCATCTCAGCCCAGGGCATAGCTATGGACCCCGAGAAGGTGCAGGCGGTGCTGGCCTGGGAAAGGCCCCGCACCCGGAAACAGCTACAAAGCTTCCTGGGGTTTGCTAACTTTTTTAGAGGCTTCATCCCCAGATACTCCTCCGTAGTGGCTCCCCTCACGGACTTGCTAGGTACCAAGGGGAGAGGTCCTCGCGCCACGCGGCCCAGCGCAGCGCTCGGCTGGAATGAGAAATCGGAGGCAGCGTTCCTGGCCCTCAAGCAAGCTTTCGCGTCTGAGCCCACGCTACTGCACGTCGACCCAACCCAGCCGATGGTGGTACAAGTCGACGCCAGCGACGCAGCAGCCGGGGCGGTTCTCCTGCAGCGAGACAAGGCGGGACAGCTGAGGCCGGCGGCCTACCTCTCACGAAAATTCGCCGAAACGGAGCGGAACTGGTCTACCTGGGAGAAGGAGGCGTTTGCGATTAAGTTCGCCCTCACCGAATGGCGGCATTGGCTGGAGGAAACAGAGGAGCCGTTCGAGGTCTGGACAGATCACAAGAATCTGGAGGCGCTCCGGCAACCGCGATCCCTGAACGCCAAGCAGATGAGGTGGGCGGAGTTCTTTTCGCGGTACAATTTCAAGCTTGGTCACATCCCCGGCAAAGAGAATTTCCTCGCGGACGCCCTCTCCCGTCTGCCGCATTATGGGGAGGGGTACGCTCCCTGCACCAGGTCCGTGTTTGGTGAGGAGCAGCTGGGACGGGGGGTCGTCACTAGGCGTCGGGCCAGGGAGGAATGGGAGCCCGACCCGGCGACCGCCCCGCTCCGAGACCGCCTAGTGGCAGCCTACGGGACAGACGAGGAGCTGGCTGAGCTCCGGGACTCTTTGATTTTGGACTCCGGTCTCTGGCGGAGGGGGGAGGCTGTCTACGTCCCGGAAGGGCTACGACGGGAAGCCCTCAGCCTCTGCCACGATGCTAAGACCGCCGGGCACTTCGGTTTCGTAAAATCCTGGAAGTTGGCCCGGCGGCGGTTTTGGTGGCCCAGTCTGCGGCGGGACACAAAAGCTTACGTCAGTGGTTGCCCTGTCTGCCTGACCTGCAAGCCGGGGGTTGGCAAGCCGAAAGGTCTGCTGCACCCGCTCGAGGTCCCGACCCGGCCGTGGTCAGTGATCTCCATGGACTTTATAACAGACTTGCCTCCCAGCAAGGGGAAAACGGTGATCTGGGTGGTGGTAGATCTATTTTCCAAACAGGCCCATTTCATTCCTTGCGCCAGTGTCCCCAGTGCTTCACAGTTGGCTCGGATGTTCCTGGATCACGTGTTCCGACTGCACGGGCTGCCGGACAAGGTGATTTCCGATCGGGGCTCACAATTCGTGTCCCGGTTTTGGCAAGCTTTCCTGCGCCTGTTAGACATCGAGCAAGGGCTGAGCTCCGCTTACCACCCCCAGACGGACGGGCAGACCGAGCGGGTTAATCAAGTACTGGAGCAGTACTTGCGGTGTTTCGGTTCCTATCATCAAGACACCTGGGTGCCCCTGCTCCCCCTGGCCGAGTTCGCGTACAACAACGCAGACCACAGCAGCACGGAGATGTCGCCTTTTGCCGTCGTCTACGGGACAGACCTGAGACACTTCCCGGAGCTTGGAGAGGTCCCCGCCCGGGAATCGGCCGACCTTCGCGAGTGGGGGAAGCGTGCCGGGAGCTGCTGGAAGTCGCTGCAGGAGCAGCTCCACAAAGTCAAGGCAGCGCAGAAAGAGGACGCCGACCGGAAGAGACGACCAGCTGAAGAGATCCGACCGGGGGATCGAGTTTACCTTTCCACCCGGAACCTACGGTTGAATTTGCCCAGCAAGAAGCTAGGCCCTCGGTTTTTGGGGCCTTTCGAGGTCTTGGCCCCGATCAACGAAGTTTCGGTCAAGCTCAAGCTCCCCAAGAACCTCCGGCACATCCATCCCGTCTTTCACGTGAGCCTTCTAAAAAAAACTCCGGACGGTGACGTTTGGCACCCCGTGTTTTCCCCGCCAGCGCCCGAGGTCCTGCCGGGGGGGGAGCACCACGAGGTGGCGGATATCCTGGACTCTAGACTCCACAGGGGGAAGTTGCAGTACCTCGTGGAATGGAAGGACTTCGCTTTGGGGGACCGGGAATGGGTCTGGGCAGCGGACGTCCTTGCGCCCCGACTCACTGAACGTTTCCACAAGCGGTATCCTGGCCGTCCCGGGGGGTTGGAGAATGGACCTTTGGGGGGGCAGAATGTCGTGGTTCGGTCCTTGGTGGCTTGGGAACCGGACCGAACCCCGCCATCAGAGGCGCCCGCGATCACGGAGGTAGGGCATGGTGATCATAGGCAAGCCGGCAGCTGGGCGCCCCACCCGATCGTTGAGGTGGCAATGGCCGCTAAAGAACCTCAATGTCCCCCTCCACCTTTTGACAAGGGCCCGGAGATGGCCCTTTGTTCCAGGAAAATGGGCCATCAGGAACCCCGGAAAACCTCGCATATGTACATGAGTCATGATTGTATCAGCATGTTCCCTCCGCAAGTACTGGGTGGGGCAATACAGCCTAAGGAGGTGGGTTTTGTATAAAAGGGAGCTTCCACCTGGAGTTCGGTGGAAGCTCTTACTCCATACCAGCGGACTCCACGTTGCTGAAATAAAGCTTGTTCCTGTTGTATCGTTCACCAGGCCTGGCGTGACGTTTTCTTCAAAGGGGCACCCTGTTTTTTCAGTTAGCAAGCGGGTCCCCGACACTTAACAGCCCATGGGGCACATGCGAAGGAAACGTTTAAGATTTAAAAACAATGAAGAGAAGCAGCAGAAAATAGTTTAGCGACATCATCTATGCAGGCGTTAAAAGAGCCACGGGGAAACAATTTTAATGTATATCAAAAGTAGCTGAATATTTTGACAACCATATTTCAAAAGTGGCAAGATGGGGCTGAAGGAGGTATAGTCGCTCAGAATCATAGAATCACAGAGTTGGAAGGGGCCATACAGTCCAACCCCCTGCTCAATGCAGGATCAGCCCAAAGCACCCTAAACAACAAGTCCTCAACCCTGCGGGATTACTTCGTAAGGCATGAGGCTGACCTGGCTTGCGTGACGGAAAGCTGGGTGCGCGAAGGCGAGACCGTCGCCTTGAAAGATCTGGCACCGCCTGGGTTTTCCGTCCTGCATCAACCCCGGCTCCATGGGAGGGGAGGGGGGGTGGCAATTCTGGTCAGAGAGACCTTCTCCTTCAGGGCTCTCCCTGCGCCAACGATTTCGGGGATTGAGTGTGTCGGTCTTGGGTGGGAATCGGTCGAGAACGTGGCGATCTGGTTGCTGTATCGATCACCCACTGCCCCTCCAGATTCCCTGCCAGGCCTGCTGGAGGCGGTGGCTGCCTGGATGTTGCAGTACCCAAAACTTTTAGTTTTGGGGGACTTCAACGTTCATGCGGATGCGCCGTCTTCAGGACTTGGCCTGGATCTAGTGTCAGCCATGGAGACACTAGGGTTCTCACAGATTGTTGCTGGTCCCACCCATCAGGCTGGTCACACCCTCGATTTGATCTTTGGTGCAGGTGTAGCGGTAGATCTGGTGGCGAATAACATCGTTCCATGGTCAGACCACCATGCCCTGAAGGCTCGACTGAGGATACCACCCCCTCTCTGTTTGGAGAACGGAGTGCAATTAACACCTGCACCAGTTGCCAGGAATTTGGGAGTGACATTTGATGCCTCCCTCTCTATGGAGGCTCAGGTCACCAATGTAGCTCAGACGGCATTTTTCCATCTTCGCCAAGCCCGGCTACAGTGATCCATGCAACGGTCACTTCCAAATTAGACTTCTGTAACTCGCTCTACGCGGGCCTTCCCTTGTCTTTGACTCAGAAGTTACAGCTGGTCCAAAATGCAGCTGTCAGGGTCCTCACTAGAACACCTTTGAGGGCCCACATTCAGCCGGTGCTTCGTCATCTGCACTGGTTACCAGTCTGTTTCCGAATCGGATTCAAGGTATTGGTATTGACCTTTAAGGCTATACGCGGCCTGGGTCCTGTCTACCTGCGGGACCGCTTGGTTGATTATGCCCCCCGCAGGGCACTCCGCTCTGCGGGTATGAATTTACTGGTTGTCCCGGGCCCACGGGATGTTCGCCTGGCCTCGATCCGGGCCAGGGCCTTTTCAGTCCTGGCCCCAACCTGGTGGAATGAGCTCCCAGAAGAGCTAAGGGCCCTGCGGGATCTACCAGCTTTCCGCATGGCCTGTAAGATGGAGCTCTTCCGCCAGGCATATGGTTGAGGCCAGGGCAGGTCTCCCACTAATCCATCAGAGGATCCCCTCCAATATTGAGATCTCTAACATCGAGATCATTGTTAGATCTATTGTATTGGTGCCACCCTCTTCTGAATATTATTCTCTCCACCAGGCTGAACTAAGATCAGAATTATGACCACCTCCGCTATAGGTTATATGTAACTTTTGCTGATGTTAATTGGGGGTTTTATGGGGATTTTATTGTGTTTTAACTATTTATGTTGTAAACCGCCCTGAGACCTATTTGGAGAAGGGCGGTCTAAAAATTTAATAATAATAATAATAATAATAATAATAATAATAATAATAATAATAATAATAATAATAATAATAATAATAATAATAATAATAATAAAGCATCCAAGAAAAGTGTGGTTTTCTGAGTGTCTTGAGGGATGGGGTGGAGGTTGGAAGGGGCCCGAGCATAACTGCATCCTGAGTCCCTTATCTTGTCCCACCTAGAATCATAGAATCATAGAGTTGGAAGGGGCCATACAGGCCATCTAGTCCAACCTCCTGCTCAGCGCAGGATCAGCCCTAAGCATCCTAAAGCATCCGAGAAAAGTGTGTATCCAACCTTTGCTTGAAGACTGCCAGCGAGGGGGAGCTCACCACCTCCTTAGGCAGCCTATTCCACTGCTGAACTACTCTGACTGTGAAAAATTTTTTCCTGATATCTAGCCTACATCATTGTACTTGTAGTTTAAATCCATTACTGCGCGTCCTTTCCTCTGCAGCCAATGGGAACAGCATCCTGCCCTCCTCCAAGTGACAACCTTTCAAATACTTAAAGAGGGCTATCATGTCCCCTCTCAACCTCCTTTTCTCCAGGCTGAACATTCCCAAGTCCATTCCCAATGGTTGGTGAGAGATGCTAAATGCAACAAAAAGAATTTGTTGGTTATGTTCAGAGCAAGACACCAACTAAGAAAGTGGTAGGCCCAAGAAAGAAAGAAAGAAAGAAAGAAAGAAAGAAAGAAAGAAAGAAAGAAAGAAAGAAAGAAAGAAAGAAAGAAAGAAAGAAAGAAAGAAAGAAAGAAAGAAAGAAAGAAAGAAGCCTACAACAAGCATAGGGGTGATACATTAACAATCAGTTTCTCTAAATGAAATTAAGCCCTCAGGACCAGATGGATTGATGTCACTTCTGTGTCTCTATCCATTAATTCTGAGAATTCTTGGAGAACAGATAAGGTTCCAGAAAACTGGAGGCCAGCAAATGCTATCCTCATCTTCAAGAAGGGGGTAAAGGAGCATCCAGGTAATTATTGACCCACCAATTTGATATCTACACCTGGGAAGGTTTCAGAACAAATCATCAGCCATTCTGTGAACAACTTAAAAGGATGGCTGAGATTATTAAGAGCCAGCATGGGTTCCTCAAGAACAAATCAAGTCAGAATGACCTAATATCTCTTTTTGAGAGAGTTATGACCTTGCTGGATCAGGAGAATGTGATGGACAGTTTATGTTGATTTCAGTAAGGCTTTTGATAAGGTTCCACATGATATTCCACCTGGCAAGTTGGCAAAATGTGGTTTGGCTCCTATTACAGTTAGGGAGATTTGTAACTGGTTGACAGATCACAGCCAAAGAGAGCTTCTTCATAGATCTTATGGAGATGCTCAGCAGGTGAAGACAACAACAACAGAGAGGAAACAAGCTCAAAGGGGGTCAAGCTACAACAAATAAAACAAAATAACAGATTAAATATTTATTATATAGTGTGTACATATGTAAAATTATAAACAGTGGGTATCTGAAAATCAGACTGTACTATTTATAAGCATTCCTAGAGGACATCCTCCACACCAACACCCCCCACCACCACCACATTGTTCTTGTACCTCCCACCCCATGCCTTCCTCCCCCTCCCCCACCCCCTTTTTAGGTTTACAATCTCCATCTGTTTCCATTTTCCAGCTCCCAATATTTGTTCTTTCTTTTTTGGACAGCTTGATTCTGTCTAGTGAAAATGAATACGGGATGCTAGATGGGGTCACTCGTGGAGTGTGGACTTCTGAGGAGTCTTGGAGCAGTTCCAGACACAGGGTGGGGGTGGGGGACGGGGTCAATTCATCGTATAAATTGCAGTCCCTTCCTCTCCCTCACATGAGGGTTAGCCACCACTCTTGTCTCAGTTTATGCCATTCACTTTAAATCACTTTGTGTGCATTCCAGCTTTACCTACTCTTGAGTAGTCATTTGGCAAGAAGGTATGCATATTGATCTGCCTTGCACTGGGATTCCAGCTCTGTTATTAGTAAAGTGACAATTGTCATAATTGTCAATAATAACTAATACTTGAAGAACAGCAGTATGAAGAGCTGTGTGTGTACTTTGGATCACAGAGAAAGAAGAAGAGTTGGTTCTTATATGCCGCTTTTCCCTACCCGAAGGAGGCTCAAAGCGGTTTACAGTCCCCTTCCCTTTCCTCTCCCCACAACAGACACCCTGTGGGGTGGGTGAGGCTGAGAGAGCTCTGATATCACTGCTCGGTCAGAACAGTTTTATCAGTGCCGTGGTGAGCCCAAGGTCACCCAGCTGGCTGCATGTGGGGGGGTGCAGAATCGAACCTGGCATGCCAGATTAGAAGTCCGCACTCCTAACCACTACACCAAACTGGCTCCAGGAAAGAGGAATGGTGCATAAAGGCAGACACTGAATACAAAGTCCTGCTTAAAGGCTTGACTGCTGGGGAAATCTGTTTATGTAGAAAGCTGTTCATGTAGAAAAGTTCCTGGGGGGGGGGAGGGGTTAAAAACCAATAAGTCTTCAGGTCCTGATTACACAAACCTGTGCATTATTAGGGAACTCAAATGTGAGGTAGTTGTTTTACCAACCCATATATGTCACTTATCACCAAATTCAGATGCTGAACCAGAAGACTAGAGAGTAGCAAACAGAGTCCAGGGGGGAACCAGGCAATTGCTCATCTGTAAAGGTAAAGGTATCCCCTGTGCAAGCACCGAGTCATGTCTGACCCTTGGGCTGACGCCCTCCAGCGTTTTCGTGGCAGACTCAATACGGGGTGGTTTGCCAGTGCCTTCCCCAGTCATTATCGTTTACCCCCCAGCAAGCAAGCCGGGTACTCATTTTCCCGACTTCGGAAGGATGGAAGGCTGAGTCAACCTTGAGCTGGCTGCTGGGATCGAACTCCCAGCCTCCTGGTCAGAGCTTCAGGCAGCATGTCATCTGCCACAAGAGGCTCATCTGTAGCTCACGCTAAATAGCCTGGTGAATCCACTTTATGTGATTCTCCAACTAGCGCTTTAAAATGGAGGATGTAGCTGGCCAGTCACTGCCCAGATGCTGGAGGTTGGTGACGTCACATGGAAGGGCCGGAATATAACGAATATGTAAGGTAAGCATTTCACTACATTTAATGGGTGCAAAAATGCCCTTCATATTCTGAGGAAGAACCTTTTTTTGCAAATTCATTTCACAATGGAAACAAAGACGCATGGGAGAAACCACTTTTAAAAGGAAAAGGGGAATGGAGAGGGAGACTGGGACTGAGATGACCACAAGGAAAATGAAAACCATAAAATCAGGTATGGACCCAAGAGGTCATCTGGAAACTGGGTCTGCCAGCCTCTCTCCTGGCTCTGAAGGAGCAGCTCTGCTCCTGCTGACGTTGGCTTCCTTAGGCCAACACCTGAGCCCCGGGATCTGCCTTCCTGTGGCCACACTGGAGAGCACATTCTGGCTTGAGTTGCCAGGTACAAAATTCCATGCCAGTGCTGCCCTCTTGCCTGCACCTGCATTTCTTGGGTTGCTTCTGTTCCCTGCTGCTTACCTTTTGGGGTGCGACATCCCTTGATATCTCCCTCATTTGTTTGTCTGCCTTCAGGGTTCTGTTGACTGTGAAACCAAGAATTTTAATTGCCTATAATACAGAGAGTCTTTGTCCTACCTACCTGAAATTTGGGGGGTGGGGAGAATCTCTTGGGTGAGGAATATGACACCTGAGAACTGTATCCTAATGATCTGGAGGAAAGCAAATTAGAGCCATAAGTGTTCTGCCTTTGCTGGCCCTTCATAGGCCGCAAGGACCCTTTATCCTATTGCTCTGAAATATGGCAGGCAGTGGTCATTGGTCAGCCATGGAAGCTCTGACCATTTCATTTATACTCTCAGGAAAACAACATGTTATGGCTGGACCTATTGAAACCAGTGGAAATAAATAATGAAAAAAAATGCATGGCCTTGTGAAATAAAGGAAACAAATGTCTTCTGAACATTGTTATTTTGTGATCCTTCCTGTAATCTGTGGGTTTGTGGATTCAGCTGGCTGTGTGAGATTAATATACTCTGAAGCCCCTAAAGTCTGTAAGTGTGCTCAAGGGAGCAAGACCAAGGCACGGGACTCTACGGAAAGGCCACTACAGGGGAGCTGGGGTGGACGCATGTATCCCTCCTGCACAGAAACATCTGAGGAATATTAACAGGGAAGCCCACACGCTGTGGAGGTCCCACTGGGCTTCTCAGGGTGGGGGTGCTGCATGTGGTCAGGAGCCACTGCCTAGGCGTGAGGTAGTTCTGGCGCGAGGATCTGCTGTGCAAGCAGTTCTGGAGGGAAGAGCCATCCTGGCTCAGGTATTCCGCTGGCTTCCTTTGTTCCCTTTCCTCAAGAGCACAAACCAGAAGGAGGGAAGAGAGCCGGTTCACAAGCAGCCCAACTCCCACAAAGAGAATCCAGAAACACCCCCCCCCCCACACACACACACAGCCTTTATCAGCAGTTAATTAAAACCTGACAAGAAGATTAACACATAAAGGGCCGTTTTGTTGTTGTTGTTATGTGCGAAGTCGTGTCCGACCCATCGCGACCCCATGGACAATGATCCTCCAGGCCTTCCTGTCCTCTACCATTCCCCGGAGTCCATTTAAGTTTGCACCTACTGCTTCAATGACTCCATCCAGCCACCTCATTTTCTGTCGTCCCCTTCTTCTTTTGCCCTCGATTGCTCCCAGCATTAGGCTCTTCTCCAGGGAGTCCTTCCTTCTCATGAGGTGGCCAAAATATTTGAGTTTCATCTTCAGGATCTGGCCTTCTAAAGAGCAGTCAGGGCTGATCTCCTCTAGGACTGACCGGTTTGTTCGCCTTGCAGTCCAAGGGACTCGCAAGAGTCTTCTCCAGCACCAGAGTTCAAAAGCCTCAATTCTTTGACGCTCGGCCTTCCTTATGGTCCAACTTTCGCAGCCATACATTGCAACTGGGAAGACCATAGCCTTGACTAAACGCACTTTTGTTGGCAGGGTGATGTCTCTGCTTTTTAGGATGCTGTCTAGATTTGCCATAGCTTTCCTCCCCAGGAGCAAGCGTCTTTTAATTTCTTTGCTGCAGTCCCCATCTGCAGTGATCTTGGAGCCCAGGAAAATAAAATCTGTCACTATCTCCATTTCTTCCCCTTCTATTTGCCAGGAATTGAGAGGGCCGGATGCCATGATCTTTGTTTTCTTGATGTTGAGTTTCAAGCCAACCTTTGCACTCTCCTCCTTCACCCGCATCAACAGGCTCTTTAGTTCCTCTTCACTTTCTGCCATTAGAGTGGTATCATCTGCATATCTGAGGTTGTTGATATTTCTCCCTGCAATCTTGATCCCAATTTGTGACTCCTCTAATCCCGCATTTCTCATGATGTGCTCTGCATACAAGTTAAATAGGCAAGGCGACAGTATACAGCCTTGCCGAACTCCTTTCTCAATTTTGAACCAGTCAGTGATTCCATGTTCAGTTCTCACTGTTGCTTCTTGACCTGCATATAAATTTCTCAAGAGACAAATAAGATGCTCTGGTATTCCCATCTCTTTAAGAACTTGCCACAATTTGTTGTGCTCCACACAATCAAAGGCTTTTGCATAGTCAATGAAGCAGAAGTAGACGTTCTTCTGGTACTCCCTAGCTTTCTCCATGATCCAGCGTATGTTGGCAATTTGATCTCTAGTTCCTCTGCCTCTTCGAAATCCTGCCTGTACTTCTGGAAGTTCTCGGTCCACATATTGCTGGAGCCTAGCTTGTAGGATTTTGAGCATAACTTTGCTAGCATGAGAAATTAGTGCAATGGTGCGGTAGTTTGAACATTCTTTGGCATTGCCCTTCTTTGGGATTGGAATGTAAACTGACCTTTTCCAATCCTGTGGCCATTGTTGAGTTTTCCAAATTTGCTGGCATATTGAGTGTAGCACTTTTACTGCATCGTCCTTTAAGATTTTGAATAGTTCAACTGGAATGCTGTCACTACCACTAGCTTTATTGTTGCTCAGACTTTCTAAGGCCCATTTGACTTCACATTCCAGGATGTCTGGCTCCAGGTCAGTAACTACCCCATTGTGGTCATCAGGGATGTTAAGCTCGCTCTTGTATAGTTCTTCTGTATAATTTTGCCACCTTTGTTTAATCTCTTCTGCTTCTGTGAGGTCCCTACCATTTTGGTCCCTTATCATACCCATTTTTGCATGAAACGTTCTCTTCATATCTCCAATTTTCTTGAAAAGATCTCTGGTCCTCCCCATTCTATTGTTTTCTTCTATTTGTTTGCACTGTTCATTTAAGAAGGCATTCTTATCTCTTCTAGCTTTTCTCTGGAATTCTGCATTCAATTGGGTGTATCTTTCTCTTTCTCCCTTGCCTTTCACTTCCCTTCTCTCCTTAGCTATTTGTAAAGCTTCCTCAGACAGCCATTTTGATTTCTTGCATTTCTTTTTCTTTGGGATGGTTTTAGTTGCTACCTCTTGTACAATGTTGCGAACCTCCGTCCATAGTTCTTCAGGCACTCTGTCTATCAGATCTAATTCCTTAAATCTATTTGTCACCTCCACTGTGTATTCGTCGGGGATATGATTTAGTTCATACCTGAGTGGCCTAGTGCTTTTCCCTACTTTCTTCAATTTAAGCCTAAATTTTGCAACAAGAAGCTCATGATCTGAACCACAATCAGCTCCTGGTCTTGTTTTTATTGACTGGATAGAACTTTTCCATCTTTGGCTGCAGAGCACATAGTCAATCTGATTTCTGTGTTGACCGTCTGGTGATGTCCATGTGTAGAGTCGTCTCTTGGGTTGCTGGAAAAGAGTGTTTGCTATGACCATTGTATTCTCTTGATAAATTCTACCAGCCTGTGCCCTGCTTCATTTTGTACTCCAAGGCCAAACTTGCCTGTTATCCCGGTTATCTTTTGGCTTCCTACTTTAGCATTCCAATCCCCCATGATGATAAGCACATCATTTTTGGGCGTTGCTTCTAGAAGGTGTTGTAGGGCTTCATAGAACTGATCAACTTCATCCTCTTCAGCAGCAGTGGTTGGGGCGTAGACCTGGATCACTGTGATGTTGAATGGTTTGCCTTGGATTCGAACTGAGATCATTCTGTCATTTTGGGGATTGTATCCCAAGACTGCTTTTCCTACTCTCTTATTGATTATGAAGGCTACTCCATTTCTTCTGCGAGATTCTTGTCCACAGTAGTATACCTGATGGTCATCTGAATTAAATTCACCCATTCCTGTCCATTTTAGTTCACTGATTCCTAAAATGTCAATGTTCAGTCTTCTCATTTCTTGTTTAACCACGTCCAGCTTGCCTTGATTCATGGATCTGACGTTCCAGGTTCCTATGGAATAAAAATCTTTACAGCATCGGACTGTCTTTTCGCCACCAGTTACTTCCACAACTGAGCGTCCTTTCGGCTTTGGCCCAGCCGCTTCATTCATTCTGGCGCTACTCGTACTAGCCGTCTGCTCATCCCCAGTAGCATATTGGACACCTTCCGACCTGAGGGGCTCATCTTCCAGCGTCATATCGTTATGCCTATTGGAACTGTCCATAGAGTTTTCATGGCAAAGATACTGGAGTGGTTTGCCATTGCCTTCTCCAGTGGATCACCTTTTGTCAGAGCTCTCAGCTATGACCTGTCCGTCTTGGGTGGCCCTGCACGGCATAGCTCATAGCTTCACTGAACTACGCAAGCCCCCTTGCCACAACAAGGCAGCGATCCTTGAAGGGGGAAAGGGCCGTTTTAATTAACTTAATATCACATTCCATTTTCCAGCTCACCCCAGCATACGAGACACCTGCAGATCTTTACAAGAAACCAAGCAAAAGGGAGGATCCCCTGATGGGGCATGAAGGGGACAAGGAAGAAAAAAGAAAATCAGTTTTGAACTTCACTTTACAAAGTTCTGCAGATATCTCCAACTTCACTTTTCAGAGAAAAGACACCCCCACACCCCCTCAGAAAAGCAGGTGGTTGACACACACCCCTTTGAAAAAAACCACTATATAAGCCATGTAATTTTGAGGATCTGGAATAAATTTAATATCATAAGTTAACCCTTTCCCCCTCTTTGCTGATTCTCATCTAAAGAAAGCTTCTTGTGTGGAAGCCCATAACTGTATTCTAGAATAAACTCTAATTTTATATTTATTTCAGACCCCTCCTCCTTTTTAACCCTGTGATGAGGACCTAAAGATTCTCAGACCTTTAAAAGACTGCCATAATCCTGTGGGAAAGAACTTATTTGCGGAAGCAGGCCAGCACCGGGGAGGGCAGACCCAAGACGCTTAACAGAGATATTTTTACTTCCCAGCAGCAATGTAACATCAGTCTGTCTGTCTGTCTGTCTGTCTGTCTGTCTGTCTGTCTGTCTGTCTACCTACCTACCATCTATCATCGACCTACCTATTGAATTTGTATATAACAAAAAATAATTTTGTTGTTATGTGCGAAGTCGTGTCCGACCCATCGCGACCCCATGGACAATGATCCTCCAGGCCTTCCTGTCCTCTACCATTCTCCGGAGTCCACAAAAAATAATATATCCAACTCTAAAACCACATACAATATACTTAACAATAATCCTAAAACAATTCCCCAACCCTCTGCTACTTGTTCTCACAAAAGAAGGCCAGCAACTTAAGGGCTGGTCCCCCTATCCCTGAGTCAGCGAGGCAGTGGACCAAGAGCTCATGACAGATCACATCAAATGTGGCTGATGGATCTAAGAGCATGAGAATGGCTGACCCACCTTGATCCAGTTGGCACCAAAGATCATCCTCATCCGACCGGCATGGTCTCCACCCCGTGGCCAGGACAGGAGCCAGACTAATATGGATTCTGGGCTGAAGTTTCCTCCAAAAATGCCAGGAGCTGGTCCACCGTGGCCCTCTCAACTACCTTGCCCAAGAATGCAAAATGTGATCCCAGGCAGTAGATGGCAAATCAGAAGACGGCTGCTGAGGGAACTGTCCCGAAGAAAGGGAGAGGCTCACAGTAACCCTCAGGGGATCACCTATCTGCTGGCGTTCATTGGGCATTCATAGTATATGTCATATACATGATCTCAATAGTCCCCTTAAAATCCCTGCAAGGTAAGCAAGTACTCACCCATTCTACCCTGCGAGAGAGTCTGCTTCCCCAAGGAAAGTTTCTGTGGAGAGTTGTTCATGGAGTTCACAGCATGGGGCAATGAAATTCTCTGGCAGGCTATGTTGAACTAAATAGACCATCGTTGTTGTTAGATGCGAAGTTGTGTCCGACCCATCGTGACTCCAGGCCTTCCTGTCCTCTACCATTCCCCGGAGTCCATTTAATTTTGCACCGACTGCTTCAGTGACTCCATCCAGCCACCTCGTTCTCTGTCGTCCCCTTCTTCTTTTGCCCTCGATCGCTCCCAGCATTAGGCTCTTCTCCAGGGAGTCCTTCCTTCTCATGAGGTGGCCAAAGTATTTGAGTTTCATCTTCAGGATCTGGCCTTCTAAAGAGCAGGCAGGGCTGATCTCCTCTAGGACTGACCGGTTTGTTCGCCTTGCAGTCCAAGGGACTCGCAAGAGTCTTCTCCAGCACCAGAGTTCAAAAGCCTCAATTCTTTGACGCTCGGCCTTCCTTATGGTCCAACTTTCGCAGCCATACATTGCAACTGGGAATACCATAGCCTTGACTAAACGCACTTTTGTTGGCAGGGTGATGTCTCTGCTTTTTAGGATGCTGTCTACATTTGCCATAGCTTTCCTCCCCCTCTGGCATTGCTATTATTAATACTTTCATGTGAAAGGAGACTTGTACAGTCGCCTTTAAATTAGGATCCACAGAACGACCCCAAATGCCGCAGGGCTTCTCCGGAGCAGCATCAAGTGTCTTGTCATTTATTTATGAGATTTGCATACTGCCCTTCCTGCTTTTTTGATCAGGTTCTGGGCAGCTCACAAGCTTCAAATTACAACATTACTATTACAAATTAAAGCATTCCAATTAAAACATTGAGAAGGAATGGCGTGTAGTCAGCTGGACAACCAGAGGCGAAAGACAGAGGGGGTCAGAGGGGGTCAACTGGAAGTGGTAGCTAGGGTGAATTTATCTTGGACCACAAATAATAATAATAATAATAATAATAATAATAATAATAATAATAATAATAATAATAATAATAATAATAATAATAATAATAATAATAATAATAATAATAATAATAATAATTTTTATTATTTTTATTATTAGGATTTATAGCCCACCACTCCCCTAAGGCTCGTGGCAGGTAACAGCATATAACCCCCCCCCCGATAAAAACCCCTAATGCATAAAAACCATCCTAATACATAAACACATCAACCAACCCAACACAGCGACATTACCCAAGGAGGAGACCAGGGCTAGCCTGAAAGGACTGCAGAAGAGGGGGACCTGATCTCACCAGGTGGTGCCGGCCTCAGCCATAAGCCTGGTGGAAGAGCTCCGTTTTGCAGGCCCTGCGGAAAGCTGGTAAATCCCGTAGGGCCCGCAGCTCTTCCGGGACTCATTCCACCAGGTAGAGGCCAGGACCAAAAAGGCCCTGGCCCTGGTCGAGGCCAGACGTGCTTCCCTAGGGCCAGGAACCACCAACAAGTTTGCCCCGCAGAGCGTAAGGCATAGGGTGTCAGAAGGTCTCTTAAGTATGTGGGTCCCAGACCGCAGAGGGCCTTAAAGGTTAAAACTAAAACCTTGAACCTGATCCGGCTAGCAATTGGTAACTAATGCAGCTGCCTCAGCACTGGCTAGATGTGGGTCCTCCAAGATGTTCCTGTGAGGACACTAGCAGCTGCATTTTGCACCAGCTGCAATTTCTGGATAAGGCACAAGGGTAGGGCCGCATAGAAGGAGTTACAGAAATCTATCCTGGAGGAGACCGTCACATGGATCACGGTGGCCAGGTTGTCAGGAGACAGGTAGGGCGCTAGTAGCCAGGCCTGGCGAAGATAGGAGAAAGCCTGGCCCGCTACCTTCTTGACCTGGGCCTCCAGTGTTAATGAGGCATCCAAGGTCACCCCCAAATTCCTGGCTTGGGACGTGATGGTGAGTTGCATCCCGGCCAAGGTGGGCAGGTGCGCTTCCTGATCTGCTCCCTTCCCCCCAAACCACAGGACCTCCGTCCTGGCAGGGCTGAGTTTCAGATGACTCTGCTCGAGCCATCCAGCTACGGCTTCCAAACATCAGGCAAATGAATCCAGGGGGGAGTCCGGGCGGCCGTCCATCAGGAGATATAGCTGGGTGTCATCAGCGTACTGATGGCAACCCAAGCCATAACTCCTGACCAGCTGGGCCAGAGTGTGCATAAAGATGTTAAAAAGTGTGCGGGAGAGCACCGAGCCCTGTGGAACTCCACAGGGGAGCCCAAACGAGCTCGATAGCTCATCCCCCAACGCCACCCTCTGGGTCCGGTTTAGGAGGAAGGAGCGTATCCAGCGTAATGCCCCTTATCCCCGTCCCGGCAAGGCGGCATGCTAGTAGCTCATGGTCGACCACATCAAATGCGGCCAACAGATCTGACAGAACTAACACAGCAGCGCTGCCTCGATCCAGTTGGCGACAGAGATTGTCCGTCAGGGTGACCAGGACTGTCTCCACCCTGTGGCCAGGACGGAAGCCAGACTGGTATGGATCAAGCGCTGAAGTTTCCTCCAGGAATGCCAGGAGCTGGTCCTCTACGGCTCTTTCAATCACCTTTCCCAGGAACGCTAAATGCACAACTGGGCGGTAACTGGACGGATCTCGCAGATCCAGTGATGGTTTTTTGAGGAACGGGCGAACCACTGCCTCCTTTAGCAGCTCCGGAAACTCCCCCGATTGGAGGGAGCAGTTAACAATGTCACAGAGCTGCTCTCCTACCCCTGGTCCTCCACCCTTGAGGAGCCAGGAAGGGCAGGGATCCAGAGGACAAGTGATCACCCGCACCTACCCCAGCAACCTGTCCACTTTGGGTAAAGAGAGCCATCTGAAGTCATCAAACACCACCTCCAAGGTCGGCCAACAGGCCTCCAGTTCATTTGCTGTATCAAGCGTGACAGGGAGCTCACGGTGGAGTGACAAGACTTTATCCACAAAAAAGCTCGTTAATGCCTCACAGCCAAATTCCAATCTGCTACTGTTTTGGTGCCCATCCTCCAGGGAGGTCAAAGATCGAACTACCCTAAACAAATGGGCTGGGCGAGAGCTTGCGGATGCAATTTCCGCAGCAAAAAACTCTCTTTTTGCCGCTTTCACTGCCACCTCATAGGCCCTCATAAGCGTGCAACGAGATGCTCTTGCAGCTTCGTCACAAGACTTCTGCCACATTCTCTCTAGTCGTCTCAATTCCCTCTTCTTCTCTATTGGCAGGTTCCCCTTTTGGGAACACAACTCCCTCCTGGGAGTATAACAAGAGGGTGGTCACAGATCATTATGGGCTTTAAAAGTTGCCACCCAAAACTTGAACTGGTTCCAGTGCTGCACTGGCAGCCAATGTTGTTAACAGAGCTCAGGAGAGATTTGTGCATAATGAGATATTTTTGTTAGTAACATTTTCGCTGCATCTGGACTATTGGAGCTTCTGGAACTGGGCCAAGGGTGGCCCTGCGCAGAGTCGGTTGCAGTAGTCAAGCCATTCTGTAGGTCATGGTAGCTAGGGAACAGAAGTAGCCAATTGTTTAATCCCACTAAGCTGTAAAAAAGCCCCGGAGAAGTAGGGATATACCCTCAGTTCTTGAAGTGGGGCTCCCTGACCATAGGATGGTTGCTCTCTTTCTACCTTCTGCCCTATGGGCCTCCAACCAGCTCCCTCCTTCCTGCACAGAATAGCACAAATGACCAGCCTCTCCCCATGCCTGGCGAATGCCTGGCTCATTTGGCTGTACCTCCTTGCCTGGCACAGAAGAGATCTGAGACGCACAGTTGTTTTCATTTACCTTGTCACATTCTAACAGAAATCTGAAAGCTCCACATGAAAAGGGTTTCACGAAGAGTGTGGCAACCCTTTCTAATTACCGGCCCCCAATTAGGACCTGGTTTGATCTTAAGCGGGAACTGGCAGAAGGAAATGCCAGTGGCTGCGTCTGGGCCTGGCTGCGTCACGTAGCGATCAGTGGCAGGCTCAGTCTCGACATCAGGGGCTGCCGGGTGCCTCATCCCACGAGGCTGACTTCCACGCCCTTTCATCATCATTGCCTTTTGCTTTGTGAACAAGCGGAATGTGCCAGAGAAGCTGTCTTCTCGTATTGTCACCCTCCCGTCTTCCTCCCTGAACCATCCCAATGTCCGTGTAAATGTTTCCTCCCAGAGGCCTTCAATTATCACTGAGGGAAAATCTGACTGCCTTACACTGGGGGATTGTTTGCCACCAAATTCTACAACTGGCCTGCCACAGGTGGGCCATGGATAGGATATCTAGGCTGAAGTCACTCCGAGGGTGGCAGATTACTATTCAGGTCCAGTCCAAGGGGGTGGCCTAAAAGCCTTTCATGTTTGTTTGTTTGTTTGCTTGATTTCTATACAGCCCTTCCATATGGCTTATTTATTATGTAATAAATAAAAATAAAATAAATAGTGTGGTTGGACAAGGATCGGAGTCTACTGTCTTCCACTCCAGGGTGTAAACTGCACTGAGCTTTTATTCCAAACCCAGGTCGATTCAGTCCCTGCCCTCTACACAGAATGCGATTTCCGTTTGGATTTTGGGCGATTTAAATTTTCCTTCTGCAGCAAGAAGGATTGATCCGGAGTGTCCCTACCTTTATTCTGCAATATCTTAGAGTGCTTTTAATGCTCAATGTATTTTAAAATCGCATTGTTTTGAAGCTGGGCTCTCCTCCATGGTAGAGGATCAATGATTGGCCACAGGTGGTCATGGAACAAACTTGCCTTAAAGGAGAAGCCCCTAATTTCTCTCAACTTCTGTCAGTCTTGGATTTTTTTTGTGCCTTCTTCGTCCCCCCCCCCCCGCTTCAAGAAAAGAAAGGATTGTTTCCTCCCTCCTCTGATTTCTTGGATCCTCTCCCCCCCTTCAAGAAAACAAAGAAAGAGTCTACATTTGCCTCCCCACCCTCTTCTGAGCCTCCCTAACCACGTGCAGAAGACTTTCCAGTTTCAATGGGGAGGGGGGAGAGGAAGACCCGAGTTCAAAGCGATCTGAATTCAACAGGATTGACAATGGAATAAACAAAGTAAGTGCGGACTCTGCCCAGGTTGCCCTCAATCACAAGCCAGCCTTACAGGGGACTTCATTTGAGGTGGGAAAAGAACCTGTTCTGGCTGGCGGGAAAGTGAGAGCCAGTGTGGGGTAGTGGTTAGGACTGGGATCCAAGCGACTCAGGAGCACAGGCCTACTTCTGACTCGGAAACTTGTGGGTGACCTTGGGTGAATCGCACACTCTCAGCCTAAGCTACCTCACAGGACTCTAGGGAGGAACACGCTTAGTGGGTCAATCAGGATGCTGATTGGGCCATCCCCTAGAGCGCCTGCCCCCATAATGTGGCCAGCCTCCCCGGCAGACACAGCCTGGCCACCAAGGGGAGCTTCCCAGTCAGCAGAGGGCAGAGCTAGCAGTCAGCTCCTGAGACAGCACTTCTCCCAGCTCCAAGTGCTGCTCACGCCACCCACAGCTATGGCCCCTTCGAGGGGGTGGACCCGCGGTGCGCTGGTCTGGCCACTGCTTGGCCTGCCCAAGACCAAACCCCAACATGGCCACCCTGCCCACACGCCCTCAGTCCCCTGCCCTCCAGGACGACCGGTTCCACCACCACATGCGCAGCCCGAAGGTAGGCTGGCTGCAGCTGCATTGAGGGGCCCACTTCTAGCGCTGTTGCATACCTAGCTGCAACAGGCTTTCTGGCTATTGTTTTCTAGGAAATAGTGCAGCTGCTCTTGAGTGAACTCGTTGACTGGGGTGCTCCAAGAGTTGCCTACTGGCCCTCTAAGGGGCAGGGAACTTGGGGAGGGGAGGGGCTTCAGGTGCCATAGCTACCTTCTGCTTTATCCCCTGAAAGCAACTTTTCTGAAGAGTGGCTCCTATTGAAGCAAAGCTCCTTGTGTTGCATTGCAAAGCAGAACTTTCCATCTCCCTTTCTGCATCTTTGAACGAGGTTTTTATATTAGTTGAGGGCAGCCAGATATGGGCCTGACAGGACTCCTGTTCCAGAAGAGCCTTAAAGTTCGATGTTCCATGAAGGAACACGCCCCACTCTCTGCCCGACATGGTTGTCCACAGGCCATATATCTTTACGGCTTGGCCTCTGTTCTGTTCCATGATATGCAAAATGAGCCTGTGATCATTTAATAAGCTGTTCACTTGAGAGCTCTCTTGGGATTGCGTTTGAAGTGAAGAAGCTTCACTTCACTGGGGAAGAGAAGCCTGTGTGCCGCCCCCACCCCCACCCCCACCCCCACCCCCACCCCCACCCCCACCCCCACCCCCACCCCCAGTGCAAATGAAGTCTTACTTGGAGTCCTGGAATCAGCAGAAAACTGGAATATCCGGCATCTTCTCCTCCTCAAGACGGGATACATTTATAGTAACTATAACTCTTTAAAATGATTTCCGTGGCCTTTCTATATGAGCCTAAGGTGTTTCTTGCTGCCCGTTCTCTCAGGGACGGAGCCTCACAATATCACACCAGGGAACCTCAGTGTTGTGATTCAGCCTTATATAAATCAATCAATCAATACCTTTAATGGCATATAAAATATGCAAAGCTTTACATAAGTCACAGTTGAGGCCTATTAAGGCAAGCAATGGCAGCTGCAAAGACAGAGTGGAAGAAACCTCAGATTATCTTTCCATATCCATCCCCCAGCACAGATATATTGTGATGTTTCAACAGATTAGTTGAACCCAGCAAAATTGGGATTTTCCCTGGCCACTTTAGACCTTGTCTGTCATTTAAGGACCCTGCCGCTTCCTCCTGCTGATACCCCTCAGATCTGACCCCCTCAGTCCTTTTGAAAGCCTATGTACAGTGCAGATCCTGAGGATGAATCTGAAAAGAATAACTGGTCTGCAAGACTAGCAAGCCTCTTCCAACTCATAGCAACCCTATAAATCAATGTCTTCCAAACCAAGGGGTTGAAATTAATTCTAAAGAATTTTTGGCTAAACCTCCGGAAGAAGTTCCTGATAGTTATAGCAGTTCCTTAGTGCAACAGGCTTCCTCAGGAGGTCGTGGATTCTCCTTCCTTGGCAGTTTTTAAGCAGAGGCTAGATGGTCATCTGACAAGAGTGCTGATTTTATGAACTTAGGCAGATGGGGAGTGGGTGGGCAGGAAGGGAAGGCCAGTGTTGGTCTCTTGTGGCTCTTCCTTGCATCCCCAAGGGATTGCTGATCACCCCTGTGGGATGGTGGGTGAATTCCCTGCTTTCAACTTTTCCTAGCATGATTGTCTTTTCCATTGACTCTTGTCTTCTCATAATGAGACCCAAATATGATAGCCCCAGCTCAGCTTATAGGCAGAATCAGGCTTAATTTGGTCGAGAGCCCAATTGTCTTTTTGGTGATCCAGGGCATCCATAAAATTTCTTCCAACACCACATTTCACAGGAATCTACTGCCAGCTTTCTTCATTGTCCAATTTTCACACATGTATGCAATAATGAGGAATGCTGTGGCATGAATTAGTTTGATCTTGTTTGCCGGCAATGCTTCCTTAATCTTAAGGGACTTTTCAACTTGGCTTTTCTTGGCTGCCCTCCCCAGTTTCAATCTCCTCCTGATTTCTTGGGTGGAGTCTCCTTTTTGGTTGTTGATGGAGCTAAGGAATGCCAAGGTCAATCATACCAATAATGCTAGGAGAAGTTGGAGAAAGTAGGAAAAGAGTGCTCACTGGAATGCATAAAGCACTTACATTCCCTCAGCTCCAAGGCTCGCCTATTTCTTGTTCCGGGAGAATACTTCATCAAAGCAATTTGAACCATTTCCAGCTGCAGACAGCTGAGCAGCCTTTTAGTACTGATAATCCAACACAGCCATTGATGAAGATATCGGATCCACTGGTAACCCAAATTAGATATTAAAGAATTCATTTTGGGAATTTAGGGATGTGAGAAGGGTCATAATGGGATCTCCAGCAGTTTATTCAATAAACGAGGCTGAGATCATAGAATCATAGAGTTGGAAGGGGCCATACAGGCCATCTAGTCCAACCCCCTGCTCAATGCAGGATCAGCCCTAAGCATCCTAAAGCATCCAAGAAAAGTGTGTATCCAACCTTTGCTTGAAGACTGCCAGTGAGGGGGAGTTCACCACCTCCTTAGGCAGCCTATTCCACTGCTGAACTACTCTGACTGTGAAAATTTTTTTCCTGATATCTACCCTATATCATTGTACTTGAAGTTTCAACCCATTACTGCGTGTCCTTTCCTCTGCAGCCAACGGGAACAGCATCTTGCCCTCCTCCAAATGACAACCTTTCAAATACTTAAAAAGGGCTATCATGTCCCCTCTCAACCTCCTTTTCTCCAGGCTGAACATTCCCAAGTCCCTCAACCTATCTTCATAGGGCTTGGTCCCTTGGCCCCAGATCATCTTCGTCGCTCTCCTCTGTACCCTTTCAATTTTATCTACGTCCTTCTTGAAGTGAGGCCTCCAGAACTGCACACAGTACTCCAGGTGTGGTCTGACCAGTGCCGTATACAATGGGACTATGACATCTTGTGATTTTGATTTTGAAACAGCATCCTGCCCTCCTCCAAGTGACAACCTTTCAAATACTTAACCTCTCAACCTCCTTTTCTCCAGGCTGAATAAATGAAAGTGTTTTTTTATAAAGGGAAATGTAAGGCAATTCACAAACAAACATACAAAATCAAAACATCACATGTACAAGATTAGAAAAACAGCGTTTTAGTCTTTTAGGGGTAGTCTTTTATGAAGAGACGTCGCCGTTGCCTGAGCCCCTGCTCCACTTGGTTTCCCACCGCTGCCCCTGACTTCCCACCACCATCTGGGGGGTGCTTCCAGCAGCAGCTGCCCAGTGCCAGCCCGAGCGGGAGCCCCAGCCATGGCGGCTGATGGAGAGCCCCAAAGGTGAGCCGGCGGCAGAGTGGCAGGGCAGCCCCCGAGGCAGCAGCCAGGGAAGAGGACGAGGAGGAGCCGCGGCCCGGTATGACTGGTCCCCGGACCGGGGGTTGGGCAGCACTGCACTAGGGTGTACACTGCACGGAGCTTTTATTCCAACCCCAGGTTGATTCAGTCCCTGCCCTCTACACAGAATGTGATTTCCATTTGGATTTGGGGCGATTTAAATTTTCCTTCTGCAGAAAGAAGGATTGATCCTTTATTGTGCGATATCTTGGAGTGCTTTTAATGCTCAATATATTTTAAAATCGCATTGTTTTGAATCTGGGCTCTCCTCCGTGGTAGGGAACCCATGATTGGCTACAGGTGGTCATGTGATAATCCTGCCTTAAAAGAGAAACCCCTAATTTCTCTCAACTTCTGCCTTCTTCGCCCCCCCCCCCTTCAAGAAAAGAAAGGGTTTTTTCCTCCCTCCTCTGACTTCTTGGATCCTCTCCGCCCTTCAAGAAAACAAAGAAAGAGTCTCCATTTGCCTCCCCCCCCTCTTCTGAGCCTCCCTAACCACGTGCAGAAGACTTTCCTGTTTCAATGGGGGGGGGGGGAGAGGAAGACCCGAGTTCAAAGCGATCTGAATTCAACAGGATTGACAATGGAATAAAGAAAGTGAGTGCAGACTCTGCCCTGGACTGACCGGTTTGTTCGCTTTGCAGTCCAAGGGAAGCCGAAAGTATATAGTGACTGTCTTGACATGAAGAAATCCATGTTCTTGCACTCGAAAGCTCACACCGCAAATAAAGCTTTGTTGGTCTTAAAGGTGCTACTGGTTTTATTGTGCTACTTCAGACCAACACGGCTACTCATTTGAATCTATAGTTGCTAATAGTTTATGCTCCGAGAAGCATTTCATTAAATGCTTCTATGTCTGCTTCTAAGTCTGCAGGATCCAGGAAGGGCAAGAGTCCCTCAAAATGTCTGTGTGCTCAGCAGCTTGAGCTGATATTGCCTCTTAAGTCACTTGAGTTTTTGCAAGACATGATTACAAGAAGAGAGTGCTGGAGAAAATGTGTGCATCTGGAAGAAGCCAAAGCAGCATGTAGGCCAAAGATCAAGGACAAAGATCAAAGATGCAATTTAATAAAGATAAGTGTAAAGTCCTGCATCTGAGTCAGATAAATGAAAAGCATGCCTACTGGATGGGGGATACGCTTCTAGGTAACACTGTGTGTGAACAAGACCTTGGGGTACTTGTGGATTGTAAACTAAACATGACCAGGCAGTGCGATGCAGCGGTAAAAAAGGCAAATGCCATTTTGGGCTGTATCAACAGGGACATCACATCAAAATCACAAGATGTCATAGTCCCATTGTATACGGCACTGGTCAGACCACACCTGGAGTAATTTGTGCAGTTCTGGACGCCTCACTTCAAGAAGGATGTAGATAAAATTGAAAGGATACAGAGGAGAGCGACGAAGATGATCTGGGGCCAAGGGACCAAGCCCTATGAAGATAGGTTGAGGGACTTGGGTTCAGCCTGGAGAAAAGGAGGTTGAGAGGGGACATGATAGCCCTCTTTAAGTATTTGAAAGGTTGTCATTTGGAGTAGGGCAGGATGCTATTCTTGGATGCTTTAGGATGGTTAGGGTTAATCCTGTGTTGAGCAGGGGGTTGGACTAGATGGCCTGTATGGCCTCTTCCAACTCTATGATTCTATGATTCTATGATTCTATGACACTGAAATAAACAGCCCTGTGCCTTCTCCATATCATGAGGTGATACCTGCTTAAACCTCTCATGGTTCTAGAAGACGCTGCCCCCAGCAGATGAAAGGGTGAGAGGAAAGGTCTGTCCTGCCATGGCAACCTAAAAAAGGAGAAGGATCTTGAAGCACTTTTGGAAGGAATGCAGATGCTAAAGTTCTCCAGTCAGGTAACTAAATATGTTTGTGTGTATCTGCATGAGGGGACCTCCCCATTTTCTGTTGAACATCATGCAGGCTACATTGGCACCAAACTCTCCCTTGACAACTAACCTCTTTTCCTTGTGTGTGTGTGTACAGTTGTAGGCACCATGCAGATCCTCTTCTGCCTTCTTCTGGACCAGCTGCCAACCTCCAGGTGAGGCCTGGAGAAAATGGCTGCTTTAAAGGGTGGATCTATGGCACTAGATCCTACTGGTTGCCTTTCCCAGTTTCCACCCTCCCCACAAATCCCCAGGGATCCCACAACCTCGAGTTGGGAACCTGTAGGCCTGAGGTGGTGATCCTGCTCTCCTTCAGTCCCCTGTAAGCTGCCCCTGGTCCCCTGGCAAGCTCACGGCAATGCAGAGTTGCTATTCACAGAACTGCATCAGAAGTTCAAGAAGAAAAGAGAAAAGATTGAGGGAGAAAATGCAGAAGACTCTGTGTGTGTGTGTAATACGCTTTAAGCATGCGAACAACACTACTAAATAAACTGGTGAACCTGAATGTTCAGATATCCACCATCATACCTGAGAAAATGTCAGTGCATCCCAGAAATTCCATTCTTTTTAGTGGAGGCATTTCCTAGATGCTCAAATTCAGTGTTAATTACCCATCATTTACAATTCTTCTGCTCGGAAATGTTTAGACCACGAGGAAGAATTAGTTCCGTGTGGGAAGCTGCAGGGCATGAAAATCCAATTGCCGAGGCCAGCCAAGGAATCTAATAGTGACTCAGAGAGATGGTTCCTGTGAAGGTGGCCAGAGAGGTCTGACCAGGCGGGTGACCAGGCAGGGCATGCAAGTGATGCTGCTCGATGATGTATATGATGCACCTGGGCGGATATCACCTCTATGGGGTGCAGCCTCCCAGGGCTATGAGTCCCCTAGAGAGGAAGTTGTGCCACAGGGACCAAAGCCCTTCTCTTGGGCGTACCTGCCCTACAAGGGGGCAGATTTTCCAGTTTTCACTTGCAGTTTACACCGCTGTTTTTTTGCAGTTTTTACCTGGATATCATGGATATGGCTACAGATATAGGTGGAGAGTTATGCCTCAAGACAAAGCTTAAAATGAAAGCAGAGATTCTCTAACAGTATTTACTGACTTACTTCAGGGGAGTGCCTGTGGCTCAGTGGAAGAGCCTCTTTGTGGCATGCAGAAGGTCCCCGGTCCAACCCCCCGCAGCATCTCCTGTTGAAAAAGGGCCAGGCAGTTGGTGATGGACCTTTCTCCACCTGGGACCCATTGACAGTCTAAGCAGACATTGATGGACCAACGGCCTGATCCAGAATGAGACAGCATGCTTCTGCATGCCTATCTCTGAATCAGACATGATCAGGATGAAGCTCCCCCCCCTTTTTTTCTTTTTCTAATTCTTTGTCCCAGGAGCCTTTGGTGTGACCTGAAATCTTCGCAGCACAAGGTAAGCTTGCAATGTTCCTTTTCATGCCATTTTAGGGGAGTGACAAGCAGCAGATGTTGGGATCTCCCCCCATGCCCTGGAACATCCTGGTCTCCCCTCTCTTGTGAAGGTTCAAGGGGGTGGCAGGTTACAGTGGATGAGTAATAGGATTGTGAGCGTGCTGCATTGTGCGGGGGTTGGACTAGATGACTCAGGAGGTCCCTTCCGAATCTGTTATTCCTCTCTGTTTCCATAATTAATACATCAGGTTGGTGAGAGCCAGTTTGGTGTAGTGGTTAGGGGTGCAGACTTCTAATCTGGCATGCCAGGTTCAATTCTGCATTCCCCCACATGCAGCCAGCTGGGTGACCTTGGGCTCGCCACGGCACTGATAAAACTGTTCTGACCGGGCAGTGATATCAGGGCTCTCTCAGCCTCACCCACCCCACAGGGTGTCGGTTGTGGGGAGAGGAATGGGAAGGCGACTGTAAGCCGCTTTGAGCCTCCCTCGGGTAGGGAAAAGCGGCATGTAAGAACCAAGTCTTCTTCTTCTTCATCATCATGAAATAATACAAAGTCAATGTCAATGTGGCAGTAACAACAAGGCCTTTCCTTGAGAGTACCCATACATCTGGTCACAAAGGGAATGTATTTAATGCCGAGGAAGAATCATAGTTGTTGCTTTGTTCAAGCAGCTTCACCTGCACAGCCTCAGTCCTTATAGCAGCCTTAAAATCACAGAATCCTAGAGTTGGAAGGGGCCTCATGGGCCATCTAGTCCAGCCCCCTGCACTAGGCAGGACACTTGACATGTTTGTTGTGGATAGGGCGGGGCTTGCATAAGACCCCCTTGTGAGTTTATCGCAGGTTGTGCATGGGCTCATGCACAACCCCTGGCGCACTTTCCTAGCCACAGTCCTGGGCAAGCTGCTCTGCCACCAAAGGCATGGTCCTTCTGTGCTACCTCAAAGGCTGACAGGCCCGCACTGCAGTCCCCAAGATGGGCAGGGGCATTCCCCTGCGGCTGCTTGTCTCCCAAGCTTTTCTGCTGGCCATGCTAATGCTCGCCCCTCCCCACTTGCATTAAGAACAAGAAGGTGACTGAAATGTGTGGTGCAAGGGAGCCCCTGGGAAACGGCCCAGGCTTCTAGAAGGATTCATTGACAGTGGGCAGGTCAGATCTTGGGCTCTTGAAACCTTCAGCAGGGGAGAGGGAGGCATCCCCTTGGCGCACGCTTTGCATTTCCCACTCCTCAGCAGCATGGGGCACTGTTCAAAAGGTGGCTCCCGACAGAGAACAGCTTCAAAGCTTTCTGGGTCCCTCCCACTGTGTCCTCCTGGTTCAGCTCCATCCTCCATGTTTAAAGGCCTTTCATCATTCATCTCACCCCCTCCCCCAAGCCCCACATTCCCTTTGTCACTCCCACCCCCTGCCCAACTGCAGCCCAATAAGAACCAGCTGTCAACTCAAGCTGGCTGTCCTGAAGGAAACAAACAACACCTTGGAAATCATTCTCCCCCCCCCCCCCACCCCCAGGCCCCAGGAGCCAGAAGGCGAGGGCTCTTGTTTAGAGAACGGCCATGCTGAAGGGAAGGGAAGAGAGGGGTCCGCTGGATATCCTGCCTGATGACGCTTGTCAGGCCAGCACTGTTGCTGCATTCTCTGAACCAATTTAAAAATAAACAACCGCCCCCCCCCCCAATTCGCTCATCACAACAGGCCTGTTTCTGTGCCACGGATTCCTTTCCATTGGCTCTGGCACCGTGGCCTCCTCTCATGTGGTTGGCTCCCCCTTCTCACTCAAGGACAGCCCTACAACTGTGTGGCTGAGTCAAGGGATTCTGTGTTGTTTACCAGCTCAACAAACAACCTCATTGCTCAGTGGGGTGGCTTGTCATCATGTCCTCTCAAAAGCTGACTGGATATTGCTCATGTTTTTGTGCAACCTCTAAACACAGGTGGCTTGGAAGGCCACCTGATCCACACACCGTTAGTGGCCAGACCCCTCCTCACTTTGAGGGGAAGTTTCACCATGCACACCTCACCTTCACATTGCTTTGCAATCACCTTGCCAGGATGAAATGCTTCCAAACTGACCCAATTGCACTGTCTGCTCCCAGGCAAGAGGAAAACTGGGCGTGCCTCCTGTCCCTTGCCGTGCTTCCAGGAGCTGCCTGTGGGCTTGTCCACTGTGAGGCTGCAGGGAGCTGCGAGCCGCTGGCTCTTTCTCCCCATGACAAAATAGCTATGCATCTCTGCAGGACAATCAGGCTCCAGATGCTGCTGCTGACGTCAGTAATGCTGAAAGCGTCTTCCTTCCCTTTGCCTGTAAATAATGCAGTGATGGAAATCCCTAGCAACCTGCCGGACCCAGTCAGCATCCTGCCCCACAGCCTAGGGGTCGTCAAAGAGCCCTTGCGCCCTTTTAGGCGTTCCTGAGTAACTCACTGAGGATCCAACCAGGGTCATCTCAGGTGTTGCTCATGCTCCGGGAAGCCTCCTTAGATCCACCTGAAGTTTTGTCTCAGACTGGACAGGGCTGCCCCCTCTACACAGCATCACTCTCTGCCTTGTCTTAGGGGATCGAGAGGATAGAGACTATGGATCCAGATTTACGGAATACCAGTTGGATGGCAGGCCCTGATGCCGGTTGAGGCCAGGCAAACTTCTCGGGGGCCAGGGATCTTTGCTCTGAACCCGCAGCCGCCAGGGTCCTCGCAGCAACACCTCAGAGGTCCCACATCTATGTCATCCTCCAGCAGCTGTCCTGGCTTCCAGTTGAATTCCAGTGGCCACAAGGGCACTTAAGCTTCTGGTTATCACCTTTAAGGCCATACGCCGTCTGGGCCCAGTATACCTGAAGGATCGCCTCTCTGCCTACACTCCCTAAAGAGCCTTATGCTTCAGCACCTCCAACTTTCTGGTGATCCCTGGCCCCAAGGAAATCCACTTGACCTCAACCAGGGCCAAAGCTTTCTCCATGGTGGCCCTCACCTGGTGGAATGAGCTCACAGAGGAGCCTGTCAAAGACCTGGGAATGGGCTTCGGACAAACACTGCCAAATTGGGCTCTTCCAGACACACACAGGGGTCCCCGGTGAAGACAGCAAACAGTTTGCTTTAGGGTTTTTTCCCCCTCTCTTTCCTATTTTTCTCTTTTTTCCCTCCGTCTTCTCCCTCTCCCTCCGTCCTCTTTTCCAAAGTTTTGTGCCTTTGGGTTTTTGTGGGTGGGAGCTGGGGGGGGGGGGTTGGGGAATTGTGTTTGCTGTTTTTATTGTGTTAACTGTTTGCTGTTTGGTTTTCTTTAAAAGTATTTTGGGGTGGGGGTTGGGGCTTGTATTTTGAAGTTGTACTGTTTCTGGTTGTTTTTTGGGGAGTTGTTTGATTGTTTTGGTTTTTTATCCCCAGGTTTTCTCACTTGCCACCCTTGGGCTTCGTGCCTTGGGTGGCTGTTGGTTGTTTGGTAGTTGTAGGTGTTTTTTGGTGGGGGGCTAGTTTTAGTTGGTGGGGTTGTGTTTGTTCTTAGGTTGGTTTATCTGTTTGGGCCTTGCAGGGCCAGTTTTTCTTGGTAGCCACCTTTGGGGGAGTGCCCTTGGTGGCTGCTGGTTGTTTGTTTGTTTAAGCTGTTTCTTTGGTTGGCCTAGGTAGAGTTAGCTCGTTTGGTTTGGCAGTCTGGGCCTTGCAGGGCCAGTTTTTCTCAGTTGCCACCTTTGGGGGAGTGCCCTGGGTGGCTGGCAGCTGGTTGGTGTTTTTTGGATTGTTTCCTGGGGGGAATTGCTGCGTTCTTCTTGGGGTGCCCAATTAGTGACCCTTTAAATAGGCAGTAAAATCCATAGTTTCAGAAAAAAATTTAAAGTGACTCTAATATTTTAGAATAGATAGTTTCGTTCCTAAGTAAGGATCAGGGGCTTAGAAGAGAGGATTATTACCCTGACCCAAATTAAGCAAGGGGAGGAGTTCATAGACCGGAGCTGTGCAACTTGGAATAAAGAGGATGCAACCAGTTTTGAAGAAGATAAGGGGATTGACCTCATTACGGAACCTCTGCAGACCAGAAAAAGACTCAACAGCGTAGAGCGATATGGTTCTTGGGAGCTTTGGAGCTCCAAAATAGATTTCAGGCACTTGTAGAGGAGGTGCAAGTGTCAACGAGGGAAGAGGTCCCAAAACAAAGTCTAAGACAAAGTGAAGAGGCCACGGGGATAGAAGGAAATGGTGGTGTTGAGAAGAAAAGAAAAAGGAGAGTACCGGTAATTGGAGACTCCCTGCTAAGAGGAATGGATCGCCATGTGGCTGGGCCCGACCCCCTAACCCGAGAGGTGTGTTGCTTGCCAGGGGCGAAAATTAAAGATGTTTCAGAACGGCTGCCCAAACTCCTCAAATCTACGGATCACTACCCATTTGTGATGGTCCATGTGGGAACGAATGACATGTCCCTGAATACCATCGCTCCTATTAAAAAAGACTATCAAGATCTGTGGAGGAAGCTCAAGCAAATGGGGGCACAAGTGGTATTCTCTTCAATCTTGTCTGTCAAGGGAAGAGGAATGCGTCGGGAGAGGAAGATAATGCAGATGAATCAGTGGCTGCGTAGTTGGTGCCGGCAGGAGAGATTTGGTTTCTGGGACCATGGGATATGCTTTCTTGAGGAAGGCCTACTAGCACCAGATGGACTGCACTTATCAAAACTGGGGAAGAATGTGTTTGGCAGGAACCTGGGGAGATTCATCAGGAGAGCTTTAAACTAAAGCCACAAGGGGAAGGAGACGATCAACATAGGGAGTGTAAGGAAGGAGACTGATCGGGGGCAGCCCAAGCAGGAAGGCCAGCTCATAGGGAACCAAAAGTAAAAGGATTCAGATACCTTTATACTGACGCCCAAAGCATGGGCAATAAGAAGGAAGAGCTAGAACTTCTCATGCTGATGGAAAGGTATAATCTAGTGGGCATCACAGAAACTTGGTGGAATGATTCTCAAGGCTGGAATGTAATAGTGGATGGATATGAACTGTTCAGAAAAAACAGAACAGAAGAAAGGCTGCAGAAAAAAGGACACGCAGTATTGGGTTTAAACTTCAAGTACAACGATATAGGCTAGATATCAGGAAAAACATTTTCACAGTCAGAGTAGTTCAGCAGTGGAATAGGCTGCCTAAGGAGGTGGTGAGCTCCCCCTCACTGGCAGTCTTCAAGCAAAGGTTGGATATACACTTTTCTTGGATGCTTTAGGATGCTTAGGGCTGATCCTGCGTTGAGCAGGGGGTTGGACTAGATGGCCTGTATGGCCCCTTCCAACTCTATGATTCTATGATTCTATGATTCATATGGATGTCATGTCATGCGCAGGATGCGTACATCTCGCTGACTGTGCATTGCTGGGACGTACGGGAGGTGCTGGGTGGGGTTGAGCTTGTTAGGCAGGGTGAGGGCTGCCGGGCAGGCTATTGCCATGCCTTGCTGCACATTGAGCCCTTCGATGTGCGGCACACGGCAGACAACATCGAGGGCACCATCCGTAGAATGGTAGATGGGTGGGTAGGGTGGGTAGGTAGTGGGACAGATGGTGCCCTCAACATGACCAAGGCGGTCAAGGACATGGGCCTGAAGCACATCTCCTGTGCGGCCCACCTCCTCCAAGGGAACCGGTTCATCCGCCAAAGCCATTGACTTCCAGTATCACATCGAGATGTGCCAGAAGATCGTGGCACATTTCTCTCACAGCTCATACGACGTCTCGAGGCTGGAGAAAAAGCAGGTCTTGATGGGCGTGCTGCAGCACTGCCTTATCCGAGACGTCAGCAAGCACTGGAACTCCACCCGCGCCATGCTTGAGCGCTTGGTGGAGCAGAGGAGAGCCTTAGACGCCCTTGTCCAGGAGACGAGGATGTTTATGCCTGGGGAGTGGCTCACCCACCGAGAGTGGGAGATCATTTCTCAGACCATGGAAGTTCTTGGGCCCTTCAAGACCTTCACGGAGATGCTCTTGTCTGACACGGCGAGTTTGGGTCTGGTCGTGCCCATGGTCCGCAAGGCCCATGTGGTACTGGCCCCCTTCCTGGACCCGGCTCGAGGACGTGCAGACGCTGTTCCAGCCGTGCGTGCGCTTGCGAGGAGGCTTCTGAGAGGGCTTGAGAGCCGCTTTGAGCCCCTCTGCAACTCAGTGACATACAGGCTCTCCGCCATGTGTGATCCGCGCATTAAGGGCAGCTTAGCAGAGAGGGAGAGGAGCCTTCCTGAATGGCGCGAGCTGATCATTCAGAGGCTTGCCTGGTGGAAGTCCAAGGAGGCTGAGGTGTCAGGCCAGGCAGGGGAGGAAGGAACCAGCATGTCCGCTGCTCCTCCCCCCCAGCCTCTGCTGGCACATCAGCCACTGCGGGCGACCCCAGCGAGAAGGCTGAGCAGGGCAACTTCTTGCTGGGGTTCCTCCAGCCCACTCCTTCTCTTGAGGGCAGCGGGTGCCCGAGGGAGGACAGTGCGTCTGGGATGGTGAGGGCTTACCTCGGTGAGCCCCAGGAGTCCGAGAACGCCTGTCCCTTGAGATACTGGGCCAGGATGGAGGCGGTCTGGCCAGCCCTCTCCCGCCTGGCCCGTGTCTACCTTTCGTGCCCGCCAACGAGCGTCCAGAGCGAGCGGGCATTTTCTCATGTGAGCAGCACCGTCTGCGAGTATCGCTCCCGCCTGGCGCCCGAAAGAGTCCAGCAATTGGTCTTCCTCAAGGTCAACTTGCCGGCTCTTGGCCATCCAGAACTATTCTTGGAGGAGGACTGCGGTGAGCACAGAATTGCTGTGACTGCATCCCCTCTGAGTCTGTTCTGGGTGGCAGGGTTGAAAAACGCTCGCCCAAGATAAAAATTCAGACAGGACCAGTTTCCTGGCCAATCTAAATTGCCCCCCCCCACCCCACACACAGAAATTCTGCAATCACCAGAGGGCCAGAGATTAAATGCCATCCATTTGGAAAAGTTTTCCCAGTCCCAAAGTGAGCCTTAGAGCTCATCTTAAACCCAAGAAGTAACTGAGCATTTCTCAGAGGGTGCCCAGGAGGAGTTTGTTGTTGTGTGCGCCCCGATTTGTCTTAGGGTTGTCAGCTTCCCTGTGAGGCTCTCGACCCCACCTCCCTCATGGGGAGTCTGCTATGGGGAGAGAAGGGGAGGACGATTGGAAAATGCTTTGAGACACCTGAGGCCTGCTGGGTCACTGTGGCCCATTCCCAGTTCTCTTAGACCTCTCACAGCCCCACATACCTCACAGGTTGACTATTGTGGGGAGACAAATAGAAAATGTGTTTGTAAATCGCTTTGAGACTCTTTTGGGTAGTAAATAACAGGGTACAAAAATCCGTTCTTCTTCTAAGGAGCAGCCATGAAAGAAGCATGTGGGCACACAACACACACATCCAACCCCATGCCCTTACAGACTGGACAGCTCCTCCCCTTCCTCTTCCCACTGCCAAGCTCTAGCGCCTGTTGTATTCTTGGAGACAACGGGCTTTGTCCCTAGTATATACTTTGTCCCTAATATATAAAAGCCTCCTCCTCCTCCTCTGTGCAGTGGGGAGGGGGGAAGTCATAAATCTTCAGAGGATTGATTGGCCAGATTTTAGGCAGGGAAAGCAAGATGGGGGGGCCACCTTCTGACCCCACAGCTGAACTTGGCTTTTGTCAGGATCAAGTGGGAGGTGTAGTCCTGAGCTTCATGGGGAACATGTTTTTGACAAGCTGCATTTCCAAAGGCCACAATCCCTCGGGGGCCCAGCTGTGCAGCTACTAAACCGCTTGGGAGCCAAATTTCCTTCTTCCTTGTGGTCACTTTTTGCATCAGCACAGCAGGTGAAGTCTGGGCTCTCAAGGATGTTCAAATGGATTAAATATGTGGAGGTCGGTGAAATAATGTTGAGAACACAGACTTAGACAAACATGAACAGTAAACAGTAGGGCTTTCTTTTTAAACAAAACAACATTGTTTATAATCACCAGATGCATTTCTGGCTTGCTCACTCTTAAATGATTTCAGCACTTAGTTACCGAGCGATGCACAAAGATTGCTGGAAAATATTGCACGTCCCTTTACTACTGTGAACCCTGCAGTGCTGTGCTGCTTGAATCTGCAGAATCTGCCCAAGGGGCACAGGCAGCAAACCGACAGCCAAAATGCATTCGTTAAGAGTTCTTCTGCTTGTGAACACCAGTGACTAGGAGATGTGATGGACCAGCAGCTCTTTGAGCTTCCCTGCATTAAACACTGTCAAATGGGCATATTAGGAATATATCTCTCATACCCACAAATACTGATCCAGGAAAATACTCACACATAATCATCAGTTGGCATCACCCTGCCAACTAAAGTGCGTTTAGTCAAGGCTATGGTACTCCCAGTTGCAATGTATGGCTGCGAAAGTTGGACCATAAGGAAGGCCGAGCAGCAAAGAATTGAGGCTTTTGAACTCAGGTGCTGGAGAAGACTCTTGTGAGTCTCATGGACTGCAAGGCGAACAAACTGGTCAGTCCTAGAGGAGATCAGCCCTGCCTGCTCCTTAGAAGGCCAGATCCTGAAGATGAAACTCAAATACTTTGGCCACCTCATGAGAAGGAAGGGCTCCCTGGAGAAGAGCCTAATGCTGGGAGTGATTGATGGCAAAAGAAGAAGGGGACGGCAGAGAACGAGGTGGCTGGATGGAGTCACTGAAGCAGTTGGTGCAAACTTAAATGGACTCCGGGGAATGGTAGAGGACAGGAAGGCCTGGAGGATCATTGTCCATGGGGTCGCGATGGGTCGGACATGACTTCGCACCTAACAACAAATCACCAGTTAGGTATTTTTCTGCCACATTTTGATAGATTAACACTTCTAGGCAGCCTGCAGGCAACCAGGACGTGGATGAAGCCCCTTAAGGAAAGAACACCCCTGGTGCAGCAGCTGAAGTGGGCCAAAGGAGATCAGAGCCACAAATGGAAATGAAGCCAGTTTTTTTCCTGGTGCACATCTCTCATGACCAGTGATCAGGACATGAGCCCAATCACTATAGAGAGCCAGTCAGTGCATCATCCCAATCCTCAACATGGTGGTTGAAGACAAAACTCGATCCATATCAGTCTGGCTTCCATCCTGGTCATGGGGTGGAGATGGTACTGGTTGCCCTGCTGGATGACCTCCATCGCCAGCTGGATAGAGGCGGGTCGGCCGTGCTGGTCCTGTTGGACCTGTCAGTGGCCTTTGACATCGTGGACCATGCGATCTTGGTCCACCACCTTGCCAGCACCGGGATAGCCTTGCGCTGGATACGCTCCTTCCTCCAAGACCGGACCCAGAGGGTTGCGGTGGGGGATGAGCTCTCACGTCCTTACAGACTTCCTTGCGGGGTCCCCCAAGGCGCGGTTATCTCCCCCACACTATTCAACATCTGTATGCGCCCTCTGGCCCTCTGGTGCGGAGCTTTGGGCTGGGTTGCTATCAGTACGCTGATGACACCCAGCTCTGTCTCCTAATGGACGGCCACCCGGAACCATTTGCCAGATGTTTGGAAGCAGCGGCTGGATGGCTCGAGCAGAGTCGCCTGAAAGACCCCTCCAAGACGGAGGTCCTTTGGCTGGGAAGGAGGGGGCAGGAACAGGAAGCTCATTTATCCACCTTGGCGGGAGCGCAACTTACCATAGTGCCCAAAACCAGGAATTTGGGGGTGACCATCCACGCCTCCCTGACTAAGGAGGCGCAGGTCAAGAGAGTAGCGGGCCAGGCATTCTTCCATCTTTGCCAGGCCCAACTACAAGCGCCCTACCTGTCCCCTGACCACCTGGCTACAGTGATCCATGCGACAGTCACTTCCAGAACAGAATTCTGTAACTCGCTCTACGCCGGCCTACCCTTGTCCTTGATCCGGAAACTTCAGCTAGTGCAAAATGCACCTGCTAGGGTCCTCACTGCCACACCTTGGAGGGCCCACATCCAGCCTGTGCTGAGGCAGCTGCACTGGTTGCCAATTGCTGTCCAGATCCGGTTCAAGGTTTTGGTTTTAACCTTTAAGGTTTTACACGGGTTGGGACCCACATACCTGAGAGAACGCCTGTTGCCCTATGTGCCCGGCAGGGCTCTACGCTCTGTGGGAGAAAACCTACTGATCGTTCCCGGCCCCAGAGAACTGCGCCTAGCCTCAGCCAGGGCCTGGGCTCTCTCTGTCCTGGCCTCACTTGGTGGAATGAACTCCCGGGTGAGCTGCGGGCCCTGCAGGAGCTGTCAGTGTTCCGCAGGGCCTGTAAAACAGAGCTCTTCCGCCAGGTCTACGGTTGAGCCTGGGATTGGCACGGAAGAACATTGCCCCCCTGGGGGGGGTTGAAGTTGTCATCATCACCCTCCATCCCCCAATGTCCTTGTTCGGGTAGGGGAGAGTGGTATTTTCCACCGTGTTGGGTATTTTTATAGTCTTTTAATGGGGGGTTTAATGGGGGATTTTAAGACTATTGATACCCGTCACTGGGGAGTGGTGGGAAATAAATCGAATAATAATAATAATAATAACAATCTTCAAAAAAGGGAGGAAGGATTACCCGGGAAACTACAGACCAGTGAGTCTGACCTCTGTTGTGGGGAAGATAATGGAGCAAATATTAAAGGGAGCGATCTGCAAACATCTGAAGGACAATTTGGTGATCCAAGGAAGTCAGCATGGATTTGTCTCCAACAGGTCCTGCCAGACCAACCTAGTTTCCTTTTTTGACCAAGTAACAGGTTTGCTGGATCGGGGAAATTCGGTTGATGTCATTTACTTGGATTTTAGTAAAGCTTTTGACAAGGTTCCCCATGATGTTCTGATGGATAAGTTGAAGGACTGCAATCTGGATTTTCAGATCGTTAGGTGGATAGGGAATTGGTTAGAGAACCGCACTCAAAGAGTTGTTATCAATGGTGTTTCATCAGACTGGAGAGAGGTGAGTAGCGGGGTACCTCAGGGTTCGGTGCTCGGCCCGGTACTTTTTAACATATTTATTAATGATCTAGATGAGGGGGTGGAGGGACTACTCATCAAGTTTGCAGATGACACCAAATTGGGAGGACTGGCAAATACTCCGGAAGATAGAGACAGAGTTCAACGAGATCTGAACACAATGGAAAAATGGGCAAATGAGAACAAGATGCAATTTAATAAAGATAAGTGTAAAGTTCTGCATCTGGGTCAGAAAAATGAAAACCATGCCTACTGGATGGGGGATACGCTTCTAGGTAGCACTGTGTGTGAACGAGACCTTGGGGTACTTGTGGATTGTAAACTAAACATGAGCAGGCAGTGTGATGCAGCGGTAAAAACGGCAAATTCCATTTTGGGCTGTATCAACAGAGGCATCACATCAAAATCACAAGATGTCATAGTCCCATTGTATACGGCACTGGTCAGACCACACCTGGAGTACTGTGTGCAGTTCTGGAGGCCTCACTTCAAGAAGGACGTCGATAAAATTGAAAGGGTACAGAGGAGAGCGACGAAGATGATCTGGGGCCAAGGGACCAAGCCCTATGAAGATAGGTTGAGGGACTTGGGAATGTTCAGCCTGGAGAAAAGGAGGTTGAGAGGGGACATGATAGCCCTCTTTAAGTATTTGAAAGGTTGTCACTTGGAGGAGGGCAGGATGCTGTTTCTGCTGGCTGCAGAGGAGAGGACACGCAGTAATGGGTTTAAACTTCAAGTACAACGATATAGGCTAGATATCAGGAAAAAGTTTTTCACAGTCAGAGTAGTTCAGCAGTGGAATAGGCTACCTAAGGAGGTGGTGAGCGCCCCCTTACTGGAAGTCTTCAAGCAAAGGTTGGATACACACTTTTCTTGGATGCTTTAGGATGCTTAGGGCTGATCCTGCGTAGAGCAGGGGGTTGGACTAGATGGCCTGTATGGCTCCTTCCAACTCTATGATTCTACTAGTAATTAAGCCCATTGTACCCAAAATACAATGGGCTCTAGAAAGCGGGGGTAGAGGGGGGGGGGAAGGCGAGGGCAGCGTTGTGAAAGAAGAGGTACCTGAAAACGGAGGCATTGTCGAGGGCGGTCGGCAGCAGCAGCGGCGGGACGTTCTTTTTTCGGCGGCGGGGCAGTAAGTAGTGGAGGAGGGAGGCCGTTGCTTCGGGCGGCGGCCCCCAGGCGGTCTGGCGGCGTGTGCAGCGGCGGCTCGAATGTTCCTAATGGCATGTTGGGCTGCGGCTCTGTAGGGCAGTGGTCCCCAACCTTTATTAGGCTGGGGACCGGCAGGGCTTCGGGCCGCGCCCGCGGGCCGCACCCGCGGATCGGGCCGCGCCCGCGAGCCGCACCCACGGATCGGGCCGCGCCCGCGAGCCGCGCCCGGCCGCGCGCGCGGGCCGCACCCGTGGATCGGGCCGCGCCCGCAAGCCGCACCCGGCCGCACCCGCGAGCCGCGCCCGCGGATCGAGCCGAGCGGGCGCGGCCTGCACGGGCGCGGCCCGGCCCTGATTCCCTCTCGGGCAGCATCGGCGGCGGCCATCTTCTTGTTGGGCGGGGCAGCGGCGGCCATTTTCTTTGTTGTGCGGGGCAGGGAGTCTCCGGCAGCGGCGCTCCGCGCTGCTGGCGGGGGCTCCCTTGAGGGGAGGCAGGCGGCTCCAGGGCGGCATCTTCTCTTGTTGTGCCGGGCAGGGAGTCCCCGGCAGCCGCGCTCCCAAAGGTCAGTCCTCTCCCACACTCAAAGAACATTCCAAACCACAGGTTCTTGACACCCATCTCTCCACACCCATACCCTCATTTGCCACCATGCCACCACAACCTCCCACACAACACACACATTCAAGCCCATGCCCTTACAGGCTGGACAACTCCTCCCCTTCCTCTTCCCACTGCCAAGCTCTAGCGCCCACTGTATTCTTGGATACAACGGGCTTTGCCCCTAGTAGTAGTAGTAGTAGTAGCAGCAGCAGCAGTAGTAGTAGCAGTAGTAGTAGTTGTAGTAGTAGTAGTAGTAATAATAGCCCCAATTCACGTCAGGATGCACCCTCTGCCGCTCTCTGCTGCTGCTTTTACACCTAGTAGATGCTTCAGTGCAGTCGATTAGTTCCCCAGAGTAGTGTACAATGTGGAAAGGATTTTCAGTCAGACATTTACGGACCATGTGTGAATTTTCTTAAACACTCTGAATCCAAACTGATAGATTTATGACACCTGGGAGAAGCCAAAAGTGTTCTGATCTGACAAATTGCTCTGAGAGTGAATAAGCAGATAGGTGTCTGACAGAGTTATATATTGAGAGAGCTGGCCAATCTTTCCTTCAAACAGCATCACAGCAGCCGGTATTTCTGAACTGGCCTCACCACCGCACTATCTTTGAAAGGACCCGCTGACTCCACAGATGCGCATGGTCTCATTTTCATTGTGGTTCTTTCCCTGGGGCTCTGCCAACTAGACATGGACTGTAATGTCCCCTTCTGGTTGTGGGTTCCCTGCTCATGGTACTCACTCAGGCACTAGTTCTGATGTCCGTTCAATGGAGACAAGCCGGCTCAAAACACCAAGAGTTTATTTACAAGGAGACAACTCCAGCACCAAGAACTACAGCTGACGTTCAAACTGGAACCTGGAACAAGAGCTCCACCCAACACGACCAAAGTCAAACACACAGATACGAGGGGAGAGCAGACTGTTCCATTACATTTGTACAATAAATATGCCACATGGACAAAGCTTTGCATCCACTGGCAGGAATGCAGGAGGGGGGAGGCAGTTTCTCCTGCCCAATAGGAGGCTAGTTCATCAGCTGGGCAGGGAACAGAGGCAAATATTTTGTTCGCACTTGTTGGCAGACAGGCAGCGATGCAGACACTGGGGAGATTTGACCCACTCCCTGCTGATGTGGGGATGGGGAGTGAGAGGAAGGCAACAGGAGTCAGCCAGTACAGCTGCTTGGCTGGATGGCAAGAAATGGAGGGCATTGAAGTACCAGACCTTGTACACCCCAATTTGTACCACATGGGATTGCATATTTAGCAGCCTGCTAATAAGGATGCTGGCTCCTTCAGTGGCTCATATAGCATTTATTTATTTAGAAGAAGAAGAAGAAGAAGGAGTTGGTTCTTATATGCCGCTTTTCTCTACCTGAAGGAGGTTCCAAGCGGCTTACATTCGCCTTCCCTTTCCTCTCCCCACAACAGACACCCTGTGAGGTGGGTGAGGCTGAGAGAGCCCTGATATCACTGCCTGGTCAGAACAGTTTTATCAGTGCCGTGGCGAGCCCAAGGTCACCCAGCTGGCTGCATGTGGGGGAGCACAGAATCGAACCCGGCATGCCAGATTAGAAGTCCACTCTCCTAACCACTACACCAAACTGGCTCTCTTTCTTTCTTTCTTTCTTTCTTTCTTTCTTTCTTTCTTTCTTTCTTTCTTTCTTTCTTTCTTTCTTTCTTTCTTTATTTATTTATTTATTTGCCGCCCTCCCGGGGGCTCAGGCATAACACTCTGCTTGTGCTCTCGGCTGGCTCCTGGGGACATATTACCACTTCCTTGACCTCTTTGCTGAGTCAGGTGTTTTGAATAGGTAAGAGACATGCTCTGCAAAGAATCAGATTTCCTTTTGCCTTCCAGCTTGTTCTGCTTGCACTTGTCAGAGCCCTTGGTGTGGGCATTCTTGTACATCCCATCCTGCTTTTGCTGCAGGAGGAACCCGGATGCTAGGAAGGATCCTCTCACTGCTATTTGTCATGATTTTTGGTCCTCACTTGTGCATGAAAAGGTTAATTAAATACACACCCTGCCAGGGCAGGGGCTGAAAGAGAAACACCTTGTTTCAATTACCGTCTCTGAAGGTGCAGAAAAACACCTCATGAATACTTGCTGCCATGGCTTTCCTTTTACAATTTTGGGTGTGAATTCCAGTGTTGATGTGAGTTATGATGTGCAGCTGAAGAGTGAAAGCACCTAGGGATGGCAGCTATATGGGGCTAAGGTGTGCAAATGTCCCCCACATGTTTCTCTCAGTGCATGTCTTCTTGGCTCTCTCTCATCCCTTCCTCCACCTGAGACTCAGGCTTGCTTTGTGACTCATGTCCTGCATCACCCAGCCAAAATACTGCAATGGCATGCCTTTCCCTACAAGTGCTCCTGAAGACAGATATGAGAGGTAAGGAGAGTCAGAGAAAGGCAGAAGTGCCCCAAAGCATTTACAGAAGTGCCCGGACATTCATGCCTTGCCCACCTTCCCAAGCCAGATGAGGAGAAGGAGGCAGCCATGAGACACGGATTTGGGTGGCGCAGGCCTCAGGAGGAACTGCTGGGCCATCCTTTGATCTATCTAGAAGGTCAGCTTTGAAGGAGCGCCCATAGTCCCAACAGGCCTCAAGAGCCACTCCTGCTTAGATCCATGGCTGCCCTCCGGCCTGATGGGGCCTGCTGCTGCAGCCTGTAGCCTGCCCCCCTCTGGGGAGGCCTGGAAATGACCACCTGCCAGCCCAATGGGACGGTAACTAGCCCAAGGTCACCCAGCTGGCTGCACGTGGGGGAATCGAACCGGCTCCTGACCACTAGCCCCTGCTAGCTCCACCTACATATGAGATGGCGGTGAAAGTGGCAAAGCGAGAGTTCTTCGCCACGGAAATTGCGTCCGCAAGCTCTCGCCCGGCCCAATTATTTAGGGTAGTTAGATCCCTTACCGCCCTTCAGGGGTGCCAAAATATTAGTCAATTGGCACTTGGCTGCGAGGCATTAGTGAGCTTTTTTGCGGATAGTCTTGTCGCTTCGCCGTGACCTTCCTGTCACAATTAATACAGTAAACGAACTAGAGACCTGTTGGCCGTCTTTGGCAGCGAGGTTTGATGGCTTCAGGCGGCTCTCTTCTTCCGAAGTGGACAAGTTGCTGGGGTCGGTCAGGGCGACCACCTGCCCCCTTGATCCCTGTCCCTCTTGGCTTCTCAAGGGGAGCGGAGAGGGGATAGGAGGCCAACTCAGGGATATTATCAACCTTTCCCTGAGTTCCAGGGAGTTCCCTGAGAGGCTGAAGGAGGCGGTGGTTCGCCCTCTCCTGAAAAAATCAACGCTGGACCCGCAGGACCCTGCCAACTACCGCCCGGTGTCGCACCTAGCGTTCCTGGGCAAGGTGGTGGAAAAGGCTGCGGCGGACCAGCTCCTGGCTTTCTTGGATGAAACTTCGGCACTCGATCCATATCAGTCTGGCTTCCGCCCTGGCCACGGGGTGGAGACGGTGTTGGTCGCCCTGCTGGATGATCTCCGTCGCCAGCTGGATAGAGGCAGGTCAGCCTTGCTGGTCTTTCTGGATCTGTTGGCTGCTTTCGACTTCGTGGACCATGAGATGTTGGTCCACTGCCTTGCAGGTACGGGGATACGGGGTACAGCCTTGCGCTGGATACGCTCCTTCCTCCAGAACCGGACCCAGAGGGTTGCAGTGGGGGATGAGCTCTCGTGCCCTTATGGACTCCCTTGTGGGGTCCCATAGGGCGCGGTTCTCTCCCCCACACTATTCAACATCTTTATGCGTCCTCTGGCCCAGCTGGTACGGAGTTTTGGGCTGACGACAGTATGCTGACGACACCCAGCTCTATCTCCTCATGGACGGCCACCCGGACTCTCCCCCGGAACCATTCGCCAGATGTTTGGAAGCGGTGACAGAATGGTTTGAGCAGAGTCGCCTGAAACTCAACCCCTCCAAGACGGAGGTCCTGTGGCTGGGAAGAAGGTGGCAGGAACAGGAAGCTCATTTACCCACCTTGGCGGGAGCGCAACTTACCATAGTGCCCCAAACCAGGAATTTGGGGGTGACCATCCACGCCTCCCTGACTAGGAAGGCGCAGGTCAAGAGAGTAGCGGGCCAGGCATTCTTCCACCTTCACCAAGCTCGGCTACTAGCGCCCTACCTGTCCCCTGAACACCTGGCCATTGTGATCCATGCAATGGTCAGCTCTAGATTAGATATCTGTAACTCGCTCCACGCGGGCCTACCCTTGTCTCTGATCTGGAAACTCCAGCTAGTACAAAATGCACCTGCTTGGGTCCTCACCGGCACACCTTGGAGGGCCCACATCCCTGAGGCAGCTGCACTGGTTACCAATTGCTGTCTGGATCCGGTTCAAGGTTCTGGTTCTAACCTTTAAGGCTTTATGCGGGCTGAGACCCACATACCTGAGGGACAGCCTAGCACCCTAGGCCCCCCCCCCCGCAGGGTTCTGCGCTCTGCGAGTGTGAATCTTCTGGTCGTTCCCGGCCCTAGGGAAGCACGCCTAGCCTCGACCAGGGCCAGGGCCTTTTCGGTCCTGGCCCCCACCTGGTGGAATGAGCTCCCGGGTGAGCTGCGGGCCCTGCGGGACCTTTCAACGTTCCGCAGGGCCTGCAAGACGGAGCTCTTCCGCCAGGTCTATGGTTGAGGCTGGGGCTGCTGGGGTACATCGACTGCTCTCCCCCGGGCTTCTTCTTGAACATCGTTGACCTCCTTCTCCTCCACCCCCCCCTTTTTAGGAAGGGGGATAGGAAGGGGATCTTATTATTGTGCCGCCATGTTGTGACATTTTAAAGTCTTTTAATGGGAGTTTTAATGGGGTTTTAAGACACTGTAACCCGCCACGAGCCATTTGGGAGTGGCAGGAAATAAATCAAAATCAAAATCAAAATCAAAATCAAAATCAAAATCAAAATCAAAATCAAAATCAAAATCAAAATCAAAATCATAATAATAATAATAATAATAATAATAATAATAAATAGAAAGCATTTTCTGATGGTGAGGGTTGTTTGTAGATGGAACATGCTGCAGATGGGATATGTTTGAGGGTGGTGGAGTCTCCTTCATTGGAAGTTTTTAGGGGGACCTTGGATGAGCTCCTGTCAGGAGTGTGTGATTCTGAAATTCCTGAGACGGTGGGGGTCTCTTCCAGCTCAGTGGTCCATTCCACATGAGTTAAAAGTAGCAGAATTCTTACACATGGTAAATGCTACAAATTTGACGGACCGCATGATGTCGCACACAATCTGCAACACTCCTGCAACACTAGCGCGAAAATCGCTTCGTTGTAGCGCTTCTAGGGAAATCGGCAATAGTGGATTCACCCTGAGAAAGCGCTACACTCTTGCGAACAATCTGCAACACTAGTGAAAAAGACACATGCGTTCTCAATGTAGCGGTTCCAACAAAGTCCCTCCCCCTGGCTCTCTCCTCCGAACTTCTGGTGAACTGTTCGCCATTTTTTGATGGAATTAGAATGGCTGTATGTTTGTTCATCTCTGCAAAACCAACTCTATTTGCAAAAAAAAAAAAACCCCTCTATAGCATTAAAATGCCACAGAAAGAGAATTTGCATGTCCACTTAGGTAAAGTACTTAGTCCAACTGAACAGCTAAGAAGCACTGGCAAGGAAATTCTAGAACAGGATTTGCCCCCCCCCCAAAAAAAAAATGAAGGAAAGATGTGTCTCACAGAAATAATCAACCAACTTGAAGAGACAAGCAAAAAAGTTTGAGGACTGCATAACAGAGTTATATTAAGCAAGTAGTTGCAATCCATGTGGAAAACTAGGGCCATTCCGCATGAGTTAAAAGTAGCAGAAGGGTACATATGGTAAACACTACTAATTTGACGTTCCGCATGACATCGCACACAATCTGCAACACTCCTGCAACTATTCTGCAAAAAGCGCTTCATTGTAGCGCTTCTAGGGAAATCGGCAAAAGTGGATTCACCCTGAGAAAAGCGCTACACTCTTGCGAACAATCTGCAACACTAGCAAAAAAGACATGTGCGTTCTCAATGTAGCAGTTCCAACAAAGTCTCTCCCCCTGGCTCTCTCCTCCGAACTGTTCGCTATTTTTTTTTTTTCATTGCGGGCACCAATCCCAACGAATGAGCGAGAAAGCGCCTGGCTTCCCAGTATGATCACGCTCAACAATTGTATCCGAAAAGCACAATAGCATACACCGTCACGGTCCCAAAATATGTACACAACTTAGAACCCCGGCCACCATCGGCTAGACCTTCGCCTTGCAGGATCACCGTTCACGGAGAATTAAAAAAAAAAATTTAGTTGTGTATCAACGAATTATCGCTGACCGCAGTTTATAAACTTGTTTTGACTTATGTACTTGGGGAGGCGAATATGATGAGGGAATGTTTGTGTACTGTGGTTGTGCTTGCTGTGGGTAGACCACCGGCATGCTATTCATAGAATCATAGAATTATAGAGTTGGAAGGGGCCATACAGGCCATCTAGTCCAACCCCCTGCTCAACGCAGGATCAGCCCTAAGCATCCTAAAGCATCCAAGAAAAGTGTTTATCCAACCTTTGCTTGAAGACTGCCAGTGAGGGGGAGCTCACCACCTCCTTAGGCAGCCTATTCCACTGCTGAACTACTCTGACTGTGAAAAACTTTCCTGATATCTAGCCTATATCGTTGTACTTGAAGTTTAAACCCATTACTGCGTGTCCTCTCCTCTGCAGCCAACAGAAACAGCATACTGCCCTCCTCCAAGTGACAACCTTTCAAATACTTAAAGAGGGCTATCATGTCCCCTCTCAACCTCCTTTTCTCCAGGCTGAACATTCCCAAGTCCCTCAACCTATCTTCATAGGGCTTGGTCCCTTGGCCCCAGATCATCTTTGTCGCTCTCCTCTGTACCCTTTCAATTTTAGCTACATCCTTCTATTGTGGGATGGTGGACATTTCCGTAAAATGGCGCATGCATGTCCATATGGCTCTTCTCGCGTGTAAATGCATTTGCGCATGCAGTAAATCAACCATTTTGAGCGCCAAGCTGGTTACGAGGGCCGGTTCCTTTTCCTGCGTGAGAAGTTTTGAACGTGACATGTGACCTCAGGTGTCCAATCGATGTATCCCTGACTGCATCCCATCCAATCAGGAGGCGAGAATTCCTTTTCCCTTTGTGTGTGGGAGGGTATATGACCAGTGGCACACTGCACGTTGCACATCCATTTTGCTGATCCACTTGTGAGCGCATGATGGACTCCGCATCACAGTCCTCATCCGTCCAGGGAACCGGCAGGGGCCCCACATGGAGGGACGTGGAATTCCGTGATTTGATGGCGATCTTCGTTGAGGAGCACATTCAGGACGCCTTTAGATCCTCCCATAGGAATAGGGAGGTTTTCGAAGAGGTGGCCATGAGGATGCGAGCCCTCGGCCACCAGAGGACCGGCCTGGAGTGCCGCTCCAAAACAAAGACCATGCGGGCCGAGTACATGAAGTGCGTGGCTCACAACAAGAAATTGGGGAATGCTCGTGTGACCTGCCCGTATTTTGATGTTCAGCGCGAGACATACGGTGAGGGGGATGGCGATGGAAGGCCAGCTGCTCCGGTGGAGAAACCGGCCCTGGAGGAAGACCCGGGAGAGGGCACCTCAATGGGGAGGACTGTTCGACCTCCTCCACAGAAACAGCCACGCGAGGCAGACCTCGTCACGCTGGACCTGCTGGCGATAATCCCTGGCAAGGAGACCAGCGTTTTGGAGCAGACCACCCTAGCCTCAGGTAAGCACTGGAAGCATTGCCGAAATGTGTGGTCTTTGTGTCCTGATGGTTAGGATTCGTTTTCATGTGTATTCGTTGCAACGCTTAATATGCTAGGCCGTATCTAGACTACTTTGTTTGTTATGATAGTTTAAATTTTCAAAGCTACTGTTGAAACAACCCCCAGGAGATGTACAACATGCCTCACCTATAGGCCTACTGCACTTCTTCTGGGGACTACTGTGAGAGCCTGCTGTGTAGTGTGGGTTGTGGGCTTGCTCCTTTTTCACTATTATCTCCTGTTGTCCACAGAAACTCAGCTCCCAGCCAATGAGCCATCTCCTTGTGAGTCCACAGCTATTGGGGTCGACCTGGATAGTGATTCAGGTGCATCAACAAATCTAGATGAGTATTTCTGTGAAAACTGGGGGGGGGGGGGGAGGGTCTGTGTAAACTGCTTTGTGCTTTGTTGTTTGTGCAGGAGGCTGTTACTTTGCAAGGACAAAGAAGAAGGTACCTCTATCTTGCTGGTGGTGAGTTTGGAAGCTAACCTTACTTCCCTTTGTTTCTAAAACCATTTCTCTTTATATTATTCCAGACTTCATCCTGGGCACACAGGAGGAGCACAGGGTTCAAAGACCAACAACCACTCGCATGCCCAGAGATATTCAAGTGGGTCAGCATGCGGGACTGAAATCTGTCCATTTCAGGCAAGAACAACAGGGCAATGAGTCCTGAAAACCTGTAACCATGTGCTCACTAGGCCTTGTAGGGAGTATTATTGAAGGAGAAATCACTAACAGTTCAAATTCTGCTCTTTTTCAACAGAGGTCCTTTCAGAGGAGGATCAAGCCCCGGTAGGTGCCGCCAGCCCCCTGCGTGATGTCCCTCGAGGAGCACTTTCTGCGGAGGAGAGGCTGCAGAGAGAGCGCAGGAGGCCGAGGCGCGTGCTCACAAACGTTGGCCTGCAAACAAGTACTCCCCCTCTTAGTTAAAATAGTTGAAAATTTTGTATGTGTTCTCTGTTGTGTTCTGTTTAATAAATAAAGTTTTAACGTTGCCTCCTGTCTTTTATGCCCCTTACTGTAGCATAAGGCTGGCCATAATCAGCCTTTCTGGTGAATGGGTTAACAATGTTTTCTGTGCTTGGGGGGGTGAAAGGGGTGGGTATTGAAGGAGTTACACTGGAGACTTTAGTGCAAAAATTTTAAACACATTTTATTAAGAATAAAAAAAGAACAAACATTGTGTAAAAAACTTATTTTAACTGAATCCCGCCACCCAATGTAACAGGGAACCCCCCACCCCCACCCCACCCAAAGCCACACATTTATTGATAACTAGTCCCCTCTCCCGCCCCACCTTGCTCTGTTTCTCCCCCAGTGCGTTTTCTCTTAAACTTCTTTCCTTCCTTTGTCTTCACACCAACCTTCCTTTCTAAGGAAATTTTCTTTCCCCCCTCCCTCTCTTCCTGCGGCTCCATAAGCTGGCGACCCAGCCTTGTTATAGTCCCCCGAGCCTTTTTCTTCCAGCTCGCCTCCTCCTCCTTCTCCTCCTCCTTCATTTTCACTGTGTAGAGAGGAAAAACACGCACACGTTAATGCCACAGACACTTTTTAGACGAGGATCATTTGCAGGTAACTTAGCTGCAGTGTGTGGTGAGGCGGGGGGGGGATTGGGGGGGCTGTTGAACCTCCATGCATCCTCCTCCTTCTGCCTGAGTTCGGCCGTGAGCTGCCTCTGGGTGTCCAGCTCCATGTGGAGCTCTGCCACCGCTGCTTGCCCTGCAAATGGTGGGAAAACACATGATAAGCCATATACCTGCATTATGAACACACTAGATAAAAAGCCCATTTTATAGCTGAATAAAATGGGTGCTAGATGGCCTGTCCCTCCCCCCCGGTGACTCCCGAAGGCCTCTCAGCGGCTGTGGTCGGCGTGGGGTGGGTCGGCGAGGTCGCAGGAGGTTCTTTCTCCCCCCCCCCGACGGACTGGGGAAGGCTCCGGGGGGGGGGGGTCGAGTTTTCTTAGTGGGCCTACCTGCTGCCTCCCAGGCAGTGGGCGGTGGATCGCGGGCTGCTGCGATGCGGGTAGGCATGTGGTGTGGCATGGCGGCAGGCCAGGCATGGTCCTGGGGGTGGCAGGCGAGGCGCAGCGGTGGTGGCAGAGTGGCTCAGCAGGGGCGTCCTTGCCCTCATGGTGGCAGGCAGGCGTGTGTCACGGCTTCAGCGCCAGGATCCAGGAGGCGAGTGTGTTGGTGGCTCTGGGGTGCGGTGCGGCGAGGACACTTGGCCCTGGAGTGCCACTCGGAGGAGCGATTCAGGAGCTGCTTTGCGGCTCCTGATTCGCTCCTCTGAGTTTTTATCCCGGACGGAGCCCGCCCTAACTCCTCCCCCACAGGCCTTACTGTATTATTTAGTCCGTGGTGCCCTGCACCGCGGGATGGTTTAAAGATATTCGCACTGCAATCCACACCACAGCACTGGTTTCAACTCACACTCATGCCTCTGTCTCTCCATGAGACCCTCTACACAGTAATGGGTTTAAACTACAAGTACAACTATATAGGCTAGATATCAGGAAAATATTTTTCTTTGGGCTGATCCTGCGTTGAGCTGGGGGTTGGACTAGATGGCCTGTATGGCCCCTACCAACTCTATGATTCTATGATTCTTTGATTCTAAGTAGATAAAAGCATTTGGGGAGGGGTTTCTCATAGCCACCACAGTCAGGTTACATTTAGAGGTAAAAGTAGAACCAGAAGGAAGACAGAACTCGCCCATATGTTTCCGCATCTCGAGGGGGGGCTTCCCAGCCTTCTCCCATATCCTCATCATGGCATCATGGAAGACTGTCCTCCCCCCCCCCCACACACACACACACACACTGTTCTATGCTATTTAAAAATTCAAGCTTTATGCACTTGAACTTTGTCCGGACCTGCTCCCAAGTCCGGACGTGCTCCCTCTCCTTCATCTTTGTGGCCAGCACCTGATATGCCCCCTTAGTGTGGCAGTGCGTGCTGGTCATGATGTGGCCTATGCTCCTCGATTGGAGCACCAGCTCCAAAAGTGCCTCAGCCTCGGCTCGCTACCAAAACGACCGCTTCCTCGGCTTCAACATTTTGGAAATGATGGTTAGGCAACAAATATGCGTTGCTTCTACCAGCCTCTAAAAGTTCTAATGTATCAATGCTGTCCACCAATGGAATTATTCCCTGGGACATAAAAAAAGAAGTGCCTATGTCCTCCAGTGGTATAGGTGTCACCCACACTTCCTGGCTAGCTGCCTCCCAAACCCTTGCCTGTAGAGCAGTGGTCCCCAACCTCCGGTCCGGGGACCGGTAGCGGTTCGTAGATCATTCGGTACTGGGCCGCAGCTCCTCCTTGTCCTCCTCCTCTCCGGCTGCTGCCTCGTGGGCAGCCCTGCCATGGCTGGGGCTCCCCCTCGGCCTTGCACTGCGCAGCTGCTGCTGGCAGCACCCCCCAGCGGCAGTGGGAAGTCAGGGGCGCCGGCAGGAATGCAAGTGGAGCAGGAGCTCAGGCAGCGGCGATGTCCCTCGGCAAAAGACTACCCCCCCCCCCCCAGGCCTCAGTAAAATTGTCAAGTGTTGACCGGTCCCCGGTGATACAAAGGTTGGGACCACTGCTGTAGAGCGTCTCCTTAACGTGTTAACGTCAATTTCACTGGGGTGTAGCTACAGAGAGGCAGTGAAGTCTGTAGAAGTGCTTTGGAACCAGAGACTCGCTGGTTGTTCGACGGCAACTTTGGTAGACATTAAAAAGCAAGAAGCTGAAGACAAGATTGCCCCAAGAACATCAAACTTTATTGAAAACAGATTAAACATAATCAAAAGAGCCAAGTCAAAACCTTCCCCTATTTCGGTAAAGGGGCTATAGCATCCCAAACCTTGCACCCCTCCTCATAAATCCTATTTTTTCTGGATTGAGGGATGGGTGCCGCATCCTCAAGGACCACGGGGAAGGGGATGTGATATCCCTTGTCCTCGCAGATGCTGTGCAAGATGACACATGCGATGATCAATGGTGTCACATTGTCTATATTTGGTGTAGCCAGTTTGGTGCAGTGGTTAGGAGTGTGGACTTCTAATCTGGCATGCCAGGTTCGATTCTGCTCTCCCCCACTTGCAGCCAGCTGGGTGACCTTGGGCTCGCCACAGCACTGATAAAACTGTTCTCTCCGGGCAGTGATATCAGGGCTCTCTCAGCCTCACCCACCCCACAGGGTGTCTGTTGTGGGGAGAGGAAGGGAAGGCGACTGTAAGCCACTTTTAAACTTCTTCAGGTAGAGAAAAGCAGCACAGAAGAACCAACTCTTCTTCTTCTTCTATATGCAGATGTAGTCTGGACATCAAGCAACGGAACCGAGCCTTCAAGTGGCCAAAGGCACTCTCTACAACATTCGTTGTGCGGGAGTGCCTGAGGTTGTAGTAGCTCTGCACATTTGTCCTTGGCCGCTTATATGGAGTCATGAGCCAGCGTCGTATGGGATAGGCTCCATCTCTGAGCACCAATGCTGGAACACACACTCCCTCTATGGTGGCGGTAGGGTTGCCGGGGACAAAGACCCCTTGGTCCATGGTTGCCCTGAGGTTCGACTCACGGAACACAAGGGCATCATGCCTCCTCCCACTCCACCCCACCTCAGCATCTATAAACCTTCCGGAGAAGTCCATGGTTCCTTGGAGGAGAACAGAACAGAAGTCCTTCCTGTTCCCGTACTCCTTTATGCTTCCTTCAGGTGCTCAGATAGGAATGTGGGTGCCATCCACGGCCGCAAAGCAATGAGGGAACCCCAGGCGGCCGAAACCGTCCATGCTCTAAGTAAAAAAAAGAAAAGAATAGACATCAGGGATTAATGTTAAGGTGGGGTGCAACGAGTATTCATTGCTTACCTGTCATTAAAAAAAAAATTAAAGGGTAAAGAGGATCAAACGACACCCACCGCTCCAAGCCGGTCTCCGAGGCACACCACTTTGCTGTACAATTCAGCCTCCATGGCAAAGCAGCACTCCAGCAGGATCTCGCCGACCATGGAGACTCCTAATCCGAATTGCTGGGCAACTGTCCGGAAGTACTGCGGGGTGGCCAAGTACCACAAGGCGGCTGCCACCCTTTTCCCCACAGGAATAGGGCACCGCATGTGGAATACATCTTTCCATAGGAATACACACCTCTCCATGTGGCCATAGAGAGCTTCCACAATTTCAAAAAAAGTTCTCCTCGACATTCGGAAGTTGGAAATCCAGTGGTCATCATCCCACCGAGATGTCACAAAATTTTCCCACCAGTTAGTGGATCTCTCATCCATCCAGAACTGTCTGAGGAACCGAACCTCTGATAGAGATTGCCAGCGTTTCCTAGCCGCTACACGTGCCCTTAGAGATTTCTTGCGAATCACAGCCCTTCTAGTGATGGCCCTCCTCCTCCTTCTGTCCACACGTTGTCTGTATTCCCGAAAAGTAGATTTCATCCACGACACGGCGGCATGGACACGCTGGGCTATTGCTAGCATCTGAGCCAGCAACACAAGAATAATTTTCTCCATTGCTACGCTAAGCTGTGGGGTAGCCATGAGGCAAGGAGAACAAAGAGTGAGGTCGACCACGTGTGCATCTAGGTAAATATAGGCAGGTAATCTGTGGGCATGTACTGTGGGCGGGGTACATGTTTTCGTCATAAAACCTTTTTTCATAGAAATCATTGGAAACACGGTCCGTCTGCACCAATGAATTTTCGAGGATTCGTTGCTACATGTTTTTCGGGGTTAAAAAAAAAGGAACCCCCCGATTGCGGCTTGGGGGGGAAGGGAAAAGGTGTCCAAGCTGTTTGATTGACGGCCATGGGAAGCCAGAAGCGCTAAAAAGGGACCTAGATCGGAAACCTGTGGGGAACGAAAATACTGCAAGTGAAAGTGAAAATTCCGCAAAAATCGCTGTGGTGCGGAACGGCTAATTTTCGCTACTTTAAGTAGCGATTTTGGAAACGGCAAACCTATGGCCACTTTTAAGTGTGTGTGGAATGGACCTCAGATTTTCTAACTGGATCCTGCACACGGTCATGATCTTGAAAGTTTTCAAAGGCCTGTCCTGTGTGGGCTGTTTTCTTCCTCCAAATGGATCGATCCCAAGCAATTCTTAAGTTCGGCAGTTTGCAGAAAGTCCATGTGGCTCAGCTGTCACTTTTATGTTAGGCTTCTAGAGGCAGCCAAAATGGTTAACCCCCCTCCTCCCAAAAAAAAACCCTTTGTTCACAAAAGCATTAAAGGGGAAACCGTTTTCAAAGCTCCAAGATGCTCATCCCACTGTCTCTCTCTTTTTACATCTCATTTCAATTTCATCTCACTCTGATGGCTCTCCCTCCTTTATTTTGCTTGCAAGCAGCGCTGACTATTTTATTTTTTGGCACTGAGGAAGCTGCCATTTGCCTCCTTTACATTCCCCCTTTCAAGTCAATACCAGCAGGGAACTAAACCTTGTGGCAAAAGTGGGGGAAATCTGAGAGAATCCATAAGCTTTTGAAGTGCCACTGGCTTAGAAGTGAAACAAGGGAAAATCAACACAAAAGCACTCTCAGAAAACCCAGGGAAATAAAAACCAGAATGTGAACTGAGAGCTGAAGGGAGAGAAATCAATGCAGAATGATGAAGAAAATCTGGCAGATATGCACAGTGAAAGCAAAGGAAAGCACCCATGTCTACTAGGCCAAAGAGACTGGCCCAAGGTCATCCAGTGTCCTTCCATGGAAGGAGGAGATTTTACCCTGGGTCTCCTGACAACACCTCTCACATCTTTGCAAGGCTGCAGCCTCCCTCATAGCCTGCTCCTCAGCGCTGGAAGCATCTGCAGGGAGGTTGTAAGAGTAGCCCTGGGTCCATACGGATGCTGCCATGGCCTTTTCTGCCCATACGGAATCGGCCTGGAAGAGACATTAGTGCTCTGGAACTGGAATTACAGCCCTCAAAGAGTTTGAGCGTACTCAAATTTTTAAAAATTAGATTGTTTTCTTTCTTGTGCTAAGGAAGTTTAGACAATACTAATAAATGTTTTCAGGAAAGTGAAGGTATCGGTTGCTTCCAAAGTTGCAAACTATCCCTGGGAAGGGGGCCCCGCTGTTACTGGTGCAGCACAAAAAACAGTGCCAGTTGTGCCCTGCTAGGGCACTGATCCCTCTGTTGCTACAAGCCCTGCAAATCCTCAAGCCGGGCCTGGATTGACACCCTTTGGCCTTGAGACTCTCACTCTCCACAACAGCAGAAGAGTCATTGGCACAAGTGGTACTGTTCTGGTAAGTCCCTGAAGGTGCCTTCTCCAAACATTTCTTTCTGCCTCAGTCTCTCCAGGTCAGCAACCCTCACCTCAAGGGAGCCACAGGCTGCATGCACTGAGCATACAACACAAGAGGTCAGAGTCCCCAGGGACTCAAAAACTGTGATTAGATAAGGAGGAATAAAACCGTTTGAAGAAAGCCACAGAGCCCTGATCTCTAAAGGGAGTCGATCAGAAGAGTGACCAAAGAGGATCAAGACAGCATGAGCCTTTTGCATCTAGCAGTAAGAAGACCATCATTAATTTTGCAGAGGGCAGCATCAGGGGAGTGAAAAGGGCAGAAACAAGATGGGAGGAGCTGATGAGTCAGAGGTAGTGGCATCTCATAGGACTTGGAAGTGAAAGCGTGACCAGAAACAGGCTGGCTCTCAGGGAGGGGGAAGGAGTTTGCCATTCGCTAGCCCCATTCCCAGTACCAATATGAGCCCTCTAACCTTCACTTCTACTCACTATTTCAAAAACTGCCCATGTATTGTGAATAAGAAAAGTGAATGGTTTATTCTGGAAACCTGAATGACTGAGCTGTAGACTAGCATGTTGAAGGTAGATGTTGAAAGGTCCGAGGAGCAAACAGAAATGACAGAGAAGACCCTTCTTATGGGAAAGCACAAAGGTGTAAAAAGAATGCTGTGATGAAGCAGGAAAGAAGAGACAGGATATTCCATGGCAGAGAGGAAGAGAAGATCTTGGGGAATATGAGACCAAGAGAGTGCTCAAGGCACAGTACCTCTTGACCGTGAGGAAAAAGTATGCTGGGAACAAAGAATTCAGCAAACAGGAAAGTAGACAGCATGAAGAATGTGTGAGTTCCACTCTCATTATCTTCTGGAAAGAAAGGCTGTTGCAATAGATTCCATGCTTCTCTTCTTGAAGCATCATAATGCCTTGATTTTGTTTAAAGTAAGTATCTCTCAGTATAGAATAGGCTGTGGAAATCTTTGCCTTCCCAGATTATAAACATAAATGGAATCTTATGCATGCCTGACAAATACTGATTCTTTTAAGATACTTTAATATATACCAGAAGTATATGGTACAACGTGTCTGGGACACTACATCCATGTAAACAGTATCTCTCCTGAGGAGGGATCTTCAAAAATCTACCTCGGGTGACATTTGAGGGAAAGATGTTTAAGCGAGCTACTAGAAATGCTCTTCTTAACTGGTGTGTCTCCAGAATTTGGAAATACATGGGCATGGATTTGTAAGATAGGGGAATATCCCAGAAGCGGGGAGAACATATACTGTTGTTAGAGGAGCCCAGAATCTGAGTATCCTGATCTTCTAGTCTCTGTGATATTAGCTTTAGTATCGTCCATTCATCTTGCATGCTAAGGGATGAGATGTCCAGACCCATAATTTGAAGTTTTTTTGACATTTTGCCCAGCCAGCTGAAAGAATAAGGGTCACTCAAAAGGTTAATTAACAAACTACCCGTTTCAGCATGGAAATTGATTTTTAAAGGTATTTTTAAACCTGTTTCTGTTTGTATGCCCACAGATTGGGCTCATGGTTCACTTTGTGGTTTGTGCCCATCCCAAATTGGGAGGCCGGGGAGCATTAAAAGAGCCCTCCCATACATTGAGCCTCTTGTGGCGCAGAGTGGTAAGGCAGCTGTCTGAAAGCTTTGCCCATGAGGCTGGGAGTTCAATCCCAGCAGCCGGCTCAAGGTTGACTCAGCCTTCCATCCTTCCGAGGTCGGTAAAATGAGTACCCAGCTTGCTTGCTGGGGGGTAAACGGTAATGACTGGGGAAGGCACTGGAAAACTACCCCGTATTGAGTCTGCCATGAAACGCTGGAGGGCGTCACCCCAAGGGTCAGACATGACTCGGTGCTTGCACAGGGGAAACCTTTACCTTTACCTTTTTTACCTAGTAGGGAATTATCAGATGAGACCTTGACATTGGGATCCAACTCTACAGGGACAGTGCCATCTAACCCAGGGTTTACCGAACTGTCCAATGAGACTGCAGTCTTTTGTGCTAAAGGGGTAAATATGTTCTTCGTTGGAACAGAATAGAAATCATCCATTTTTGTTTGTTTCTGGGAAGGCTGAGTGTCCAAATCCTCTGTATCTCTAGCACGCTTAGCCCCGCTGATCGTGATTGATATAAGCCCTAAAAGCTACAGGTCAAACTTAGCTAGCTAACTACCTAAATGGACTACCTACGTAAACTAAACTGCAGAAATACAATTTAATAGAAACATGTAAGCATAGAATGAACTTGGGATGAGCAGCAAAAGTAGCAGTCTACACTATAAATGTTAAGTAAAAATAGGAATGATTTTTTAAAAGGCAATTCTGCCAAAAATATTAAACCTTTAAAAATCAGGTACCTAAAGAGAGAATAAAACAACAGTGCTTGATTAGAATAGAATTGCACTAAATATTACCGATAAATCCTGGTAATTTGACTTAATTTAACTTAGACCGATGATAAATGCAATGCCACAAATAATACAGGGATTCCACCATAACAAAATGTTCTTGAAATGGTGTGGATATAGTAGTCACTGTTCCCACATACCAAGTACCATGGAGGTAAAATAGATTAGGTTCATCTCTGTGTAGGTTGAGTTGGAATAACAAAAGCAAATAATCCGAATGGAGAGCCGGAGGCAGAGACAAAAAAAAGGGGGGGGGGCAGTCCGTTCTACCGTTCCCCTCCAGATTCATAGAGTTCTCACCACAGTATAGAACAGCAAAGTGGCAAAACAACCAAGCAACCAAGTAAATACGCCTCTGGATCACAGCTCCAACTCTCTGAGCTCAAAGTTGATAGCAGCAACAGCAGCGGCAGGGGGAACGAGAAGGCCAGGATCAGGGAGAGTTGGCAACAAGCTAATCACAGTAATCCTGGCACCTGCTCCCTCAGTGGATGAAGCCTGTACAGTCTGTAGTCTGCCGTAGTCTGTAGTCTGCAGTTTTAAGCATAAACTTGCAGCCCAAAGGTAGCAAACACCAGCAGCAGGAACAGAAAGAACAGAGCAATGATGCCTCCACAAATGACCCAAGTAAGGCTCAGATAAAACAGTGTCCTGTTGTTTCAACAAGCAGAAAAAGTCTTCTGTGTCGCAAACCGCAGAGCGATAAGACCATAGCAGTTCGGTGATATAACCAGCAGCTGCAGATAATTGTAATTAGCAAAATTCACAATGTGGCAACAGCCAAGGTCAAAAAGATATTTTGCTGCTTTCAAAACAGCTGCAAAAAAGGTTTTTTAGAAGCTTTGTAGAGGCTTTTTGGAGACTTATTGGAGGAGCATTAATGAGTTGCTCTCACTCCGCCGCCATCTTGGAAGGTCCTCCTATAAGGCACATCATTAAATTGGGTTACCTAGGCTTTATGCTCTCTGGGAGACACACCTTCAAGGCGTGAGAAGGTCTCAGAGTGTCAGAGACACTGAGAGCAATACTGTCAGGAGTTATAATGCAAAGCCAATCAATGTCATCATCATGCTGGTTTCTGCCCCAGCCACTGATGTCACAGAAGAAGAAATGGAAAGATTTGATGCAAGTATCCAAGAAGAAACTGACTGTGCATCCAAACAAGGTGTTGTTATAGTTATTGTTATTTGAATTTATTTCCCATTGCTCTCTGCAGAGCCGCATCGTGGCAGGATAAAGGATCAAAAATAAAGATTCAAAGTCCCTTAAAAACCCTGCTAAAATTATAACAATTAACAGAGATACAGATTCCAATAACAAAGCAGCCCCCCCCCACCTACCCCTGCTGGGGACTAGGGGAGAACTGCTGGCCACTCCTGTTAAAATGTGGTGGAATACCTTCCTTTGGGGGGGTCTGCAGATCTTCTCTCTGCACTGGCCTCAACCATGCACCTGGTGGAAGAGCTTTGTCTTACAGGCCCTACTAAAAGCTAAAAGCTCTTGCAAGGCCTGTAGCTCCTCCAGGAGCTCATTCCACCAGGTAGGGGCCAGGACTGAAAAGGCCCTGGCCTTAGCTGAGCCTCTTTGTGGCTGGAAATGACCAATAAGTTGGAACCCAGAGAACACAAGGCCCTGCAGGGGGCATCGGGCGACAGACGGTCTTGCAGATATGGGGGTCCCAGACTGTGTAAGGCCTTGATGGTCAGTACCAAAACCTTGAACCTGATCCAGACCTCAACTGGCAACCAATGCAGCTGCCTCAGCACAGGACGATGTGGGCGCTCCAAGATGTTCCTGTGAGGACCCTAGAAGCTGCATTTTGCACCAATGGGACGGAGCAGCTGGAGTGTAAAAGGAAAGCAAGGGTGGTTCGAACAGTGGTTCTTTGTGGGTCTAATATTTAAAAACTAAGAACTGGGGGGAGGTCATGGGGGTTTTAATTGGGAGCCTTATTTTATTGTATTGGGACTATCATGTAACCCATCATGAGCTGGCATGCCAAGAGTGGCAGGTAACAAATTGATTGATTAATTAATTAACTCCACCACCACCCCAGGCTGTACCCCAAAATCTCCCCAGGCTCAACCCCTATCCCTCTTGGTCCGAGGCCAAGAGAAGACGCATCAGCCTAGCTGCGTTCTCGTTAAGAGGGCGCGGCCTGGGATAGGATCTTACGCAGGAGGGAAAGTCAGGAGACATAAATAATGCATCTCATTCCTTCCATTTCAGAATATGCAAGCCTTTGAGTTACACAGATCTCCTTCTCGGATGGAAACTGGCTATGACCTTGGAGGAGCCATGCTTCCTGGCACATTGCCATGTCCTCTTGTGCCGGCTGCAGAGGAAAGGACACGCAGTAATGGGTTTAAACTACAAGTACAACGATATAGGCTAGATATCAGGAAAAAAATTTCACAGTCAGATAGTTCAGCCGTGGAATAGGCTGCCTAAGGAGGTGGTGAACTCCCCCTCACTGGCAGTCTTCAAGCAAAGGTTGGATACACACTTTTCTTGGATGCTTTAGGATGCTTAGGGCTGATCCTGCGTTGAGCAGGGGGTTGGACTAGATGGCCTGTATGGCCCCTTCCAACTCTATGATTCTATGATTCTATGATTATTTGGGAGAGAAAGGACCTCCGGCTTTCCACATCCCAAGGGAAATACCTTGAGAGTGGGGGCCTGTTTGAAGGGTCCCTGGGAGCTGAGCTGGCAAACTCACAGCATTGGGGAAGGATTAGCAGCCCATTAGAAAGGCAACTGTGCCCTGCATTCCCCTGGACTTTCACTCCAGCTTTTGCAAACAACGTGCCAACCAGGTGAGACCCTGCAGCAGAAGCCGCACTCACTTGGCAGTCAGCCTCCCTCCTTCCACTCAAGAGCACCCGGAGCAAAGAAGACTGAGCGTGCATCCCCCACCCCTTCAAGGGGGCCCAGCCGGCCAAATGCTGCCTTGGCTTGATCTCTGCTCAGCTCAGGGAGCCCTTTGGAATGGGAAGGACACCAGCTTCCTGTACCGGCACATGTATCTCCTAGTACATGCTTTCCCCTCCCCAAGCCCACGTGATGTGGTGGTTAAGAGCAGCCTCTAATCTGGAGAACCAGGTTCAATTCCCCACTCCTCCTCCACATGCAGCCAGCTGGGTGACATTGGGCCACTCACAGTTCTTCTAGATCTCCCCCAGCCTCACTTACCTCACGGGTTGTCTGTTGTGGGGAGATCGGGAGAAAGTAATTGTGAGCTTCTTTGAGGAACATGAGGCCTGCTGGGTGACCTGGGATGAATCACAGTTTTCCCAGGGCTTTCTCTGCCTCACCTTCTGCACAGGGTGTCTGTTGTGGGGAGAGGAAAGGGAAGGGGATTGAAAGCCGCTTTGAACCTCCTTCGGGTAGAGAAAAGCAGGGTATAAAAACCAGCTCTTCTCCTCTGCAACATCCATCACAAAAGAGGCATCACAGCTCTGTCCATTTTCCAGGTCTACATCCTCAGGGGCCCAGGGAGGGGTCTCTCACCACCTGTATGGACTTGATGGACATAGGAGAGAGCAGGAGTGGCTGCTGCCAGCGTCTCTGAGCAGGCCCTGTGGGGAACTCCCCTCTGAGTTCAGTGTCATTTGCCATTTCCCCACCGCCAGAAGGGGCTGGCAGGGCAAGGGGGAAGCTGGGAAGGAAGGAAGGAAGGAAGGAAGGAAGGAAGGAAGGAAGGAAGGAAGGAAGGAAGGAAGGAAGGAAGGAAGGAAGGAAGGAAGGACTCTCCCTGCAGGCTGCCCTTGCCCTGGGTCCACGCATGGTAGCTCTCAGCTAGGGGTGCCAGCCTCCAGGGGGGGCCTGGGGAACCCCTGGAATTACAGCTCCTCTCCAGACTGCGGAGACCAGCTTCCCTGGAGAAAGGGCTGCCTGGGAGGGTGGGCTTGGGGGTGCCAGCCTCCAGGGGGGGCCTGGGGAACCCCTGGAATTACAGCTCCTCTCCAGACTGCGGAGACCAGCTTCCCTGGAGAAAGGGCTGCCTGGGAGAGTCCTCTCCTGCCTGTGAATCTCTCCCTTGGCTTGCAGCAGGCTTCCTTCCGCCATTTTCTCCTAGTAGGGCTCTGAGAAGAAACTCTAAAAGGAGGGAAATGGGAGGGCCAATGGGGGGGGGGGTGCAGCAGATTCAGGTCTTCCCTCCCATTTCTTTTCCATTGTGTGAATTCAACAAGGTCCCCACAGACCAGACAGAGGAGCAGAATGCCACTTTGATATATATATATATATCAATCCCCTTCAACTGGGGTATCCCTTCCGGGCTTCTGTAGTAACCCTGGGGCTGGCTGGCTTAGAGTTCCCTCTGGGGTTTTTTGGTCGTGGTGCTGGTGGTGCTGGAGGGCTTCTTCTCCCAGGTGTTTTAATGCCTTGATGGGGAAAGAGCTCAGCAAGCTAGGAGCAATTTCTGTGAGTATCAACATGAGGAAAACACAGATCAACTAATCCTATCAACCATGAACTACTGGTCAGTAAAAAAAAGAGAGAGAGAGAGAGAGAGATGTTTTGCAAAATGCTGTTTCCCTTGCACTTGTTCCAGGCAATAAAACTAAGTTGCAAAGGTGACAAATTTATTGCAGCAGTAATTACACAATTACTTCACTACATGCCACCAGTGTGAAGAAATATATGCTACAAAAATCACTTAGGCCAAAAGCAAACCAGCCAGTAAAGAATTATTTAATGCTCTAAATAAATAGGACGTGTAAATTATTTACTGTTATAGAAGCTAAAATTTCAGAGAGAGGGAAATATGCTTCATTTTGACATTCTCTTTGGAGCCTTTGGCCACTATAAAATAAACCAGAAACACTTTCTCTCAAGCCTGCATCATTCATTTGAAAGCTGAGAAAAGGATATTTATAAGGGTGATTGTCTGATAAGTATCAATTAGGAATGCATGTATTGTTCAAGGTACCAAACGCTGGAGGGGGATCATCTCCAAGAGCTATTTCAGATACCACCATTAAGGGTGCGTTCAATTTTTGCCCCCAATGCAATAAATAAATGCAGAATAGGCTCCACATTTTTAGGCTGACTCACCAAGGTCCACATTGGTCCCAGCTTCCCTGGGGCAGGGGCAGGTTTGCTCATGTTACACTGCAGCAAGGGGTATTGCAAAAGGCTCCCCATAAAGGGTGGGCTCTTCTGTCCTCTAGAAAAGCTCTGTTTCTGCAGTATATTCCCTGTCACATTGCAGAAAGAACAGAGCAAAGCACGGAAAATGTTCACTTTTTGCCTTTCTGCCAGGACAACTCACAGACCTCTTTACTCCTGGGTGGTTTGTTTCCTTGAGTGAGGAATGAAGGGTTTGAGATTAAAATAGCTACAGTGAGACAGAAAGTGAAGAGGCAGAAAGTGAAGAGGAACTAAAGAGCCTGTTGATGCGGGTGGAGGAGGAGAGTGCAAAGGTTGGCTTGAAACTCAACATCAAAGAAACTAAGATCATGGCATCCGGCCCTCTCAATTCCTGGCAAATAGATGGGGAAGAAATTGAGATAGTGACAGATTTTATTTTCCTGGGCTCCAAGATCACTGCAGAAATTAAAGCAAAGAAATTAAAAGACACTTGCTCTTGGGGAGGAAAGCTATGGCAAATCTAGACAGCATCCTAAAAAGCAGAGACATCACCCTGCCAACAAAAGTGCATTTAGTCAAGGCTATGGTACTCCCGGTCATGACTGGGGAAGGCATAAACGGTCATGACTGGGGAAGGCACTGGCAAACCACCCCGTATTGAGTCTGCCATGAAAACGCTGGAGGGCGTCACCCCAAGGGTCAGACATGACTCGGTGCTTGCACAGGGGATACCTTTACCTTTACCTTTATGGTACTCCCAGTTGCAATGTATGGCTGTGAAAGTTGGACCATAAGGAAGGCTGAGCATCAAAGAACTGAGGCTTTTGAACTCTGGTGCTGGAGAAGACTCTTGCGAGTCCCTTGGACTGCAAGGTGAACAAACCGGTCAGTCCTAGAAGAGATCAGCCCTGACTGTTCCTTAGAAGGCCAGATCCTGAAGATGAAACTCAAATACTTTGGCCACCTCATGAGAAGGAAGGACTCCCTGGAGAAGAGCCTAATGTTGGGAGTGATTGAGGGCAAAAGAAGAAGGGGACGACAGAGAATGAGGTGGCTGGATGGAGTCACTGAAGCAGTAGGTGCAAACTTAAATGGACTCCGGAGAATGGTAGAGGACAGGAAGGCCTGGAGGATCAATGTCCATGGGGTCGCGATGGGTCGGACATGACTTCGCACCTAACATCAACACAATGTGACACGAGGATCTTGGAAAGTGAATATTTTATTGCGTTTCTACAAGTCATTTGTGGTATTTATCGCTGAACAGCCTAGTCTTGCCATCTTATTTTGCTACATGAGGAAGCCGCTTTGTTTGTTTGTTTACTGCCATGCCTGAAGGCTCAGGGCAGTTTACGTGAAGCAACAAAATGGTACATCATTCTGGTAACAGTAAGGTGGTAACAACAATAACATCAACATAGTAACAATAACAACAATGACATTAAAGGAAGGTAGACCTGCAAAGAGCCTTAGCTCAACTCACCCTGAGACCCAGGGGTGGGGCAGATTAATAACAGTCATGGTAGGAGGGAGGGCTTGGGGGGGGGGTCAGTTGGGGGCGGTGGATGAGGTCGTCCTCAAGCAAATGCCTGGCGGAGGAGCTCCCTTTTGCAGGCGTGCTCCGCCAAGCCATCCTCTGCCCACGAGGGCAGGTGTCACTGGGCATGGGCCGGTCAGGGAGCACGGCTTGCACCACCTGCAGGGGCACCCTCATCATGTAGATAGATCGGTGGTCATCTTTTAATGGTCAGATGGGTTGTCAACATAAATGGTATATTGCAGAAATCACACCGCCTTAGAACAGCATGCCAGAGGCTCTCGAGCTCCAGCCAGGTCACAGGATCTCCTGCTGCCCTGGGAATGTACCTGAGAGAATCAGCAAGGACAGGCATTCCACTCAGGTGAGGGCCACACAGGTGCAGGGGGCTGCAAGGAACAGCTATCATGATGAGATGATCATCATGAGATGATACCCAATAATCTGAATAACGTGAAGTGAAATTCTCTAAGAAATCCCTCTGCTGATTAATGATTTCATCTTTGTCCAGGTTTCTTTGGTACTTTAAAAAACCCGCAGATATCTGTTATCTTCATTTCCCACCAGAGCGTTCAGCAGAAAGGCATCCAGCACAGAAGTTCCCAGTGGAGTCACAGCCTGACTGAAGTGCCCTCCCCCCCCCCCCCCCCGCCGCCTCTTCTGAAGCAGGACGGCCTTTTCTCTCTTGCTGCTTTGGGCATCACACCCTTAGAAGGGCCACCAGTGCCTAAATAGAAGCTAGCATGTAACTTAGATAACATTAAAGCCCAACCCCCTGTATGGTATGGTATGGGAGCCACAAATTCCACCTCATGTGGACAGCAGCACACACAAAGAGGCAAGAACAATTGGAAAATATTTAAAATAGCAAAGTGTAACCAATTGCATTTAAATCATGCAACACTTAAGTATGCCTTGTAAACGTAACACTTTAGCCCATCTAGTCAGCTTTGAACTAATCCCCACATGAAACAATCCTGATTTATACGCATGTGCTGTGAAACTTATGAAATGTATATCTGTGCCTCGCCGATATTTTTTCCATATGTTCCTTCTTTACCAAGCAGAGGTGCAGCTACGACCAGGAGCCTTGGCACTGTATTGGATTACTGAAGTATTCCAGGCCCTTTTGCACATGTGTGCATGCGCAGGGAGAGAGAGACAAAGACAAAGACTGAGAGATACAGAGACAGAGACAAACACAGAGAGAGTGGGAGAGACAGAGAGACAGAGACAGAGAGGAGGCCAAGACAGATTCTTTAAAAATGAAAACCACTTCCCTTTTAATACCAGTTCCACCCCCTACCCCTGGCCACTGGAATCCACTGGTTCCCCTTGCTGGCTAATAACACAATGGGCAAACTACAGGCCTCTCCTCATTGTGGACTGGGAATGATGGTTGTGGTGGGCAAAGGGCACAGAAGCAGCCAGAACCTGTCAGACTTATGAAACCCCGGCGGTCACTACGGCAACACAACACGGCCCACCTGTGGCCTTTGGGCTAACCTCGTGGCCCCTGGATATCATTTATCAGGCACTCATGGCCTCCAAAACCTCATTCTGCTCCTTCAGGCACTGTCTCTCACACTCACCTCCCCCGTTCCACATTAGGAGAAAATGTATGTTTGGCTTTATTCTTGAAAAAGAAAAACACCCCCACCCCCACCCCAGTTACCCAGGCTGATGCCAATTTTGCACTGAGGGGCCATAACCTGAGGCTCCCTGTGGATTTGCTCCATAGCTGTTTCTAGAGCAGTAAAAGATGTACTTAATGTCAGCTCCCCTCTACCTGTAATGTGCTCCAGGGTTCCAGTCTAAGGTAAGTCAACATGCAGAGGGGGCAGAGTGGAGCAGAGAGGTAAGGAGGGTGATCTGAGATAAGCAGAACACCCTGTTTAGTTGGGGGTCAGGCGAGAAGTAGACCTGGGGTAGTGCCTCTGGCTGGTGGCTGCCCCAGAGGGGCCTCAAGTATTGAAGGGATCTGGGGACATACCGTGCCTGGTTAGGTTAGCTGTCTGGGAGTTAGTTAGTGGGGGTAGGGGGGGGGGTTAGTGACAGGTGGGGTATTTGCATAGGGCTAGTCAGTTAAATATTTTCAGCAGGGTGTGAGGGGGGTGGACGGAGAGGGCTCTAGGGAGGAGCTGGCACTGAGAAGGGGTTGCAGTTGGGCTGGGAAAGTGATCGAAATGGTTGAGGCAGATTAGCTCTGAGCTTTCTTGGAAGAAACTTCAGCTGTTGACCCTTTCCAGTCTGGCTTCTATCCTGGCCATGGGGTAGAAATGGCACTGGGCAGCTCTCTGGCCTAAACAACAGACAGAGCTGTCCTAAAGTGATGGGAAGCCCTGGTGCGTGCGGGAGAGGGAAGGAAGGAAGGAGAAAAGGAAGAAAGCCAAGAAAAAAGGAGAATGTGCCCAGAGCCGTCTAATGTAGCAACCGCCTCCAAAAGATATTTATTCACCCTCTGGTCAGCCCAATCCAAATTGAATTGCTTTGAATTAATCCCAAGCACCAACCTTTAAACAACTCAATGATATAGATTATTGCAATTAATTAATCAACTTAACTACACTTATTGCCCAATTAATTCAATTGATTTACAGAAAACAGCCCAGTGACCAAAACAACTGCACATACACAAATGAAAACGATTACACACAATCAATTTGAATGACAACCCCCCTCCCCACTCAACACATCACTGGACTGGGCAACCCTGAGATGCCACAGAAACAAGCATCACCTAAGAGACAGCAGATCACACCCAACACACAGCCAACAAATGGAACGGACAGTCCTGAAATGCCATAATTAGCGATTGAGGCTCCTCCCTCCAGAAACAGACAAACCCACCAAAAATCAAACCAGGAAGTCCACTAAGTACAGAACCAAGAATCGAGAAGGAGCCTTAGCAAAAACAAAAATTAAACAAAACCTAAGTAGAGCCAAGAGAACACCCGTTGAAAAACAATAGCCGGAACTGAAGCCAGCTACCAACCATAGACACCCCACTTGCACTGGAAAGAACTGGGGGAGGAACCTCAGTGGGGGGCCCAAAAGGGCCAGGGATCCCAATACTAAGGGGAAGAGGCAGAGCGATCTGCAAACACCTGGAGGACAAATTGGTGATCCAAGGAAGTCAGCATGGATTTGTCTCCAACAGGTCCTGCCAGACCAACCTGGTTTCCTTTTTTGACCAAGTAACAGGTTTGCTGGATCGGGGAAATTCGGTTGATGTAATTTACTTGGATTTTAGTAAAGCTTTTGACAAGGTTCCCCATGATGTTCTGATGGATAAGTTGAAGGACTGCAATCTGGTTTTTCAGATAGTTAGGTGGATAGGGAATTGGTTAGAGAACCACACTCAAAGAGTTGTTGTCAATGGTGTTTCATCAGACTGGAGAGAGGTGAGTAGCGGGGTACCTCAGGGCTCGGTGCTCGGTCTGGTACTTTTTAACATATTTATTAATGATCTAGATGAGGGGGTGGAGGGACTACTCATCAAGTTTGCAGACGACACCAAATTGGGAGGACTGGCAAATACTCCGGAAGATAGAGACAGAGTTCAACGAGATCTGAACACAATGGAAAAATGGGCAAAAGAGAACAAGATGCAATTTAATAAAGATAAGTGTAAAGTTCTGCATCTGGGTCAGAAAAATGAAAAGCATGCCTACTGGATGGGGGATACGCTTCTAGGTAACACTGTGTGTGAACGAGACCTTGAGGTACTTGTGGATTGTAAACTAAACATGAGCAGGCAGTGTGATGGAGCGGTAAAAAAGGCAAATGCCATTTTGGGCTGTATCAACAGAGGCATCACATCAAAATCACAAGATGTCATAGTCCCATTGTATACGGCACTGGTCAGACCACACCTGGAGTACTGTGTGCAGTTCTGGAGGCCTCACTTCAAGAAGGACGTCGATAAAATTGAAAGGGTACAGAGGAGAGTGACGGAGATGATCTGGGGCCAAGGGACCAAGCCCTATGAAGATAGGTTGAGGGACTTGGGAATGTTCAGCCTGGAGAAAAGGAGGTTGAGAGGGGACATGATAGCCCTCTTTAAGTATTTGAAATATTGTCACTTGGAGTAGGGCAGGATGCTGTTCCCATTGGCTGCAGAGGAAAGTACACACAGTAATGGGTTTAAACTACAACGATATAGGGTAGATATCAGGAAAAAAATTTTCACAGTCAGAGTAGTTCAGCAGTGGAATAGGCTGCCTAAGGAGGTGGTGAGCTCCCCCTCACTGGCAGTCTTCAAGCAAAGGTTGGATACACACTTTTCTTGGTTGCTTTAGGATGCTTAGGGCTAATCCTGTATGGCCCCTTCCAACTCTATGATTCTATGATTCTAGGTGGGACAAGATAAAGGACTCAGGATGCAGTTATGCTCGGGCCCCTTCCAACCTCCACCCCATCCCTCAAGACACTCAGAAAACCACTGGCCAGTCGCACAAACAACAGAATGACATAGCAGAAAGCAAGAATCACTTCCTGACCAAGCCGCGCAGATGCAGGTTCCTTGAAGTACAGCTACCTGGAAAATACTGGGGAGAAACGATTAACATGGCTACCTACCTATAGAATAGGTTCCCCAACAAAGATGACGGAAAGACACCATGTGAACTATGGTATGGATATAAACCCAAGCGTGAACCACCTGATGGTGCTTGAGTCAAAGATTTTCTAAGGAGAAACAAAGCCAGATGGATATAAGAACGGAGCAAGGTATTTTTGTATAATTATGATTTAGAATGTAAAGGATACAGGATCTTCAATCCAAGAGCCGAGTTTATGAATATCTGTAACACAGTTTGTATTGCCAAGAAGGAAATACCTACAGTTACAGAAAAGGTAATCATCAAAGAATCCACACTGGTGGAAGAATACAGCAGCCAGAAGCAGTGCAACTAAGCACTAGGATCTTGGCAGGTGAAGCACCAGCAGAACCCTGTCACCATGCGCGCTTGTGCACAGTACCCAGGAAGAGTGCATGAAGACACTGTGCTGGCTTGTTTCGGGGAAGTTGTGAGTAACCTCCTGCCACCACTGCTAGGCCAAAGAACACAAGTTCTGCAAGTAACTAAATAAATCTTCATGAAGGCAAAACAGATGGTAGAAAAAAGCTGGCAGCAGTTCTCAGAGCTGGTGGCTGCTTGTGCTTTGCCGCGAGACCCATGGGTCTGTTGTGGTCAGATGAGCCTCCGGGAGATCCAGGCTCAAATCCGCCCTGCCCTGGCCAGGGAGCTCCCTGGTGACTGTGGGCCGGTCTCACATACTTCAACCTTAGTGTTTTCAGGAAGGCAAAAGGGAGAGGAGCATAAGAATGGTGTGAGCCACTTTGGGTTCACTTTGGGAAGACATAAATTCAGATGTACGTGTTGACTGGTTGAGTGGGCACTACCAGAAAGGATGGCCTCTCATCTCTTCACATGTCTGCACCTCTCCTGATGCATCATGCTTCCTGTCAGTGTGGATCCATGTCGGTTTTACACCAGGGGGGAGGGGCTTTCATGCCCCCCCCCTATTCATTCCTGCCCTTTAAAATGCTCCCACTCAGGAGAAGGACATTTAAGGCACTGCAGAGTTTACCACATTAGGCAGGCAAATTAGACACCCTCTCCTCAGGAGTGGGGGGGGGAGGGGGGCTGCAGAATTGGGGCTGACAAGTTAATGAGATGAACTGGTCAAATGAAAGCCTGACAGAAATAATTTTACATGACATTACTGTGAAAAGCCAATTTATACACAGATGGGTCCGTGACAGACTTGGTGGAGGGCAGCAGCTGGGGGGGGGGGGGAGTGTAGCACTTCATTTATTCTGCACAAGAGGAGATTGTGAGCCTGCCCTTGAGAGACTTGGGTTCATTGACTGCCCGTCTTTTTCTTTACAAACTAATCCGAAGTACACAAGGCTGCTGAGTCGGGCCTTGGAGAGCAGCATAGCCATCCCAGGCTACCTCTGGCACCAGCATGGATCCCAGGCATGACCTGCAGAGACTGATACAGCCCCCGGACCTCTCAAGATGGGCAGGCAGCCCAGTTCTTAGAGGAATAGCTGAGGGAGGGGGCCTGCACATGAGAGCTCACGCCTTGAGTAAATCTGTGTTGGTCTTAAAGGTGCCGTTGGACTCAAATCTCATTGTCCTGCTTCTTCAAACCAAGTATAGAACCATGGATTCCTCAATGTGGACTCAGAAGAAAAAGGAAATCATGAGGCACAATGATATGGTAGTCTTCTCTATGTTTATAGGTGAAAAGGTTATAACATAAAGTCTAAATGGTCAAACATATGATCAAACATAAAGAGTCAACCAAAACGGGATCCTAGGTTAAGTGACCCGCTTTCTGTTTTATCTTCGTCAGTGGTTGCTCTTCCAATATACTGTCATGAAATTTATGAAATCCCCAGACGATTATGAGCATTTTGCCAATGTGATACTATGACGACTACTATGACAGTATATTGGAAGAGCAACCACTGACGAAGATAAAACAGAAAGCGGGTCACTTAACCGAGGATCCTGTTTTGGTTGACTCTTTATGTTTGATCATATGTTTGACCATTTAGACTTTATGTTATAACCTTTTCACCTATAAACATAGAGAAGACTACTGTATCATTGTGCCTCGTGATTTTCTTTTTTCTTCTGCTTCTTCAAACCAACACGGCTACCCCCTTGAATCTAGCATTTGTTGTTAGATGCCTACCTTTTCATTCACATGGGCAGAACTTTATACTTATCTTTATGAAATTGCATCTTGTTCTCTTTTGCCCATTTTTCCATTGTGTTCAGATCTCGTTGAACTCTGTCTCTATCTTCCGGAGTATTTGCCAGTCCTCCCAATTTGGTGTCATCTGCAAACTTGATGAGCAGTCCCTCCACCCCCTCATCTAGATCATAAATAAATATGTTAAAAAGTACCAGGCCGAGCACCGAGCCCTGAGGTACCCGGCTACTCACCTCTCTCCAGTCTGATGAAACACCATTGACAACAACTCTTTGAGTGTGGTTCTCTAACCAATTCCCTATCCACTTAACTATCTGAAAATCCAGATTGGTAATGGTAGTGGTAATCCAAATGGTAGCTGAACCCACAAGAGGTTCAGCCATACTAGACTTAATACTGACCAACAAGCAAGAGTTGGTGGATGAGGTGAAGGAGGTGGGGACCCTAGGGGGAAGTGACCATGTCCTCATAGAATTCCTTTTGAGATGGGGAGCCAAGGAAGCTTGTAGCCAGACGCGGATGTTGGATTTTCGTAGGGCAAACTTTAATAAACTCAGAGACAAGATGAGTGTCATACCATGGATGAGAATGCTGGAAGGGAAGGGAACATGTGAAGGGTGGGTGCTACTCAAACAGGAGCTATTGCATGCTCAATCAATGACTATCCCAGAAAGACGAAAACACTGCAGGAGCTCTAAGAAGCCTATTTGGATGAACTGAGAACTTCAAGAGGAACTAAGAAAGAAAAGGAAAATGTTCAGGAAATGGAGGGAAGGACAGAGCTCTAAAGAAGAGTACCTACAAGTTACTAGGCACTGTAGATCAATCATCAGAAAGGCCAAAGCTGAGAGTGAGCTAAGATTGGCCAGGGAAGCCCATTGTGACAAGAAAAGATTTTTCAGTTATGTGAGGAACAAACGTAAAGTAAAGGAGGCAATAGGCCTCCTTTAAACTAAATTAAACTAAAATCAAGAATCCATTATTATTATGAGGAGATTATTGCTAATTAAACATTACTATGTTAAATATTTACCCGGAATTAAACTTTGTTGGTCTTAAATCTATTGCTTCCACCCAACATGTCTACCAACACAAATCTTAAATATAATGTCTCTGTGTTTATATGTGATCAACTGTTGGGTCCGTTCGCTGGGGTCCACTCTGGGTTTAGGCTTGGTTTTCTTGGGGGTTGAGGTCTTCGCTCCCGCCTGCTCCTTGCCTCCGCTGAACTCCACCGCACGGAGCAGCCGGCTTTCCATCTCTCCAGCCAGGTGCACCCATCCCATCACGGTCGCTGGGTCATCTATAAGGAGGCACTTGCTAGCCAGGTTCCCGGAGAGTCCCCCCACAAAGGCGTTCACCCTCCGTGGTTCCGTCCAGTCTGGAACCGCCGCAGACAGCTTCCGGAACTCCCGCGCGTACTCCACCACCGTTTTCGACCCTTGCTTGAGCACCTTGAGTTCCTTTTCCAACATCTCTTTCTTGAACGGCTCCATATACATCAGGCGCATGGTTCTGATGAAATGGTTGTAGTTACGCACTGCTCTCGGGTTGTAGCGGTAAAGATCCATGAACCACTTGGCTGCTTCTCCTTCCAAGCATTCACCCACGAACCTGATGCGCTCCGCATCATCTTGGAACGTGAAGCCCATGTCCATCATATAGGCTTGCAGGTGGACCAGGAATCCTGGGAAAGCCGTCGAGTCTCCAGAGAAACGAGCCTTGAATTTGTATGTGCTCCGCATTTCCACTCCGCGGAGGTGCGGAGGTAGACGGCCAGGGCCCCAATCCCCCAGCGCTCTCGCATTTTGGGGATGCGGGCGCACCCCGCGCCTGACGCCCGCAGCCGCTCCAGCCACCGCTGCTCCTCCCGCAGCGCCCGCCGCCGCGGCTCCACCGGCTGCCACCACTGCTCCGGCCGCCGCCGCTGATCGTGCTGCTCCAGCTCCATCTGCTCTCGCCGCGGCCTCTCCTCGAGCCCCCGCCTGGAGCTCCTCTCTCCTGGCGGCTGCGGCAGCCTCCAAGTCGCCGTAGTCTTCCTCCTCGTCCAGGAGGTGCGCGGCTGCTTTTGCGGCCACCAGCGCCGCGATTTCGGCCTCGGCCCCGGCGCCTTCAGCCGTCGCCATGCGTTCTCGCAGGGTTGGAAGTCCCTCCGACCGCCGGCCGCTCACCCCTCGGGGCTCCGCCTGCATCTCTCGCAAGAGGCGTCACGCTTCACGCTGTGATTCCGGCACCAGTTCTCCTGACACCGCCTGCAACCAGTCGGTCATCCGGCTGATCCGTTGCTGCAGCTCCTGCACCTCCAGGGTCGCCGCCATCCCTCGGTCTGGGACCCCCGCGGGCAGCTTGTCTGGCCACAGCTCGTCCCCGGTCAAGCGGTCATATTTCGACAACCGCCTGCGCTCAGTGATGTGCCTCTCCAGGAACTCTGAAGGCCCCGGGGTTGCTTCACCCAGGGCTCTGGCCATCCCCGAGCCAAAGGAGCCAGATGCACCCAGCTCATCCTGGGTGTAGTCTCCGTACAGGTCCTCGTCCTGCTCACCATAATTGTTGCCTTCGTCCTGCATTTGGGCAGGCCAAAGGTGTTGTGAGATTTGACTTAATGTCAAGCGTTGCAAGAACTCACAACAAGCTTCTTTAATAAAGAAAGCGTTTATTGAGAAGTTACTTCATACACCTAAGCTACTAAAGTAAAATCTGCCTGAGGACAGATTTGCCTTCCCTTATCAAGGCAGTTCTCCCGCCTAAAACTTGAAAGTTCCCAAGGGAGGGGGAAAGGAGGTGGCAGGTGCCATAAAACACAGTGTTACAATTCGCACGTCCTTGGTATTCTCCGGACAAGATAAGATGTTATGGTTACAAAAGGCAGACCCGGCCAAGAGGTTCAAAAGACAAATAATTCACAGCTCTCTGAGATAACAGGGTGCACAACATAGTTTCAGTTTCAAGCAAGCATGCAAGCATAATATATGGGCCTGAGGCCTCAAGAACAAAGCAGGAAAAAAGGTTAAACAAATAATCATGGAGAGACTCATGCTAACTCATGGCAGGGTTCAGCAGCAATCCTGACACACACCAGATTGTACTCTCTGCTACCAAAACATTGAGAAGCCGGCTGCAGTCCCAGTAAACCTTTTGCACTTGCCCAGAAATTGCAAACCCATCTGGAAGCACTGGCAAAAATCACCAAGAATAAAAAGAGGGGCTTATGGTTCCCCGTCCATTGTACACCCAGAGAGGCATGCCTTTCGGCAACAACTGCAGTTCTGGATCTGTCACCACCAGGTGTCTCTGCTGAGCACATGACCAGGACCTTGTGCTTGACAACAAGCCTGCAAGGTAGGCCTGTTCCAAATAACTTGCTGATTGTTTCCCAGCAGTTCTCACATAGGAGGGAATTGAACAGTGGGGTATCATAAGGACCTGGATTGGGACCTGCTATTTATTTTGTTCATGAATTATCTGGAATTGAGAATGAATGGGGAAAGTTGCAAGAAATTTCATATTGTTCAGGATGATGATAATTAAAACAGATTGTGAAGAGCTACAGTAAGATCTCTCTAAATTGGGTGAGTAGACAGCGGTGTAGCAAATGAAATCCAGTGTTGGTAAGGAGAAGGAGTGGAACAAATATATGCTGATGGGTTATGAAAGAGCTTTCAGGGTTATAGTGATTCGTTGGATGAAATTGCTGGCTCACTTTGAGGCAAACTCTGTATCTGGGGTGATTGCAAAGGTAATTGTAAGGCGCCTGAGACAGAAACCTCCTTTGAAGCTAGGCAGGCTTGTGCCTGATCAAGGCCTGAATGGGAGACCCACCAGGAGAGAGAATATCTTAAGGGAGAGAATCTTTATTTCCTTTCAGGATCCATTACAAGAGTTCAAAGCTCGAGGGGAAGCAAAAGCACAGTATTGCAATACAGTTAACACAACCCTTGCTATGCTGCTCTTTGGGCCCAATAATCCCATGGAAATCTAGGAGGAAATAAAGGGAGAAAGGACACCGGCTGGTGTCCAGCCTGGAGAAGAGCATGTTGCAGAGTCTGATGATGCCTGCAAACAAGTTCTGCCAATTCCAGGAGATTTGGGACGGTGACAGAGGAAGGGAGAGGCCTTGGCCCTCCTCTTAAACTGCCAGGATCTCTGTAGTCTAGAGACAGTCATTATTCCAGGAGGACTCCAGGAGTGGAAACGCGTGAAAAAATGGCCACCTGTGTGGCTGGTGAGCAAAGAACGCATTAGAAGAATTCCAATGACTGGAACTTAAGCGGAATAACTGCAAAAACAGATTAGCCTGATGTACTTTTTTAGGTCTTCAGATCCCTTCATAGTTCAGTTTGTTTGCGGTCCCTTGGCCAGCAAATTCCTATAGATCAGATAAAATTACATCATCCACATTTAAACAAAGAGCCTGACTGTGCTGCATCGGAACAAATAAAAATTAAATCAGTTTGGCATAAATGCATTAAAATAAATTAATAATGTATGTCAAGGATGATAAGTAAATGATAAAAAGGCTCCAATAAGAGATATGATGATAGCAAAGATGAAAGTTGATAAAATTACAACATTCAAAGAACTTTGTATTTCCAAATTACAGTTAGAACAGACTTTGCAACCAAGTGTGCGATTTGCTTGTGTCTCTCATCCTGAAGATGGCTCAATATTAGGCCCTCAGTGTGTTTTAAGTTCTTTTCAAGAGGGTTAAACTGCATAAGGAGGGGCATAATTAGCAATTTCATAGACATAAGAATTCAGCTAGGCTCCCTCTTGTTCTTGTGGCAAGGATCAGTGGTCAGAAATCCCAATAAGACGAATTCAGATATACTCTGCAGCTTCCCGTAAACCTGCCCTGTAGGGATCATGTCCCTGTGCCCAGATGGAAACCCAGATGGACAGAGCATGCATGTCTTTTTATTTATTTATTTATTGGTCTCTATGCATGGCTCATGATCCCAGAAACACCCCCCCCCTCCTTAGGCCCATGAGTCAATTGATGACAATTTGAGGCTGGGCGTGGGGGGAGGGAGAGGAGTAGAAGCTCCAGACTGACCTGCCCTCTGAAACGGTTTGGATGTGGTGCTTCAGGATGGCTTCTCCTGCCCTCTCCACCCACCCCTGGACTGAGGTCAAACAGCAGGGATCGCTTTCAGTTGTGTGGACCATCTAGCAAAGCCCAAATCTGTCACCAAATATCACAGGTATGGAGGCTCTGTGGGGGGTGGGGAACCGTTTTTCATTTTTTTTCCTTTTTTACAAAAGCACGCAACCTGTGTTTGTGCAGGGACCGGAGACTGAAAAACTGCCCTTTTTCTGCTCCCTCAGATCTGCACAGTGGGAAGTGGTTTCTCTCCCACCTCCCCTTCCCGTGTGAAAAAAGTCACATGAGGGGAATAAAATAGCTCCGTTTGTCTCCTAAGGAAGATCCCACCGCTGGGTTCCTTGGGGTCATGCAGCTGCCTGCACATGTGGAAAAGAAATGTTTCTCTCTTATGCGTTGGACACATATGCAACCCAATACCTTACTCCCATGAGCATGACATCCACCAAATGGGCTGAAATTCACATCAGTCTCTCTCACACACCTACTCCGTTTGGGGATATACGGCTGGAACAGGCAAGGCCACGCTGGGTTCTCCTTTCCGCCTTTTTGTGCTTGGAAGAAAGCAGACCAGCGGGAGCAGTAGGAAATGCCAGACCAGGGAGAAAGTGCTCCTTGTTTCCTTCTACAGGTGAAGCCCAGGGGGAGGCATCAAGCAGTGGGACAAAGGTTTAATTTTGTTCAGGGATTCATTGCATTCTGTCTGTTTTCCAGTTCTTTTTTTTTTCTTCAGGAGTTGGCATTCATTTTCTTCATTTTAATGATACTTGTTTGCATTTATCCTTCTATTCTGAGTTCTGATCCATTTGTTTCAATGGGGTATTCATGCAGCTGTGACTTGGTTTCTCCCCCCACTCAATTTGGATCAAATTCTTCAGGAGGTTATGCCCCATCTAAGGGATCTTCCGGGCTCCAAAGAAGGCAAGAGGAGAAAGTTTTCGTGGCTTTGAAGGCATCACACACACACACACCCTGCCACCATGGATATAGGAAAGCCTGAATGGACGTGTGAATGCTTTTTTTCATTGTTTTCCTGGGATCCTCAAGCTGGGGTGGGGGTTAATTTTGAAATAAAGACAGAATGTTTGGGGTGAGGGAATCTGAACCTTGATTGCCATTATCACATTGGTACCCCAACACTCTCTGCTCTCCCCCCGCTCCCAAAGTAAAATCAGCTTCATGTTTGCTGATGGCCTTGCACAATTTTTTGAAAGGCAGCAAAAGCATAGGACAAAGGATATGGGAAGTATGTGGATGAAACTGTGAACATGGCATTCCCCTTTCTTGCCATTACCTTATGAGGCATGGCTGTATTGGCATTCAAGTTCACGCTGCTGTGGCAAGTCTGTTTTCCTAGGGGAAAAGTCACAATCTCTCTCTCTCTCTCTCTCTCTGGGCTAGAGCGTGCACGTTGTTTCTCCCCACCCTGGTCGGTCTGCTTGGGAGTCAGAGGGTGTTTTTATTGTAAGCCACCATGAGTCCTTGAGAAGTGGTGGGGTATAAATCCAACAATAAGTAAGTAAGTAAGCAAATAAATAAGTAAATAAATAAATAAATGCAACGATCTGGTAGGAGAACCCGACCGAAGGGGAAATCATGCATAGATCAGAATAAGGCATGAGGCTTTTGTTGTTTCAAACAAAACTGGGCACTCCTACTATCTTTACAGGCACGTTGGGCCTTTCTTGTCTCCTCCTTCCACCAAATGGAGCTCTGAGCAACAGGGAAGCAATTTGTCCTATAAAAGTACACATGGACTTGGGATGGTTTACAGCAGGGGTAGTCAACCTGTGGTCCTCCAGATGTCCATGGCCTACAATTCCCATGAGCCCCTGCCAGTGTTTGCTGGCAGGGGCTCATGGGAATTGTAGTCCTTGGACATCTGGAGGACCACAGGTTGACTACCCTTGGTTTACAGTAATAAAACCACAGTAACACAAGAGTAAAATATAGTACTAGTACAAATACTATAATAAAACACAGTTAAAAACTAGTCTCTGTCCCTCATCCTCTTAAACACCTGGACTGGAGATGGTATAAAGGAGGGGGGAGCCAAGACGTACAAAAAGGAGGGAGGCTCCTGTGGTTTCAGATAGGGCTGGTCTCAGCCGTAAGCCTGGAGGAAGAGTGCCTTTCTACAGGCCCGTGTCTCAATCAAGGTTAATTCTGTCCTAATTGAGGGATGGTGCTAAGGAGGTACTTGCAGGAATATGAGGAGCCGGAATAGTGTGCAGAACTGGAGCCAGTGGTGGAGTGCAGTTTGTGACACAGACTGCTCAAAGGGATACCCAAAGAGCCCTCCAGAGACCAGGGAGCTTGTGGAACAGATTGTGATGAGAGTTCATTTCAGCCAGTGAGGAGAGTCAGGGGGAGTAAGAGAATGAAGGAGTGGTTTTGGATGGCACTCGAGCTTCTGAACTCCTGATGGGAACAAAAGGGAGATCTCAAGGGATCGAATTCTCCAGAGATCCCATTGGTTTGTCCTGGTGCCACTTAAAAAATGGAATCCAAACAGATCAACAGCACCCACACCACCCCAGACTGAACTGTAAGGTAAGTTTAAACACAGCATTTGTTTACAGCTGGTTTCTAAGATTTGTGGTGGACTTAATTGTCTGTTTAAACAACAACACACCAACTGAACCGCTGTTGTGAACGCACATGGATGGAAATCTGATTTGCCCTGTCAGGAAGGAGCGCAGCGCAGCGAAATGTCAAATAATTGTAAAGGACCAGATCAACAGCCCCTCAAAATGGGCTCCTTTTTATGACTGAAGAAAGAGTTCAGGAGCTGAGCCAGAAAATGACCAGACCTCCCTAGCTGAAACACATTTGGATCAAGGAGGAGGCCTGTTTTTTTATACCACATTTGTCACTACCCGAAGGTGTCCCAAATTCCTTTCCTCTCCTCACCACAGACAGGTAGGCGGGGCTGAGAGAGCCCTGACAGAACTGCTTTGCAAAAACAGCCATAAGAGAATTGTGAGTGGCCCAGTGTCACCCAGCTGGCTGCATGTGGAGGAGTGTGGACTCTGACCCAGTTCTCCAGATTAGAGTCTGTAGCTCTTAACTACAAAGCCAAGCTGCTGCTTAACCACTGCAAGTTACCTGGAGAAGGTATGGCAGTTTTTGTAGTGTAGCAGTATAACAACCCACAGCCCTGATCAGGAGAGGCCAGACTAGTCCAGTCTCCTCAGATCTCAGAAGATAAGCAGGGTTAGCTCTGATTCAGTACTTGGGTGGAGGAACATTAAGGGAAGCTGACTGTACATCTAGCAGGATGCCCTCCATCACTGGGTGAAAGGATGGCCTCCTAATATTTATATCAGGCCAGTGATTTCAGATGCTGATGTTGCCCTTTGATTTATGGGGGAGCTCCGTTGCCAGTGTCTCGGCCACAGGCAAGTCCCGGACAGGGGATGCCACCTCAACTTTGCACCAAAATACCAAGAAGCAGCAAGATGGAAATACTGCAGTAGAAATTAAACTGCATTTGCACAACTTGCCATTTCATATTTCCAAAGCTAATTCACATTAACAAATCAATGAATCTGATGGGGGACCCCTCTGAAGAGCATGGGAATGGTTCTCTTCCCAGCAGTCACCCTTAAGGGTGGGGACTTTAGCTCTTAGTGCTGAATAAAGAAGGCATGAAAGGGGAGAAGGGGAGAAGGTGGCTTCCCCTGCCCAGCATAAACGAATGGCTTGCCCAAGGTCCCTCCTCAGCATCTCAACAATTGGCATGCATTTACCCACGGTCCCTTGCAGGCCAATGACACTCTTGCACATTGCCTGCTCTGCAATTCCTCCAGGTAAGGGTAATGCTGTTATTAGCTCCTTAATGTATTTGTCATCTAGCTTCTAATTAATCTGGGGCTGGTAAATCTCAGACTCCACATTATCCTTGTGCCTAATCTAGCCTCCTTTATCCCTTCAGGGCCCAGATGGTGCCTGCAGTACAGCAGGCCGAGCGAGCGGGAAGCCAGAGCCTGCAGTTTCCACCTAAGAAAGGTTTCTATCTTATCAGAAAGTGTTCTGCTGTCACCCATATTCTTTGGAGCCTGGAGTGCCACTGAGGCAGGAGGGGGCTGGGAAGTGCAAATGGTCCTGGGGAAATGCAATGGCGTGTGCTTGGGTGGGAGATGCCCAGGCTGGCAGCCCCGCCCCCCCCCCCGCACTAGGGTTTCTGAGCCAGAAACGGTCCGAATCGGCCCTCTGGCTCCCTCTAGCGGTCCGAATCACCGCGATTCGGCAATTTGGACTGCCGAATCGATTCGGGCCGAATCGATTCGTCTCTGAGTCGGAGGCTTCAGGCAGCCGTTTGTCTTTTTTTTTTTACTTTATTTTTTGCCGCCTAAAATGGTGGCGGGGGGAGGGGGGAGTGAGTGGCCAAACAGAATGCCTGTAGCTTTTCAGCTCAGGCATTCTGGCCACTCACAGAAGGGTTTTTATTTTTTAAATCCCCTTGCTTTGTAGCCTGCCCAGGAGGAGGCTACTTAAAGTGAGGGGCTGCTTGCTGGAGCTCACTTTGAGCTCTGGCTGGCTGGCTGTGCTGCTCCTAAGCTCCCTGCTTGGTAGAGCGGCCTGCCTGCCTGCCTGCCTGCCTCCTGGACTCCTGGTGGACCTCTGGACCTGGCCTGTGGACTGCGCTGGAGAGTGGAGAAGACATCAATAGATTCTTTTAGGGGTTTTTTTCTTCTGCTTTTCTATTTTTCTCTTTTCCCCCTCCCTCTTCTCCCTCTCTCTCCCTCCTCTTTTCAAAAGTTTAATGTGCCTTTGGGTTTCTGGGGGTGGGGGCCTGGGGGTGGGGGGTTGGGGAATTGTATTTGCCGGAGTGGTGCATTAAAGAGTGTCCGCAAGGGTCTCTTTATTGAGGTGGCTGCCGGGGCGTCCCCTTCTAAGGTGCGTCAGGCAGGGGTCTTTGCTGGCACCTCTGCGGGGCCTGCTGATCAGGCAGCCCCTCGTGCCGCTCCTTTTGCTAGTGAGGCATGGGGGCATCAGGAGGAGTTGCCTGATCTCTCCCTTGGGGTGAGCCTTGGGGACATGAGTGGCTTGTCCTTCATGTCCGCAGGCATTACTTCGGGGGTGCAGAGAGCCCTGGAGGAGATGGGTGAGGGACTGGCCCGCCAGTCTACTCCCCTTTCTCCGCCAGGATCCAGCAGGCTTCAGTTGGGGGGGGAACAGGAGAAGATGGAAGAGGTGGTGCAAGAGGGAGAGATGGAGGTGGCACCCCCTGCCCAGCCATCTCGACCCCTTCCCCTTTTCTCACCTCCTTCTGTCCCCACATCAGGACACGGTGTGTCCGGCTCAAGCTCCTCACAGGAGGCAGCTCAGAGGACTTCGGAGGCTGCAAGCCAGCCTGCGTCGTCCAAAGGCTCGAAAGTCGGCCAGCACCGTCTGCGAGTATCGCTCCCGCCTGGCGCCCGAAAGAGTCCAGCAATTGGTCTTCCTCAAGGTCAACTTGCTGGCTCTTGGCCATCCAGAAATATTCTTGAAGGAGGACTGAGGTGAGCACCGAATTGCTGTGACTGCATCCCCTCTGAATCTGTTCTCGGTGGCGGGGATGAAAAACGCTCGCCCAAGGTAAAAATTCAGACAGGACCTGGCCAATCTAAATTGCTCCCCCCACATCCCACACACAGAAATTCTGCAATCACCAGAGGGCCAGAGATTAAATCTGGGTCCCTCAGTCATGCCATCCATTTGGAAAACTTTTCCCAGTCCCAAAGTGAGCCTTAGAGCTCATGTTAAACCCAAGAAGTAACTGAGCATTTCTCAGTGGGTGCCCAGGAGGAGTTTGTTGTTGTGCACGCACCAATTTGTCTTTTTGGTTGTTGGATTCCACACCAGTGTCCACTGCCCCATGTGTGGACTTCTGGGGGGGGATGTGTCTTTTTGCTGCTGCCAGGGCTGTTCTCCCAGAACAGCTCTGCCAGGGCTCTCTCAGGATGTGGCCTGAGTAGAGCAGTTGGATTTGTGGTGTTTGAGGGCGGTGGCCCAAGCGTAGGAAGGGAAAGGTGAGTGGAAGCTGCTTTGATACACCTTTGGGTTGTGAAAAGCAAGTCTTCCTCTTGCTTTGTATTTGTTAGAGGGGGGAGGCTGGATGGGAGAGCCAGTGATGAGTCCACAGCATGGATGGAGCATCCAGATTCGCCTCTGAGCTCCTCCATTTGCTTTCTGAGGCTCTCCTGGGTTAGTGCGTAGGCGCCGTGAAGCTTTACAGCTTCACTGGGGGTTTCTGGGGGGATCTCCAGGTCTCCCCTGGAGGTTGACATCCCTGAGCCACTAGTGTTCCTAGTGGTGCAGGGATATCCCCCCCACAGGCCAGTGCAGGGCCCCCCTCTCCTCTGCAGGGGAACCCAGGTGAGAACTCAGTGGACCTTATTGGTTCTGCAATTCTCACCTGGAGGCTGCTTAGGCTGCCAGCCACAGGTTCCCCTGCACCTGGGAGAGAGAGTCCCTTCCTGGCCTGCTCTGTTTGGAGCCAATGCAAGTCAATGTCTCCATTGGGGGTGTAAGTTGCACCACTGAAACTTTTTTGGGAGCTCAGGGAGGGTCTTCCCTGAGTCCCCTGAAAATTTCAAGATGATTGGACCAAGGGGTCCAATCCTAGGGGCTCCCAAAGAGGGTGCCCCTATCCGCTCCATTGGTTACAATGGAGTGTCAGGTTCTTTAAGCTGAACATGTTTCTCCGTAGACTTCTATGGGGAATGTTCCTTGGGAGCCCCCAGGATGGGACCCCCTGGTGCAATCTTCCTGAAACTTTCAGGGGACAGAGGGAAGACCCCCCCCCCCAGAGCTCCCCTGCAAGTTTCAATAAGATTGGACCAAGGGGATGGGACCTAGGGGCTCCCAAAAGCGTGAGAAAAAAATTTATTTCAGCAGGTAAATTGCCAATTTCTTTGTTCTGAAATCATTTTTTTTCTCGAATCCATTCGGACCGGTCCAAATCGGCCCGAATCAGCCGATTCGGATCCGAATCAGGCCGATTCGGATCCGAAACGGTCCGAATCGGGCCAATTCGGATCTGAAACGGTCCGAATCGGGGCCTCCCTGCACAACTCTATCCCGCACTGCTTGGGACTGAGATCACACACTGGCCATCGGCACCTGCTTCCACCCCACGCTGTCCCTCGCGGAGCCCCTCCAGACCCCTTCCCCAGCAGGCCTTTCTGCATTGGCCTTGTGGGTGAAGCAGTGTGGGAGGTGATGGCCAAGCTGACCCAGACTGGCTTTGTCTGGGGGGGCCATGGAAAAGGTGGAGCCTGAGTGTGGCTTTGTTGTGGACTGGGGTCTTTTCTAAGGAGTGCTTCAGCCCAAAACACCCCCTCCACCCCTCCTGGGTGACTTAACAAGTGTCCACTATTGTGGGAAAAACCCAGAACAGCCCTTTGCGCCCTTAGCAGCTACCTCTTTCATCAAGGTGGGCCCTGTTTTACCATAAAATATGAGGCATGGACCCAGGAAGAGTAAGCAAAGATGGAGGAAGTGAAAAAGGAGAAGAGCTGGGTTTTGCACCCAGCTTTTTACTACCCAAAGGAGCCTCAAAGCAGCTTACCTTACCTTTCTCCGCAACAAACACTCTGTGAGGTGGGTGGAGAGAGCTCTGAGATAATTGGGATTGGCCACTGTCTCACACACACACACACCCCATCAGCACTGGCAGTTTCTCCAATTAGAACATGGCATTGACTGCAGAAGCAGAAGCAGGGCCAGCTGTTTCAGCTCCTGCAAATCAGCACCCGCCTGGCCAAAAGCAAGTAGCAAGGCTTCTGATAAACGTACAGCCCATGAAACAGGGAGCTCTTTGGAGCCTCCCCCCACAGTCTTACGGTATCAACAGAAGCTTAGAATTGCTTTAGGAGGAAGATGCAAAGCTGGCACTGCATGGAAGACTCTGGCAGAGAGGAGTACAGAGGTATTCTCAGGCAAACCTGATTTAAGGCATGGCTGGAAAGAAGACAACTTGCGTTTTGGCTGAGATAGCGTGCCCCCACTCCCTTGCTTCTGAATCTCCTGTTAGCCCAGACTCCTGACCCTGCTCTTGGACCCCCTTTGCTGGCATGTTTGAGGACGTGGCTCTGACTCTTGACTTGCTCTCTGGCCTCCCCTGGCTCTGGCAAGCCTCTGGCTTTTGACTCACAGCTTGTTAATGACCCTGCTAATGGACATTCCTTTATGTGCAGCCCCAGGGGCCGTTCCAGTCAGAATCCGCACCAAGCAGCTGTTCCAGCTCAAGGCCTCTCTTTTGACTACAGCAGCAGCAGCAGGCCAGACCCCCACCTGCCAGCATAGTCACCCAGCTGGCTGCATGTGGAGGAAGAACGGGGAATCCAGCTGGTTCTCCAGTTTAGAGACTGCTGTGCTTAGCCAGACACCACATTGGCTCAAGAGTATTTATCAAATAAAACAACAGACACAGCCCCAAAGAACAGCCAAAAACACTAAGCAAAAAGCCCATTGCATCCAGGAATGCAATGGGCACTAGCGGCCCCAGGTTAGAGTGGGCATGGGGAGAAATAGGGTTGGTTCATGGGCTTTACAAACCTGGAAGACAGCTGAATAGACAAGAAAGAACAAGAGAAGATCACTAAATACGGAGACCTACAAATAGAGTTATGGTGTCTATGAGAAAAGAAGGTTACCGTTGTTGTCAGTTGTCATTAGAGCCATTACAGCAGAAATACCTGGACATTCTGAGCATTGAGCAAATAACACCCTTGGTAGGGAGTCACCACTCCAGGACTTGAAACCAAATATATGACAGACCTTGTGGATCATTCACAGGCCTCCTGTGACAGCCAGCAGCATGCCTTGGCAGGAGACATGTGAATATATATACATTCAACAATAAAGTCAGAGTCCAGTGGCACCTTTAAGACCAACAAAGATCTATTCAGGGTGTGAGCTTTCGAGTGCAAGCACTCTTCCTCAGACTGTGAACTCCTTACATGACAGGGAATAAGTTCAACAGTTCTGGTTATCTTTGTTCATTGTTTTCTGGTTCCAGTAAAGCTGTTGGTTGTTGGAAGCTCAATGTCTGTGTCTTACTGAACCCAGGGATTTAATACACATCTTGATTTTTTTCCACTGCCTGGACTTTGTTGTAACTCTTTCAGATGTAGGAGGTCTGTGCATTTGGTATTTGTAGGCAGCTGGAAAAACATCTTTGTTAGTGGCTGGCCCAGGTGATAATGGAAAGACATGTGGAAAAAAACTGAGCCCGCTTTGAGCCTTGGGAGGTCCTTGGTTTCACGTGCAGAATGATCCACTGGTTAAAAGGGGGCTGAGAGGGAGAGAAAGAGGGAGGGAGGGAGGCACCCTGTGCTCTCAACATCACAACTCTGATCCTTCCTGGGAAACACATAAAGTCTTGCAGCCAGAGCTCATCTACTGTAGCTCTTTCCCTCTAGAAAAAATGCTTCTCAACGAATGCAATTGAAAGTTAATTTAGAATGTGTTCCAGTAACTGTGCTGCCATGGCTTTTCACAGGCTGGCACTTCAGGGTGAACTATATAATAATGATTCATGGCTTTAGGTCATACTTTGCCTACCTCAGGGGGGATAAATACCTTTTTGTTTTCTCAATTACTGGAAAAAGTGGTAAGCACCCAAAGACGTATCCATTGAATTACATGTCTGCCCTATCAACAAATAAAACAGTGTGAATGGAGGTGGGTCTACTCTTGTAAAAGAGGTGTGGAGAAGCTGAGAGGGCCTTCAGCTCAAGGCGCAGTGGTAATAGGATAATAGAATACTAGAGTGGGAAGGGGCCATCCAAGCCATCTAGTCCCACCATCTGCTCAAGGCAGGATCAAGCATCCAGGAGAAGGATCTGTCCAGTCTGGAAAGCATCTGGGTGAAAATAAGCGAGGGGAAAACAAACAGTGCGGTGGTTGGTGTCTGCTACCGACCGCCTGACCAACGAGAGGATGTGGATGCTGCACTTTGTGAGCAGATTGAGAAAATATCCAAGCGGCAGGACCTTGTCATCATGGGTGACTTCAATTTCCCAGATGTGTGCTGGGAAACAAACTCTGCGAAGCATCCTCAGTCATGCAACTTTCTGACTTGCCTGACTCAGCCCGGTACTTTTTAACATATTTATTAATGATCTAGATGAGGGGGTGCAGGGACTACTCATCAAGTTTGCAGATGACACCAAATTGGGAGGACTGGCAAATACTCCGGAAGATAGAGACAGAGTTCAACGAGATCTGAACACAATGGAAAAATGGGCAAATGAGAACAAGATGCAATTTAATAAAGATAAGTGTAAAGTTCTGCATCTGGGTCAGAAAAATGAAAAGCATGCCTACTGGATGGGGGATACGCTTCTAGGTAGCACTATGTGTGAATGAGACCTTGGGGTACTTGTGGATTGTAAACTAAACATGAGCAGGCAGTGTGATACAGCGGTAAAAAAGGCAAATGCCATTTTGGGCTGTATCAACAGGGGCATCACATCAAAATCACAAGATGTCATAGTCCCATTGTATATGGCACTGGTCAGACCACACCTGGAATACTGTGTGCAGTTCTGGAGGCCTCACTTCAAGAAGGACGTAGATAAAATTGAAAGGGTACAGAGGAGAGTGACGAAGATGATCTGGGGCCAAGGGACCAAGCCCTATGAAGATAGGTTGAGGGACTTGGGAATGTTCAGCCTGGAGAAAAGGAGGTTGAGAGGGGACATGATAGCCCTCTTTAAGTATTTGAAAGGTTGTCATTTGGAGGAGGGCTGTTTCCGTTGGCTGCAGAGGAGAGGACACACAGTAATGGGTTTAAAGTACATCGATATAGGCTAGATATGAGGAAAAAAATGTTCACAGTCAGAGTAGTTCAGCAGTGGAATAGGCTGCCTAAGGAGGTGGTGAGCTCCCCCTCACTGGCAGTCTTCAAGCAAAGGTTGGATACACACTTTTCTTGGATGCTTTAGGATGCTTAGGGCTGATCCTGCGTTGAGCAGGGGGTTGGACTAGATGCCCTGTATGGCCCCTTCCAACTCTATGATTTTATGATTCTATGATTCAGTCACTACTTAAAGACCACCAGAGAGGGGGAGCTCTCCACCTCCTGAGGCAGCCCATTCTACTGCTGAACTAGACTCCTAGAAGCCTGGAGTGGGAAGGGGCCACACAGCCCATCTAGTTCCACCTCCTGCTCAGTGCAGGATCAGCCTCAAGCATCCAGGAGAAGGATCTGTCCAGCTGCTGTTTGAAGACAGCCAGTTAGGGGAAGCTCCCAATCTCCTCAGGCAGCCCATTCCACTGATGAACTGGACTGATAGAATCCTGCCAGTCCTCTCCTCTGCTGCCAACAGGAACTTTTCCCTGCCCTTCTTCAAGTGACAACCTTTCAAATACTTAAAGACGGCAATCATGTCTTCTCTCAATCTCCTCCAGGCTGAACATCCCCAAGTCCCTCAGCCTTTCCTCATTGGGCTTGGTCCCCAGTCCCCAAGTCATTCTTGTCGCTCTCCTCTGCACCCTCTCAATTTTATCCACATTCTTTTTGAAGTGAGGCCTCCAAAACTGCACACAGGACTCCTGGTGTGGTCTGACCAATGTGGAATACAGTGGGACTGTGACATTTTGTGTTTTTTATGTGATGCCTCCGTTGAAATAGCCTAAGACTTCATTTGCCTTCTTTTCTGCTGCATCACACTGTTCCTTTTAGCTTACAGTCATACACGCTAAAGTGTATCTCCCATCCAGAAGAATGCTTCTCATTTTGTGACCCAGATGTAGAACTTTGCAGTTCTTATTGAATTTCAACTTGTTCTCAGTTGTCCACTTTTCAAGTGTGTTCACATCTTGTTGAACTCTATCTTCTGGGGTGTTCGCTACTCCTCCTAATTTGGTATCATCTGCAATTTTAATGAGTCCCCCTAGCCCCGCATTCAAATCACAGAATGTTGAAAAGCACCAGGCCCTGCAGCACCCACTGCTCACTTCCCTCCACTCTGATAAAATACCACTGGCAATCACTCTTTGGGTGTGGTTTTCAGGCCAGTTCCCATGCTGCTGTTCCTATCTGAAGTAGTCGCAGCAGCTTCTTCTGTCTGTCCCTGTGGCGTCCCTTGCCAGCCAAGGAATCATGCAAGTGAGTTAGGAGAAGGAGAAGTGTCTGGCTCTGACCCATGGTCAGTGACCCGCCAGGACCCTGGGACCTTGGCAGTGTCCCAAGGATGCTCTCCACTGGCCTTGCACCCATGCCGCTCTGCTTGTAGCCTCAGCACCGAACTGGAGGAAAGGCTGCCGGAGCATGAGAAGGAAAGGGGTGCCCATGAGCCCCACGGGATGCCAACGGAGGGGACTCTTCTCTTTTGCCCACCACCCAAAATCATAGCTGAGCTAACTAAGGGCAAAAGTGCCCTGGGGAAGGGAATCCTTTTTATCAAGACTTCAAAGCTGGCTCACATACTTAATGAGAATCTGTTCATGGGCAAAAGCTGATGTTAGTTGAAGTTCCTTGTTCTGGTTTAAAATGTTTAGATCCTGGAGGAACCTGCTGCTTTCATTAGAGAGGTTTTGGTGTCGGCTGCCGGTGGTTTTGGCTTTATTGTTTCTATAAACTGGTCCAGAAGTTGCTGGTTTTAAGAAAAAACGCTTTAATGCTAAAAAATGCTAAAAATGTTTTACATAAAGAAATGATAGAGAGGTGGATTGAAAGGGGGGGGAGACATTAGGAGGGAAGCCCCTCCAAACTACTCTGGCTTCTGAACGTGTTTCACAAAACAACAACAAGTGATTTGTTGATTCAGTTGCGACAAATAATAAGAGATGAAAAACTATTGCACCAAAGAGTCCAGGCTGGTGGGTTGTGCCAGGAAAGAGTGCTCACCCTTGGGAGGGCCCATCTCTTCAGACTCCGGAACAAAAGGGGGTAAATGGTCCGAAAGAAGCATTGCCAGATGTGGCAAAAGGATATAACCACGTGCCCACTAAGTTGCAGAACTCTGTTCTGCCTGCTGCCTTTTGAGTTAGGGAGTGGAATTCTTTCAAATGAGGTTGAATGGCACTCTGCCCTCCCCTCAGGGGGAATGTCTGGGGATCCATTTGAGCAGAGAAAGCAGGGGCTTGGGGAGTGGAGGGGAACACAGGCAGGGAAATATGGCATTATGCAAGCAGCAGAGCGGGTTCATGGCTGATGCAATCAATATCAGGTATTATTCTGGCAGATGAGCAGAAAGCCAGAACATCCAATTGCTGGAACTTCGTTTGCTAACACAAGGCTTTAAAAGCTAGGGACAGGCCTACTCAGTGACTACCCATCCTCACCAGCAGTCTTCTCTCACTCCTCCAGGCACTGAGTCCTGAAACCTGTGCCCTGGGTGACGTCTCTTGCCCCAGCCGGTAGGAGAAGAGGATTCCTTACCATAGAGACAGTGAGATAGATAGATAGGGACACTGTCCACTTCCCTTTCTGATCTCTCTGATGCTTCCAACATTTCCGGCAGCACTTGTGGAGGGTGAGAAGTGGGAGAAGGCAGCAAGCAAGAGCGAGACAGGAAACAGTTGAGGAGGGGCCGGGAGGTGCGATTTAGTCTTATGCCATTCGGCTGGCGTAACCTTATTTTTACAGATGTGCAGAATTGCCCTCCGTATTCCACAATATATTACACTCCAAAGGTACAAGTAGATTTTTTTAGAATATATATATATATCAAATTGAGCACGTGGGCTGTCTGGGGGAGGGAAGCCCTGAACCAACCATTGCTGATTCTGCCACGGGCCTTGAATGCGCACATATGTCTACAGCAGGTCCCCAGACCTGCATCTGCTGTCATGTGCCTATTTGAAATGTCAGAGGTAGCCTTCAAGGCACATCTCAATAAAGATGTGTACCAGTAGTGCAAAATTATGTGTAGTGTGTGTGTTTTGGGATGGGGGCAGTCTTCAAAACAGGTGGCTTCCCTTTTCCGATCACGATTTTAATACTAGGCTGTGTGGTTTAATTCTCTTTATTTGTTAGTTCTGCTTCTGAAAACTGTAGCAGCACAGGCAATTGCATTAAACCGTGAGTGGAGGATGAGCAGAGTACATACCCAAGGATGTGATGGGGCATTACATTATGAAAATTCATTTTTGGATGAGTTGCACTGCATCGACTTGTAGTTTTGTGCTAGATGTGTGTGTTTGTAAAGTGCTGTCAAGATACACCCAGCTGACTTGTGGTGACCCTACAGGGTTTTCAGGGCAAGAGATTTGCCCTCACCTGGATCCTGGTATTCCCTGGGGGTGTAGCCAGGGCCAACCCTGCTGAGCTATGAATGGAGTGAGACATAATCTTTTCATCTTGGACAGGAGAGGAAGGAGTTGCCACCCCTTGACTAAGCAGCAACACTCAAGAGAGACTTGCCCAAGGCAGGTTTAGTTTTGCATCCCAAGATAAATTCAGTGAGACACCAGTATTTGGCCAGGGACCTGAGACTTGGGGGCAGGGGGAAGAGGGAGTTTTCTATCAATGCTGCACATTCTCAACTTAAACCAAGTGGACTTAAATGGATGGCTTGAGCTGAATGAAGAGAGTTTACACACACTTTGTTTTATGTGCCAGTTTAAATAAATCCACTTCAAATCACACCTTCAGTTAAATTGGTGTAACTTTATACTGAGATAAGCCCTCAGTCTGTTCAAATATGTCACACAAAGAGACCCATAGATCTCCTTCCCACAGATCTCCTTCCCTCTCTCCCTCTGCCACCCCCATCAAGCACCCCCTCCCCATCCACTCAAGGGTTCTTTTGCAAAGCTTAGGACATCTCAGGGCAGCCCAAGCAATTTACAAAACAGAACATCAATTAACTCCCGGTGGCTTAGGGTGACCTGATTCTTTCTTTCTTTCTTTCTTTCTTTCTTTCTTTCTTTCTTTCTTTCTTTCTTTCTTTCTTTCTTTCTTTCTTTCTTTCTTTCTTTCTTTCTTTCTTTCCCTGAATGCCCCCCCTTTCCCTTTCTCTCTCCTACAATAAGGGGACACAGCTGTGAGGAGTCAGTGGTGGCTGGCAGCAGCATTATGGATAGGGTGAGAAAGTCATTACCTGCCTTCAGTTTCACTGTGGGTAGGGAAGGGCTGCACCTTTTGCTAGGAAATGCTGGTGGCTGGGGAGGTATTTTTCTTTGGGCGCAGTGAGAAAAGACAGAAAAGAGCCACTAAAACAAACTCAGCATGTACTTGGGGGAGGCGTTTTTTGCATGTAGACGCAGGGACCCTGGAATGAATCACCTGACTCCCAAAAGAGAGCATTAGGAGGCATAATCGATTGAGCATGCCACACACTTACTTTATGGTCTGAAAGGGAGGTCAAAACTAAGGGCCATTCCGCACTTGTTCAAAATTGCACAATGGTTGCAAATTGAAATTGATACTGATTTGCTGTTATGCACGTCGTTGACAATCTGCAACACTCCTGAAACCGATCCGCAAAAAGCGCTTTGTTGTAGCGCTTTCAGGGAAATCCCAAAAAGTGGATTCACCCTCCAGAAAGTGCTACACTCTTGCAACCAATCTGCAACACTAGCGGGAAAGTTCTGTGCGTTACCATTGTTGCGGTTTCTGCAAAGTCCCTCCCCCTGGCTCTCTCCTCTGATCTTCCGGCGAAGCGATCGCCATTTTTTTTTCTCGGAGCGAGCGGAGATCAACGCACCGGCGAGCCTTCGTTTACCCAGCAAGGCTTCCCCGGCTGCAGTCCCTCCCCAGAGCTGTTTAAAGTCACCAAGCACCAAGCAACACACAGCCCCATTTGCTGGTTTATTTTCCCTTTATTTTTCACTCTATTTTCAGCTGAAAATCGCGCCCGTGCGGCGGGGGGAGGTTTTTTTTTTTTCACTCGGGGTGAGCATGGCAACGATGAAACGGCAGCTCAAACACCACCTGCTAGCTAGATGGGTCTCTCCTGCTAGCTAGATGGGTCTCTCCGTTGCAACAAATCAACGCAGATTTGTTGCAACGTGTTTTTTTTTTAAACCTTTCTTAAAGGGAAAGGGGCTGTTTGGGAGCATGCTAACGGCTGCCCATTGGCTGCTTGACGGCCAGGGGCGGGACGAGCTTGGCAAGAGCGCTTCCTTTCTAGCGATTTTTGCCGAGACCGGAAGCCTGTGGGAAACGATAGAAACGCAACTGGATTCCACTACAAAGGCAGGTATGCATAACGACGAATTCCACTATTTAAAATGGCGTTTTTTCATTCCGCAACCAATTTCCTACATAGATCCTGGTGCAGAATGGCCCTAAGAGACAAAGAAGACCAAGATACAAGCCATGGATCTATTTCCCCCCCCCCCCCCGATTATGTTTTGGTACAACAGAAAATACTTCTTAATTTCTCCTGGAGTGTCCCTTCATTTTGAAGAGTGGTTAAAGAACATGCAAAATTCCATTTTTTAGATGAAGACTAAGCAATCACATTCGTTAAAAAGAAATTCTGATCCCCTCCTCCCAGTTCATTCTACTGACTTTTCTTTTTCTCCATTCACCACCCATATATCTTTTCCCTCTTAATAAAACAGTAATAAAACAGTGGGGTGGGCTCAGTCCGTGATGAAGAAGGGCAACAACTGGTCCCATGGCCCTAGACTGACAAGTGGAGGGGCCAATCGGAAGGCGCAAAGCGTCTTCTGATTGGCCCCTTACCAGGACAGACCAAAATTCCATCCAGCCAGGGGCAATCTGGAGAAATGGCTGCCAGTCTGCTCCTGACCACCAAAGGGAGAGGAGGTCAGTAGGGCTGCCAAGGGGGATGAGAACAGAGGCTTGGACAGGCTGCGCCAGCCCTTTTCGCCCCAAGGCTGTCCTAACTATCAAGTCCAGCTGCAAATTGCCTCAGAATCCTGACAGAGCTGGCAGGAGGCTGGAGAGTGTGCTCCCTCCCCCTCCCTTCAGGCTTCCTGCGAAGGCGCGCCCTGACTGAGGGGAGGGAGGCATTTTCCTTCAGAGAGCAACGCCAGGGAGCCCTGAGGGCCTTCCTTTTGAGGGGGGGGGACTTTCCCCTTCTGCCAAACAGCTGGCTGACAGGGAGGCCACAGAAATGCCCCTTCTGACTTAAAATACTGCTCTGGCCGGGGGTTAGACACAGCCAAGCCATGTGTCTTTATTCTTTGCAACTCTCTGCAGGTTTGAGGCCACTGCACAGCGTTATTCTGCAGGGGAAACTGGCTCTTTTGTCTCCTGTTTCATCTGCACAACAACCCTGTGCAGTAGGCCTCAAGTCTTTCAATTCAACAACAACCACCTGTGTGGGAGGCCTTAAATGTTTCTTCTCTACCACAACCCTGTCCAAAGTAGCCCTTTCTGCCTGGGGAGCTGATCTTTATACTCTGCAGGTGAGTTGTAATTCCAGGAGCTCTCCAGGCCACACCTGTAAGTTGGCTACCCCTGGGCTGGAAATATTCCTGGAAGTTTGGAGGTGGGACTTCAAAATCGTACAATGCCTCAGAGTCCAGCGTTCAAATGAGCCATTTTTGCCTGCAGTTGGGAGGGAGTGGTGCAGGTGTGTCCCTCCCGGGCTATGGGCTATGGCCAGCCCTTATCAGCAACTGTTTGTATTCTGGGGCGCAGACAGGCAGACCAGCATCAGTCCTGTGAGTCTGGAAAGTGCATGAAGATCTAAATAAATACTTACAGCCTGAAACTGTAAATAGTGAGAGGGAGAGGAAGGGAAGATGATTGGAAAATACTTGAAACACCTGAGGCCTGCTGGGTCACTGCGGCCCATTCCCAGTTCTCTCAGACCTCTCACAACCCCACATACCTCACAGGTTGACTATTGTGGAGAGACAAATGGAAAAGGTGTTTGTAAACCACTTTGAGACTCCTTTGGGTAGTAAGCAATAGGGTACAAAAATCCGTCCTTCTGAGGAGCAATCATGAAAGAAGCATGTGGGCACATAACATTTTATCAACAGTGAAAAAATGGAAAAGAAGGAACAGGGTGGACACCTGTGTACTGTGACTACCCCATGTGTATTAGGGCAGACGGGCATTTTGGTGAATGTGGCCTAATTCACACAAGAAGGGAAATGACGCAGAACTGGGGGGAATTGGTTGCCATGTAATCTTCCCCTAAGAAGAGTCTCCAGTCTGATTTTCCCTTCACATATCTGAGGACATGGCTCTGGAAAGCTCATCTGTAACCACTATGCCACAATTCCCAAAGGTCAGTCCTCTCCCACACTCAACGAACATTCCACACCACAGGTTCTTGACACCCATATCTCCACACCCATGGCCTCATTTGCCACCATGCCACCACAACCTCCCACACAACACACATGACAACCCCATGCCCTTACAGACTGGGCCACTCCTCCCCTCCCTCTTCCCACTGCCAGGCTCTAGCGCCCGTTGTATTCTTGGAGACAACGAGCTTTGCCATAGGCGGTCCCTCAGGTATGTGGGTCCCCACCTGCGTAAAGCCTTAAAGGTTAAGACCAGAACCTTGAACCGGATCCGGGCAGCAATTTGTAACCAATGCAGCTGCCTCAGTACAGGCTGGATATGGGCCCTCCAAGGTGTGCCAGTGAGGACCATAGCAGCTGCATTTTGCACCAGCTGAAGTTTCCAGATCAAGGACAAGGGTAGGCCTGCGTAGAGCGAGTTACAGAAATCTATTCTCGAGGTGACCGTCGCATGGATGCTTTAGGATGCTTTGGGCTGATCCTGCGTAGAGCTGGGGGTTGGACTAGATGACCTGTATAGCTCCTTCCAACTCTATGATTCTATGATTCTATTGATCACAGTGGCCAGGTTTTCGGGGGATAGGTGGGGTGCTAGTAGTTGTGCTTGGTGAAGATGGAAAAATGCCTGGCCGGCTACTTTCTTGACCTGAGCCTCCATAGTCAGGGAGGCATCAATGGTCATGCCCAAATTCCTGGTCTGGGACGCGATGGTAAGTTGCACCCCTCCCAGGGTGGGTAAGCACGCTTTCTGATCCCGCCCCATGCCTCCTAGCCACAGGACCTCTGTCTTGGAGTGGTTGAGTTTCAGGCGACTCTGCTCAAACCATTCTGTCACCGCTTCCAAACATCTGGCAAATGGTTCCGGGGGAGAGTCCAAGTGGCCGTCCATAATGAGATAGAGCTGGGTGTCGTCAGCATACACCAGCTGGGCCGGAAGGCGCATGAAGATGTTGAATAATGTGGGGGAAAGAACCATGCCCCATGGGACCCCACACGGGAGTCCATAAGGGTGCAAGAACTCATCCCCCACTGCCACCCTCTGGGTCCGGTTCTGGAGGAAGGAGCGTATCCAGCGCAAGGCTGTGCCCCGTATCCCCGTACCGGCGAGGCAGTGGACCAATAACTCGTGGTCCACGATGTCTAGGGATGAAAAGAATATCCCCACAAGCGAGGAATGCGAGCAGCAACCACCTGTGTGGAGGCGGAGAGGCTCTGCACTTCCTTGTTTTCCGGAATATGTGTGTGTGTGTGTGTGTGGGGGGGGGGGTGCTGGTGGGGCTTCCCCCTGAGACCTGAGGCTGTTTCTTACTCCTTCTCTCCTGGAAACAAGTGATTATATTTATTTGAGCAAAGGCAAACCCCAGATTGCAGTATTAATACCACAACTTGTAGGTGCTGTTTGCTTATCATGAAGGAAGTTGTTATTCTAACTCCTGTCCTCCCCCTTACACTTGGATATGAAAAGCAGCCGCCCAAGAGGTCACAGGAAACCCTCTTGGTCTTGGACCGGTTTTGGTCTCATAAATCCCTGTCAGGAATCCAAGGGGCCTGCTGCCTTCTGGGGGCTTGGAGAGATCTCTACCCCCCCCCACCCCCATCCATGATTTATTTGAAAGACAGACAAAACAGCTTGCCAGGCACTTGTCAGGTGCTTGAGAGAGGAGATGCTGACGGCAAAGGGTATGGCAGGAGAAGCCATGATTGCAAGGAATGACCCAGGGGCATCTAGTCCAACCCCCTGCCCATCCACAGTGACCCCAATTCCATACCCACCCCAAATAAATAGTTGTGACAGTCTGCCTCTCACAGGTATGTGGAACAGATGCTTTCCCTGGGGCTGTTTGGTCTCTCCCACAAACACACACAACCCCCCCCCCTCCATCTCCACCCTCTCACTCTCTCCTTCCCTCTGGCTTCCTCCTCCTCCTCCCTGGTCCCTCTCCCCTTCCTCTCAGACAGAGGCACACGGACACTCCTTTCCCCCTCCCTCCTTACCTGTTATGCCAGGAGTGCCCCTGTGGGGTGGTCCCAGCAGCAGTTGCATAGGTCATGGGAGGACCCCAGGTGTCTTCAGGGGTGGCGCCCACCGCACAGCATTGCTGCAGGAGACCCAGCCATCTCACCCCGCAGCCATCCCTCGAGTTGTGGGGCAGACCGTCTCCGTCTCCAGCAGGAAGCCAGGTCTCCCAAAGGACAGTGGCTCACATCCCCTCTAGCTCCTCCTGAAACTGCTGCTGCAGGGAAAGAAGCTTTACTGAGCTGTACTGGGCAGTGTTGTTCTCACAACAGCTTTCAATTGCCTTCCTTCCTTCCACAACCCACAATGGGCACCTCGTGAGGTTGGTGGGGCTGAGAATGTTCAAGGTCACCCCAGCAGGCTTCAAATGGAGGGGTGGGGATTCCTCAGGTTAAAGGTGGCTACTCTTCATTTTAGTTAGTTGCTCAATGATAATAATAGTTAATTATTATTAATCATTATTAATAGATCAGCTTTTCCTGCGGGCTCAAGATGGGTAACAACATATTAAAACCGTAATATAATACCATAAAATCTATAACATTAAAATCCATAATAGAACTCTTAAACAACTTCCAAGTCACTTCCTTCTTACAACCAGAGAGTTGATATGAGACTAGGGTCCATTATGCACATGTTGGGTAATGTACTTCCAATGCACTTTAGAAGTAAATTATACTGTCCTGCAGGACAGGAAAATCCAGCTGCAAAAGCATTATCTAATGTGTGCATAAAAGATTCTGGGTTTCAGATCCTGCTGCCAATCTGACTGTTGTTTTGCACAGGGGGGGGCAGGGTTTCCACACCCTTTTAGGCCTGTCAGAACAGCTCTGCTTTGTAGAAGAAGAAGAAGAAGAGTTGGTTCTTATATGCCGCTTTTCCCTACCCGAAGGAGGCTCAAAGCGGCTTACAGTCGCCTTCCCATTCCTCCCCCCACAACAGACACCCTGTGAGGGAGGGGAGGCTGAGAGAGCCCTGATATCACTGCCCAGTCAGAACAGCTTTATCAGTGCCGTGGCGAGCCCAAGGTCACCCAGCTGGCTGCATGTGGGGGAGCGCAGAATCGAACCTGGCTTGCCAGATTAGAAGTCCGCGCTCCTAACCACGACACCAAACTGGCTCTCTTGTAGGCCTGTGGAGCTACCCAACGTCCTGCAGGGCCCTGATCTCACTTGGCAGAACATTCCACCAGAACGGGGCCAGGGAGGAAAAGGCCCTGGAACTGTTTGAGATCAGTTTGATATATTTGGGGCTGGGGATCTTAAACAAGTTTTGCTCTCTAGATCTTAAGTTCTTTTAATAACTTTTTTTGGGGGAGGGGGTATGTGGGAGGAGACAGTCCCATAGATACGAGGGTTACAGTCCACTTAGGGCTTTAAAGGTGATGAGCAAAACCTTGAACTTGATCCAGCCTTTGGCCCAGAGCCAGTGCAGCGGGGAGGGCATGGGCCAAACATTGGGTCCCTGTAAGGACCTTTACTGCTGCATTCTGGACTAGCTGATGTTTCTGGAACAACCCCAAGGATAAGATGTCACCTGTATACCGATTACAGCCCTGCCGGAAACTCCAGAGCAACTGGGCAAGGGGCACATGTAGATGTTAAATAACATGGGGAGAGGATAGCTGCCTGTGGGAGTCCACATATCAGGCCATGCAATCGGGAGGTCCTCTACCCTGGCACCACCCTCTGTCCCTGACCTTGGAGAAAGGACTGCAGGCATTTCAGTCTATGGCAAACTATAGAGATGCCTGAAGTAGTCGGTAGCTCAGCAGACCTGGAGACCACTGCCCGTGTCAACCTTTCTGTCCTGCTGTGGATCCATAATTAAACTTTCCTTGGGAGAATAAATCTTATTCCCAAGGAATACTTTGGATCTGCATGTTTAAATTATAGCCTTATTTATGAAATTATAGCTCCACACACCGTTCTTTCTCCAATAACATTATAAAATATGTCATAACATGATTTAAGAATTAATATGTGCAAGTGATGTGGTGACGAATGACCATCACAGACTTCCTGATAGAAAAGGGAACAATTCATTTCAATAAGGTTTGATTAATTAACTCTTCCAGAAAGTGAGACATTGATAACACTGCATAGAAGGAGGGAGGATAAATGTCAAAATAAGACAGCTGGGATCGAGCTTCCTGGGATGAAGCATCCCCTCCTGGAATGGCTTTCAATAAAATGTTAGGCTGGATTCTGCTGGGAATGCTTAAAGAGCCTGTTGGGCCCAGCCCTGAACTGCAGGTCTGCAATTCTCCTTCTAGAAAAGAGGAGCAGCCTCTGGCTCCAGAGCCCACAGGAGGCAGGGGCAGGGAGTCTTCCAAGAAGCCCTGGAAGTGAAGGGCCGAAGGCTGTTCCGAAGGGGGACTACAATAGAGTCAGAGGGATAGAGAGGCTCAGGCACAGAACATCCTTTCGCTGTCTGCTCTGCAGCTATCCCTTTGATGTGTAGTCTGGTTCTCTTAGGGAAACTTCCTTCCTTCCATTTTTGACACGATCTCTCCACATGGAGCCAGTTCTCCATTCTTTTTGGCATCATGCACCATGTGAGGAGGACATGGATCCTACATCTCCACCACTCCTCATTAGTTAGACTAAATTGGAGTCGTGTCTCTTCTCTACTCTGTCTAAAATGGAGTTCCTTGTAATAAGGGGCTGATATTCGTGTTTGCCATTTCTCTTCTTACCTGTACACACACAGAGACCAGACAGAAACTGCTGCACTGTGAAGCTTCATACACTCTGGAATTTCATAATAGCACCAGCAAGATGGAGTCCAGATGCAGGTACTGACTATGAAGGCCACCCGAATTTGGCTCTGATAATGTTTTCCTGAACATCCCCCCACCCAAGTGCAGACTTGAGGAAAAGCCGTGATTACTCAGGACCAAGAAAACTGCCTTGAAAAGGGAAGCCGGTTTTATGCCAGGTGCTGTGTCTGTAGTTCTGCTGAGGACTACGCTGGAGGTCCAAGGCAGGATCGAAAGACTGCCCAGTAATTGACCCATGTGCAGCTCGATCCCATCTGCTGGATCCAATACTGAAAAGAAGATCTATTGTGAGGCATGCTTTTCATTTTTCTGACCCAGATGCAGAACTTTACACTTATCTTTATTAAATTGCATCTTGTTCTCATTTGCCCATTTTTCCATTGTGTTCAGATCTCGTTGAACTCTGTCTCTATCTTCCGGAGTATTTGCCAGTCCTCCCAATTTGGTGTCATCTGCAAACTTGATGAGTAGTCCCTCCACCCCCTCATCTAGATCATTAATAAATATGTTAAAAAGTACCGGGCCGAGCACCGAGCCCTGAGGTACCTCGCTACTCACCTCTCTCCAGTCTGATGAAACACCATTGACAACAACTCTTTGAGTGCGGTTCTCTAACCAATTCCCTATCCACCTAACTATCTGAAAATCCAGATTGCAGTCCTTCAACTTATCCATCAGAACATCATGGGGAACCTTGTCAAAAGCTTTACTAAAATCCAAGTAAATGACATCAACCGAATTTCCCCGATCCAGTAAACCTGTTACTTGGTCAAAAAAGGAAACCAGGTTGGTCTGGCAGGACCTGTTGGCTGTGGGTTTCTTTGGTTCCGTTTAGGTTCTTGTTCCATCATGCTGGGGTCACAATAAAAAGCTGACATGAATTCCCAGGTCCTGCTGGTCTCTGAACCTGCACGGATTTAACACTTGGTGTGCTATGACAGTGGGATGTGCGCACATTCATATATCTTGCAGTCAAAATTATACCTGAAATTTCCTGTTTCATATCAGTTATCTGAAATGAAACAAAGTATACCCAGAAATTTTCAGGACCCCCAAATTCATCCCTCAAAATTTGGGGTTGTTTCTAGAACGTGGTGCCTTTCCGTTGCTGCTCTAGTTTGCTTGCTTTGTTGGCGTTTCCTGTGAAATAGAAGGGAGGGGGGAAAGTGTGTCCCACTCCACCCTAGGGGAGAACCAGGAGAGCTGGCTCTGCCCAGGAAGTGGAGCCAGAGGGGACTGGAGTCTCCAGAAGGCTTCATCAGGCTGGCTGTTGGCCATGAAGTACTCTCCACAAGGGGAGGGACAGAAGTTGTTTCAGGCTATGACCTTGTGGCCTCATCCTGCATGGTGCATTTTTAATTGTTCCAATGTTTGAATGTGTTTTCTGTGTGCCATCTTGAGGATACACACTGATAGCGTGGAAAAGCTGTGTGAATTTTTTTAAATAACTGAAGTAATATTAGTACTGAGGCCACTGAGCATAACACAGCGATTGCTGCTCTGGCAGACAGGACGGGGCTCTCTGGTGCATGGCTTCTTGGCCTTTCCTCCCCCCCCCCAGCTCTTGTGCAACAAAGAAAGCACTTGCTGTCCTGGGGTGACCATCGTGGGGGGGGGGGCTGAGATTCGGAGTTCCAGCAACCTCTGACTTTTGAAGCTTACTCAGGTAGGCTGGCTCCAGGGACTAATTGGTTGCCAGAAAACCCTGGTTTCATGCTTCACATTGTTGACGGCACTGTCACCTCTGGTATGGGGGAGCCAGATGCAAGAAGACAGAGGGCTCCTGAGATGGTGCTTATAATGGAAAGAACTTATGAACTTAGGCAGATTGGAAGAGGGAGGGCAGGAGGGGATGTGCCAGCGTTTCTCTCTTGTGGTCCTCCCTTGACCAGGGAATTGCTCATTGCCACTGGGGGATGGGAGGTGAACTTGCTGCAGCCCAGGCAGGGTTCTGGAGATTTTTGGTGGATGGATCACTTGGGCATGAAATTGGGACACTGTGGGTGGGCAGGTAGTTGAGAGTTCCTGCATTGTGCAAAGGGTGTGGACTAGATGATCCTGGAGGTCTCTTCCAACTCTATGATCCTAAGATTCTATAACCTAGGGCTAGTCACAGTACTGTTAGAGTTGTTCTCACAGAGCACTCCTGTTGAAGCTCTCTTGGCCTCCCCTACTTCACAGGGTGTCTGTTGTGGGGAGAGGAAGGAAAGGTGATTGGAAGCTGCTTTGAGGACTTCCTTGGGTAGTGAAAAGTGGGGTACTCAAATGCCCCAGCTCTTCTTATTCTAACGTGATTCGACAGGTATGGTCCCCTAGGGTGTCTGGCATTCCTCCATGTGGGTTAATATAAGCCACTGTAGAAAGACAGCTGCTCAGCTGTCCCAGAGGGCCCCACCTGTGTACCTGACCTGTTGTGCAATACAAGGCAGACCGAATCCAGATTCCAAAGCCAAAGTGCACAATCCACCTGTTGCAGTTCTCTGGGTCACGGCCCTGCTTTTCTGGGCCCTCCCTGAGTCCTCCTTTCCTGGTCTGCTCCTGACCACAGAGGAAGGGCAGAGGAGCAAAACCAGCCCTCGAGGAAATGCCTGCAGGCCTCAGCAACGGCCTTGCCATGAATGCAGGCTCTCAATGCCTCTGGAAGAAATGTACTGATATCATAAGTCTTGTTAGGGTTCCACCTTATTCCTGACTGGAATCGTTTATTTACAAGCTGTTTGGGGGCTGTTTTAAAATGGCACACCCCGAAGACACCAAACTGAACTCAAAAGACAGGCATAGATGAATACCGGGGGGGGGGGGAGTGGGATAGGATCACTGTGAAAATACTTCTCAGGGTCAAAGGTCATGTGTGATTTTGTCAGAAAATTGAGTTCTTAGCAGGAGATGTGCTTTTTTAAACAGAGCATATCTGCTGTCAAACACCGTATGGATTTCCCTGAATATTTTTTCATAAGCAGGCTCCCAGTGGATTCTGCACTGCAACCGTCAGGAACGTCCACAGCCTCCTTGAGAGAGGGGTTCCCGGCCACAGGGCCCCCTAATCTTTCAATGAAAAAACTCAGGGGGGGCGTCCCCCACCGACACCCCCGAGAATGGCAAGCGAGGAGCTTTTCTAGGGTGGGGATGGGAAGATGGGGAAATTCCCCCAGTGGCAGAGATAAAGGGGGAGCTACTTGATACATCCCCTGCAGGGGGTGATGGGTGGTTCAGATTTCCTGTTTCCTGACCATCTGGATAAAAAACTCCATCTTTAGACTACAGAGAAAATCTGAGGAGGCCGCGATGCAGGAGGAGGGAAGGGGATTCTTATTTCCCGGCCACTCAAGGGTGCGTGATTTCTGTTTCCCGTTGTGGCTCTAGAAGAATGCTTCAGTGTCCGTAGACTAGGCTCACCTCTTCCACGCTCCTCCTCTCACCCTATTCGGCAGCTGGTGCTCAGTGGGGGATCCCACCCTTGGATCAAGGGGGGTTGTGGGGGGGGGATTGCGGGAGGGGAACATTCCACAAGAGCTCAGTGGCTTACTGTACAATTCAGGGCATACTGAGAATCATTTTCAGTAGCTGTTTACATGCCTCTGGAGTGTCCAGGTTCCAATTATGACTGAGCACATCCTGGGAATCTTTTCAAAAGTGGTAGATGCCATGTTGTGATCTCATAGAGTCAAATAATCATATAGAACCATAGAATCATAGAGTTGGAAGGGACCTCATGGGTCATCTAGTCCAACCCCCTGCACTATGCAGGACACTCACATCCCAATCGTCAGCCTCTCCATCAGGTGGCTATTCAGCCTCTGTTTAAAAATCTCCAAAGATGGAGAACCCACCACCTCCCGAGAAAGCCTGTTCCACTGAGGAACCGCTCTGACTATCAGGAACTTCTTCCGGATGTTTAGATGGAATTTTTTTTTGAATTAATTTCATCCGCTTGGATCTGGTCCTTCCCTCCAGGGCAAGAGAGAACAACTCTGCTCCATCCTCCATCTGGACCTGGGGTTCTGAGGGCTCCGATGTGGTTGGCCGGTGAGCTCCATGATGAGGGCCTTTGTACTGGTGCAGTATCCATTTTTGCTGCAGGTTGATGGCCAAGTTGTGCTGATACTAAGCCAGATGCTTCTACTGCCGCTCTTCCACAGTCTGCAAAACGAATCTTCTTAGTCTCTAGAGAGGGTGATTGTTGGGTCATTATATTGATCCGATTGCTGTTTGAATCGTGGAATCGTGTCTGCACAGTCCTCAGAGGTGTCATTTCAGTGACTGACAGAATCACCTTAATTGCAGTTTGTACTTTTGGATCCTGCACAGCCACTGGCGCCTGTTCAAGAGCTGACTGCAGGGCTAACTAGCTTTAGGGACGCCCACTGAAACTCTTCACAGATGCGCATGTCTGTATTTGTTTAATTCATTTCTGCCCAGCATGTCTCCACAGTGGGACTCCAAAAAGGCCTGCATTATTCTCTTCACCCTCCCAACTGCCCTGTGAGGTAGGCCAGGCCAGGCCAGCCCTGTCACCCAGCAAGCTTCCATAGGCCAACTGAGGATTCCAATGCATGGCTTCCAGATCCTGCTCTGACACACTTAGCCTCTATGCTGCACTGGCTTTCAGCACAAAAACCTTTTTTAAAACAAGATTTCTCTTAACAACATGCTTTTAACAATTGGATGTGGCAGAGGTGGCAGGTGACTGGCACTCCTAATAAAAGCTCTGCAGTCTTTCTTTGTCATAGTGAACCCAGGAGACCTGAAGATTGTCTGCCTGCAGGCAAGGAACACTTGGAAGTTGTCTGCCATTGCCTGTCCCTTAGTCCTCCTTGGAGGAAATATCACCCAAATCCTTGGGGGGTTCCCACCCAAAACCCCATTTTTCCAGCAATGGCAGCACTGAAAGCAGCAAAAGACAGGACCAGGCAGCACCATCCAGCTTGGGCATGAGCAGGCATTACAAGCATGTGCGGGGGGGGGGGGGGAGGGCTTCTCAAACAGCATCGCTCTGATGGAGGGAGTCCTTCAGATTCTCACCTGGAGAAGTTTCACTTCATATACCTTCCTTTTGTACAACTACTCTTTCTGACCAAGCAAGTTTTGATGAACTGAGAAAATCTACAAAAACACACATACACACACCCCAGTCATGTAAAACCTTTTCCCTGAAGTGGATGGGGGATGAAGATCCACCCGTCCCCCTTGCAATGCTTTCCTCAACTCAGTGCAAAAACTGCCTCCTCCCTCCATTCTTTATTTTTCAAGGAAAGTGAGCAACATATTAATTATGGAATGGCTTGTGTAATGAAGCATATTTTGCTTGCAGATGGAGAAAAAGGCACCTGTCTGGATAATGTGGGCAATAGACCTATGGAGGACGAATTTCTGACATTTGACATTTAAATAGGATCAGTTGGAGTGAGGGGAGGAAGCCTGAATTGGCCATTCATCTCTCCATCACCTCCAGTCAATTTGCAAGGCATTGCTCGAGTACCGGATGCACGGATGTTAGGGCGTTAAGTCAAGCAGAAGGGGTGCTTGCAATGCTGTGAAGAGAGGGGAAGAGGGGACAGCTGCCCCCATCATCTCCTGCGTCTTTATTGTCTGCAGACAGCAGGATGTCGAACTTGGCTACGGAGGAGAGGGGCTAGGGGGAGTCACCTCATTTCTCATGCTCCTGCTGTGTTCTTACATGCTGTTTTGCCTTTGATCCATAATAGGCTCCAGACAGTCACCTCCAGACAGTACAGATACTTTCTTCCACACCCCTAGGGGAAAAAAACACCAAAAAACCATGAAGAAGAAGAAGAAGAAGAAGAAGAAGAAGAAGAAGAAGAAGAAGAAGAAGAAGAAGAAGAAGAAGAAGAAGACCATGTTCATACAGTTTAAGAGAAACTTAGTTTTCTGCTTCAGAGAGTAGCCATGTTGGTGTCCAGGAGCATCTCAAAGACCAGCAAGAGTATGGTCCTCTCTTGGACCCTAAAGGACTCTTGGAGTCTGGATTAAAACAGAGGAGCCAAGAGCAAGAGCTAAAGGACTCTTGGCTGTTGGCTTTTCACCTGAGGATCAAGCTGAAGATTTCAGTGAAGTGTAGGACTGTTTGTGGAGCAGTTCAGATGAATCAAAGTGGCATGAAGACTGAAGAAGGTTGTGTAGTGACATGTACCATCTTCGGAATATTTGTCTTTTTACCTCAAGGGGACAATTTTTACAAATGCAGCAAGTACAGATTAGTGGCTACTGGAGGAGAAGGTCCGGGGATTACAGAAACGATTGATTACACTGCAGGAGGAGGGAAATCTATCAAAACAAAATCAGGAGCGCCTAATACAGGAGGGTAATAATTGAAAGAATGTTTCACATAGGAGTAGAAGAATAAGGAGAAGGCGTGACCCACTGATGCTTAGCAATTAGTTCCAAGATCTGCCTGAAGAGGTTGATTCAGGAATCCAGGAGAGGTTGATTCAGGAACCCAGAACAAGCCCCAACGTAGACCAGGAAAAAAGTCACAGGCCCCAAAGGTGAGAATTATAGGTCTTCTCCCCCGCCGATCTCACAAAGCTCAGGAAACACTTCACAGTCCCCCACAAGAAAGAGTTTTAGTTCTGCTACCAAGGGTATGAAAAAACGGATACTGGTAATTGGGGATTCCTTGCTAAGAGGTGTAGAGGCCGAAGTGTGTAGACCTGACTTGTTGCCTTGAGAGGTCTGCTGCCTACCTGGTGCACACATCAAGGATGTGACAGAACGACTGGACAGGCTCATCAAGCCCACAGATCATGGCCCCTTACTTCTCATCCATGTAGGAACAAATAATACTGCCCAGCAGAGTATGGATCATATTAAGAAAGACTTTGTGGATCTGGGGGGAAAGGTAAAGGACCTGGGGGCACAAGTTGTGTTTTCATCAGTCCTTCCTTTAAGTGGCCGAGGCATAGGAAGAGAGAGAGAAATCATGCAAGTAAATGACTGGCTATGTCAATGGTCTTGACGGGAACAATTTGGATTTCTAGATCATGATCAACTATGTCAATATGAGGGGCTATTACCAGGAGACGGTGTGCACGTCACAACGGACGGGAAAAGTATTTTTGGGAGAACCCTTGCATACCTAGTGAAGTGGGCTTCAAACTAGACACAAAGGGGGAGCGAGACGGAAATTCAGAACTTGATGTGATGGCAAGATCTGAAGATGAGAAGATCTCAAATCTACAGGGAATATTACAAAAGCAGAGAACTACTAGCTTACAAGGAAGTTCAAAAACCAAAACCATGAAGCACACAAAGGATGGACTATGATGTCTCTACACTAATGCACAGAGTATGGGAAACAAGCAGGAGGAACTAGTAGTCCTAAAAGAAGAAGGGGACTGTGACCTCATAGGAATCACAGAAACTTCGTGGGATAATACTATTGAAATACTGAAATTGAGGGGTACAATCTATTCAGAAGGGATAGACAAGAAAAGAAGGGGGAGGTGATATCTTAGAAATCTTTATACTTGTGAAGAAATACAGGTACCTAAGCATGAAAGTTCAGTTGAGTATATTTGGGTAAATATAAAAGGAGTAGGAAATGAGAGTGGTATTATTTTGGGTGTCTGCTGTAGACCACCAAGCCAGTCAGAGGACTTAAATGAGATACTGCTAGCCAAATTACACAATTTTCAAAAGGGGGGGAAACAGTGGTCATGGGTGACTTCAATAACCCAGATATCTGTTGGAAGACTGGGATAGATACTGGGATAGAAGGAAATGGAGTTGAGAAGAAAAAAAAAAGGAGAGTACTGGTAACTGGAGACTCCCTGCTAAGAGGAATGGAATGGCATGTGGCTGGGCCCGACCCCCTAACCTGAGAGGTGTGTTGCTTGCCAGGGTAGAAAATTAAAGATGTTTCAGAATGGCTGCCCAAACTCTTCAAATCTATGGATCACTACCCATTTGTGATGGTCCATGTGGGAACGAATGACATGTCCCTGAATACCATTGCTCCTATTAAAAAAGACTATCAAGATCTGGGGAGGAAGCTCAAGCAAATGGGGGCACAAGATTCTCTTCAATCTTGCCTGTCAAGGGAAGAGGAATGCGTTGGGAGAGGAAGATAATGGAGGTGAATCAGTGGCTGCGTACTTGGTGCCGGCAGGAGAGATTTGGTTTCTGGGACCATGGGATAGGCTTTCTTGAGGAAGGCCTACTAGCACCTGATGGACTGCACTTATCAAAACTGGGGAAGAATGTGTTTGGCAGGAACCTGGGGAGATTCATCAGGAGAGCTTTAAACTGAAGCCACAAGAGTAAGGAGATGATCAACATAGGGAGTGTAAGGAAGGAGAACGATCGGGGGCAGCCCAACCGGCAAGGCCAGCTCATAGGGAACCAAAAGTAAAAGGATTTAGATGTATTTATACTAACGCCTGAAGCATAGGCAATAAAAAGGAAGAGCTGGAACTTCTCATGCTGATGGAAAGGTATGATCTAGTAGGCATCACAGAAACTTGGTGGAATGATTCTCATGACTGGAATGTAATTGTCAGACGTTGAAAGAACTCACAACTAGCTTCTTAATAATAAGAAAGCTTTATTGAGAAGCACTACAAACATCAAGACTGGCGAAGTCAAATCTGACTTGAGGGCAGATTTGCTTCTTCTCATCAATACAATTCTCCCGCCCAAAACTTGAAAGTTCCCAAGGGAGGGGAGAAGGAGAGAAGAGACACAGGCAATTAAAAACAGTGATACATTCTCATGGCCTTGACTGTTCTCCACGGTTGATAGCGAAACCAGGCCCAGCCGAGAGGCCCCAACAAGTGATAAGAGTTACAACAACATATATTTCACTTTCTACTAGTTAGCATGATTACAGGACCTGGAGCAACCAGGCGCCAAGCAATATAACTGTCATGGAAGAACTCAGGCTAATTTATGGCAGGGATTCTAACAATCCTGACATCCTTCCACCCTAAAAAGGACCCCCCCACACACTAGCCCGCATCCACTGGTCGAGGGCATTCAGCGAAAGCATGGTGGAAAGCCCGAAGGAGGCGGGGGGCTTTCACATTCTCCGCCTCCACCCACTCCCTTTCCCCCGAAGGGAAATCTTTCCAATCCACCAAATATTGGAGTCGACCCTTGTGCACACGAGAGTCCAAGATCTCGTTGACCTCGTAGTGGGTGTCTTTATCAATATAGACAGGCACTGGTGTTGAGAGCGGAGGGTGCCACACATCCAGCACAGGGGCTCGCCGCAGCAGGCTGGAATTAAAAACCGGATGCACATTCCTGTAAGTTTTAGGCAAACGCAATTCCACAGTCACAGCATTGATCAGTTTCACAATGGGAAAGGGCCCCACGAATTTGGGACCCAGTTTCTTAGATTGTTGCTGACAGCGTAGGTTTTTTGTAGACAGGTAGGCAAGGTCACCTACTTTCCAGGCTGGTGCAGGTACACGTTTTTTGTCTGCCTGGGACTTATAAGCTTGTTTAGCCTCCTCAAGGCTAGAGACAATGTCAGGCCAACCTTCACTAATAGTTGCCGCCCATTTTGTGACTTCAGGGGCGTCAGCAGAAACTAAATCCCAGGTGGGTGCAGCAACAAGGTCTGTCCCGTACACCACCTTAAAGGGAGACACTCCAGTGGAGGCATGCACCCCGTTGTTGTAGGCAAACTCAGCAAGAGGCAAGAGGGCAACCCAATCATTTTGTTGGTGATTAATAAAACAGCGCAGGTACTGTTCAAGAATTTGGTTCACCCGTTCAGTCTGCCCGTTGGACTCAGGGTGGTAGCCCGATGTCAGGGCTTGCTCTATCCCCAGCAACTTCAAAAGCTCCCGCCAGAACTTGGCAACGAACTGAGGGCCCCGATCCGTGAGCAATCTCCTAGGAATTCCATGTAGGCGGATTATGTGAGTCACGAACATAGAAGCCAGTTTGGCCGCTGAGGGCAAGCCCGCACAGGGAATAAAATGGGCTTGCTTTGAGAAGGCATCCACCACTACCCAAACTACAGTCTTGCCCTGGCTGGGAGGCAGGTCCGTAATAGAGTCCATGGTGACATCGGACCAGGGGCAGGCAGGGGTGGGCAGAGGCTGCAGCAGCCCTCGTTTCTTTCCTCCTGGGGGTTTGGAAACCAGGCAGGTAGGGCAGCCCTGCACGTATTTCTCTACATCCATCCTTAATGTTGGCCACCAATAATGTCTCCTGACCAGGTGCAGAGTTTTCACGAAACCAAAATGTCCTGCGGTTTTCGCATCGTGACAAAGTTTTAAAACGTCCCCACGCGCCGCCGCTGGAACATAAAGGCGCTCCCCCTTGAAAAACAGGCCCCCCTTGTCGACTAGGGCAGGGCGGAGGGAAGCAAACTCAGAGTCCTATAACACCTCCTTCTGAACCCACCCACCGGGAATCGGGTTTCCTTTCTTTGTTTGACTGCGCGTCACTGCTGCCATCCCCAATTGGGCGGGGGTGAAAACTGTATCCACCAATGGGTCGCACTTACTGTTGTACTGGGGCAAGCGGGAGAGGGCGTCCGCCAAAAAGTTCATTTTGCCTGGCAGATGCTTAAGAGTAAAGTTGAAACGAGAGAAAAACTCCGCCCACCGCATTTGCTTGGCAGAGAGTGAGCGGGGCTGCTTGAGTGCTTGGAGATTTTTATGGTCTGTCCAAACTACAAACGGGACGGCAGACCCCTCCAACCAATGCCTCCAAGTGGCAAGTGCTAATTTTACTGCGGCTGCCTCTTTTTCCCAAATCGCCCAGTTGCGTTCTGCCCCGGAAAACTTCTTTGACAGATAGGCTAAGGGGTGCAGCTTCCCATCCTCCCCCTCTTGTAGGATTATGGCCCCCATTGCCACATCCGAGGAATCTACTTGCACGGTAAATTGCTTAGTTGGGTCAGCATGGGCCAACACCGGTTCAGATGTAAAAAGGAGCTTCAGATTCTCAAAGGCTTCCTGACACAGGGGGGTCCACTGGAGTGGGGTGCCCGGTCGATTTTCCGCCTTTCCCCCCTCCTTCGTTTTCAACAAGTCAGTAAGCGGCAATGCCACCTTGGCAAAGCTGGGAATAAACGTTCTATAAAAGTTCGCAAAGCCTAAGAAGCTCTGGAGCTGCCTCCTCGTCCTGGGGGGTTCCCAGGCCAACAAGTCACGCACTTTGCCCGGGTCCATTTCAATTCCCTCTTTGGAAACCCGGAACCCCAGAAACTCCACCGCGTTCCGGTGGAATTCGCATTTTGAAAGTTTGGCAAACAGATGGTGCTTCCTCAGCCGGCTGAGCACTTCGCGGACTAATTTGGCGTGTTTGCCCGGGTCTTCTGAATACACCAAAATATCATCAATGTAAACCAGGACCCCTTGACACAACAAATCATGCATAATTTCATTTATCATGTTCATGAACACGCCCGGAGCGCCGGCGAGGCCGAACGGCATGGGTGTATTCAAATTGGCCCAAGGGGGTGTTGAAAGCGGTCAGGTACTCATGCCCCTTCTTTATGCGGACCCTGTAATAGGCTTCTCTCAAGTCCAGTTTTGTAAAAATCCGGGCCCTCCCCAAATGTCCCAACAAGTCCTTAATCAAAGGCAAGGGGTAAGCATTGCAGGTGGAAACAGCATTCAGCCCCCTGTAGTCCGTACAGAGGCGTAGGGACCCATCCTTCTTTTTCACAAAGAGGACTGGGGCAGCCAGGGGAGAAGTGGCCGGTCTGATAAATCCCCTGGCTAAATTCTTGTCCAAGAACTCCCTGAGCTCCTTCATTTCCCTAGGGCTCATAGAATACAATTTGGCTTTGGGAAGCGGCTCCCCCTTCTTCAGCTCAATTGCACAGTCTGTTTTGCGGTGGGGAGGTAGTTGGTCGCATTCGGTCTCTGCAAACACATCCTCAAACTCTCGATACTCCCGTGGGAGGGCAGGCGCCATAGCCGCCACCACTGCGGCCACGGTTCGACAGCCCTGAGCGGGTTGGGGCCGCACGTGCTGCTTGCAACTAGGAGACGAAAACTTCACTGTCCCTTTCTTCCACTTCACCGTGGGATCGTGTTCCAGCAACCAGTCCAGCCCCAACACACACGGAAATGCGGAGTGGGGCGCTACCAGGGGTTGGATCTGCTCCCAATGTTTTTCAATGTCCAAGTCCATCGGGAGCGTTTTCATCGTGGCCTCCCCCCCGGGGCACATTTCCCATCCTGTTGAGTAATGGGTAGGGGCTCCCCCAGAGGCACCTTCCCCACCCCCAAAGTCTCGGCTAGCGCTGGGCTAACTAGGGTTTTGGTACACCCCGAGTCCACTATGCAACGAACCCCCAATTTTTTTCCCAGAGTTGGGCTCTGTGAGAGTTGCGGGCAAGAGAACCAGTGGAGAGTCACTCTCCGCGCGTTTGCCCCTGCCAGAGACCTGCTGGCGGGGCGCCTTCACAGCAGGCCGTCTTCGTTTCCCGACTGCTCCTCTGATTGTATTTCTTCATCTTGGCTGCTGCCTTCCGATTCCTCCACCACAGTCGCGGCACCAGCCGGAGCAAGCAGGGACTTGGCGGTTTTCTTCGGGGCCACTTTCTTGGTTGTAGAAGCTTTGACTGGGGTTCCCCCCGCTGGCTTTGCACTGGGCGAGGTCTTGGTTGGGCATTGGGCGAGAAAATGGCCAGCCTGGCCACAGCCCAGACATAATCCCTTTTCCATGCGCCGAGAGCGCTCGCTCGGTTCCAGTTTAGCCTTGGGCTTGGCTTTCTTAGGGGTAGAGGTCTTTCCACCTGTCTTGTCTGCAATTCCTTTATATTCAGCCGCCCATTCCAGACGCCCTTCCATCTCCCCCGTCAGCTGTACCCATCCCAAAACGGTCAGAGGATCATCTAGGAGGAGGCACTTGCTGGACAGGTCTCCGGAGAGTCCCCCCACGAAGGCATGCACTCTCTGGGGTTCCGTCCAATCTGGAACAGCTGAGGAAAGCTTTTTAAATTCTTGGGCATACTCTGCCACCGTCATTGTCCCTTGCTTCAGGACCTTGAGTTTCTTCTCCGCTGTCTCCTTCTCGAAATGCTCCACATACATCAGGCGCATGGTTCTCAGGAAGTGATTGTAGTTACGGACGGCTCTCGGGTTGTAACGATAGAGGTCCATGAACCACTTTGCCGCCTTCCCTCCCAAGCACTCCCCCACGAAACGAATGCGCTCGGCATCATCATTGAAAGTGAACCCCATGTCCATCATGTAGGCTTGAAGATGCACCAGGAACGACGGGAAAGTTGACGAATCACCTGAGAACTTGGCTTTAAACTTGTAGGTGCTCCGCATCTCCACTCCCCTGAGAGGGGAGGCAGACGTCCTGGACCCCCATCCATCGGAGCCCGCGCTCCACGACCGACACCTCGACCAACTCCTACCGCTGCTCTCGCCGCCGCCGCTGCTCCAGCCGCTCCACCAGCCGCCGCCGCTGCTCCATCCGCTGCCCCAGCTCCGTCAGCAGCCGCCGCTGCAATTTGTAATCCACCGGCTCCTACTCCAGCAGCCAGTCCTTGGGCCACGACTTGACCCAAACCCTGGAGTCCCGCTCCTCTCCCAGCATCGGCCCCACCAAGGCCGTCGTCTTCTTCTTCTTCCTCCTGCAGTTGCGCTGCCGCTCTCGCCGCCGCCAGGGCTGTGACTTCGGCTTCGGCGGCGGCATTCATCGCCACCTCCTTGCGCTCCCTCAGGGTGGGAAGATCCCCCAGCCTTTGGCTGCCGGGCTCGCGGAAATCTACTTGCAACTCGCGCAGCAAGCGTCTCGCCTCACGCTGCTCTTCAGGATCCAACCCGATACTCCCTGCAGCCAGCTGGTCACCTTGCCAAGTTTCTGCTGCAACTCCCGCACCTCGAGGGTGGACACCATCCCTTGGCTGGGCACCCCCAGGGGCAGTTGATCAGGCCACTGCTCATCACCCGTCAGGTGGTCGTACTTCGATAGACGCTTGCGTTCGGTGATGTGCCTTTCCAGGAAATCTGCGTGACCCGGGGTCGCATCTCCCAAGGCTCTGACCATGCCCGAACTAAACGAGCCCGCGCTGGCCACTTCGCCCTGAGAGAAATCCCACTCCAGGTCCTCTTCCTGCTCGGTATAGATATTGCCTTCGTCCTGCATGTTGGCAGGCGAAAGGTGTTGTGAGATTTGACTTAATGTCAGACGTTGAAAGAACTCACAACTAGCTTCTTAATAATAAGAAAGCTTTATTGAGAAGCACTACAAACATCAAGACTGGCGAAGTCAAATCTGACTTGAGGGCAGATTTGCTTCTTCTTATCAATACAATTCTTCCGCCCAAAACTTGAAAGTTCCCAAGGGAGGGGAGAAGGAGAGAAGAGACACAGGCAATTAAAAACAGTGATACATTCTCATGGCCTTGACTGTTCTCCACGGTTGATAGCGAAACCAGGCCCAGCCGAGAGGCCCCAACAAGTGATAAGAGTTACAACAACATATATTTCACTTTCTACTAGTTAGCATGATTACAGGACCTGGAGCAACCAGGTGCCAAGCAATATAACTGTCATGGAAGAACTCAGGCTAATTTATGGCAGGGATTCTAACAATCCTGACAGTAATAGCGGATGGATATGAACTGTTCAGAAAAAACAGAATAGATCGAAGAGGCGGAGGAGTGGCACTGTATGTGAGGAAAGGGATTATCTGTCAGGAAATTCTAGTGAAGGAGAGCATATCTACAGTGGAAAGCATCTGGGTGAAAATAAGCTAGGGGAAAACAAACAGTGTGGTGGTTGGTGTCTGCTACCGACCGCCTGACCAACGAGAGGATGTGGATGCTGCACTTTGTGAGCAGCTTGAGAAAATATCCAAGCGTCAGGACCTTGTCATCATGGGTGACTTCAACTTCCCAGATGTGTGCTGGGAAACAAACTCTGTGAAGCGTCCTCAGTCATGCAACTTTCTGACCTGCCTGGCTGACAATTTCATTTATTAAATGGTAGATGAACCCACAAGAGGTTCAGGCATACTGGACTTAATACTGACCAACAGGCAAGAGCTGTAGGATGAGGTGAAGGAGGTGGGAACCCTAGGGGGAAGTGACCATGTCCTCATAGAATTCCTTTTGAGATGGGGAGCCAAGAAAACTTGTAGCCAGACGCTGATGTTGGATTTTTTTAGGGCAAACTTTAATAAACTCAGAGACATGATGAGTGTCATACCATGGATGAGAATGCTGGAAGGGAAGGGAGCATGTGAAGGGTGGGAGCTACTCAAACAAGAGCTATTGCATGCTCAATCAATGACTATCCCAGAAAGACGAAAACACTGCAGGAGCTCTAAGAAGCCTATTTGGATGAACAGAGAACTTCAAGAGGAATTAAGAAAGAAAAGGAAAATGTTCAGGAAATGGAGGGAAGGACAGAGCTCTAAAGAAGAGTTGTTGTTGTTGTTGTTGTTGTTGTTGTTGTTGTTGTTGTTGTTGTTGTTGTTATGTGCGAAGTCGTGTCCGACCCATCGCGTCCCCATGGACAATGATCCTCCAGGCCTTCCTGTCCTCTACCATTCCCCGGAGTCCATTTAAGTTTGCACCTACTGCTTCAGTGACTCCATCCAGCCACCTCATTCTCTGTCGTCCCCTTCTTCTTTTGCCCTCGATCGCTCCCAGCATTAGGCTCTTCTACAGGGAGTCCTTCCTTCTCATGAGGTGGCCAAAGTATTTTAGTTTCATCTTCAGGATCTGGCCTTCTAAAGAGCAGTCAGGGTTGATCTCATCTAGGACTGACCGGTTTGTTCACCTTGCAGTCCAAGGGACTCGCAAGAGTCTTCTCCAGCACCAGAGTTCAAAAGCCTCAATTCTTTGACGCTCGGCCTTCCTTATGGTCCAACTTTCGCAGCCATACATTGCAACTGGGAATACCATAGCCTTGACTAAACACACTTTTGTTGGCAGGGTGATGTCTCTGCTTTTTAGGATGCTGTCTAGATTTGCCATAGCTTTCCTCCCCAGGAGCAAGCGTATGTTAATTTCTTTGCTGCAGTCCCCATCTGCAGTGATCTTGGAGCCCAGGAAAATAAAATCTGTCACTATCTCCATTTCTTCCCCATCTATTTGCCATGAATTGAGAGGGCCGGATGCCATGATCTTTGTTTTCTTGATGTTGAGTTTCAAACCAACTTTTCACTCTCCCCCTTCACCCGCACCAACAGGCTCTTTAGTTCCTCTTCACTTTCTGCCATTAGAGTGGTATCATCTGAATATCTGAGGTTGTTGATATTTCTCCCTGCAATCTTGATCCCAATTTGTGACTCCTCTAATCCCGCATTTCTCATGACGTGCCCTGCATACAAGTTAAATAGGCAAGGCGACAGTATACAGCCTTGCCGAACTCCTTTCTCCATTTTGATCCAGTTAGTGATTCCATGTTCAGTTCTCACTGTTGCTTCTTGACCTGCATATAAATTTCTCAAGAGACAAATAAGATGCTCTGGTATTCCCATCTCTTTAAGAACTTGCCACAATTTGTTGTGCTCCACACAATCAAAGGCTTTAGCATAGTCAATGAAGCAGAAGTAGACGTTCTTCTGGTACTCCCTAGCTTTCTCCATGATCCAGCGTATGTTGGCAAATTGATCTCTAGTTCCTCTGCCTCTTCGAAATCCTGCCTGTACTTCTGGAAGTTCTCGGTCCAAATATTGCTGGAGCCTAGCTTGTAGGATTTTGAGCATAACTTTGCTAGCATGAGAAATTAGTGCAATGGTGCTGTAGTTTGAACATTCTTTGGCATTGCCCTTCTTTGGGATTGGAATGTAAACTGACCTTTTCCAATCCTGTGGCCATTGTTGAGTTTTCCAAATTTGTTGCCATATTGAGTGTAGCACTTTTACTGCATCGTCCTTTAAGATTTTGAATAGTTCAACTGGAATGCTGTCACCACCACTAGCTTTATTGTTGCTCAGACTTCCTAAGGCCCATTTGACTTCACATTCCAGGATGTCTGGCTCCAGGTCACTAACTACCCCATTGTGGTCATCAGGGATGTTAAGCTCGCTCTTGTATAGTTCTTCTGTATAATTTTGCCACCTTTGTTTAATCTCTTCTGCTTCTGTGAGGTCCCTACCATTTTGGTCCCTTATCATACCCATCTTTGCATGAAACGTTCTCTTCATATCTCCAATTTTCTTGAAAAGATCTCTGGTCCTCCCCATTCTATTGTTTTCTTCTATTTGTTTGCACTGTTCATTTAAGAAGGCATTCTTATCTCTTCTAGCTTTTCTCTGGAATTCTGCATTCAATTGAGTGTATCTTTCTCTTTCTCCCTTGCCTTTCCCTTCCCTTCTCTCCTTAGCTATTTGTAAAGCTTCCTCAGACAGCCATTTCGATTTCTTGCCTTTCTTTTTCTTTGGGATGGTTTTAGTTGCTACCTCTTGTACAATGTCGCGAACCTCCATCCATAGTTCTTCAGGCACTCTGTCTATCAGATCTAATTCCTTAAATCTATTTGTCACCTCTACTGTGTATTCGTCGCGGATATGATTTAGTTCATACCTGAGTGGCCTAGTGGTTTTCCCTACTTTCTTCAATTTAAGCCTAAATTTTGCAACAAGAAGCTCATGATCTGAACCACAATCAGCTCCTGGTCTTGTTTTTATTGACTGGATAGAACATTTCCATCTTTGGGTGCAGAGCACATAGTCAATCTGATTTCTGTGTTGAACGTTTGGTGATGTCCATGTGTAGAGTTGTCTCTTGGGTTGTTGGAAAAGAGTGTTTGCTATGACCATTGTATTCTCTTGCCAAAATTCTACCAGCCTGTGCCCTGCTTCATTTTGTACTCCAAGGCCAAACTTGCCTGTTATCCCGGTAATCTTTTGGCTTCCTACTTTAGCATTCCAATCCCCCATGATGATAAGCACATCATTTTTGGGCGTTGCTTCTAGAAGGTGTTGTAGGGCTTCATAGAACTGATCAACTTCATCCTCTTCAGCAGCAGTGGTTGGGGCATAGACCTGGATCACTGTGATGTTGAATGGTTTGCCTTGGATTCGAACTGAGATCATTCTGTCATTTTGGGGATTGTATCCCAAGACTGCTTTTCCTACTCTCTTATTGATTATGAAGGCTACTCCATTTCTTCTGCGAAATTCTTGTCCACAGTAGTATACCTGATGGTCATCTGAATTAAATTAAACCAATTCCTGTCCATTTTAGTTCACTGATTCCTAAAATGTCGATGTTCAGTCTTGTCATTTCTTGCTTAACCATTTCCAGCTTGCCTTGATTCATGGAAGAATACCTACAGGTTACTAGGCACTGTAGATCAATCATCAGAAAGGCCAAAGCTGAGAGTGAGCTAAGATTGGCCAGGGAAGCCCATTGTAATAAGAAAAGATTTTTCAGTTATGTGAGGAGCAAACGTAAAGTAAAGGAGGCAATAGGCCCACTGTTGGGTGCGGATGGACAAACTCTAACAGAAGATGCAGGGAAACTAGAAAGGCTTAGTGCCTATTTTACATCTGTTTCTTCCCACACGTCAAAGGGTTTAGGCACATCTAGAGATGGCAGTACCCAAAGGATAGTGTCTGGGTGGCAGGTTAACATGGATAGAGAGGTTGGATGGATAAGTTGAGATGGATAAGTTGACGGACTGCAATCTGGATTTTCAGATAGTTACGTGGATAGGGAATTGGTTAGAGAACCGCACTCAAAGAGTTGTTATCAATGGTGTTTCATCAGACTGGAGAATCATAGAATCATAGAATCATAGAATCAGTCAGTCAGTCAGTCAGTCAGTCAGTCAGTAACCTTTTATTGGCATAAAATGTATAAGACATATAAAAATAGGGTTTAAAATTTCAACAAAATAATAAAATGGGGTTACATGACCAAACAGATCTTAAAATGATTATATAAACTATAAGAGATAAAATACAAGGTAGGCAGCATATTATAAAAGCATCTTAGTTAAAACTCTGGCAACTAAAATGGTTATCTCTGGGTCTTTGTCAGAGAGCAGAAATTGCAAGGTCATAGATTTACTTACAGAAGGCTTGTTTCCCAGCAAAGCAACAAAGCTGTCATCCCGACACTGCTCATATAAGGGGCAATCTAGCAAAATGTGTGAGACAGAGTCAGGGCAGCCAGAACCACACGGACAGAGTCTCGCATGGTATGGGATATGATGGAATCTTCCCTTTAAGACCTTTGAGGGGAAAGCATTCATTCGTGCGAGGAGAAAAGCTCTTCTCAGGGGTGGGACATCAAGGAGATGCAAATATGAAGGCATAATATTTCTCTGCATAATGATGCCAAAGAATGCTGGTGAGCAGACTCGAGGCTGGGTAGGTATGAGTTCCTGCTGCTCATGGTCTAAAATTCTCTGTTTAATAATCTGGAAGATACATTTTTCTTCCAGAGGTAGTAGCGAGAATAATAGAATCATAGAATCATAGAGTTGGAAGCGGCCATACAGGCCATCTAGTCCAACCCCCTGCTCAACGCAGGATTAGCCCTAAGCATCCTAAAGCATCCAAGAAAAGTGTGTATCCAACCTTTGCTTGAAGACTGCCAGTGAGGGGGAGCTCACCACCTCCTTAGGCAGCCTATTCCACTGCTGAACTACTCTGACTGTGAAAAACTTTTTCCTGATATCTAGCCTATATCGTTGCACTTGAAGTTTAAACCCATTACTGCGTGTCCTCTCCTCTGCAGCCAACAGAAACAGCATCCTGCCCTCCTCCAAGTGACAACCTTTCAAATACTTAAAGAGGGCTATCATGCCCCCTCTCAACCTCCTTTTCTCCAAGCTGAACATTCCCAAGTCCCTCAACCTATCTTCATAGGGCTTGGTCCCTTGGCCCCAGATCATCTTCGTCGCTCTCCTCTGTACCCTTTCAATTTTATCTACGTCCTTCTTGAAGTGAGGCCTCCAGAACTGCACACAGTACTCCAAGTACAATGGGACTATGACATCTTGTGATTTTGATGTGATGCCTCTGTTGATACAGCCCAAAATAGCATTTGCCTTTTTTACCGCTGCATCACACTGCCTCCTCATGTTTAGTTTACAATCCACAAGTACCCCAAGGTCTCGTTCACACACAGTGTTACCTAGAAGCGTATCTCCCATCCAGTAGGTAAAAAAGGCAAATGCCATTTTGGGCTGTATCAACAGGGGCATCACATCAAAATCACAAGATGTCATAGTCCCATTGTATACAGCACTGGTCAGACCACACTTGGAGTACTGTGTGCAGTTCTGGAGGCCTCACTTCAAGAAGGACATCGATAAAATTGAAAGGGTACAGAGGAGAGTGACGAAGATGATCTGGGGCCAAGGGACCAAGCCCTATGAAGATAGGTTGAGGGACTTGGGAATATTCAGCCTGGTGAAAAGGAGGTTGAGTCGGGACATGATAGCCCTCTTTAAGTATTTGAAAGGTTGTCACTTAGAGGAGGGCAGGATGCTGTTTCCGTTGGCTGCGGAGGAGAGGACACGCAGTAATGGGTTTAAATTTCATGTACAACGATATAGGCTAGATACCAGGAAAAAAATTTTCACAGTCAGAGTAGTTCAGCTTTGGAATAGGCTGCCTAAGGAGTTGGTAAACTCCCCCTCACTGGCAGTCTTCAAGCAAAGGTTGGATGCACACTTTTCTTGGATGCTTTAGGATGCTGATCCTGCGTAGAGCAGGGGGTTGGACTAGATGGCCTGTATGGCCCCTTCCAACTCTATGATTCTATGATTCTAAGACCAACTCTGCTAAAAATACAAACTCTGTTAAATTCTTAACTTCTCTTGCCGACAGCTTCATTTCCCAGAAAGTAGAGAGGGGAACCAGGGCTCTGCTATTTTAGACTTAATTCTCATCAATCGGGAAGAACTGTTAGATGAGGAGGAAGTAGTGGGCACACTTGGTAGCAGTGACCATGTGCTTTTGGAATTTTCAATCGTGAGAAAAAGAAAACCTTTACGTAGTTGTACTTATATACTGGACTTCAGGAAAGCTGATTTTCACAGGCTTAAAGGTATGTCACCTAGAGTCCCGTGGTGAGAATAACTTAAAGAGATGGGAGTCCAAGAGGGCTGGGAGTTTCTTAAAAGTGAAATACTGAAGGCTCAATCACAATTGCCTTGAGAAGAAAAGATGGAAGGAGCCTAAGGAAGCCAAGCTGACTCCATAAGCAGTTGTCAAGAGATTTGAGGAATTAAAAAAAAGTCATTTAGGAACTGGAAGGAAGGCCTTATTACCAAGGATGAGTATAAACTAATAACCAATAATTGTAGGGTGTGTGTGTTAGAAAACCTAAAGCTCAATATGAGCTTAGGCTAGCAAGAAATGCTAAACATAACAAAAAAGGCTTCATTAGTTATATTTCAAGCAAGAAAAAGAATAGGGATACCATAGGACCACTCTGAGGACAAGAAAGTGAAATTATAACAGATGATGAAGAGAGGGCTGAACTGCTTAACTCCTATTTCTCCTCGGTCTTCTCTTGTGAGGGAAATAATGATCATAGAATCATAGAGTCCCTCCACCCCCTCATCTAGATCATTAATAAATATGTTAAAAAGTACCGGGCCGAGCACCGAGCCCTGAGGTACCCCGCTACTCACCTCTCTCCAGTCTGATGAAACACCATTGACAACAACTCTTTGAGTGCGGTTCTCTAACCAATTCCCTATCCACCTGACTATCTGAAAATCCAGATTGCAGTCCTTCAATTTATCCATCAGAACATCATGGGAAACCTTATCAAAAGCTTTACTAAAATCCAAGTAAATGACATCAACCGAATTTCCACGATCCAGGAAACCTGTCACTTGGTCAAAAAAGGAAACCAGGTTTGTCTGACAGGACCTGGTGGCTGTGGGTTTCTTTGGTTCCATTTAGGTTCTTGTTCCATCAGGCTGGGGTCACAATAAAGAGCTGAAATGAACTCCCAGGTCCTGCTGGTCTCTGAACCTGCACGGATTTAACACTTGGTGTGCTATGACACTTGGTTGGTCTGACAGGACCTGTTGGAGACAAATCCATGCTGACTTCCTTGGATCACCAAATTGTCCTCCAGATGTTTGCAGATATATGCAGGTCAAGAAGCCACAATAAGAACCTGGCATGGAATCACTGATTGGTTCAGCAAAGCTGTAGACTGTCGCCTTGCCTATTTAACTTGTATGCGGAGCACATCATGAGAAAGGCAGGGTTAGACGAGTCACAAATTGGGATCAAGATTGCAGGGAGAAATATCAACAACCTCAGATATGCAGATGATACCACTCTAATGGCAGAAAGTGAAGAGGAACTCAAGAGCCTGTTGATGCAGGTGAAGGAGGAGAGTGCAAAAGTTGGCTTGAAACTCAACATCAAGAAAACAAAGATCATGGCATCCGGCCCTCTCAAATCCTGGCAAATAGATGGGGAAGAAATGGAGATAGTGACAGATTTTATTTTCCTGGGCTCCAAGATCACTGCAGATGGGGACTGCAGCAAAGAAATTAAAAGACGCTTGCTCTTGGGGAGGAAAGCTATGGCAAATCAAGACAGCATCCTAAGAAGCAGAGACATCACCCTGCCAACGAAAGTGCGTCTAGTCAAGGCTATGGTCTTCCCAGCTGTAATGTATGGCTACAAAAGTTGGACCATAAGGAAGGCCGAGCGTCAAAGAATTGAGGCTTTTGAACTCTGGTGCTGGAGAAGACTTTTGCGAGTCCCTTGGACTGCAAGGCGAACAAACCGGTCAGTCCTAGATGAGATCAGCCCTGACTGCTCCTTAGAAGGCCAGATTCTGAAGATGAAACTCAAATACTTTGGCCACCTCATGAGAAGGCAGGACTCCCTGGAGAAGAGCCTAGTGCTGGGAGCGATCGAGGGCAAAAGAAGAAGGGGACGACAGAGAATGAGGTGGCTGGATGGAGTCACTGAAGCAGTAGGTGCAAACTTAAATGGACTCCGGGGAATGGTAGAGGACAGGAAGGCCTGGAGGATCATTGTCCATGGGGTCACGATGGGTCGGACACGACTTCGCACATAACAACAACAACAACTCTTAGGTAAACAATGCAATAACCATGAAGATTACAATACCCTCCCACTTTTTTTTTTTTTTTTTAGTGCTGCAGTGTTGGATTTATGTCCATTTATCTGTCTGTACAGGGATTGACCTTTGTCTGATATAGACAATGGCAGGACTTTACTGACATTTGGGGGAATATATACCATGTGGAGAAAATCCCCCCCCCCACTGAAGTCCCTCCCCTCCCCAAACCCTGGCTTCTCTAGGCTCCATGCCCCATATATCCAAGTATTCCCCATCCTGGAGTCAACAACCCTAAGTAGATCCTTCAGAAATCTTCCCCAGATCATGCACATCCTTTGAAATTCCTTAGTGTCTTAAAGCATCTTTGTTATCTGCAAACATACAGAGAGAGCACTCCCCACCCCTCCACCCCCACCCCGGGGGGAAAGTACAAGAAGCAAGTATCATTTCAGAAGCTTTGAGCTAGATGGCACCAGATGATTCAGAGAACCAGTTCAGACTTAGTATGCTTAGGTCTGAGCAAACTAGTATTTGGATTGCCACAAACACACACACACACACACACACACCTCTCTCTCTCTCTCTCTCTCTCTCTCTCTCTCTCTCTACGTGAGAAGTTTCTTTCAAAAGAATCATGATCCTTGCAATCCCAGGAAAAGAGAAGGACAGGAAAATGCTTAGCTCACATTCCTTTCATGCTCTGCCTCTGGCAACAGCCTTTCCAGGATACTTTTCCAGAGGAGTCCAGCATCCAGTGGAGACATGAACAGCCAGAGAAGCCTCTGAATGGCCCAAGGACTCTTGTTCTTCATGTCTGCACAATGAGGGAAGTTATAATTTTTTAAGTTATCAGGGCAATTCTCATCTCACTTTTCTCCCAAAAGGGACCCAAAGCACCTTCCACAATGATTAATACAATTTAAATGAAAAAGGCAAACAAATAAACAAAAGCTGAATACTTTGGAGTGCTCTCGTCTGAGATCCACTGGAGTAATCCATGAAGGTCACGGACTATGAGGGTCACAGGCCAGAAGATCTTTCTTCTTCCTACTGCCGTCTTCCCTCGCCATGTCCTCTGTCTCCCCTCTTAGGATCTCCTGGGATGATCTCTACCAGCCTGTCCTGCCAAAGAGGCTCAAAGCATGGTCCTTGGACTGAGACGTAAGGAGCCTTGATCTGGACACCCAGTTTAGGGATTAGAAAGTGAAAAGGTAGTCCAAAACCACCTGGAAAGTCACAGCAGGAAAAGGCCTGGCTGCCTGAGAACAGCTCACTCAAAGTTCTGCTGGGAATTTGCTCCACTTCCCTTGCCTTTGACTTCCAATTCAGTGTGCGGCACAACAAGGTTCATTTCTGCCATGTGCCTTTTGACCGCCTCTTCCCTCTCCACCTTCCAAGCACTATTCCCTTGCTCTCTTTGCTTAAGGGAAAAGGAAAATCCCTTAAAGATAACAAAAGCAGCCTTAACTTGACACCCCCCTCCCAAATACTTGTCCTGACCTCCTCAACCTCTGAGCAGTTGTTAAGCAAGAGCTTTGCCTCCCTGGCCAGACTCCCCGGAGCCAGATGTGGCCAGGAAGGTTTGACACAGAAGCTGACTTTCAGATTCCATAGGAAATATGGAGAGATATGGGAGCTGAACTTCCATGGGGCTCAGGGACAATGGATCCTGGGGGTACCAAGGCTGTGCACCCCGCCTCTACTGCCCTCTTCTGTATGGCTGCCAGGGAAACTGGGAGATGCCCTCTTCTCCATCTTGTTCCTGTGTTTCTCGTTGGGTGTGTGGTTAGAAGAGACAGTGTGTGACCCTTCCCCTCTTGCCCCTCCGTGGAACACGCTCCTTAATGCATACCTACAGGGGTGCCTTTCCTGAGTGAGGCACTGGGGAGTTGACCCAAAGGCCTTTTGCGCATCTGCAGTTGCGTCTTCCAGTCAGCATTCCCCTGGCTATGCTTGCCGTGGAGTTGTTTGTAGAGGGAGAACTTGGGGGCCAACTGGAAGCGGTGGTTTGGGTCGACCTCAACCAAATGCCTGGCGGAGGAGCTCCCTTTTGCAGGCCCTGCGGAATTGTTTAGGAGGAGGATGCCTCGTTCTGTACTCATTATCGAAGCCCCCAGATGGATCAGCCTTGTTCTGGACGCATTTGCTGAAGCTACAGTCAGGGGTCTGAGGCAGAACAAGCAAGAGACTAACCCCTCAAGACAATGTTAATCTTGGACCAGAGGGCTGATGTGCTTGAGGATTTCTGTTCATTTGTTCTGGACAGACTGGGGCTGGCTTTTCAAAGCAGGTTAAGAGCTAGTGTTACTCATGCCCCTGGCCCTGCTGTTCGACAGAAGGAAGAGCCCCTTCTGTCATCCACATTTGGTTCACCAGCTCTCCTTTTTAAGGCAATCTGGTCATGCTGTAAACTCATGGCTGGCTATGTCTACATTGAGCTTCCACTAGAGGTAGCCTGGAAACCTCAGCTAGTCCTGAATGCGGCCGCCTGTTTACTCTCAGTGGCTCGTCAATGGGAGAGCACAGTGCCCCTTTGGGCAGGGGCTTAGAGCAGTGGGCTCTAATCTCTAATTGTTGGCCACAGAGGAGAGGACCCGAAGTAATGGCTTTAAATGATGTGTCTGATGGTATCAGCTAGATATCAGGGGGGGGGGAATTTGCAGGCGGTGTGTAGGAGGCCAGCACCACGGCGTGGAGAGGAGGGGTGGCGGCAGCAGTGTGCCAGCTGGTGCTCTCCGCACTGTGGCGCTGGCCTCCTATGCGGCACCTTGGGATTCGGGGATCACTGAGGCGGCCGGGCCAAGCTGAAACACACATCCCTTGTCTTAGGGGGGAGGGCTCCTATGTCTGTGGACAGTTTCACAGTAGGCAAATGATGGCTTGAAAGCCAACCAATCTCAGTTTAACTAGAGCTCAATAATGGAACAATCGGGGGGGGGGGGGCTCTATTAAGGGCCAATCTGGCTCCTTCGTTAAGGGCCAATCAGAGCTCCTGGTGGGCTGCCTAAAATGTGTATAAGTTGTCCGTGTGTGCGCCTGTTTTCTCTGTTTGGTGTTGGAGTTGGTATTGATTGAATAAAGCTGTTGTATTTTAAAGAACTTGGAGGCTGTGTCTTGCCGAACCCACAGGCTTGTTAAAAACCTGTCACACACTTGGGACGCATCAATTCTGCAATTAATTTTAGAAGTTTGCCTGCTTTAACCTGGAGAAGATGAAGTGCCATTGAAATCCAATGAAGCCCAAGCTCAGGTGTACTCTGGGATGGAGATGATTGCTCCTGTGGCTGTGCCTTGTCCTCCTTTCTCTGCCTGCACAGTGTTTGCATGATGCTCAGGCTTCCTCTCCGAGGGAGGCCCCTTTGATCACTTTGGCCTGCAGAGGACCTTGAGCCCCTCCCTAGCCTTGCTTCGCCCACTCCATGGCTGGAGTTCTTGAGGAAGAAGAATTGGCCTGCTATTTAAAGCTTGCTCTCTCAGTTTGGCTGCAAGGCACTTCCCTAGTCATTCCCCAAATTCAATGGGAAAGCCTTTGTTCTGGAGGAGGTTTTTTCTTCCCCTGACAGATATCTTGGGGAGGGGGGAAGGACAGGAGGCAGAACAGACTGAAAATGGCTGTTCTGCTGTGAGGGAAATAAATCACCGTCAGGAATTGCAACACTGAGTAATTTCTCACTTATGAAACTGAAGGGGGGGGGGGAAGAAAGTATAGAACAGCAATTGTATTGGGGGTATAATAGATTAGGGGGGTTAGTATTAGTTTTGGGGAGGAGTTTTGCAAAACTGTGTGGATTGTCTGCATAATAGTTATTTCAGCGGCTCAAATTCATTATTCCATTCTCCTCCTGTTGGAATATCATTTGTATCTGTATTTTTTGTTTTCTTTATTTCATGCATTCCTTCCTTCCTTCCTTCAGCTTATATACCACTCCTAGCTGAGGTGGTGTTGAGGTGGAGTACATACAACAGAGAGAACAAGAAAACATTTTTCACTCAATCCAGTGTGGTTATGTTCCCAGGGATTCTATTCCTCATCCACTGCAGCATTCTTCTTGCCCCGTTAGAGGAAAACACTTTGAATTCTGCCCGGAGACCAGTGGGCAGGTATTGCCCATCATCCAGCCCAGAAGAGGCAGCCAGCTTCCAGGAGGGGCCAGCAGGTCCCCTGAACCATGAGCCTGCTGCACTGAGAGAGCACTTCCAGGACAAGCTGACTTCTCCAGCCTCAAGCACATTTTTCAGTGACCAACAATATGTGAGCTTCAGTTTATTAGTCCCCATCCTTCCCTTTACCTTCTTCAGGCATCTGTTAGGACTCCCACAGACCCACCAATTCCACTATTGGGGAGTAATAAATGCCGTGGGGCCAAGCAATTCTCCCAGCACCATTTTCTGCACTCAGCCAACCAAATGACATCACAGCAACGGAAGCATAGCACCACCCCTCCAGTCTCCCAACCCAGCCGGCCTCTGCAAAAAGATACCACAGCTGGTGGCATTGAAACCTGCTGAGAAGGCCAAGAGAATCCATCGGTACAGAGAGCCCCTGTCCTCCTCCTAGAGAAAATCAGTCAGGGTTGTTTTTAGGTGCGAAGTCGTGTCCGACCCATCGCGAGCCCAGGGACAATGATCCTCCAGGCCTTCCTGTCCTCTACCATTCCCCGGAGTCCATTTAAGTTTGCACCTACTGCTTCAGTGACTCCATCCAGCCACCTCATTCTCTGTCGTCCCCTTCTTCTTTTGCCCTCAATCACTCCCAGCATTAGGCTCTTCTGCAGGGAGCCCTTCCTTCTCATGAGGTGGCCAAAGTATTTGAGTTTCATCTTCAGGATCTGGCCTTCTAAGGAGCAGGCAGGGCTGATCTCCACTAGGAGTGACCAGTTTGTTCACCTTGCAGTCCAAGGGACTCGCAAGAGTCTTCTCCAGCACCAGAGTTCAAAAGCTTCAATTCTTTGATGCCCGGCCTTCCTTATGGTCCAACTTTCGCAGCCATACATTACAACTGGGAAGACCATAGCCTTGACTAGACACACTTTAGTTGGCAGGGTGATGTCTCTGCTTTTTAGGATGCTGTCTAGATTTGCCATAGCTTTCCTCCCCAGGAGCAAGCGTCTTTTAATTTCTTTGCTGCAGTCCCCATCTGCAGTGATCTTGGAGCCCAGGAAAATAAAGTCTGTCACTATCTCCATTTCCTCCCCATCTATTTGCCAGGAATTGAGAGGGCTGGATGCCATGATCTTTGTTTTCTTGATGTTGAGTTTCAAGCCAACTTTTGCACTCTCCTCCTTCACCCGCATCAACAGGCTCTTTAGTTCCTCTTCACTTTCTGCCATTAGAGTAAGGGTAGCCAATGCTTTTTATGTCCCAAACCAGAACCTAGATTGAAATGAGTCCAAATAATCTGTCTCTGTGTAGACATCACCCACTAAGGCATCCCACCCAACACAGGAATGGTGGCCACTAGTCCTTCAGGGAGGGGGGGGTATCTGCCAGGGTGGAAGTCAGGCTGGCTCAGTGTCCTCGTTCACTTTAGACCCTGCCCTGCCCTGGATACAACATAACACTATACAAGAAAAATGCTGGTCTCAGTATTGACCTTCCCACCGAATTTAGCAGGAGCAGAGCCCTAATCCACCCCTCCCTCCCTGCTTCACAGACCAGTGCAGCTATGACTATTGTCCATCTGCAGCCCATCACACCTCCCCTCAGCACTTTGGGATCCCATCTGGGAGGCCCGGGGCTGCACCTCTCTTTAATTATTATTTAATGTATATGATGTCACCCATTCCCACAGCAGAGGCAGCAGCGGTCATGGTGGCAGGAGGGCTGAGAACCGCTGCTGTTCAGCCTTAGAAGACACTCAATGAGGGATCTCAAAGTAGCTGTTTTATTGCAAAGAAACTTGAAGAACAGAATGGAAAGGGAAATGGCTGAAATGCAAGTTATTACAACACTCACAACAATCAAATCCCCAGGACTCAACAGGGACATAGGTTTCTTAATTCCCTATGTATGCTAACCTGCATTCTTAATAATCCCTCAGAAAGACCTAATGTCTAGACGTTTCCTTTAAATTTGAAATTGAATTTTGACCTAATGTCCTCTGTATTTTAATTTATCTCTTATTGGGAATAATAGATTTGAACAAGTAGATTGTAATGTAACTATGACTAGTATAAGAATAAAATGTTTGTAATTGTTATTGCACATTGTATATTGTCAAATATTTCATCTGGCCACAGAGCTGTATTAAATAACCTCAGACTAGTATAAGTTTGGAATGGGATACTGATATGCTTTTCTCTGGTCTGCAATCAGACGGGACAGCCAAATGCTCTCCTCCAGAGAAGACAATGCCCCAAGATGCTTCCATGCTTGAGAGGAGAGGAAGTGGCAGACGGGCGAGATCTCCACTAACTGCTGCCAGCAATTCTCTGTCTATTTGCTCATTATCCTCTAAATGTGGACCTCTTTATTGTACACAAAATGTTCCCCATGCCATTCAATCTCAAGTGAAGACAAGCAAATCCAAATTGCTGCTTTTTCCCTGTTTAACTCTGAAATCTGTTCCCCATTTCCATTATGCTGCATGTGCATTCAGTCTCACACTTTGCCTGGAAGAATGAACGGATTCCTTCCTTTCCATGACGTTGATCTGAGGAAGTGTGCATGCACATGAAAGCTCATCCCTTGAGTAAAACTGGGTTGGCCTTAAAGGTGCCCCTGGACTCTAAATTTGTTCTGTGCAACTCAGTGTCTCTTTAGTCAAGCGGGTCACATGACTTTAGGCCCCTACTGTGTATCCTTGTTGAGGTTGCCGTGCCCTTTCCCATTCTCCCTTGGGTTGAGAATAGGATCCTGCAATTAAATTTGCCTTCAGGTTCTCTCCAGTTGGTAGCCAGGATTCTCACTCGCTACTTCAAGGTCGTTCAACCAGGAAATCTCTAGCTTGGTTCCTTCTCAGAGGCCATGAAGCATATAATTAGCCATGCAGGTAATACATTACGGCCCTGGCAAGGAGGCATTGGGGGAGCCTTTATTCTCCATCTTCTCCTATCATGCAGGGCCAATTTAGCATATCGGCGGCTCCCTTAAATAAAATCCCAGCAAGAGGAAAGCGATTGACAGCTTTCACCACCAAGAACAAGAAAGGTGAGCCAGGGACCACTGTGAGAACCACGACTCTGAAGAGGGAGGATAGACATTAGTCAGACGTAGTGTGTTTATACATTTGTATTTGGTTGTTTAATGTATTATTTGAAATTTGAAGTGCTGATCTAATTCTCCAATGTTTCAAAGGTCCCCCCCTCACAGTCTGCTGGATTGGGGAGCCTAATTGGGTGGACAGACAGCATGAAATGCCATTAATAATAACAACAGCAACAATGACAGGGGGCAAGCACTTTCATAAATATCCAAAATGGGCATTTAAGGTTAACCCTCTTTCGACCAAACTGGTTTCCCAAATGCTTCTTATTTAAAGGGACCCCTCAGGCAGAACCTTTCCACTCACCAGTGGCTGGAAGGAGAAATGGAGTCTAAGTGACAGCCCTGCAAGAAGAAGAATAGAATCCTTCCCTACAAGCCCCAAATGTTTGGATTTTGATGTCCCCCCACACCCCCCATAAAAGAGGCTACTCTCTCACACACCTCTTTGGCATGAAAAGCTGTGAGCGCTAGAACAAGACACGAGTCCAGAGTGGGGTCTCCCATTGAAGACCCTGGCGGTGCTGACAGGATTCCTACCACTGAAAAAGAGGATGTAATTTACCAAAATACTCAAATGATATTGTTTTTGGGAGCTTTGGGGCTTATCCTATAAGGGCAGCTCTGTTTCCCTAAGTAATAAATGACACAACTGTTTTTGTTCCACCCACAGTGGTGCTGGCAGAATTTAGATTTGCAAAGAAGAGCTTTAAAATAATTTTATTGTGAAGAGAGGAACAACTTTGTATAGAAAGAGGAAGGACAGAATTCGCCCCTACAAAGGGGCTGCACTTCCTTCACTTTCCAGTGCCCAGGTATAACAAGGTGCATGAAGCACACCTTCAAGCCCTCTCCCACTCCCTCTGGTAGAACCTGCCTTCAGGTCATTTCTTGCTTCATGTGCTGTTGGGCCTAAAGAGATAAGGGGGAGCCACACTCTGCTGGGACCTTCACCTCTAGGGGATGACAGCTGAGTGCAGCCCTCCAGAGCCCCTTCAAGACAGGACAGAAAGGGAGCTGTGCTCAGCTGCCGCCCAGGGAGCAGGAGGTCACCCTTGACTTCCTACAGGACCCACAAAGGCACCCCCCCATGTCCCAGTCTGAACAGAGCACTGCCTCCCCAAGAAGATGCCTCCACGGGTTGTTGATTGGGGTTTTAATGGGTATTTTATTGGGGTTTTATCATTGGATTATTTGTTGTGACCCGCTGTGAGCCAGTTTCTGAGAAGAAGAAGAAGAAGAAGAAGAAGAAGAAGAAGAAGAAGAAGAAGAAGAAGAAGAAGAAGAAGAAGAAGAAGAAGAAGAAGAAGAAGAAGAAGAAGAGTTGGTTCTTATATGCCACTTTTCCCTACCTGAAGGAGGCTCAAAGCGGCTTACAGTCGCCTTCCCTTTCCTCTCCCCACAACAGACACCCTGTGAGGTGGGTGAGGCTGAGAGAGCCCTGATATCACTGCTCGGTCAGAACAGTTTTATCAGTGTTGTGGCGAGCCCAAGGTCACCCAGCTGGTTGCATGTGGGGGAGCGCAGAATTGAACCCGGCATACCAGATTAGAAGTCCGCACTCCTAACCACTACACCAAACTGGTGAGAGCAGCGGGCTATAAATCCGATGGATGGATGGATGGATGGATGGATGGATGGATGGATGGATGGATGGATGGATGGATGGATGGATGGATGGATGGATGGATGGATGGATGGATGGATAGATAGATAGATAGATAGATAGATAGATAGATAGATAGATAGATAGATAGATAGATAGATAGATAGATAGATAGATAGATAGGCAGGCAGGCAGGCAGGCAGGCAGGCAGGCAGGCAGGCAGGCAGGCAGGCAGGCAGGCAGGCAGGCAGGCAATCTGCTTCAGCCTCCTTACTGAAGCAGTGCACAAAAGCTTAAAAGGTAGTTACAAAATCAACACATTACAAGCCTATATGGCTGGCTTACAAGCAGGACTACATGTCCACACATTAGCAGATGGAGAGAGCTGATAGCCTAATGGTGGCTGCTTGCTTGCTCCAGCAGAACTCAAGGAGTTGCCATTCATGAAGAAAAAGGAAGTGGGCAGGAGTCCAGCTTAAACAAAAGAATCCCCAGAGCACATGACTCAGGGCCTTTTCGCACGGGGATCTTTGTTGCAAATTGTTTGCGGAATGAAAAATCGCCATTTAAAATAGTGGAATTCGTCGTTATGCATACCTGCCTTTGTAGTGGAATCAGTTGCGTTTTTTAGCGTTTCCCACAGGCTTCCGGTCTCGGCAGAAATCGCTAGAAAGGAAGCACTATTGCCAAGCTCGTCACGCCCCTGGCCGTCAAGCAGCCAATGGGCAGCCGTTAGCATGCTCCCAAACAGCCCCTTTCCCTTTAAGAAAGGTTTTTTTTTAAAAAAAAAACAGACCCATAGCAACGAATCTAGGTAGATTCGTTGCAACGGAGAGACCCATCCAGCTGCCTAATGTGAGCTGTCGTTTGATTGTATGATCGTTGGCACGCTGCCTCGAGTGATAAAAAAAAAATCCCCCCCCCCTCTCACGGGCCCGATTTTCGGCTGAATTAATGTGTAAAAAATAAAGGGACTTTATTTCAGCAAACGGGCTTTTATGTGGTTTGTGCTTAGTGACTAAAGGTGAAGGACTGAAGCCAGGGAAGCCTCTAAACAGAAAGAGGCTCGCTGGTGCGTTTATCCCCGCTCGCTCGGAGAAAAAAAAATGGCGATCGCTTCGCCGGAAGTTTGGAGGACAGGCTCAGGAGGAGGGACTTCGAAGAACCAGCAACAATGGTAACGCACAGGTCTTTAGCGCTACTGTTGCAGATTGGTTGCAGGAGTGTATCGCTATCCGGAGGGTGAATCCACTTTTCTGGATTCCCCTAAAAGCGCTACAACGAAGCGCTTTTTGCGGGTCGGTTTCAGGATTGTTGCAGATTGTCTACGACTTCGTGGGTTATGGCAAATTAGTAGCGTTTCCAATTAGTAACCATTGTGCTATTTTGAAGCCGTGCGAAATGGCCCTCAGAATTCCCTGCAACCTCACCAATGACCACTAGTGAGGGCACAGGTACAGCTCAGCAACTTAAACTGCTAACAACAGCCCTTTAAGGCTGACTTCACCAGATTACTTGCTGATTATAATTCCAATGCAGTTAGATATCTCCAAGTCTCTAGGCCACTTTGTTGGTCTGTGCTTCCAGCAGCCTGTTGCAGGTCCCTTGGGTGCTTACAGATTCCCTGTACAACACCAGCTTGTAGGGAATGGCAGGTGACCATCTTTGCCACTGCTGCCTGCAGTGCAGTCTCTGCACAAACAGTACTTGCTTTGAAGGATGGGGGAAGGAATTACCCAGCAAAGCTCAGGATAATTTAACTTCCACCTATTTGGCCTCTTAAATATGAATATAAATGGCATTAATATCTCCGATTCCACTGCACTCTTTAATTGCCCAATTAAATCACCAAAGCCTTGGCTACTGATAAAGGCATCTCATTTGCAGATTTACATCAGACACATTACAAGACTGTTGGTTAATTAATCCCCAGGGTCCAATTCAGCAGTGCTTCCTTTAAGATAATGTAACTCAGGCCAAATTAGACTACCTGGTACCCATGCTTAAAAGGGAATTTTTAAAAGTGGGAGCACAGGGCGTGGAGGGTATATATGAAGAAAGAGGATGGTTTACTTCAATCTTGTGCCTGTATTTACAGAGTGAGTCTGCTTACCACTGTTCTGAATGATGGTGGCTCATCCCACTAGATTTCATGCCAAGCCGTCAGATTTGTCTCAGCCCATGAGTGCGAAGGAGCTGATCCACCTGCGTACCCACTGGCAGCACAATCTGCCGAGGCTGCAGCCAAGCGCCAGGTGGTCTCTGGGATGATGGGGGCAGGCAGCAAATGCCCAGAGCAGCAAACATGGATCCAAAGAGCCAGAAGCAAGTGCAGAACAGAGCGAGTGGCAGCCTGCTCAGGAAGCCAGGCTCCAAAGGCAGCCACGCTGCAGGCCCAGAGGAGGAGACTTCTGCTGCTCAGACCTGCAGAAAATGCATGTTTTGGAAGGTGGACTCTGTGTCATTGCCCCCCAGTGAGACCCTGTCCTGCCCAGGCTCCAGCCCCAAATATCCAGGTGTTTCCCAGCCTGGATCTGGAAACCCGACTCCCCTATCCAACACTGGTTGCCTGGGGAGAATCTAGCAACCATGGACGCCAATGCTTATTTCTGTATGTATTCAAATATGACTCCCCTTTCTTCCAGCTACAATAAAGTAGGGGGGGATGATAATTCTCTAGAACAAGCCAATCACTCTCCAGACAGTAACAACCAGCAGCAAAGCTAAACCCACTAACTGTGTCTCCATATAAATATTTTGCTGTCCCCCACAGAACTAACCATGTGCTCAGGAATATCTGAGGGGGGGCACAAATCTCTTTGGGGTGTGGGAGTGTGGGAGTTGTCACTAAGACAGAGAACCATTCCGCACAAGGACTAATGTTGCCAATTGCTTTCACAAAGCGGAAACGCTATTTTAAATAGTCGAATCTCGGCGTTCCGCATACCTTCATTTGTAGTGGAATCCAGTAGCTTTTCATTCGTTCCCCACAGGTTTCCGGTCTCGCAGGAATCGATAGAAAGGAAGCGATTTTTTTCTGTGCTTGTTCCCGCCCCTGGCTGTCAATCAAACGAACAGCCAATGGGCGTTTGTTATCATGCGTAGAGACCCATCTAACTGGCATGTGAGCTGGTGAGTCATCGTTACCACGCTCCCCCGAGTGAAAAAAAAATCCTGCCCCCCGCACGGGCGCGATTTTTGCCCGAAATTAAAGGGAACTGGCGAACGGGGTTGTGTTGTTCTTAGGCACTTAGGGGAGCATTAAAGCACTTCTGTGGAGGGACTGTAGCCGGAGAAGCCTCGCTGGGTGAATCAAGCCTCGCTGGTTTGTTGCTTTCCCCACTCGCTTCGCAGGAAGTTCGGAGGAGAGAGCCAGGGAGAGGGACTTTGTTGCAACTGCAACATTGAGAACGCACATGTCTTTTCTGCAAGTGTTGCGGGTTGTTGGCAGGAGTGTAGCAATTTTCTGAGGGTGAATCCACTTTTCTGGATTCCCCGGAAATTGCTACAACAAAGCGATTTTCGTGCTAGTGTTGCAGGAGTGTTGCAGATTGTGTGCGACGTCATGCGGGACGTCAAATTTGTAGCGTTTACCATATGTAAGACTTCTGCTACTTTTAACTACTTTTAACTGTTGGATGACCTCCGTCGCCACCTGGATAAGGGCGGGTCGGCAGTGCTGGTTCTTCTGGACCTGTCGGCCGCTTTTGACATCGTGGACCACGAGCTATTGGTCCACCGCCTTGCCAGCACGGGGATATGGGGCACAGTGTTACGCTGGATACGCTCCTTTCTCCAGGACCGGACCCAGAGGGTTGCAGTGGGAGATGAGTTCTTCCGTTCCTATAGACTCCCTTGTGGGGTCCCTCAGGGCGCAGTCCTCTCCCCCACATTATTCAACATCTTTATGCGCCCTCTGGACCAGCTGGTATGGAGTTTTGGACTGGGTTGCCACCAGTACGCTGATGACACCCAGCTCTATCTCCTCATGGACGGCCGCCCGGACTCCCCCCCTGAACCATTCACCAGATGTTTGGAAGCAGTGACAGAATGGTTCGAGCAGAGTCGCCTGAAACTCAACCCCTCCAAGATGGAGGTCCTGTAGCTGGGACATAGGGGGCAGGACCAGGAAGCGTGCTTACCCACCCTGGCAGGGACGCAACTCACCATCACGTCCCAGGCCAGGAACTTGGGTGTGGCCATTGATGCCTCCCTGACTTTGGAGGCGCAGGTCAAAAAAGTAGCAGGCCAGGCATTTTTCCACCTTCGCCAGGCCCGACTATTAGCGCCCTACCTATCCCCCGAACACTTAGCCACAGTGATCCATGCAACGGTCACCTCCAGAATAGATTTCTGTAACTCGCTCTACGCAGGCCTGCCCTTGTCCTTGATCCGGAAACTTCAGCTAGTGCAAAACGCAGCTGCTAGGGTCCTCACTGGCACATCTTGGAGGGCCCACATCCAGCCAGTGCTGAGGCAGCTGCACTGGTTGCCAATTGCTGCCCGGATCCGGTTCAAGGTTCTGGTTCTAACCTTCAAGGCTTTACGCGAGTTGGGACCCACATACCTGAGGGACCGCCTATCGCCCTATGCCCCCCGCAGGGCCTTGCGCTCTGCGGGTGAAAACCTGTTGGTCGTTCCCGGCCCTAGGGAAGCACGCCTGGCCTCGACCAGGGCCAGGGCCTTCTCGGTCCTGGCCCTGACCTGGTGGAATGAGCTCCCGGGAGAGCTGCGGGCCCTGCGGGATCTTTCAACGTTCTGCAGGGCCTGCAAGACGGAGCTCTTCCGCCAGGTCTATGGTTGAGTCTGGGGCTGATAATAGATCTATGCCTCCCCCAGGGACTCGGGTTCTGGACCCGAAGCAAAACATCATCAGGACCTCCTCTCCACCCGCTAGTAGTGGGAGGGAGGGGGGGGGAGTTGAGCTGCCATTCTTGCCATGCTGGCAATATTGGCAATGTTATTATTGTTTTATGGGGTTTTAATGGGGATTTGCGATATTGTTACCCGCCACGAGCCGCAAGGGAGTGGCGGGCTATAAATCTTATAATAATAATAATAATAATAATAATAATAATAATAATAATAATAATAATAATAATAATAATAATAATAATAATAATAATGCGGAATGGACCAGAATCTTGGTCAGGCTATAGTCAGATGAACCACAGAGCAAGAGACCTAGAGGGGGAAATGGGGCAAAACACCAGCTGCCAAATGTGATTGTAGTGCAGTCCACAAAAACTGTACTCCAACAGCTCAGCTGGCTCCCAGTTGAATTCCGGATCAGGCTTAAGGTTTTGGTCTCAACTTCAAGGCCATATGCAGTCTGGGCCCGGTGTATCTGAGAGACCGCCTCCCTGCCTACACCCCCAAAGGAGCCTTACCTTCTACCACCTCCAAATGGACATCGCAAAGAAGTACGGCAGACCTCAACAAGGGCCAGAGCCTTCTCGGTCCTGGCCTCTACCTGTTGGAACGAGCTCCCTGTGGAGATCAGGGTCCTACCCAGACTCTCACAATTTTACAGGGCCTGCCAAAGGGAGCTCCTTTACCAGGCATTTGCTTGAGGCAAACCGACCCAAAAACATCCGCTGATCCCCCCTCAAACATCCCCTTCCATGGTTGACATATTATGTTATGATTGTTATATGTTATATTTGTTACAATGTATATGTGTGTGAGTGTGTGTACACACACACACACACAAACACATACATACATTTATAAATAATCAATTATAGATAATGATCATCACTATTTTTGCAAGGTTGACATATTAATTATTGGGTGAGGAAACTTCATCCTTTTGTCCATCCAGAGCTTTCTATGACTCTATTTCATGGAGCAGCCAAGAGCTCTAATCTTTCAGCAGAATAAATTGTTCCTTCTCTTTCTGTTCATGATTTGAGCATCTGTCCTGTTTTTTTCTAAACTGAAAAGCATTAGGGTATCCTGCCTTCTCATAGACGTGGCTTCTCCTCTCCATTAAAGAAGAAATTCAGAAGGCAAATTTCCCTCCAGGCCAGACTGGCCATGGATTCTATTGGGGGTGGGGCATCATCTGGGCATGGAATTGGGGTCACTTTGGGCGGGCAGGTAGTGATGAGTTTCCTGCATTCTGCAGTAAGTTGGACTAGATGGCCCTGGAGGTCCCTTCCAACTCTATGATTCTATGAAAGTTCTCATGGAAAGGCATTCTTGGCAGGCATTCATTGGGCCCCAGATGAGACAACCCTTCCTGCTGTAGAAGAAAATTAATTTCACTTTCATTGCAAAGAATGGCTTCCACCCACCCAGACACATAAAGGACATGAAAGAAGGAAGGAAGCCAAAGGCATTTTTGGCTATAGTGACCAGATATCCTGCTTTTGGCGGGACTGTCCCGACTTCAAAGGCTTTGTGCCTTTGTGTCCTGCGGCATTTCTAAAATGTCCCACCTAGCCTGGCTTCTTCTCCCCCACTGGAGGTGATGGTTGGCTGGCTGGCTGAGTGAAGCGGGCGTGCGGGCCAGCAGCAGCTGCTGCCGCCTTGGCCAGAGACCATGGAGGAGCTGGCCCCAGATGCTCCCACCCCCGTTGCCAGGTGCCCGTCCCCCCACACCCCTTCCCCGCCCTCAAGCAGTCAAGTCTGGAGATGAGGTGGGGGAGGGGCAGAAGTGAGCATGCGCGGATGGAGAGGGCAGTCAGGCGACTGCACATTCGGCCCCCTCCCGCTTGCTCTCAGGTTGCCCCCTGAGCAATCCGCTAATTTATTAGATGTAATATTGATTGTGTTACAATGGCAATTCTTTCCTTATAAGGTAAAGGTAAAGGTATCCCCTGTGCAAGCACCGAGTCATGTCTGACCCTTGGGGTGACGCCCTCTAGCGTTTTCATGGCAGACTCAATACGGGGTGGTTTGCCAGTGCCTTCCCCAGTCATTACCGTCTTTCCTTATTGTTGTTGTTATGTGTGAAGTCGTGTCCGACCCATCGCGACCCCATGGACAATGATCCTCTAGGCCTTCCTGTCCTCTACCATTCCCTGGAGTCCATTTAAGTTTGCACCGACTGCTTCAGTGACTCCATCCATCCACCTCATTCTCTGTCGTCCCCTTCTTCTTTTGCCCTCGATCGCTCCCAGCATTAGGCTCTTCTCCAGGGAGTCCTTCCTTCTCATGAGGTGGCCAAAGTATTTGAGTTTCATCTTCAGGATCTGGCCTTCTAAAGAGCAGTCAGGGCTGATCTCCTCTAGGACTGACCGGTTTGTTCACCTTGCAGTCCAAGGGACTCGCAAGAGTCTTCTCCAGCACCAGAGTTCAAAAGCCTCAATTCTTTGACGCTCGGCCTTCCTTATGGTCCAACTTTCGCAGCCATACATTGCAACTGGGAAGACCATAGCCTTGACTAAACGCACTTTTGTTGGCAGGGTGATGTCTCTGCTTTTTAGGATGCTGTCTAGATTTGCCATAGCTTTCCTCCCCAGGAGCAAGCGTCTTTTAATTTCTTTGCTGCAGTCCCCATCTGCAGTGATCTTGGAGCCCAGGAAAATAAAATCTGTCACTATCTCCATTTCTTCCCCTTCTATTTGCCAGGAATTGAGAGGGCCGGATGCCATGATATTTGTTTTCTTGATGTTGAGTTTCAAGCCAACTTTTGCACTCTCCTCCTTCACCCGCATCAACAGGCTCTTTAGTTCCTCTTCACTTTCTGCCATTAGAGTGGTATCATCTGCATATCTGAGGTTGTTGATATTTCTCCCTGCAATCTTGATCCCAATTTGTGACTCCTCTAATCCCGCATTTCTCATGATGTGCTCTGCATACAAGTTAAATAGGCAAGGCGACAGTATACAGCCTTGCCGAACTCCTTTCTCAATTTTGAACCAGTCAGTGATTCCATGTTCAGTTCTCACTGTTGCTTCTTGACCTGCATATAAATTTCTCAAGAGACAAATAAGATGCTCTGGTATTCCCATCTCTTTAAGAACTTGCCACAATTTGTTGTGTTCCACACAATCAAAGGCTTTAGCATAGTCAATGAAGCAGAAGTAGACGTTCTTCTGGTACTCCCTAGCTTTCTCCATGATCCAGCGTATGTTGGCAATTTGATCTCTAGTTCCTCTGCCTCTTCGAAATCCTGCCTGTACTTCTGGAAGTTCTCGGTCCACATATTGCTGGAGCCTAGCTTGTAGGATTTTGAGCATAACTTTGCTAGCATGAGAAATTAGTGCAATGGTGCGGTAGTTTGAACATTCTTTGGCATTGCCCTTCTTTGGGATTGGAATGTAAACCGACCTTTTCCAATCCTGTGGCCATTGTTGAGTTTTCCAAATTTGCTGGCATATTGAGTGTAGCACTTTTATTGCATCGTCCTTTAAGATTTTGAATAGTTCAACTGGAATGCTGTCACCACCACTAGCTTTATTGTTGCTCAGACTTCCTAAGGCCCATTTGATTTCACATTCCAGGATGTCTGGCTCCAGGTCAGTAACTACCCCATTGTGGTCACCAGGGATGTTAAGCTCGCTCTTGTATAGTTCTTCTGTATAATTTTGCCACCTTTGTTTAATCTCTTCTGCTTCTGTGAGGTCCCTACCATTTTGGTCCCTTATCATACCCATCTTTGCATGAAACGTTCTCTTCATATCTCCAATTTTCTTGAAAAGATCTCTGGTCCTCCCGATTCTATTGTTTTCTTCTATTTGTTTGCACTGTTCATTTAAGAAGGCATTCTTATCTCTTCTAGCTTTTCTCTGGAATTCTGCATTCAGTTGGGTGTATCTTTCTCTTTCTCCCTTGCCTTTCACTTTCCTTCTCTCCTTAGCTATTTGTAAAGCTTCCTAAGACAGCCATTTTGATTTCTTGCATTTCTTTTTCTTTGGGATGGTTGTAGTTGCTACATCTTGTACAATGTTGCGAACCTCCGTCCATAGTTCTTCAGGCACTCTGTCTATCAGATCTAATTCCTTAAATCTATTTGTCACCTCCACTGTGTATTCGTCAGGAATATGATTTAGTTCATACCTGAGTGGCCTAGTGCTTTTCCCTACTTTCTTCAATTTAAGCCTAAATTTTGCAACAAGAAGCTCATGATCTGAACCACAATCAGCTCCTGGTCTTGTTTTTATTGATTGGATAGAACTTCTCCATCTTTGGCTGCAGAGCACATAGTCAATCTGATTTCTGTGTTGACCGTCTGGTGATGTCCATGTGTAGAGTCGTCTCTTGGGTTGCTGGAAAAGAGTGTTTGCTATGACCATTGTATTCTCTTGACAAAATTCTACCAGCCTGTGCCCTGCTTCCTTTTGTACTCCAAGGCCAAACTTGCCTGTTATCCCGGTTATCTTTTGGCTTCCTACTTTAGCATTCCAATCCCCCATGATGATAAGCACATCATTTTTGGGCGTTGCTTCTAGAAGGTGTTGTAGGGCTTCATAGAACTGATCAACTTCATCCTCTTCAGCAGCAGTGGTTGGGGCGTAGGCCTGGATCACTGTGATGTTGAATGGTTTGCCTTGGATTCAAACTGAGATAGTTCTGTCATTTGGGGGATTGTATCCCAAGACTGCTTTTCCTACTCTCTTATTGATTATGAAGGCTACTCCATTTCTTCTGCGAGATTCTTGTCCACAGTAGTATACCTGATGGTCATCTGAATTAAATTCACCCATTCCTGTCCATTTTAGTTCACTGATTCCTAAAATGTCGATGTTCAGTCTTCTCATTTCTTGTTTAACCACGTCCAGCTTGCCTTGATTCATGGATCTGACGTTCCAGGTTCCTATGGAATAAAAATCTTTACAGCATCGGACTGTCTTTTCGCCACCAGTTACTTCCACAACTGAGCGTCCTTTCGGCTTTGGCCCAGCCGCTTCATTCATTCTGGCGCTACTCGTACTAGCCGTCTGCTCATCCCCAGTAGCATATTGGACACCTTCCGACCTGAGGGGCTCATCTTCCAGCGTCATATCGTTATGCCTATTGGAACTGTCCATAGAGTTTTCATGGCAAAGATACTGGAGTGGTTTGCCATTTCCTTCTCCAGTGGATCACCTTTTGTCAGAGCTCTCAGCTATGACCTGTCCGTCTTGGGTGGCCCTGCACGGTATAGCTCATAGCTTCACTGAACTACGCAAGCCCCCTTGCCACAACAAGGCAGCGATCCTTGAAGGGGGGTCTTTCCTTATAGCAACGTTATAATGGGACAAAGAGGGAGTGAGGTTTTGGGCAGCCTTTTCTTTGCAACGTGCATGAAGTTCCTTTCCTTTCCTTTTTATTTTTTTTTGTGTGGGTAGTTTCTGACAACACATTCTTGTGTTGTTCCTTCATTCACCCTCTCCCAGTGTCCCTATAGCTCCCGGTGTGTTTTCTTTTCTTTTTTACAGTGTTATGCTGTTATATCATTACCACATATGAAAAATGCCTTTTTGTGGAAGTGCTGCTAAATTGGAGCATCAGCTGGAGATTCAACTCTGAGAAATGGCAGCGACACTGAGCTCCAGAAAAGGTTTGTGGGATCTAATTTTGCCTTAGCGTGCCCAAGATGGTCCCCCACATTCTTCTCCCCTGATTTGTCATTCTCATTCCCCAGAAACAGAAACCAGGCCAGCTTAACCGCCTCCAGCATCCTAGTCACTTTCAGGTTTGTAATCACTTGCAGCCCAGACTCAGCTAAAAACCCATTTCTGGTGAATTTGCCTTGATTTAATGCTTTGATTTGAAAGTTATTTTTTACAATATGAGAAAGATGGGCCTTGCCAAAAAAAGCAGCTTCATAAAATGCTGAACATGACTTGCATTCTATAATTGCAAAGCTACGAGACTTGGAGTAATTGACATTTTGGATGTATTGCACAGTATCATATTTAATCTTGAAAAGCAGGTTCCAGGCAAAGGAAGAGACTGCCAAACCAAACTCAGACTCCTTGCCCAGTATCTACTATAACTCATTTTCAAACTCATTCAGCACAGCTCTAAACCTAAATGTTTATGTTTTTGATTTACTATGATAACATTACTAGATCATTTAAACTCTTTGTCAGGGACCTGCTCCAACAGACAGTTTGAGAGAGGGATGCGGCAGTTTGGGTTCCCTCCTTCGGTAAGTACAGTGTGGATGCTCTCAAAAGCAAGGATCCAAGGCGCGGTAATGCTATAGATTTCATCTGTTTCAGAAAGCAGGGGGAATCAAATAAGATTTTGAAGCTGCATATAATTGAGTAGCTTTGCAGCTGCACCCGTACCTTTGGGGGATGGGCGAATCTGTGTGCCCTTCATTTGGTGCCAAGTAAATCCCTTGAATGTAGCCAACTGACGGGAGTGGCACCTGATGAGTTTCCTGTTGCAGTAAGAAGACATTTGTCTGATTGCAAATTATATTTTTCACAGGTATTAGATTACATTATGTTTGAGCCAACAGACCTGGAAGAGCTGCAGATGTATGAGAAACATGCAGAACATGTTGGGAGGCGTCACATTCAAATGCCAGAAAGGAGGGATGCTGGTGTCCCTTGGATGCATTTAGGTGCAAGTTCTGAAGGCACCTGCCCCGCTTCCAGTTGGACTGTGACCTTACCTTGCCAAAAGGATAACCATAGGGGACATCCTCTGTTTTCCTCAGTATGGCAAAGACCACCCTGGACATGATGGTTGAGATCACAGAAACAGCACGAGGGAAAGATTAAGCTTGCCTCCCCAGCACACGGTCGTCCTCCTGATCTGTGACAACTCTTCCCTGGATAACAAAGTTGGAAACCCACCGACTTATGACAGTTATTCAGAGAGGCAGGATACATAAGGCCATTTCCACATGGAGGGCTGAAATGCGAGTGGCCTCCTGCTTGCAGACATGGGGTGGGAAACCTTGCATTTGCAGCCCTCCTCACAAGGAGACCCCTCCCGCGTTTTCCCTCGGCCCCTTTGTGGCTTTTTGCCTCCTGATGAGGCTGCAAGGGAAAGCAAAACGATTTTTCCCTCCGCTCCTTGGATTGTCAGTTGCAGCAAGCCACCAATCGCAGCACAGCAGTTCTCGTGGACTGAAAGGCCCCCCCTCCGAGCCCCCCCCCCATTTTTTTAAGGCACTTGCCTTAAGGCACATAATTGCTATGCATTAGTGCCACAAAACAGATGCATTTTGAATAAAAATCAACATTTCCACGTTGCTATGGAGAAATGCCAGAACGATACTGCACCCCACTCCCCTTTTGGGGAGTCATGTTCTTTTGCACTTGATTTCTGTCTGGGTGGATTTCTGGGGTGCTGAGCGTGGTCCCTGGAGCCAAAAAAGTCATTTTTGTGTAAATGGTTGGCTTAAAACCCACACCCCTTTACCAGCTCCTTTCCCACCTCCAGAAAACAGAAACCGGGCTGTTTTTGTCTGCCTGATCCCAAAAAGACCATCGATACTTTAAATAAGGTTTTTTTTTTACCTTTGACAGCGTAGGTTTGTGTTCGCACTGCAACGCGGACTGCGCCATGAAAAAAAAATAACGGAGCAGGAAATGGAGAAGGGAAGGCAGGATTGAGGGTGGGGCCATGCTGCAGAGACTATCGTGCCTTTCCCCCTCCCTACGGACTTACCCCTGGTTGCTCACTGGTTCCTCACCAATGGTACACTCGAGTTAGGGTGATGAATCTAGTTTTGGGGATTCCTTTAATCACAATTTGAAAATGGCCAAAACTTGACCCAGCTACTGGACTGCCTTGGGATGCAGGCAAGGTCCTGTGGAGGGGGCTCTAAAGGCCACCAATATTCATAGGCTGTCCAGGGGCAGGTTCCTCATGCAGAAATGGTCTAAATGTTCTGGTTTGCTGCCCCATCATCATGTGGGCAGCTAGTTTGCTGCTCTGTGTCTGACTCACTGATGTATGGAAATGTCTTTTTAACATGGAATGGAGAGATTAACGCTCTCATTTCCTCCACTTGCTCTATTGCTCAAGCCATTCTTTTTACAGCCATGTTCTGACTCTTGAAGCGAACCGGACTGGGGAACCAGATAGAGGCACTAGAAAATTGTATCTTTATAGAAAGTTGCCTAGAGCCATTCCACTGAAGGCACAGACTGGCAGAAATTAGGGCCTGTTCAAAAGAAGCCCAATTATTTTAGCTGTACTTACTATCCTCACAGCAAGAAGGAGAACCATTCAGCTATGAATGCTTGTTCCAACATAAAAGTTTGGGTTCCATGATAGGCATGTTTAACAAAAATATGAGCACAGATGCATTAGATCACTCCTCTCTTTCTCCTGCAGTGCAAGCCCATGGCTCACTCCAGATCCTGTTACTCTAAAGTATGTTTTTTCCTCAGAGGGTTTATCTTCAAATTCCTAGCATCCCATAGCAACCTTGTCTTTCAGCAGAGAATTATCAGTCAAAACAGAAAAAAATCTTCTTGGTGGCCACAAAGAAATAGTGCAAATAAGGAGTCATTCTGATCTTCACAAAATGAGAAATGTCCCAGTCAGGGGCTGCTGGGAACCATTCACATGTAAGTCGAAAGCCAATTTCTGCTTCAGTTCCCCTCACTTTTTATTTGTGCAACTATATTCTTGAATGGATACTCGTTCTCCAAACACATCATGTTTGGCCTTACATGAATATCTATGGATTTTCTGTGTACAAAATATGTCTAGGGGTGTTTGACTCTAATTCATTGGGCAAAGTTGTGGGTGAGAGTTGACCCTGGGAGTGTGTGCCCATTCTGGTGCTGATTTAGTTCCCCTGGGGTGGGGGAAGAGATAACAAGTCAGCAGATAAGTTGCAGGCTGGGACATCCATCAGCCATAAGAATATGCCTATAATTCTACTGAAAAGGATTGTCACCGATGATACTTCTGAACAATTTTCTTTGCATTCTCAGCATTTGTTAGAGGCATTTGGAAGACTTTCCACTTGTAGATAAGCATGGGCTATTTTCTAATTTTAGGCCATGTGGGCTGCTAGGCAAGGACTGGGCTGTTCTTGCAGGCAAGTAAGCAGGGCTGGGCTGTGGGGACTAAGGATAATCTCCCTCCTCCTCCAGGATAGGAAGTTTCACAGTTTTGCAGAAAAAGCAGGGAGAGCAGCCTGTCTCAACCTTTCTGTACTGAGAAGCCCCAGAAGTGGTGTGATGGGGCAGAATATGGTTGGGAAGCTTAGCAGTGTACATGCTGCACTGAGACTCCTCTGGGTAGAGAAAAGCTGCATATAAGAACCAACTCTTCTTCTTCTTCTTCTTCTTCTTCTTCTTCTTCTTCTTCTTCTTCTTCTTCTTCTTCAATAATATCAGGGCTCTCTCAGCCTCCCCTCCCTCACAGAGTGTCTGTTGTGGGGAGATGAGGCTGAGAGAGCCCAGATATTAAGAAGAAGAAGAGTTGGTTCTTCTCTGCCGTTTTTCTCTCCCTCAAGGAGTGTCAAAGTGGCTTCCAGTCACCTTCCCTTCCCTTTTCTCCAAGGTGAGGTGGTAATGTTAGTAATGCTTGCTTGTCCTTTTCTATCTGTTTTAAAAAATTTTAAAAAATTAGTGCTGTTTATTTTATATCTTGAAATACCCCTGAAAATTTATCTGCAGTTCATTGAGGTTCTCTACTGCGTTCTTTGTTGTTTTATAGTAAACACTATATCATCCGTATCTTTAAATCGCCCCCGCTCTGGAGGAGCGGGAGGAATAAAGGAGTAAGGGCTGTTGGGGAGGAGTTAGGGCAGGACCTGTCCGGGATAAAAACTTGGAGAGGGCCAATCAGGAGCCGCGAAGCGGCTCCTGATTGGGCCCATCCGAGTGCCACTCAGGGGCCAAGTGGCCTATTGGCCACTTGGCCCGCCCCGGACTCCGTGCCCACACTCCGTCTCCACATGGCTCGCTGGCGGGAAAGGAGCAGGGCGGTCGCGTCGAAGACGCGGCCACCCTGCTCCTTTTCCGCCAGCGAAACATCGCCCTTCCCTACCGACAAGCACTCTCCGCGAAGACCGGCCCTTCGCCCTTGCCGCGGCCCAGGTCCTCCCACGACGCTGACGACGATCTCCCATCCCCAGCCGCCACCCACCCCGTTCCCACCGCGAGCCCCAGCACAGTGCTTCTGCATGCCCGCTTACCGCCTTCCCCGCCTATCCCCGGACTTCGCCTCAACCTCCACGCCCACGTCCTGAGCACCGCCGAATGCCGCCACAATGGCCCCGCCAACGGACACGCCGGAACCAAGCCGCTCCACTCCCAGCTACGCGCCTCCACCTCCGCTGCACAAGGCCGCCCTCCTCCAGCCTCGCCTCCTTCGGCCATGTGTTGCCTGGACGCCAGCCCGGCCCCCTGGACTACCGAGCCGACTCGCCACCAGTTCCCACGGTCGCCGCCACTCCGACCCACCTAACACCAGGTTAGTCTCACCGCCAAATCGACCCACTCCCACGCCGCAGCCCCGCAGACCACAGCTGCACCCCAAGCCGCCCCAAACACGACGTCCCAGCAGCACGTGCTCGCTCTGGAGCTGCAAGCCAAGCCCCAGCCTCCACGACATTTCTCCCTTCCAACCCCGACCACGAGAAAGCCTACCGCACTCACAACGGCCCAGGAGGACAAAGGCTTCTGCAAGCCCATCCACATCGCGGCCCGCCTCACACACCCGCTCAACGCCGTCCCCGCCCACGCAGAAGCCTTTTGCCTCGGGGGGAGGGGGGGGTACCAGCCATCTAGCGCCCATTTTATTCAAATATAAAATGGGCTTTAGATCTAGTATAATAATATTTTGGTAGTGTTTTCTTGAAGATTGATTCCTTTAATTGTATGTTGCTGTTGTGCAGCCAGTGCCAGGATTTCTATTGATTGTTTGAATAATGCCAGTTGTTTCCAAAATATATGGGCAGCCTTTCTCCTATGCTGAATCAGTGCATTGATTATCAGTTCTTCAGCCCCACTTTCCCCTCCTCTGGCCAGCAGAGCATCTGCTTGGGCAGAGTTCCTGGGACTGGAGGGCTCAGAGGATCCGGGGATCCGGCATTCTCCCTGTGGGGATAAGCCTGTGGCCGGACTGATCTCTTCTGGCTGTAAAACCGCCTGTTGCATGGAGAGCCTGAAGGAGGGAATCGATTCTTCTCCTGGCACTCGGCTTTCTCTCCAGACAGCTTTTTTCAAAGCAAAAACATACAGGTTTCCCTTCTCGGTCAAAGAGTATGTTGTATTTGACCTGCAAGGAAAATATCTGTTTTTAAATACCCCACTTTTAACCTCACAAGGAGTCCCCTAACAGCTTGCAAATAGCTTCATCTCCCCCACAACAGGCACCCTGTGAGGTAGGTGGGGCTGAGAGAGCTCGGAGAGAGTAAAAACATCCCTATGGGAACTGTGACTAGCCCATGGTCAATCAACAGGCTGTATGTGGGGGAGGAATGGGGAAACAAACCTGGTTCTCCAGATTAGGGGCTGCCACTCTTAACCATGACACCGTGCTGGCTCTCGAGATGTGATACACTATAACGATCAGGCAGGCTCTTCGCATCCCATAACTGAACTGATTCTTGATTCTCAGAACTGATGATCCAGTGTCTGTATAGGAGAGAAAGGAAAGAAGTGTGCACAGAGAGGTGCGCAGAGAGAAGGCCGTGGGCCGCAAAGAGCTGAGCAGAGGCCAGAGGACTTGCGACGTGTTTGAGCAGGGCTTGGCTGCCGGCTGCCGTCTCTTCAGAGGCTGGGTCCCTCCCAGGATATTACTCCGAGAGATGCAGGTGCACAGAATTAAGAGGTCATTTCCTTTTCATGCAGCAGTTTGGAAAATGGATTTACCAGAAGGCCCATTCCCCCTCTCCCTTTCTTTCCGCAAACAGTTAAAGGGACAAATCAGAGGTGTACATCACCTGCAGCATGAAGATTGCTCCTTCTTCTTTCAAAAGGAATGGTTCTCATCAAATTGAGAACCTCAAACTGGCTCCATTAAGAAGAGGAAATGGAAATATAGGTCAATAAAAAAAAGCAATTTGGGGTGATGGCAAAGGGAGCAGAAATAATTCCCCCTCTTTTGCCAAAAATTTTTTTTCCTGAGAAAACTGTCTTTTTTATAGAATCATAGAGTTGGAAGGGGGCATACAGGCCATCTAGTCCAACCCCCTGCTCAATGCAGGATCAGCCCAAAGCATCCTAAAGCATCCAAGAAAAGTGTGTATCCAACCTTTGCTTGAAGACTGCAAGTGAGGGGGAGCTCACCACCTCCTTAGGCAGCCTATTCCACTGCTGAACTACTCTGACTGTGAAAATTTTTTTCCTGATATCTAGCCTATATTGTTGTACATGAAGTTTAAACCCATTACTGCGTGTCCTTTCCTCTGCAGCCAACGGGAACAGCATCCGGCCCTCCTCCAAATGACAACCTTTCAAATACTTAAAGAGGGCTATCATGTCCCCTCTCAACCTCCTTTTCTCCAGGCTGAACATTCCCAAGTCCCTCAACCTATCTTCATAGGGCTTGGTCCCTTGGCCCCAGATCATCCTCGTCGCTCTCCTCTGTACCCTTTCAATTTTATCTACGTCATTCTTGAAGTGAGGCCTCCAGAACTGCACACAGTACTCCAGGTGTAGTCTGACCAGTGCCTTATACAATGGGACTATGACATCTTGTGATTTTGATGTGATGCCCCTGTTGATACAGCCCAAAATGGCATTAGCCTTTTTTACCGCTGCATCACACTGCCTGCTCATGTTTAGTTTAAAATCCACAAGTACCCCAAGGTCTCGTTCACACACAGTGTTACCTAGAAGCGTATCCCCCATCCAGTAGGCATGCTTTTCATTTTTCTGACCCAGATGCAGAACACTTATTAAATTGCATCTTGTTCTCATTTGCCCATTTTTCCATTGTATTCAGATCTCGTTGAACTCTGTCTCTATTTTCTGGAGTATTTGCCAATCCTCCCAATTTGGTGTCATCTGCAAATTTGATGAGTAGTCCCTCCACTCCCTTATCTAGATCATTAATAAATATGTTAAAAAGTACCAGACTGAGCACCGAGCCCTGAGGTACCCCGCTACTCACCTGCCTCCAGTCTGATGAAACACCATTGACAACAACTCTTTGAGTGTGGTTCTCTAACCAATTCCCTATCCACCTGACTATCTGAAAATCCAGATTGCAGTCCTTCACTTTATCCATCAGAACATTATGGGGAACCTTATGAAAAGCTTTACTAAAATCCAAGTAAACGACATCAACCAAATTTCCACGATCCAACAAACCTGTCACTTGGTCAAAAAAGGAAACCAGGTTGGTCTGACAGGACCTGTTGGAGACAAATCCATCCTGACTTCCTTGGATCACCAAATTGTCCTCCAGATGTTTGCAGATCGCTCCCTTTAATATCTGCTCCATTATCTTCCCCACAACAGAGGTCAGACTCACTGGTCTGTAGTTTCCCGGGTCATCCTTCCTCCCTTTTTTGAAGATCGGAATAACATTTGCCCTGTTCCAGTCCTCCAAGACATCTCCAGTCCTTAAAGAGGTCCCGAAGATGATGGATAAGGGTTGTGCAAGTTCTCCAGAAAGTTCTTTGAGCACTCTCGGGTGCATTTCATCCGGACCAGGGGATTTGAACTCATCCAGTGCAGCTAAATGCCTCTCAACAACTTGCATAACTGAGGACGCTTGGTAGAGTTTGTTTCCCAGCACACATCTGGGAAATTGAAAGTGCAGTTTAAAGCTCTCCTGATGAATCTCCCCAGGTTCCTGCCAAACACATTCTTACCCAACTTCGATAAGTGCAGACCATCAGGTGCTAGTAGGCCGTCCTGCTAGACAACTGAGAGAGACAACTGAGACAAATGAGAGCACGTGGAGAGACCTACTGGGGAGAGTTGCTGCTGACCAGGTGAGGCTATTGTGCTGACTGGGTGAGGTGATTGCTGGGTAATTGTTGGGAGGATTAAAAAGGGCTGCTTCTCGCCAGAGGCAGAGCTCAGACAACTGAGAGCACGTGGAGAGAGCTACTGGGGAGAGTTGCTGCTGACCAGGTGAGGCTATTGTGCTGACTCGGTGAGGTGATGGCTGGGTAATTGTTGGAAGGATTAAAAAGGGCTGCTCCTCGCGAGCCGAAGGGCGAGAGATAAAGGGCTCTTGGCCTGGGGTTCTTGGCTGAGCAATTAGAATCAGTAGATTATATTTCCCTAGTACTTGCACTGCCTAGACATTACAATGAACCTCCAGGACACTCATCCCATCATCTGCAGTGAGTGTGACATGACTGCCTTCCTCCCAGAAGACAAGATGGACTACAGCTGCCCCAAGTGTAAGCTGGTTAGACTTTTGGAGGAAAAGATAAGGGGATTAGAAAACAGAATTTTTACTCTGACCCAAAGTAAGAAAGGGGAGGAGTTCATAGACCAGAGCCCTGCAACTCGGAATAAAGAGAATACAGCCAGTCCTGAAGAGGATAAGGAGATTGACCACACTAGGGAGCCACTGCAGACAGTTCGGAAAAAGACTCAACGGCGAAGAGCAAGACAGTTCTCGGGGCCTTTGGAGCTCCAGAATAGATTTCAGGCCCTTGCAGAGGAGGTGCAAGTATCAACAAGGGAAGAGGTCCCAAAACAAATGGAAATGGAGTTGAGAAGAAAAGAAAAAGGAGAGTACTGGTAATTGGAGACTCCTTGCTAAGAGGAATGGATCGCCATGTGGCTGGGCCTGACCCCCTAACCCGAGAGGTGTGTTGCTTGCCAGGGGCGAAAATTAAAGATGTTTCAGAACGGCTGCCCAAACTCCTCAAATCTATGGATCACTACCCATTTGTGATGGTCCATGTGGGAACGAATGACATGTCCCTGAATACCATCGCTCCTATTTAAAAAGACTATCAAGATCTGGGGAGGAAGCTCAAGCAAATGGGGGCACAAGTGGTATTCTCTTCAATCCTGTCTGTCAAGGGAAGAGGGATGCATCGGGAGAGGAAGATAATGGAGGTTTATCAGTGGCTGCGTAGTTGGTGCCGGCAGGAGAGATTTGGTTTCTGGGACCATGGGATAGGCTTTCTTGAGGAAGGCCTACTAGCACCTGATGGACTGCACTTATCAAAACTGGGGAAGAATGTGTTTGGCAGGAACCTGGGGAGATTCATCAGGAAAGCTTTAAAATAAAGCCACAAGGGGAAGGAGACGATCAATATAGGGAGTGTAAGGAAGGAAAAAGATCGGGGGCAGCCCAACCGGCAAGGCCAGCTCATAGGGAACCAAAAGTAAAAGGATTCAGATGTCTTTATACTAACGACCGAAGCATGGGCAATAAGAAGGAAGAGCTGGAACTTCTCATGCTGATGGAAAGGTATGATCTAGTAGGCATCACAGAAACTCGGTGGAATGATTCTCATGACTGGAATGTAATGGTGGATGGATATGAACTGTTCAGAAAAAACAGAATAGATCGAAGAGGTGGAGGAGTGGCACTGTATGTGAGGAAAGGGCTTACCTGTCAGGAAATTCTAGTGAAGGAGAGCATATCTACAGTGGAAAGCATCTGGGTGAAAATAAGCGAGGGGAAAACAAACAGTGTGGTGGTTGGTGTCTGCTACCGACCACCTGACCAACTAGAGGATGTGGATGCTGCACTTTGTGAGCAGATTGAGAAAATATCCAAGCGGCAGGACCTTGTCATCATGGGTGACTTCAATTTCCCAGATGTGTGCTGGGAAACAAACTCTGCGAAGCATCCTCAGTCATGCAACTTTCTGACCTGCCTGGCTGACAATTTCATTTATCAAATGGTAGATGAACCCACAAGAGGTTCAGCCATACTGGACTTAATACTGACCAACAGGCAAGAGTTGGTGGATGAGGTGAAGGAGGTGGGGACCCTAGGGGGAAGTGAACATGTCCTCATAGAATTCCTTTTGAGATGGGGAGCCAAGGAAGTTTGTAGCCAGACGCAGATGTTGGATTTTCGTAGGGCAAACTTTAATAAACTCAGAGACATGATGAGTGTCATACCATGGACGGGAATGCTGGAAGGGAAGGGAGCATGTGAAGGGTGGGCGCTACTCAAACAAGAGCTATTGCATGCTCAATCAATGACTACCCAAGAAAGACGAAAACACTGCAGGAACTCTAAGAAGCCTATTTGGATGAACAGAGAACTTCAAGAGGAACTAAGAAAGAAAAGGAAAATGTTCATGAAATGGAGGGAAGGACAGAGCTCTAAAGAAGAGTTCCTACAGGTTACTAGGCACTGTAGATCAATCATCAGAAAGGCCAAAGCTGAGAGTGAGCTAAGATTGGCCAGGGAAGCCCATTGTAACAAGAAAAGATTTTTCAGTTATGTGAGGAGCAAACGTAAAGTCAAGGAGGCAATAGGCCCACTGTTGGGTGCAGATGGACAAACTCTAACGGAGGATGCAGAGATAGCAGAAAGGCTTAGTGCCTATTTTACATCTGTTTTTTCCCACAGGTCAAAGTGTTTAGGCACATCTAGAGATGGCCGTAGACAAAGGATAGTGTCTGGGTGGCAGGTTAACATGGATAGAGAGGTTGTCGAGAGGCATTTAGCTGCACGGAATGAGTTCAAATCCCATGATCTGGATGAAATGCACCCAAGAGTACTCAAAGAACTTTTCAGAGAACTTGCACAGCCCTTGTCCATCATCTTTGGAACCTCTTTAAGGACTGGAGATGTCCCGGAGGACTGGAACAGAGCAAATGTTATTCCGATCTTCAAAAAAGGGAGGAAGGATGACCCGGGAAATTACAGACCAGTGAGTCTTACCTCTGCTGTGGGTAAGATAATGGAGCATATATTAAAGGGAGCGATCTTCAAACATCTGGAGGACAATTTGGTGATCCAAGGAAGTCAGGATGGATTTGTCTCCAACAGGTCCTGTTGTCTCCAACAGGTCCTGCCAGACCAACCTGGTTTCCTTTTTTGAGCAAATCACAGGTTTGCTGGATCGGGGAAATTCGGTTGATGTCATTTACTTGGATTTTAGTAAAGCTTTTGACAAAGTTCCCCATGATGTTCTGATGGATAAGTTGAAGGACTGCAATCTGGATTTTCAGATAGTTAAGTGGATAGGGAATCGGTTAGAGATCCGCACTCAAAGAGTTGTTGTCAATGGTGTTTCATCAGACTGGAGGGAGGTGAGTAGCGGGGTACCTCAGGGCTCGGTGCTCGGCCCGGGACTTTTTAACATATTTATTAATGATCTAGATGAGGGGAGGAGGGACTACTCATCAAGTTTGCAGATGACACCAAATTGGGAGGACTGGCAAATACTCCGGAAGATAAAGACAGAGTTCAACGAGATCTGAATACAATGGAAAAATGGGCAAATGAGAACAAGATGCAATTTAATAAAGATAAGTGTAAAGTTCTGCATCTGGGTCAGAAAAATGAAAAGCATGCCTACTGGATGGGGGATATGCTTCTAGGTAGCACTGTGTGTGAACGAGACCTTGGGGTACTTGTGGATTGTAAACTAAACATGAGCAGGCAGTGTGATGCAGTGGTAAAAAAGGCAAATGCCATTTTGGGCTGTATCAACAGGGGCATCACATCAAAATCACAAGATGTCATGGTCCCATTGTATACGGCACTGGTCAGACCACACCTGGAGTACTATGTGCAGTTCTGGAGGCCTCACTTCAAGAACGACGTAGATAAAATTGAAAGGGTACAGAGGAGAGCGACGATGATGATCTGGGGCCAAGGGACCAAGCCCTATGAAGATAGGTTGAGGGACTTGGGAATGTTCAGCCTGGAGAAAAGGAGGTTGAGAGGGGACATGATAGCCCTCTAAGTATTTGAAAGGTTGTCACTTGGAGGAGGGCAGGATGCTGTTTCTGTTGGCTGCAGAGGAAAGGACACGCAGTTATGGGTTTAAACTTCAAGTACAACAATATAGGCTAGATATCAGGAAAAAATTTTCACAGTCAGAGTAGGTCAGCAGTGGAATAAGCTGCCTAAGGAGGTGGTGAGCTCCCCCTCACTGGCAGTCTTCAGGCAAAGGTTGGATACACACTTTTCTTGGATGCTTTAGGATGCTTAGGGCTGATGCAGCATTGAGCAGGGGGTTGGACTAGATGGCCTGTATGGCCCCTTCCAACTCTATGATTCTATGATTCCTTAAGAAAGCCTATCCCGTGGTCCCAGAAACCAAATCTCTCCTGCCGGCATCAACTACGCAGCCAGTGATTCACCTCCATTAGCTTCCTCTCCTGACGCATTCCTGTTCCCTTGACAGGCAAGATTGAAGAGAATACCACTTGTGCCCCCATTTGCTTGAGCTTCCTCCCTAGATCTGTATAGTCTGTTTTAATAGGAGCGATGTTATTCATGGACATGTCATTTGTTCCCACATGAAGAAGAAGAAGAAGAAGAGTTGGTTCTTATATGCCACTTTTCCCTACTCGAAGGAGGCTCAAAGCGGCTTACAGTCGCCTTCCCATTCCTCTCCCCACAACAGACACCCTGTGGGGTGGGTGAGGCTGAGAGAGCCCTGATATCACTGCCCGGTCAGAACAGTTTTATCAGTGCCGTGGCGAGCCCAAGGTCACCCAGCTGGTTGCATGTGGGGGAGTGCAGAATCGAACCTGGCATGCCAGATTAGAAGTCCGCACTCCTAACCACTACACCAAACATGGACCATCACAAATGGGTAGCGATCCGTAGATTTGAAGAGTTTCATTACTGATCAGGGGATCTGTGCACCGAAGTTTTCTTAAGTGAGAGGTTCATTTAAAATACACACCACACTAACCAATTGGGCTGCACAAGGGGCATATCAATTCATTTAAATACAGCATAATGCCAGGTACTATAAAACACTACCAACAAATACAAGCTAAAAGTATATTAATGCAGGAACTGTACATTATTGATAAAATATATTAAGATGTTATATATAACACTGGTCCCCAACCCCCTTTCCAGGGACCGGGACTGGTTCATAGATCAGTCGGTACTGGGCCGCGGCTCCTCCCCCTCCTCCTCAGCTGCTGCCTCGGGGGCTGCCCTGCCACTCTGCTGCCGGCTCACCTTTGGTGCTCTCCAGTGGCCGCCATGGATGGGGCTCCCCCTTGTTGTGTCATTGCGCAGCTGCTGCTGGCAGCGCCCCCCAGCGGGCGGAGGGTAGTCAGGGAAAGCAAGTGGAGCAGGGGCTCAGGCAGCGGTGGTGACGTCCCTCAGCAAAAGACTACCCTCCCTCCCTCCCCCAGGCCTCAGTAAAATTGTCAAGCATTGACCAGTCCCTGGTGATTAAAAGTTGGGGACCACTGATATATAACATATCCTATAAGGACATTTTAAAACAAAATTAGTAGGGCTCTGCGGTGGGTGATTTCATGTGTTTGCTTCCACAAATAGCTGTCTCAGCCTCTTGGCTCTTGCGCAGAACTTGGCTCTCTGCTTGCATAGAGCAGCATTTCCTTCCCATAGGAGAAGTCTGGGTCAGTGTTGCAAATTCCATCCCTAAGCAGAGAAGCTATTATCATAGAGCAAGATAAAGAGAACATCTAAGAAAGACAGGCTCTAGCAACTCCAGCTCCCCCTGTCTACGTGAGCAGAGCCTCTCCGCTCTTGTGGGGTTCTTAGTGCCCCTTTGGAATTGGAATTGGGAGCATGAAGGCCCCCCTTTGGTTTTAACAGGAAGAAGGGATCTTTGCCCCAGAACAAAAGGCAAGTGCTGCTGAAGGACTAGCAGGATTGGGGCAATTGGTCCCCCAGGTGTGGGGCTATAATGCAACCACACCTCCCAGTACCCAAGGCTTTGGTTTCTTGGAAGCTGCCTGGCAGGTCATGCCAAGGTCTCAATCATTATTGAAATTAACCACTCAAATTGCTCCATCACTCCAACAATTAAGAATGGCCGAAGAATCATTTTTCTCTTGCAGCATGAGTGAAACCCTTTCTATGTCAAGGTAGACATGCTGTGGACATATACATCTCTTAAATCCAAAATGAACGTGTGCATCCTTAGAACACGGATGCCCAGATGGGGGTCCATGGATCCCCAGGGTCCACAGGAGCTCTGGAGGGGGTCCGTGGCCTTCCCCCCCCCTGCCTGAATGGACTTGGCCACAATAGGCCACCTTCACCTGCTGGATACTTTTTGACAAGCTGGAATAGGAATTAGGGTGATCCTAAATCCTAGAAAGAGGATGCCTGGCCACAGTCTGCAAATATTTGAAGCTCAGAATCCACCCAGGGAACAAGGCATCATGGAGAAAGATTACAGCAAAGCGTAAGTGGGTTGAAGCAGAGCAGGGCAAAGTGGCTTTTCTCCTTTTCCGGCCTTTCGTGTTCCCTGGGATCACCATGCCGGCCATTCCACTTCTTCCCAATTCCTGTTCTCCTTGGAGATTTTCTAAAGCTAATTTCAGAGCTGGTTCATAAGCTACCTTTACCTGCCTCATTTGCAACATTCTCCTTCTTCCTAGCTATGAAGGCACAAGGGCATTAAGCCAGTCTCAATGGAAATGTGAATATGAATAAGGATCTTTACTTGCAGTGGGACATATGATCGGATTGAGGGGTGTGGATTGAGGGTCTTGTTGTTTTTTTGCAATACTTTAGTTACAGTACACAAGGGGGGGGAGAGATCTTCGACTTTGCATTTTAAGAAGGTGTTTAATGTTCTCCCACTCAAACCAGGATTCCATCGGAAAGGGGTAAGGGATTGGGGGATATCTGCTAATGTTTGTGAGCTGGTTTACTTGCCTGCTGTCTAATAAATTGACCTTTGCACTAAGTCAAGGATTCATTTATGGAGCAATCTGCACAAGACTCACATTCTGCAGAGGGAATATTTTGCAGCAATATGAAGAGGTAGCCAAACACAGAAACAAGACATCCTGCCGATATGTCTAAGCTTAGGGCACAGAAGTTTATGTGCCTGCCCAGGGTTGGATCTACCCCTTACTAATAAGCCACCTGATAGGGAACATCCTGAAGCACCTTTTTTTGCCCCCTGTTCCATCCAAGGCTGTTTGAATTTTATAGCCAAGATTCAAGAAGCAGCAGGCACTCTGGTGCCACACTAAGAGTCACTCCCATCAACAAAGATGTGCTCTCTGTTGGCCTAGTTCATCATATCCTGTCCAGTCTGCCAGCTCAGATGTTCCTCAAGCTGTGGTTTGTGTGCCCTACCTTAAAAAGGAGCGGGAGGTTGATTCAAAACAGGGCCTTTTCAGCTGTGGCCCTTCTTGTTAAGGCCCACTCTGGTATCAGGCCAGGCCAAAACATCTTCTATTTGAGTCTATTTTAGGGGCTCCTTTAATTTGCTCAATGCTTTGTATAGTGTTTGTGCTCCAGCTGACTTTTTTAATGCTGAGGGTTTCATTGTTTAAAAGTATTATAGCTTTGTTTTGATTCTCTTTGATCTTTTTATGCCACAAGGAGGTTGTATGGAGAAGTGGGATAGAAATTTGCTAAATACATTAAAAAAGCCAAATAAATAGTGGCAATGAAGAGACATAAATAAATTAATAATATCTATTTAATAGTATCCTGATAACATACTCTGGAGAGACGCCTCCTCCATGGCCTCGGCCAGTCTGACCTCTCTGGGGGTTTATCTGAGTTGTTGTCCCTGTTATATTATTGTTGATCAAATCCATTGATATTATGTTAATTTAAACGACCTTTGGATTATCGCTGATGTTATTTTGACTATGTTCTATGCTTAGGTCATTCCCCACAACGTTGTATGTAAACCGCCCTGAGCCATATGGCAGAGCAGTATAAAAATCTAATAAATGAATTGATTGATGGACTGATGGGCGGGTTTTCCAAAAGGCCATTTAATGCTTGCTGGATTATTTGTCCACAGAGTTTACTCTCCAAAGATTTCCTGGCCTGTTTGGCAGTCCGGTTTGTTTCTCTGCAGCCTTACAGGGGCCCCTGGCTGGCAGAGGCTGTTTGTGCCTGCCTGGAACTGGGTTTCTTAGTGTGGCCGATTGGAATTCTAATTTTATAGGTCTTCCAGTTAAATTGGGGAAGTCATAAATATTTCAGTATTTCAGAAAACCTATTTTCTGGAGAAGACTGGAAAGAGTCTTCTCCAGAAGTGAGGGGCCTTGTAGGGACCTTTCCTGTGTTTGGAAAGCTACCCTTGATGGGTGGTTCCACCTCCTTTGAGGAGGTAAGGCTTGGGGAGGGGGCAGCTACCACAATGTATGGATGCAGATCTGATCATTTTGCATGTGCTCGCTTGGATGTCCTCTAATGTTCTTCAATTACGTTCATATATTCAACAGGAGCACCTTCAGTAACTGTCACCAGGCTTGTAAATGTTTTTAAAGGTCTGTGTTACTGGATACAAAGGAGATCTTTGGTTTGGATGGCTGACTATGGATACTGATCCATACCAGGCTGGAAAGAATTTGAAAGAGATAAGTGATCTTAAATGTTACTTTTGTCTACTATGAACTTAGAAAATGGGCTAGATGAAATTTAGGGTAAGGCTAAAGAAAACCTGAATCTACTCAGAAAAATGGCTACTGGAATTTAAGGTCAGAGGCCATGTCTCTAAATCCCAGCATAGCTCCCTCCCTATTAAATTAATTTATGGCCATCTCTTAAATCCTCAAAGGAGACCCATCTGCCTTCAAAAGAACCATTTGTATTTATGGCCTGCCTAAGCATCGGGCAGGAAGACGGGAGCTAAACATGGAAAATCAGATATGACCTCACACAGGGGTCAGTGACTGTTGAAACGGGAAATTCAAGGCAGATTTTGAAAGGCCAAAATAATTTTAGCAAAGTCAAATATCCGAAAAGCCTGTTCCTTTTGCCCCTTAACTGTAACTTCTCTTTAAGGCTAGCCTAATATCAGTACTGCAATATGCATTCCTGGGACAAAAGTAACCAAAATGATTAGCCCTCCACTTCCTTTCCAAAGTTTTCCCTGAGGAGCCCCTATTATCTTTAACCCCCCCCCCCTCCGGATGAGCAGGAGGAATAAAAGAGTAAGGGCAAGTGGGGAGGAGTTAGGGCGGGCCCTGTCCGGGACAAAAACTCGGGGAGCCCAATCAGAAGACGCTGCCTGCCCGGTGAGTCCTCCAGCTGCCCTCCTCCCACTAGGGAAAGGAGCAGGGACGTCGCGTCCAAGACGCGGCGTCGCTGCTCCTTTCCCGCCCCGGGACCCTTCCTCAGGAGGCTTCTGCCGGGCCCAGCCATTCCCTTGCTGCCGCGAAGGGGCGCCTGGGCCCGGCAGAAGCCAAGCCCGCCCACCCCCGCCGTTCTCCCGGCTTCTGCCGGGCCCAGGCGCTTCCTCGTGGCAGCGAAGGAGCACCTGGGCCCGGCAGAAGCCTCGCCCTCCGTCCGCTGCCGTTTTCCGGCTTCAGCTGGGCCCAGCCGCTCCTTCGCGGCCGCACACACTCACACACACACACACACACACATCTTTTACCCACACAAACGTGTGCGCACACACACACACACACACACTGCCATATCCCTCCCATTTCCCCCCTGCCGACCTGCCCCTTCACATATACCCCTCTCCCATCCCATTCTATCTACTTCTTGCCTGCCTTCTTCCCTTCCTTCCTTCTTTCCTTCCTCCCTTTCTCCATCTCCTTCCTGTCTCTCTGTCTCTCCCTCTCACTTACTTCCTCTCTTAATTCCTTGATCCCTTCCTGTTCTTCTCCCTTCTATCCATCCCTGCAAAATCCTCTTCCCCTCCTTTCTCCCTCCCACTCCTCCTCCCCTCTCCTACCTTTTTTCGCGACATTCTTCCTCCCCACGCACTAGCGCCCGCTGTATTTCCCTTCACAGCAGGCTTTATTTCTAGTCCCTTATAATACCACATTGGTATGAACACAGCTGTCAAGGACTCCTTCCCTGAACCCTGTGGGTTCCCAGAACTAGAAAACAAATCTTTGTAAAAAGAAAATGTTCTATGCTTAGGTCATTCCATGTAATACCCCCCAATGTTGTATGTAAACCGCCCTGAGGTGTATGAGAGGGTGGTATAAAAATCTAATGGATGGACGGATGGGTGGGTGGGTTGGTTTTCCAAAGCAATTTAATTCTTGTTGTATTATTTGCCCGCTTACCCAAAGAATCTTGCAGTAACTGACAACATTAAAACCATGACAATAAAATTAAACAATAAACTATTTATCCAAGGCTTTCTTGGCCATGAAGACATGGACTTTATGGAACTACGGAGCCCCACTGGCCAAATCAAGTGCATTATTGACTTGTGAAACAGAATGAGATCTTAGTAACCAGATTTCCTCTGGCCCTTCACAACCTCTACCATCTATTTTTGGGAATTTACTCAGATTTCTCTCATTCTAAAAGTGTTGCCCGTTCACCATCAGACACATCCTCGCTGTGCCTGGGAAATAGTGGCCACCCTCCTTTTGGTGTTGCCTTGATATACCTCTCTTTGTATTCCTCTGTGCAGAAATTTCAAGCTGTTGTGTATGTTTCAAAATGACTTTCTCTTCCTGTAGTGCCGCAATTCCAAACCGAATTCCATTCAGCTGAAGTGAAAGCATCACAGGGACAAAAGGCTTCAGGGGGCTGCTGGTTTCTGTGAGGGGCTTGATCAGATTGCTGGGAAGGGGTGCAGGACTGGAGAGCATATGTGCCAAATGCAGCCAATTAGCATCAGCCTCCCTTCTCAGGCCAGCCAATTAAGTCCTGTATAATTGTCATCAGCAGTCGGGAGGTGGGGGCAGGGATCTGGAGGCAGAAGAATGTGAACTCAAGAGAGCCAATTCACTTCCAGAGCAGCCCTGTGGCAGTAAAGACTTTAATTTATGGAGAACGGAGTGGGCTAAAGTACACCAGCCAGTGTGCAAATCCCAAAAGGGGCCTGATTAATGCCTTTGCTAATTCCATAGCCCCAGGGCCCTCATGACAGGGCAAGACTCCACAGAACAAAAAACAGCCTGACAGAAGAAGCAAATGACAGCTTAACATTCACAGTGCTAAGAGGCAGCCAATGGGGCCTCGGTGCTCCTGCCAGCCGGTAGAATTGCTTCCTTGTGGGCACTTTGTCCTCCAGAAGAAAGAGGGGACAATGTCCTCCAGAAGAAAGAGGGGAGAAAAAGACAGAGAGGGACAGAGATCGGTAAACAGAGTCATCACAACTTGACCCGAAAAATGCAATGCAGAGCAAGCTAACTGCCTGCAAGGTGTGACAGCACATGTGCCATGGGCCACGTGGGCAGCCATGGAGGGGGAGGACAGTAGCTTGGCTCGCCACATGGTGATCTGAGGGACAAGGTGGTTCAGTATCCCATAAAAGCTTCCATAAGTCTCCAAGATGATGCTTGCCTGGCGTGGCAACCTCCAAACTGCCAATGGAGATCCAAGGATTTCAGAAACAGAGACCATGGCAGCAGTGAGTACTGGGAAGGCCCGGAGTTGTGTGCATTTTGAGTTCTAATAATAAATTATTTATATTTTTCTATATATGGCTTTCAGAGCCTCTTGTGGCGCAGAGTGGTAAGTGGCGCAAATGCTGTCTGAAGCCGTCTGTCCATGAGGTTGGGAGTTCAGTCCCAGCAGCTGGCTCCAGGTTGACTCAGCCTTCCATCCTTCTGAGGCCGGTAAAATGAGTACCCAGCTTGCTGGGTAATGACTGGGGAAGACACTGGCAAACCACCCCATATTGAGTCTGCCATGAAAACGCTGGAGGGCATCACCCCAAGGGTCAGACATGACTCGGTGCTTGCACAGGGGATACCGTTACCTTTTTATATACGGCTTTATCCTTAACCTTTGTGGTTCTCATAAATACAAGGGGACCAGGACAAATTCAGCAGTTTTGAAGATCTGGCCTTTGTGCTCCCCAGCTCCTAAGTGGCTCTCTAATGGAGGGACTAGGGCAGAGGTGGTCAAACTGGCAGGGGCTCATGGTATTTGTAGTACACAGACATCTGGAGAGCCACAGTTTAGCTACCAATGGAGTAGCAGCCTCTTCCTCCATTCTCCTGCCAGGGAGGGTGGCAGAGCTCACTGTCTCAGGACTTGTGCTTAATCGCGGCCGCGACTGAGCGTAGCCGCCATTGACGTGGCGGGGGGCGGCAGGAATGGCATGGTCCTAGCCGCGTCATCGGGCCGCACCACCCTCTTTGCCTGGGACATGCCGCCCAGACAGCTTGCTGTTCGGGCTGCGCAGGTAGGCAGGGGGAACCAGGAGAGGCTCACGGCGTTGCGGGCGCTGCCTCTCCAGGCTCAAAGGCCGGCAAGGGAGGGAGAGGTAGGTAGCTAGCCTCCCCCCTCGGGACAGGGACGTGCGGGCCACGGCGATGCCGCACTGCATGAGGCAGGCCTCTGGAGGCCGCAGCGGGAAGGACGGCCCCAGGGAGGCCGCAGCGGGACAACGGGCAGCGCCAGGCCGGGCGGAGGAGCAGGCCCCCACCACGTGGCCCAGGCGGGAAGGATGGGCCGGCTCTCTGGGGTCTCCTCCACGTGCCGCCAGGAGGGCTCTGGGGACGAGGGCCCGGAGAGGCGTCGGGGCAGACGCCCCACGGGGCCGCAAGGGGGTGGCGGGCAGGGGGTCCGATAGGCCTCCATTGCCAGAGGGCGGGGCACCGCCGACTACTTCAGAGCCCAGCCAGGTCCCTCTCCCCACCAGTGGCCCGCAGATCGGGTTGGGCCTGAGGACAGTCTGGTCCGGCCCGGGGAGGGTCTCCCCCACCAGGTACCAGAGGGTGGAGCTGGGCAGGGCCAACAGGCCCGAGGAGTTTCTGGGCGGCGGGGGGGAGCCCAGGAGGTGGCCAGCGCCTGCAGGGCGGTGCGCAGTAGGTCCCGCTTGCCCGCGCACCCCGCCCACGGGTGCCACAGGTCGCGCTCCCCGGGGCCTGTGGTTTCCAGGGCCTCGGGCAGAGGGACCAAGTGGGCCCACACCATGCGGGCCAGCAGGGCTTGGGCTTCTTCCATCCCTGGGAGCAGGGCCAGGGAGGAGTGAGCTGCCCAGCCGGAGCCCAGGCGTTCCAGGTGCCAGGGATCGTGGGAGGCGACTCCCCGGTATGGCGGGGAGGTGGGGCGCAGGAGCAGCTCGCCCGATGTGCCACATTCCTCGGGGGGTACATCAGCCAGACCTCAAGGTGGCGAGGGCCGGTAGTCAACGGGGGCCCATTCGGTGGGCTTGAGTTCCAGCGGCGGGGGTGGTGAGAGCGGAGCATCTGTGGGACGCACGCCAGGGACTCGTACCGCTCCCCTTCCCCTCTGCGGTGCCCTGACCACGCTCCGCGGCAGTGCGGAGACGGGTCCAGCGGTTCATCCTCTGGCCCCTATAGGGGGTCCTTGGGGGACCGCTCTGGGGGCCTCCACAGGAGACAAAGACACTCCAGACGCCAGGTCCCGCCTTTCAGACGGTCGTCCCGTTTGACCTCATTGGGTCCTTCCGCTTCGCACAAGTCCGCGGAGTATTGGGCCGGCTATGCCAAAGCCAAGGCCCTTTACAGGGGCCAGCGGTCCCGGCGCTGCAGTTCTGCCCGCTCCAGGGCCTCCTTGTCCGTCAGCCCGATGGAGAGTGCCGGTTCCCGGGGTACTTCACCGCACGCTGGGCACGGCGGGAAGTGGCGGTGGAGGTCGCAGAGGAGAGCCCACAAGACGAGGTGCTTGTTGCAGCACAGCCCGCGTTCTAGTCAGTCCTCTCCATGGGACGAAGGTGACAGCACCATCCACGACGGATGGTATTGGATCAAGGGCGCCTTCGTTCCCGGAATCCTGCCCTGGATATTAAGCGGGAGGCATAATACGGTGCGGTTGCTGGATGAAGCAAGCGTCAGCAAATGGCGCAGGCCCCCCCCCCGAGCGGTTCCGGGACGGCGAGGCTCCGCCGGGGGTCCATCTTCCCATTAAATTGCGGGTGCGGATCCTTGACGGGTATTACGTCGACTTCTTTGATCTGGTGAAATGGCGGCGCAAGGGCACCGACACAGGCAAGAGGGGTGACAAAGACAAGCCTCAGGCCCAGCCATTCGAGCGGACGATGCTCAATTGGCTTAAGGGGTTTGCCGAGTTCCAGGCTCTCATTAGCAGGTCTTACCCTGAGCGGGGGTGGCACCTGTCCCGGTATCTATATAACGTCCTGGAGGCCGGGGAAGTCGAGGGGGAGGAGGCCACCATGGATTACGACAGGGAGTTCTGCCAGCTTGCCTCCCATAGTGCCTCTAGGCGCTGGGATCTCAGGCTGCATGATGCTTGGATCATGCAAGTCGGTCCCAGTGCCAGACAGAGGAAGGAACGCACAAAAACCAGTTCCTCGGGCCCTTTGAGGAAGCTTGCCGGGTTAGTTGGGACTACAACAGAGGCGGTTGTAAATGCCGCAGGTGTCGGTTCGAACACCGTTGTGAAACCTGTGGTGGTGGGCACACCATGGCATCTTGTTCCCAGCCTTCCAGATCCCAGCCCTTTCGATGGACCATGTCCTCCGGGAGAAAGGACGGGGGATCGGGTTCAGCCACACCTTCAACCGCACCAAAATCGGGCTGACCCCGAAGGGGACCTCGGCTTTCTGGCTCCGACTCCAATAAAAGTGCCGGTTTTGTTAGCTTGGCTGGCCCGATACCCCAACAGGACAGCAGCCGCTTACTTGGCCGCTGGGTTCACCGTCGGTTTTAGGATCCCATTCACCGGCGAATAGGTGGCAACGACAAGTGGAAACTTGCGGTCTGCCCGGGACCTGCCAGATAGCTAAGGAGCGAGCTGCCAGCCGGATTGCTGGCCCCAATGCCCCGCTGCTTCCGAACTTGCGGATTTCACCCTTAGGCATGGTGCCAAAGAGGACCCCGGGTGAATTCCACCTCATCCAGCTTGTGTCGCACCCAAGGGGTGGGTCCGTGAAAGATTTCATTCCGGCGGAGCTTTGCATGGTGAAGTACACTCCATTCGATGTGACGGTGGGCATGGTTCGCAGGTGTGGCCGGGGTGCGTTGCTCGCAAAGTGCGACGTGCAATCGGCCTTTCGGCTCCTGCCCGTCCATCCAGACGACTTTTGCTTCCTAGGTTTCCGGTTCCGGGAGGAATGGTACGTGGACAAGGCCATGCCAATGGGGTGCTCCATTGCCTGTGCAGCTTTTGAAACAATCAGCTCCTTTTTGGAGAGGGCAGCCTGGTCCTGCGGGCAGTTCAACGAGCTGGTGCACTATTCGGATGATTTCCTGATGGCGGGCCCTGATGGCACGGACCTTTGTTCCGCCCGGTTGCGGGTATTTCAAGAGGTCATGGACGAGTTAGGGGTACCTTTGGCTGTGGACAAGACCGAGGGTCCCGCCACCAGGCTCACGTTTTTGGGGATACAGCTGGACACCGTCACCAAGACGTCTAGCTTGCCGGCGGATAAGCTGGCCTCCCTCCGGGCACTTTCCAGGCAGAAGTGTACGCTGCGGGAGATTCAGGTGCTGTTGGGACACCTGAATTTTGCCTGCAGGGTGGTTTCCCCTGGGAGGGCGTTTTGCTTTCGGTTGTCTTGTGCAACCAGGGGGTTGTCCCATCCGTTCCACCACCTACACATCACCCAGGCAATCAAGGATGACCTTAGGGTGTGGGAACGGTTCCTGGACGGGTTTAATGGAGTGGCCATATGGCAAACACCATACGCCTCCCGGGATCGGCTGCAGGTGCACTCTGATGCTGCTGGGGGGTGCGGGTTTGGGGTGTACTTTAATGGGATGTGGTGTGCAGAACGGTGGCCAGACGCTTGGACAGCAGAGGTCCTCCATGACATGACTTTTCTTGAGTATTTTTCCCATATTGGTGGCTGTTCGCCTTTGGGGCCCCCAATTTGTGAACAGGCAGGTGGAGTTCATGTGCGACAATCAGGCCGTGGTCCAAATAGTTAACACGCAGTCATCCTGGTCGGCAAGGGTGATGTGCCTAGTTCGGGGATTCGTTTTGGCCTGCTTGTCGCACAACATCTCCTTCCACGCTAGGCATGTCCCAGGGGTTACCAACGAATTGGCCGATGTTCTCTCTCGGTTTCAGGTCGAGAGATTTCGTCGGCTCTCCCCTGTGGCGACCGTGGACCCGGAGGTGTGCCCGCCAGACCTGTGGCTGCTTGGCGCCGCTTGATCGTCGACGGAGTCTTATCTTCGCTGGCGGCATCCACGTGGCACTCTTACCGCAGAGTGGCCAATGATTTCGTGGACTTTGCACGATGATCCGGGTCTCCTCATGCCTGGCTCATGGAGGAGGATATGGTGCTATGCTTCCTGGCTCACCTTAAAAGGCGGAGACTTTCCCACCGGACCATGAGGGTTACGCTGGCCGGGCTTTCATTCTGCTCGAAGGCCATGGGCTCCTGGGACCCTGGGCAGTCATTCCTGGCCAGACAAGCCATCAAAGGGTGGGGGCATCAGGCCCAAACTTCACCTGATTCGCAATGCCCCATCACCAGGGCAGTGCTATGCCAGTTGCTTGGGCAATTGCCCAATGTGGCCAGTTCTGCATACGAAGGCGTGCTGTTCCGGGTAGCATTCACGTTGGCCTTTCACGGTGCTCTACGTCCAGGCGAAATGTTGGCTCAGTCGCGTTCCGCCCGGATGTCAGCGGGCCTGCTCTACATGGACGTGGAGTTAGTTGACTCTGGCGTTCAGTGTTTGGTCCGGCATTCAAAATGTGATCAACGGGGCAATTTGATTACTTATGACCTCCAGCCAAGAGGTATTGTGTATTTTATTAAATTCGGACTGGAATTTCTTGTTGAATGGAACCTTCTACCTTTCTTTTCCTTCCCACTATTTTTTCAAGGTTCCAATTCCTCCTCAGTTTTATTTCTCATTAAAAATAAATACCACTCTTGTAATTTACTGTGAATTTAATTAGAAATGAGTTACGTTGTCTAAGTGTTAGATTTTAGTTGCTTGTTTCCAAAACAATTTTCTCATCTGAAATGTCCCTAGTTAATGATCATTCACTAAATTGGATTTGAGTCTGGGAAGTGGAGTTATAAAGATGACAGCTTCTATTTAATAGCTAGTGCTGAAACAAGGAGTGGATGAAGATGGGGAGAGGAGAGATGCCCCCTCCTCCCTAGCACACCTGGCCAGCTGTACGGCTGAATGGCAGGAGACATAAAGAGGCAAGGTTCAGACTGTGTGCATGATACTCAAACTGCATACAATCGTATTTTATGAAGAAGAAGGAGAAGGAGAAGAAGAAGAAGAAGAAGAAGAAGAGGAGGAGGAGGAGGAGGAGGAAGAGGAGGAAGAGGAGGAAGAGGAGCAGGAGCAGGTTCTTATATGCCACTTTTCTCTACCCGAAGGAGTCTCAAGGGCTTACATTCACCTTCCTTTTCCTCTCCCCACAACAGACACCCTGGGAGGGAGGTGAGGCTGAGAGAGCCCTGATATTACTGCTTGGTCAGAACAGTTTTATCAGTGCTGTGGTGTGCCCAAGGTCATGCAGTTTGTTGCATGTGAGGGAGTGCAGAATCAAACCTGGTATGCCAGATTAGAAGTCCGCACTCCTAACCACTCCACCAAGATGGCTCACTCAGCTTGGGTTGTGCTCCCTACAATGAATTAAACAAAGATATGGTATCAAGATGTGGTTAAAAGATTCCTTTTAGAACCTCTAGTCAATTAGTACACCTTATGAAACAAGACTCATTTTTATCAAGCCTTTATGCTTTTTTTTGGTAAATTGTGTGAGTTGAGATTTTTGACAGGTGATAATTTGTTTAATAATTATTCAGATTGCTTATTGAACACTATTTTATTGCAAGAGTGTTCTGAGTTGCTTACAGGTTTATATATGAAGGCCCATTCCGCACAAGTTAAATGTAGCAGGAGTGTGGCAAATTGTAATCGCTACTAATTTGCAGTTACGCATGACGTCGCACACAATCTGCCACACTCCTGAAACAGACCCGCGAAAAGCGCTTCGTTGTAGTGCTTCCAGGGAAATGGCCAAAAGTGGATTCACCCTCTGGAAAGCACTACACTCTTGCAAACAATCTGCAACAGTTTTGAAAAAGTTCTGTGTGTTCCCATTGTTGCGGTTTCAGCAAAATCCCTCCCCCTGGCTCTCTCCTCTGAACTTCCGGTAAAGCGATCGCCATTTTTTTTTCTCGGAGCGAGTGGAGAGCAACGAGCTGGCGAGCCTTCATTCACCCAGTGAGGCTTCTCCAGCTGCAGTCCCTCCACAGAGCTGCTTTAAAGCTCCCCTAAGTCACCAAGCACAACACAGCCCCGTTTGCAAGTTCCCTTTATTTTCGGCCGAAAATCGCACCCATGCACGGGGGGGGGGGGGGATTTTTTTTCACTTGGGGAGTGTGGCAACGATGAATCGGCAGCTCACACGCCAGCTGCCAGCTAGATGGGTCTCTATGTTAGGAGGAAGCAAGGAACTTAGTGGGGACCTTTTATTAAATCTGACATTGTGTTCTAGTAAATGTATTATCTTTGAAAATGTAGTTTTCTAATGATATGGACTGGTTGCAAGCTGTTGCTAAATTTCTTGCACATGTTTGAAAATAGTTGTAATATTTAATGATTCATATATTTGTTTTTCTTGTTTCCAGATCCTACCAACTCACAATTGAAGGGATAAGAAATAATAGAATCAATAGAATAAATAAATGAATATGTAGATGGAGAGCCCACCTCACGTCAGTAAGGCAGCAGTGAGGCAAAGTCAGCCCAGACACGCCATAGAATCACAGAGTTGGAAGGGGCCATACAGGCCATCTAGTCCAAACCCATGCTCAACGCAGGATTAGCCCTAAGCATCCTAAAGCATCCAAGAAAAGTGTGTATCCAACCTTTGCTTGAAGACTGCCAGTGAGGGGGAGCTCACCACCTCCTTACGCAGCCTATTCCACTGCTGAACTACTCTGACTGTGAAAAACTTTTTCCTGATATCTAGCCTATATCGTTGTACTTGAAGTTTAAACCCATTACTGCGTGTCCTCTCCTCTGCAGCCAACAGAAACAGCATCCTGCCCTCCTCCAAGTGACAACCTTTCAAATACTTAAAGAGGGCTATCATGTCCCCTCTCAACCTCCTTTTCTCCAGCTGAACATTCCCAAGTCCCTCAACCTATCATCATAGGGCTTGGTCCCTTGGCCCCGGATCATCTTCGTCGCTCTCCTCTGTACCCTTTCAATTTTATCTATGTCCTTCTTGAAGTGAGGCCTCCAGAACTGCAAACAGTACTCAAGGTATGGTCTGACCAGTGCCGTATACAATGGGACTATGACATCTTGTGATTTTGATGTGATGCCTCTGTTGATACAGGTCAAAATGGCATTTGTCTTTTTTACCGCTGCATCACACTGCCTGCTCATGTTTAGTTTACAATCCACAAGTACCCCAAGGTCTCATTCACACACAGTGCTACCTAGAAGCGTATCCCCCATCCAGTAGGCATGCTTTTCATTTTTCTGACCCAGATGCAGAACTTTACATTTATCTTTATTAAATTGCATCTTGTTCTCATTTGCCCATTTTTCCATTGTATTCAGATCTTGTTGAACTCTGTCTCTATCTTCCGGAGTATTTGCCAGTCCTCCCAATTTGGTGTCATCTGCAAACTTGATGACTAGTCCCTCCACCCCCTCATCTAGATAATTAATAAATATGTTTAAAAGTACCGGGCCGAGCACCGAGCCCTGAGGTACCCCGCTACTCACCTCTCTCCAGTCTGATGAAACACCATTGACAACAACTCTTTGAGTGCGGTTCTCTAACCAATTCCCTATCCACTTAACTATCTGAAAATCCAGATTGCAGTCCTTCAATTTCTCCATCAGAACATCATGGGGAACCTTGTCAAAAGCTTTACTAAAATCCAAGTAAACAACATCAACCAAATTTCCCCGATCCAGCAAACCTGTTATTTGGTCAAAAAAGGAAACCAGGCTGGTCTGGCAGGACCTGTTGGAGACAAATCCATCCTGACTTCCTTGGATCACCAAATTGTCCTCCAGATGTTTGCAGATTGCTCCCTTTAATATCTGCTCCATTATCTTCCCCACAACAGAGGTCAGACTCACTGGTCTGTAGTTTTCCGTGTCATCCTTCCTCCCTTTTTTGAAGATCGGAATAACGTTTGCTCTCTTCCAGTCCTCCGGGACATCTCCAGTCCTTAAAAAAGTCCCGAAGATGATGGACAAGGGCTGTGCAAGTTCTCTGGAACGTTCTTTGAGCACTCTTGGGTGCATTTCATCCGGACCATGGGATTTGAACTCATCCAGTGCAGCTAAATGCCTCTCGACAACCTCTCTATCCATGTTAACCTGCCACTCAGACACTATCCTTTGGCTACGGCCATCTCTAGATGTGCCTAAACACTTTGACCTGCGGGAAAAAACAGATGTAAAATAGGCACTAAGCCTTTCTGCTTTCTCTGCATCTTCCGTTAGAGTTTGTCCATCCGCACCCAACAGTGGGCCTATTGCCTCCTTTACTTTACGTTTGCTCCTCACATAACTGAAAAATCTTTTCTTGTTACAATGGGCTTCCCTGGCCAATCTTAGCTCACTCTCAGCTTTGGCCTTTCTGATGATTGATCTACAATGCCTAGCAACCTGTAGGTACTCTTCTTTAGAGCTTTGTCCTTCCCTCCATTTACTGAACATTTCCTTTTCTTTCTTAGTTCCTCTTGAAGTTCTCTGTTCATCCAAATAGGCTTCTTAGAGCTCCTGCATTGTTTTCGTCTTTCTGGGATAGTCATTGATTGAGCATGTTTGAGTAGCGCCCACCCTTCACATGCTCCCTTCCCTTCCAGCATTCTCGTCCATGGTATGACACTCATCATGTCTCTGAGTTTATTAAAGTTTGCCCTACAAAAATCCAACATCCACGTCTGGCTACAAGCTTCCTTGGCTCCCCATCTCAAAAGGAATTCTATGAGGACATGGTCACTTCCCCCTCGGGTCCCCACCTCCCCACCTCCTTCACCTCATCCACCAACTCTCAGGTCGGTGGCATGCAATGCGTTCTGGTGGGACAGTGTGCCTTTCAGGTTAGCTGTTTCTCCACTGTGATGCAAACTTTTTCTCTTGCTGGCTAACCGATGTAAAAGAAAACTTTCTGTGATTTTCAGCATATGGCTTTGCTTTTCACAGTTTCAAGCAGTCATATTTATTAACAAATAAACATGAGAACCCAGTAGCATTGTCTCTCTGCTGGAATCCTTTCTCATGGATCGATGGGATGTAATTGTTATGCCCAGTGTTGATCTTATGAATGCAGGTTGGCCATTTTTGTTGCCCATAACCTCAGTGGGTGAAGTGCAAATAATCTCAGTGGGTCAAGTGCATTTCCCAGAAATGGCAGAGTGTGGTGATTTATGCACTACTTTGATAGAGTTCATCAGCCTGGCCCTGGCGGCTGTAGCCCGATATGCCCTGACGTTGGCCTAGTGGGTTTAGTGCTGCCTGGTGTCCTTGCACCACAGACATCCCCACTGCCTCCAGCTGAGCAGGCTCCAGAACCCAAGCAGGCACCCAAGACAAGTGGACAAGCAGAAGCTGTCATGGCCAGCTAGACCATGCAGGAGCTGAACTTCCAAAAGACCAGTGTGGTCTAACCCAATGGGCCCAGCCCGATAAGGGGATGGGCTTGAGACAGAAGATGGCGGCTGGGATAGGTTCTCTCTTCTCCTGAGACATTGCCTGGGCCATTAAAGGGGCCAGAATAAAGGCTGAGAAGGAGATGAGTGGTCTGCCATGGGGGGGGGGGTGAGGGTGGAGTGAGCACCAGGGTGTGGCCTTATTGATGGCTGCTGACATTTGGTTGTGCCAGTCATTGATTAAGTCATCTAATGAGTCACCGGATGGCATCAAGTCACGCAGAGCACTGAAGGGGTACATGAGGAGCAAGGTGAAAATATTTTGCAATGCTTTGTCATGTTTTCTGTTCAGTGTGACTCCACAGTCCAATCTCCAGCATGATGAATGGTCTGTCTTTAGTCACTCTCTGGCCACTGTCATGCTGTGATGTCGAATCACAAAAAGGGAGATGTGAATCTGGGTGTTGCCTTCAGCGCCCATGGGTGTTAATCTCCTCTCACTTGTCCTTTCACAATCTCTGCTCAGTGCAGTGGAGACCATGAAGAGACGCAGGCTGTCTGGGGTCAGCACCGCAGCTGATGAATGCAGGCCCTTCCTGGAGTGGTCTGTGCCCCAGTGACAGCCCTTGTGCAGCTAGGTCAATGTTAAACACATGCCCCTTTTGAAAGACTGTATGGAACACATTTTCCATGGCTGTAGACAGCTGTGCTCTGGCAGGATCATCTGTCTTTTAACAGTGCCCTGCAGAGTTCTAAAGTTGCCATGTTGTTGGAGAGCAGCAAAAGGAAACCAAGGCGGAAAATGAACAGGGGGTGGTAGGGGTCCGGATGTGGAGGCACGCTGATGCAAATAAAGACATATCACACCCGGCTTTCAAGCAAGCAAGCCTGAAGTGTCTAGCAATGAGATGCTTTAGGCCAGGCCTGTTGCCATTTTGTGGCGGTCTCGTGTTGAAGGTGAGCTCTGTAAGAGCCCTTGTCAGCAAGGGAAGGGCCAGCCCTTCAACTCACCGCAGGGCCTAGAAAAGTGCCTGAAGAGGCCCCTTCCCTTCCCACCTTTCAACCTTCCAAAGGAAGGACAATGCTAGCTGGAAGTCTAATGACTCCCAACCCTACAAGGAAGGAAGTGGGGATCAGAGAGGTGGGGAGGGACATGAGGTCCTGTTGAGCTGCTCGCTGGGTCAGGCTCTTGACAAACCCTCTAGCTGATGTCCTGCCAGCTTCCCCTCCATGCTGTTCCTGAAAACCCTGGTTGGTCCTTGAAAGGCTTCCCTGCCTCCTGCTGCTGCTCATTAGAGTGACTCTATATGTTCCGCTTCATGCTCTGCCACACGTGGCCCAAGGGGAAGATGCTGCTCAGGGTGGATTGCAAGGCTGCATTTGCCTCTTTCCTATTTACTGCCTGACCAGATTTCCGGGTGAAGAAGCAACATATTGCAGATGGTTTTCCCGGCTTCCTGCTCTCTTTCCCACCCATCAACTGATTTATCTGCCCTTCCATCTTGGGCTTTCTCTCCTTCCTTCTTCCTCGCAGCCTCTGCCCAAGTCCCAAGGGGAAAAGGCTATGGCCAACTTGTGTGGTTCTGGTGGCTTGGCCAGGCTCAGTTGTGTGGTTCTGAACCCTCAAGGTCTTGTGGGGGTACCTCAGTTTCCCCTGTGTACCGTTCCCCACACTATTTCATCCTTCCATTCTCTTGGCAGCCCCTATTTCCGCTTTCCTGGCTTCCTCCTCTCCTTCGCACTCCCCAACAAGCCTACCTATTATGTCCCTCCTAACATCTTCAGCTACAGCTATTATTTATTCCATTTATACCTGTCCCTTTCTAGTTTACATCACAATTTTATCCTCATCACAACTCTGTGAGGGTGTTTTTGATTTCCATAGTGTGGCTGCTGATAATTCAGTAACAAGCAGCAAATCTCGTGGAGGCACACCCAGGCCTGGCCGCATGAGTCTTCCGAGACGGCCCTGGAAAGGGATCTGCCACCTTCCCCCAGATCCAGAGCTTTGGGCCAGTGTGAACTAGAAGTGCATCCAAAGGCTCCTCCGCCGGCCTGTTGCTTTCCCTCCGCTTCCTGTCCCATCAGCCAGGGGATCTTTCACAGCTGCCTGGAGCTGCTCCGGATGAATGTGGAACAACTGGAACAGCGGAGGAGACGGGGGTGGCTGCTCAGCTGCCAGCACACGCTGATCCATCATGCTGGCCTTGGCACCTCTTTTCGGCATGGGATCAAAGGAATGCTTTGGTGAGAAAGGATGGAGTGACAGGTAGAGAGGCCAGGGGGTAAATCCTGCTGCCTACTGGGACTGTTAAATATTAGGAGAGATTAGTCCCTGACAGGGGGGGAGGACAGGAGCCCCGCTAAGCAGCTGGAGAAATGCAAGGAGGTCCTCTTACTCTGCTGGAGCTGCAGTGGAGCACTCTGGTTAGGAAAAATTCCTTTACATCAAGAACCAGTGAAGGAGCTTCCCCTCTGCACTTATGGAGAGGAGCCAGTTTCTGTGAGAAAGACAGCAACCTGCAGCCTGCAGGGGAGATCTGGCTGCTGCCCAGCAGGCAAAGGCCAGGCAGGCAGCAGCTGAGCCTTGCACCCATTGCTGTGAGGTGCTCAAGGGAGGCTGTCGTGATCTGCTCTTCAGAGGCACTCAAACAATTAAAAGCGGCTCCTTAGAGGCTGCTGAGTGCCCACTAATTCTGTGGGTTATGATGCACAGGTCTGGGGTTAAAATCTTATCCCCATCAAGAATTCTCCAGCTGATCTCAGACAATCCACTCTCCTTGTACTTCAGGCCCTTCCAGCCCCTGCTTGCAACCCATGAATAATAAGATGATCCCTTGAGCATGGGTTATACAGAAGAGGCATCTCTACCTGTCACAGAAAAAAACAGACTCGGGTGTTGTAGAACCAGAAATCTTACCAAAGTCTTGTTGCAGCATAAACATCAGTGGAGGAGAACCCAAAATGGAACCACAAGACTTCCTCTTTCTGCTGGAGAGATTCCCCCCCCCCCTTAAACAGGGGCCACAGGCATCCTGACTCTGGTAGGAGGCCAGGTGACATTCATGAGCTTTCATGGGCATGCACACTTCCTCAGATACAATGTTGTGGAATGGAAATTTTCAGTTTGTACTTATAGACAAAGACTGAGAGTGAATTAACATACAGCACAATGAAAATGGTTAACAGGTTCCAGAGGTAAATCTGAAAAAAAAACCCCCAGCAATTTGGATTTGTTGTAGTAATTTGAGATTGAATTACATGGGAAACTTTTGGCATACAATAAATCTGTCCATATTAAGAGAACAATGGGCAAATAGATAATCAATTACTCTCAGCAGTTAGTGGAGAACTGGCCCTTCTGCCTGCTTCCTTTCCTCTCAAGCATGGATGCATCTTAGGGTATCAACTTCTTTGAATTAGAGCATTTGGCTGTCCCTGTTCACAGGCCAGAGAATAACATATATACTATTCCACATTACATTGCATTATATTAATCATAGTTACATTACAATTTACTTGCTCAAATCAAGGACATTAGGCCTTTCTGAGGCTTGTTAAGAATGCAAGTTAGCATATATAGCAAGTTAAGAAGCCAATGTCCCTGTTGAGCCCTGGAGATTCCATTGTTCTGAGTGTTATAATAACTTGCATTTCAGCCATTTCCCTTTCAATTCTGTTCTTGAAGTTCCTTTGTAATAAAATGGCTACTTTGAGGTCAACTATTGAACATCTATTGAATGAAGGCTAAAGTGTTCTCCCACAGGTTTCTCAGACTTGTGGTTCCTGATGTCAGATTTGTGTCCATGTATCCCTTGGAGGCAGGTTTGCCCTGTTTGCCTTGTGTAGAGAGCGGAAGGGCATTGTTGGCATTTGATGGCAGATACAATGCAAGAAGATGAGCATGTGAATAGGCTTTTGATGGTGTGTTGCTGGGTCCAGTGATTGCGTTGTCTGGATGGATGTGATGGCAAAGCTGACATCTGGGTTTGTTGTAAGCTCTGGTACCAGTATACAAGTTCAAATTAGATGTTTTATTATTGTGAGTGAGGAGTTGTTTGATATTGGGTCTGTGTGCAAGAAAAGGTTTGTTCCCCAGAATTTGTGAAAGAGAACTGTTCTTTTCCAGTAGAGGTTGTAAATCCCTGATAACGTGCTGAACTGTTTTGAGTTGCAAGCTGTGTGTGACCACAAATTGTCTCCTGTTATTGGGCCTGTCTTGTAGCAGGTTTTCTCTGGGTATCATTCTGGCTTTGTTAATTCACTTCTTGACTTCTTCTGATGAGTACTTAAGTTTCAAAAAGTTTTGTTGTAGAAAAATTGCTGGAAAAACTAGGCTTCTATTGGGTCAGCTACACTGGTAGCTAAAACAGATTAAGCAATCTGTATTCAGTTTAGAAAATACCAGGAAAAATACCAGTAAGTTATTTTGTCAGTATTGTTCCAGTTGGGGTAAACTAAGTGTACATGCTTGTGTGCTCCAGGGGCAGAGTGAACACACCAGCTATTCGAGTTACTTCCAACCATCTGGGGATTAAGCCATCTGCAGTTCAGTAATCTTTAGAGAAGACTCAGCACATGTGCCAGTTGTGAATACAAAAGTGCAGATAAATCTGCATTTGATCTCTTTGGCAACCTGGATCCCATGGCATTCCAAGTGAGCCTGCCCCATAGAAATATCGTGTGGAATCCTGCCTGCAGAACTGTCTCGTCTCAAAAAGGACATTGCAGAGGTGGAAAAGTACAGAAAAGGGCATCCATGATGAGGGGCCGGTGCTCCTTCCCAAGGAGGAAAGGAGGAAAGGTCCGGGAGATTTCAGTTTAGAAAAGAGATTGTAGGTGGGAACAAGATATTTATGCCAAGGGTAGAAGGAGTGGTGAGAGAGAGATTTTTCTCCCTCTCTCAAAATACGAGAACTCGCAGGCATCCAGTTAAGTCGGGGGGGGGGGGTGTAATTCAGTCCTCCATTACCTTCCCCTGAACGATACATGTTGAGAACCAGCATGGTGTCCTGGTTGGATGATGTGATCAGGATCTGGGAGACGCAGGTTTGAATCGCCACTCTGCCAGGAAAGTTTATGTTGTCAAATTTTAAATATGTAAAGGAGGTGAAAATCATCAGCTACTTAGGGAATAAAACAGTTTTATTGGGAAGAATAAAAAAACTATGTAAATAAGAAAGGAAAGAGATAGTCCCAACAGTCTAACTAACTAACTGTTGTGGAGGGAATCCAGAGAGGAAGTGAGCTCAGAGAAGCAGGAAGTCTCCAACTGAGTCAATGAGGAGATAAGAGGAATGTATTTGAAAAATGTAACAAGAAGCTCCTAATCTAAGCATGCAAACTACACATCTTCACCAATGTCCCTGTAGGATACTTTTCATATGCCATTGAATCATGCTTCTACAGATCTTTTCAAGACGATGTTTGTCAAGTTTATCTTCTTCCATCGAATCTTCTTTTGGTTCCACCTCAAGTCAATATGCAGCATTTTTAAAGAGTGGCTACATAAAATTCTCCCTTTTTATTTGTTTTGGAAATAAACCCTTCTGCATAGAAGTATTACAGCTCCTTTTGAAGTACTCTTGGGCCCATTCCGCACAAGGACCAATGTTGCCAATTGGTTTCACAAAGCAGAAACGCTATTTTAAATAGTGGAATCTCGACGTTCCGCATACCTGCATTTGTAGTGGAATCCAGTAGCATTTCATTCGTTCCCCACAGGTTTCCGGTCTCGCAGGAATCACTAGAAAGGAAGCTATTTTTTTCTTTGCTTGGTCTCGCCCCTGGCCGTCAATCAAATGAACAGCCAATGGGCACTTGTTATCATGCTCCCGAAAAGCCCCTTTCCCTTTAGGCACAGGTTTAAAAAAAAAAAAACCACACACGTTTCAACGAATATGCCTTGATTCTTCCTAACGTAGAGACCCATCCAGCTGGCGTGTGAGCTGGCGATTCATTGTTACCACGCTCCCCCGAGTGGAAAAAAAAATCCCCCCCCCCGCACAGGCGCGATTTTTGCCTGAAATTAAAGGGAACTGGCAAACAGGGGGCTGTGTTGTGCTTGGGGACTTAGGGGAGCTTTAAAGCACTTCTGTGGAGGGACTGTAGCCGGAGAAGCCTCGCTGGATGAATCAAGCCTCGCTGGTTTGTTGCTTTCCCCGATCGCTCCAAGGAAAAAAATATGGTGATCGCTTCGCCGGAAGTTCGGAGGAGAGAGCCAGGGGGAGGGACTTTCTTGGAACCGCTACAATGAGAACGCACAGGTCTTTTTCGCTAGATTCTTTGCAAGAGCGTAGTGCTTTTCGCAGGGTGAATACACTTTTCCTGATTTCCCTAGAAGCACTACAACAAATCGTTTTTTGCGGAATTGTTGCAGGAGTGTTTCAGATTGTGTGCAATGTCATGCAGAATGTCAAATTAGCAGCGTTTACCATATGTACACCTTCTGCTACTTTTAACTCATGTGGAATGGTCCTTGTTTTCCACATGGATTGCAACTACTTGCTTAATATAACTCTGTTATGCAGTCCTCAAACTTTTTTGCTTGTCTCTTCAAGTTGGTTGATTATTTCAGTGAGACACATCTTTTCACTTTTTGGGGGGCAAATCCTGTTCTAGAATTTCCTTGTCAGTGCTTCTTAGCTGTTCAGTATTTCACCTAAGTGGACATGCAAATTCTCTTTCTGTGGCATTTTAATGTTATAGAGGTTGTTTTTTTTTTGCAAATAGAGTTGGTTTTTCAGAGATGAACAAACATACAGCCACTCTAATTCCATCCATACTGTTTTTACTGTCTCCATTCAAATGACCTTTAACATATCTGTCAACATATCTGTCTTTGAAAAGCATTCCCCTTCCCGTCTCACTGTTAGAGTCATACATATTTTTAATGCAAATAAGGAGATAGTCCAATAATCTAACTGACTAGCTCTTGTGAAGGGAGTGCAGAGAGGATGTGAGGTCAAAAGAATAGGAAGTCTCCATTTGAGCCAATCAGGACACAGAAGATGATTATCAGAAAAAAAATCAGGAAGCTTGTATTCCCTCTGTTCTAACTACACATGCCCTCTGATGTTCCCTGTAGGATATTCTTCATATGTTATTGAATCATGCACACTATAGATCTTACATATTAAGACAGTTTGTTGGGTGACTTTGGGCCATCTGCAGCCTCTCAACTTCCATGTTGGTTGTGTCAGATTGGATCAAGGTAGTCAAATAGAGGCTGCTTTTCTGTGCACCTGGGGCCAACCCCCAACTGTAAATAACACACACAGAGACAAGCTGTAGACTAGTAGGATAACTGAGGTTCTCACCTCTGGCACACCAAGGTTATCACTGGATGCACAATGTACAGAAAAAGAAAACTGTCCTATTGAAACAAGACAGACTCCTTTGGGATCTCATTGCTCATCAAGGGAACCTTTCTGGGTTTCTTGTTTCTCTTGCTTTCCTCTACATCTAGAATAATACATTTCCATCCATATTTTCAGTCCCACTCAATGAAACTATATACACACTGAAAATATTGAAACAGCAACTTATTGAAAACTCCTTGTGAATCTCACCTCTTTGAAAGAAAGGCTCATGTGAACTGGGGCAGCGGTGGACACAGCTGCTGACTCAACTGCAGGGAGACAGAAGGGGGAGGAGGGGAACGGAAAATAGAGAGGAGGGAAGAGAGATGGAAAGAATGACTGAGAAGAGCAAAAAATCGCTGCTAAATTCACAGGACAGCTATCAGCCAAGTCACTGTTGGCTAGCAAAGGGCAGTTATAAGAACAGCATGAGAGACCTCTGTGTAGAAGGCTTTGAACTCCCTGGAGGACAGGTTGGAGACATGGGTGGATGGATGGGTGGGTGGATGGGTGGGTGGGTGTGCGAGAGGGCTGAGCATGTTCTTAGGCTCAATCCTGGACTGTGGTGTAAATTTTCATTTGTAAGGGAATCTGAAGAGCTGGTGTTTACATACCTTGTTTCTCATTACCTAAATGAGTAGCCATGTTGGTCTGAAGTAGCACAATGAAATCAGAATCCAGTCGCACCTGTAAGACCAACCAAGATTTATTTCTGATATGTCTTTGTGAACTACAAATGGGTTCGAGGGGTCTGATTGGCTGGTTTGGCCGGGAATTATCATGTGGCTGTGTGTGGGTGCTGTGACACAGTTTACTAATGTAACAGGATAAACTTTTGCTTATATATTCCTACTGTCATGATGGTCAGTTCTTAGTCTGAGGAAGAGTGCTTGCACTCAAAAGCTCATGCCTTGAATAAATCTTTATTGGTCTTAAAGGTGCTCCTGGACTTTGATTGTATTGTCTCACTACCCAAAGGAGTCTTACAGCAGCTTACAATTGTTCTGTGAGACCAGTTCTAACAGGACTGTGACTAGCCTGAGGTCACCCAATGGGCTGCAAGTGGAGGAGGAGCAGGGAATCAAATGTGGCTCCCCAAATCAGAGGCCACCACTGTTAACCAATATACCAGTGTTAAGTATGGCAGGACCCCTGCCTCCCAGGCTGGCACCGTGCTTTTCCACAACCAGTAGTACTGCTCCGTAGTCTCGGGTTGTGCCAAAGTCAGACCCTGTAAAAACCTGACAAAAGACACTCCATCTTGGACCCCTTTTTCAGCTTGTCCTTTGCTATAGGTTGGGAATCACAGGTACTATCTGATTCAGGAATTGCTCTCCTCCTTCTGCCCCACTCCATTGAGACATGATGGTTCCCTTTCTTAGACCCATCAACTCCTTTGTCCAAGCCCATCAACACCCATCTCCGGACCTGGCCAGGGCATTGCCCAACATCCTGCTCCAGGGAAAATTCCATCATGTGATCATCTGGGTTACATCACGTAGCCCCCTGCCCAAAAACATATATAAATAGTGGCTTCACAAAGCCACCTTGTGCTTTCTGATTCACACCGGTTCGTGTTGCTGATCTATAAAGATGATTATTTTTACTATATACCTGTTGTCAGGCTGGAGTTCTTAAGGGTGTGATCACCTCGTAAACACTGGCAAATGATCCAGTATGAAGAAGAAGAAGAAGAGCTGGTTCTTATATGCCGCTTTTTCCTACCCGAAGGAGGCTCAAAGCGGCTTACAGTCGCCTTCCCATTCCTCTCCCCACAACAGACACCCTGTGGGGTGGGTGAGGCTGAGAGAGCCCTGCTATCACTGCCTGGTCAGAACAGTTTTATCAGTGCCGTGGCGAGCCCAAGGTCACCCAGCTGGCTGCAAGTGGGGGAGTGCAGAATCGAACCTGGCATGCCAGATTAGAAGTCCGCACTCCTAACCGCTACACCAAACTGGCTACGCTACCACCTCTTGCTAAGCATATTCCCTAATGCTAAGTGTTATCCACTGGCGAGGAAGATCTGAGGCCTTGCGTGATATCAGCAGGTGGATGCAGCTGTAGGTTGAGACAACTGACTGGAATAGTGAGAAGGGCTGTTTTATTCCGCCATCTGCTGTAATATTGTTAGTTGTTCTGGAAGATTAGGTTTTAATATTCTAGGGGGTTTTATAGGTGATATTGTTTCATATTTTTATTCTGTAAGCCGCCTTGAGACTACTTTGTCAAGAGAGGCGGGCAAATAAATCAAATTATAAATAAACTAGAAAGTAAGCTCGCTGTAGTCGAAATACAGTGGGCGCTAGCAGGGTGCGTGAGTAGGGCAGGCAGCTCTGTGGGTTCCCGTGCCCCGTCCCTGCACCCATCTTATCTCTCCCCCACGCCGCAGCCTGGCGAAGGTGATGTGGGGGAGGAGTCCTGGGTCTTAGTCGCCAGGCAGTGTTGGGGTGAGATGGCAAGGGACATGGAGGTGGATGCGCAATGGCGCAGTTCCCGGTCACGGTGGCGGCAGGAACCCGCCACTGGAGGGCTGGGTACAGTGGGGTCAGCGGCTCGGTGCTGTTGACTCACCGTGGCATCTTTGGGGCCAGGGGCGCGGTGAGAGCTCGGGTCCGGCGTGGGCGGAGGTGGGATGGAGGTGGAGCTCTGCGCCACACAGGCGCAGAGCTCTGCACTTGCATAGATGCGGCTGGTGTTGTAGTGGCGGCGGTGTGGGCCTCTGTGGCTGGGTGCAGCGGTGTTCGGGGGTGCAGGCAGACGGCGGCAAGGCGGTCGAAGGGGGAAAGGGTGAGTTGGGGTGGGGAGAAGTGTTGGTGGGCGCCGAAGGGACGGGCGCGGTGGGGGTGGGGGTGGGAAGCAGGCAACCAGCAGGTGGCTGGGGCAGCAAGGGCTGCTTTCCCTGGCTACAGCAGCGTGGCGCGACCCTCCTCAGCGGCGGCCATCCCTGTCCTCAGGAGAACATTCTAAAAGCAATAAAATAAGACTATAAAACTTTATGTACTAAGATCCATGATGTCCCTAAAACTCCACAGGACCTCCCAGAATGGGGTTAATGAGCAACAACGTGGAAAATGAAGTTCTGTAAAGTAAGTATAAGGTGGGCTTTCTCAACCAGGGTTTCCTGAAACCCTGGGGTTTCTTGGTGGCCCTGGAAGAATTTCCTGAATAGGTGGGAGTTCATTAATTTTTAATACATATTTTTAAATCATTTATCAGTGATATGACCATATATGTTCATGTTGACCTGCCTCCTAGAATGGCCAGTGATGGGCCTGGAGGGAGTGGGAAGGGGAGGGGCCCCAGGTGGTGCTTCCCAACCATCTTCTACCTGATCGCATTATTTTGGTGTTCTCATAGTTAATATTTAGATGTTCTTCTTTGCATTGTTGGCTTAAAATAAGCAGAACACGTTTAAGGCCAATTTTGGTTTGTGAAAGGATCACAGCATCGTCTGCATATATAAGGATTGGTATTTTCTTATCATCCAACTTAGGGGCATGGATATCAGAGTTCCGAAAGCGTTTGATTAAGGAGTCAACATAGAAGTTAAATAAGAAGGGGGCTAGGATACAACCCTGTCTCACGCCTTTCTGAGTGTTCACTGGTTTTGTTAGGTTACCCTCGTTGCTAAATCTCACTTGCAATCTGGTGTCCTTATGTAACATGACCATTAAATGTAGCAGCCTTTTATCAATGGAGGAATTGGCCAGCTTGGCCCACAATTGGTTTCTTGTGATGGTATCAAAAGCAGCCTTGAGATCAATGAAAGCTGCATATAGGGAGCCCGTAGCTGTTAATCCATAAAGATGTCACAAGTATTGTAAGATAAGGCAGTGACCCATGGTTGATCTCCCTGGTCTGAAGCCAGCTTGTTAATCTTCTAAGATTTTTTTCTTGTTCTAGTCACTTGCATAGTTTAAGGCATAGGTGTTTAGAATACAGTTTAGAGATCACATTTAACAGACTAATTGGTCTGTAGTTAGATGGTAAAGAATTGAGGCATTTCTTGAAGATGGGTATAATTATGGCAAGTCCCCAATCATATGGGATTTCTGCAGTTAAATCTATATAGAATCATAGAATCATAGAGTTGGAAGGGGCCATACAGGCCATCTAGTCCAATCCCCTGCTCAACGCAGGATCAGCCCTAAGCATCCTAAAACATCCAAGAAAAGTGGTTATCCAACCTTTGCTTGAAGACTTCCAGTGAGGGGGAGCTCACCACCTCCTTAGGCAGCCTATTCCACTGCTGAACTACTCTGACTGTGAAAATTTTTTTCCTGATATCGAGCCTATATCGTTGTACTTGAAGTTTAAACCCATTACTGCATGTACTTTCCTCTGCAGCCAATGGGAACAGTATCCTGCCCTCCTCCAAATGACAACCTTTCAAATACTTAAAGAGGGCTATCATGTCCCCTCTCAACCTCCTTTTCTCCAGGCTGAACATTCCCAAGTCCCTCAACCTATCTTCATAGAGCTTGAATCCTTGGCCCCAGATCACCCTCATCGCTGTCCTCTGTACCCTTTCAATTTTATCTGGGACTATGACATCTTGTGATTTTGATGTGATGCCCCTGTTGATACAGCCCCAAATGGCATTCGCCTTTTTTACTGCTGCATCACACTGCCTGCTCATGTTTAGTTTACAATACACAAGTACCCCAAGATTTCGTTCACACACAGTGTTACCTAGAAGTGTATCCCCCATCCAGTAGGCATGCTTTTCATTTTTCTGACCCAGATGCAGAACACTTATTAAATTGCATCTTGTTCTCATTTGCCCATTTTTCCATTGTGTCCAGATCTCGTTGAACTCTGTCTCTATCTTCTGGAGTATTTGCCAGTCCTCCCAATTTGGTATCATCTGCAAACTTGATGACTAGTCCCTCCACCCCCTCATCTAGATCATTAATAAATATGTTTAAAAGTACCAGGCCGAGCACCGAGCCCTGAGGTACCCCGCTACTCACCTCCCTCCAGTCTGATGAAACACCATTGACAACAACTCTTTGAGTGCGGTTCTCTAACCAATTTCCTATCCACCTAAATATCTGAAAATCCAGATTGCAGTCCTTAAATTTATCCATCAGAACATCATGGGGAACCTTATCAAAAGCTTTACTAAAATCCAAGTAAGCGACATCAACCAAATTTCCACGATCCAGCAAACCTGTTACTTGGTCAAAGAAGAAAAACAGGTTGGTCTGACAGGACCTGTTGGAGACAAATCCATGCTGACTTCCTTGGATCACCAAATTGCCCTCCAGATGTTTGCAGATCGCTCCCTTTAATATCTGCTCCATTATCTTCCCCACAACAGAGGTCAGACTCACTGGTCTGTAGTTTCCTGGGTCATCCATATGCAACAAGGATAGAGTCATTGTCACTAGGGTTTGTCAATTTGGCATGAATGAGTTTGGCTTGATGAGAATTTAGCCACCCATTTACATTATCTTTTAGCTGCAGCTCCATTTGATTTTTTGTCTACCCAGTACAATTGAGGTATCTAGATAGGTAAGATCCCTAAGTTTTACAGGGTTCCTATCAAGATTGCAAAATAAGGTAAGAGGTAAGTGATCACTTTTGGATCTTGAAAGAATTTCAAATGTATTTACTCTTTTTGCCAGACCTGGGGCAACTTCAAAATAGTCAATGGTAGAGGATCCGGATACCGTCCAGAAGGAGAATTGGCCAGGGTAGCCTCCAGGAGCTCATAGAATCATAGAATCATAGAATCCTAGAGTTGGAAGGGGCCATACAGGCCATCTAGTCCAACCCCCTGCTCTACGCAGGATCAGCCCTAAGCATCCTAAAGCATCCAAGAAAAGTGTGTATCCAACCTTTGCTTGAAGACTGCCAGTGAGGGGGAGCTCACCACCTCCTTAGGCAGCCTATTCCACTGCTGAACTACTCTGACTGTGAAAAATTTTTTCCTGATATCTAGCCTAAATCGTTGTACTTGAAGTTTAAACCCATTACTGCGTGTCCTCTCCTCTGCAGCCAGCAGAAACAGCATCCTGCCCTCCTCCAAGTGACAACCTTTCAAATACTTAAAGAGGGCTATCATGTCCCCTCTCAACCTCCTTTTCTCCAGGCTGAACATTCCCAAGTCCCTCAACCTATCTTCATAGGGCTTGGTCCCTTGGCCCCATATCATCTTCGTCGCTCTCCTCTGTACCCTTTCAATTTTATCTACGTCCTTCTTGAAGTGAGGCCTCCAGAACTGCACACAGTACTCCAGGTGTGGTCTGACCAGTGCCGTCTACAATGGGACTATGTCATCTTGTGATTTTGATGTGATGCCTCTGTTGATACAGCCCAAAATGGCATTTGCCTTTTTTACCGCTGCATCACACTGCCTGCTCATGTTTAGTTTACAATCCACAAGTACCCCAAGGTCTCTTTCACACACAGTGCTACCTAGAAGCATATCCCCCATCCAGTAGGCATGCTTTTCATTTTTCTGACCCAGATGCAGAACTTTACACTTATCTTTATTAAATTGCATCTTGTTCTCATTTGCCCATTTTTCCATTGTGTTCAGATCTCGTTGAACTCTGTCTCTATCTTCCGGAGTATTTGCCAGTCCTCCCAATTTGGTGTCATCTGCAAACTTGATGAGTAGTCCCTCCACCCCCTCATCTAGATCATTAATAAATACGTTAAAAAGTACCGGGCCGAGCACCGAGCCCTGAGGTACCCCGCTACTCACCTCTCTCCAGTCTGATGAAACACCATTGACAACAACTCTTTGAGTGCGGTTCTCTAACCAATTCCCTATCCACCTAACTATCTGAAAATCCAGATTGCAGTCCTTCAACGTATCCATCAGAACATCAGGGGGAACCTTGTCAAAAGCTTTACTAAAATCCAAGTAAATGACATCAACCGAATTTCCCCTATCCAGCAAACCTGTTACTTGGTCAAAAAAGGAAACTAGGTTGGTCTGGCAGGACCTGTTGGAGACAAATCCATGCTGACTTCCTTGGATCACCAAATTGTCCTCCAGATGTTTGCAGATCGCTCCCTTTAATATCTGCTCCATTATCTTCCCCACAACAGAGGTCAGACTCACTGGTCTGTAGTTTCCTGGGTCATCCATCCTCCCTTTTTTGAAGATCGGAATAACGTTTGCTCTTTTCCAGTCCTCCGGGACATCTCCAGTCCTTAAAGAGGTTCCGAAGATGATGGACAAGGGCTGTGCAAGTTCTCTGGAAAGTTCTTTGAGTACTCTCGGGTGCATTTCATCTGGACCAGGGGATTTGAACTCATCCAGTGAAGCTAAATGCCTCTCGACAACCTCTCTATCCATGTTAACCTGCAACCCAGACACTATCCTTTGGCTACAGCCATCTCTAGATGTGCCTAAACACTTTGACCTGTGGGAAAAAACTGATGTAAAATAGGCACTAAGCCTTTCTGCTTTCTCTGCATCTTTCGTTAGAGTTTGTCCATCTGCACCCAACAGTGGGCCTATTGCCTCCTTGACTTTACGTTTGCTCCTCACATAACTGAAAAATCGTTTCTTGTTACAATGGGCTTCCCTGGCCAATCTTAGCTCACTCTCAGCTTTGGCCTTTCTGATGATTGATCTACAGTGCCTAGTAACCTGTAAGTACTCTTCTTTAGAGCTCTGTCCTTCCCTCCATTTCCTGAACATTTCCCTTTTCTTTCTTAGTTCCTCTTGAAGTTCTCTGTTCATCCAAATAGGCTTCTTAGAGCTCCTGCAGTGTTTTCGTCTTTCTGGAATAGTCATTGATTGAGCATGCAATAGCTCTTGTTTGAGTAGCGCCCACCCTTCACATGCTCCCTTCCCTTCCAGCATTCTCGTCCATGGTATGACACTCATGATGTCTCTGAGTTTATTAAAGTTTGCCCTACGAAAATCCAACATCCGCGTCTGGCTACAAGCTTCCTTGGCTCCCCATCTCAAAAGGAATTCTATGAGGACATGGTCACTTCCCCCTAGGGTCCCCACCTCCTTCACCTCATACACCAACTCTTGCCTGTTGGTCATTTAAAATGGTAAGATTGAGTTTGTTAAAAACATGCCAGAGACAAAGACCAGCAAAATTAGCTATTGGATTTAGAGATAAGCATGATGGGAAGTACTGTTCATTTTCTGCAGGTGAGGGTGCATATTGAAATTTGTTAGCCAGTGAGTCATCTTTATGTCCTAGTCTAACGTTTAAATCAACGTCTTTCTGATATAGATTCTCAGGATAAATTCTCAGTTCTTCCTAGAATCTATAGCACTCTGAAAGGATGGTCAGGCAATACTCCAGCTCCGTATCTTACAAACATCTCAATAGCAAAATACCGCTGGGCCTTCTCAAGAGCACGTTTTAACTCATTCCCCTCAGCCTCCCTCGAGGGCAGGTTTCTCAATCGTCCGCTGGAGCTAAGTGTATGCCCCTGTGGCAATGCCCGGCCTGAGACAATTTCACATATCTTATTATACTGTCCTTTTTATGAAAGCTCCCGAAAACATCTAATCCTACCTTTACTATCCCACTACACTAGACATTCATCTTTATCATTTCATAAAAGTGGGGAAGGCACTGGCAAACCACCCCGTATTGAGTCTGCCATGAAAACGCTGGAGGGCGTCACCCCAAGGGTCAGACAGGACCCGGTGCTTGCACAGGGGATACCTTTACCTTTACCTTTAATAGTGACACTCTAATTAAATTTTTGCTAATGGATAAAGACCCACTCATTTCTAACATGGTAGCAAAATTCCTTTACATCTCTACTAGAATTAGATCGGAAAGAATGTCTGAACGATAGTCATGGGTAAGGGATGGGCCATCCTATCTCTTGGGTTAACAGACTGTTCTAGAGGATGTATTGATTCCCTGTCCCTGCAGTTAACTCCCTTGAGGTTTCTTCCCCTTTCTTCTTTACATGGTATAACCCTTCCCCCTACCTACAATAACATATTATTTGTTTCCATCAATACATTGTTTTTAACATTGTTTTATTATCTTAATATTTTTATGTAGCAATACTTTTGTATTTTTTTACTACACATATCGATTAACTTTTATAATGGATTGCGGTTTCTATTGATGAATTTTTTATATGGGTCAATTGACCGAATAAACATACTGTCTGACTACCTGATCGCACCACTTCTGGAGTTTCTCAAAACCTGAAGAATGTTTCAGGGGTCTCTCAATGGTAAAAAAGTCCAGAAAGGCTGGTATAAGGTTACACACATTGGAACAAGTATATGTGAATGTGGGTCTGAGAGGGAAAGAACCTTGGCGGTCAATCAAAGAAAAGACCAATGGCTGGACAGAGAGAAGCATAGACATGGACATGCAGCTGTAATTTTAACAGCCTTCCGTACCAATGGAAATCTTTGTTTGTTTTTGTTTGTCAGAGGTTGGAGCATAGTTGCCTGCTTTATGTATGGACTTCTCCTTGGCTCTTTGGGTTGTCCTTCCTCTGAACTTCAGTGAAATTTCTCCCCTTCCAAGTCTCCAAGGGATCCTGCCAGATGCACAGAGCTTTCTGGGGCATCTCTGCTCCCTGACTGGCTGAAAAGGTAGGGAGTTTAACCAAGAAGAAAACTGGAAAATCTCACTCACTGTGGCCAATGAGAAATCTCTTTGTTCTCACTGAGGAAAGTCAGCAAGAAAGCGGGAGAATGCTTCTTTTGCATCCTCAGTTGAAGATGCCTGTGGGAGAGGGTGGAGCAAATGCCTTGTGTCAGGTCTGAACAACCAGCTGGTTATGTGAGAAGGATCCCCCACCCTGCTCACCCCTTCCCAAGCCCTTCCTGCACAACCTCCTCTTTAGCAGTTGTGTTATTGCATGGTGTGAAGCTGCCAAACAGCCCGAAGAACAGATGGGACTTCTTTGCAGGGCAGATCAAAGGAGATGAAATGATCCTCCCACCACAACTCAGAAAAGGAAAGGAAAGGCAGATGTTCCTCAGTTTCCCTGAGACCAGAGCCTGAGAAAGCAACAACCACACTCCACTGTATGCTCGATCGGCCACTGGGCCCAGTCCAGCCGTCTATCAATGGCTAGTAATCTGAAGAGGATCTCCATATCCAGAGGCAACAAAGACCAGCTCCAGGAGGCAACATCGAGGGGGGACTTGGACCCTGATTCCTTCTTTGTCAGCCCTCCAGGTCATGACACAAAACAGGATGCTGTTTTGACTAGACCTCCCCGAACTTGGGAGCCAAAGGCCACATATATATGATTTAAATTTTGAGAGGAAAACTTGATCCTTTTGAAGGACTTCATTAACATTACAGTAAGTTGAAAAACAACCACTGAGGAAAACCCACTTGAAAACGGTTTAATCTAGAGGCCATTCTGGTTGTTCTAATACACACACATATATAAAAGAAGAGATAAGAAACATTTATTTATATTTATTGTGAAATTGTTTAGTATAGCCCAGGATAGGTTCTGTTTTCTGTTACAAAACAGGATGCTAGCAAGTCTTGCTAAACCCAGTGAACAGCTCACCTAGAATGGGAGTGACAAATTAATTCCACTGACGCTTCTACAGAAACCAGGGAACATCTGCCTAAGTAAGCAGCAGCAACCTGAAATAATCTCTGCAGGATCAGTCTTGGAGAATTTCAAGAGCTTCTTTGCTCCAATATGTAGAGGTCCTTTTATAGTACAAGCCAAAACTGCAGTTGGCAAATTTGTCTGATTGACAGAAGGGCTTCAACACCAAAGCATTATGTTCAGAGTTTGGGTTCTTTTCTCCACTGCAGCTGTGTGGCTGACGGTGCCTTTCTTTTGTCAATATTTTTTGAAGAGCCCACATGTGTCCTGTTTTCCAGCAGCTGCACTGGCTGCCCGTTGAGTCCTGGATCATGGATTGGGAAGAGGCCATACAGACCACCTAGTCCCACCACCTGCTCAAGGCAGGATCAGCCTCAAGCATCCAGGAGAAGGATCTGTCCAGTCACTACTTAAAGACCACCAGAGAGGGGGAGCTCCCCACCTCCTGAGGCAGCCCATTCCACTGCTGAACTGCTCTGACTGAACATTTCTTTCCTGATATCTAGCCTATATCATTCTACATGGAATTTGAATCCATTACTGCAGGTCCCATATCCTGCTGCTCACAGGACCCTTTTCCTGCCCTTCTCTAAGTGACAACCTTTCAAATCCTTCTAGAGAGCCATCATGTCCCCTTTCGACCTCCTCTTCTCCAGGCTGAACTGTTCCAAGTCCCTCAGCCTTTCCTCAAAAGGCTCAGTTCCCCGGATCATCCTCATTGCTTTCCTCTATACCGTCACTACTTTGTCCATATCCTTTTTTGAAGTGAGGCCTCCAGAACTGCACATAGTACTCCAGATGGGGTCTGACCAATGCCATATCACTTGAAGGAGGGCAGGATGCTGTTTCCGTTGGCTGTAGAGGAAAGGACCCATTTTGGGCTGTATCAACAGGGGCATCACATCAAAATCACAAGATGTCATAGTCCCATTGTATACGGCACTGGTCAGACCACACCTGGAGTACTGTGTGCAGTTCTGGAGGCCTCACTTCAAGAAGGACGTAGATAAAATTGAAAGGGTACAGAGGAGAGCAACGAAGATGATCTGGGGCCAAGGGACCAAGCCCTATGAAGATAGGTTGAGGGACTTGGGAATGTTCAGCCTGGAGAAAAGGAGGTTGAGAGGGGACATGATAGCCCTCTTTAAGTATTTGAAAGGTTGTCACTTGGAGGAGGGCAGGATGCTGTTTCTGTTGGCTGCAGAGGAGAGAACACGTAGTAATGGGTTTAAACTTCAAGTACAACGATATAGGCTAGATATCAGGGGAATCAGAGTAGTTCAGCAGTGGAATGGGCTGCCTAAGGAGGTGGTGAGCTCCCCCTCACTGGCAGTCTTCAAGCAAAGGTTGGATACACACTTTTCTTGGATGCTTTAGGATGCTTAGGGCTGATCCTGCGTAGAGCAGGGGGTTGGACTAGATGGTCTGTATGGCCCCTTCCAACTCTAGGATTCTATAATTCTATGATTCTATATATAGTGGGACTATGATGTGATGCCTCTGTTGATACTACCCACCATACAATATGCATCTTCCACCTCCACCTCTTCCACTATCCCTCCCCCCCAAAAAGAGCAATAAGATCTAGTGATTGGCTCCTGCTCAGGATCCCTGGCCCAAAAGAAGTAAAACTGGCCTCAACGAGAGCCAGGGCCCTTTTGGTCCTGGCTCCAACCTGGTGGAATGCTCTTCATGATGAGATGAGGGCCTTCCAGGACCTTCAGCAGTTCTGAGGGGCCAGCAAGACAGAGCTCTTCTGCCAGGCAAGAAATTAACACCAAGAGAATGCTGGCCTCCTTCCTCAGAAAATGGCAAATACACCACCCACAAAACACCAGCTGCCCAACAGAAATGCTGTATAATCATATAATCTAATTTATATATTTTAATTTAAAACTTTTAATAGCAGTTTATCAATGAAACTTTTTGACTGTATATACCGTGTTGTTACCTGCCTTGAGTCAAGCAGGAAGGGCGGGCTATAAAAATAATTATCATATATCATTATTAATTCCACTCCCTGGGTGAAGCCACCCTCAGCTCCACAGTCCATGTCCTGGTGTGGGAGGAGGGAAAGTGCTTCTGACTGAAGATCTCCCCCCCCCCCCATCTCAGAAGGAAGAAAATGAAGGTGTAGCCAAAGAGCATTCAGGCTTCACTCCACAGCCAAGGCTGGGCCAACAATTGGAAGGGGATGTTGTCCTGCCCTGCGAGCCCTTGACTGGAGGAAGCCTCCTCAGATGATATGCATTTCTACCTCCTCACCCTTCCCCTGCTTCCTTGAGGAGCCTGCGAGGTTGCCCTGCCCTAAGGAAGTCAGGCAGCATCTTCAGATTTAGAATCATAGGATCATAGAATCATAGAGTTGGAAGGGGCCATACAGGCCATCTAGTCCAACCCCCTGCTCAACGCAGGATCAGCCCTAAGCATCCTAAAGCATCCAAGAAAAGTGTGTATCCAACCTTTGCTTGAAGACTGCCAGTGAGGGGGAGCTCACCACCTCCTTAGGCAGCCTATTCCATTGCTGAACTACTCTGACTGTGAAAAATTTTTTTCCTGATATCTAGCCTATATCGTTGTACTTGTAGTTTAAACCCATTACTGCGTGTCTTTTCCTCTGCAGCCAATGGAAACAGCATCCTTCCCTCCTCCAAATCAGTGGTCCCCAACCCCAGGTCTGCGGCCCGGTGCCGGGCCGTGAAGGCCTCGGCACTGGGCTGTGGCTCCCTCTTCCTGCCCCCCCCCACAGCGAGAAGCTCGCCAGGCTGCGAGCAAATTGGCCGCCGAAGCGGCCGATCAGCTTGCGGCCCAGCAAGCTTCTTGCTTTGGGAGGGGGCGGGAAGAGAAGCTTGCCGGGCCACAAGCTAATTGGCCACTTCGGCGGCCGATTTCCTTGCGGCCTGGAGGGGTGGGGAGAGTGAGCCGCGGCCACCAGCATGCCAGCGGCGCAAACGCGCACGCGCAGACTTGCCACACATGAGCGTTTGCGTCCGGCGGGGGCGCAAACACGCATGCACAGCAAGTCCGCGCATGCGCGTTTGCGCCGGGGCTGCCACATATGCGCAGGGCCCCGTGTAGCCCTCTCCCTTCACCCTGGCGCAGCGGTCCGCAGCCTGACAAAGGTTGCAGACCACTGCTCCAAATGACAACCTTTCAAATACTTAAAGAGGGCTATCATGTCCCCTCTCAACCTCCTTTTCTCCAGGCTGAACATTCCCAAGTCCCTCAACCTATCTTCATAGGGCTTGGTCCCTTGGCCCCAGATCATCTTCGTCGCTCTCCTCTGTACCCTTTCAATTTTATCTATGTTCTTCTTGAAGTGAGGCCTCCAGAACTGCACACAGTACTCCAGGTGTGGTCTGACCAGTGCCGTATACATTTCTCTGCTTCTCCTTCCTGGCCTTGAGACAATGGCCACCCCTTCTCTGTATTTGGCTGGACAAAGCGCAACCAGCAATTCATCTTTTTGTGAGTCTTTTGGAAGAAGAAATCTGTGTGCATCTGGGACAGGGCTTTGGTCACAAAACAAAGTGTGACTCACAGGAGGGGACCCTGCAACCAGCCCTCCCACCCCACACAAATGTGGATCCCAGAACAAGCATCTGGGATCCAGCTGCCAGGAGTTAACCTTTTTGTGCCCAGTCTGCATGCTGTGCAGGAGAGGAAGTAAGGTCAGGATCCTGGGTTGTAACTCATCCCCTTCAAAGGGATGCTCTATGTTATGTGGCAGGTGCAAAGGACATGTAGTTGCTTGAGGGAGAGCTTCAGTTGATCTCTCTTTCTGTCTCTGTCTCTGTCTCTGTCTCTGTCTCTGTCTCTGTCTCTGTCTCTGTCTCTGTCTCTGTCTCTGTCTCTGTCTCTGTCTCTGTCTCTGTCTCTGTCTCATGCACACAGTCACAAGCCTCTGTTTCCGTTTGGTATTTTTATGAAGGATCAGTTCAGAAGCTAGGAAAGACTGCATTTCACTTCCATTTGTCTGGGATGCTCCACCCCGCCCCAGCAAACTTCTCGCCTGCAAGATGACAGGCCTGGGTGCCAAGTAGCTTGAAATCTTTAAGCCTTTTACTGAAACCTCTCATAGATGGCCGAAGAAGAGACATCTCCTCCCAGGCCCAGGGGAGACGGTGCACATTTCTCCTCTGCACTTTGTATTGTCTCCAAGGTGGAGGACACGGTGTGTGGGGAGCGTCTGTGGACAGAGCATCTGCCCAGACACTTCCCTGCCACCTCCCGATGAGGGGAGAGGGTCTTCTGCTCTGCATTCCTCTTTCAGCCCTTTAAAATACCCCCCCCCCCTCTACAGATTAGGGACCTTACGGGGGGGGGGTCTGGACTGTGGGCGAGGACTCCCAGAGAAAGGGCCACTCTGCACTTTTGTGCAACAGGAAATGGTGTGTCCTGAGTTTTCCTGCCAACACTTCCTCCGTGCAGAAGAGTTGGAGGAAGCCGGCCCCAGTCCTGGGTGTTGCAGGAAGACCGGCTGGACAAAACAGGGATTCCTCCGGGTGCACAGGGGGAGGCTCAGGATGGTCTGGGTGCAATGCCCTCAGCCCCACAACCCAGAATCTGAAGCTGCCATAGAAATGCCACAGCTGCCAGGACCCTTGGAAGGCTGGAGAAGGCAGGCTCAGAGAGCGGCAAAGGAGAACTGCTCTAATGCATACTTGGCAGCCCAGGACTGGATCACCTCCACCTGCAAGGATGGCTTCCCATTGGGTATGCTCTGTGGACGGCACCCACATTGATGAGTTGCACCTGTCCCCAGACGACAGAAGCCTCCAGAAGAAGGAGTTGAATTTTTATAAGAAGAGTTGGTTCTTATATGCCGCTTTTCCCTACCCGAAGGAGGCTCAAAGCGGCTTACAGTCACCTTCCCTTTCCTCTCCCCAAAACAGACACCCTGTGAGGTTGGTGGGGCTGAGAGAGCCCTGAGAGAACTGTGACTGGCTCAAGGTCACCCAGCAGGCTGCATGTGGAGGAGGACTGGGGAATCGAACCTGGCTTGCCAGGTTAGAAGCTACCACCTTGAACTACCACAAAATTGATGGCTCTCTAGTTTTCTTTTGTATTCCTATGTGACGTCTGGTTGCTTGTAAAAAGCAATGTTTGAGAGTTGTCCTGAATGTACTCTGATCTGGGACCTGATGATTATACTCTTTATACATCAAATAATTGCTGGCCTCCCACATATGAAATTACCAGACCTCTGTATGTGCGACAATCTAAAGATCAGACTTCAAATTTCTCAGGCTTTTGTTTAGCCCAACTAGCCTATAGGTTGGATCTCCACATTCTAAATGGTGCTCTGGAAGGGGATTATCCAGCAGAATTCACTTACCTTTCTGGGATCAGAATGAGTGCTATTGACTATATTATTGTATCTAGGAACCTGCTTCCCTATACCAAGACTATACAAGTAATACCCAAGTTCAACAGTGATCATTTCCCAATCTTGGTTCATCTAAATGTTTTCATTCAAAAAACACATTCTGAGATCTGTCATCAATCTTCCTTATTGACAGCTAGTAAAAATTACTGTCGAGTAAAATGGACCTCACAATTAAATCTATCAATAACCGAGCTCTTGAACACAGACCAGTTCAAATGTCTTCGATCTGCTTTATTAACAGCTAAATCTCCAGCTGCTCTTTTGGAGAGCTACAGCACTTTGACTCAGGGACTATACCAACATTTATCCTGTAAAAAAACCATCCCTCTAAGACAACAACACCACCCCTCGAGGGCGTGGTTTGACAAGGACTGTGTTAAAGCCAAGAAAGCTCTTATTTCCAGCTACCAGACTTTTATATCTAACACCACCTTAGCAGCGGCTCTGGAAGTTTTTCACCAGAAGAGATTCTATAAACAACTACTGGCACGTAAAAAAAAGGATGCCATTAAAAATAACTGGTCTCGACTCATTCAGGCTGTTAAAACAAAGGACTCAGTATCATTCTGGCGTCTAACATCAGACTCTCAAAGTACTGTTACAGATACGACGAATTGTCAAATTTCCTCAGAAACACGGGAGTCATATTTTCAGGAACTATATATGGATTCCAATGCTGAAGGAGAACATTCTAACCAATCAATAGAAAACTTACCAACATGGACACCAGTATCTGAGGGTGAGATAAAGAGTTTAATAGCTCAACTAAGATTGGGAAAAGCTCCAGGGGAAGACCTAATCCCTGCAGAGATGATCAAAAATAATTTGGAATTCTGGGCCCCTATCTTAGCTTCACTCTTCACCTGTATTGATGCCCATGGCTGTATACCCAAAGACTGGGGACTTGCAATTGTCATCCCAATTTACAAAAAAGGGAGGAGAAGTGATCCTGCTAATTATAGACCAATTAGCCTCCTCAACATAATCAGTAAGCTTTACGCAAGGCACCTTCAATCCAAATTTCAGGAATGGATGGAACAGGAAAATGTCCTTGCTGAAGAACAAGCTGGCTTTAGAGAGCCCACTATCGACCAGTGTCTGGTTCTACATCACCTTATTGAGAAATACTCTTCTCGCTACACAACTTCCCCTCTATGCCGCTTTTATAGATTTCAAAGCAGCTTTTGACTCCATTTCCCGTGTCAAATTGTGGGAGAAATTGGAGAATTCTTCAGTAGACCGTGGGCTGCTCTATTTAATACGTACGTTACATGAAGGGACCTCTGAAAGTGAGGTGCAACCCTCAGGGTCATCTCTCCACTCCTGTTAAAACTCAAAAAGGTGTTAAGCAAGGATGTATACTGGCCCCATTTCTATTTAATTTTTATATCAATGATATTGTGAGCCATCTCAATAACTTGAGCTTTCATCCTCCAAAACTTGCTGGAAGTCACATTTCTGTTCTTCTGTATGCAGATGATGCAGTAATTCTCTCAAGAATACCTATTGGACTTAAAAGAGCACTGAATGCATTGTCGTTATATTGTGAAGGGGAACAATTAGAGCTTAATTATCAGAAAACCAAAATCATGACATTTGCCAAAAGGCCAAAAAAATATACCTGGCACATTGACAGAACCAAAATAGAACAGGTTTCCTGTTTCAAATATTTGGGAGTCGTTTTGCAATCAACTGGCCGCAGGTTAGCCCATGGGGCTTATGTCGCTGGAAAGGCACAAAAAAGTGCAAATGCCATCCTCAGATTCCTTAGTCTGAAAGGAGGACATATCCCTGCAGCTCTAAAATTGTTTGAAGCTAAGTCAATGGCACAACTGCTATATGGTACGCAGCTAGGTCCTTATTCCAACTTTGCATTATTGGAATCTGTACAATCCAAATTCCTAAGAGCAGCCATCCAAGTCCCGAGATGTGTCTCCAGTGCCGCCTTGCGACTTGAGACTGGCCTTATGAAGGTGGAGGCAAGAGTATGGTTAAACATTCTCAATTACTGGCTTAAAATCTCTTTTTTCCCCTGTGGATTAGCTTCTTTGATAATGAAGGATGACTTCCAGTCTTCATGGAAACAATCGGTGAGGGGGAAAATCGCAGCTTTGGGATTTTCTCCAGAATTTCTGGTTCGGATGGCCTATGACCAAGCTAAAGAGGTTATCAAACAGCGAGTAGTGGATATAGAACGCCAACATGATCTAGCGAATACCTCTGCCTTCATTGTTAGTGAAGGCTACAGGTATGTCACAGCTCCCTTGGCTTATTTAAAGAACCTTGAGGTGCCTAGCCACCGGAGGGCCTTCACTTTAGCTCGTTGCAATGCCCTTCCCTCAGCTGTACTTGAAGGGAGATACAAGAAAATCCCCTATGGTGAAAGGAAGTGCCCCTGTGGCTCTGGTCAGATAGAAACATTGGAACATATCCTTTTGTATTGTCAGTTTTATGATGACATACGTTCCATATTTATCACACCATGGCTACATAGAGTCCCAGGGTGCTCAGGACAATTTTATATCTCCCTGCTGCTCACAGACACAAATTGTTCCATCACATATAGTGTCGCCAGGTTTTGTGCTGCAGCCATGAAAAGGCGGTGGAAGTTGACTAAAACTTAACAGACCCTGAGAGCATTTAGAACAATTTCCTATATTTCCATTTAATTCTAATTTATATTTTAGCAGACTCATAGTCTAAGTGTTTAACATAATGCTATTTTAGGAGTAAAACTGTGTTTTAGCCATATTATTTATGTAATTGTAAAATTGTTTTGATTTTGCTGGTCTATGATCGTAATAAAGAATACTACTACTACTACTCTGATCTACTCATGAGAGCAAGGATTCCCCCTTTTTCTGCTTCTTTCATTATACTCCCAAAGAAGGGATCCTCAGGGGTGGAGTTCCCCCATTTTCAGTTCTCCCTCACATAATTTTTAATACAGAAATGGCTCCGTGAGTGCATACACACACACACACACACACACACACACACACACACACACACTGCATGTATGTCTTACTGGTCTCCCAGGAAACATCATTTTTTGTCCCTTCCAGGTAGCCAAAGTTGGCCTAACTCTTCCCCTGCCACACAGGCCTACCTCAACATAGGCCCCATGGCCCTCTGGGGCAAAATAGGGAATGTGGATATATCTGCATTCTTTTGCCATGGGGCAATGGAGCGCCTAAATTGGGCCATGCCTGGGATAGCCCTGGCCCAGTGTCAACGTCGAGCAGAACTGGGAGTTTGGCCCACCACTGGACGAGCAGTAAGGCGAGGCAAATCCCCAGTGCAGAAAAGGTCTTTATTTTGCCAGACTTGTTTTTGGTGGACTCAATGAACAATCACAAGAATGGCTCCTATATGTGTTTTAAGGATATATATGATGTGATGTGATATATTGCTTAAAACCAGTATAGCTGCATGTGCAATCCTACAGACAAGATTCTCACCTGAGGTATATACTTTTTGGAAGTAAATTACCCATTTGATGATATCAAGAAACAGATTAACAAAGTCAGCATGGTACCCAGAGAAATCTTGTTACAAGACAGGCCCAAAAGAGACAGTAACAGAACACCACTAGGGGTCACCTACAGCAGTGGTCCCCAACCTTTTTATCATTGGGGACCGGTCAACGCCTGACCATTTTACTGAGGAATGGGGGTCTTTTGCCAAGGGATGTCACCAGCCCCTGAGCTCCTGCTCCGCTTGCTTTCCCACTGGTACCCCTGACTTCCCGCCATCCACTGGGGGGTGCTGCCAGCAGCAGCTGCACAGTGCCAGCCCGAGGGGGAGCCCCAGTCATCGTGGCCATTGGAGAGCACCAAAGGTGAGCTGGCAGCAGAGTGACAGGGCAGCCCCTGAGGCGGCATCGAGGGAGGAGGATGAGGAGGAGCCGTGGCTCGGTACCAACTGATCCACGGACCGGTACCAGTCCCCGGACCGGGGGATGGGGACCACTGGCCTACAGCACTTAACTCAACACCGTTCAACACAACATCAATAACTTGCAACCTCTACTGCAGGGGTAGTCAAACTGCGGCCCTCCAGATGACCATGGATTACAATTCCCAGGAGCCCCAGCCAGCGAATGCTGGCAGGGGCTTCTGGGGATTGTAGTCCATGGACATCAGGAGGGCCGCATAGAATCATAGAATCATAGAATCATAGAGTTGGAAGGGGCCATACAGGCCATCTAGTCCAACCCCCTGCTCAACGCAGGATCAGCCCTAAGCATCCTAAAGCATCCAAGAAAAGTGTGTATCCAACCTTTGCTTGAAGACTGCCAGTGAGGGGGAGCTCACCACCTCCTTAGGCAGCCTATTCCACTGCTGAACTACTCTGACTGTGAAAATTTTTTTCCTGATATCTAGCCTATATCGTTGTACTTGAAGTTTAAACCCATTACTGCGTGTCCTCTCCTCTGCAGCCAACAGAAACAGCATCCTGCCCTCCTCCACGTGACAACCTTTCAAATATTTAAAGAGGGCTATCATGTCCCCTCTCAACCTCCTTTTCTCCAGGCTGAACATTCCCAAGTCCCTCAACCTATCTTCATAGGGCTTGGTCCCTTGGCCCCAGATAATCTTTGTCGCTCTCCTATGTACCCTTTCAATTTTATCTACGTCCTTCTTGAAGTGAGGCCTCCAGAACTGCACACAATACTCCAGGTGTGGTCTGACCAGTGCCGTATACAATGGGACTATGACATCTTGTGATTTTGATGTGATGCCCCTGTTGATACAGCCCAAAATGGCATTTGCCTTTTTTACCGCTGCATCACACTGCCTGCTCATGTTTAGTTTACAATCCACAAGTACCCCAAGGTCTCGTTCACACACAGTATTACCTAGAAGCGTATCCCCCATCTAGTAGGCATGCTTTTCATTTTCTGACCCAGATGCAGAACTTTACACTTATCTTTATTAAATTGCATCTTGTTCTCATTTGCCCATTTTTCCATTGTGTTCAGATCTTGTTGAACTCTGTCTCTATCTTCCGGAGTATTTGCCAGTCCTCCCAATTTGGTGTCATCTGCAAACTTGATGAGTAGTCCCTCCACCCCCTTATCTAGATCATTAATAAATATGTTAAAAAGTACCGGGCCGAGCACCGAGCCCTGAGGTACCCCGCTACTTACCTCTCTCCAGTCTGATGAAACACCATTGACAACAACTCTTTGAGTGCGGTTCTCTAACCAATTCCCTATCCACTTAACTATCTGAAAATCCAGATTGTAGTCCTTCAACTTATCCATCAGAACATCATGGGGATCCTTGTCAAAAGCTTTACTAAAATCCAAGTAAACGACATCAACCGAATTTCCCCGATCCAGACAAATCCATGCTGACTTCCTTGGATCACCAAATTGTCCTTCAGATGTTTGCAGATCCCGCCCTTTAATATCTGCTCAATTATCTTCCCCACAACAGAGGTCAGACTCACTGGTCTGTAGTTTCCCGGGTCATCCTTCCTCCCTTTTTTGAAGATCGGAATAACGTTTGCTCTTTTCCAGTCCTCCGGGACATCTCCAGTCCTTAAATAGGTTCCGAAGACAAGGGCTGTGCGAGTTCTCTGGAAAGTTCTTTGAGCACTCTCGGGTGCATTTCATCCGGACCAGGGGATTTGAACTCATCCAGTGCAGCTAAATGCCTCTCAACAACCTCTCTATCCATGTTAACCTGCCACTCAGACACTATCCTTTGGCTACTGCTATCTCTAGATGTGCCTAAACACTTTGACCTGTGGGAAAAAACAGATGTAAAATAGGCACTAAGCCTTTCTGCTTTTTCTGCATCCTCTGTTAGAGTTTGTCCATCCGCACCCAACAGTGGGCCTATTGCCTCCTTTACTTTACGTTTGCTCCTCACATAACTGAAAATCTTTTCTTGTTACAATGGGCTTCCCTGGCCAATCTTAGCTCACTCTCAGCTTTGGCTTTTCTGATGATTGATCTACAGTGCCTAGTAATCTGTAGGTAATCTTCTTTAGAGCTCTGTCCTTCCCTCCATTTTCTGAATATTTTCCTTTTCTTTCTTAGTTCCTCTTGAAGTTCTCTGTTCATCCAAATAGGCTTCTTAGACCTCCTGCAGTGTTTTTGTCTTTCTGGGATAGTCATTGATTGAGCATGCAATAGCTCTTGTTTGAGTAGCGCCCACCCTTCACATGCTCCCTTCCCTTCCAGCATTCTCATCCATGGTATGACACTCATCATGTCTCTGAGTTTATTAAAGTTTGCCCTACGAAAATCCAACATCCGTGTCTGGCTACAAGCTTCCTTGGCTCCCCATCTCAAAAGGAATTCTATGAGGACATGGTCACTTCCCCCTAGGGTCCTCACTTCCTTCACCTCATCCACCAAGTCTTGCCTGTTGGTCAGTATTTAGTCCAGTATGGCTGAACCTCTTGTGGGTTCATCTACCATTTGATAAATGAAATTGTCAGCCAGGCAGGTCAGAAAGTTGCATGACTGAGGATGCTTCGCAGAGTTTGTTTCCCAGCACTCATCTGGGAAATTGAAGTCACCCATGATGACAAGTCCTGCCTCTTGGATATTTTCTCAAGCTGCTCACAAAGTGCAGCATCCACATCCTCTCGTTGGTCAGGCGGTCGGTAGCAGACACCAACCACCACACTGTTTGTTTTCCCCTCGCTTATTTTCACCCAGATGCTTTCTACTGTAGATAAGCTCTCCTTCACTAGAATTTCCTGACAGGTAAGCCCCTTCCTCACATACAGTGTCACTCCTCCACCTCTTCGATCTATTCTGTTTTTTCTGAACAGTTCATATCCATCCACCATTACATTCCAGTCATGAGAATCATTCCACCAGGTTTCTGTGATGCCTACTAGATCATACCTTTCCATCAGCATGAGAAGTTCCAGCTCTTCCTTTTTATTGCCCATGCTTCGGGCGTTAGTATAAAGACATCTGAATCCTTTTACTTTTGGTTCCCTATGAGCTGGCCTTGCCGGTTGGGCTGCCCCTGATCGTTCTCCTTCCTTACATTCCCTATGTTGATCATCTCCTTCCCCTAGTGGCTTTAGTTTTAAGCTCTCCTGATGAATCTCCCCAGGTTCCTGCCAAACACATTCTTCCCCAGTTTCGATAAGTGCAGTCCATCAGGTGCTAGTAGGCCTTCCTCAAGAAATCCTATCCCATGGTCCCAGAAACCAAATCTCTCCTGCCGGCACCAACTGCGCAGCCAGTGATTCACCTCCATTATCTTCCTCTCCCGACGCATTCCTCTTCCCTTGACAGGCAAGATTGAAGAGAATACCACTTGTGCCCCCATTTGCTTGAGCTTCCTCCCCAGATCTTGATAGTCTTTTTTAATAGGAGCGATGGTATTCAGGGACATGTCATTTGTTCCCACATGGACCATCACAAATGGGTAGCGATCCGTAGATTTGAGGAGTTTGGGCAGCCGTTCTGAAACATCTTTAATTTTCGCCCCTGGCAAGCAACACACCTCTCGGGTTAGGGGGTTGGGCCCAGCCACATTGCGATCCATTCCTCTTAGCAGGGAGTCTCCAATTACCAGTACTCTCCTTTTTTTCTTCTTCTCATCTCCATTTCCTTCTGTCCCCGTGGCCTCTTCCCTTTGTCTTAGACTTTTTGGGGGGACCTCTTCCCTCGTTGACCCTTGCACCTCCTCTGCAAGGGCCTGAAATCTATTCTGGAGCTCCAAAGGCCCCGAGAACTGTCTCACTCTTCGCCGTTGAGTCTTTTTCCGCAGTTTGACTACCCCTGCTCTACTGGATAATAATAGTTCTCTGTCACAAGTCCTCTTTTTATTGCACACAGACAGCCCCCCATTCTCAAACAACTCCTCAACCACAATAGTATAACATTTGCTCTGAACATGAACATTGGTACAAGAGCTCACAATAAACCTACATGCCAACTTTGCTGCCTCATACCCCCAGACAATACCATCACAAACTATACCATCTTAGCCTCACTCTTTTGTGCATCTTCAAACATGGTAAATGCCATGAAATGCCAACAATTCCTTTCCATTCTCTAGATAGGACAAATGTGTCAAACCCTCCACCAAAGGATAAATGCACACAAATCTGAAATCAAGAATCACAAAACTGGGAGACCTGTGGGAGAACACTTCAGACTTCCAGGATATTCAGTGGGAGACCTCAAAGTGTCTGCTTTATTGCAAAGGAATTTTTGGAACAGACTAGAAAGGGATATTGCTCATCTGCAAGTTATTAAAACACTCGAAACAATGGAATCCCCAGGACTCAACAAGGATATTGGCTTCTTATCCTACTACATGTGTATTAAGATGTGAATTTAATTATGTGGTCTGATTACAGAGGACATAACTCTGCATGGCCAATCACTTGTGGGGATACCATCATACATGGGGGGAGATGGATGGATGTAGTGATAGGGACTTAGTAAATTACACTTCGGCATTCCAGTATTGGAGATGCATCTGTCCTTTATTCTTCTACCTTGGTATATTTATTTGCTCCATTATAATAATAACAACAACTTAAGTTTTGTATCCTGTCCTTCCCAGTTAGCTCAGAGTGGGTGATGTTTATAACAATCTCATAAATAAAATCAAAATTAGCCTTTTATTCCTATAAGGCCCTTAAATCTGTTAAAAGACTTCATTATGCTGTGTACTAATTTATGGCCCGTCCTCTGCCTGTATGTATTGACTTGTAATACCCATTGTACTTCATCTTAGGATATGTGCTATGCACACCAAAGCTTATGCCTTGAATAAAAATCTGCTGGTCTTCCAGGTGCCCTTGCTGGACGTTGTTCTGCTGCTTCAGACCAACATGGCTACACACCTGATTCCAGGCCCTGAAAATGTCATCTTGCTTTAATTTGGGGAGGGGGGAGACAGAACTTAGATTTGGAAATGTGCTGAGTTGTTGGTGTAACAGAGAAACCTTTTTCTGTCTGAGTGACATGTAGGAGGAGCTCCTTCTGAGGGCTAAATTCCTTGAGTGTCTCTCCCACTCTGAATGGCGACAAAACACAGCTAGAAGAAATGCAACACCTACAGATATTGGCCCTAATGTGGCATGCTCACATGAAAGGCACTGGGGGAAAGTTGAAAACCAAAATGAGACAGACCAGAGGAACCTTCCTGTGCGCATCCTGCCAGATGCCTCACTTTGCAGCAGTTTCGCCTTGGTGGTTCCCATTAGCTCTGAGCCCCATTTGAACAGCACGTCCTTTGAATCGACTGCAGCTTCCCTTACACTAAGTGGTTTCTTTCATACCAAAAATAGCCTTACAAACGTTATCTTTTAAAAGGGCTCCATTATGCCTATTGCGTTCTCTGGATCCAGTCCAGTAACTTCCCGGTCTTGGGACCAGGACTGCATCAGCCAATTTCTCCCATAACTTCTCCCTCTTTGTTCCCAGCTCCCCAAGAGAAGGTGGGGCGGGGCGGGGGCTTAGTCTGGGTCCTGCGTTTGCCTTCAGAACTCAGCAGGAAGTGACCTGAGAAAGGCACACAGGCCTCTTTCTGTAGTGGGGAGTGACACCCACATGCATACTCTAGAGTCGCAGTTTCCTCTTGCATTTCACAGTATGGGAGCCAGCTCTTCAATCCACACACGGTCTTCTGCACTTCTGACCCCCACCCCCACTGCCTTTCTCCCCCTCCTGCCTCAGCTAGAGCCTTTCTTCCACCTACCCACCCCCTCCTTCCCCGCTCTCCTCCTGCCCCTTCCTCACCCATTGTGCCCTCCCATCTTTTCCCACTGTAAACCTGCCCTCCAGACTCCTCTTTGCCAGGGCCTGGTGTCACCTTCCCAAGCTCTGGCCCACAAGCCTCTCACCCAGAGGAGATTCCTTCTCGACAGCTGGGAGAGGCCACGGCTGGTCCCTTCTCACTCTGAGAATGCCTGGCAGGGCATTTTGGAGATTGCTAGGAAGCAGTACCTTCACAAGGCCTCATTCTTCTTTAATTTGTAGAGATTTCTAAATGACCTTTGCCTTTAAAAGAGTCTTTGGCAAAGTGAGGCATTCCATCAGGCTTATCAAAAAATCTCCTCCAGCTATACCTGGCCCCAGCGTGTGGGTTTTCTCATCTGCTTGCTGAGGAGCAGTTTGGCCATGAAACGGGGGATGCAAAATGTTCAAGATTCCAGAGAGCAGACTTGGCTCCTTTGGCCCCACAACCAAAGGCGATGCCCAGCCGGGAGCCGCCGTGGCGTCGGGCCTCTCCCTAGTCCCAGCAGGCCAGGAGCGAAACGCCTCCGGCGGGGCCTGCCGCCTGCCCATCCCATCCCATCTCAGTGCTTTCCAGCAACTTCCAGGAAATTTCCCCCCCCCACCACCATTGCTGGCGTGGCCCCAAGAGAGTCCTTAACCTCAACAGCACAAGGGGCCCTCCTGAAGTGGGCATTAAACACAGCCGGAATCAGTCAGGAATGATGCAAACAACCAGAAGCTGTATTGATTATGGACAATTTTGTTCACAGGCTTCTTCACCCTCAGCAAAAATCCCAGTTTTAATCATTCATGAACCAATTAATAATTCATTACTCTTTAGCAAACACTTTCCACGTGCCTCAAAAACTGAATCCTGGAGAGAAAGTGCTTCGGGTACGGTGAGGAAAGGGGATGGCAAAATTCACATGCCCCTCCTAAGCCACACCTCTGGAGGGCGTTGGACCCCCCACAGTAGCTCCGGCAACAGCATTCCATGGGGCAGTGCTGGGGGCCTTTTGTGGGGAGAGCAGTGCCCCCCACCCACGCCGCCCTGCCAGCTCTTCCTTCTCAACCCCCAGGGCTGGCGTGAGGTTCACAGGGGCCCGGCATAGCTTTTGCACTCCCACAAAACACTTGCACGTTGGCTGCGGAGACTCGTGCACCTTGACACTCCCCCTTTTTTTCGGTGCATGCCTGAATGCTTGTGCTGCTTGTGTAGCATTGTGAGAAAGCCCGACCCCCCTGAGGCAAGCAAACCGCGTCTCAAAGTGGATCTCGCAGCAGTAAGCCCAGCAATGATCTTGCAGCAAGGGCCGTGCCTGACGATGTCTCTGGGTGGGAGACACCAGGCTGTCCGAGTGTGCCCTCGGGACAAAAGCCATCACGACCCACCAGGAGAGCCCAAGATAGCTGTGAAGCCCTGCCAGGCTGCACCTACTCGGCCGGGGGGTTGTGCCAAGGCAGAGTCTACGTGGAGTCAGAGTCTAGCCCAGTCCGGGAGGGCCGGAGCCAAAGGGGGCAGGTGCATAGCAAGCAGGGAGGGAGGCAGAGTCAAGCCGAGCTGGGATGGTAAGCCAGAGAAAGAGTCAAAGCATGTACCCTAATCCGGAGCAGAAGTTAAACAAGACAATAGCCCAGAATACCATCAGAGCCCAGAAGTGAAACAGGATTGGCCCTGGCTAGTCTTTGGATGGAGTCGATCCACGGATTACGGCGGCAAGTCCGCCAAAGAATACGTGGGGGCCTCACACGGGCCAGCCGTGGCAAACCCCCTTCAAACGTCCCTCGCCCGGCTGCCAGATCTCCCGGCTACACGACACGGATGGATGGATGCCTTCCATTTTGCAAGTCTCTTTCTGTCAGCCCCTGGTAATTCAGTCTGCGCATTCCCAGTTCTATAGGTGTCTCCTAATAATATACCCCACTCCTGAGATATTCCTTTATCCTCTTTTGCAAGGTTAATCTGAAATGGACTCAAACCAAATCACACCAATTTGTTCTGGTGTTTTACTTCTGAATAAAAGTGAGCTCTCATACTACCTGCTATTTTGTTCTCTTTTATTTGATCTATTTCTGTCACCAGCGTTAAATAAAACTTGAATTCATTATTTCTGTTAAGTATCACTTAATTGTTAGGAACCTGCATAGTCAGAGGCAACAAAAGGTTCAAATGTCAGCTTCTGGGAAGCTCCTCTTTGACCGCTGTATGAAATCGAATGCTGGGCTAGATGTACCACTGGTCCGATCATGCGCACATTCTTAGCTGATTATAAGTAGCAACTTTCCCCTTGGTTGCAGCCAGTGTAAGACTGAGGGCCATTCCGCACGACTCTAATATAGCACTAGTCTTACATTTGGTTTTCGCCACTAAAACTGCATTCTGCATGACATCATGAGCAATCTGCAACACTCCTGCAACACTAGCGCCAAAATCGCTTCATTGTAGCGATTTTTGGGGAATCGGGAAAAGTGGATTCACCCTCAGAAATTCGCTACACTCTTGCCAACAACCTGCAACACTTGCAAAAAAGACCTGTGCGTTCTCAATATAGCGGTTGCAACAAAGTCCCTCCCCCTGGCTCTCTCCTCCGAACTTCCTGCAAAGCGATCACCATTTTTTCCCCCTCAGAGCGGGGAAAGCAATGAACCAGCGAGGCTTCATTCACCCGGCGAGGCTTCTCCGGCTACAGTCCCTCCACAGAAGTGCTTTAAAGGGTTCCCTAAGTCCCCAAGCACAACACAGCCCCCTGTTCGCCAGTTCCCTTTAATTTTGGCCAAAAATCGTGCCCTTGCAGGGGGGGGATTTTTTTTTCCACTCGGGGGAGTGTGGTAATGATGAATCGCCAGCTCACATGCCAGCTAGATGGGTCTCTCCATTGCAAGAAATCCACGCATATTCGTTGCAACGTGTGTGTGTGTGTGTTTTAAACTGTGCTTAAAGGGAAAAGGGCTTTTTGGGAGCATGATAACAACCACCCATTGGCTGTTCTGTTTGATTGGCAGCCAGGGGCGGGAACAAGCACAGAAAAAATCACTTCCTTTCTAGCGATTCCTGCAAGACCAGAAACCTGTGGGGAATGAATGAAACGCTGCTGGATTCCACTACAAAGGCAGGTATGCGGAACGCCGAGATTCCACTATTTAAAATAGCGTTTCTGCTTTGTGAAAGCAATTGGCAACATTGGCCCTTGTGCGGAATGGCCCTGACGGTACAGGGAATTATAATAATTACTGAAGGATACAGTCTTCTGGGAGGCTCCAGTTCTCCTGTAGAACTGCCCTAATGGACTCTGCCCATTGATGTAACATTTAAAAAATTCTAGCCTCTGACCTGATGAAGCAGGAAACTGATGCTAGAATAAAAGCATGCCCATTTTTGCTGCTGCAGACTAACATGGTTCTCACATGTTTATTGACTCATTGATTCATGGGGGGGGGCGGAGTGGGGGAGAGGGGGGAGGGAGGGAGCTTTGCTTTTATCTGCTTGCTTTGGGATCCTGCTTTGCCCTCCTTCCTTTCTATTGTGTGTGCATTCTAGTTGCTTCAGTATTTTTATTACAATCATATATTTCAAGCATTTACTATACATCTGACTCCTCCACCAGCTGGTTCTTGGCATATCAAAATTAAAATCAAGTACAACTCCCATCATGACATCATCAAGCCATCTTCAAGTCCTTGAAGGGCTGTCACATTGAGGATGTAGCAGAGGATGTTTTCTGTCGCCTCTGATGGGATGAAATTAATTCAAAAGAATTTTGGGCAAAACATCTGGAAGAAGTTCCTGGCAGTTACAGCAGTTCCTCGGTGGAACAGGCTTCCTCAAGAGGTGGTGGGTTCTTCTTCTTTGGAAGCAGTGGCTAGACAGCCATCTGGCAGAAATGCTGGCTCTGTGAACTGAGGCAGATGGTGAGGGGGTGGGCAGAAGGGGTTGTGCCCGTGCCTGGCTCTTGTGGCCCCTCCTTGCATGCCCAGGGAAATGCCAATTGCTACTTTGGGGTCAGGTGGCAAATTTCCTCCCAGCCAGACTGGCCAGGGATCCTGGGGGGGGGGGGGTTCCTTGGGGTCACTGTGGGAGGGCAGGGAGTTGTGAGTTTACTGCATTCTGCAGAGGGTTGGACTAGATGACCCTGGAGGTACCTTCCAACTCTATGAGTCTAAGATTCCAAGCATGATCAACATTAAAAAAAAATAGAAACATCGGGGGGGGGGGGAAAGCAGCCCAAACTTGTGATGATTGGCAACAGAGATTTATATTTGTATTTATATATGTTTTTAAGAAGTAGCAAGAAAACAAGCACATTATTTGTGCTCCAGTTTAGCTCTTTATGAACCCAGGCACTTCCCACTTGGTGAATTAAACAGGCAAAATGGGCAAGAGAGCAAGTGACTGTTGACTGAATTGGGCCAGTGGTTGAAAAGGAGGAGAAGACTGTGCAAGAATCTGTTAAACATTTGTAATATGATTGAGCATTGTTCCAAGCATATATTTTCTTTGTATTCCCTTGAAGTCTGTCTGACTGAACATGCACTCTTGCCGTTCTTACTGTCTAAGTGAGAAGTGATCTAATTTATGGGGCATTTTATCTCAACTCCAGTATCCCCAGTTACTTATTACCGTGTTATGGCTTCCCATTACTCCTCTAAAGGGCCTTTTCTCATTTCTCACATTTCCTTTCTTCCTTCTTCTGCAGCAGCATCTTTTGGCCCAGATGTCTTCATGCACCTGTAAATCTTTTGTGAGAGTTTGAATTAGTGTCTCAAAGGACAGATCTCTTTTGGGGGCACATTTCAATAAATGCCGGTGGAATCATGTAGGAAATGATCTTGAAAATACAAGCACAAAAGAGGGACAAAATAATGGCCCTGGGGGGACAGAAGGAGCAGCCACTTGGACTTAGCTGGGCAAACAAAGGGGTTTATGAAAGTAGAAAAGCAAGAGGAGAGAGAACGAGAGAGTCCTTTTCCTAATAGATAACCAAAGAGTTAGAACCTGAGAGTGCAACAAACAGATAGACTTTCTGCCATTTAAAAGAGAATTCATTAAAAATGTCAGCCAATAAAATATTTGAAAGGCTGCAATTTGAATTTTAATGCCTGTAGTCCCCATGGAAATAAACAGCAGGACTGTTTGTTCTAGGCTGCATGTTGCTACTTTGCTCTGCGTATTCTTCTTACTCTCCTCAAACACTTTTGATGTGGAAACACATCTACTGGTAGCTCCCTGAAAAGGAAATGACTGTGGACACGATGTCTGTTGTCACGCCCCAGTAGATGGAAAGGAAGATGGGCAGCGGCTGGTGCCCTGCTCACTGAGCCACTGCCACCACCACCACCACCACCACCTATCTTCTGGTGCCAGTCCCACTGTCCAGAGTGCAGGGCTGGCTCGGAAGATGGGGGTGGAGGCAGATCAGTGATTGGGGCTCAGCACCAGGCCTCGCCAGCCACCACTGCAACCATTCCTCCAGCGGCCACGGAAGACAGGTGGCGAAGGAGGCAGCTGGTCAGGCCCAGCGCTGAGCCCCACTTCCTGTCCCATTTCCAAGGTTGGCCCTCCGTCAGGAGTGTGGGGCTGGGCGTGGAAGATGGGCCCTGGCGGAGGCAAAGCAAGCAGGGTCAATGCCGCCCTGCCAGCCCCGGCTACCTCTGCTGACCATGTTCTGCACCTGGCCCAACACTTTTTCCACAATCAGTTCATCACAGATTAGGTGTTTCCATAGAAACTCAACAATCTGATTCTCAGAAATACAATTTTGTGAGTTTCTGGAGACAGTGAGGTTTTATGGGGTACATTATACTTATTGTTGTGAGCCACCTCTAGATTGGTGTTCCCTAACCACTGGGGTGTGGAGGTCTCGGTACCATGCCGCGGCAGGGGGGGGAGTTGCCGGCATGTCAGCAGGTGCACCTCCCTGCCCCCTGCGGCGCACACTCACTATGCCGGGAGCAATTGGCTGCCTTCCAGTGCAGTGAGTGCTGCGCTGTGGGGAGGAGGTGTGGGCGCCAGTGCCTACAAACGCACAGATGTGGACCTGCCGCACCTGCACGTTTGCACCCGCTGGCACACTGGCACCTGCAAATGTGCAGGTTTGGACCCCGCAGCGCGCACTCACTTCGCCAGGAGCAATCGGCCCACTCCTGGAACAGCAAGCACCATGCTGCAGTGGGAGACACCAGCGCGGGTGCCCACAAATGCGCAGGGTGTGCCGGCACCCACGCTGTGCCGCTGGGGGGAGGGAGGCGAGCCTGGTTTGCACCTCCCTCTCCTCCCTGGTCCCTGGGCCTCCCTCTCCCCACCCTGGTACCCAGCCCAAAAAAGGTTGGGGGCCACTGCTCTAGACCACTGGCCAGGAAAGGTGGCATATAAATCAAATTATAAATCAATAAATCAATAAAATAGTCCAGGCTGCTGGTACAACCGGACTTGTGTGACTCACTGGAGATTTTCTCCAAACAGTAAAAGGACCCTTTGTAACAGCTTTCTTTGTTGCTTCCCTTTGTTGTTTCCCTCATGAAATTTCAACAGTATTAAAAGCCCAGGTATAAGAGGCACGTTGGGCCTCAACAAGGGCCAGGGCCTTTTCAGTCCTGCCCCCACCTGGTGGAACGAGCTCCCCGAAGAGATCAGGGCCCTGACGGAACTTCCACAATTCCGCAGGGCCTGCGAGAGGGAGCTCCTCCACTGGGCATTTGGTGGGGGCGACTGACCCATAACATCTACAGGTCGCCCCCCCCCCAAGACTGAGGGACCGAACCTACTGAGGGAGTCTCAAAGTTACTGTTATAATACTGTTCTAGTTGGTGTGTTATTGTTATTGCCCCCTCGCCCCCGCTTCCAAATGCATTTTGTGGTTAGGGGTGCTACAGACTTCAGGCCAAGCACGAGGGCTTCTAGCAAAGCGTAGGCCGCAAGAGGGTGGGGTGGCAGGGCTGAGCCTGATTGCATCCGTCTCCGGTGCCCGGCAGGGCGAGTGAGTGCTCGCCTGGGAGACAAGCCTGGCAGCTGAGCAGAAGGAGGCATCCCGCAGCCACCTCTCCTTCTCGCCTGTTCTGAAAGCCCCTTGCGGGGGGCACTCTGAGTCAGCTGTCATTTGATGGCACCTATTTATATAATCTGTGGGGATTTTGCTAGATTGGAGGTTAATGAGTTTTGTGATTACTCGGATAAATGTTCTAGTAACTAAATAAACAGTAAATGTCTGAAGCCTTGAAACTTCACTCCTGCTTGCCAGCCTTCTTATTCCTGAACTATCTTCTTAATCAGTTCTCTAATGACGTAAGATTTTCCTTACAATTTGTAACTGAGCATCATTCTTATCCTAGATATTCCCCCTTGCTGCTTGGAAATTTCTGGCACCAGCAGCCTCTGCAGACTTCCAAATGTTTCCTAATTTCATTTGTGTTTCACCTTTCTCCCCGACGGGGACTCAGAGCCATTTCCGTCATAGGCTGCAAGGGTGAGATTGGCCCAAGGTGACAGGAAGCTCAGGGATCCTTTTCATCCCACCCTTGTTTGTCCAATGCTACTTGTAAGTATGAAACCTGCTTAAGAGAAGCAAAAACAAAAAACCTTTCCTAACACATGTTTGTCATGGCAGATGACTTCCATATGGGCTTGGCTGCCAAGTGTCACATTCCCTGGGTTGTGCAGAATTGTTGGAGGCGTAATAGCAGATGAGTGGATCAGCTAATGGACTGCATCGGTCTCTCTCTGCTGGCTAAGAGAGCCCTTGGATCTGGACATGTGGAGGATGGTGAGATGTCAATGGAATTTGATACTGGGAGACAGAAAGCAGGGGAGAGCCAGCCAGCCACCTTGGCTTGTGTTAAATCCCTGGGTTCGAGGGAAGCCAGGCTCACTGGGAGCCCAGTCAGCTCTTTACTGTGATCTCAGCATGGAGGTACAACAGTCAGAACTCATCCAAAAACCCCTCAGAAACCCCAACTCTATACAATCACGAACGGTAGTTCTTCCCGCCAGGGCGTGCCATTGGTTAAATCACAGTCTATCGATCCTGGGGTCGGAATCCTCGCTGCACATTGGTCAGTCCAATGACCCTACCTGGGAGCTCAAGCCCAGTCCTCGGCAGGATCGTTAACAGAACCGCATACATAGCAGCCTGTGGACACGACTATTTATTCAAGGGACATTCTTAATGCGTGGTAGAAGTTGAGCGGAAGTCAGTTTGAGTGAAATAAGATCCTCCCCTCTTCAATATTCCAAGAGTGAATCAGTTTTATTTATACTTTTAGTATTAGAGGGTTAAAAGTGTGTTTGTGTGTATGTGGGGGGGGGGGTTATACTAACATTAAAAAAAAACACTGACTCAAGCAGGTCAGTTAGTTAGTTAGTTACTTAGTTAGTTAGTTAGTTAGTTAGTTAGTTAGTTATATTTATATACCGCCCTCCCTGGAGGCTCCGGGCGGTTTACATAAAACATAAAAAACAATACAGGAAACAATCCATAACATATAGATTACCATAACATTAATACTATTAACATTGTTAATTGTAACAATGGTAATTAAAACAGTGCAAACAGGTCCATGAGCAGAGAGCATTAGTGGGTTTCTGGGAGGGAGGGAGCAGGGGTCCTGCAGATGCTGTTGGTTAAGCCTTGTCTCAATCAAATGCCTGGTGGAAGAGCTCCCTTTTGCTGGCCCTGCGGAACTGTTTGAGCTTTGTCAGGGCCCTGATCTCAACTGGGAGCCCATTCTACCAGGTGGGGGCCAGGACAGAGAGGGCCAGGGATAATTAGCCCGTTGGTGGTGGTGGAGCGGAGAGCTCTTTGATTAGAATGAATGTCATTTCCTTGAGATGCATGAACAATATCTCCATGTCTGCCAATTTGGCAGTGGCTGTGGGGTTTGTTGTTGTTGTTATGTGCGAAGTCGTGTCCGACCCATCGCGACCCCATGGACAATGATCCTCCAGGCCTTCCTGTCCTTTACCATTCCCCGGAGTCCATTTAAGTTTGCTCCTACTGCTTCAGTGACTCCATCCAGCCACCTCATTCTCTGTGGTCCCCTTCTTCTTTTGCCCTCGATCGCTCCCAGCATTAGGCTCTTCTCCAGGGAGTCCTTCCTTCTCATGAGGTGGCCAAAGTATTGGAGTTTCATCTTCAGGATCTGGCCTTCTAAAGAGCAGTCAGGGTTGATCTCCTCTAGGACTGACCGGTTTGTTCGCCTTGCAGTCCAAGGGACTCGCAAGAGCCTTCTCCAGCACCAGAGTTCAAAAGCCTCAATTCTTTGACGCTCAGCCTTCCTTATGGTCCAACTCTCGCAGCCATACATTGCAACTGGGAAGACCATAGCCTTGACTAAACGCACTTTTGTTGGCAGGGTGATGTCTAAGCTTTTTAGGATGCTGTCTAGATTTGCCATAGCTTTCCTCCCCAGGAGCAAGCGTCTTTTAATTTCTTTGCTGCAGTCCCCATCTGCAGTGATCTTGGAGCCCAGGAAAATAAAATCTGTCACTATCTCCATTGCTGTGGGGTTTACTCCTTAACTATTAGGCCATTTCTGCACATTTGCTAATAATAATAAACCTTTATTGGCATAACAATAAGAGTCAAGTACAGCCAAGCAGGGTAAAATTATAATAGAATAAAATAAGCTAATATTATAGACTAAAATACAATAAAATCAGCTGATTAAAATCGAATCCCCAGAGCAGCAGGAGAACATACACAGGGTTGTGCTTTATGCCAATAAAAGGTTACTGACTGACTGACACAGGGTTGTGCTGGAAACATTTTGGACTGTTCGGCCACCACAAATCTTTGTTTCAAAAAATTAAAGATTTCCGACTCATTAAACATAAGGAAAAAATCTGTTGAAAATCCTAGTTCTGCAATTTTAGCTTCAATACTGAGAAACCATGAGCTGCATTGTGGGTCCATCTTTAAGTAAGAGTAAGCTATGTGACTCCACTCTGAAAAGTATTTAAAGCCAAAATATAAAAATTATCAGCCAAGCTTTGGTTTCTAAAAAATGTTGGCCAAGCTCAGCACACAGCACACTATAGGGCACACGGGACCACCAAGAATTTGACGGAAGAAGGTTCCCTGAATCCCTTCTATCTTCCTATTGAAAGCCTTTGCCCAAATTGGAATACCATAAAACAACTGGGATACAGTTTTAGCATTAAAGATTCTTATGGCTGCTGGGACAAATTGGTTGCCTTCCAAAAATTAAAAATGTTTAATTTGAGCTGAGGAACACTTAGCTAAATTCAAAGACCGGTCCCGGTGGGTAGACCATTTAAGGTTATAATTGAATGTAATGCCTAAGTAACTAAATTTTTTTTACATGATCAATCGTCTTGCTACCCAACATCCATTTCCTTGGAGTCCTACTCTTAGAAAAAACTAGAATTTTAGATTTCGAGAAATTGATCAGTAAAGAGTTGCGCTGATAATATGAGTAAAAACAATTAAGAAATCTTATAAGACCAACTTTTGAGTACGAGAGGATGGCTGTGTCATCTGCATATAATAATAGGGGTATTGCATGGGAGCCAGCCTTTGGAGGGTGCCCATTGATCTGATCAAAATTCTGGACCAAGTCAGACAAATACAAATTAAAAAGATGTGGAGCAAGAACACAGCCTTATTTCACTCCTTTCGTAACAGGCACTTTGGTAGTTAAGTGGCCCTGAGCAGAATATTTAACTTGACATGCAGTGCCAGTATGGAGTTTCCTGAGTAGAAACAGTAAGTGTGGGTCAATATTAAGATGCTTCAGTTTTTCCCAAAGGGCCTCCCTTGGGACTGAGTTAAAGGCATTTTTAAGATACATGAATGCAACGAATAGTTTTTTTGTTCCGAGATTCATGTATTTTGTGGCTAAAGAATCTAAAAGCAAACAATGATCTAAAGTGGATTTTCCCTTGGAAAAACCAATTTGTTCTGGGCCAATAATTCCTGAAGAATGCATCCATGAACTAAGCTGCCGTTCGAGGTGTTTTGCATAAAGTTTGCCCACTATAGAAAGTAGACTAATTGGGCGAAAATTTTCAGGAAGGTTTGGATTACCTTTTTAAAAAAATTGGGATGATGATTGAATTGAGCCATGAATCTGGAATTATTCCAAAGTGATCTATAAGAGTAAACAGGTTGGCAAGGGGGAGGGACCACCAGGAAGAGAAATTTTTCAGTATCTCAGGAGGAAGGCCATCTGGTTCAGGGGATTTACGTACTTTTAATTCATCAATTAACTCCAAGATTTAATTGGAAGTCACTGGAGGCCAGTTGGGGATACTAGATGGTGCTGTATCCGAGTTCTTAGTTAGGGCTGTGGATGGAACATTAAAGATAGCACAATAATGGTCAGTCCAGATTTTGGGTGAGATATTAGAAGAAGGGCAATCAGACTTAAAGCCAAACCGACCAGCAATCGAATTCCAAAAAGTGTTGGAGTTATTAGAATTTAGGGCTAATAACAGGTGTTCCCATTTATTTTCAAAAAATGCCTTTTTTGTCTCAGTAATAACTTGAAAAGACTTTTTCTGTGCAAAATAATTTTTCAACAGGTCTGAGTAATTAGAGATGCAGGATTCTCTAAAAAGAGACCTTAATCTTTTCTTCTCCTTATGACACTCTGGGTCAAACCAAGATGAAGGTCTAGAACAGGAGAAGGAAACAGGCTTAGCCAAGGGGCCAAACCAATCAATCAACTGTGTGTACACCAAAATGGCCTCCTCATATCAGTGTGCATTAGCCAGCTTTGTTCTGAGTCTTGAAAAAGGTTCTATATCTAGAGCCAGAAGAAGATTCTCCTCAATTTGGCAGGACCATCTAATCCTTTTTAATATAATCCCAGAGTCCTGGTCAATTTGACTGAGGCCACTGGCACGGTGACCTTCTTGATGATATAATACCAATTCTAGTGGAAGGTGGTCACTTTCTGTTCGCGTGCCAATGACAAAGGACTTAACATTGGCTAATACTGCAGGTGAACACATGCAATAATCGATTACACTACAGCCCCGAGCAGAAACAAAAGTGAATTCATTGGCAAAAGCAAAAGAGGAAAGTCCATTTAACAGTACTATATTATGCACAATGCAAAATTCCATTAAATTAAGGCCAGCTTTGTTAATGATGGTATCCTTGGAGTGTCGCTCCATAGAAAGAACAATGGGAATATTAACATCATTAGTATAGCCCATTTGTGTACCAATAATAGAATTGTTAGGACCAATCCAGGCATTAAAATCTCCCAAAATAATGAAATAACCCAGTGGATATTTTTTTCCAAGCACTATACCAATTCTGAAAGCTTGTCCCAGGTAAGCAAAGGGCTCTTATCAACAGTGGATGGTAACTAAATAAACATTGATTATAATATAAAGGGTTCCAAAAATATAGACAGAGTGTACCTGAACACAAGGAGGCAAAGACTCAAGAAAAACAATAGAGTAATAAGGTTTATTATTATTATTATTATTATAATTATTATATTTATATTTATACCCCGCCTCCCCCCGAAGGCTCGAGGCGGTTTACATAACCCCGTCCCCTAAAACCATAAAATGACAATAAAAAATGATAATTTCCAGTAATGGCAATAGCGATGGCGTAATCTACTCATTTGCTCTCCGCATCCTCAACTACAGGAGGGGGGTGACGCTCTCTACTGCCAGTTTGTGAGGGGGGGCTGATCTTCTTTCCGCCCGGCCTCAACTATAAGCCTGGCGGAAGAGCTCCATCTTGCAGGCCCTGCGGAATGCTGGTAATTCCCGCAGGGCCCTCAGCTCTCTCGGGAGCTCCTTCCACCAGGCTGGGGCCAGGACCGAAAAGGCAAGGCCCGCTTTTGAATGACCTTTCAAGCACACTTTGTATGCTGGCAAATTATGAACAATGAACCCTTTACATTCAAATCAGATGCAATCCAGGTTTCCTGAAGTAAAATACAATCAAAGGAATTTAAGGAATTGATAAAGTCAGTGCCATGAGCTTTGGCTTTCCAACCAGCAATATTCCATGAGATGAGCCGAAATTCCTGAACAGACTATGCAGCAGCTAGTCACTCTGATTCTTCAATCTGATCCAGAGTCTTTACAGGGGTAGTCAACCTGTGGTCCTCCAGATGTTCATGGACTACAATTCCCATGAGCCCCTGCCAGCATCTGGAGGACCACAGGTTGACTACCCCTGCTTTAGAGGGTTGTTAAAAATGCAGCCATTTGAAACTAAGTTTGACGCAAGATTTGAAGAGGAGGGAAAGGTTGTAGGCTGAATGGGATGGAATGGATCCAGATTCTTGTTATCAGCACAGCTGTTTCGATGGTTGATGTAGTGGGCAAGGGTTGCAATGAGAGTGCTGTTGGATTGCTCTGTTTCAGCATAGATAACTCCAGCATAGAAAGAGATCCAGAAGATCATTTGTTGCAGCACTTGGTAAGATGGCCATGGAGACTGAAGAGGCATTAAGGTCAATGAGAGGGGCTGAAGGTCTATCTATGGCCTCTCCATCCCCTCTTAGATAAGAACAACTGTGTCTCACTTTGTAGTGTTTTTTATTAAGCTTAAATTGTCCCACATTTTTGAGATTTGACAAAAGTGGTTGTATCAACTCATTTCTAAATACTCGAACAGGAAAAATCCCTTCTGATGCTAGGAAAGATTTACATCGTAGTAGCCGAGATGGTATGTTTGGCCAGCTTAGCTTAGCGGTTCCTTCGTTACCAGTTACAAGAAACTGCACATTGCTAAAAATAGCTTTATGGCAGCTCTCTTGCTCCAGTCTGCCACCTTTTTACACTTCTTACCCTCCACAAGCACTGCTGGAAATGGCGGAAGAGAGCAACGCAGTTTATATGTGACTGTTTTCTACCTGTCAATCAAGCCAGGCAGCTTTCTCCTTTTTTTAAAGGTCCTGTGATGCCTGCCAAAAAATTTTTAATTAATAGTTCTCTGTTTAAATGCCTATGCATCTAATCATAGACCAAATTACACAATTTTCAAAAAGGGGGAAACAGTGGTCATGGGTGACTTCAATTACCCAGATATCTGTAGGAAGACCAACTCTGCTAAAAATACAAACTCTGTTAAATTCTTAACTTGTCTTGCCAACAGCTTCATTTCACAGAACGTAGAGAGGGCAACCAGGGGCTCTGCTATTTTAGACTTGATACTCATCAATCGGGAAGAGCTGGTAGATGAGGAGGAAGTAGTGGGCACACTTGGTAGCAGTGACCATGTGCTTTTGGAATTTTCAATTGTGGGAAAGAGGAAACCTTTACGTAGTCATACTGGACTTCAGGAAAGCTGATTTTCACATACTTAAAGGTCCCAAGAGGGCTGGGAGTTTCTTAAAAGTGAAATACTGAAGGCTCAATCACAAACAATTCCCTTGAGAAGAAAAGATGGAAGGAGCCTGAGGAAGCCAAGTTGGCTCCATAAGATTTGAGGAATAAAAAAGAGTCATTTAGGAAATGGAAGGAAGGCCTTATTACCAAGGATGAGTATAAACTATTAACCAATCATTGTAGGGGGAGTGTTAGAAAAGCTAAAGTTCAATATTAGCTTAGGCTAGCAAGAAATGCTAAACATTTTTTTTTTTAAAGGTTTTTTTAGTTAGTTATATTTCAAGTAAGAAAAACAGTAGGGACACCCAAGGACCACTGCGAGGACAAGAAAGTGAAATTATAACAGATGATGATGAAGAGAGGGCTGAACTGCTTAACTCCTATTTCTCTTCAGCCTTCTCTTCTATTATTCTATCCCTCTATAGCTTTTAGGCTAAAGCAACAAAATGTCCACTCAGTAAGAACCATGAAACAAACCACAGACAGCACCCTCTAGATCTGTGGTCCCCAACCCCTGGTCTGCTGCCCGGTGCCAGCCCATGAGAGCTTCGGCACCAGGCCGCGGCTCCCTCTCCCCGCCCCCCCCCCCAGCGAGAAGCTCGCCAGGCCACGAGCAAATTGGCCGCCAATGCGGCCGATTAGCTTGAGGCCCTGCAAGCTTCTTGCTGCGGGAGGGGGGGAGAGGCGCATGCGCGGCAGATATGCACCTGCGCGGCAGGTGCACGCATGCACGTTTGTGCGGGACTGCTGCGCATACACGGGGCCCCGGGTCGCACTTTCCCCCCACCCCTTGGCAGCAGTCCGCAACCTGAAAATGGTTGCGGACTGCTGCTCTAGATGTAATTCATTGTACATTATGTGGCCCAAAAAAGACAGAGACCTCTAGTGGGAACAAATATATTCTAACTTTTATTGATGATTTCTCAAAATGTATATTAACCTACTTAACCAAGGAGAAAAGCCAAGTACTAGAGACACTCAACACATATGCTGCAATGGTCAAGAACAGATTACAGAAATAAATAGGAGACTAGGTGCAGACTACTTAGCCGAAGAAGGAATAAGACATCAGCTTAGTGTTCCATATCCGCAAGAGAAAAAATGGCATTGCAGAGTAAAGGACTCATTCCCGAACTGAGAGGGGCAGATGCATGCTCCTACAATTCCAGTGACCTGAAAAATACTGGGGAGAAAAGATTAACTCTGCAACATTCATTCAGAACAGGCCATCTACAAAAGGTACTGGAAGAATACCATATGACAGTGGTCCCCAACCCCCGGTCCGGGGACCGAGACCGGTCCGTGGATCAGTCGGTACCGGGCCGCGGCTCCTCCTCGTCCTCCTCCCCGGCTGCTGCCTCGGGGGCTGCCCTGCCTCTCTGCTGCCAGCTCACCTTTGGTGCTCCCCATCGGCCGCCATGATTGGGGCTCCCCCTTGGCATGGCACTGCTCAGCTGCTGGCAGCGCCCCCCAGCGGGCGGCGGGAAGTCAGGGGTGCCATCAGGAAAACAAGTGGATCAGGGGCTCAGACTGCGGCGGCGAAAGACTACCGCCCCCCCACTGGGCCTCAGTAGGATTGCCAAGCATTGACTGGTCCCCGGTGATAAAAAAAGTTAGAGACCTCTGCCATATGATAAATGTTACAGATACAAATTCAAAACGAAGCATTTGAAGGCGTTCAGGTCAAAAGCTTAGGCATATACTCCCAAAGAGAAATTAAGTAAAATGGGCTTGAGGACTGAGCAAGACATTTTTCTAGGATATGCCTTAGGATGTAAAGGATATAGGATCATTAATGCAAGAACTGAAATGATATAGATCTGTAACACAGTCTACACTGACAAGAATGAAAAACCTACAAACAGAAAGAGTCAACATCAAAGAACACATACCAACAGCTAAGCAGAAAAGTGAAAAACACTGCAGAAGAGGGAATTGAATCTCTGATTTAACAAGAAACATGGATACCCATAGACCTGCCTCCAGGCAAGAGGGAAGCAGGACGCCAGAAGATTTTGCAAAAGACGCTGAATCTGAAGGATGAGGCACCCTGGAGCTTCAAGGTGGGTGTTGGAATAGGCAAGTTATGTAGTGTGCTAAGGACTGTCCCACAGGGACCATCAGAGGAGATTGGTATTTAGCATAGTTAGATTCGGAACTTCCTCCTGTTTTCAGATACTCCTCTTGTATCCTAATAGGCTTAACCGAAGCATACTTTCTCATGATTTATTAATTTATTATTATTACATTGTTATACTGCTCTTCCAAAAAGCTTAAGAAGGTTTACATCCGAGTAAAAACATGCAGGTTACAATCTGAGTAAAAACACAATCACAATTCAACACAAAGGTCACAAATCAATATATGTTTTAAATAAACTGTTTCCTAAGTTCCAGTCCTTTGTAGCCAGGAGCATCCTTCTCTTCCCATGGGGAGGGGAAGAGAAAATACTCAGGGCCATTCCGCACAAAGGGCAATGTCGCTAAGTCTGAGCGCTATTGAAAAACGCTGCAGGCAGTAGTAGTAGTAGTAGTATTCTTTATTACGGTCATAGACCAGCAAAATCAAAACAATTTCACAGTTACATAAATAATATGGCTAAAACACAGTTTTACTCATAAAATAGCATTATGTTAAAGTCTATGAGTCTGCTAAAATATAAATTAGAATTAAATGGAAATATAGGAAATTGTTCTAAATGCTCTCAGGGTCTGTTAAGTTTTAGTCAACTTCCACCGCCTTTTCATGGCTGCAGCACAAAACCTGGCGACACTATATGTGATGGAACAATTTGTGTCTGTGAGCAGCAGGGAGATATAAAATTGTCCTGAGCACCCTGGGACTCTATGTAGCCATGGTGTGATAAATATGGAACGTATGTCATCATAAAACTGACAATACAAAAGGATATGTTCCAATGTTTCTATTTGACCAGAGCCACAGGGGCATTTCCTTTCACCATATGGAGTTTTCTTGTATCTCCCTTCGCTGCAGGCAAAAGCGGCAGGTCGCAGTAACGCACACAGCCGTTTCAATCGAAAAAAGGCTCTCCCACTAGCGCTGTTCTCCTAACGCACAAGTTTCCGGTCTCACTGAAATCGCAACAGAGGAGGCGATTTTTTTCCGTGCTTCCTCCCACCCCTGGCCGTCAATCAAGCAGAACAGCCAATTAACTGTTGTGTTCGTGTTTACCTTTAAGAACTCTTTTTTAAAAACTCGAAAACACCGGTAGCAACGCATAAACGTTACTTCCATGTATCAGAGAGACCTTTTCCGCTGGCGTAGGAGCTGGTGCTTAATCATTTGCACACTCTTAAAGAAAAAAAATCCCCCCCCCCCCGCTATTCCTGGCTGAAATTATGGACAGTGTCGAAGGGGGGTGGGGGGTGGGTTGTATTGTGCTTGGAAACTTTACAGACACTTGCTTGTGGAGTGATTTCAGCCAACGAAGCAACACTTATTCGTTGCTTTTGCTGGTTTAAGTGGGGGGAAATGGCGATCGGGACACTGGAAGCGCGGGTACGAGAGATTAGGGAGGGACATTCTTTCTACCGCTACATTGTGAACGCACATGTCTTTTCTGGATGTGTTGCAGGTTGTTCTCAAGAGTCTAGTGGGTTTTTAAGGGGGAGTCCAGTTTTGTGGATTCCCAGAAAAGCGCTACAACAAAGCGATTTTTGCGGGAGTGTTGCAGGAGTGTTGCTGATGGTGTACGCCGTCGGGAATAATGAGAAATATATAGCGTTACACAATGGCAACACTTCGGCTACATTAACGCTGTGCGGAATGGACCTCAGCTAGATGTTTTAAAGTATTTTGACATTGCAAGATGTATGTTTGGATGCATTAAATGCACAGGGAGGACAGGTTCATTGGTGGTCTTTGAGGCTCAACCACAGGCTTGTGGAGCAACTCTGTTTGCAGGCCCTACAGAACTGTTTTCGGTCCCTACAGAAGAACAGTTAAACAACTAGAATGCCTCTCCCTTTGCCTCTCTCTTTACAAAGTTTCTTCTCTTCTGAATAAAACTCTTTATTCTTTAAACAGCCAGTGTTTTGCTCCTTCTTTGCACATTCAAACTCTGCCGCCGTCACCAGTGCAGGGGGGAGGGTACCTCAGGGCCTCCATCTTGGCTCCCTGCAAGGGTGGTGCCAAGCCCTGCCAGGCCAGCGGGAAGCTTTGCTCTGCCCTCGTTTGCGGGTGCCTTGTAGGCAGGGAGGTGTAGTCTGGGCAGAGAGTCATCAATGAATCCCAAAAACAACACATGCTGCCCTCGTGTGGGAAGCGGCCCTGGGCCTCATGGCTTTTCTTGCTAGAAATATTTTTACGCCTGCTCCTGCCACCCCAGAATGTAACCCAGATGACTCCTCTTCCCCTCCAGCAGATCTGCTGTTCGTCGTGGCACCTATTTGTGTGGGTGCCGTTCTGAGAACAGGCTTTGGATTGTGAAGTCCATCTCAGTAAGAGGTCCACCTTGAAAGCAAATCTGAAGCAAATCGATTCCCCAAAGTGCTATATTTATTGTGCTTGTATTACAGCAGGATGTTTGTAATCACACACTCTCGCTCTCTCACATGTACACACTCGAACAACAGCCGTAAAAATTAGTCCATTAGGCACAACCACATGCCCCGAGTTCAAAGACTACAAGATGTATTAAAAGGCTTTAAAGGGTCCTTTGTTCAGATGGTTCTCCTGCTGTTGCATTTGAATAAAATCATCGGAGGCAAGAAGGGAGTGCTGAAGCTGACAAAAGGAAAAGAGGTTCCCATGGAAAATAAAATAAAAGGACTTCAGCTTTCTTCCGTATCTTTGAGTGCCAGCGCCAGAAGTTGCAAATACATTGTAGATTTGGGCTGACAGGGAAAGAAAAAGCATTTTCCATAAAGTGTGTGAGAGAAAGCCCAAATTGCCTTGTGCTTTTCTTCTTTCTCCACACTGAATTGTATGCATGCCCCAACATTTCCTTGGCTCTGTGCATATTTACAAGCTTCTCTTCTCTTTGGACATCATAAAAGTGAGTGTGTCAGGGAGGAAATGGAGGAAGAAAAATGTTGACTTCTTAATTGTAAATGAAGTTTAGGGGAAGAAAGCCCTTGGGGTCAACATTGTTAAAAATCAGACATCTTGAATGATTCAGGTACACATGTCTCCATGAAGGTGCTTGATCAGAGCAAACTGCTGCTGTTGTTCTCTTAGGGACCCTTGCCGACCATGACTTCGGCCACCAGGACTATGAACCTAGTATCAGTAGCTCTGACCTATCCAGAAGGTCAGGTGTAAGTGCAGCATGCAAAAAAAAGCAAATAATGTAGCTTTTACTCCTTCTATTCAAAGCCCTTTGGTTCATTTTTATTATTCTGATTTGCAAGCTGTTAAATTAATTGATTACTTCAGTGAGAGTCATTCTTCCCTTTCCTTCAATTTGGGATGTAGCATTTTCATAACTTTTTGCTGAATTAATTTAAAGTAGTATGACCAAATCCTGCTCTGGAATTTCCTTGCCAGCATTTTAGAGTTGTTCAGTTAGATTACGCACTTCATCTAAGCGGTCACACAAAGTCACTTTCTCTAGCATGTCTTTTGCATATGGAGTTGACTTTTCAGAGCCAAACTAAGAGATCTTGTATAGTTCTGAGTATAGAAGACTGAAAAAGGGTCAGCTAGAAATGTAATAAGAGAAAGGATGGCCTGCAAGAGGGATCATGGATAATTTAAAATTTTAAAGTGTCCTGGAATATCTTTGTCTGAGCAGAGCCTTGAGAACTCTGAGGTTTAGGAAAACATGGGAATGGGTCAGGACAGGCTCTTCCTTCTGTTCACATCCTGCATGCTTGGGAGAGCAACTGGTATGCAAAATGGCTCCAGGATTCTGGAGAAAGCTATGTCAGGAGAATGACTAAGGAAGTCAAACATTTGACACAAATTGAGGCTGTCTTGGCCAGTTAAGTGCATATTATTAGCACATTTGATAGTTTTTTGACCTTTGGACCTAAGGTATCAATCCCAGACCAAACTCCAGAATGCAGGTTGCTCAGTGAATCTGACTCCCAACAGGCATTCCTTCTCAGAGACCCTTAAAGACCTTGCATCCCCTTCCCTGTCACACCAATGCATGTTCTCTCCATCCATGCATGCAGATTCTGATGCAGTTAGCCTTATTGATTACTGTCTACATGTGGTTTTGTGGAAGTCTAGAAGTCAATCCACAAGAGCAGAGAAAATTTAACATGCTTGACATCCCAGCAAACAGATGTCCGAAACACAGAGGGAGTTAACTGAGCAGGCTGTAGAACAGCTATGGTGCATGGATTCTTTTGGAATACACATGACATATTTTGCTATTTTTACTGTTTCTCTTCAAAATGCTTACCATACATAGAATCATAGAATCATAGAATCATAGAGTTGGGAGGGGCCATACAGGCCATCTAGTCCAACCCCCTGCTCAACGCAGGATCAGCCCTAAGCATCCTAAAGCATCCAAGAAAAGTGTGTATCCAACCTTTGCTTGAAGACTGCCAGTGAGGGGGAGCTCACCACCTCCTTAGGCAGCCTATTCCACTGCTGAACATGATTTTTCTGAGAAGGAATCCCCAGCTTCCCCTCCGAATTTCAGGTGATATGTAGTTCAGTAGCCAGTCTTGGCCAAGATTTTATCACCACTGCAAAATGGCATTTTACTGATATCAGAAATCCAAACTAAGCAGCACAGCTTGATGAACAACTAGTGCTGAACCACTCTTTTTAGTACTTTCCCAGCTCAATATAGAACACAGGTGATGGTCCCAGCTCCTCTTGGCTGCTTCCTTCCCAATTCTTTGGCCAAGGATGGCTGGAAGTAGCCCTCTTCAGATTCAGGGGAAAAGCTGTGCTCTAGAGCAATGGGGAACTGAATGGCCACCCCAAGTAGCCAGAGGCACAATCCCCCCCCCCCCCACTATCCTTCCCATCACCAAATTAACTCCATTTGCCAGTTTTAGCTTCTCCCTCCCCCCAAAAATTTCCACTCAGCCCTACTGCTGGTCGATAATAATGGGCTCTGCGTCTGAGTGGGGTAGTAACCCTCCCCCATGAGAAATATGTCTATTTTTATTCTCAAGTCCCAGCAGTCTGGCTCCATTTTGGCTCAGTGAAGCACATCTCTTTATTATTATATTATTATTATATTTTTATTTATTACCTGCCACTCTCGGTCTAGACTGGCTCATTGCAGTTTACAATTTAAAACCATTAAAAAATGCTTAACTTACAAACAGCAGAAAATCTAACCATTGTACAGTTCACCCCCCCCCCCCATCAACCGACCCTAGCTCAGCATAGCCCCTCTGCACCTGACCTGTGCTTCAAGGTGGGAGGCTGGAAGACATGTGAGGACAGGAGGGCTCAAGGATCTCCCTGCCCTAGCCTTGACCAAATGCCTGGTGGAAGAGCTCCAATTTGCGCGCCTTGTGGAGCTTAGATAGCTCCAACAGGGCCCTTAGCTCTTCTAGGAGCTTATTCCACCAGGGAGGGGCCAGGATGAAAAAGGCCCTGGCCCTGGTTTGTGTCAAGAACATTTAACATGGGCCGGGGATCACCAATTTGTTAGTACCCGCACAGTGGAATGCTCTGTGGGAGGCATAGTGGTACAAGTGATTCCTCAGGTATGTGGGGCCCAGATCATGGAGGTCCTTGAAAGTCAATACCAAAACCTTGGACTTGATCTGGAACACCATCAGTAAGTAATGCAGCTGTTTCATCAATGGCTGGATATGGGACCCTAGCAGCTGCATTCTGCATCAGTTGCAACTTCTAGGTTGAGGCCAAGGATAGGTCTGCATAGAGCAAGTTACAGAACTCTAGCCTGGTGGTGACTCTTGCATGGATCACTATGGCCAAGTGTTCCAGGCAGAACTCATTCAGCTTCCAGGGTATCAGTGAAGTGATATGACCTGAGAGGTATGTCTCATGCCCACAAACACCACCCAGCTCCAGCAGAGGCAGCTGGGGAGGAAGAGGGTGGTTGGGGTCCCAGAATGAACAGAGCCAGCCCTGCAACCGATAAGATGCCCAGCTGCTGTGCACTTTCTTTTCTAAGTTAAGAAAGGAGTAACGAGAAAGCAATGATAACTTCATATGTATGAATGGTAATCTCACCCCTACATGTCTGCCTAGTGAAGACGCATCATATGAATCTGGTGATGAGGACTGTTGTCCAGGAAACCAGAGGCTGGAATAAAACCTGAGAGTCTTTGGCAGGCCACGACCCGCCCCCTCCCTCCAGTTGCCCCCTGTAGACCAGCAGGTCCTGACCATTTTCAGACTCCTCACTGAAAGCAATGAGAAAACAACCAGTCTTGGCTTTAACCCTTCTAGAAAGGAAAGTCATTATCTTTATTGTGGACTCAAGCAATTTTGCTTTTGGGGAGGGGGGCGCATTTGTCAACCAATCAGACTGAATGTTGGCCACACATGAGTTGCATTTAAACAAACCAGCAAGATCTTAGTCTGCTTTTCTTCCAGTCTGTTTTGTTTGGCTCTCTCAATTACCCAGAAAAGATTACAACTCAAAGAATGATGGAAATGCAGTGAGCAGTTTTATTAAATGCATATTTAAAATGGCAATTAAAAGAAAATGTTTCAGAGCCGAATGCTGATTATGATGAAGGGAAGGGGTAATGTGTGTTTCTGGGGTGGGAGGACAACTGGAAGAGGAATGGCACCTGGAATCCTCCTCTCTCTCTGAGGAGTCCTAGCAGGATAATTAATGGGCTGGGAGATTATTGCCCCGGAGGCTGTTGAAACTGGTGGGGATGGAGGCAAGCCATGCAAAGAGACCTTCAGGTGAAAGGCTGGCACCTGTGGAAACCAAGCAGGGAGGGCTGAGGCTGCCACCTGTCTCTGGCAAGCCAAGACCCTGCTGAGCTCAGCTCTGTGCCTCTGTGCCACGCACATCAACCGTCTGGCTACGCAGATGGAATAGGCAGAGCAGGAAGCTAACCAATAAGTTGAGCTCCTGTTGTGTGAAGGCTTCCAGGATCACAGTGGGAGTGGGGGGGATTGGAGAACTTCCCCCTCCACAGAGGCTACCCACTCAAACTCATGTGCACTACTATCAGAACCAAGAAAATCATAGAATCCTAGAAGAGTTGGAAGGGGCCATACAGGTCATCTAGTCCAGCCCCCTGCTCAACACACGATCAGGATCAAAATGAAACACTTCTTCTTCTGATGATGATGATGTATTGATTCATTTATATTGCATCTTTCTATAAAAACAAAACATCTCAAGACAGGATGGTGTTCATATACAGACTCTGTTGTCAGCCACAACCCACACTCTGCAAAACACCAACCTTATTGGCTGTATTCGCTTACTGCCTGGGGGGGAGGGGGGGTGTCTGCTGCTGCAAACTAAACATTGGCTTCAGTGGGCCAGGGAGTGACCATGACGTCCCCTGCCTTTCTCAGGCAGCAGGACGATCAATCCCATCAGCCCTACATCTGAAATGTCCTTGTGACATTGAAGAAGAACCATGGCTTTCATACCCCGCTTTTCACTGCCTGAAGGAGTCTCAAAGCGGCTTACAATACCCTTCCCTTTCTCTCCACACAACAGACACCCTGTGAAGGAGGTGAGAGGCCATGAGAGCTCTGACAGCTCAGTCAGAAGAGCACTATCAGGGCTGTGACTAGGCCAAGGTCTCCATTATTATTGTGTATGTTTTTATGGGGAGTATGATAGTTCTCTTTGTAAACTGTGGGTACGATGAAGTCCCTAGAAGCATGCTCAACTATTTGCAAGGGGGAAAAACCTGAATGGGCTTTTGTCTTTTCTTAGGTTCCTGCCTTCTGCCCACCCACCCACCGTAAACATTTGCTGCCCCGTTTGAGAGAGATCCTGGACCGTGAAGCACCCAAGAGGCCGGCCGTGTCTTCTCCACGCAGTAGGAGTATGGCAAATTCACAGACTGTGTATTTCAAGAATTTCTCTACAGAAATATGTTTTTAATATACCAATGATGGTATCTAATATACAATAATTATTGTAACTCAATTTTTAAGATGCACTTTAGATTTCCCAGAGCAGTTGTTATATGCCTGTGAGATGAGATGCAAATGAAACATTAAAAACATATTTATGGCCAAGCAAACAGCAGCTACACAATGTCATGTACAAAGCAGACCTCAAGAATCCCCAAGCTGTCTGGGAGACCCCCACCAGGATTTGTGTGCAAAGCAACTGGGGGGGGGGGGTCATGAGCCCAGAAGGCAGATCTGGTCAAGAGAGGAAGGCAGCCTGCTCCTCTGTCACCCTGTTCAGATGCTCGATCCTTGGGAAAGGATTGTGGGGGTGGGAGGGGCTGAAATTCATGTGGCAGTTGGGGGGCAAGGGGAGGCTGAACTCTTGTACAAATGGTCTACATAAAAATTGCCAGCAAAGAATCAAAATGCATCTCCCCCTAGTCTGACCTTGTTTATAATAGTCTTAACTGCAGGAGATTTTAGATATGCAAGTTGTACTATCTGATAATTCTCATCTCAACATACAGCTCACTCAGAAGTAGGTGTGAAGTTAAATGAACATTCCTAATATGTGTGCTAAGCATCAAATTATTGGAAAAACAATGTAAATCGTTTCCTTGCCAGTTGGAATGTTTGACTTCGTTGAGCTCATTTTTATTTTTTTAAGGCTTAAGATTTCAAAGCTTTCAAAAGTGTATGAGATTGAGGAGACCTGCTTTTTCCTGTCATATTGAACTGGGCTCCCTAAGGTGCAGGGACAGCAGAAGCCAGGGAGGTGAACACACAAAGGTCTTTTGGGAAGACAATCTTCTCCTCTGGCCATGGTGATGAGCAGAGCCGTTAGTATTGACATTTCTGTACCGGAGGCTTCATGCTGGGCTGCAGGCTGGAATTTGAGCTGGGACATGTTGCCCCACCTCTTCCTGCTCTCACGTGGGGAGCATTTGGCCCGGTGCATCTCGGCTGCCCTGAATTTGTGCTCTCGCATGGGAGCCAAGGCAGTGAAGTTCCCAGTGCAGAAACGGTCACAGTGAGGAACTAGACTATAATGGGACTTCTGCTCCCTAACCAAATCACTGCTGCAGGACTTATCTTTAGTGTCCTTTTCATGGAGAGATCATTACCTACAACAATTTAGATCCCTTCCCCCCAATGAAGATTTGGCCTCTAGAGATGTTCAAGCATTTTGGTGATGGGTGGGTGACTGTTTTGGCCAAAATACTCACTCAGATGAATTCTACAGGCAATCCCCCTCAAGATGGAAGCAAAGTGTTGTAGTATGGTATTTTTAAAGAGCTGTCAATTGGCTCTCCCAGTTTGTTGGCTACAGATTCCAAATTGTATAGCAAGTATCTGCTATGTAGAATGTATGTCAGAATTCATCTGACATCAAAAACCACAAAATTGAAAAACCTTTCGGGGAACACTTCAACCTTCCAGGACATTAAATAAGGGACCTGAAAGTAGCTGTTTCATTGCAAAGTAACAAGAACAGGCTAGAAAGGGAGATTGCAGAAATGCAAGTTATTACAACACTCAGTACTATGACATACCCTGGACTCAACAAGGACAAAGGTTTTTTTATTGCACTACGCATGCTAACCTTGTTTAACTTGTGTATCCACATTCCTCATTACTTGGGATTATGTGACTGTTAGTAATATATAATGTAATTTTGAATTCAACTCTCTGGTCCCAGGACTATGGAGACTGATGAGGGCAGCAGTAAATGGTGGATTGGAAACCGTTGATCACTGGCTTTATTTCTCCTATATGTATTTGTAAGATACAACTGAATTTGAGGGGTCTGATTGGCTGGTTTAGCAAAGAATTATCATATGGCTGCATTTGAATGCGGTGACACAGTTTACTAATGTAATAGGATTAACTTTTGCTTATATATTCCCACTGTCATGATGGTCAGTTCATAGTCTGAGGAAGAGGGCTTGCACTCGAAAGCTCACACCTTGAATACATTTTTGATGTGTGGAAAGTTACTATTAGAGATTGAATATTTACTAAATTCAGTTTGAATATTTAGCAAAGATATAACAAAGGCATTTAGCTTTGTCAAGTTAGCACTGAATAGAGGAAAGACAGTTGAAAATGAAGAAATCAAGATGCCAAACAACAACATCCAAACTCTGAGCTCTGGATAAAACTACCAATACCCTGGAATTTTGGAAGCTGACAACATCAAAATAACCTTCTTAAGAAAAATACAACCAAGAATTTAATAGATAATACAAACAAAATTAAATTGAGGCGACTTGGTCAATCAATCAACACATGGGCAGTCCCAGTTCTAAAATACATGAAAACAAAGTTATGTAACTTGGAAACAGGCAGAATTAGAAGCAATTGATAGCTAAATGCACAAGATAATGCATCAGAAGCTACACCTTAGAAGTGCTCTTTTCATCTTTACTTACCAAGAATATTAGGTGGAAGAAGACTCCTGAAAGTTAATCAAGCAGTTGAAGAAGGGAAACAATGACTGAATGACTACACCAAGGAAAGCAAAGAGAATGTACAAGTCAGATTTATTTCAGGTTTCAGGAAAAAAAGAAGATTACAAAAAGATTGAAAGACAGAGAGAACAAATTTGACTGTGAAAATACCTGGAAGGGCTCCAAAATGAGCACTTAAAGAAAAAAATGGAAGGACTTATTCAAGCTGCACAAGAGTGGGCATAGAATGAATACCGGGGTGTGCAAGCTGCTTTTTGCTGGTATTTTTTTGGCTTGGGTCTATTGGACCTGGAAAAAAAATCAGGATTTCCAAAAACCCTGGATCCCAATACTAGCCATTGATTTGGATCCAAGTCTCATCAGACATCTCAACCTCCCCCTCCCCCGGGTTCAATAGACCTAAGAAGAATGGGTGGGGGTGAGGAGGAGTGGGAAGGCTGCAAACTCAGCTGGTGTTCAGAAAAGGCCAAAGACATTGGAGAACGTTTCTGCTCCCTCACTAGACTCTAGAGAGCCTGTCTGAGGTAGTAGTTAAGAGATGAAGGCCTCTAATGTGGAGAACCAGGTTTGATTTCCCACTCCTGTTCCAGATGGGTGACCTTAGGCCAGTCACAGTTCTCTCAGGGCTCTCTAAGCCTCACCTCCCTCACGGGGTACCTGTTGAGGGGAGAGGAAGGGGAGGCAATTGTAAGCTGCTTTGTGACTCCTTCAGGTAGTGGAAAGTGTGCTCTTCTTCTTTAGAAACCACAAATCAAATACTGCAACATAGAATGATAGTTCAAAATTCTGTTTTACATCAGGGCTGTTAGTTTCTCTGGGTTCAAGTGGGTTGCTGGGTTGGTCAGAAGCAGCAGAACAAATTTAGGGCCATTCCGCACGAATTCAAAGTAGCAGGAGTGTGGCAAATTGTAATTGCTACTAATTTGCAGTTATGCATGACATCGCACACAATCTGCCACACTCCTGCAAATGATCAGCTAAAAGCATTTCTTTGTAGCGCTTAAAGGGAAATCCCAAAAGGTGGATTCACCCTCTGGAAAGCGCTACACTCTTGCAAACAATCTGCAACACTAGCGAAAAAGACCTGTGCGTTAACATTGTTGCGGTTTCAGCAAAGTCCCTCCCCCTGGCTCTCTCCTCTGAACTTCCGGCGAAGTGATCGCCATTTTTTTTTCTCAGAGCGAGCGGAGAGCAACGAACCGGCGAGCCTTCATTCACCCAGCAAGGCTTCTCCGGTTGCAGTCCCTACACAGAGCTGCTTTAAAGCTCGCCTCAAGTCACCAAGCACAACACAAGCCCTGTTTGCTACTTCCCTTTATTTTCAGCAGAAAATTGCGCCCGTGCATGGGGGGGGATTTTTTTTTTCACTCGGGGGAGCGTGGCAACGATGAATCACCAGCTCATACACCACCTGCCAGCTAGATGGGTCTCTCCGTTGCAACGAATCAACGCAGATTCGTTGCAACGTGTTTTTTTTTTAAACCTGTTCTTAAAGGCAAAGGGACTTTTCCGGAGCATGGTAACAACCGCCCATTGGCTGCTCGTTTGATTGACAGCCAGGGGCGGGACAAAGCATGGCAAATATCGCTTCCTTCCTAGCGATTTTGCCGAGACCGGAAACCTGTGAGAAACTATTGAAATACGACTGGGTTCCACTACAAAGGCAGGTATGCATAACGACGAATTCCACTATTTAAAATTGCGTTTTTTCTTTCTGAAACCAATTTGCCACATTGATCCTGGTGTGGAATGGGCTTTAGAGTCCTTTAGGACCAACAAATTTTTATTTAGGATATGGGTTTTTTGTGCAAGCACACTTCCTCAAAAAAGTGTACACACAAAAGCTCTTGAATCAACATTTCTTTGGGGATCCCAGATGAGTCCCCCAGAGGCTCCATGACTGGGCTGTCCAATTCCTCTTCCTCTCTCTCTGTGTGATGTACACACTGCTTCCCACTTTTAACAGAGGATCACTGGGGGGAAGCAGCCCTTAGAGTAGCTGGGCTTGAATATTTATGAAGAAATGAGCTTAAAGTAAAGTTCTACATTTCAGGCAACAATGAGATCAATCTTTTAGAAAGCCAAATTGTATGCCTTTCCATTTCTTAAAAAAAAATTGGGGGGAGAACAGAATCCACAAACTGAAATTACATATGCATTCTTCCACTAATGGCGCAATTAATTTGCTATGTAGTACTCATTAGGGATTCTTCCTCACTGACAGTGTCTGGAAAACCTGAAACTATGCTCTGCTTGAGAGACAATCCTGCTTTTGTTCCAGCTCTTCTCTCTCTTTATCCACGATCACAAGGGACATTTGCATGAGAAAAGGACTGGAAGGACAAGGAAGGGTATTTGTTTCACCTGCTTCAGCTCAGCCTCCGGAGCCTTCAAATTTGGGGATGGAAGAAAGACCACAGTGGCCAGTCTACTGACAGCCATCTTCTCCCCTAGCAGGCACTTGCCAGAGACCAAGAAATCAATAGGGGGGGGGGGGAGAGTCCATAGTGTCAATTGCTGCAGTTCCAGATGCGATGGTAATCCACCCTGCCATGCAACACAGTGTGCAAAGAGAGTGAGGTTTTATTTACCTCACTGTGTAACTCCTAGAGCTCATAGAATCATAGAGTTGGAAGGGGCCACACAGGCCATCTAGTCCAACCACCTGCTCAATGCAGGATCAGCCCTAAGCATCCTAAAGCATCCAAGAAAAGTGTGTATCCAACCTTTGCTTGAAGACGGCCAGTGAGGGGGAGCTCACCACCTCCTTAGGCAGCCTATTCCACTGCTGAACTACTCTGACTGTGAAAAATTTTATCCTGACATCTAGCCTATATCATTGTACTTGAAGTTTAAGCCCATTATTGCGTGTCCTCTACTCTGCAGCCAACAGAAACAGCATCCTGCCCTCCTCCAAGTGACAACCTTTCAAATACTTAAAGAGGGCTATCATGTCCCCTCTCAACCTCCTTTTCTCCAGGCTGAACATTCCCAAGTCCCTCAACCTATCTTCATAGGGCTTGGTCCCTTGGCCCCAGATCATCTTCGTCGCTCTCCTCTGTACCCTTTCGATTTTATCTACGTCCTTCTTGAAGCGAGGCCTCCAGAACTGCACACAGTACTCCAGGTGGGGTCTGACCAGTGCCGTATACAATGGGACTATGACATCTTGTGATTTTGATGTGATGCCTCTGTTGATACAGCCCAGAATGGCATTTGCCTTTTTTATTATTATTATTATTTAATTTTTAGACCGCCCTTCTCCCAATAGGTCTCAGGGCGGTTTACAACATAAATAGTTAAAACACAATAAAATCCCCATAAAAACCCCAATTAAAAGTTACACATAACATATAGAGGTGGTGGTCACAATTCTGATCTTAGTTCAGCCTGGTGGAGAGAATAATGTTCAGAAGAGGGTGGCACCAATACAGTACATCTAACCATGATCTCGGTGTTAGAGATCTCAATATTGGAGGGGATCCTCTGATGGATTAGTGGGAGAGCTGCTCTGGCCTCAACCATATGCCTGGCGGAAGAGCTCCGTCTTACAGGCCCTGCGGAAAGCTGGTAGATCCTGCAGGGCCCTTACCTCTTCTGGGAGCTCGTTCCACCAGGTTGGGGCCAGGACTGAAAAGGCTGCATCACACTGCCTGCTCATGTTTAGTTTACAATCCACAAGGTCTCGTTCACACACAGTGTTACCTAGAAGCGTATCCCCCATCCAGTAGGCATGCTTTCCATTTTTCTGACCCAGATGCAGAACTTTACACTTGTCTTTATTAAACTGCATCTTGTTCTCATTTGCCCATTTTTCCATTGTGTTCAGATCTCGTTGAACTCTGTCTCTATCTTCCGGAGTATTTGCCAGTCCTCCCAATTTGGTGTCATCTGCAAACTTGATGAGTAGTCCCTCCACCCCCTCATCTAGATCATTAATAAATATGTTAAAAAGTATTGGGCCGAGCACCGAGCCCTGAGGTACCCTGCTACTCACCTCTCTCCAGTCTGATGAAACACCATTGACAACAACTCTTTGAGTGCGGTTCTCTAACCAATTCCCTATCCACCTAACTATCTGAAAATCCAGATTGCAGTCCTTCAACTTATCCATCAGAACATCAGGGGGAACCTTGTCAAAAGCTTTACTAAAATCCAAGTAAATGACATCAACCGAATTTCCCCGATCCAGAAAACCTGTTACTTGGTCAAAAAAGGAAACTAGGTTGGTCTGGCAGGACCTGTTGGAGACAAATCCATGCTGACTTCCTTGGATCACCAAATTGTCCTCCAGATGTTTGCAGATCGCTCCCTTTAATATCTGCTCCATTATCTTCCCCACAACAGAGGTCAGACTCACTGGTCTGTAGTTTCCCGGGTCATCCTTCCTCCCTTTTTTGAAGATCAGAATAACGTTTGCTCTCTTCCAGTCCTCCGGGACATCTCCAGTCCTTAAAGAGGTCCCGAAGATGATGGACAAGGGCTGTGCAAGTTCTCTGGAAAGTTCTTTGAGTACTCTCGGGTGCATTTCATCCGGACCAGGGGATTTGAACTCATCCAGTTCAGCTAAATGCCTCTCGACAACCTCTCTATCCATGTTAACCTGTCACCCAGACACTATCCTTTGGCTACGGCCATCTCTAGATGTGCCTAAACCCTTTGACCTGTGGGGAAAAACAGATGTAAAATAGGCACTAAGCCTTTCTGCTTTCTCTGCATTCTCCGTTTGAGTTTGTCCATCCGCACCCAACAGTGGGCCTATTGCCTCCTTTACTTTACGTTTGCTCCTCACATAACTGAAAAATCTTTTCTTGTTACAATGGGCTTCCCTGGCCAATCTTAGCTCACTCTCAGCTTTGGCTTTTCTGATGATTGATCTACAGTGTCTAGTAACCTGTAGGTACTCTTCTTTAGAGCTCTGTCCTTCCCTCCATTTCCTGGCTCAAAACTTACCAGCTGAAAACTGGTAAGAATATTCCAAGTATTCCTCTAGGGTAGCTCAGCTAAGGGGACCCAAGATGGTTTGATAACTACATGACAGAAATGCTGATCCTGTGAACTGAGGCAGATGGTGAGTGGCTGAGCAGAAGGGCTTGTGCCTGAGCTTGGCTCTTGTAGCCCTCTCTTGCCTGCCCACTGTTCATTGTAACAAGAAAAGATTTTTCAGTTATGTGAGGAGCAAACATAAAGTAAAGGAGGCAATAGTCCCACTGTTGGGTGCGGATGGACGAACTCTAACGGAAGATGCAGAGAAAGCAGAAAGGCTTAGAGCCTATTTTACATCTGTTTTTTTCCACAGGTCAAAGTGTTTAGGCACATCTAGAGATGGCTGTAGCCAAAGGATAGTGTCTGGGTGGCAGGTTAACATGGATAGAGAGGTTGTCGAGAGGCATTTAGCTGCACTGGATGAGTTCAAATCCCCTGGTCCGGATGAAATGCACCCGAGAGTATTCAAAGAACTTTCCAGAGAACTTGCACAGCCCTTGTCCATCATCTTCGGGACCTCTTTAAGGACTGGAGATGTCCCGGAGGACTGGAAGAGAGCAAACATTATTCCGATCTTCAAAAAAGGGAGGAAAGATGAACCAGGAAACTACAGACCAGTGAGTCTGACCTCTGTTGTGGGGAAGATAATGGAGCAGATATAAAAGGGAGTGATCTGCAAACATCTGGAGGACTATTTGGTGATCCAAGGAAGTCAGCATGGATTTGTCTTCAACAGGTCCTGCCAGACCAACCTGATTTCCTTTTTTGACCAAGTAACAGGTTTGCTGGATCGGGGAAATTCAGTTGATGTCATTTACTTGGATTTTAGTAAAGCTTTTGACAACGTTCCCCATGATGTTCTGATGGATAAGTTGAAGGACTGCAATGTGGATTTTCAGATAGTTAAGTGGATAGGGACTTGGTTGGAAGAAGAAGAAGAAGAAGAAGAAGAGTTGGTTCTTATATGCCGCTTTTCCCTACCCGAAGGAGGCTCAAAGCGGCTTACAGTCGCCTTCCCATTCCTCTCCCCACAACAACCACCCCGTGGGGTGAGTGAGGCTGAGAGAGCCCTGATATCACTGCTCGGTCAGAACAATTCTATCAGTGCTGTGGCGAGCCCAAGGTCACCCAGCTGGTTGCATGTGGAGGAGTGCAGAATCGAAACCTGGCATGCCAGATTAGAAGTCCGCACTCCTAACCACTACACCAAACTGGTTCTCAGTTAGAGAACCGCACTCAAAGAGTTGTTGTCAATGGTGCTTCATCAGACTGGAGAGAGGTGAGTAGCGGGGTACCGCAGGGCTCGGTGCTTGGCCCGGTACTTTTTAACATATTTATTAATGATCTAGATGAGGGGGTGGAGGGACTACTCATACACCGTCCTCAGTCATGCAAATTTCTGACCTGCCTGGATGACAATTTCATTTATCAAATGGTAGATGAACCCACAAGAGGTTCAGCCATACTGGACTTAATACTGACCAACAGGCAAGAGTTGGTGGATGAGGTGAAGGAGGTGGGGACCCTAGGGGGAAGTGACTATGTCTTCATAGAATTCCTTTTGAGATGGGGAGACAAGGAAGCTTGTAGCCAGACACGGATGTTGGATTTTCGTAGGGCAAACTTTAATAAACTCAGAGACATGATGAGTGTCATACCATGGACGAGAATGCTGGAAGGGAAGGGAGCATGTGAAGGGTGGGTGCTACTCAAACAAGAGCTGGATCGGGGAAATTCGGTTGATGTCATTTACTTGGATTTTAGTAAAGCTTTTGACAAGGTTCCCCATGATGTTCTGATGGATAAGTTGAAGGACTGCAATCTGGATTTTCAGATAGTTAAGTGGATAGGGAATTGGTTAGAGAACCGCACTCAAAGAGTTGTTGTCAATGGTGTTTCATCAGACTGGAGAGAGGTGAGTAGTGGGGTACCTCAGGGCTCGGTGCTCGGCCCGGTACTTTTTAACATATTTATTAATGATCTAGATGAGGGGGTGGAGGGACTACTCATCAAGTTTGCAGATGATACCAAATTGGGAGGACTGGCAAATACTCCGGAAGATAGAGACAGAGTTCAACGAGATCTGAACACAATGGAAAAATGGGCAAATGAGAACAAGATGCAATTTAATAAAGATAAGTGTAAAGTTCTGCATCTAGGTCAGAAAAATGAAAAGCATGCCTACTGGATGGGGGATACGCTTCTAGGTAACGCTGTGTGTGAATGAGACCTTGGGATACTTGTGGATTGTAAACTAAACATGAGCAGGCAGTGTGATGCAGCGATAAAAAAGGCAAATGCCATTTTGGGCTGTATCAACAGAGGTATCACATCAAAATCACAAGATGTCATAGTCCCATTGTATACGGCACTGGTCAGACCCCACCTGGAGTACTGTGTGCAGTTCTGGAGGCCTCACTTCAAGAAGGACGTCGAAAAAATTGAAAGGGTACAGAGGAGAGAGACGAAGATGATCTGGGGCCAAGGGACCAAGCCCTATGAAGATAGGTTGAGGGACTTGGGAATGTTCAGCCTGGAGAAAAGGAGGTTGAGAGGGGACACGATAGCCCTCTTTAAGTATTTGAAAGGTTGTCACTTGGAGGAGGGCAGGATGCTGTTTCTGTTGGCTGCGGAGGAGAGGACACGCAGTAATGGGTTTAAACTTCAAGTACAACGATATAGGCTAGATATCAGGAAAAAATTTTTCACAGTCAGAGTAGTTCAGCAATGGAATAGGCTGCCTAAGGAGGTGGTGAGCTCCCCCTCACTGGCAGTCTTCAAGCAAAGGTTGGAGACACACTTTTCTTGGATGCTTTAGGATGCTTAGGGCTGATCCTGCGTTGAGCTGGCCTGTGTGGCCCCTTCCAACTCTATGATTCTGTGATTCTAAACGAAGTCGTTCAAGAGTTGTACTTGGAAGCCGGAAGACTGGTTCGACGTCCCCACTTGGCTATAAAAGTTTGTATGTGATCTTGGGCCACTGATACATTCTCATTCCAAACCACCTCGCAGGGTTATGGGGATTGAAAGCCAGGCAGTTGGGTAGGGGCAGTTCAGCCGTTCTCATAATGTTAGATCTGTCAGCCTTATTTGATGTGGTCGGCCATGAGCCCATTGCTTTGCTGGAACTGGGATCTGTAGAACTGCCCTTCAGTGGCTGCTCTCCTGCCTATGGGACCGAACACAGAGGACTGCAGTGGGGAAAGAGAGGCCACACCCCTTTCAACTCTCCTGTGGAGTTCTGCAGGGAGATGTTCGCTCCCCCACACTTTTAAACATCTTTATGCACTATTTGGCCTAGCTGGTCTGGAGCTTTGGGATGGGTGGTCATCAGTGGGCAGGCCTGTCTCGTCATGGATGGCCACCCAGACTCTCCCCGCCCCCCACAGTTGTTTGGAAGCCGTAGCTGCATGGTTAGAGCAGAGTCACCTGAAACTCAGCAAGACGGAGGACCTGTGGCTGGGAAGGAAGGGGGCAGACCAGGAAGCATAGTTGTCTGACCTAGCTGGGATGCATCTTATCATTGCACTCAGCACTAGGAACCTGGGAGTGAATATTGATATCTCCCTTACTATGGTGTCACAGGCCACAAGAACAGCACATCTGGCATGTCCCCACCTTCACCAGGTGAGGCTACTGGTGTCCTACCTGTCCCCAGATAACTTAGCCACAGTGATCCATGTGACAGTCACCTCCAGGGCATGGAAGACTGAGGGGCCCCTCCACACACCGACTGGTTCAAGCTGGTTTGTAACATACAACTGTTTTTTATTCACTGTGATACTGAACTGAACTGAAGAGCACACAGATTGTTATTCGCCCCATCCCCGCCCCCGCCCCTGCCCCCGCTCCCGCCCCCGCCCCAGGAGGCTTTAGCTTTGACAGCCTCTGGCTACCCTGTGCAGCTGTCGGAAGCAGCTATGCTCTTGTTCTGCCTTTCTGCCAGGGTTGTCAACTGGCTGTGTGAAAATGTCCTGGCCCTGTAAGAGAAGCTTAACAGTTGTTCTGCAGCTCCATGCCATGAAAATCTTCTGGTGGCCATGTTTATACTTTAAGACGGGTGTTGTGGGCAATAGCATCTTTCTCCAAGCCTCTTGGAAAACCTCCTTCCTGTCCCATTATGGGTTTGTCCATTTGGATGCCAGCGCTAGATAGCCTGGTGTGGACAAATTATGTCCTGAGGCCACATCTGGTCCACAGGGACTCTTCATTCATCCTGCATGTTCCTTAATCCAGTACAAATGGGTGTGTTCACTCACTGGACAGCAGCCAATGGGCTATCAGCTGATGTTAAAAGACTGAGGCCATGAAGATCAACAAAGATGGGGAGAGGGTGGAGATACAGCTGTGACTTTGCCCACTGTCAACGGTTGGGGTCTCTTTCCCACTGCCACCCAAATTGCTCCATTTTTTTCAGATCAGCCTCCTCCTGGCTACCCTCTTCAGCATATCCTTTCCCCTTCAGGGCTTGGAACTGCTCACGAGTGGGCAGGCAGCAACCAGTGCATTGATCACCCTCAGCCAGGCCCGTCTGTAGATGATTCCCAGCTCTGGGGAGCTTCCTGCCTGCTTATGGACTGCTGGCTGCAGGAGGGATATACAATTAGATGACGGGCCACGCGTGCGCACACACACACACACACACACACACACACAAATGCAGAATTGATGGAAGTTGATTGCAACAGTGCTTCTGACGTCTCTATCTGAATCCTGTTGCTTTTCCCCCCCTAAACGGCACAAGGGGTGGATCAGCCGTCTGCACTGCCGGTGAATGAAACGTTTGCTTGAGAAACAGCCTGTGATCAGCCCCGAAAGGGAGATTGTTCTGCAAGAAAGGAGGGGAAAATCTCTATCCTGTTGGGTTTTTCTTTAAGTGGAATGGCCGCTCTCTTTTGGGAAGCCTGGCTCTCCTCTCCCTGCCGCTCAGTTCCGGCTGGCCTGCTGGGCCACTCCGTGGGACCCTGTGGCCACAGGCCGTTGTGGCTTTGGAGAAGAAGGTCTGAGTGTGGGGATGTGGCGGAGCCTCCCCAGCAGCAGCAGCAGCCCACGCTGGAATGCCTGGGCAGGGCTCACATTTCAAAGCAGCCCTTGAGCAGAATGCCCTTCCCCCCAGCCAGTGAGGTGAAGCTGTGATAAAAATCTGTCATGGAGCGGAGAGCCAAGGGGTCATGTTGTGCTTGGGCACAGAGGGGGGCTCGTGGCTGTCAGCCAGAGGACGTGTGTCAGGCAAGGAAAGGATTTGGTTTCTCTGGGATCCTTTGAAACTGGCAGGAGGACGGCGGTGCCTGGTGTGGGACAGAGGGGAGAATCTGGTCAGACTTTTGGTCAGATCAGGTCTTTGCCAGATGATGCAGGCAGAGAGCATGGAATGAGGGAGTCAGCCAAGGAAAAAAGATTCTGCCACTCAGTCATTTCTGACCGCGAGGGCTAAAACATAGCCTGGGTTCCTGGCTTTGGAGTTCCCTTCTCCCTGAAATACCGTACAGCATATTTACTTATTTGGTTTTGTTTTAGCACCAGCCCCTGGAAGACACAGAGCTTCAGAAAACTGGGTTGCCTGAGAGGTGGGGAAAGAAAGGCCTGCCTCCTTCCATGCAAAGCAGTCTGCTGGTCTCAATGACTTTCAGAAGGAAGAGCCTTCTTCGGAGCCCCCTCCCTCTGCCTACCAGGGGTATTCAGCCACCTGCCAGTGAGTCTCCCTCCACCAGTGGGCGACAAAGTCACCACGAGGCAGGGGGTGGGCCAGTCTTCGTGGCATAGGGCATTTCCCTGGCCAAGGTAGGGAAAGGTCTCCAAGAGGCTCTTGGCGTTAGTCCCTAGCATTCCCACCTTGCTTTCTAATCACCTCTGTGTACCAAAGGTGCCTGGTACAGGAAGGGTGTGTTTGAGCCTGCTAATCATGTCCATCGCAGCACAGATGAGGGGGACGAGGTGGTCACCCATCGCCTGTCTTAGGCTCTCTGCCATGCAGAAGTGCCAGAATCAGAGTTGTCAAGAATGTGGGGGCCTGCCTAGTGGTCCTTCCCCATCTGGCACCTGGTCCAAATCTTGGCCACCAGGTGGAGGATACCTCTGATGCCCTGTCATGTCTGCTCCTTAGGTGGTAGAGCAAGGTGGCACTCCTGCAGGGGGTCTTCCACTGAGGTATGGAGGGATTGAGCCAGTGAAAGGATCGGGGCTCACCTCCCAGGGCTGTGGGTGTCCACAACACACTTTGCTGGCCACCAGCCTCCTTGCAGAGCCCCAGCCACAGGTTGGCCCACATGCCTGTAGTGGGTGTGGGACAGCCTCAGTGAGGAGAAGGGTTGTAATCAAATTCTAGATTAGAATGACACTTTCCACAGTTGAGAAAAATGTTGCTCCTGAAGTCCCATTTGTTTTACACAAAAATCTGACTCTTAATGAGCAGATTCGAATGCACCTGTTTGCCCCACAGTTTGTGAATCTTCAGAAACCACCATCCCACCCCACTCACCAAAAGGCAATTTGTGGCTACCAAATGAGGAAGCTCTGGATTTGAGTCTGCTTTCTCCTTTGTTCCCACCTCCAGTGGCATTGCCATAGATACATGTCCACTCACCTCTCCTCTTATCTGAACTTCTATCTCCTCTGTATTATTGGGGTTTTTTTGTTTTTTGTTTTGAGCTTGATCGTGTTACAACCTGAATTTGCAATAACAATAGCATCCACTTATAGGGAATGCTCCAGAAAGTTCTCCTTTGTCGTTTTGTTTCCTGCTGATCTTTCTCTGCTTTAAATATGAGAGGGTTCCTCCAGAAGAGGAGGAATTTGGCAGTTGTTTAGGGTTGTAATGGTTGTGTAGTGGTGTCCAGTATGCTTTGTCTTGATGCATACATAGTGGCTGAATGCACATCAACATGCTATCCCCCCTCCCCCTTGCATTTGTAAGTTGAATGCCACAGGAATCTAGGGATGAAAGGGCACTGCAATATGAAGGGAACAGAAAGCTATGCGGACACAAAATTGTGCTCCAATCAGGGGGGCTCAAAACTTGTGAGCATCTACATGCCAAATTATTGTGGCTGACATTCTTAATCATATTACGGTGCAAATGCATTATTATGCATGCACTGGCCAACAAAAAAAGGAAGAGGCATAGTGAGAGGTGAGACCACTCTCCTGAAGAAAGTACAAAACACAGGCTGCATTTGGAGTCCTGATCAGTGATGGAAGAAAACCACAGATGCATAATGCCATGTGCAGATTTGGAGTCTACATTTAGAAGAAGAAGCAAGAGTTGGTTCTTATAGGCTGCTTTTCTCTACCCGAAGGAGGCTCAAAGCAGCATACAGTCGCCTTCCCTTTCCTCTCCCCACAACAGACACCCTGTGGGGTGGGTGAGGCTGAGAGAGCCCTGAGATTCCTGCTCAGTCAGAACGGTTTTATCAGGGCTATGAGGACCCCAAGGTCACCCAGCTGGCTGCATGTGGGGGAGTGCAGAATTGAACCCAGCATGCCAGATTAGAAGTCCGCACTCCTAACCACTACACCAAACTGGTTAGAAACTGAAGTGGACAAAATCATAACTGTGCAAATATTCAGTCAGTATATAGACTGCATGGTTAAAGTCCCAAACTTTTGCTCAGACCCTTAATTTGAGTGCAGACAGTCAATTCAAACTCTCCTTGTAGATCAGGAAGTGGAAGGTGAATTTGGATGGAAATTCGGGAAATGTATCACGAGCCAGGCTTTTAGCAAGGTGACAGAAAACATTTCATAAATACGTACAGCGAAAAGAGTTTGGCCTAAAAATGTATCAAGGCAAAGCTGGTGAACCCCGGCAGCTCTGACAGTAGCCCCTCCCCACACTTCTAGCTTCTGATCTTGCCACTTAAAAAGGTAAAAGGTAAAGGTCTCCCCTGTGCAAGCACCGGGTCAAACCTTGAGCCGGCTGCTGGGATTGAACTCCCAGCCTCATGGGCAGAGCTTTCAGACTGCATGTCTGCTGCCTTACCACCCTGCGCCACAAGAGGCTCTCGCCCACACTTCTGGCTTCTGATCTTGCCACTTAGCCAATAACAAAAAGCACTTTGAGGTTTCCATATGCAATTAGCCTTAGCTAACAGCAGTGGAGTAAATATTTCATACCTTATAGGAAAAGGCTGTTTAATTTTTTATTATTTTAAATTCCTCATGAATGTTTTACTGAGATGAACTTGGGTTTTAGGCGATGACATGAGCAGAAATTTGCACAGGAAGACTCCAGATTCAGGTTTGGAGATCAGACGGAAAACATCCACTACTTGCAGTGGCTGCTAATTTACCCTGCTAATGAATATAACTGGCAAGGATGTTTAACAAAGTATGCTTTGCTGATTTGTCCTCCTCGGTGGAATAATTGAACACTGTGCTCTGCTATCTTATCTATTTATTATAGCAGGGATTAAATTGCTTTTTAAAACACCGTATGGGAAGCCCTAACAATGCAAAGTCATTCTTCCTGGTGATTGTATGTTCAAGTACAGCTTCTGTCAGTCACTTGTCAGATTCTTGTAGGAGGAAAACGATATTCTGGTGCCCTGGTTTCCTCTCCTGTTGCTGTTAGAAGAGGCCGTGTCTGGTGTGCAAAGAAGAAGAGGAGGACAGCATGAAGACAATTAGATATCTTAGGGAGGACAGCGCTTTCTCTCTCTGGTTAACTGCCTATCTCCACATTGCTACCCTTAAGGCAATTTCTCCCTTCTCAGAAGTGCCTCTCTCTCTCTCTCTCTCTCTCTCTCTCTCACACACACACACACACACACACACCCTCTCACACAGTCTTTCTCAGTGCTCCATGAGTGTTTGTGTGTCTCAGTTCTTTCTTCTTCCTCCTCTTCTTTTTATCCTTTAGCTGGTGATTTATGGAGCAGGTTGTCCTTTCAGCCAATATGCTGCAGTAGGTGAATTTCCAAGAGTGGAAATATGTTTCCACTCTTGGTGACTGGTGGCAGCTGTTTTGGCCACATGGATGGTCCATTGCTGGTTTTGAAGGTCTTCCTCAGTCTTCCTCAGTCTGCTGAGGGTCTTTGAAGGTCTTCCTCAGTCTGCTGCAGCCATGTTTCCTTTGCCACCAGTCGCTGGATCTTCCACTCAGTGGGTTGTTCTTGCCAGAGGAGTTTATGAGGCAGTCTGCTGGTGTTCATTCTGCAGACATGGCCAAAATATTGCAGGCTGCACTTTTAGATTTGTTTTTTAATTTGCGTCTGGTTATCCCATTTTGTCCGAATTGCCTCATTTCAATTGTAGAGAGACACCCAGAATCTGTTGCGGGCATTGCATTTGGAAGGTCTCAAGCTTGTTTATATCAGATTTTAGTAAAGTCCAGGTTTCTGATCCATATCGGAGGATTGGCAGGATTAGTGTCTGGAAGAGACTAACTTTGGTCTTGAGATAAATGTTTGTCTTCTTCCAGAGGCACCATCTGAGCCTGGCAAGTGCTGATGTTGCTTGGCCAATCCCATTGTGGGCTTCCATGGTGGAGGACACTTTCTTTTCTTGCACCCGTGAGCCTCAGTATTTAAATTCTTCAACCTCCTCAATTTGGGCTCCATTGAGGTATACATCCGTGGTTATGATTTTGGTTTTGTCCACATTTATTTTTAAGCCATAAGATTGCAGGCAATGTCCTAGAGGGTGTCAGTAGACTCTGCATCTGTATCGGCATATAAGGCACTATCCTTTGCAGACATTAGATCTGTCATAAAGTTGTTTTGGCCATATTGAACTCCACACCTATTCTTGAATACTTTTTTCATAATAGCATCAAATATGATGTTAAAAATCTCCTTGGCACACCCCAGTCTGTATGGTGAACTCCTCTGATAGGTCATTTTGAATTCGCACTTGGCTTGTTGAACCACACTCTCAGTTAGAGATATAGTTAGAAGAAGAGTTGGTTCTTCTATGCTGCTTTTCTCTACCCAAAGGAGTCTCAAAGTAGCTTCCATTCACCTTCCCTTCCTCGCCCCACAACAGACCCCCTGTCAGGGCGGAGTGGCTGACAGAGCCTTGATATTACTGAAGAAGAAGAGTTGGTTCTTATATGCCAATTTTCTCTACCAATGACAGTATTTGCTCAAAGTTTTTAACTTCCTTTCTTTAATTCTTAGGCATGACTTCCTCTGTTATTCAAAAAATTGTCATAATTAAATGGAAAGGGGTGGATCCTAACTAAAGAGAGGAATAGTGTTGCCAACAGGCCTGGTGAAAACACATCCTGTCCCTTTATTAGAAGCTGAATCTGTGGACATCAACAGCTGAGGATTTTTGTGGAACATCACCTGGTAAACAACACCCCATTAACACTCTACTTGACAGGACATTTTTTCTCTCTCCAGGCAGTTGGCACCCCTGGAGATGAAGGATCCCACCAGGACAACCACCTGCCCTTTCAGAGGGGCCTCCGAATAAGGATTCAGGCAGCGGATCAAGTTAACAGGCGCCTTTAATCTTCCAGCTGTCAGTGTGCAATATGTAGTCAACTGTTTCTTCCACATAGTATTTACATGGACAAATCCAAAGCTGTATAAACAGACATGAGTATCTCCTGTTGTACAGCAGTAGAACATGACAGGAGCTGGTTGCTCATACATCACAGCTGTCAAGGGGTCAGGGACATGCTGTGCAGCTGGGGGGGAGGGCAATGCATTCCTGGAGGTGGAGCTTCTTTAGAGGAGAGAGTTTTAGGAAGTGCCCAAAAGGAGCAAAGGAGGGAGAGTTGTTAGTTCTGGCATCTGACATAGGAAGCAGAAGCTTTACATAACATTGTAACATCCATCCCAAAACAGCTTGCAAACATCTATTTATTTTATTTATTTATATTACAATTCATTAGCTGCCACTTCCAGTCAAACCAGCTCATAGCAGCTTACAATCATAAAAAATAATACAATAATTGAACAATAAACCCCCCAATATTAACCTCCACACAATACAGCAACAATAAAATTGAGCCGAGACAGCGGCCAATCGCCACAGCATATGGTTCCTTGGCAGATGCCAGACTCCATGGAAATAAAAAGGAAGATGCAACAACACAGATAGAATCGTCCAGAAGGGGAGGAAGAGCAGGAACCCAGAGATCTTCCAAGCCCAGCCCTGACCAAACACCTGGTGGAAGAGCTCCATCTTACAGGCTCTGCAGAACTGAGATAGCTCTGACAGGGCCCTCAGCTCACCTGAGAGCTCATTCCAGCCAGGCCTGATAAGGCTCTGGCCTTGGTCATGACCAGGTGTACTTCTAAAGACAATTATTAACTGAATGAAGTCTTCACATAAAGGCAGGACCAGCCCAGAAGATATAGTAGCTCAGGCATTGTTGAAAGGAGTGGCCTTTTGTATGGACTCTTTTTTGTGGGGGGTCATTGCTACCCATTTCTTGCCTTTCAGGTTCCACTCAGGGCCAAGAGAGCTTCTCCTTGACCCAAGCCTCGACCTCCAAAGCTGCTTTGGGCATATGATGAGTGAATTGAGACAAGACTTGATTTATGCAGAGTAAAAAAATAATAAAGCTGGGGTTAGAATCCTAGAATCATAGAGTTGGAAGGGGCCACACAGGCCATCTAGTCCAACCCCCTGCTCTACGCAGGATCAGCCCAGAGCATCCTAAAGCATCCAAGAAAAGTGTGTATCCAACCTTTGCTTGAAGACTGCCAGTGAGGGGGAGCTCACCACCTCCTTAGGCAGCCTATTCCACTGCTGAACTACTCTGACTGAGAAAACTTTTTCCTGATATCTAGCCTATATCGTTGTACTTGAAGTTTAAACCCATTACTGCGTGTCCTTTCCTCTGCAGCCAATGGGAACAGCATCCTGCCCTCCTCCAAGTCACAACCTTTCAAATACATGAGGGGCAATAAGCAGCATTTTGGGGCAGGTTTTTTTCTTCATACAAATTAAGTTTTGCAGAATGGCTTTAGGATGGAAGGGGACACCATAAGTGTTAGCCCAGGAGGCGACTTCCGTGCCATTACGATTGCCATGCATCATTTGGCACTCTGCCTGTTGAAGCGATCCCATGGTGGGCTTGGGGGTTGAGGGTGAGGCTCAGGGAAAACAGCTTTCACTGCCCAAGTGGGGCCTGGAGGGTCCAGGGGCACCCCTGATATCCCCCTGGCAAGGCCCGGCTCATCTCATCTCAGCCTCCGTCTCATTCTCTCTGAGGATGTCTCTGTTTCCCTTGCCACCTGCTAATCTTAATGAGTGTCTCCTGCTAAAGATTTGACCCTCCTTTCCAGTTAGCTGCTCAGACATCCCCCTTGGGATTTTTTAATTATTAATACAGAAGTGACATTATATATACAAAACAGTAAAAGGTACACAATACACTGCTCCATTATAAAAATATTACAACCTAAAATATTATTGCTGACATTTTTATATTGTTTTAGACTAGAGACAAACCCGGAAACCAGGTTCTTTATCTTTATTATTTTGGTAATCAGTTAATGTAACCAAAGTTCATTTAACCCAAGTTATTTTGGTAATCAGTTAATTTAACCAAAGTATATATTTCTTGTATTTTAGATAACCAATCTTGAATCTTTGGAGTGATATTTTCCTTCCGCTGTCTAGCATACATTAGTCTGGCAGCTGAAATCATAAGCAAAACAATAATCCTATATTCACCTGAAACTGTCGGAAGATAATTTAGTAACGTTGTATCTGGATTCCATGGAATGTTTAACTCTGGGCCAGCTGCCATTATTTGAGCATTGCCTCCCCCCCAATAAAAATTATGAACACAATCACATTTCCACTACACATGACAGAAGTCTGCTTTCTCCCTGTTGCAGTGCCAGCCCCCTCTCCCTTGGCTTTTGTCCCCTGCTCTACTCACATTAGCTAACAAAGACACGCAGATGCATCATGGGAATGCAGGGATGAACCCAAGGCTCGCTCGCTCTCTCTCTCTCTCTCTCTCTCTCTCAAAGGGATCTAAACACATCCAGCAGTTCTAACAGAGATGCCGTTTGCAACATTTAAAAGATAAAGCTCCTGGCATAAAACCTAATACTAAAAGCCCTTCTATAGACTTAGTGGGGATTCACACAAAAATGGTATCAGCACATTTTAGTTTAGTTTATTCTGTAATATCTCAGTTTTTCTTTAATATAGTAATTATACCTTTTCAGATTTTTCATTTCAAGACGTAAATTTAACTGTATCTGAAGTAAATCCATCAGTAGCTGCTAAACCTGATGGCTGGGTGGATCTTTCGTTTTTAATTGATGGTACCTCTGGGGGGAGGCAGGAGAACCAAATTCTGGGCAGTGTGGAAAACAGGATGCTGGGCCACATGGACTGTTCTTGGCCTGACCCAACAGCACAGCAGTTCTCCTGTTTCTAGGTGAGGGATGTGTTTGTTTAATTTCTTCGATATTCTACTGATGTCCGTGGGAACAAGCTTAGCTCTTTTTTCACCCAACGGATGAAATTTCCAGGGATCACACTGGTCACCCAAAGGTCTTTCCCTGACAAACTTCTGGGAGATGGGAGAAAGCCTTGCCTGAGACACATTTTTCAACTACTGAAGGGGCCCAAGGCGGTATAATTTGGCACTAGAGTTGTCACTTTTTTCCTGAGCAAGAAAGAGGGATCAACTTGAATAAAAACTGATTTGGGTTTGTAGAGTATGCTCCTCCCCCACCATTACTGTGTAGCATTGATATATTTCAGTATCTTTCTCCTAGTCTGATCAAGAAGAAGAAGAAGAAGAGGAGGAGGAGTTGGTTCTTATATGCCACTTTTCTCTACCCAAAGGAGTCTCAAAGGGGCTTCCAGTCACCTTCCCTTTCCTCTCCCCACATCAGACACCCTGTGAGGGAGGGGAGGCTGAGAGAGCCCTGAGATTTCTGAAGAAGAAGAGTTGGTTCTTAGATGCCGCTTTTCTCTACCCAAAAGAGTCTCAAAGCGGCTTCCAGTCGCCTTCCCTTTCCTCTCCCCACAACAGGCACCCTGTGAGGGAGGGGAGGCTGAGAGAGCCCTGATATTACTGAAGAAAGTTGGTTCTTATATGCCACTTTTCTCTACCCAAAGGATTCTCAAAGCAGCTTCCAATCACTGGAATCTGATCACACCAAAGGCTGCAAAATGATGTGGCCACTTAAAAATGGGGGGAAGCAAAATAGACCACTGGATGACTGGCAGATCAAAAAAGCTGCTTGGTTTAAATGGCTGGCAACCATTTCAGCAAAGGATTTCCCTCCCATAGAACCATAGAGTTGGAAGGGATCTCCAGGGTCATCCAGCTCAACCCTCTGCAGAATGCAGGAAATTCACAACTACCAGTTTGAAGTGTCTGTGTGGGGGGGGGGGGGGAGTGAAATGGAAGATTTCAATGGCTGGCAGCCAGTTCAGTGATGTATTTCACACACATACCTTCCTTCCAAGTAGGGGAAAGCTAACTGATTGCTGAAATGACCTGTAGCCATTTCACCCTTACAACAGGGATGGTGTGACTGTCTGCTCTTAGGCTAAAATGTCTGGCAATTTGCCACATTGAACCTTGTGCGGAATGGGCCTTAATCACTACAGCTGATTGAAAAATTATTTTTAAAAAACTTGAACAGAAAAGTTAAAATATTTATAGCCAGTCCTACTACAACAACACCAAATCCCCCCTATGCACACACACACACACAAACACATGCACACACACACACACACACACAAAGTATTGCTTTACACTGCACACCTTGATACCTTTCTAATGATATCCTTCTGGACAGCCTACCTGGAGAAAACTGGGGGCTCCATTCCTGGAGGGCAAAACCCAGAATCAGAATCAGAATACCTTTATTGGCATAAAATTGCAAAGTGTAAAATGAAAATTTCAAACAATTCCAGATGTAGATTCCATCGTAAAAGAAGACAGCATCCAGAAGGGAGCAAGTGGCTCTTCTGAATGGTCTCAGGGCTATGGAATGCCTCAGTTTCTTGCCAATGCGATTTTATGTGCATAAGAGGGTACGAGGAAATTTGGAGCATAGTAACATCACTATATGGATGAGAACCAGCTTGATACTAGTTTTGCATCAGAGGAAAGAAAAGCCTGAACCTTTGCTTAAGGTGAGGCAAGGCTGGGACATAAGGCTGCTATGAATAAAGAGGACAAAACCTTCCCCCCCCCACACACACACACACATACCTGGATTCTTCATGGACACCAACTACCTCAAGAAGGGAGCCCCCCCTCCCCGCAGAATGCAGGCTCCAGCTCCCTGCTGCTGTGGGGAGGGGGACCCCTGTGGCTTGCCTCTGCCCTTTCCCTTTCTCAGAAGTGGGGCATTGCACCTTGGCCATGCTGAGGCTTGTTTCCTGGGCAGGGGAAAGTGCCACTGGGAGAAGAGGAAGGCCAAAATTGTAAGGAGCCCAAAACAAATCCAGAGCCAGACTCCCTGGAGGTCAGGATGTGGCTGAGAGTTTCTCTGCTGGGGGGGGGGGAGGTGTGGCTGACAAGAGGACCAGCCAAAGGGACAAAAGAGGGGGGCACAAAAGGGCAGGAGGTTGGTTAGTTTTGCTTTGGAAGGGAGGTCAGGAGAGCAATAAAGACATGATGTGCAGCCTTTCAAGCCCTCAGTACTCCTTTGTCAGGCAATGCCTTCAATGCCACAAAAGAATGGAAGAAAAAAGCCCTTTATAGACTCCTTATACAGACATAGACCATCTGCAGGCAGAGGAATTCTCTGGACAAATATCCCTCACGTGAATATCTGTATAAGGGGCAAGAATGAGGCAGCCCAAATGACCAAATGCTGGGGGCATTTCCCCAAAGCAAGGCTTATCAGTTTTCAGGTTAATAAATAAATGGGGGGAGGGGGCAGAATTTTCTATAGTTAGGTAAGGAACAGAATATATAAAGAGAACTCTTCTCCCATCTCCTGAAATGACAGAACTTCTGAGCACAGCATTCAGCTGGAAAGTCTGATTTTAAAGAGGTCTCCTTTGCCCAGGTTAGACAATCAGGAAAAGTCTTACCTATAAGATGAAAGAGTGGGATTTACAACCACAAAGTATAGTGGCTTTGAAAAAGTTTGGAAAATAAATTCATCAGTGGCTACTAATGATGCTGGCTAATTGGAACCTCCATGTTCACAGGCAGTCTACCTGTATACCAGTTGCTTGTGCAGAGAGAATCATTGTGTCCTTGCCTGTCCCCTTCCAGGGTACAGTCTGCACAGGGCTTTTTACCGAGTCCCAGTTCGAATGAATCCCTCCCGTCTACACTGATTTTCATTTTGATTTGGGGCGCTTTAAATTTTCCTTCTGCAACATGCATGATTGATTCATGGTGACCCTACGTTTCCCCTGCAATATCCTGGAGTGGATATAAGCCTCGATATTTCAAAAACCACCATGAGTAAATGTGCAACTCTCTGCTTTTTGCGAATTAACTCGCTGCCTCATGCCTCCAATGCTGTAGCTCCCCCTCCCTGTTCTGAGCCTCCCCAATTGCATTCACAACCCGAGTTCGAATCAATCTGAATTCAGCAGGATCCACAACGGAATGAACAAAGTAAGTGCAGAATCAGCCCCTCAGGTTGCTCCTCCTCTGCTTCTTGCCATCCCCTGCATCTGCAATCCAAAAGGGCTGGTTTTCTAAAAAGCACTTCAAACATTTTCATCAAATATCACACCACCAACAACAGAGGCACAGAACAACTCTGTATCTAGCAATGCTGCAGAAAAATAGAATTATAGTTATGCTGTCAAAAGTTGTTACAAGGTTATAATGTTTACTGGGAGAAATATTACAAGTTCACATGTTATTCCACTGTATAACTATATAACTATAACTATAACTATAACTATAACTATAACTATAACTATAACTATAACTATAACTATAACTATAACTATAACTATAACTAACTATAACTATAACTATAACTATAACTATAACTATAACTATAACTATAACTATAACTATAACTGGTGGGCGCTACTCAAACAAGAGCTATTGCATGCTCAATCAATGACTATTCCAGAAATACGAAAACACTGCAGGAGCTCTAAAAAGCCTATTTGGATGAACAGAGAACTTCAAGAGGAACTAAGAAAGAAAAGGAAAATATTCAGGAAATGGAGGGAAGGACAGAGCTCTAAAGAAGAGTACCTACAGGTTACTAGGCACTGTAGATTAATTATCAGAAAGGCCAAAGCTGAGAGTGAGCTAAGATTGGCCAGGGAAGCCCACTGTAACAAGAAAAGATTTTTCAGTTACGTGAGGAGCAAACGTAAAGTAAAGGAGGCAATAGGCCCGCTGTTGGGTGCGGATGGACAAACTCTAACGAAAGATGCAGAGAAAGCAGAAAGGCTTAGTGCCTATTTTACATCTGTTTTTTCCCACAGGTCAAAGTGTTTAGGCACATCTAGAGATGGCTGTAGCCAAAGGATAGTGTCTGGGTGGCAGGTTAACATGGATAGAGAGGTTGTCGAGAGGCATTTAGCTGCACTGGATGAGTTCAAATCCCCTGGTCCAGATGAAATGCACCCGAGAGTACTCAAAGAACTTACCAGAGAACTTGCACAGCCCTTGTCCATCATCTTCGGAACCTCTTTAAGGACTGGAGATGTCCCGGAGGACTGGAAAAGAGCAAACGTTATTCCGATCTTCAAAAAAGGGAGGAAGGATGACCCGGGAAACTACAGACCAGTGAGTCTGACCTCTGTTGTGGGGAAGATAATGGAGCAGATATTAAAGGGAGCGATCTGCAAACATCTGAAGGACAATTTGGTGATCCAAGGAAGTCAGCATGGATTTGTCTCCAACAGGTCCTGCCAGACCAACCTAGTTTCCTTTTTTGACCAAGTAACAGGTTTGCTGGATCGGGGAAATTTGGTTGATGTCATTTACTTGGATTTTAATAAAGCTTTTGACAAAGTTCCCCATGATGTTCTGATGGATAAGTTGAAGGACTGCAATCTGGATTTTCAGATCGTTAGGTGGATAGGGAATTGGTTAGAGAACCGCACTCAAAGAGTTGTTGTCAATGGTGTTTAATCAGACTGGAGAGAGGTGAGTAGCGGGGTACCTCAGGGTTCGGTGCTCGGCCCGGTACTTTTTAACATATTTATTAATGATCTAGATGAGGGGGTGGAGGGACTACTCATCAAGTTTGCAGATGACACCAAATTGGGAGGACTGGCAAATACTCCGGAAGATAGAGACAGAGTTCAACGAGATCTGAACACAATGGAAAAATGGGCAAATGAGAACAAGATGCAATTTAATAAAGATAAGTGTAATGTTCTGCATCTGGGTCAAAAAAAGGAAAAGCATGCCTACGGGATGGGGGATACGCTTCTAGGTAGCACTGTGTGTGAACGAGACCTTGGGGTACTTGTGGATTGTAAACTAAACATGAGCAGGCAGTGTGATGCAGCGGTAAAAAAGGCAAATGCCATTTTGGGCTGTATCAACAGAGGCATCACATCAAAATCACAAGATGTCATAGTCCCATTGTATACGGCACTGGTCAGACCACACCTGGAGTACTGTGTGCAGTTCTGGAGGCCTCACTTCAAGAAGGACATCGATAAAATTGAAAGGGTACAGAGGAGAGCGACGAAGATGATCTGGGGCCAAGGGACCAAGCCCTATGAAGATAGGTTGAGGGACTTGGGTATGTTCAGCCTGGAGAAAAGGAGGTTGAGAGGGGACATGATAGCCCTCTCTAAGTATTTGAAAGGTTGTCACTTGGAGGAGGGCAGGATGCTGTTTCTGTTGGCTGCAGAGGAGAGGACACGCAGTAATGGGTTTAAACTACAACAATATAGGCTAGATATCAGGAACATATTTTTCACAATCAGAGTAGTTCAGCAATGGTATAGGCTGCCTAAGGAGGTGGTGAGCGCCCCCTCACTGGAAGTCTTCAAGCAAAGGTTGGATACACACTTTTCTTGGATGCTTTAGGATGCTTAGGGCTAATCCTGCGTTGAGTAGGGGGTTGGACTAGATGGCCTGTATGGCCCCTTCCAACTCTATGATTCTATGATTCTATGATTCTATGATTCTATGATTCTATGATTCTATGATTCTAACTATATATACCTGCAGAGCGGTAGTAATAAAAGAGTAAGGGCTAAAGGGGAGGAGAGTGGGTGGGCCCTGTCCGTGATAAAAACTCAAAGTGTCCATCCAGGGCCAAGCGGCCTGTGGGGAGCTGCACAAAGCACGGCTCCCCATTGGCTAGTTGGCCCGCCCTTGCCTGGGCCGGCCGGGGAGTCAGCACACAGACGAAGAAGCCTTCCCGCATGGTGAGTCCTCCGGCCAGCTTCTCCTCACCCTACAGAAAGGATAAAGGACACGGCGTCAAAGACGCGGCGGCCCTGCTCCTTTCCCACCCCCCAAGCGGCCGCCTTGGAGAGGGAAGAGAGGCCCGCGCTACAGTTGCAGGGCTGCCGCATCAAGGACGTGGTGATGCTTGTTTATGGAGCACAGGCATCTTGTGTAAGGAGGTGAACATTATCTGAGCCAGGAGATGAAACCCACTCCCACTTTTCCGTCTTTTGTTGCCCTCCGGTTGCAACTGACTTATGAGGGCCCCTCGTGGGTTTTCAAGGCAAGAGGTGTTTAGAGGAGGGTGTCTTTGCCTGCCTCTGCATACTAACCGCGGACTCTTCTGGCAGGGACTGGAGCCCTCCATACCATGGCTTGTCCACCCAGGCTAAGAGCAGCTGACCTCTCGGCCCACCTCCCCTCTTCCCCGCACTCTTTTCTCCTGGAAATTGAGCTGCCCGGCTTCTGTCGCTCCATCGGCTGTTTTGATGAGGCTTCGAGCTGGCCCTAAGTAAACACTGGAGCAGTTGAAACACACCTTATAATTAGATTTCCCCCCCTCTGCAATTACTGCATTTTCCAGGCTACAGCTGCTTCCTGCTCATTATCAGGTTAGGAAACTTCTTCTGATGGTAACATCATGTTAACCCTGCAATTAAGAGGCAGACCACCCAGAGGGTGACGTTGCACTTTCTCCAAGCAGCTTTGTTGATAGGTTAACACCAGCATCCCATTGAATGCCCTGCTGGGCCAGATCAGCTAAGGGATGGGAGTCAAAGCTGCTTGCACCACCCTCCTCTCCATCACGTTGCCCCAACACCAGCCCTGTGAGGTGCACCCAGCCCTTTCTCAAGGCCACCCAGCGAACTCCAGCAGCAGAGGAAGCTTTCAAACCAGATCCCAGTCTGAAGCACCTCAAGACCCTGGTTCTCCATACACTGAATCAGTTCATGGACTCATCTGAGCCACTGCGGTCTCATATGACTAAGCAAAGGCTTCTCAAATCTCGGACAGGGGTATTGCAATGGTCAGGGACTTTGTTTTATTTATTTATTTGTAATTTTCTTTACATCCCACTGCTCCCATAACATGGCCCATGGTAGGTTACAATCATAAATATATACTACCATGGATGAGAATGCTGTAAGGGAAGGGAGCATGTGAAGGGTGGGAGCTACTCAAACAAGAGCTATTGCATGCTCAATCAATGACTATCCCAGAAAGACGAAAACACTGGAGGAGCTCTAAGAAGCCTATTTGGATGAACAGAGAACTTCAAGAGGAACTAAGAAAGAAAAGGAAAAGTTACTAGGCACTGTAGATCAATCATCAGAAAGGCCAAAGCTGAGAGTGAGCTAAGATTGGCCAGGGAAGCCCATTGTAAAAAGAAAAGATTTTTCAGTTATGTGAGGAGCAAACGTAAAGTAAAGGAGGCAATAGGCCCACTGTTGGGTGCGGATGGACAAACTCTAACGGAAGATGCAGAGAAAGCAGAAAGACCTAGTGCCTGTTTTACATCTGTTTTTTCCCACAGGTCAAAGTGTTTAGGCACATCTAGAGATGGCTGTAGCCAAAGGATAGTATCTGGGTGGCAGGTTAACATGGATAGAGAGGTTGTCGAGAGGCATTTAGCTGCACTGGATGAGTTCAAATCCCCTGGGCCGGATGAAATGCACCCGAGAGTACTCAAAGAACTTTCCAGAGAACTTGCACAGCCCTTGTCCATCATCTTCGGGACCTCTTTAAGGACTGGAGATGTCCCAGAGGACTGCAAGAGAGCCAATGTTATTCCGATCTTCAAAAAGGGAGGAAGGATGACCCAGGAAACTACAGACCAGTGAGTCTGACCTCTGTTGTGGGTAAGATAATGGAGCAGATATTAAAGGGAGCCATCTGCAAACAACTGGAGGACAATTTGATGGCTTCAGACGGCTCTCTTTATTTGATGGCTTCAGACGGCTCTCTTTATCCAAAGTGGACAAGTTGCTAGGCTCGGTTAGGGCGACCACTTGCCCCCTTGACCCCTGTCCATCATGGCTCCTCAAAGGAGGCGGCCAGAAGATAGGAGGCCAGCTCAGGGACATTATCAACCTCTCCCTGGAGTCCGGGGAGTTCCCTGAGCAGCTGAAGGGGGCAGTGGTTCACCCTCTCCTGAAGAAATCTACGCTGGATCCGCGGGACCCCGCCAGCTCTCGCCCAGTGTCGCACTTGGCGTTCCTGGGCAAGATGGTTGAAAGGACAGACCAGCTCCTGACATTCTTGGAAGAAACTTCGGCACTCGATCCATATCAGTCTGGCTTTCGACCTGGCCACAGGGTGGAGACGGTGCTGGTCGCCCTGTTGGATGACCTCCGTCACCAGCTGGATAAGGGCAGGTCGGCAGTGCTGGTTCTTCTGGACCTGTCGGCCGCTTTCGACATCGTGGACCACAAGCTGTTGGTCCACCGCCTTGCCGGCACGGGGATACGGGGCACAGCGTTACGCTGGATACGCTCCTTTCTCCAGGACCGGACCCAGAGGGTTGCAGTGGGAGATGAGTTCTCGCGTTCCTATAGACTCCCTTGTGGGGTCCCTCAGGGCGCAGTCCTCTCCCCCACATTATTCAACATCTTTATGCGCCCTCTGGACCAGCTGGTATGGAGTTTTGGACTGGGTTGCCACCAGTACGCTGGTGACACCCAGCTCTATCTCCTCATGGATGGCCGCCCGGACTCCCCCCCGGAACCATTCGCCAGATGTTTGGAAGCAGTGACAGAATGGTTCGAGCAGAGTCGCCTGAAACTCAACCCCTCCAATATGGAGGTCCTGCAGCTGGGACGTAGGGGGCAGGACCAGGAAGCGTGCTTACCCACCCAGGCAGGGACGCAACTCACCATCACTTTCCAGGCCAGGAACTTGGGTGTGACCATTGACGCCTCCCTGACTTTGGAGACGCAGATCAAAAAAGTAGCGGGCCAGGCGTTTTTCCACCTTCGCCAGGCCCGACTACTAGCGCCCTACCTGTCCCCCGAACACTTAGCCACAGTGATCCATGCAATGGTCACCTCCAGAATAGATTTCTGTAACTCGCTCTACGCGGGCCTTCCCTTGTCCTTGATCCGGAAACTTCATCTAGTGCAAAACGCAGCTGCTAGGGTCCTCACTGGCACATCTTGGAGGGCCCACATCCAGCCAGTGCTGAGGCAGCTGCACTGGTTGCCAATTGCTGCCCAGATCAGGTTCAAGGTTCTGGTTCTAACCTTCAAGGCTTTACGCGAGTTGGGACCCACATACCTGAGGGACCGCCTATCGCCCTATGCCCCTCGCAGGGCCTTGCGCTCTACGGGTGAAAACCTGTTGGTCATTCCCGGCCCTAGGGACGCACTCCTGGCCTCGACCAGGGCCAGGGCCTTTTCGGTCCTGGCCCCGACCTGGTGGAATGAGCTCCCGGGTGTCAGACGTTGCAAGGACTCACAAACAACTTCTTAGAAATAGAAAGTTTAATGAGAAGTACTTCATACACCTAGACTAGAGAAGTCAAATCTGCCTGAGGACAGATTTGCTTCTCCTTATCAATACAATTCTCCCGCCCAAAACTTGAAAGTTCCCAAGGGAGGGGAGGAAGAAAGAGGAGACAAATGCAATTAAAACAGTGTTACTTTCACATGTCCTTGGCTGTCTTCAAGCTGCGATAAGATGTTATGGTTAGCAGAACCAGACCCAGCCGAGAGGCCTCACAGAAAGTACATTCAGAGATAATGGCTATAATAACAGTTTCACTTTTAACTAACAGGCATGATATAGGACCTGGGGCTCCCAGGCACCAAGCAATCTAACTGTCATGGAGGAACTCAGGCTAATTTATGACAGGGTTTTCTATCAAACCTGATATCGGGAGAGCTGCGGGCCCTGCAGGATCTTTCAATGTTCCGCAGGGCCTGCAAGACGGAGCTCTTCCGCCAGGTTTATGGTTGAGTCCGGGGCTGATAATAGATCTATGCCTCCCCCAGGGACTCGGGTTCTGGATCCGAAGCAAAACATCATCAGGACCTCCTCTCCACCCGCTAGTAGTGGGAGGGAGGGGGGGGAGTTGAGCTGCCGTTCTTGCCATGCCGGCAATATTGGCAATGTTATTATTGTTTTTATGGAGTTTTAATGGGGATTTGTGATATTGTTACCCGCCACGAGCCGCAAGGGAGTGGCGGGCTATAAATCTAATAATAATAATAATTTGGTGATCCAAGTAAGTCAGCATGGATTTGTCTCCAACAGGTCCTGCCAGACCAACCTGGTTTCCTTTTTTGACCAAGTAACGTTTGCTGGATCGTGGAAATTCAGTTGATGTCATTTAGTTGGATTTTAGTAAAGCTTTTGATAAGGTTCCCCATGATGTTCTGATGGATAAATTGAAGGACTTCAATGTGGATTTTCAGATAGTTAGGTGGATAGGGAATTGGTTAGAGAACCGCACTCAAAGAGTTGTTGTCAATGGTGTTTCATCAGACTGGAGGGAGGTGAGTAGCGGGGTACCTCAGGGTTCGGTGCTCGGCCCGATACTTTTTAACATATTTATTAATGATCTAGATGAGGTGGTGGAGGGACTACTCATCAGGTTTGCAGATGACACCAAATTGGGAGGACTAGCAAATACTCCGGAAGATAGAGACAGAGTTCAATGAGATCTGAACACAATGGAAAAATGGGCAAATGAGAACAAGATGCAATTTAATAAAGATAAGTGTAAAGTTCTGCATCTGGGTCAGAAAATGAAAAGCATGCCTACTAGATGGGGGATACACTTCTAGGTAACACTGTGTGTGAATGAGACCTTGGGGTACTTGTGGATTGTAAACTAAACATGAGCAGGCAGTGTGATGCAGTGGTAAAAAAGGCAAATGCCATTTTGGGCTGTATCAACAGGGACATCACATCAAAATCACAAGATGTCATAGTCCCATTGTATACGGCACTGGTCAGACCACACCTGGAGTACTGTGTGCAGTTCTGGAGGCCTCATTTCAAGATGGATGTAGATAAAATTGAACGGGTACAGAGGAGAGCAATGAAGATGATTTGGGGCCAAGGGACCAAGCTCTATGAAGGTAGGTTGAGGGACTTGGGAATGTTCAGCCTGGAGAAAAGGAGGTTGAGAGGGGACATGATAGCCCTCTTTAAGTATTTGAAAGGTTGTCACTTGGAGGAGGGCAGGATGCTGTTTCTGTTGGCTGCAGAGGAGAGGACACGCAGTAATGGGTTTAAACTTCAAGTACAACGATATAGGCTAGATATCAGGAAAAAAATTTTCACAGTCAGAGTAGTTCAGCAGTGGAATAGGCTGCCTAAGGAGGTGGTGAGCTCCCCCTCACTGGCAGTCTTCAAGCAAAGGTTGGATACACACTTTTCTTGGATGCTTTAGGATGCTTAGGGCTGATCCTGCGTTGAGCAGGGGGTTGGACTAGATGGCCTGTATGGCCCCTTCCAACTCTATGATTCTATGATTCTATGCTTCTATTACCCCTGCCTAAAACAATAATAAAATCCATATAAAAACCCACTCCCCCAGGCAGTGAAAAATCTCCCCTGTCGATTTCAGACCCAAAGATGGCACAGTGACTTGGGGGCAATTCCAGGGCTAGCTAAGGACCTGGCTAGCCAGCAAGGAGGCTAGATCTAACCCACCCTGGCCTCAACTCAAGCCCTGGTGGAGGAGCTCCATCTTGCAGGCCCTGCGGAACTGTTAACTCTTTCAGGGCTCACAGCTCTCCCAGGAGCTTATTCCACCAGGCTGCGGCCAAGACCTAAAAGGCCAAAGCCAGGAGAACCTCCTTTGGGCTGGGGACCTCCAACAAGTTCATACTTGCAGAGCAAAGAGGCCTGTGGTGGGCATGAGACAGGCGGTCCTGTAGATACAAGGGCCCAGACCGCAGATAGCCTTAAAGGCTACCTGATCCGGGCAGCAACCAGCAATCAACGCAGCTGCCTCAGCACCAGCTGGATACAGCCCTCCATTCCTGTGAGGACCCTAGCAGCTGTATTTTGCACCAGGTGCAATTTCTGGGTCAAAGACAAGGGCAGGCCAGTGTAGAGTGAGTTACAGAAGTCTAGTCTGGTGGTCACTATTGCATGGATCATTCTGGCCAAGCAACCTGATGACAGGTACGGCACGAGTAGCTTTGCTTGGCGTAGGTGGGAAAGTGCCATGTGCACTACTTTGGTGTGCATGAATCTTCTTCCGGGGGTGCTGGAAGAGATGTAGAGTGAGCATAGTTAGATTTTTCCCAAATCATCTCCTCCAGTGTCTTGGTTGGCTCACTTGGAGACCTTGTGCACCCTTCCTCCTTCTTGCCTTCAGATGAAAAACAATTAGTTAGACTGCTAGGACTCTCTCTTCTCTCTCAGCAAAATTGTTTCAGTTCCCGATAGAGCTGTTTATTCTTTAAGAATAAGTTTTATGACCAAACCATGCCATGCAGCTGAGCTAGGACACCAGCTGGCCTCCTGCTCTTGCAAGAAGAGGATGGTTAGGGGAGGGAATAGACCTCGAGCTGGCAGAAAAACTGCTGCTTCTGTATCGCATCTGTAAAAAGTAACTCCATGTATGCCTCCATTTTTGCCAACCCCGGTTTAAAGTCACAGCCACCTGTATCTCTGCTTCCCGTGGAGTCTGCCTCCCAGTGAACCTTTGATAAGTCTGTGCAGTCCAAGCTGACAGATGAGGATTTCATCTGAATTGTGTCGTTTCTAAACACAGGCTGTGCCGTGAGCCCAGGCAGGATGGTTTCTGAGGCAGGGGAGCAGGCAGGAATCTTCCAGCCCAGCAGGCATCCTGCCAGTTCACTGAGCAGGGGCTGCAAGAGACTGAAGAGGCAAGGGCCGAAGGCAAGCAGAGCCGGCTGGAAAAGGAAGCAGAGATTCTGTACAAAAGCTCCTCTCTCTCTCTAGCACACACACACACACACACTATTTCACTCAGTGATCCGGGGGGGGGGGGGGCATGGCAGGAGCCGTTCTCTCAGCCTCACCCACCCCACAGGGTGTCTGTTGTGGGGAGAGGAAAGGGAAGGCGAATGGAAGCCCCTTTGAGCCTCCTTTGGGTAGGGAAAAGCGGCATATAAGAACCAACTCTTCTTCTTCTTCTTCTTCTTCTTCTTCTTCTTCTTCTTCTTCTTCTTCTAAGTGAGGGCCACAGTTCTGTTGGCGTTCCAGACTCACCACTGCAGCAACCCCCTCCCTATAGCCTTAAGAACCTTCCCCAGCAGCTGGAACTCCCCCCTCATGCTGCCTGGGACTCTCCAGGGGACATCCCTGAGGAAACCTCAGCCAACTGGTGGGGTGGGTGTGGATAAGGACTCCTCTGGGAGGGGGGTCTCTCTTTTCTCTCAACAAAGTTCTTTCAGTTCTCAATAGAGTTGTTTATTCTCATATATTTCCTTCCAAGCTGGAACATAGAATGTGAATTTTAAAAATCCTTACAAAATGGAAGTAGGGACAGATGAGGAGGGTTTCTCTGCCACCCTGAAGGAAGTTCCACACTTGCAGAGAAACTCTAACCTCAAAACAAAGCTTCAGTGGACACCCCTTCCCCAGGGACAACTGAGATTTCTCTTGCCTTTTGGTACGTTTCTAGGAAACCACCCTGATATTGCTGAGTTTCCAAGCAAAATGGAGCAAGGGCAGAGGTGGGTGGCAAAACAGCCCTGCAAAGTCCTTTTTCCCTACGACTGAGGAGGATTCATCAGGGATGGGACACTCACCCCATACAGTCGGGCTGTGGTCACCGCTCAATGCTGACCCCATCAGCAGCCATCACACAGTTCGGTCAGTTTTCTTCTGCAAAGAGGTTGCCAGCAGAAGGCAAGGAAGAAAAGCTGAAGAGGGCATTGAATGGGGTTTTCCATGTTTTTTTAGTGTAAGTTTTTATTGATGACCGTTATGGTTTTATGATGTTTGATTGGAAGCTCTTTTGTAAATGGCCTTTACTGAAGGCAGGATCTGCATCACAAAATGATGAGTAAATTACAGTCTAAGCACTGTGCACAAGGGCTGCTGGCAGGAAGAGCAAATGCCATAGGAGGCCTTCTGTAAGCTGGCTCCATCCCTGTCTCTTGGCGGAGGCTTTCTTCCCTCTCGGCCAAAGGGGCGTTAAAGGGCCTCCCTTCCCTTGCACTGGAGGTGCCTTAGACAGCCAGCGGGTGTTTTATAGCACTGACCATGGCAGCTTAAGCTTCAGGGGATCTTTTAATGGGAGCCCTACAGTTGGCTGCAGCCTCCAGTTCCCTGGTACTATACCACACATCTAAATGCCTTTGAAAAGTCACTGTGTGACCTCTTGACTTGACCTCAGTTGTCACATGTGGTGCCCTCCTGCATATCTTCCCAGGCTGCTTCGGCTCTGGCCTGGCGTGGCCCTCACTTTTGCCTACCTTTGGCTGTGTTTCTCTTTACACGCCCTCCCTCCACCTCCCTCTTGTGTGCTTTCCTGACGGATGTCTGGCTGTGCTGCTTGTGGTTCTTGGGAGAAAGTGCATTCCTTGCTCTTGAGGAAGCCTTGCTTGTTGCTGCAGGAGGACACTCTGTGACTAGACCAGGCTGCATAACCAGCTTGCCCATCTAATTGCCGTGGATGTCTCCAAAGACCTCTGAGAAATGCAGTTTTGTACAAGTACTGAAAAATAAGCCCCCTGCCCGAGAAGCAGGACTTTGTGATTCAGGGAGTCTGTTGTGTTGGCCTGAAGCAGTAGACCAAAGTTGGGATCCAGGGGCACTTTGAAGACCAACAACTTTGAATTCTGGGAATACATTTTCATGAGCTGCACACTTCGAAAGCTTATGTGATACAATAACATTTATTGTATGTAGCCAAAGGCCATTACAAAGCACAATTAAAACAGTAGAGTACAAGTGCAAATAAAACAATATTTCTCCAGTATCTGTAACCGCTCCGCGTTATTAATGAAAGAGTAAGCCCTCTGTGGGAGGAGTCGGTCCATGATGAGCAAGCCCACCGATTGGGCTCTGGCCCCCCAACTGACAAGCGGAGGCCCAATCGGCTGCATAACGCCGAGATTGCACTTTTAAAAATAGCATTTCCGCTTTCTGGAACCAATTGGCAACATTGGTCCTTGTGCGGAAAGGCCTATTGGATCTGAAGAACTGTGCATGCAGACAAAATTGTATACCATGAATAAAACTTTATTGGTCCTAAATATGTCCCTGGACTCAAACTTGGTTTTACTCACTTTTGAGCCATTCTGGTTAAAGTGTTGGGCTAGGATCTGGGAGTCCTAGGTTCAAACCTCCACTTTGCCATGTGTAGGAACAAGCTGAAAGTCAGGTTTTCTTACTGAAGTTTCAAGACCCGTGTAGGAATGCACACTTGATCTATAGCTAAGTGGTAAAATGGAGCTACGTCTGTGCTTAAATTGCTGACAGAAGTTACTGTTCTTTAAAACTGCAAGGGAAAAAAGGCTTTCCAGTGAGTTCAATGGCTGGCCTTGTGCTTATCTCAGCCTAATTGTTCCCAGCTGTAAAATATGGAATTTTGTTTCCTATGGTCAGGACTTCATTCAGCCCTGCTCACCATTTGAGTGATTTGGCATTCGAATCCCTGAAGTATTTTCTTGTATGTGCAGATTATCCAAGTCTGTAGTTCACAGGGGCCGGTGTCCTTTGCCCTTCGTTGGATGCCCAGCCGGTGAACTTCAGGGCCTAGTAACAAAGAAGCCGGACCTGTGACTTCCCGTGGCTGGATGGCTGCAGCAGCTCTTGACTGCTTGGTTTTAGCAAATGTTAGTGGGACCCTGGACCACGTCTCATGGTGTAGTTTTGGACAACGGACTTCTTCCTCGGCAGAATGGATTTGTTCTGAGACTGAAGGAGAACTTCTTCAGCAGAAGTTGAAGAAATTGTTTTTAGCATTTTATATGACTCCCCAAACTAAGAAATGCACTTATTCCAGCCCCCACTTCTGGCTTGTTTCCCTTCTGCCATATTTCTCACATAAAGCTGTGTTCTACTGAATTAACTCTTGGTCTACCAATGTCCCTCCTCTCTCCTCTGATTGGCAGAGCAGGGTCTCAGAGGCAGAAAAGGCTTCCAAGTCTCCCAGGAGAGGCCAGGGCATTTAAACCTTTGGACCCCATCCCCTACAATCACCTAGGAAAGTCCATTCCCATTTGATCCAGGAACGTGTGAAAGACAGAGTCCCTTAGCCTGGGGGTTAATTGTCTGGGTGGGAAACCCCAGATATAAGCTGGGTAGAAGGCATTTATAAATGTTAGAGGTGCAACCCTGAGTCTCAACCCATTTTGCAGGACCTCCATAATTTTGAGACAGAGATGTGAAGGCCTGCCTCTCTGCAGGCAGCTCATCCCACCAGGCTGGAGCCTGGTCAAGACCAGGAGCACCTCCTTAGGGGCAGGTTCACAGGTCCCCGACCACAGAAGACCTTAAAGCTTAAAACCAACACCTAAACCTGATCCAGAACTTGATCCACAAACAATGCAGCTGCTAGAGAGCAGATCAAGTGAAGGCTCTTCATGGGGTCCTGGTGAGGACCTGGGCAGCTGCATTCTGTACCAACTATAATTTCCAGGTCAGGGGTAAGGGAATTGTGCAGGACTTTCCACAATTTGTTATGATCCACACAATCAAAAGATTTCTTATAATAAGTAAAGCATGTGTAGACATCCTTCTGATATTCCTGTGACTTTTCCAAAATCCAGCACAGGTTTCCTATGTGGTCATGAGGGCCGTCCCTTTCAAAAGCTTGAACATCTGGTAATTCCCTTCCAATGATTGGTGCTAAGGGTTGTGTGGTTTTAGGGAAGATTTTTAAACAGATTATTCATGAGATTATTATAGCCTGTTATGATGACAATAAATGAGAAATTCAGTACAAACTCCTGTTTGTACACACCAGTCTCACGGCCAAATCTGCTTCTTCCCACAAGAGCTCTTGCAGGAGAGAGAGGTTTGGGTGGACTGGCAGGTCCCCAGAGGGACAGACCAAGCTGTTCAGATGTGGTGGAGAGAGACTCCAATGGGATTTGCTTCATATTCCAGCAACCAGGCTGAAACAATTCAGGAGCCAAATGGGACCGGTGGGGACAAGGTGGGCACCGAAGGATCTTGTAACAAACTTTTTAATAACAAGCCAGGCCTATAGACATGTGTAACTAATTAAATGGTACAAGAGGAAGAAAAGCAGATTTTGTAGCCACTTTGAATTATTTCTGGAGGTGAAAAAGGCAGCCTGCTCAGGGGATAATTAATCACCCAGAGGGGAGATGGCCCAGCAAGTCAGGCACAGATTCACTTCCTGCACATGCCAAGCCGGCCAAATGACAGGCAGCAAGCTGGAGCTCTTCCTTCCGTGCCACCAGGGAGGCCAGGGCTGGACAGGGGCAAGGTAAAAGAAACGCATTCCAATAGTGGGACAGTACTCCAAGGACTGGAGTGAGTTGGTCAAGTTTAATACGAGAAACTTTAATGAGGCTGTGTCTGGGATGAAATGTACTCTGTCCACAAAAGCTTCCTTGCAGGACATCTTGTTGTCTTTGCTTGTTATCCCATCCTTCCTCCATGCAGTTCAGAGCGATGTATGTAGTTCTCCTACCACACAACAACCCACTAAAGCAGAGTAAATTGGTGGTGCACACAAGCTCCATAGCCAAGGGGGACATCAAATACAGATCTCGTCGTTCCTCTAAAAAGGACCAAAACACAGGATATACATTTAGTAAAATAAATAGCTATAATAAGCATTGGTGTACATACCAATGAATTGGGGGGAGGGGGAGAACACACATTTCACTCATCATTTTTTAGCAGAAGCTCTGTATTAGGTTTGAGAGGAGAAACTCCCCCCTATGGATAACTCTGAAGAACAAGGGCCTTTTCGCACAGGGATCTTTGTTGCAAATTGTTTGCGGAATGAAAAATCGCCATTTAAAATAGTGGAATTCGTCGTTATGCATACCTGCCTTTGTAGTGGAATCAGTTGCGTTTTTTAGCGTTTCCCACAGGCTTCCGGTCTCGGCAGAAATCGCTAGAAAGGAAGCGCTATTGCCAAGCTCGTCCCGCCCCTGGCCGTCAAGCAGCCAATGGGCAGCCGTTAGCATGCTCCCAAACAGCCCCTTTCCCTTTAAGAAAGGTTTTTTTAAAAAAAAACGACCCATAGCAACGAATCTAGGTAGATTCGTTGCTACGGAGAGACCCATCCAGCTGCCTAATGTGAGCTGTCATTTGATTGTATGATCGTTTGCACGCTGCCTCGAGTGATAAAAAAAAAATCCCCCCCCCCTTCTCACGGTCCCGGTTTTCGGCTGAATTTATTTGTAAAAAATAAAGGGACTTTATTTCAGCAAACGGGCTTTTCAGTGGTTTGTGCTTAGTGACTAAAGGTGAAGGACTGAAGCCAGGGAAGCCTCTAAACAGAAAGAGGCTCGCCGGTGCGTTTATCCCCGCTCGCTCGGAGAAAAAAAAATGGTGATCGCTTCGCCGGAAGTTTGGAGGAGAGAGCCAGGGGGAGGGACTTTGAAGAACCAGCAACAATGGTAACGCACAGGTCTTTAGCGCTACTGTTGCAGATTGGTTGCAGGAGTGTATCGCTATCCGGAGGGTGAATCCACTTTTCTGGATTCCCCTGAAAGCGCCACAACGAAGCGCTTTTTGCTGATTGGTTTCAGGATTGTTGCAGATTGTCTACGACGTCGTGGGTTATGGCAAATTAGTAGCGTTTCCAAATAGCAACCATTCTGCTACTTTGAAGCCGTGCGAAATGGCCCCAAAAGTACCTCTTCCAAAGTTATACGCTTCTTTCTATATCACCTTTAATTCCTATCCAAGAAACATGCATCATGTCACAGCACAGGTGAGACCAACCCAGCACCACAATAGCAGGACCAGTTAACAAGACACCACAATAGCAGGACCATTTCTGCATGAGGAATCTGCCCCTGGACAGCATCTGGATGCTGGTGGGTTTTAGTGCCCCCTCCATATGACATCACCTGCATCCTGAGGGTGTCCAGGGGCTGGCTCAACTTTTGCCCAGATTTGCCTCACAAGGAAAATCACAGAAAATGGATTTGCCACTTTTATCTCACACCCCATCAGAGATTCACCAGGGAACAACCAGGGACAAGCCCATATGGAGGGGGAAAGACACAATAGTATCTGTATCATTGTCCCACCCTTGCACCCCCTCTCCATTTCCTGCTCCAAGTATATATATATATATTTAAATGGTGTGGTCCACATTGACTGCAAAGTTACATTATGGAGGCCCAGGTCACGAGAGTAGCACAGCAGGCCTTCTACCACCTATTCCAAGCCAAACTACTAGCGCCCTACTTGGCCCCAGAACACCGAGTCACAGTGATCTATGTGATGGTCAACTCTAGACTGGACTTCTGCAACTCACTCTACATTGGCCTGCCCTTAACCTTGATCTGGAAACTGCAACTGGTTCAGAATGCTGTGGCCAGGATCCTCACAAATACACCATGGAGATCCCACATTTGGACTGTACTTCAACAACTCAGCTGGCTACCAGTCGAATTCCAGATCAGACTTAAGGTTTTGGTTCTTACCTTCAAGGCCATACACAGTCCGGGCCCAGCGTGCCTGAGAGACCATCTCTCTGCCTATACCCCCAAAGAGCACTATGCTCCGCCAACTGGCTGGGGATCCCTGGCCCCAAAGAAGCACATCAGTCCTCAGTAAGGGCCAGAGCCTTCTCGGTCCTGGCCCCCACTTGGTGGAATGAGATCCCTGAAGAGATCAGGGTCCTGACCAAACTCCCACAGTTCCGCAGGGCCTGCAAAAGGGAGCTCCTCCGCCAGGCATTTGCTTGAGGCCGACTGACCCAGCAATATCTGATGGTCCCCCCCCCGAACACCCCCCCTCCATAACCTGAACCTAACTGACCTCCCTGGGGGGTCTTGTTAAAGTTGTTCTACAACTGAATCTGTGTAATATTCTGTTAAATTTGGAACCCCTGTTGTGATTGCCGTTGAGGTGTTGTGTTGTGATTGTGATCTATGCCCTCCGTTTCACATACTGCCCTGAGTTTTATGGGAGGGCGGTATAGAAATCCAATCAATCAATCAATAGATAAATAAATAAATACTTTAAACTGAATACATTGCAAATGAGTCCTTTAGCCAAACTGTGACCTCTCTCCTCATGAGCATCCTGCAGAGCTTGTGCTCAGCCCCTTGAGTTTAGTGTCCCCCTCCAGCCTCTGGAGAAGGGATGGGAGGTTTCTGCCACACCATCTCACCTTTGCCCTTGGGAACCTTTGCTGTTGTATTCCTGGGCTTTGCCCTAGTTGGACATGAAGGAGGACAAGCTAAATATATAATAGTAGCAGTAAACCCCATTGTAGTAAACCCCATTGCAGGGTCAGCAGAGCAAAGAGCTTGCCGGTGGGCATGGGGCTTTCAGAGTCAGGGAGGAGGTCGCAAGCATTCCACCACCTCTCCAGCATAGAGCGGGGAAGGGCGGGGCTTCAAGGGGAGGTGGTGAGAATTCCCCCCTCCCACTCTGGCACCCCACAGAGCCCTGCCTCCGTACCCCAATAGTTGCAGGAACCTCATCTCCTGGTGGTGGTTGGGGCGAGCAGGGGCCAGGGGTGAGTCCACCTTGGCAGCCAGGTAGCATCTTGCCACAAGCTGTATGAGCGTTTCACAGCTGGCTGATGGGGACAGGCTCTGCGGAGATTGGCCTGTGGAGGCAGAAGCAGTGTCCAGACACCCAGACACCAGCCGGAGAGAGCGCCACTCCTCCAACAGTGGCTCTTCTAAAATATTAAGAACCACTAATGGTTACAGATATGAAACAGATACTGACCAGAACATTCAACTGGTACTTGAACTGATCACAGTAATTAAATGTTTTTACTAGTGGAGATCCTGGCAAATAGATGGGGAAGAAATGGAGGTAGTGACAGATTTTATTTTCCTGGGATCCAAGATCACTGCAGATGGGGACTGCAGCAAAGAAATTAAAAGACGCTTGCTCCTGGGAAGGAAAGCTATGGCAAATCTAGACAGCATCCTAAAAAGCAGAGACATCACCCTGCCAACTAAAGTGCGTTTAGTCAAGGCTATGGTATTCCCAGTTGCAATGTATGGCTGCGAAAGTTGGACCATAAGGAAGGCCGAGCGTCCGAGAATTGAGGCTTTTGAACTCTGGTGCTGGAGAAGACTCTTGCGAGTCCCTTGGACTGCAAGGCGAACAAACCGGTCAGTCCTAGAGGAGATCAGCCCTGACTGCTCTTTAGAAGGCCAGATCCTGAAGATGAAACTCAAATACTTTGGCCACCTCATGAGAAGGAAGGACTCCCTGGAGAAAAGCCTAATGCTGGGAGCGATTGAGGACTCCGGGGAATGGTAGAGGACAGGAAGGCCTGGAGGATCATTGTCCATGGGGTCATGATGGGTTGGACACGACTTCGCACCTAACAACAACAACTACTAGTGGAGAATGATGCAGCATTTTTTAAAAAATATACTGAGTAGCTGAGCCAAATCAGAAGGTCCAGGTCAGTATTTAATCCATGTTTTATCTGCCCGCAGTGCTGTATTAAAATAAATTTGATTCGATTTGATTTGAAGGGTCAAAATCTGCTACCCTAAAAAACACTCCATCTCCTTGTTTAATAGGACTGTTCCATTGTGATGATAATAAGATGTATATAAATCCCCAGAAATCAGAGGGTCCACAGACTTTTGTAATGCTTGTAATACTCCTGTAACAATTCTCAATAAAAAAATCTTTATTTTATTTGAATTAATTGTAAAATGTTTTCATACATTCTCTCCGACAACAACTGCATGGCAAAATGCATAGAGACTTCATAAAATTAAAAACAACAACAACAACAACAATGGTGTGTGGTGAGGCATCCCTGGCAGGAGGCCATGAAAAAGGAAGGCAACTGGGATCAGAGCTGTGCTGCACCCATGGGCCCACTGTGGGTTTTGCCATGCAGCAAGAACATTGCTTTTGCCCACTGGGGATGTGCATCGTTTCCAAAGCACAGGGAACAGGAATCCCCTCAATCTAGGTTCTTGCACAGAATTGCCAAGATGCAGGATTCTGATGATGGATAATCAGCTAATTGGCCATGACCCACATTTGGCTTGTCTGCACCACAGTGTCTTGGCGCTCTATGAAACCTGAAACATTCCCACCTCCAAAGATGTTAAGCTTCAGCGATTCCAGGTATATCAAGTCCGTGCAGTCTTGCGGATTAAGAAAGACATTAGCAGTCCACCTTTGAGTCCTGGAATGAGCCTCACTTTTAGACCTATACGTGGTCCCAGTTATGAAAGTGACATTGTGATCCATCACACCCACCAGCCATGATCAGGGTGTCCTTGGCAATGGGCCAGGCAAAGGTGATTTTGTGCTGAGTGATAACAGAAATTGAAATGAGCCCCATGTACCTGGTATATAATACCCAGTGGCTGTAAAACACCCCAACCCTCTCCCGTCCAACATTTATGTGTTGTGCATTAAACTTTCCCCAAATTAGTGCTAAGTGCATTAGAGTTGTAAAAATAGCCTGCCTAAAACCCCATTAAATTCCAAAATTTACAGATCTAGTGCACTGGGATCTATAATTTAGCTGTAAGAACGAGAGTCCCAGAATGTATCCATCTTCCCCTTCTGTGCTTTGTTTATTCATACCTAGAGAGGGGAGGAGGATCAATTATTCAGTGAAAGGAGATAACAGGTAATGTTCACAGTCAGGTAAGAATAATGCTTCACTTTGGGATGACAGAAAAATGCCAGATCCACATTCAAAGCCATAATCGTAACAAAGTTTGCCATCTCCAGAGGAAGAAGTCATGGGGTTGGGAGCTGGGAATATAGCTAAGCTACAAATTTCTAATGGTCTTTTCTTAGGGGCTTTCCGCACTCCTTCAAAATCACACAATGGTTGCCAATTGAAAACGCTACAGTTTTGCCATTATGCACAACGTCGTAGACAACCTGCCACACACCTGAACCCGATCCTCAAAAAGCGCTTCCTTGTAGCGCTTTCAGGGAAATCCCCAAAAGTGGATTCACCCTCCGGAAAGCGCTACACTCGTGCAACCAATCTGCAACACTAGCGGGAAAGTTCTGTGCATTACCATTGTTGTGGTTTCTACAAAGTCCCTCCCCCTGGCTCTCTCCTCTGATCTTCCGGCGAAGCGATCGCCATTTTTTTTTCTCCGAGCGAGCAGAGATCAACGCACCGGCGAGCCTCCGTTTAGCCAGTGAGGCTTCCCCGGCTGCAGTCCTTCTCCAGAGCTGTTTAGTCACTAAGCACAAACAACAGAGAAGCCCGTTTGCTGATGTATTTTCCCTTTATTTTTCACACTGTTTTCGGCCGAAAATCGTGCCCGTGAGGGAGGGGGGAATTGTAAAATTGTGAGCATAACTTTGCTAGCATGAGAAATGAGTGCAATGGTGTGGTAGATTGAACATTCTTTGGCATTGCCCTTCTTTGGGATTGGAATGTAAACTGACCTTTTCCAATCCTGTGGCCATTGTTGGGTTTTCCAAATTTGCTGGCATATTGAGTGTAGCACTTTTACTGCATCATCTTTTAAGATTTTGAATAGTTCAGCTGGAATCCTGTCACCACCACTAGCTTTATTGTTGCTCAGACTTCCTAAGGCCCATTTGATTTCACATTCCAGGATGACTGGCTCCAGGTCAGTAACTACCCTTTTGTGGTTATCAGGGATGTTAAGTTCGCTCTTCTGTATAATTTTGCCACCTTTTTTTAATCTGCTTCTGTGAGGTCCCTACCATTTTGGTCCCTTATCATACCCATCTTTGCATGAAATGTTCATATCTCCAATTTTCTTGAAAAGATCCCTGGTCCTCCCCATTCTCTTTGTCTTATATTGTCCAATTGCCCTGTTTATATCCTGTATTCCTCCTTGCATCTCATGGAAAAGGGAGACAAGAAACATAAATAAAATAAATTGCAGATACAATCCATTGTACAAAGGGTTGTGGACTGCTCTCTGTATTGAATTCAGCTGGATTCCCTTGTCAAAGTTCTGAGTCCCACAAAGACTTGCAGAGAGTAAGTTGTCCCGTTGGATAAATGTTTGTGCAATTACACAATTACCTGCTAGTGAGGGGTGGAGAGGGCCATCTATTATTTATTTATTTTCTATTATTATATTTATATACCACCTTACCTGAGGGCTCAGGGTGGTTTACAGGAAACAGAGAAAGATACAATTAACACATGGTAACAGGTAACAATAACAGCAGTAATATTATATCAATAATAATTAACAAGATCATAACAATAGCACCATAAAATAGAAATTGTAAGAGCCTCAGCTCAACTATTACTGAACCCTGTGAGAAACTGATTAATGTTGGTCGTAGAAGCGGGGGGGGGGGGGAGCTTGAGTGCCAACTGGAAGCGGTGATTTGGTCAACCTCAAACAAATGCCTGGTGGAGGAGTTCACTTTTGCAGGCCCTGTGGAACTTTTTAGGTTCTGTCTGGGCCCTGATCTCCTCTGGGAGCTCATTCCACCAGGTGGGGGCCAGAATGGAGAAAGCTCTGGCCCTGGTTGAAGTCAAGCGGGATTCCTTGGGGCCAGGGACCACCAGGAGGTTGGATGTAGTAGAGCGCAAGGCTCTCTGAGGAGTGTAGGTGGAGAGGCGGTCCCTCAGGTATACTGGGCCCAAACCGCGTATGGACTTAAAGGTGATAACCAACACCTTAAGCCTCATCCGGAATTCAACCGGGAGGCAGCGCAGCTGCTGGAGGATGGGCCAGATGTGGGACCTCCGAGGTGTTGCTGTGAGGACCCTGGCAGCCACATTCTGGACTAGTTACAGTTTCCAGATCAAGGATAAGGATAGGCCAGCATAGAGCGTGTTACAGAAGTCCAGCCTAGAGGTGACCGTCGCATGGATCACTGTGGCCAGGTGTTCCGGGGCCAAGTAGGGAGCTAGTAGCTTGGCTTGGCGAAAGGTGGTAAAATGCCAGCCGAGCTACCATTGTGATCTGAGCCTCCATAGAGAGGCTGAAAGCTTCTACAAAACCTGAAAGCTTGTAGGTTCTACAAAGCCTGAAAGCTTCCATGTCTTCCAAGACATAGAATAGAATAGAAACTTTATTTTAAGGGCCATTCCGCACATCAACCAGTGTTGCTAAATGTTTGCAGTATGCAGAAACGCTATATTTTAATAGTGGAATTTTGTCATTCCACACACCTTCAATTCTAGTGGAATATTGAAGTCCCAGTAGCGGTCTATTCATTCCCCACAGGTTTCCGGTCACGCTGGAATCGCAACAAAGGAGGCAATATTTTTCCGTGCTTCTTCCTGCCCCTGGCTGTCAATCAAACAGAACAGCCAATGAACTGTTGTGTTCGTGCTCCCGAAAACCCCTTTCCCTTTAAAAACTGTTTTTTTAAAAAAACGAGAACACCAGTAGCAATGAATATTTGTTCATCCAATGTCTCAGAAAAACCTTTTTCACTGGCATAGGAGCTGGCGCTTAATCATTTACATGCTCTTCAAGTAACCCCTCCCCCCACCCTGATGGGTGCAATTTCTGGCCAAAATTACGGGCAGTGTCGAACAGGGGGCTGTATTGTGCTCTGAGACTTTAAAGAAACTTTAAATGTCATTTACTTAGATTTTAGTAAAGCTTTTGATAAGGTTCCCCATGATGTTCTGAGGGATAAACTGAAGGACTGCAATCTGGATTTTCAGATAGTTAGGTGGATAGGGAATTGGTTAGAGAACCTTGGGGTACTTGTGGATTGTAAACTAAACATGAGGAGGCAGTGTGATGCAGCGGTAAAAAAGGCAAATGCCATTTTGGGCTATATCAACAGGGGCATCACATCAAAATCACAAGATGTCATAGTCCCATTGTATACGGCACTGGTCAGACCACACCTGGAGTACTGTGTGCAGTTCTGGAGGCCTCACTTCAAGAAGGACGTAGATAAAATTGAAAGGGTACAGAGGAGAGCGACAAAGATGATCTGGGGCCAAGGGACCAAGCCCTATGAAGATAGGTTGAGGGACTTGGGAATGTTCAGCCTGGAGAAAAGGAGGTTGAGAGGGGACATGATAGCCCTATTTAAATATTTGAAAGGTTGTCATTTGGAGGAGGGCAGGATGCTGTTTCCGTTGGCTGCAGAGGAAAGGACACAGATGTGTGCTGGGAAACAAACTCTGCAAAGCGTCCTCAGTCATCCAACTTTCTGACCTGCCTGGATGACAATTTCATTTATCAAATGATAGATGAACCCACAAGAGGTTCAGCCATATTGGACTTAATACTGACCAACAGGCAAGAGTTAGTGGATGAGGTGAAGGAGGTAGGGACCCTAGGGGGAAGTGACCATGTGCTCATAGAATTCCTTTTGAGATGGGGAGCCAAGGAATCTTGTAGCCAGATGCGGATGTTGGATTTTTGTAGGGCAAACTTTAAGAGCTATTGCATGCTCAATCCCAGAAAGACGAAAACACTGCAGGAGCTCTAATAAGCCTATTGGGATGAACAGAGAACTTCAAGAGGAACTAAGAAAGAAAAGGGAAATGTTTAGGAAATGGAGGGAAGGACAGAGCTCTAAAGAAGAGTACCTACAGGTTACTAGGCACTGTAGATCAATCATCAGAAAGGCCAAAGCTGAGAGTGAGCTAAGATTGGCCAGGGAAGCCCACCGTAACAAGAAAAGATTTTTCAGTTATGTGAGGAGCAAACGTAAAGTAAAGGAGGCAATAGGCCCACTGCTGGGTGCGGATGGACAAACTCTAACCAAAGATGCAGGGAAAGCAGAAAGGCTCAGCGCCTATTTTACATCTGTTTTTTCCCCACAGGTCAAAGGGTTTAGGCACATATAGAGATGGCAGTAGAATCATAGAATCATAGAATCATAGAATCATAGAGTTGGAAGGGGCCATACAGGCCATCTAGTCCAACCCCCTGCTCAACGCAGGATCAGCCCTAGTGTCTAGGTGGCAGGTTGACATGGACAGAGAGGTTGTCGAGAGGCATTTAGCTGCACTGGAGTTCAAATCCCCTGGGCTGGATGAAATGCACCCGAGAGTGCTCAAAGAACTTTTCGGAGAACTTGCAGAACCCTTGTCCATCATCTGCAGGACCTCTTAAAGGACTGGAGATGTCCCGGAGGACTGGAAGTCAGCAAAGGTTATTCCGATCTTCAAAAAAGGGAGAAAGGATGACCCGGGAAACTACAGACCAGTGAGTCTGGCCTCTGTTGTGGGTAAGATATTAAACAGATATTAAAGAAGCGATCTGCAAACATCTGCAGAGGAAAGGACACACAGTAATGGGTTTAAACTACAAGTACAATGATATAGGCTAGATATCAGGAAAAAATTTTCACAGTCAGAGTAGTTCAGCAGTGGAATAGGCTGCCTAAGGAGGTGGTGAGCACCCCCTCACAGGCAGTCTTCAAGCAAAGGTTGGATACACACTTTTCTTGGATGCTTTAGGATGCTTAGGGCTGATCCTGCATTGAGCAGGGGGTTGGACTAGATGGCCTGTGTGGCCCCTTCCAACTCTATGATTCTATGACAGCAGAAGGGAGCTTTGTTTTACTGTTAAGCACTTCTGTGGAGGGACTTCAGCTGGTTTTGGGGGGGGGGAATGGCAATGGAGTCTCCAGAAGCTCTGGGGTGAGCGTGAGGGAGGGACATTCTTTCTACTGCTATTTTGAGAACGCACATGTCTTTTGTTGATGTGATGCGGCTTGTGCTCAGAAGTGTAGCAGTTTTTTGGGGGGGAATCCACTTTTCTGGATTTCCCCCTAAGTGCTATAAAATTCTGATTGTTGTGGGAGTTTTGCAGTTTGTTTACGACATCGTGTGGAACGTTAAATTAATAGTGTTTACAAAAGGTAAGGCTACATTTAAATTGTGCGGAATGACCCTAAATATTTGTCTGGGGTCCTGATGGCCCCCCTTTTCACCATTCCAGAAGTCCTTATTGAGAAATAATGAAGTTGGAGGCCCTCGACCTGCACATCATCTCTGGATAGGTGAGGGGACCTTTCACAAAGGGGATTGCGAAGCTTGCCTTTAGATACTTTCTTTAAAAGAAACTTTGCTTCTTATGAGGAAAATGAATTTTTCCAATGCTCAGAGGCCACATTTTTTTAAGGAGGTGTCAAACATTTGTTTCTTTTTGAACAAAAAAACTCAGGAATGGAGTACAGAGTAAATTTGTGGGATGTTGGATGGATATTATGCGATGTCCAACTCCCCCCCTTATACTAGGCAGTAGGTCACATGAAAGATGCTAAAACAATCCCATGCCCTAAGTTATACTTTATGAATGTGCAAGTCCTTATTTCTGAATCTGAAGTGTTCTTTGATCTTACTTTATGCATCCCATTGACATATTAATGCAGCTTTATTTATCTTGTTAACGAGAGGCTTTTAGCATGACTTTTTCTGTGTGTTTTCTTTTAATGGGGGTGTCTCAGCAGGCTACTACACTGGTGAAAAATGAAATGCAATTCAGCAGATCACTGGAGATGCCTAAAAATCTGAGGTGAAAAGTGGTGCTTATAGAGAATACTGCATTCCTGAAAAGTTTTAACTTGCTTAGTCCCTTGCTAAGGAAAAGAAACAAACCCCAACTGCAAAAACACCGGAAGGACAGCCAGAAGCCTAACTGCTGTGCTGCCTCAGAGTGTGACGGTTTCCCTGGCATTTCTGAACACACCCCAAGTAGGAAAGGAAACAATATCCCAAGCCTGGATCCAGCACTGGCAAACGAAACAGAAGAAGTTCAGAGGCTAAAAAGAGGGCACCAAAAATGGCAACTGTTCATTTGGAGCTAGGGGAGGAGTGTTTGCTGGGTGGGGATAATGGACTGTGAATGGATCCGTGCCTGCCTGGGGACCACGGCCTTCCATGGGTTGTCCCTTAAGGCAGAGGTCCCCAACCCCCAGTCCAGGGACCGGGACCAGTCCCTGGATCAGTCAGTACCGGTCCGCGGCTCCTCCTCATCCTCCTCCCCGGCTGCTGCCTCGGGGGCTGACCTGCCAATCTGCCGCTGGCTGACCTCTGGTGCTCTCCAGCAGCCGCCATGGCTGGGGCTCCCCCTCGGCATGGGACTGCTCAGCTGCTGGCAGCGCCCCCCAGTGGGTGGTGGGAAGTCAGGGGCACCGGCAGGAAAGTAAGTGGAGGAGGGGCTCAGGCGGGGACATCCCTCGGCAAAAGTCTGCCCCCCCCGGGACTCAGTAAAATTGTCAAGCGTTGACTGGTCCCCAGTGATAAAAAGGTTGTCGACCACTGCCTTAAGGAACAAGTGAGCCACCATCCCTGAAGGGTGTTGAAATGGAAGCTAAATGTGCGGCGATTGATCACTTGCACACTCATTGACTTAGGTTTACAACATCCAATGGCTTTTGCATTGCACATACCACACATGTGTGATCAAACACTCAGCCCGAACTTCCATGTCATTGGAGTTTCTGATTTAAGTGGCCAGCGGACTACAAAATGTTGATCAATGTTGCTTTATGTCATCCATAATGACATCCCTATGTGAGGAGCAAACGTAAAGTAAAGGAGGCAATAGGCCCACTGTTGGGTGCGGATGGACAAACTCTAACGGAGGATGCAGAGGAAGCAGAAAGGCTTAGTGCCTATTTTACATCTGTTTTTTCCCACAGGTCAAAGTGTTTAGGCACATCTAGAGATGGCCGTAGCCAAAGGATAGTGTCTGGGTGGCAGGTTAACATGGATAGAGAGGTTGTCGAGAGGCATTTAGCTGCACTGGATGAGTTCAAATCCCCTGGTCCGGATGAAATGCACCCGAGAGTACTCAAAGAACTTTCCAGAGAACTTGCACAGCCCTTGTCCATCATCTTCGGAACCTCTTTAAGGACTGGAGATGTCCCGGAGGACTGGAAAAGAGCAAACGTTATTCTGATCTTCAAAAAAGGGAGGAAGGATGACCCGGGAAACTACAGACCAGTGAGTCTGACCTCTGTTGTGGGGAAGATAATGGAGCAGATATTAAAGGGAGCGATCTGCAAACATCTGGAGGACAATTTGGTGATCCAAGGAAGTCAGCATGGATTTGTCTCCAACAGGTCCTGTCAGACCAACCTGGTTTCCTTTTTTGACCAAGTGACAGGTTTGCTGGATCGTGGAAATTCGGTTGATGTCATTTACTTGGATTTTAGTAAAGCTTTTGATAAGGTTGTTCTGATGGATAAATTGAAGGACTGCAATCTGGATTTTCAGATAGTCAGGTGGATAGGGAATTGGTTGCAGAACCGCACTCAAAGAGTGGTTGTCAATGGTGTTTCATCAGACTGGAGGGAGGTGAGTAGCGGGGTAACTCAGGGCTCGGTGCTCGGCCCGGTACTTTTTAACATATTTATTAATGATCTAGATGAGGGGGTGGAGGGACTACTCATCAAGTTTGCAGATGACACCAAATTGGGAGGACTGGCAAATACTCCGGAAGATAGAGACAGAGTTCAACAAGATCTGAACACAATGGAGAAATGGCCAAATGAGAACAAGATGCAATTTAATAAAGATAAGTGTAAAGTTCTGCATCTGGGTCAGAAAAATGAAAAGCATGCCTACGGGATGGGGGATACACTTCTAGGTAACACTGTGTGTGAACGAGATTTTGGGGTACTTGTAGATTGTAAACTAAACATGAGCAGGCAGTGTGATGCAGCGGTAAAAAAGGCAAATGCCATTTTGGGCTGTATCAACAGGGGCATCACATCAAAATCACAAGATGTCATAGTCCCATTGTATACGGCACTGGTCAGACCACACCTGGAGTACTGTGTGCAGTTCTGGAGGCCTCACTTCAAGAAGGACGTAGATAAAATTGAAAGGGTACAGAGGAGAGCGACGAAGATGATCTGGGGCCAAGGGACCAAGCCCTATGAAGATAGGTTGAGGGACTTGGGAATGTTCAGCCTGGAGAAAAGGAGGTTGAGAGGGGACATGATAGCCCTCTTTAAGTATTTGAAAGGTTGTCACTTGGAGGAGGGCAGGATGTTGTTTCCGTTGGCTGCATAGGAGAGGACACGCAGTAATGGGTTTAAACTTCAAGTACAACGATATAGGCTAGATATCAGGGGGAAAAAATTCACAGTCAGAGTAGTTCAGCAGTGGAATAGGCTGCCTAAGGAGGTGGTGAGCTCCCCCTCACTGGCAGTCTTCAAGCAAAGGTTGGATACACACTTTTCTTGGATGCTTTAGGATGCTTAGGGCTGATCCTGCGTTGAGCAGGGGGTTGGACTAGATGGCCTGTATGGCCCCTACCAACTCTATGATTCTATGATTCTATGATCCAAAGTAGCGGTCCCCAACCTTTTTAAGGTCGAGGACTACCTCCGGGGGTGGTGAAGAGCTGGTGGCCTGGGTGCCACACATGCACGTTACCGCCCCTGGTGGTGAAAACATGCATGTGTGGAGCTGCTGTACATGCGCTTTTTCACCACCCGAGGGCTCTAATGTGCATGCGTGGGAGTTCTGCGCATGTGCGTTTGTGCCTGCCGGCGTGCCGGCGGCCGCGCGTGCCTCTCCACCCCCTCACAGCAGAAAACTAATGGGGCCTGGTGAGCTTCTCTCTGCGGGGGGGGGGGGGGAGAGAGGCAGGTGTGGTGGCCCGTCACCAAGGCCTTCGCGGTCTGGTAGTGGGCCGCCGACCAGGAGTTGATGACCCCCGATCCAAAGCACAGCAATTTCAGTGAGGTCAATTCACAGATTCAGCTGGAAACCATTAAGTACCCAACAGTCAAGGGAGGGACATGCAGAGGGAGAAACGTCAGGACAGGTTTCCAGGGTCCTCCACCAGAAAGCTAAATCCCAGTACACTCCTCTGTTGAATGTGCTCACCTGGGCTGTTTCAATTAGATCAGTGGTCCCCAACCTGCGGGCCGCGGCCCGGCGCCGGGCCGCAAAGGCCATGGCGCCGGGCCGCAGCTCCCTCTCCCCCCCCCCGCAGTAAAAAACTTCCCAGGCTGCAAGCTTGCGGCCCGGGAAGCTACTTACTGCGGGAGGGTGGGGAGAGGGAATCATGGCCGGGCCGCGCCCGCGCGACCCGATCCGCGGGCGCGGCCCGATCTGCGGGCGTGGCTCGTGGGCGCGGCCCGATCCGCGGGCGTGGCTCGCGGGCACGGCCCGATCCGCGGGCGTGGCTTCCAGGCGCGGCCCGATGTCCTGCCGGTCCCCATCCTAATAAAGGTTGGGGACCACTGAATTAGATCACGTCCTTTCCCGTCTGGGCAACCAGCCACACAACGGTGGCAACTCAGAGCTGATGGTTGATTGTGTGGAGAGCTCTGGGGTTAGGGAACAACCACTGTCAGTGGGGGAAAGCAAAGGGCCGTTCGCTCAAACAGGCTGGTGGCCCTTATCTCTGGGCTTCATCTTCTGGAGAGTGGCCAGGCTCTATTACTTTCACCTCCCCAAGCCCTTGGAATTCATCCCGAGATGTACTTAAGGAATTACTTGGCCTACTCTGAAAGAGAAAACAGCTACAGCCTTGTTAGACCCCCTAAATGTGAACCTCTGAATGGAGGGATCATCCTCACTTAACAAACAGCCATGCTTGTATAAGGCCCCTTCTTGCAGGTCCGAAATGACCATTCCAAGCCGTGCTCCCCTCTCCGTCTTGGAGGCATGCATTGTGCCCACCACTGTCCCATAGCAATGGCACACACGCCTCAGGCGTTCCATCTAAGCTGGCCTGGCTGGGACTTATTCTGTGCCCAGATTGCAAGAATCTGAGTCGGTCAGTTAACACAGAAAAGCCGCTCCTGCCTGGGTGGTCTTGGCCATGGCTGTGCAACGGATTTCAAAACTATTCTTCTGGGGTCCAGAAGAATTAGCAGAACTGTGCAGCAAATGTGATTCTCATGGGTGGGGGGCAAATTCCACTGTGGAACTGAATTCAGAAAATGTATTTATTATTAAAAATGAGCATGGATGCCGTTTTATTGGCTTGAAGAAATTGGCAACGGGTACAAAATTCAGGATAAATGAGCCCTATTTCATTAAAAAGAAATGCAAGTTGCTAGCCCTTAAGCTTGTACAGATAAGCTGGAGTGTGGGGTGAAGGAGGACGGAGCTGAACAGTATTGCCAGTACAGAAACAGAATAAACTTGCACATGGTGGCTTGGGGGGTTGGTCAATAGATCAACATGGCTACTTTTCCCTACTTATTTGTTTGTTTGTTTATAGACTGTCCTTTCCAGTCAAGCTCAGAGCAGTGTACAGCAATTATAGTAGAACATTCTGACAAAACAATAAATCAGTAAAAGCATAAAAGATCAAAACAATATCTTATATGCTTTGCCTGCATTTCATTTCATGGCTTTGTTTCTCTTTCTGTCTGGCCATTCTTGAATACTGAAATGTAAAGAAAGACACTTGGTTGGGTCATGACCCGAATGTCAGGTCGCTAATTTATGATCATCCAGAAGCCAATTTCTATTGACTCAAGACCTAAGTACTTAGTTAGGGTCTGATAACACTTCATTAGCAGCCAAATAAAAATATTTGGTGATCAGGAGGAATACTTAGGGACTCCTTGTCAATCGAAGATATTCAAAGACCAGTGTTCAAATTATGCCAGGGCATGTTCAATAAATTTTGCCTACAGATCAAGTACATGATGGTTTGTAGAGCCTTGTTACCCTGCTGAATAAATTTCTAATTTCCTCATATTTGTTTGTTTGTTTGTTTATTATTCGATTTCTATGCCACCGCTTGCTTTACCCTCGTGGCGGTTTACACAAAGAATTCTAAAACAATAAAACCCCAATAAAATCCCCATTAAAATAACAATCACAATGGCAACCATAATCTCTAGTAATCCCTCCTTGTTCAGGGTAGGGAACTAGATCTAATCTAATGTAATGAGAGCTGGGCTGAGATGAATTTGGGAACCAGTTGGAAAACTCCCCCAGGACTCTGCTCCAGCCTCAGCCGTATGCCTGGCGGAAGAGCTCCTTGTTGCAGGCCCTGCGGAAAGCTGGTAACTCTGGCAGGGCCCTTAGCTCTTCCAGAAGCTCATTCCACTGGGTTGGGGCCGGGACCGAAAAGGCCCTGGCCCTAGTCGAGGCCAGGCGTACGTCCCGGGGGTCCAGGACAACCAGTAAATTCATACCCGCATAGTGAAAGGCCCTGTGGGAGGCATAAGCAAACAAGTGGTCCCGCAGGCAGGCGGGACCCAGGCCACGTATGAATCATAGAGTTGGAAGGGGCCATACAGGCCATCTAGTCCAACCCCCTGCTCAACGCAGGATCAGCCCTAAGCATCCTAAAGCATCCAAGAAAAGTGTGTATCCAACCTTTGCTTGAAGACTGCCAGTGAGGGGGAGCTCACCACCTCCTTAGGCAGCCTATTCCACTGCTGAACTACTCTGACTGTGAAAAACTTTTTCCTGATATCTAGCCTATATCGTTGTACTTGAAGTTTAAACCCATTACTGCGTGTCCTTTCCTCTGCAGCCAATGGGAACAGCATCCTGCCCTCCTCCAAGTGACAACCTTTCAAATACTTAAAGAGGGCTATCATGTCCCCTCTCAACCTCCTTTTCTCCAGGCTGAACATTCCCAAGTCCCTCAACCTATCTTCATAGGGCTTGGTCCCTTGGCCCCAGATCATCTTCGTCGCTCTCCTCTGTACCCTTTCAATTTTATCTACGTCCTTTTTGAAATGAGGCCTCCAGAATTGCACACAGTACTCCAGGTGTGGTCTGACCAGTGCCGTATACAATGGGACTATGACATCTTGTGATTTTGATGTGATGCCTCTGTTGATACAGCCCAAAATGGCATTTGCCTTTTTTACCGCTGCATCACACTGCCTGCTCATGTTTAGTTTACAATCCACAAGTACTCCAAGGTCTCGTTCACACACAGTGTTACCTAGAAGCGTATCCCCCATCCAGTAGGCATGCTTTTCATTTTTCTGACCCAGATGCAGAACTTTACACTTATCTTTATTAAATTGCATCCAAGTAAATGATATCAACCGAATTTCCCCGATCCAGCAAACCTGTTACTTGGTCAAAAAAGGAAACCAGGTTGGTCTGGCAGGACCTGTTGGAGACAAATCCATGCTGACTTCCTTGGATCACCAAATTGTCCTCCAGATGTTTGCAGATCGCTCCCTTTAATATCTGCTCCATTATCTTCCCCACAACAAAGATCAGACTCACTGGTCTGTAGTTTCCTGTGTCATCCTTCCTCCCTTTTTTGAAGATCGGAATAACGTTTGCTCTTTTCCAGTCCTCCGGGACATCTCCAGTCCTTAAAGTGGTTCCGAAGATGATGGACAAGGGCTGTGCAAGTTCTCTGGGATGTTCTTTGAGTACTCTCGGGTGCATTTCATCCGGACCAGGGGATTTGAACTCATCCAGTGCAGCTAAATGCCTCTCGACAACCTCTCTATCCATGTTAACCTGCCATGGCTGTATGGCTGTTGGGAATGGCCCAATTTGCAGACAATGACCCTCTCACCAAAGGCAGAGTAGCAGTCTCTCGGGAACAGGGGGCAGGGGCCACAGACCCATACGCGGGAGAGATGAAGGAGGAAAGTGAAAAGAAAGGAAACAAAGAACGCCGACAGACTGGTTGCGCCCGGCTCAAAGTGAGGGCAGAACAGATAATGCAGAACAGGCGTTCCCGGAAGAACTGGTGGGAGGTTCTTGAGGGCTCGGGAGGTGGGGACGAGGAGAGGAAGGATATTTAAATGGGGCAGTCGGTGTCTGTGAGGAGGCGGGGTTCAGCATAGTGAGGAAACTATGCTGAACCCAGGAGTCGTGAATGCAAGTAATTCAACAGGACTCCGTTCTGAGACGCTGCCTATCCTGAGAACTATCTTTCCTGGCCTGGTCTTCAGCTCCCGACATCGTGGCGGAGAAGGAACAAGAAACCCCGGACCCTGACAATGGCCTTAAAGGTTAATACCAATACCTTGAACCTGACCCGGAAACAGACAGGTAACCAGTGCAGTTGATGAAGTGCCGGCTAGATATGGGCCCTCCAAGTAAAGACCCTTGCAGCTGCATTTTGTACCAGCTGTAATTTCCAGATCAAGGACAAGGGTAGGCCGGCGTAGAGCGAGTTACAGTAGTATAATCTGGAAGTAACCGTTACATGGATCACAGTGGCCAGGTGTTCTGAGGACCGGTAGGGTGCTAGTAGCCGGGCTTGGCGAAGGTGGAAAAAAGCCTGGCTACTTTTGTGATCTGAACCTCCATTGAAAGGGAGGCATCAAAAGTCACCCCCAAATTCCTGGCAACCGGTGCAGGTGTTAATTGCACCCCATCCAGGCAAGGGAGGGGCACTTCCTGGTCCTGCCCTCCTCTCACCAGCCCTAGGACCTCCGTCTTGGAGGGGTTGAGTTTCAGACGACTCTGCCTGAGCCATCCAGCCACCACTTCCAAACAGCTGGCAAATGTATCCGGGGGGGAGTCCGGCCGGCCGTCCATTAGGAGGTAGAGCTGGGTGTCATCCGCATATTGATGACATCCCAGCCCACAGCCCCAGACCAGGATTAGCAGCCAAATAAAAATATTTGGTGATCAGGAGGAATACTTAGAGACTCCTTGTCAATCGAAGATATTCAAAGACCAGCATAGAGATGTTAAATATGTGGGGGAGAGTATCGCCCCCTGCGGAACCCCGCAAGGGAGCCCACAGGGGTCCGACAACTCACCCCCCACTGCAACCCTCTGTGATAGATTCCGGAGGAAGGAGACCAGCCATTGCAGCACAGTCCTTCTAACTCCAGTTCCGGCAAGGCGGTGAGCCAATATCTCGTGGTCAACTACATTGAATGCAGCTGACAGATCTAACAACATGAGTATGGCAGAGCGGCCCCAGTCCAGCTGATGCCGAGGGTGATCATTTCCCCCTATTTCTTCAGGCACTCCTAGACCCTGAGGTTCTTCGCCTAATCACTTGATAGTAGCTTAGCTTGGCAAAGGAGGTAGAGGTCCAACCACACCTCTCTTGTGACCTGGGTCTCCATTGAGAAGGAAGCATCCAGGATCACGCCCAGGTTCCTGGGGGAGTGAGCCACTGATAGCTGCACACTGTCCAGGTTGGGCAAATGCGCTTCCTCACACGGCCCCTTCCTGCCTAGCCACAGGACCTCCATCTTTGAAGGATTGAGCTTCAGACGATCTGCTTGAGCCATCTCGTCACTGCTTCCAGGCAGCTGGCTAATGCTTCTGGGGGAGAGTCAGAGTGGTCATCCATCAGGAGGAAGTGTTCGGTGCCATCTGCACATCAATGACATTCCAGCCCGAACTTCCATACCAGTTAGACAAGAGGGCACATGAAGATGTTGAACAGGATTGGATAGCTCCTTGTGGGACTCTGCATATGAGTTGTTGGCAGCTTGATGCCACTGGAATTTTATTAATTAAGATTAATTTTATTAATCTTAAATGGAATGTACTATGATTCCTATCAGTTGTTTACAAGTTTCTGTGAGGCAAATAATGGGATAGAAGTTATTTGGCATGGCTCCTTTCTCTTTCTTCTTCAGAATGAGGAAAGCCCTGCCAGTTGTTATCCAAATTTCTACTGCTTTGGATCACAGCACATCATTAAGCTGTTGCACCAATCGTGGATGAAGACTGGTCAGCTTTTTAAGCCAATAGCCATTGGGTTCATCTCTTCCAAGTACACAATTAAAACATTCATAATCAACATTTAAAACATCCTACAGTTATGAACACCTTCCTACCCAACCCATCTGCAGTATCTCCTCCAAGTTGCCTTGCACCCAGCCCAGGGAAGTCACAATATTTTAAAAATGATTTGTAAAATATTTATATAATGAACCATATCACCTTGCTGGTTTAAAACTTAATCTCACCTTAACTGTGCTTGGAGCATTTAGCTTTAACAAAAATGAACTGAAAATTAAACAATCGCTTAATCTGTGTCGAGAGTGGTCCCCAAAAGGGCATTGGTCACACGTGAAACAAACTCATCTTCCACCGTTCCACCAAAGACATCAGCATTTGGGGATATCTGACTGTTTTAGACAAATATTCTCTAAAGTTTTTTAAGCTTTAGAAATATAATAATTATAAAGCCTAAACATTCATAAAAATCCAAACAAGGCTGAAGCACCGATGTCATTACATTTTTTTTTAAACTTCTAGATAAACATTCACACATCTCAGACCAGGGGCTCTTTAAGGAAGGGACAGCTTCTCCTAGACAAAGTGTGTCTCTGTGCGTGTCTTCTCCTCTTGAAAGGACGAATAGTCCTTCTTTGTAAAAAAAAATACAGATCGTTTGCTTTAAGAACATTTCTGTTCCTATGGCCCAGAAATTCAAGGGAACTCCTTTGTCATTCTTTGTGAAGGCCTAGAGCTCACATTGATTTTGGGAATAATTTCATAGGCCAGAGGAGTTCTAGGTTGTTAAAATACTGATTGGATGCATTAAGGTTCTCTTATTCTTTCTGTCTGTCCCTTTCCAGGAGGCTGTAGGATGGTGTGTTTGCATGTGATGAAGGTCAGTGACAAGCAGGACCGTCGGGGTGGTTGGTGAAGAGATGTCACCCTCTGCAGGGAGGCTTGCCAGTCTCTCTATGAAGGCTGCAGATCTCCCCAAATTGAAACTGATGTGTGGACCACAGAGAAGCTGCAGGAAACCTTCCCCCCTCCCCCATAAACAATATCAGCTGCATCAGCTGCCATGGTCAGACCACTATGCTCTAAAGGCTCGGCTAAGGCTACCACCACCTCCTCAGTTGGGCACCGAGCAAATTTTAGCTCGCCCACGGAGACTTATGGATCCAATAGGATTCCGGAATGCTCTACGGGAACCAATGCCTCCTGGCACTTCTCTCAGTGGCCTGGTCAGTGACTGGCATGACAGACTGCTGACTGCCATTGATGAGATAGCTCCCCGACGCCCTCTCTGGCCCCGTCTCAAGCGAGCTCCCTGGTAAACCGAGGAGCTTCGCGACAAGAAACGGGAACTGAGACGGCTAGAGCGAGTTTGGAGGAAGACTCGTAACGAAGCCTCGAGAACATCTTATAGAATGCAGATGAAGGCCTGTGAGATGGCGGTGAAGTCAGTAAAACGCAATTTTTACTCGGCTACCATCGCATCTGCAGACTCACGCCCAGCTCAATTGTTTAAGGTAGTTCGATCGCTCACTGCCCTGGTTGAAGGGCAACAAAACAGTAGCCAATTGGACATCAGCTGTGAGGCATTTGCGAGTCACTTTGCGGACAAAATCTCGACACTCCGCCACGACCTCCCTCCAACCTTAGATACAAAAAGTGAACTAGAGGCCCCTTGGCCATCTTTGGAGAAAACTATGAGTAACTTCAGACGACTTACACTGACCGAAGTGGACAGGATTCTAGCGACAACAAGACCAACTACATGCCCACTAGATCCTTGCCCATCCTGGCTCTTGAAAACAGCTGGCATAAAGATAATGGGCCCCCTCCAGGAGATAATCAACCTATCTCTAACAACAGGAGAATTCCCGGAGGGTTTGAAAGAGGCTGTGGTACGTCCACTGTTGAAAAAAACATCTCTAAACCCACAAGAGCCTAACAACTACAGGCCCGTGTCTCACTTAGCGTTTCTGGGCAAGATGATAGAAAGGGCAGTCGCAAACCAACTGACAGAATACCTGGAAGAAGCTTCGGTCCTAGACCCATCCCAGTCAGGCTTCCGGCCTGGCCATGGGGTAGAGACAGCTCTAGTCGCCCTGACGGACGATCTCCGTCGCCAGTTGGATCGAGGCGGGTCGGCACTGCTGATATTATTAGACCTCTCAGCAGCGTTCGACACAGTCGATCACGAGATTCTAGCTCGCCGCCTCATCGATGCTGGAATACAAGGGACAGCCCTTCAATGGCTGATCTCCTTCCTCCAGGATCGTGGACAGAGGGTTGCAATAGGAGAGAAAACATCAGGCCGCCGGCAACTTACTTGTGGAGTCCCACAAGGAGCGGTCCTCTCTCCTATCCTATTCAACATCTTCATGCGCCCTCTCGCACAGCTGGTACGGATGTTTGGGCTGGGTTGCCATCAATATGCAGATGACACCCAGCTCTTCCTCCTGATGGATGGCCGCCCTGACTCTCCCCCAGAAGCATTAGCCAGCTGCCTGGAAGCAGTAACGAGATGGCTCAAGCAGAGTCGTCTGAAGCTCAATCCTTCAAAGACGGAGGTCCTGTGGCTAGGTAGGAAGGGCCCATGCGAGGAAGCGCGCCTGCCTACCCTGGATGGCATGCAGCTCTCTACGGCTCACTCTGCCAGGAACCTAGGCATGATTCTGGACGCCTCCCTGACAATGGAGGCCCATGTCAAACGTACAGGAAACTCACAACAAACTTCTTAGTAAAAAGAGTTTTATTGAAAAGCACTATACGCAAAGGACTGAGAAGTCAAATCTGCCAGAGGCCAGATTTGCCCCAGCTTATCAATACATTTCTCCCGCCCAAAACTTGACAGTTCCCAAGGGAGGGGGCAGGAGAGAAAAGACATATGTGTTACATAAACAGGATCTCGCTCTCCCAGCCTTGAAGAGGTGACAACAACCCCGCGAGCCCACAACAAGATAAGGTTAACATAACATCACTATTCAATTTTATAACTAGCAAGCTACAAGGCCTGGGCAAGGAGGCGCCAGGTCCAATTTAAGCAATATAACTGACATGGAGGAACTCAGGCTAATTTATGACAGAGATTCTACAATCCTGACATCCCTCCGCATTAAAACAACCTTCCCTCCCCCACCTAGCCTGCATCAACAGGGCGAGGGCAATCAGGGAATGCTCGATGGAAAGCCCGGAGAAGGCGGGGCGCCTTTACATTCCCAGCCTCAACCCACTCTTTGTCTCCTGAGGGGAAATCCTTCCAATCAACCAAATACTGGAGACGACCCTTGTGTACACGAGAGTCTAAGATCTGGTTGACCTCATAATGGGTGTCTTTATCGATGTAAATTGGCACAGGCGTAGCTGGAGGGGGGTGCCACTCGTCTGGATCAGGAGCTCTCCGCAGCAGGCTGGAATGAAAAACCGGATGCACATTCCTGTAAGTCTTTGGCAAGGCTAACTCCACAGTTACAGCATTGATCAATTTTACCACCTTAAATGGCCCCACATACTTTGGACCAAGCTTCTTGGATTTCTGTTGGCACCGCAGGTTTTTGGTGGATAAATAGGCCAGGTCTCCCACTTTCCACACAGGCGCGGGTGCCCGTTTCTTGTCCGCCTGGCTCTTATAGGCTTGTTTCGCCTCTGTGAGACTAGTAACTATTACTGGCCAACCTGCACTGATAGTCTCTGCCCACTTGTTGACTTCAGGAGCCTCGGACGAATTAAGCTCCCAGGTGGGCACTGCCACTAGATCAGTCCCGTACACTACCTTAAAGGGTGATACGCCTGTCGAGGCATGGGCCCCATTATTGTAGGCAAATTCAGCTAGTGGCAATAGGGCAACCCAATCGTCCTGCTGATGGTTGATGAAGCAACGCAAGTATTGTTCCAAGATCTGGTTAACCCTTTCGGTCTGGCCATTCGATTCCGGATGGTAGCCTGAAGTGAGGGCTTGCTCCACACCCAGCAGTCTCAGGAGCTCCCGCCAGAACTTGGCAACGAACTGGGGGCCCCGATCCGTCAGGACACGTCCCGGGATCCCATGCAGCCGTACCACGTGGGCAACAAATAACGACGCCAATTTAGCTGCTGAGGGCAGGCTTGTGCACAGGATAAAATGAGCCTGCTTCGAAAAGGCGTCTACCACCACCCAAATGACGGTTTTCCCTTGGCTGGGGGGTAAGTCAGTGATAAAGTCCATTGTGACATCCGTCCACGGTCGGGAGGGGGTGGGCTGGGGCTGCAAGAGTCCTTTTTTCTTTCCCCCGGCCGGTTTGGAGGAAATACAAATGGGGCACCCCTGCACATATTTTTCCACATCCTTACGCAGAGTGGGCCACCAATAATGCCTCCTGACCAGGTGCAGGGTTTTTACAAACCCAAAATGTCCAGCGGTTTTTGCATCGTGGCAAAGTTTCAAAACGTCCCCGCGCGCCGCTGCTGGGACAAAAAGCCGCTCGCCTTTGAAAAACAACCCCCCTTTCTCAACAAGGTCTGGGCGGAGGGAGTGGAATTCGGAGTCCTGTGACACCTCTTTCTGGACCCAACCCCCTAGGATGGACGTTCCAGACTTTGTTTGGCTGTGCGTCACCGCGGCCATCCCCAGTTGGGCGGGGGTAAACACTGTATCCACCAATGGGTCGCGCTTGCTGTTGTACTGGGGCAGGCGCGAAAGGGCGTCCGCCAAAAAGTTCATTTTGCCCGGCAGATGCTTAAGGGAAAAGTTGAACCGAGCGAAAAACTCCGCCCACCGCATCTGCTTCGCTGAGAGCGAGCGGGGCTGCTTGAGCGCTTGAAGGTTTTTGTGGTCCGTCCATACTACGAAAGGGACTGCGGACCCTTCCAACCAATGCCTCCAAGTAGACAAAGCTAATTTCACTGCAGCCGCCTCTTTCTCCCAAATTGCCCAGTTCCTCTCAGCCCCTGAGAATTTTTTTGACAAATAGGCCAATGGGTGTAACTTCCCGTCCTCCCCCTCTTGTAGGATCACGGCCCCCATTGCCACGTCCGAGGAATCTACTTGCACGGTGAACTGCCTAGTAGGGTCGGCATGGGCCAGCACCGGTTCGGAGGTGAATAATAACTTCAGTCTGTCAAAAGCCTCCTGGCATTGGGCGGTCCACTGGAGTGGCGCCCCAGGGCGGCTTGCCGCTTTTCCCCCCTGTTTCGTTTTTAGCAGGTCGGTGAGAGGCAGTGCCACTTTGGCAAAACTGGGGATGAACGTTCTGTAGAAGTTAGCGAACCCCAGGAAACTTTGCAGTTGCCGTCTAGTATGGGGGGGTTCCCAAGCTAACAGATCCCGCACCTTGCCTGGGTCCATTTCAATTCCTGCCTGGGAAACTCGAAAACCCAGAAACTCCACCGCATCCCGGTGGAATTCACATTTCAAAAGTTTGGCGAACAATTGGTGCTTCCGCAAACGGCGGAGCACTTCACGGACCAGGTTAGCATGACTCTCAACATTTTCAGAATACACCAAAATATCATCAATGTACACCAACACCCCTTGATACAATAAATCATGCATAATTTCATTGATCATATTCATGAACACGCCCGGAGCGCCGGCGAGGCCGAACGGCATCACGGTGTACTCAAATTGCCCCAGGGGGGTGTTAAAAGCAGTTAAATATTCATGTCCTTTTTTTATCCGGACCCGGTAATAGGCCTCTCTCAAGTCCAGTTTCGTGAAAATCCGCGCCTTCCCCAAGTGACCCAATAAGTCCTTTATCAGAGGCAGCGGGTAGGCGTTACAAGTAGAAACAGCATTCAAGCCCCTATAGTCAGTGCAAAGGCGCAGCGAACCGTCCTTCTTTTTCACAAAAAGAACCGGGGCCGCCAAGGGCGAAGTGGCTGGCCTAATAAAACCCCTCGCCAGGTTCTTATCCAAGAATTCCCTGAGCTCAGTCATTTCCCTCGGACTCATGGAATAAAGTTTGGCTTTGGGGAGGGATTCCCCTTTCTTTAACTCGATGGCACAGTCAGTCTTACGGTGAGGGGGAAGCTGGTTGCACTCCGCCTCCGCAAACACGTCTGCAAAGTCCCGATATTCCGGAGGGACAGCCCCCCCCCCCCTACGGTCCCCAACGCTGCTTTTACCCCCTTGCCCGGGAGACGCGATGGCCGAGCGTGTTGCTCGCAAGTAGGGGAGGTGAATTCCACAGTCCCTTCTTTCCACTTCACCAGGGGGTCGTGCTCCCTTAGCCAATCCAGCCCCAACACGCACGGGAAAGCAGAGTGGGGCGCTACCAAGGGTTGAATCTGCTCCCAATGTTTTTTAATGTCCAGGTCCATGGGGCGCGTCTTCACTATGGCTTCCCCACCAGGAGCGCATTTCCCATCTAGTTGGGTGATCGGCAAAGGCTCTCCCAACGGCACCTTCCCCACCCCCAGAGTCTCGGCCAGTGCTGGGCTCACCAGGGATTGGGTACACCCAGAGTCCACGATGCAGCGGACTCCCACCGTTTTCCCAGAGCTGGGGTTGGAGAGGTTGGCGGGTAGGAGCAGTAAGGGGGAATCACTCACCGCGCGTTTGCCCCTGTTGGCGGCCTGCTGGCGGGGCGCCTTTACAGCAGACCGTCTTCGTTTCCCGACTGCTCCTCAGCTTGATCCTCGTCATCCTGACCGCTGCCCTCTTCCGAATCATCCACCACCGGAACGGCACCGGCCGGCGCCAGTAGAGACTTGGCACTTTTCTTCGGGGTGGGTTTCTTTGCGGGTTGGGCTTTCGCCGGGGGGCTGCTGACCGCTCTCGCCCCGGCCACCGCTTTCGATGGGCAATGTGCAAGGAAGTGCCCAGCTTGGCCGCATCCCAAACACAGCCCTTTCTCCATGCGGCGAGTGCGCTCAGTTGGCTCCAACTTCGCTTTCGGCTTGACTTTAGCTGGGGTAGAGGTTTTTGCCCCCGTCTTTCCTGCCAACACCTGGGCCATTGAGGCCCTCTCCAAACGATTCTCCATCTCACCCGCCAGTTGGACCCAACCATCGACTGTAAGCGGGTCATCTAACAGGAGGCATTTGTTTGCCAGGTCTAGTGAGAGACCCCCCACGAACGCAAGCACGCGTTGGGGCTCGGTCCAGTCCAGCACCGAGGAGGACAGCTCCTTAAATTCTCTGGCGTACTCGACCACTGACAACTTTCCTTGCCGGTGAGCTCTCAGTTTCTTCTCCGCAGTCTCCCTTTCAAACGGTTCCACATACATTTGGCGCATAGAGCGCAGGAAGTGGTTGTAGTTGCGGATGGCTCGTGGGTTGTAACGGTACAAGTCCAGGAACCACTTTGCAGCCTTGCCCTCCAGGGCTTCCCCCACAAACCGGACGCGCTCGGCGTCGTCATGAAAAGTGAACCCCATGTCCATCATGTAGGCTTGGAGATGCACCAGAAACGTGGGAAAGGCTGCGGGGTCCCCCGAAAACTTAGCCTTAAATTTGTAGGTGTTCCGCATTTCCACTCCCCGGAGGTGAGGAGGTAGGCGTCCCTGACCCCAATCCGCCGGGGCCGGGATTCTCGCCCCACGGCCGATGCCTCGACCCAATCCTGCTGCCGCTCTCGCGTCCGCTGCCGCCCTTGCTGCCTCCGCCGCTCGCGCGGCCACCGCCGCCGCCTCTCGTGCTGCCGCCGCCGCTGCTGCCTCGGCTCCCGCAACGTTCGCCGCCGCCGCCGCTGCATCCTCGCCGCCCGCGCCGTCCGCCCCGGCACCATCGCCCGCGCCGTCACCGCCTGCGTCCTCGCGCTCCTCTTCTTCGTTCTCCCTCTGCGCTCTCGCTCGCGCCGCAGCTTCGGCCTCGATCTCCCTCTGCGCTCTTGCCCGCGCCGCCGCCTCGGCCTCCGCTTGCATGGCCGCCATCTCACGCTCCCGCAGGGCGAGCAGACCACCCGACCTCCGTCCACTGGTGTCGTGCGCACCACCACCGAGCACCTCCTTCAGGAGGCGTTGGGTTCGGCGTTGCTCCTCCGGATCCAACCGACCCGATAGATCCTGCAACCAGTTGGTCACCCTGTCCAGCTTGTACTGCAGGTCCTGTGTCTCACCGACGGGCTCCAACCCGTAGCTAGGCATTCCAAGATGCTCCGGCCACTGTTCATCCCCAGTGGGGCGGTCATACTTCGACAATCGCCTGCGTTCGGTGACGTGCCGCTCCAAAAAATCCTCGGGCCCAGGAGTTGTTCCTGACACGGCCCTGAGCATGCCCGAGCTGTACGGCCCTCCACTAGCGCCGTCGCCCTGGGAGAGGTCCCAATCCAGGCCCTCTCCTTGCTCAGTAAAAGTATGTCCTTCGCCCTGCATATTGGCAGGTGAAAGGAGTTGTGAGATTTGACTTAATGTCAAACGTACAGGAAACTCACAACAAACTTCTTAGTAAAAAGAGTTTTATTGAAAAGCACTATACGCAAAGGACTGAGAAGTCAAATCTGCCAGAGGCCAGATTTGCCCCAGCTTATCAATACATTTCTCCCGCCCAAAACTTGACAGTTCCCAAGGGAGGGGGCAGGAGAGAAAAGACATATGTGTTACATAAACAGGATCTCGCTCTCCCAGCCTTGAAGAGGTGACAACAACCCCGCGAGCCCACAACAAGATAAGGTTAACATAACATCACTATTCAATTTTATAACTAGCAAGCTACAAGGCCTGGGCAAGGAGGCGCCAGGTCCAATTTAAGCAATATAACTGACATGGAGGAACTCAGGCTAATTTATGACAGAGATTCTACAATCCTGACAGCCCAGATCACAAAGGTAGCGCGGCTGGCATTCTACCACCTCCACCAAGCCAAGCTACTAGCGCCCTACCTGGCCCCGGAACACCTAGCCACAGTGATCCATGCGACGGTCACCTCTAGACTGGACTTTTGTAACTCACTCTATGCAGGCCTGCCCTTAGCCCTGACCCGGAAACTACAACTAGTTCAAAATGCAGCAGCCAGGATCCTCACGGCAACACCGTGGAGGTCCCATATCCGGCCTATTCTCCATCAGCTGCAATGGTTACCAGTTGAATTCCGGATCAGACTAAAGGTTCTGGTAATTACCTTCAAAGCCATACGCGGTCAGGGCCCAGTGTACCTGAGGGACCGCCTCCCCGCCTATGCCCCCAAAAGAGCTCTACGCTCTACTGCCTCCAATCAGCTAAGGATCCCTGGCCCTAAAGAAGTCCATCTGGTCTCGACCAGGGCCAGAGCATTCTCTGTTCTGGCCCCTACCTGGTGGAACGAGCTCCCAGAGGAGATCAGGGCCCTGACGGAGCTTAAACAGTTCCGCAAGGCCTGCAAAAAGGAGCTCCTCCACCAGGCATTTGGCCGAGACCAGATGTAATCTACAGCGACCAAGGGCCCCTGCTCCTCCCCACCCCCCCTCAGAATTCAATCAATAAGCCACCCCCCTCAGAATCCCATCAACAAGCCCTGGACCTGTTTGTGTTATGATTGTTTATTGTTATACTGTGTTGTGTTTGGTTGCAATTGTTGGTTATTGGTGTACATGTTCTACAGACTGTTTTATGTATGGTTCTCTGTTATAATGTAAACCGCCCTGAGCCTCCGGGGAGGGCGGTATAAAAGTATGATAAATAAATAAATAAATAAATAAATAAATAAATAAATAAATAAATAAATAAATAAATAAATAAATGAATAAATAAATAAACAAACAAACAAACAAACAAACAAACAAATAAATAAATAAATCAAAGAAACAATGTTGTTGTTAGGTGCAAAGTTGTGGCCAACCCATCGCGACCCCATGGACAATGATCCTCCAGGCCTTCCTGTCCTCTACCATTCCCTGGAGTTCATTCAAGTTAGCACCTACTGCTTCAGTCCTCCATCCAGCCACCTCATTCTCTGTCATCCCCTTCTTATTTTGCCCTCAAGCGCTCCCAGCATTAGGCTCTTCTCCAGGGAGCCCTTCCTTCTCATGAGGTGGCCAAAGTATTTGAGTTTCATCTTCAGGATCTGGCCTTCTAAGGAGCAGGCAGGGTGTCAAACGTACAGAAAACTCACAACAGGCTTCTTAATTAAAGTAAGCTTTATTGGAAAGTACTATACGCTAGGGACTGAGAAGTCAAATCTGACTAGAGTTCAGATTTGCCTCTGCTTATCAATACAAGTCTCCCGCCCAAAACTTGACAGTTCCCAAGGGAGGGGAGACAAGAGAAAAGACATATGTGTAAAGAAAACAGGAATTCATTCTCACAACCTTGAAGAGGTGACAACATTCCCGAGAGCCCACAACAAGATAAGGTTAACATAACAAGACTATTCACTTTTATAGCTAGCAAGACTACAGGGCCTGGAGCAAGCAGGCGCCAAGCGATATAAAGCAATATAACTGACATGGAGGAACTCAGGCTAATTTATGGCAGAGATTCTACAATCCTGACACAGGGCTGATCTCCTCTAGGACTGACCGGTTTGTTCACCTTGCAGTCCAAGGGACTCGCAAGAGTCTTCTCCAGCACCAGAGTTCAAAAGCCTCAATTCTTTGACATTCGGCCTTCCTTATGGTCCAACTTTTGCAGCAATACTATGCAACTGGGAAGACCATAGCCTTGACTAGACGCACTTTTGTTGACAGGGTGTCTCTGCTTTTTAGGATGCTGTCTAGATTTTCCATAGCTTTTTAATTTCTTTGCTGCAGTCCCCATCTGCAGTGATCTTGGAGCCCAGGAAAATAAAATCCGTCACTACCTCCATTTCTTCCCCATCTATTTGCCAGGAACTGAGAGGGCCGGATGCCATGATCTTTGTTTTCTTGATGTTGAGTTTCAAGCCAGCTTTTGCACTCTCCTCCTTCACCCGCATCAAAAGTCTCTTTAGTTTCTCTTCACTTTCTGCCATTAGAGTGGTATCATTTGAATATCTGAGGTTGTTGATATTTCTCCCTGCAATCTTGATCCCAATTTGTGACTCATCTAACCCTGCCTTGCAGAACTCCTTTCTCAATTTTGAACCATTCAGTGATTCTCACTGTTGCTTCTTGACCTGCATGTAGGTTTCTCAAGATACAGATAAGATGCTCTGGTATTCCCATCTCTTTAAGAACTTACCATAGGCCCATTATGCACGGGGGGGGGGATAGCTCACATTCGGGGTGGAATGGCGGCGACTAAAATCACAAATAATGCACGGAGCCGGCTGCAACCGGTCGCAGATTCGGTGCATGCCACCGAAAAAGCTGCGTTAGTGAAACGCGGAAGAAAGCACAGCTTCCGGGTGACCGGGGCGCAACCAGAAGCGGCACCGGGGTCGCTGCATGCATAATCGGTTACTCTGGGTTTTGCCACTGTTGCATCCCATCCTGTGCATAAGTGGTTTGCTTCGCTTCTTCCCCCTCCGCGTTTTCCATGTGACCCGAAATCGCCGTTTCAGTTGCCGTGCACAATGGAACATAGTTTGTTGTGCTCCACACAATCAAAGGCTTTAGCATAGTCAATGAAGCAGAAGTAGATGTTTTTTTCTGGAACTCCCGAGCTTTCTCCATGATCCACTGTATGCTGGTAGTTTGATCTCTAGTTCCTTTGCCTCTTTGAAATCCTGCCTGTACTTCTGGCATTTTACGGTCCACATATTGCTGGAGCCTAGCTTGTAGGATTTTGAGCATAATTTTGCTAGCATGAGAAATGAGTACAATGGTGCAGTAGTTTGAACATTCTTTGGCATTGCCCTTCTTTGGAATTGGAATGCAAACTGACATTTCCAATCCTGTGGCCATTGTTGCGTTTTCCAAATTTGCTGGCATATTGAGTGTAGCACTTTTACAGCATCGTCTTTTAAGATTTTGAATAGTTCACCTGGAATGCTGTCACCACCACTAGCTTTATTGTTGCTCACAAAGAAACATAACAAGACTAAATAAAAATTGCAACAATTCACCCAAAGGGTAAAGCAACCCCATTTCAAACATTCTTCTTCAGACCTATACGATACACTCAGTCTCTGACTTATGGTGCAGCATTTTCAACACAAGCAATTGCCAGAGGTTTTTTTGCCCTTGCCAGCCTCTGCACAGCAACCCTGGAATTCTTTTGTGGTTTCCTATACAAGAGTTAAACGGAGCCAACCTGGCTTAGCTTCCAAGATCTGAAACAATCAGGATAGCCTGACCTATCTGGGTACGGATTTATTCAATGCGTGAGCTTTCATGTGCCGGGATGAACCCTGTTCCATTGTCTGAGGAAGAGTGCCTGCACTTCAAAGCTCCCACCTTGAATAAATCTTGGTTGGTCTTAAAGGATCCTGATTGGACTCTGATTTTTGTTGTGTGACTTCAGACCAACATGGCGACCCACTAGGTCAGGGTGATTCTTTTAAAAACATCATATGTACTACTACCTGAATCATAGGCTTTCTTCTCATGCCGCCAATAGAGTGGAAGAGGTTTCTACTGATCCATTTTCTCCATAACTTACATCATTGTATAGACCTTTATCATGACATCCCCCAATTGCTTTCTTCTAGAATCATAGAATCATAGAGTTGGAAGGGGCCATACAGGCGATCTAGTCCAACCCCCTGCTCAATGCAGGATCAGCCCTAAGCATCCTAAAGCATCCAAGAAAAGTGTGTATCCAACCTTTGCTTGAAGACTGCCAGTGAGGGGGAGCTCACCACCTCCTTCGGCAGCCTATTCCACTGCTGAACTACTCTGACTATGAAAAATTTTTTCCTGATATCTAGCCTATATCATTGTACTTGTAGTTTAAACACATTACTGCACATCCTTTCCTCTGCAGCCAACGGGAACGGCATCCTTCCCTCCTCCAAATGACAACTTTTCAAATACTTAAAGAGGGCTATCATGTCCCCTCTCAACCTCCTTTTCTCCAGGCTAAACATTCCCAAGTCCCTAAACCTATCTTCATAGGGCTTGGTCCTTTGGCCCCAGATCATCCTCATCACTCTCCTCTGTACGCTTTCAATTTTATCTACGTCCTTCTTGAAGTGAGGCCTCCAGAACTGCACACAGTACTCCAGGTGTGGTCTGACCAGTGCCGTAGACAATGGGACTATGACATCTTGTGATTTTGATGTGATGCCCCTGTTGATACAGCCCAAAATGGCAGTCGCCTTTTTTACTGCTGCATCACACTGACTGCTCATGTTTAGTTTACAATCCACAAGTACACCAAGGTCTCGTTCACACACAGTGTTATCTAGAAGCGTATCCCCCATCCAGTAGGCATGCTTTTCATTTCTCTGGCCCGACCCCCTAACCCGAGAGGTGTGTTGCTTGCCAGGGGCGAAAATTAAAGATGTTTCAGAACGGCTGCCCAAACTCCTCAAATCTACGGATCGCTACCCATTTGTGATGGTCCATGTGGGAATGAATGACATGTCCCTGAATACCATCGCTCCTATTAAAAACGACTATCAAGATCTGGGGAGGAAGCTCAAGCAAATGGGGGCACAAGTGGTATTCTCTTCAATATTGCCTGTCAAGGGAAGAGGAATGTGTCGGGAGAGGAAGATAATGGAGGTGAATCAGTGGCTGCGTAGTTGGTGCCGGCAGGAGAGGTTTGGTTTCTGGGACCATGGGATAGGCTTTCTTGAGGAAGGCCTACTAGCACCTGATGGACTGCACTTATCGAAACTGGGGAAGAATGTGTTTGGCAGGAACCTGGGGAGATTCATCAGGAGAGCTTTAAACTAAAGCCACAAGGGGAAGGAGACAATCAACATAAGGAGTGTATGGAAGGAAAACTATCGGAGGCAGCCCAACCGGCAAGGACAGCTCATAGGGAACCAAAAGTAAAAGGATTCAGATGTCTTTATACTAACGGCCGAAGCATGGGCAATAAAAAGGAAGAGCTGGAACTTCTCATGCTGATGGAAAGGTATGATCTATTAGGCATCACAGAAACTTGGTGGAATGATTCTCATGACTGGAATGTAATAGTGGATGGATATGAACTGTTCAGAAAAAACAGAATAGATCGAAGAGATGGAGGAGTGGCACTGTATGTGAGGAAAGGGCTTACCTGTCAGGAAATTATAGTGAAGGAATATGGTTCTCCTTTTTTGCCCTTTTCCCAGCTCTGCAATATATATTTTTTCCAGATGCAGCAATCAAAACTGTCTGCAGTATTCCAGATAGAGCTACCCCAGGGACTTGTATAAGAGCATTATTCTGCTAACAGTTTTACTCTCTGCCTCTTTCCTGACAACGGCAAACATGGAATTCACAGTCTTGATGGTCACCACACACTAAAGCAATATTTCCTGTGAACTGGGTACCACAATCCCAAGACCTTTATCTTGGTCTATCACCAACAGACCATATCGCCCATATGTGAAATTCAGATTTGCTTTGACCTGATGAACATCACTTACATAAATGACAGTCTGCTGTTTCATTGCCCATTAACCAAATCTGGAGAGCTCCTTGCCATACACTGCCATACCCTTCCTGAACAATGTCATCTGCAAAATCTCCAACCTCATGTCTTATTCTCTTTCTTAAGCCCTCCAACTCCTCCTCCAACTTGTCAAACATCAAACGTGATAAATCTCCAATCAATATTAATAATGGCTATTAAAAGAAACAAGTCTTAATTTGTGCACCCATCCTCCCTTGAGCAGCAGATACCTTTAAAGGGAAGACCGAGAAGGAAATTCTCAGGCTCAGGCAGGGGTACAAACAGACTCTTCAATAAATGCATAGGGAAAGATTCCCAATGCACCTCTAGCCAGGTACATGTCCATAACAGCCAGTAAAAGGTGGAAAGATAGCTGGGGAAGTTACCGCCCACCGTGAGCAGGAGTCAGAGATGGGGGCTGCCCCATTAGAGAAACATGACTCCACTGGGTGGACTGTGGCCCTCATCCATAAGAAGCTGCCTACTAAATTGTTTTAATTTAATCCATTGTTCAGCTGACTACATTGAAAATGGAGCATGTAATTGTTTCCACGAATAGAGCTGAAGACCATTAAATGCCAGTTCTGAAGCTCTGCCATCAAGCAAATATTCCAGCTGGCTGGAGCTCCTCTGGGATTGGCTCCACATCACCATGGTTACAGACTGTCCATGGCTTTATCCGTATGGTTAATTAAAAAGCCTGTTTTACTAGGCGGCTATGCCCAGAGGTGTGCTGGTATGCTGGCCCTACTAATTCTCATCAAAGAACTTAACAAAACCATCTCATCCGGATGCTGCCAGGGACAATATGAGCTAAGCAGATGGAAAGATTTGCTCATTAGTTACGGGAATAACCAAGTGGAAGTATAAATAATTGCTATCATAAAAAGAGTGCAGCTTAACGCAGGGCTGTAATCCTCACAGGAATGACCATAATTAAGGTCCTGACCCTTTAAAAAATTAGAAAAAGGATTTTTTTTCCTGCTATTATTTTCAGTATTCCCTTAATTTTTGTTATACGTGAGATTGTTTTCATTTCCCCAGGTTTTGCTGGATCTCTCCCCATAGCTAACAGCCTCCGTTCCTCCAACCCTTCCTCCTACTGGGCTACCCAGTGGTGTCCAGGCAACACCAGTGTAGCCCTCGCAGGAGCAGCTCTGGTGGCTCAGCTGGCCTTTGCACAGCCCTCCGAGTTTGCAGGGACTTGTGCAATCCTTCCTGGCTCAAGAGCCACACATGAAACAGCAGCCTTCTCTGATTTACTCATCCGTTCATTGTTATTCCGTTTGCTTTCATCCACCAGGATCAGGCCCCGTCCCTCACCCACTGAATGCCCTGCAGTCACGGGGTGAAGGCTTGGCTTGTGACTCCTGCCCTCCACTGTGGCTTCGCAGGGAGGGCAGGATGTCTGTCTGCAGGTCAGCTTCTACTGAAGTAAATATCCCCCGAGGTTGTTCTTCCTGTTCCACCAAATAGATAGGCTGGCCAGATCTAGCCTCCATGTATTTTCCCTACAGTAGATTTACAGTAGATTCACCTTGTGAATCTGATGCCTGCTTCCTTGCCCCTCAGATAATGTTTGGGACACTAATCACCAATCAAATCTAAGCAATTTCTCCCCCTTCAAGCAACAAGCCACAAATATTCATGCACACAGAGACTAGTGCAGGGGGATGAGCATTGCTGCAGAATCTATGATCCTCTCAGGCCAGTAGCTCCATGAAGAAGAATCATAGAATCATAGAATCATAGAGTTGGAAGGGGCCACACAGGCCATCTAGTCCAACCCCCTGCTCAACACAGGATCAGCCCTAAGCATCCTAAAGCATCCAAGAAAAGTGTGTATCCAACCTTTGCTTGAAGACTTCCAGTGAGGGGGCGCTCACCACCTCCTTAGGCAGCCTATTACACTGCTGAACTACTCTGACTGTGAAACATTTTTTCCTGATATCTAGCCTATATCGTTGTACTTGAAGTTTAAACCCATTACTGCGTGTCCTCTCCTCTGCAGCCAACAGAAACAGCATCCTGCCCTCCTCCAAGTGACAACCTTTCAAATACTTAAAGAGGGCTATCATGTCCCCTCTCAACCTCCTTTTCTCCAGGCTGAACATTCCCAAGTCCCTCAACCTGTCTTCATAGGGCTTGGTCCCTTGGCCCCAGATCATCTTTGTCGCTCTCCTCTGTACCCTTTCAATTTTATCTATGTCCGTCTTGAAGTGAGGCCTCCAGAACTGCACACAGTACTCCAGGTGTGGTCTGACCAGTGCCGTATACAATGGGACTATGACATCTTGTGATTTTGATGTGATGCCCCTGTTGATAGAGCCCAAAATGGCATTTGCCTTTTTTACCGCTGCATCACACTGCCTGCTCATGTTTAGTTTACAATCCACAAGTACCCCAAGGTCTCGTTCACACACAGTGTTACCTAGAAGCGTATCCCCCATCCCGTAGGCATGCTTTTCCTTTTTTTGACCCAGATGCAGAACTTTACACTTATCTTTATTAAATTGCATCTTGTTCTCATTTGCCCATTTTTCCATTGTGTTCAGATCTCGTTGAACTCTGTCTCTATCTTCCGGAGTATTTGCCAGTCCTCCCAATTTGGTGTCATCTGCAAACTTGATGAGTAGTCCCTCCACCCCCAAGAAGAAGAAGAAGAAGAAGAAGAAGAAGAAGAAGAAGAAGAAGAAGAAGAAGAAGAAGAAGAAGAAGAAGAAGAGTTGGTTCTTCTATGCTGCTTTTCTCTACCTGAAGAAGTTTAAAAGTGGCTTACAGTCGCCTTCCCTTTCCTCTCCCCAAAAGAGACACCCTGTAAGGTGGGTGAGGCTGAGAGAGCCCTGAGATTCCTGCTCGGTCAGAACAGTTTTATCAGTGCCGTGGTGAGCCCAAGGTCACCCAGCTGGCTGCATGTGGGGGAGCGCAGAATCGAACCTGGCATGCCAGATTAGAAGTCCACACTCCTAACCACTACACCAAACTGGACACCACCACCACCCCATGCTATGTGTGGCTCTGGCCGTTTGGAAGTTCAGTGCGTGCTTCTTTCCACATGTTCAACCCAGTCTTAGCTTTCGCTGCAGAAACCATTTCCGTGGGCTCGAATTTCTCACTTCTGTCTTCTAGGCTGGGAAGACAAATTCTGTTACTTTAGAAACGAGAGGCCTTGAGGGTTGTAGAACAGCGGATTCGGGCAGAATCTCCTGCCCTACTATAAACAGGATGCTGAACCAAGAAAGGAGATTTCCTTCATGTGTGTAAATATTTGAAAGTTGTCAACATTTAATTTTCTTTGGCTTGAAGTTAAATATAACCCATCAGCTTGGCCTGTCTTCCAGCATGTCTTCTGGATGCAACAATTCTGCTGCATCTGTTCCCGCCAGCTAAAATACCCAAACCCTCCTTGGTGCAAGGCCTCCCCTCCCCCTCCAGAGGAAGGACTTTCAAGGGGAACACGGCAGCCCTTTGTTCCCTCGCTCTTCGGAACTGTGTATAAGAGAATCATTTGTTTAAAAACTGGAAAGAAAATTATCCCACCACCGCGACCAGAGTAGATTCCAGTGGGAATGAGCTGGCAGCAGCCCATTTGATGCAGCGAGGTCACCTGGACAGCCATGACCCAAGCACTGAGCCTAAACGCCGGAAAGATTCTTCCCTAGCCAAACCAGAGCCTGTCAAGGAAAGGGATCGGGCTAGGCTGAGTTACGTGGGAAATCACCTAATTAGTGTGCCAAATGAATGAGCAACTGGGGAATGCAAACAAACAATGGCCTGAAATGGCCGGGGGCAAATTACCAGAATCAGCTCAATCAAGGGAAATAAGCCCCTTCCAAATGATGCCAGTAGAACAAATGACACAGATGGATTTTCACGGTTTTGCTGAAGGCTGAAGCAAGCAGAAGGGCAGCTGGTAGAGTCCCGGCCTGTCCCCTGAGTGCACAGGCCTCTGTAGAAGGCAAAGAACTGGGTGGGAAGCAGGAGAGGCAAAAGAGCAAAGAAAACGCACCTTTGCTTTCACGAACCATCCCCCACCCCCATCTCAGCTAAGGGGGACACTGGATTGGGTGTCTGGGGGCTGCTGCTGTTTTCAGCTTTTCACTGAAATATAGTGGGCTCACTCTCTGGGTTTGAACAAGTTAGCGATCCCTAGCCCATGTGAAGTTTTGCCTGGCCTCCCTGGTGGAATGAGCTCCTGGGAGAGCTGTGAGCCCTGAAGAGTTGACCCAGTTCTGCAGGGCCTGCAAGATGGAACTCTTCGCCCAGGCATTTGGTTGAGGCCAGGGCAAGGAAGATGGACAAGGCCCCTTTGTGGTAACACTCCCTGGGGCACTGGCCCGGGGGGGAGCTACTGAGTTTTTAAGGACTGGTGACTTGAGGGGGTGGCTGGGAGATGGAGTTTTATTGTTTTTATCATGCTTGATTTTATGATTGTAAACCAGTGAGCTGGCAAGTCTGGGAGTGGCGGGGAATAAATTGAACTAATAACTAAATAACATTCTAAAACAGATTTTAAAATATTTAAGTCATCAAAATTATCTGGTTGAATTGGCTGCATTTCTTCCCTTGATATTCTCCATAGGCAGGTCTCAAGGGATGTTACGACGTTATGATGGGGACCCAGGAGATCAGTGGTCCCCAACCTTTTTATCACTGGGGACCGGTCAACGCTTGACAATTGTACTGAGGCCCTGCCCTTCCTGGCTCCTCAAGGGAGGCGGCCAGGGGATAGGAGGCCAGCTCAGAGACATCATCAACTCCTCCCTAAGTTCGGGGGAGTTTCCTGAGTGGCTAAAGGGGGCAGTGGTTCGCCCTCTCCTAAAAAAAATCAACGCTGGACCCGCAGGACCCTGCCAACTACCGCCCAGTGTCGCATCTGGCGTTCCTGGGCAAGGTGGTGGAGAGGGCTGCGGCTGACCAGCTCTCGGCATTCTTGGAGGAAACTTCGGCACTCGATCCATATCAGTCAGGCTACCATCCTGGCCACGGGGTGGAGACGGTGTTGGTCGCCCTTTTGGATGATCTCCGTCGCCAGCTGGACAGAGGTGGGTTGGCCGTGTTGGTCCTTTGGGACCTATCAGCAGCCTTTGACATCATGGATCACGACCTTCTGATCCATCGCCTCACCGACATGGGGATACGGAGCACAGCCTTGCGCTGGATACGCTCCTTTCTCCAGAACCGGACCCAGAGGGTTGCGGTGGGGGAAGAGTTCTCGCGTCCCTACGGACTCCCTTGTGGGGTACTGCAGGGCGCAATCCTCTCCCCCATGTTATTCAACATCTTTATGCAACCCCTGGCCTGGAATTTCATGGACAGCTGCCCAGACTCCCCCCCGGAACCATTTGCCAGATGTTTGGAAGCAGTGACTGAATGGTTTGAGCAGAGTCGCCTGAAACGCAACCCCTCCAAGGCGGAGGTCCTGTGGCTGGGAGGCAGAGGGCAGGACCAGGCAGCGCGCCTACCCACCCTGGCGCCCCAGGCCAGGAATCTGGGGGTGACCATCGATACCTCCCTGACTATGGAGGCTCAGGTCAAGAGAGTAGCGGGCCAGGCGTTTTTCTATCTTCACCAGGCCCGACTACTAGAGCCCTACCTGTCCCCTGACCACCTGGCTACAGTGATCCATGCGACAGTCACCTCCAGAATAGATTTCTGTAACTCGCTCTACGCCGGCCTACCCTTGTCTCTGATCCAGAAACTTCAGCTAGTGCAAAACGCAGCTGCTCGGGTCCTCACTGGTACACCTTGGAGGGCCCATATCCAGCCTGTGCTGAGGCAGCTGCATTGGTTGCCAATTGCCACCCAGATTAGGTTCAAGGTTTTGGTTTTAACCTTCAAGGCCATACGCGGGTTGGGACCCACATACCTGAGGGACCGCCTACCGCCCTATATCCCCCGCAGGGCTTTACGCTTGGTGGGGGAGAATCTCCTGATTGTTCCTGGCCCTAGAGAAGCGTGCTTGGCCTGGACCAGGGCCAGGGCTTTTTCGGTCCTGGCCCATACCTGGTGGAATGAGCTCCCGGGTGAGCTGCGGGCCCTGTGGGATTTACCAGCTTTCCGCAGGGCCTGCAAGACGGAGCTCTTCCGCCAGGTTTTTGGTTGAGGCCAGGGTCAGCGAATGAGTGCCAACATTCCCCCCCCGGACCTAGTAAGTTAGATCTCCTCCCCACCCTCCCTGCCGCTCTGATAGCAGGGGTGGGCATAATGAGAGCTTCCGCCATATTGGGATTGTTTTAAAGTCTTTTAATGGGTATTTTAATGGGGATAGGACTGTTGTGACCCGCCACGAGCCTACAGGGAGTGGCGGGAAATAAATCTAATAAATAATAATAATAATAATAATAATCTTTTGGGGACCACTGCAGTAGATGTTATCAGTTCATTGGGCCCAACCAAAGAGCTAGCAGAAGAGCTGCATTTGACAGGCCCTGTGAAACTCTGCCAATTCCGACAGGGTCCAGATTTCCATTTCACCAATTAGGGGTCAGGGCAGGGAATGTCCTAGCCGTGGTTGGGGCCAAATTGGCTTCTCTAGGGCCAGGGATCACTTGCCATCTGGTATTGACTGAATGAAGTGCTCTTCAGGAATCATAGGCAGTATGGCTGTCCCTAAGGTATGCTGGGCCCAGACCGCTAATGGCCTTAAAGATGAGTATCCAAACCTTAAATCTGATCTGGAATTCATCTGGTAACCATTCCAGCTGTTGATATGGGCCCTCCAAGGTATACTCTGGAACTGACCAGTTGCAGTTTCCAGAACAGGAGTGAGAGTAGGCCCACATGCAGCAAATTACAGAGTCTAGAGGTGACCATTGCATGGATCACTGTGGCATGGTGGTCTGGGGCCAAGTAGGGTGCTAGTAGCTTAGTTTGATGAAGGTGGAGAAATGCCAGCTGCACTGCCCTTGTGGCCTGCGCCTCCACTGAGAGGGAGATTCCTGGCTGAGTGTGCAACAGTCTGCTGTACCCCGTCCAGGCAGGGCAAGCACGCTTCCTTGCTTGGTCCCCTCCTATCCCTCCACAGGACCTCCATTTTTGAAGGGCTTAGTTTCAGATGACTCTGCTTAAGCCATCCCATCACTGCTTCCAGACAAACTGGCAAAACACTCTGGGGGTGAATGTGAGCAGTCATCCATCAGGAGGAAGAGTTAGGTGTCATCTGCATATTGATGACACCCAAGCCGAAACCCATAGAACAGCAGGGCAAGAGGGTCCAAAAGGATGGTAAATAAAATTGAGGAGTGGATCACTCTTTGCAGCACTCTGCAGGGGAGTTGGCATCAGTACAATTGTCTCTCCCCCATGGCTGCTCTTGGCCTGTGCTCTTGGCGAAAGGAGATCAGCTGTCCCTCACATTGGCAAAGCTTGGAATCAACTAGGTTGAATGCTGCTGTAAGATCGAGCAATACAAGCAATGCCAACTCGCCCTGATTGAGCTGGCACTGAAGGTCATCCATCAGGGCAACCAGCATCATTTCCACCCCACGGCCGGGCCGGAAGCCCGACTGTAATGGAACCAGAACTGAAACTTCATCCAGGAGTCCTAATAATTGGTCTGCAGCAGCCCTTTTCAACACCTTCCCCCAGGATGTAAGATCAGGCACTAGCTGGCAGGATTCTGTGAATCCCACAGCCTCCTTCAGGCCCTCTGGGGATGCTGCGGTTGAGTGGGAGAGGCTGATTATCTCCCAGAGAGGGATTCCTATCTTTTCACTTCTCCGTTTGAGGAGCCATGAGGGACAGGGATCTAATAGGCATGTGCAGCCAGTGGCCTCTAGTTCCCTTTCTGTCTAGAGAGTTGGGGAAGGTTGTGGCCGAGCAACAAGAGTTTATCTGCAAAATAGCTCACGAATGCTTTGCACCTAACCTACAATTGACTATTATTTTGGTGCTCTTCCTGGAGGGCAGTAAGAGTCCAAACTACCCAAAAAAATTGAGCTGAGCATGAGCTTGCAGACATGATGGAAACTGAGTAAAACTCCTGCTTTGCTGATTTCACCACCATCTTGTCGCTTTCATAAGAGCCCGGCAGGATGTTCTTGATGCTTTGTCGCGAGTTTCCTACCAAACCTGTTTCTCTCAGCTCCCTTTGCCTTCCCCAGGGTGTGTTCCAGGCCAGGGACCCGTTTGAGATGGGGGTGGATACGACACGGGGGAGTGATCTCATCCATGGTGGCCAGCATCCAGTGATGACAGTCGCTAACCAATCCTTTGCTCGGTAAGGCATTTTCCATGTGGCATTTTTATATTTGTTACTGCACAGACGATGCTTCAGCGGGAAAGAGGCACCTGGCACTGAGGCCTCTGTGGGTAGTTATCCTATGAGCACCTGGGAATGGGGGCGGGCTCAGATTGCATGTTTGGGAGGCCACCAAAGCAGCCTTCCTAAGCCTGGTTCTAGCCCCTGGAAATGAAGTCAGAGAAGAGCTCCTGTCCATTCTAATACTAATAGCCCCATTTTTAATAATGATGTTTTTGCAGCAATTTCAGCCCATCATGGTGTCACGGGGGTATTGATGAAAAGCTTCTAATCCCTTTTAATAGATTCCATTTGACAGCGGACGTGTCTCCCTGTTCATTTCCTGGAGGCCCCAGCTCTTTCACAGTCACTCATGTTTGACCTTGGAGGGTCTCTGTAGCGTCTCTGGAAGAATGGCTCAGTGTCCATCCAAAGGGGTGGGCCCCTCCAGACTTCCTCCTTCAGTGATGAGGGGAGGCTTACCTAAGCCACTGGCCTCCACTGCCCTCCTGACCATGTTTCCTTGGCTCTGCCAATGGTTGTGTTAATGGTTGTCATCGCTGCCAGCAAGCGACTTGGCCTGTGGCTGAGTTCAACAGAGATTCAGTTTCTCTTCCAAGAACCCAGCTGAAAACCCCCTTGTGATCATCATGGACTGTGTGAAGGTGGGAAGGGGCCAGGTGGCTTCCACATTCCAGTGCACAGGAAGAGGAGATTCACTTCCTCCCATCCCCACCCCCACCCCCACCCCCACCCCCCAAGCAATATAAAATATCTTCCCATGTTGCTCTGGGGGTTGGAGGCATCTCAAATAAAATTTTTCTCAAGGGGAGTCTTAAGAATGTCAAAATGGCAGACACCTTTCCCTTCCTGCCAAAGGGGCAGTGTGCTTTCCGTCATGTTCTAAAAAGTTAAAGTATTAGCCTGTTTTTGAGGAGATGGACAACATTGTTCAGCCTCTGGAGGGAGCCCACTAAGTATTCCAGGAAACCTGTGTTTGGTGAGGGATACCATGGCCCTACAACACCTTCTAGAAGCAACGCCCAAAAATGATGTGCTTATCATCATGGGGGATTGGAATGCTAAAGTAGGAAGCCAAAAGATAACCGGGATAACAGGCAAGTTTGGCCTTGGAGTACAAAATGAAGCAGGGCACAGGCTGGTAGAATTTTGTCAAGAGAATACAATGGTCATAGCAAACACTCTTTTCCAGCAACCCAAGAGACGACTCTACACATGGACATCACCAGACGGTCAACACAGAAATCAGATTGACTATGTGCTCTGCAGCCAAAGATGGAAAAGTTCTATCCAGTCAATAAAAACAAGACCAGGAGCTGATTGTGGTTCAGATCATGAGCTTCTTGTTGCAAAATTTAGGCTTAAATTGAAGAAAGTAGGGAAAAGCACTAGGCCACTCAGGTATGAACTAAATCATATCCCCGACGAATACACAGTGGAGGTGACAAATAGATTTAAGGAATTAGATCTGATAGACAGAGTGCCTGAAGAACTATGGACGGAGGTTCGCAACATTGTACAAGAGGTAGCAACTAAAACCATCCCAAAGAAAAAGAAATGCAAGAAATCAAAATGGCTGTCTGAGGAAGCTTTACAAATAGCTAAGGAGAGAAGGGAAGTGAAAGGCAAGGGAGAAAGAGAAAGATACACCCAATTGAATGCAGAATTCCAGAGAAAAGCTAGAAGAGATATGAATGCCTTCTTAAATGAACAGTGCAAACAAATAGAAGAAAACAATAGAATCGGGAGGACCAGAGATCTTTTCAAGAAAATTGGAGATATGAAGAGAACGTTTCATGCAAAGATGGGTATGATAAGGGACCAAAATGGTAGGGACCTCACAGAAGCAGAAGAGATTAAACAAAGGTGGCAAAATTATACAGAAGAACTATACAAGAGCGAGCTTAACATCCCTGATGACCACAATGGGGTAGTTACTGACCTGGAGCCAGACATCCTGGAATGTGAAGTCAAATGGGCCTTAGGAAGTCTGAGCAACAATAAAGCTAGTGGTGGTGACAGCATTCCAGTTGAACTATTCAAAATCTTAAAGGACGATGCAGTAAAAGTGCTACACTCAATATGCCAGCAAATTTGGAAAACTCAGCAATGGCCACAGGATTGGAAAAGGTCAGTTTACATTCCAATCCCAAAGAAGGGCAATGCCAAAGAATGTTCAAACTACCGCACCATTGCACTAATTTCTCATGCTAGCAAAGTTATGCTCAAAATCCTACAAGCTAGGCTCCAGCAATATGTGGACCGAGAACTTCCAGAAGTACAGGCAGGATTTCGAAGAGGCAGAGGAACTAGAGATCAAATTGCCAACATACGCTGGATCATGGAGAAAGCTAGGGAGTACCAGAAGAACGTCTACTTCTGCTTCATTGACTATGCTAAAGCCTTTGATTGTGTGGAGCACAACAAATTGTGGCAAGTTCTTAAAGAGATGGGAATACCAGAGCATCTTATTTGTCTCTTGAGAAATTTATATGCAGGTCAAGAAGCAACAGTGAGAACTGAACATGGAATCACTGACTGGTTCAAAATTGAGAAAGGAGTTCGGCAAGGCTGTATACTGTCGCCTTGCCTATTTAACTTGTATGCAGAGCACATCATGAGAAATGCAGGATTAGAGGAGTCACAAATTGGGATCAAGATTGCAGGGAGAAATATCAACAACCTCAGATACGCAGATGATACCACCCTAATGGCAGAAAGTGAAGAGGAACTAAAGAGCCTGTTGATGCGGGTGAAGGAGGAGAGTGCAAAAGTTGGCTTGAAACTCAACATCAAGAAAACAAAGATTATGGCATCCGGCCCTCTCAATTCCTGGCAAATAGATGGGGAAGAAATGGAGATAGTGACGGATTTTATTTTCCTGGGCTCCAAGATCACTGCAGATGGGGACTGCAGCAAAGAAATTAAAAGACGCTTGCTCCTGGGGAGGAAAGCTATGGCAAATCTAGACAGCATCCTAAAAAGCAGAGACATCACCCTGCCAACAAAAGTGCGTTTAGTCAAGGCTATGGTCTTCCCAGTTGCAATGTATGGCTGCGAAAGTTGGACCATAAGGAAGGCCGAGCGTCAAAGAATTGAGGCTTTTGAACTCTGGTGCTGGAGAAGACTCTTGCGAGTCCCTTGGACTGCAAGGTGAACAAACCGGTCAGTCCTAGAGGAGATCAGCCCTGCCTGCTCCTTAGAAGGCCAGATGCTGAAGATGAAACTCAAATACTTTGGCCACCTCATGAGAAGGAAGGACTCCATGGAGAAGAGCCTAATGCTGGGAGTGATCGAGGGCAAAAGAAGAAGGGGACGACAGAGAATGAGGTGGCTGGATGGAGTCACTGAAGCAGTCGGTGCAAACTTAAATGGACTCCGGGGAATGGTAGAGGACAGGAAGGCCTGGAGGATCATTGTCCATGGGGTCGCGATGGGTCGGACACGACTTCGCACATAACAACAACAACAACAACCATGGCTAGTTAGCACCTCTTGAGGACTGCCCTGCCCGACCGGGAGGTGTTCCCTGATTCTGCACAAGGCACAGCCCCAACATTGGTGAAGGAGTGCCTGCCCTACTCATGCACTCCCCACGGAACAGCTGCCGACCTTGGTTTCCGTGCATAATTCCTGTTCTAAGAACAGGAGAAACAGAGGGGGTGGACTCTTCTGAGGGTAGATAGTGTCCACGTGTCAGTCTCCCAAAAGGATTGCAGGCACAAGCGTTTCAATTCAGGGTAAAAATGTACAGCCACATAGAGCATGGAAAACTCTGATGCAATTGGTGCTTTCAGGAACAAGAAGCACCTTCCGGCTTGCAGAGGGGCATTCCTCCGGGGGGGGGGGGTGTCAGAAGAAGCACAAAGTCCTGCCTGTCACTCACTCCTCAATATCCTTTCATTATGGCATTCTCAAGACATGTAATGAGAATAATTCACAGTAATTTCACCTCGTTTGATCCCTAAGTAGACCAGGGGCTGCCCAGCAGATGGGGTTTGACTTTTCAAACCAAGAAACATGAAGCTGTCCAGGAAGCCAATGGCCTGGAGCAGAGTGCATCTTTTGCAGGGTTTGTTCCCAACATTCTTTGCCTTTGAAGACTTGGTTCCTTATAGCCTGGCCAGAGCAGAGCTCAGGCACAGTTCAGTGAGACAAAGAAAACAGGTCAGATCCTGATGCAGTGTTGAAAGAGACAATATGTGTCTCTCACTGCAGATCCTGGGAAGACATGGAACAGAAAGTCCTTTTACCTCCAGCCCAGCACTAGCTCCACGGTATATGTGAAGCCATTCACTCCCGCAAGAAAAGCAGACACATATTGTGGCAGAGAGTCTCTGCACACAGAGATGGATTCTGGGTCATCAGAAAGTGGCACAATTGTGAGGAAACTGAGAAACTGGGCTTCTGGTTCATCAGGAAGACTGTGGTCTCCTTGGGGAGAGGCTGGAGTTCTGTGCTTGCTTAGAAGCAGTGTGATGTTATGGGCATTTCCCAGGGCTGCAGGTATTCAAAAGGAAGGAAGGAAGGAGCCTGGTTCACACAGAACCCAGATGATAGTTTTTCTTGTCAGCAGAGTTTAAATATGCAAATAGGATGTGGCACCAAACTGCTTAAAAGAATAAAATAGTTTTATTGTGTCGAAAGAGGAAAGAGAGAGACCTGTCTGTTCTTCTGCATTCATTCTGCCTGTCCTGGATGCAGCTAGAGAGGAAGTGGACTCAAAGGAACAGGATGTCTCCAGCTCAGCCAATCAGGGTGCTGGAGGAAATTATTGGGAAAACATCCTAAAGTTTCTAATCTAATCCTCCTCCTCCTCCCCGCTCCTGGGCCGGATCACAGGGGGTGGAGGCCTTTGCAGGATTCTGGCCCCAGTTGAACCTGCACAGGATGAGGCAGAGGTGCTGCTTCCAGGGCTGCTGGTGCTGCGGACCCCTCTGCTTCCTTAAGCTTTGGCCTGGGAGAGGATGCTTCCTGGATCAGCCAGCCCTCGAGGCACCAGCCTGTGTGCCCACCCTGGCTCCAGCTCCATTTCCCAGCTGCCCCGACTGCCCACACTCCCCAGCCGAGGAAAGGGCCTGCAGAGATCACAACAAGGAATCCAGCTCTTGTGCTCCCAGATGCCCACCAAGGGCTGGGTCCTCGGGGGTCTCTTCAGGCTCTGGGGGATTCCCAGTCTGATGCAAAGCAAAGCTGGAATCCCCAAAGCCAGTGTGCAGGAGCAGGGAGGGCAAGAGAAAGCTTGCGGGGAAGGGCGCCCCTGACCTTACACATGACCAAAGGATATACCAGCTGGGAGACCCTAAAGTTATTCATTCATTTATTTATTCAGGCTACATACTGTAACACTCCAGGTTATGGAGGTGGAATGACCTGAGGTGGAATTTGCAGGGGAGAACTGACTTTCCCCCTTCCACAGCTGAGAGGTTGGGGGCTCACACCCCGGAGAGGCATCCGGCACCTTCTGCCTTCCTTCTCACAGCCGAGTCAAGAAATCTGACCTGTTCAGCCACCACATTTCAAGTCTCTCCTCGAGTGGAGCTTTTGGACAAATATTGCATGTGGGCAGCCCTGTGGGCAGCCCTGGCAGGAGGCCCTGTTCAAAATGTCCCTCTTACATATGGCCTGTCCCCCTTTCCCAGCAGAGAGCCAGTTTGATGTAGTGGTTAGGAGTGCGGACTTCTAATCTGGCATGCCAGGTTCGATTCTGTGCTCCCCCACTTGCAGCCAGCTGGGTGACCTTGGGCTCGCCACAGCACTGATAAAACTGTTCTGATCAGGCAGTGATATCAGGGCTCTCTCAGCCTCACCCACCTCACAGGGTGCCTGTTGTGGGGAGAGGAATGGGAAGGTGATTGGAAGCCGCTTTGAGCCTCCTTCGGGTAGGGAAAAGCGGCATATAAGAACCAACTCTTCATCATCATCATCATCATCATCATCATCATCATCATCATCATCACCATCCTCTGCTGAAGGAGCCAGCATGCAGGACCAAAAGGCTGACCTCCAACTAGCTGTGCTTCCCCCTCCCAATCCACTGTGATGGAGGCAGCCCAAAGCCTGGAAGTTGCCCCTCCCCATTTGATTCTGAGTGGCCGCGGTGCCTGCAAGCCATTCGCTCTCTGTTATCTTTCTGGAGAAGCAGAGGTGAGCCATATGGAAGCATTTACTCGTCGGCAGCTTGGGATGGAGTTTGGTGGGGTAGCTCAAGCTCAGCTCTTTGTGAACTGCAGCAGAGTTGGAATGGCTCCACTGGCCCATTTAATGAGTGCTGGCAAAGGGGATTTCACACTGAGCCTAGAGCGGCAGTAACCTTATATGCAGGGAGGCCGGCAGGGTGGGGGAGCATAATTTCTAGTCTTGTCAATCATCCCATTGTGAAACCTGCAGCAGGGTTCCTCCAGGCATAAAGCCAAGGCAAAATAAAGTGGGTCCCAATCCAGTTTCCTGGAGAGAAGGAGTGCTCAAGAAACTGCTTTAGCAATTCCTTTGCCTCCTGACCCTTCTGAAAGAGCAGCACCCTTATTAAAACTGTACACCAAGATTCTGCGGAGTATAAGCTACTGAAATCTGAAACTGAGACTTTCTTTTCATGGGCAGGTCTTTCAGCCTGGCAAAATTCTCTTGCCCTCAATTCACACCCAATCATCTTCATGGGCAAACTGTCCTGTCACCAGTTAATCGTCTCATCCCATAAGTTCACAAGGGCCAAGTCAGATGCTGAGTACAACAACCAGAGCAGGGCAAATAGCAGCTGGGAGGGAAGCTTTTGAGTGGATAGAAAGGAACTAATCAACTTAGCAGAACTTAGGCATAGTGAGTGTTTGGGCAGGAAGGGCTGTGCCAGGATTGTCCCTTGTGGCCCTTCCTTGCATACCCAGGGAACTGCTGATCCCCACTATGGTATGGAAGCTGAATTCCCTCCAGGCCCGGCTGGATAGTAGAGATGGGGGCACTGTGGGTGGGCAGGTAGTTGTGAATTTCCTGCATTGCACAGGGGGTTGGACTAGATGACCTTGAATGTCCCTTCCAATTCGAAGGCTATGGTCCGAGTGCAAACACCTGATCCACCCTCCACCTATGGAAGGATCTTCTGGCATCAAGCCAGAGGTTGACCCTCCATGGCCTCCCATAAGTGCCGGTTGTTGCAATCACCCAAAGACTGGGAACTTTTGTGGGGGGTGGGGGTTGCAGTCTGCGTCTTCCTCTCTCTGATAGGATTTTATTGATGGAAACTGGTAAATCCCAAGGTTCAAAAACATTTCAGCTCTTTATTAACCCCAGCTCTAGAGTACAGAGGACCAAAACTGAACTGAGGAAGCCCCCCGAAAATACCAAGGCAATTTGGTATTTGTCAATTTCAGTTCCAGTTCATTGGATCTGGCAGTCAGGATACAGCCGCAGATTGGGCAACCACGAGCTCAGGCCCTGGGCAGTTCAGAGAAGCCAAAGGGGGGAATCAAGTTCCTGCAATGGAGACCAAGAACTTTGGCATCAGTGGTAGCTTTTTAACATGTCTGAATCCAAAGCCAGGGCCAAATGAGAAGTCAAAAACCAAGTGCCTTACCTTACCCCAGGGGACAGGCAGTGGTGCAACCGCAGCAAGTTCTTTGTGGTCACTTCATTTGGAAGCAGCCTGGAGGTCTGGACAGGATGGCCTCTGAATCTGTGTCAACTGAGGAGGGCAGGGGAGTTTTCCCACCCACAATGAAAGCTCACATCCAGTTGGTCCTAAAACTGATCTTAAGTAGTGTCTTCTTTCCCACATGCCTCAGTAACAAGGCTGAAAAGTCCATGTGCTGATTCACTCAAAAACATATCCCACTTTATTCAATGGGATTTCTTTCCAGCCTCCGTGTCCACTTTTCCAGTGGTCCTGTCCTTCTGACACCAGTTGCCACAAGGACATCACCCCCAGCCACGTCTGGATATCCCATGGCCCACCTGTTCCCTTCCCCTCCACAGTTCAACCAGTTAGCAATTCAGACTGAACAAAGATAGCTCTCGCCCTATCCCATCTCGTTTAATTAGCTGGCACTGAATGAATTTCCTTGGCAAAGTTCATCAAATACATAATGTCTGCATTAGATCAAGGGATTCAATAACATTTGCAGTTGGCCTCCTTTGCGCTGCTTGTGGGGAATGTGGCTCTTTCAATTTCTGGCTTCAGATCATTGGCTTGCATCACGAGTTAGAGCCCTTTCAATTGGCATTTTTGAGCCTGTAATAGAGCTTTAATTTTCTCCATGACATCTGTAGGAGATGTGGACAAGTATCTCTTTTTCCCCACTTGTGGTTTTGGTTCTTTTACAAAAAACAAAATCAGTTTCAATTTCATTGTCTTAGTGAGATAAGCTATACATTTTAAATGTATGATTTCTTTTTCATCTCCGTTGGCTTCACTTGGGAATACATTGCCTCCTCTACTCTGTTCCCTGTTCCCTCCTAGCCACAGCACTTCCCAGGAGGACAGGGGACAAACAGAATATTTGCCCCGATATCTAGAGGGCATAGGGGGATCCCCCCTGAAAGCTGGAGGAATGGGTTTCATTTTCAAAAATTCACTTCTTTCTTTCTTTCTTTCTTTCTTTCTTTCTTTCTTTCTTTCTTTCTTTCTTTCTTTCTTTCTTTCTTTCTTTCTTTCTTTCTTTCTTTCTTTCTTTCTTTCTTTCTTTCTTTCTTTCTTTCTTTCTTTGGTTTTGCCCAAGCTTTACTGAGATGCCTCCGGGCTTATTCAGGAAACCAATTTGTGAGGATAGATGCCTTGTAGAGCGCAAAGGTGGGCCACAAGTAACCACAAAGCTGAGGGGTCTTCTTGACGATCGGGAGGATCTGGGAGTCCATGGCCTTCTGCTCAGTTCTGCGTCACTTCGTCACCTCATACTTCTCTTTCTCAGTGTCAAAGATTTCACCCTCTTGGTGTTTTGGTTTGCGCAGCCTCTTCTTTTTGAAATAAAGATCACTTTGATGCTTGAAAATTTCTACACCGGAGATGTCAATCTTGGTAGACGTGATAATGACAAGCGTCTGATGAGCTCTCCATAGTGGGATGCAGTTGATGACCAATGGCCCGGTCACCAGCAACAGCCTCTGCCCAGATGCTTTAGGAAGACCACACACTTGCCTCGGTGGTGGCCTGTGAGGAGAATCAGGATCGGTCCTGGGGTAATGGAGCTTCCTCTTGTGCAGGGCAAAATTCGCCGTGATTCAGAAGTTTACGTGGAACATCTTCCATTAGGTAGTACTTAAGCATTTTGCAAAGTCTGACCACCCTGTTGCCTCCATTCTTATCCCCACCAATGGGGACAAGAATGGAGGCGGGGGGGAGCCCTGAGACAGTTGGCCCTCTTGGATTTTTCCTGCCCCCTCACCAGCCCTGTAGGGCAATGGGGAGCTTTCCAGAGCCCTGCATAAAGGAAGGCAAGTTCACTAACAGCAGTAGGAGGCTCAGGGCTCAGACATGGAGAAGCCAGACTGGTCTCCCCAGCCCTTACCTGCCTCCTGCAACAGGGGATCATGCTGTGCCACTGGCCAAAATGGCTTCTGAGTTCTGGCCATCATCTGTAGCTGTTAGGGGTTCCCAATGTTCCCGAGTGCCTTCCTGCCTGCCCTCTTCTGACTCCAGGCCATCCCTAGCCTCCTCACAAAGCTGTTCCCCAGTCTCTCCTGGATACAGACTTGGTTTCCATGTCATGAGAGTGGTGGATAATAATAATAATAATAATAATAATAATAATAATAATAATAATAATAATAATAATAATAATAATAGCAGCAGCAGCAGCTGAAGGGATCTGGGTTTCAACCCCTAATGTGGGCTCCTCTAAACAGAATCACAGGACAGTGCAAAATACCTTATGATATACAGAGTATCCATGACAGATTCTGTCTATGTAGTTGGGTTTGGTCTGGGATGCAGTGTCCTTGGCTTTATGATTATGTTGGTGCCCCAGTATTCACATCCAAAATGTCTTTTGTTACTTATATTATTTAAGTATTTACAGTCTGTCTTTCAGCCCCAAAGAGTTTATCTCAGGAACAAGGCTAATCTGTGTTATTCACACCTCAACTAATCCCCCGTGGGAGACAAAGGCTTTCTCTGGGTAGCATTCTCATGGGTAAAGTGCCATTGCCTCTGCTACCTCACTGGGCCACACCCAACAGTCAACAGACTGGCCTTCAGCCACCAAGGAACACCAAGGAATGTTTTCTGCGGTCCTCCGTTTTATGAGGTGTGATGGGGAAGGAATGTTGCATGCCCTTTAATTAGGGAATAAGTGCCTTAAGGGGGAAGGAGGAAGCCATGGCAGGACTGGGCCAGAGTCTACCCCCTGAACACTCAGCAACCTAACAAGGTCCCTTCTTTGATGTTCAGCAGTCAGATGGTTGTAAAGTCAAGTGGCACCAGTGCCCCACAGAGAGGCAGCTGGGGGGAGAGGGGGCAATAAAGAGCTAGAGGGGGGTTTCCAAAGAAGCAAACTCATGTGCAGAGCAATGAGCCAGTGGACTGCTTAGGCAGGCAGGGAAAATGGGATGGTTGACTATGCATCCTAACTGGTAGAGTGACCATTGAGCCATGGAGAACACAGGAAGGCTGGTTTTGGATAGCATTTTACTATGGAGAGGCATGCAATTAATAGACTTTGTGCCACAGTTCATCTGCCTTGACAGGTTCTGAAAGAAATGGCCAAAGATAAAATCTCTGTGTTGGGAGGTGGGGGCTAGGGACAGCAGGGTAAGGAGAGGGATCTCTGTGGGCTCTAATGCCATCAAATCCACTCTCCTGAGCACCGAGGGGAACTGATCTCTGTAGTTTGGAGATCAGCTATATTTCCAGATCTTGCGGTCCAACTTGGATGTTTGAAGCACCAGCTAAAGCAGAGAATGAAGTTGTGTTGGGGAAAACTGGTGCAGCTTCCCAACTAGACCCGCCTGATTCTCTGCCTCGGAACATTTTTCTAACTCGACAGACCATTTAAATACATCATAAGTTCCCCCGACAGAAACCTTGATGGTGTGAAAATGCTCATACAAAGCAAAAATATCCTGAAATAAAATAATCAGTTAAAAATAAATGCTCAGTGAGAAGATGTGTTGCATAATAAAGTTGGTCTGTAAACATTTCAGAACCAGACATCTCACTGCTCTTCACGGGCCTACACTTCTCTGCTCCAGAAACTACATTTGGTACAAAATGCAGCTGCCTGTGTTCTCACCCAAACACCATGGAGAGCCAATATTGCCCTCACCCTCCAGCAGCTGCACAGGCTACCAATCGAATACCAGATCAGGTTTAAGGTGATGGCACTTACCTTCAAGGCCATATGCATTCAGGATCCTGCGTACATCAAGGACCGTCTACTCACCTATTCTACCCGAAGAGCAATATGCTCTATCTACTCCAACTATCTGGTGATCTCTGGCCTCAACCAGAGCAGGATCATTTAAGTTTTAATGATCTAAATCAGTTGAATTGCTGAATCAGCCAAATCATGATTTGGACTACTCTGATTTGGTTCATTTAAACTGATGGGATGAGTGATTCGTGTATTTTGGTGCTTATTCAAACTGAATTGCCCTTCCCAGTAAAAGTTATTGAAATGCAACCATAAGAGATTTAACTAAGAAAGATGGTATTGAACAGGAATAGTTTTAGGGAACTGGAGGAAGCTATAGATACCATCATGACATGAACAAGGAAGGTCTGCAGATCCAACAAAATGGCCAGCATTCAAGAGAAAGAGAAGAAGAAGCCTACAAGCAAGCAGGCAGTGTAAGCTGGCCTTCAGAACACACACACACACAGAAAATGGATCTGGGTGTTTTAATTTATAGGGGAAAATATCCTCAGGCTTACGTGGCAGCCCCTAAAACAATGTGCTTGATTTTAGGCATGTGCACTGGATAAAAAATCAGTACACAATTGATTAGGCTTAATCCAATCACCTGAATCAGTTATTTATTATACTGATTTGGCCAATTTGAGAGCAGCTGAATCCATTTGGGCTCTGAGGCATTTAAAGGGACCTAGATGTCCCTTTAAATGCCTCCAAGTCTACCAAACAGCTGACTCCATTTAAAGAGCCTGACAAACAGCTGATCATCAGCTCATCATGGAGAGCCAGCTTGATAGGACAGCTAGCCTGGTGTAGTGGCTAGGAGTGGTAGCTTCTAATTTGGAAGTTGGGGTTTGATTCCCTGCTTTCCCCTCCACATGCTGCCAGGTGGGTAACCTTGAGCTTGCCACAGCACTGATAGTTGTTCTGACTGAGCATTAATATCAGGTCTCTCTCAGCCTCACCCACCTCACAGGGTGTTTGTTGTGGAAAGAAGAAAGGGAAGGAGATTGCAAGCCACTGAGACTCCAGGTAGAGAAAAGTAGCATATAAAAACCAACTCTTCTTCATCAGCCATTTGGTGGGGTCCTTTTCAGCACTGAATCAAGCCCAAATCAACTTGGGCATCTGTCATTCGGCTGATTTAAACTGATAGGATGTTTTGTTTGCCCATCTGTACTTGATATGATTTCTGTGTATGATACAGGAACGAGGATGTATGTGATGGGACTGTGCTGATTGAAGACAATACCCAGGGCAGAACCTCAGAAGTTTCCCAGAAACCAAACAATACAGATGATTGATCTCCCAGGGCAGAACCAGAGATGCAAATGCATCTTGCTGATCCCTGCATTACAGGATAGGAGATTGCTAAAGTGGGGCATGCTTTTAGTGGTCACTAACTGAGTTTCACAGGCATGGTCCTATTGTCTCTATGTGCCTCCCTGAGCTGGGTGGGGAGCAGAGTCCATTAGTGACTCAGCCCCTGTCATCTTCCTAATCTAATCAAAGGAGTCCAGGAAAGGCTTGTAAACTGGGTATCTGGCTGGCATCCCTGATTTCTGCTTGAGAGCAGAATGTGTACCATTTGAGTATCCATATGTCTGCCATCTAATCCAAAGTCCGTTTCCACCAGACAGCACACTGCAAATGTTCTACTAGAGGTGATCTAGAAGGATGCGTATGTTTGCTGTCTATAACTTACCCCTCCAAATGAGGGGGGGGGTCTGGCTACTAACAACGGGTAGCTGGTAAATGTATGGAAGGGCCGTGATTTTTGTGGTGGATTGCGCAAATGATGTGAGTGGCAGCTCCAGAGCCTTGGAGAGTTTACAGTATACATGTCCCTTTTGGGCTGGAAATCTCTACATGGGAAAGAAGCTCTGCTTCACACATAAAAAGGCTTCCAAGGTTGCTGGGTGGGTGGGGAGGGAGCTGCTGTTCTAGTATAGTGAGGAAATGTATTTTCAGAGAGGGAGGAATTATAAAAATATATAAAATATGACAGTTTAAAATCTCAATTAGAACTACCAGTAAATAAAAACTAATTAGGCAAATGCCCTCCTAAATAAGTGGCCTTCAGCCGCCTTCTGAAGATCTAAGGTGGGAGGGGAGGATCCTCAGGGCACCTCTCCTGGGAGGTTGTGCCATAATTGTGTGCTTGCCGCTGAAAAGCCGTTTTCCTGGGTGCCCACCAGGGTTCTGGGGCCACCTGCTCCAGACTACCCTGCACTCCTCAAAGCTTCAGAGGACTGGAAGACAGGCAGGCTGAGAACTTCCTAAGCCATGAATGATTGCTCCTGAGGGCTTCAACATGGAGACTTATGGAACCCCACCAGGACCAGCCTCACAACTTAATGAGTCCTGCAACTGGTCCACTGTGTCAAAGACTGCCAATCATGCTAGTTAAAGCAGCAGAGAGGCATAGATGTTCTCCACACATACTTGGAGGTCATCTACTGGGCCCACCAGCGCCAACTCCCCACCATAGCCCATCCTGAATCCAGACTGAAAGGGGTCTTGGCCAGATGATCAATCCTGGAATTCTTCTGCAGCAACATTTTCTATCATTTTATGCAAGAAAAGCAAATTGGATACTAGGTAATCAACCATGTCATTCTATAATTGTATCATAAGGAAGAAGCACCAAAGGATGCTGCAGGCGCTGGAGAAATATCAGACAGGATGACTGAAAAATCAAGTGCCCGGCCCTTTGGAGCAGTGGCCTCTGCCTCTGTTGTCCAAGGGGCATTTGTCCAGTCAAGGGCAGACAGCAGTGTGTCAGGAATCAGGCTGAGCCCAGCCTGTGGAGTCCCAGGTAAAAGCACATTCGAAATCCAACAGCCGGTTGCAAATTTCAAGAAAGAGCTTTATTAGGCGAAGTCCACAGAAAGCTAAAGCATGCCAAGATCTTCCTAAGCAAAGATCTTGATAATAACAAAGTACAAGGGAACACGTGGGGCAGTTATAGAGCCCACCAAATAGGGGAGGGGGGCCGAAGGTATTTCGGCGGGAGAGTGGAAAAGTAACAGAGGAGAATCGGTTCCCAAGCTGCCAGATGGCCCGGAATCTTATCAAGCGGTTGGCACTTTGTTGAGACTTTGGGTTGTCTCCGCAAGGACACTTACAGTAAGACTGATACATTTGCATGGAGTCTCTCCCGCTGGGAAAGGAAGGGAGTAAGAAAACCAGAGGACAGGTTTATTGCTTTATGGCCTTGGCCAGAGCTGGCCGGTAAGATCAGAGAAGTGTGAGAAATGCAGCATCGGGATGGCATGAATCGGGGTTCATGACACTCGCCTCCCCTTAAGGCCCCCCTCCAACCCGCTCATCCTCCCGCAGCGGTCGGGGTCGGGCCCAGCTTGTCCGGGAAGCGAGAGTGGAATTTGCAAAGGAGGAGGGGGGCGGCGACGTCTTCGGCGTCCACCCATTCGTTGTCGGAGTCGGGGAAGCCCTTCCAAGACACCAAGTACTGGAGTTGCTTGCGAAAGAATCTTGAATCAACAATGTCCGCAAGCTTGTAGTGAGTGTCCTCGCCCACCATGACGGGGGGCGGAGGACGGGACTTGGGATGCCAGGCGTCGGGCGGGGGAGCCCTTTTTACTAGGCTAACATGGAACACGGGATGCACCTTTCGGTAGGCCGGGGGCAATTCCACCTTTACGGCGACCTCATTCAAAACTACTATTACCTTGAAGAGGCCCACGTATTGGTAGCTGAGCTTCTTGCAGGGCCTCCGGTTCTTTAAATGCTTTGTGGAAATGTACACCTCGTCCCCCACCGCATAGGCCGGGGGGGGGGCCTGCCGCTTGCAGTCGGCCCATTTTTTGAAATCGGCCTTTGCTTTGGACAAGGCGTCACTCACCTCCCCCCAGGCATCGCGGACCCTGGCGGCCCACTCGTCCACCCCAGGGGGAATGGAGGTGGGGTCCCCAGGTGGCTTTGTCAAAGTGGGGACCGGCGGGGAGGTGCACCACCTCGAACGGGGATTTACCCGTGCTAGCTTGTAGGGCATTGTTGTAGGCGTATTCAGCCAGGGGGAGGAGGGAGACCCAATCATCTTGGTGGTAGTTAAGAAAGCACCGCAAGTACTGTTCCAGCACCTGGTTCACCCTCTCTGTTTAGCCGTTTGTGCCGGGGTGGTAGGCGGAACTGAGGCCCCGGGACACACCCGCTAGGTGCATCAGAGCCCCCCAAAACTTGGCAATGAACTGCCCCCCCCCCCGGTTGCTGATTATCTTACGGGGGAACCCGTGCAGTCTCATGACGCGGAAGACGAAAAGCTCTGCAAGGCACTGCGCTGTGGGCAGGCCCGTGCACGGCATGAAATGTGCCTGTTTAGAAAACTGGTCCACCACGACCCAGATCACTGTCTTCCCCTGACTGAGGGGCAAGTCTGTGATAAAGTTCATGGAGATGATTTCCCAGGGGCGTTCTGGGACCTCCAGGGGTTTCAACAAGCCTTGCTGCTTCCCAGCCCCGCGCTTGTGAGTCAAGCAAAAGGGGCATCCCGCCACGTACTATCCTACGTCGCGGTGGGCCTTTGGCCACCAAAACTGGCACCTTACCAAACCCCACGTCTTCAGGAACCCAAAGTGCCCAGCCGTCTTGCTGTCATGGCACAACTCAAGAACCCGTTTGCGGAGGGATGTGGGGACGTATAGGTGGCCCCCCTGTACCAGACCCCCTTTTCTAGACCCCCTTTCCCCTCGCCCGGGTGCATGCGGGATAGGGCATCCGCCATGAAGTTTTTCCGCCCTGGGATGTGCGTAAAGTTAAACCTGGATAAGAAGTCAGCCCAGCGAATCTGTTTGGCGTTGAGGGTGCACGGCTTGCACAGAGCCTCCAGGTTTTTATGGTTGGTCCAGACCTCGAACGGTACCTTGGACCCCTCCAGGAAGTGGCGCCAGGTGGTGAGGGCGGCTTTCACCGCCGCCACCTCCTTTTCCCAGATCGCCCAGTTCTTTTCGGCCAGGGAGAATTTGCGGGAGAGGAAGGCGCAAGGCCTCAGCTGCCCCAACTCCCCCCTCTGAAGGAGGACCCCCCCGATGGCCTCGTTCGAGGCATCGACCTGAACCACGAAGGGTTTGTTGGTCTCGGGGTGGGCGAGTATGGGCTCAGAGGTGAAAAGGCGTTTGAGATGCTCAAAGGTGCTCGTGCAGTCCGGGGTCCACGGTAGTGGGGCCCCCGGGCGGCTGTCTCGAGCACCCTTCCCTTTGGTTTTGAGAAGGTGGTGAGAGGCAGGGCCACCGTAGAGAACCCCGGGAGGAAATCCCGGTAGAAATTGGCGAACCCGAGGAAGGATTGGAGCTGGCGGCGAGTATGGGGGAACCTCCCATTCCAACACCGCTTGGACCTTTGCTGGATCCATCCCAATCCCCTTCCCGGACACCCGATAGCCCAGGAAATCTACCTGACTCCGGTGGAACTCGCATTTGGAAAGTTTGGCGTACAGTTTGTGGTCTGCCAGGCGGTGGAGAACCTCACGCACCAGGGCAATATGCTCATCCTCCCCCGGGAGTATATCAGTACATCATCCAGATACAACAGATCATGCAACACCTCATTGATTACATTCATGAAAATGCCCGGAGAGCCGCTTAACCCGAACAGCATGACAAAGTACTCAAATTGCCCCAGAGGGGTGTTCAAAGCGGTCTTCCACTCGTCGCCTTCTGCGATCCGGACCCTGAAGTAGGCATCTCGCAAAATCCAGTTCTCGTTTCCCGAGCTGTCCGAAAGTGAGGACTCGGGACTGGCTCGGGCGGAGTGATCGCTCTCTTCCAGTGCCCCGACGGAGGCGAGGAGCGCCCGGGGGCCTCCAGGCTTGCTGCTCGGTTTATCGGCCGGACGGGCCCTGTCGGAGGGAGGGCGCGGCTTGCCCCTGTCCTGCTGGGGAGCGGGTTTGCTCTTGGCCAGGCGGGTGGGGCAGACTGAAGCGAAATGTCCTTTGCCGGGTTCCGGGGCCCGTGGCTGGGATCGTGATGGTGAGTCCCCTCCCTGCGAACGTTGGGAGTCATGGCGGGGCGGGGGTTCACCGGAAGCCATCCTGACCCCCGCCGGGGCCCTGGATTGGCATCGTCTTCTGCCAGTCAGGTCCCCGCCGTGTCCAGGTGGGGGAAAGTCAATCTCCGAGGGGGGGCCATCACCGACAGCAGGGTGGAGGAGGTGGTTCCCCCCATGGTGCCGAAACCTACCGCTGGGGTGCTGTGGTGCTTGGGCCTGGCAGCAGGGCCTGCAGGGGGGCCAGTAGCTGCGGCGGGTAGGGATGCGGGCAGGGAGGTTCAGCCCTTCGTACCCTTCTCCATGGCGAGGTGGGCGTTCCAAAAGTCGCGGTAGGTTTCAGCCTGGTCCCTCTTCTGCAGCATCAGGTTCTCGAGTTCTTCCACGGGGACAAGGTGTTGGCGCCCATCCCGGGTGAAGTCGACCCCAACTTGTCGGCCCATTTTGGCCAGGCGATCTAGGGATCCCGGGTCCTCAAGGGCCTCCTCTTCCTCATCGGGGCTGGATGGAGAAGGCGATCTCCCAGCCGCCCCCGATGGGTCGTCCGCGGGGGGCGGGCATGTCTGGGCCGGGGTCTTGCCTTCCTCTGTGTCGGGGAGTTGGGGGTCCCCCTGGGAGACGTCCGAGCTGCTCGACCGGGGGGGAGTTGTCAAAGGTACCGTGGTTGCTCCGTCATCAGCTCGCTCCTCGATAGGGACGTGGATGATCAGGTGCTGGCGACCCCCGTCTGGGGATTGCTCCACAACGTCCAACCCTGAATCCTCCGGTGGCACCGCAGCCATGGATAGCGAGGCTCTCCAGCGGATGGATTAACAGGGAGAAGTGGTTATTATCAATTTGTCAGGAAAGGAAGGGAGTAAGAAAACCAGAGGACAGGTTTATTGCTTTATGGCCTTGGCCAGAGCTGGCCGGTAAGATCAGAGAAATGTGAGAAATGCAGCATCGGGATGGCATGAATCGGGGCTCATGACACAGTGGGGACGTGAGGGACCTCAGCATCGCTGCACTGGCTGCCCTGGGGCTGCATCATCTGTCCTGCCCATCCAGATGGCGTCCATCCCATGAGTCACAAGGAGCTTTGCTCAAGCTGTCCGTTGACCTCACTGGAGGAAACACAGTTGTCACTGGGGAAGTCCTTTAGCTGGGCTTGAGGCTCCATCGCCTGACTTGGCCTATTAATATGTTGCTTGTCTGATTGCAGACACAGCTTGAGGGGAAAGGTTGAGCTTAAGCCGTTCTCATCAGAAAGTGTGTCACCAAGGGGTTAGAGCTGCATTGGGCAGTGGGGGGGGATTAACAGGAGACTGGGTGGATGAGTGCGGGGGGGATGGACGGATGAGGACCAACAGTCAAGCTGTAGCAGGATGAATCAGGAAGAGGAAACAGGGTGCTGTGCCCCAAACAGATTGTTTTTTTACACAACTGTGATTGTTGCTATCCTGCTTCAGAAGACTCCTGCTTCAGAAGACTCCACCCAGCGCTTGGCCTTGCCTCTTCGGCACACTATAGCACCTTCCTATAGCACCTTCTTTCCTTGGAAAGAATCAAAAACCCTTTTTGAGGCAAAACCAAATAATTTTAATTTGAAGTAACATGGAGTACAATTTTGTCTCTTATATATCAAACTTCTTTAAAGCAAAAAGAAAAAACTGGTGGCTGAAATAATTCTTAATATCAAAGATTATTTCCAAAATACTGAGTCCAAAACCAAACCTGGCTAAGACAGCTTCTTTAAGAAAAAAATATTTCCAAAAAAACCTCAATAAAATATCATCAAGCGACTTCTGGATAAAGTTGCTTTCAACCTGAGTCTTCATCAGGAGTATTTCTATGAACATAAAAATAAAAACTTTTAAATAAAAACTGGTAATAAATGGGTAGACGAGCATGGGAGTGATGTGATCTTGATAGTGGCCTGACTGATGCATGGTGAGCCAGCTGGGGTTTCTGGTCCATTTTCAAAGGTGTAGAAGACATTGCAGTGATCTGATCTGTGTGTCATCAGAGCACTGGGGACAGATCATACTTCCAAAGGAACAGGAGCAGCTGAAAGGTCATGGAAGAAGCCTGGGTATAGGCCAGGTCTGAAGCACCCTCCCAAGCACTAATTTGGCTCCTTCGGGGTGATCCTAAATATGTATGTGACACATATACAGATTACTTCAGGCATAACTTCAATTAGAGTCTCATAGCTGATGTCCATCTGCCAACTCCTTAATGTATGGTTCCACTTTTTCAAAGGTCTGGGAAGTAATAAAAGAAGTATAAAGTAATTCTCTGCCACAGGCTATCAGGAGCCATTGAATGTAGGAAGGAGGGGGTGGCTAAAATGTCAAATGCCTTCCCTGAGTGCCTTCACCCCACAGGTTTGTGTGTTCTTCCTGGAGATGTATGGCCCCAGTTAAGGTTCAGTGATGTACCCAAAGGTATAGCTTTTGAGAAAAGTGTAGGCTACGCTGAAGACATATCTGCCTGACTGTGAATTAAGCAATAGTATTTTATTGTCTGCAGGGGTGATGGTAACCTAGTGGGATAATTGGAGTGTGCAGTGTGACCCTGTCCCTGTGAAAGGAGAACTCATAACAGTAACCAGTGTCAAGCGTTGCAAGAACTCACAACAAGCTTCTTTAATAAAGAAAGCGTTTATTGAGAAGTTACTTCCTACACCTAAGCTAAAAAAGTCAAATCTGCCTGAGGACAGATTTGCCTTCCCTTATCAAGGCAGTTCTCCCGCCTAAAACTTGAGAGTTCCCAAGGGAGGGGGAAAGGAGGTGGTAGGTGCCATAAAACACAGTGTTACAATTCGCACGTCCTTGGTCTTCTCCGGAGACAAGATAAGATGTTATGGTTACAAAAGGCAGACCCGGCCAAGAGGTTCAAAAGACAAATAATTCACAGCTCTCTGAGATAACAGGGCGCACCACATAGTTTCCGTTTCAAGCAAGCATGCAAGCATAATATATGGGCCTGGGGCCTAAAGTACAAAGCAAGGAAAAGGTTAAACAAATAATCATGGAGAGACTCATGCTAACTCATGGCAGGATTCAGCAGCAATCCTGACAACCAGGTGGCAATTCCCTAGAAGGCTTGAACTCTGCTCTCCCTGGACTGAAGCTGGTTTGCCGATGAAAGGAGCTGCCTGCCTCCCCTGGATCACCCGAAAGAGCTCCACGTGACACCAACAGGAGTGAGATGGTTGGATGCATCCAGTGCTAGTGACTGCTCCCTGGAGCCCAGACCTAAACCTCGCCGGCATCTGTGTCCTGAGGCCTTGGTCAAGCCTCTGATGGAGTCCAGAACAGGCAGCATTGCTGGAAGGGTCACAATTAGAAATAGACTAGATGGTGCTTGTTGGAATTCCAAGGCCTGGGGAGACAGACGGTCTATGTCAGTCAGAAGAAAGAAAAAAAACTACCACCTCCTCTCTCTCTTTCCCAAGAGTTCTGTATCTTTTTCTTCCCCGCCATGACCAGTGTGTGGACACTTCCGCACATTGAAAAAAAATAGTGTTATGCCAGCAAAATGGCATAACGCTAAAAAATAATGTGCTTTGAGCCATTCCTCACCTACTGGATGTCTCACTTTTGTCTGCTGCCTTCTTGCACTTCTTAGCAGATGGTGGAAGAGTGCAACACACTTTAAATGCGACTCTCCACTGCCTGTCAATCAAGTCAGGAGGCCAATCACCTTTCCCCATGTTTTAAAGGGCCTTCAATGCCAGCTAATTTTTTAAAGTAAAACTTCTCTATTGAAACTTTTTATAATGCTATCCCTTATAGAATCACAAGCCTTGGATCTTTTAAAAATTAATTTCATTCCTGATTTTGGGGGGGGGGGGAACTTTAGAGCAGGGGTAGTCAACCTGTGGTCCTCCAGATGTCCATGGACTACAATTCCCATGAGCCTCTTCCAGCAAACGCTGGACCCCAGCGTTGACCCCAGCTTTAGCGGGGCATGCTTTGTGTTTTAACTGGGTGGGGGAATATTTTTTGCTTTGTCTGCATATTCGATGCTCTAGGCAGCTTGCTGGAAAAAAAAACATTCCTGGGAGAAGGGAAAGGGAGGTATGTGCGAGGGCGGAAATTTAGAAGCAGAGATAGCACTACTTCTTTTCCAAATATTTCTTTAGTGTGTGGCTTGCTGGTTGCTCTCCTTGCTTTTGCTTTTTAGTTGGGGGAATTCCCCAGCTAGAGCTTTAAAATGCAGGATGTAGCTACCAGTTTACTGCTTGGATGCTGGATGTTGGTGACATTGTGCAAAATACCAAAAATATGGTGTCTGCATAACGTGAATATTTCACTACATTTATCGAGTGCAGAATATCCCTGTGTATCTCCAAAGCTGTTCTGTATGAGTGCTTCCCAGACATTTTGCTAAGGAGATCTAATTCCCATCCATGGATACTTATATCCAGAGATGGAGGCCATGAAGACAGATCTTTCTGTAAACCAGAAAAGCCCCAGGTCTGCAGAAGATTTAAACTCTTTAAGAGGGGGGGGGATTAACCCCTAAAAACAATAGTAGTAGCTGTACCCTTAAGAAGCAAATGCCCTCTCAGCGGCATTTGCAGCTGCTGCTAACCAACCAAAACAGCATCACCAGCATTCAAGCCCTGGTTTCTGTCAGGAAAGGGCAGGGAGATAGAGGATGGCCATTTTCAGGGCTGTTTTGGCCTTTGAGGGAGAATTTATCAGGGCCAGGCCCATTAGCAACCATCAGCAACTCTCAGTCCCTCGACTTGCAGGACTCACCTAGGCCAGCTGATCTTCAGCAACAGCAGAATAGGTGAACTTGGGCCAGTCGCACATGCTCAGCATATCCTCCCAGGGAAAGTAAAGCGGAAACAGTGGCCAGTAAAATGAGAACAGGTGAAATGCGTTGCTGGTAGAGACCTGGGCCCTGATGGAACTAACTAAGTTCCACAGAGCCTGTAAAATGGTGCTCTTCGACCAGGTCTATGATTGAGGCCAAGATGATGGAAGATTTATTGTGGGCCCCCCTCCATCTGCCTATCTCATGCCCTTTTTTACCCTGGACGTTTCACCGTACTTCGAGATCATCCTACTATGGTGTTAAAACAGAATGGCCAGCAACAATAGTGGGAGCAGAAAAGGCAAAATGCAGCATTTAAAATGTTTCATTATATTTTAATATGGTTTTATTGTACACATTTATTATGCATTTTCCTGAGCCCATTTGCAGAGTAGGGCAGTCTAAAAGTAAAAGAATAAAATTTAAAAAAGATTTGTGTGGAGGCCACCAGTGCAGAGCTGGGGCTAGGAGCCTGGCGATCTTTAGCAGTGGCCCTATCCCAGTGGTGCAGGGGCTACCAGTTCTGAGCAAGCAACAGTGCAGTAAATAAATGATGACAAAAAAGATCAACTCTAGGTGTTGTGAACTAATTAATAAAGCCTGTTTAATTAATCTCTTGTGGACATCTTCTAATTAAACTGGTAAAGACAAAATGGATCCCAGGTATACAATATCCTGATTTCTGCATACAGTTTCATCAGTGGCTAATTGTCAAATGTATTACATAAAAATATTAGAAATTACATCATTCAACAAATTTTCAGCACAGCAATTAAAAGTATCGTATATAATATCCCACCTTCATAACTTTTAAATGACTTCCAGTTTTACTCAATATTGTCTCCATATTTCTAAAATGAAAAAATCTTATACATATAAATTCCAAAAACTTCTATTATATCAATTTCTATTAATTCTAAATATAATAGTATCATATCATATAATTGCTCCATAATATAACATGGACATCAGCTCAATCAGTAAGTGGAGGATCCGTTGAAAATGTTTACTAATCAGTCCTCATTAATAATTAACTGAATCCTGAATAAGTATAATCTGACTGCAAACTCCCTAAAGGACAGGTGCAAGGTTTTCAAACCAATTAAAGGGCCACCACGAAGGTAACACGATAGATCCCAATTGGCATTTAAACCCTATTCTCCTACAATATTAAGTACAAATATATAAAAACTTTCCATCTGTAATAGTAATCTTTCCATATTTGTCTTTTGATGGGTCCATTTTGTCGTTTGTTCAATTCTAAACAAAAGTCTTCCAGATTATGTCCGTGGAGAACAAAGTGATTCACGAGTTGGGTGTCCTTAACCAAATGCCTGAAGTGGGACAAGTGGTCCCTCACTCTTTCTTCAAAGGTCTGGAAGGAACCCCACTGGTAGGGACTCATGGGAACTGTAGTATCAGGGAAGCCACAGTTCAGCCACCCCTTTAATAGAGCATCCTGGACCACGCAGTTGTCCAGGCAGATCACTAAACTGGGGGCCATTCCGCTCCGGGATCCATGTAGCAAATTGTTTGCTGAACAAAAAATCGCCATTTTAAATAGTGGAATTTGTCGTTTTGCATACCTGCCTTTTTAGTGGTATCCAGTTGCGTTTCTATTGTTTCCCACAGGGTTCCAGTCTCGGCAAAAATCGCTAGAAAGGAAGCGCTATTGCTGAGCTGTGTCCCGCCTCTGGCAGTCAAGCAGCCAATGGGCAGCCGTTATCATGCTCCCAAACAGCCCCTTTCCCTTTAAGGAAGGTTTTTAAAAACACACACACACACACACGTTGCAACGAATATGTATTGATTCGTTGCAACAGAGAGACCAATCCAGCTAGCAGGTGATGTTTGAGCTGCCGTTTCCTCGTTGCCACGCTCCCCCCCCCGAGTGAAAAAAAATCCCCCCCCCCACGGGCGCGATTTTCGGCCGAAAACAGTGTGAAAAATAAAGTGAAAATAAACCAGCAAACGGGCCTCTGCGATGCTTGTGCTTGGTGACTTTAAACAGAGGGACTGCAGCCGGAGAAGCCTCACTGGGTAAACGAGGGCTTGCCGGTGCGTTGATCTCCGCTCGCTCGGAGAAAAAAAAATGGTGATCGCTTCGCCGGAAGATCAGAGGAGAGAGCCAGGGGGAGGGACTTTGCAGAAACCGCAACAATGGTGTAGCGCTTTCCAGAGGGTGAATCCACTTTTTGGGATTTCCCTGAAAGCGCTACAACGAAGTGCTTTTTGTGGATCGGTTTCAGGAGTGTTGCAGATTGTCAACGACGTTGTGCATAACGGCAAAACTGTAGCGATTTCAATTAGTAACCATTGTGCTATTTTGGACGAATGCGGAACGGCCCTGGATATTGGAAGCTGAGTCCTTCTGTTGATGCTGCCTCCCACTTCCACACATGAGGCAAAATAGCATGATGTCTCCTACCTGCAATTGTGTGATAATAAATTCAGCTATTTCTCCCGTCTGCTGCAGTGTCTCGCCTGGCAGTGAAAAGGGCACCAGTGAGAGGAACTTGCTCTTTTAGTCACCACTCCTCAGTCTGTCAATCAATGGAGGAAGCCAGTCAGAGGTTTGTGTGCCTCCAAAGTTCCCCCAAGCATTAATAAAAAAAAAATAGAAATCCATGAGTGGCGATGCATATCTAGATTTCCCTAGTATTGGGGTTTATGGGATGCTTTGTGTGGCCAAACATGTCGTTCATGGGGAGCTGTGCCCTAATTTCCTTCTCCTCGGTTTTGAGACTTTCTCTAGCATTCTGTGTCACGGCTATGTTTGTTTTTCACAACCACCAAAAAGTTAAGAAAAAGAGTTGCAGGTTTTTGCAGGACGTTTCTGCAAGCATTTAAGGGTTATCCCGGCTTTCTGGCTGAATTCCAGTTTGGAATTCTAGCTGCTCCCACCCCTCTTTGCTATTCCCCTCCTCTACTTCCTGCCTGCACCTGCCGTGTGCCTGGGAATACAGATTGCTTTTCAGGTTAGGATCAGGCAGTTGTTCTTGCCTTGGGGGTGACTAGAACTGAGCAGGTCCTCCACACACACATGCCACACGCCCATGTCCTTTGTGAAAGAGAAAGAACTGTGTGACTCAGGGGCCTATGTGGGGCAGGCAGGTGACATACAATGTTATCTGCCTAGTGGAGTTTGCACACAGGCTCAGTAAGCATTTGCACCAAGCAGTAGGCTCCCCCCACACCAGTTGGCTCCCATTGCTGTATTGCTCTGTTATGTGCGGGTGGGAGAGAGAAGGATTTTGCTCCAGAGTCTGTTAAAACTGGACAGGTTGCTTTACTTGGTAGTGTTCATATGAAATCTGACAATCATAATTTACACATTAGCCAGCGCCTCTAAGCAGAGGGTTCCCAGGGGTGGTGGCCATTCCAAGGACTCCGGCTTCCTTGCTGTTCCAAATTACACTCAGCTACCCCTTTTGAAAAGGGAGATGCATTTGATCAACACCACTCACTTCATGGAGAACCGCTTTTCTTTCCCCCCATTAATCCCACAAGTAGCCAGACCCAGCTTGCATGCCCATCACTGTTTAACTTCCACAGCTGTACACAGAATGTGATATCAGTCCAAAGTGTTCTTGGGACAACAGCATTCTTTTATAAATAATTTATTTATAAATATATCACAAAAATGAAGAACAATGATCACAGCTCAAATTTCACAAAAGGAGGCATATCTGGGAATATACTAACATGATCCCTCATTTTTTTCCTAGTAGCCTAGTAGGGCTTCATCCAGAGACAAGTATGTATTGCGTTTAACTGATATTAGTTTATTATTATTTTATTTAAATTTAGCATGTATGTGTGTGCATGTATTTAAAGCAATTTAACAAAACACAAACATGTGTACAGAAAGCCTTCACCTACTGACAGAAGACAATTTTAGAGGAGGATGAAGATGAGGAAGGAAGGATGACCCAGGAAACTACAGACCAGTGAGTCTGACCTCTGTTGTGGGGAAGATAATGGAGCAGATATTAAAGGGAGCGATCTGCAAACATCTGGAGGACAATTTGGTGATCCAAGGAAGTCAGCATGGATTTGTCTCCAACAGGTCCTGCCAGACCAACCTAGTTTCCTTTTTTGACCAAGTACCAGGTTTGCTGGATCGGGGAAATTCGGTTGATGTCATTTACTTGGATTTTAATAAAGCTTTTGACAAGGTTCCCCATGATGTTCTGATGGATAAGTTGAAGGACTGCAATCTGGATTTTCAGATAGTTAGGTGGATAGGGAATTGGTTAGAGAACCGCACTCAAAGAGTTGTTGTCAATGGTGTTTCATCAGACTGGAGAGAGGTGAGTAGCGGGGTACCTCAGGGCTCGGTGCTCGGCCCAGTACTTTTTAACATATTTATTAATGATCTAGATGAGGGGGTGGAGGGACTACTCATCAAGTTTGCAGATGACACCAAATTGGGAGGACTGGCAAATACTCCGGAAGATAGAGACAGAGTTCAACAAGATCTGAACACAATGGAAAAATGGGCAAATGAGAACAAGATGCAATTTAATAAAGATAAGTGTAAAGTTCTGCATCTGGGTCAGAAAAATGAAAAGCATGCCTACTGGATGGGGGATACACTTCTAGGTAGCACTGTGTGTGAACGAGACCTTGGGGTACTTGTGGATTGTAAACTAAACATGAGCAGGCAGTGTGATGCCGCGGTAAAAAAGGCAAATGCCATTTTGGGCTGTATCAACAGAGGCATCACATCAAAATCACAAGATGTCATAGTCCCATTGTATACGGCACTGGTCAGACCACACCTGGAGTACTGTGTGCAGTTCTGGAGGCCTCACTCCAAGAAGGATGTAGATAAAATTGAAAGGGTACAGAGGAGAGCGACGAAGATGATCTGGGGCCAAGGGACCAAGCCCTATGAAGATAGGTTGAGGGACTTGGGAATGTTCAGCCTGGAGAAAAGGAGGTTGAGAGGGGACATGATAGCCCTCTTTAAGTATATGAAAGGTTGTCACTTGGAGGAGGGCAGGATGCTGTTTCTGCTGGCTGCAGAGGAGAGGACACGCAGTAATGGGTTTAAACTTCAAGTACAACGATATAGGCTAGATATCAGGAAAAAGTTTTTCACAGTCAGAGTAGTTCAGCAGTGGAATAGGCTGCCTAAGGAGGTGGTGAGCTCCCCCTCACTGGAAGTCTTCAAGCAAAGGTTGGATACACACTTTTCTTGGATGCTTTAGGATGCTTAGGGCTAATCCTGCGTTGAGCAGGGGGTTGGACTAGATGGCCTGTATGGCCCCTTCCAACTCTATGATTCTATGATTCTATGATTCTATGATTCTATGAATTTCCCTGGGGAGGGAACTCCATAATTTTGGTGCCATTGAACTTCAGATGGTGGAGGCACTCAAGCAAGACACTGAGGCCAGCTATCGTGGCTGGCTAGGTCCATATGAGAGCAGACGATCCTTAGTGTGATGGCCTCAGGTTGTCATCAGCATCACTATTTTTATAGCCCACCCTTCCCAGTTGGCTCAGGGATGATATCACGTGAACTTGAGATTTAGATCTCCTTTTCCATTTTCTAAAAAATTGAGTAGGAAAAGAATACACAGTAGCTGATCTGAAAAACTCTGGATAGATTTACAGTTTCAATACATATATTTCTATGGGAAATGTCTTCTAAGTTCAGAGAAGGGCTTACTTTATACCATCAGGAGTGACATATTGGAAGGTTTTGGTATGGTCCTATAGTTTTCACATAATTGGACCTATATAAAATAGCCACACATAAAACACCTCTGAATCTTGCTGATTCTTTCTGAAAGTCCTTTGGTGAGAATCTCACACATTATAATTGATTTTAAATCAGATAAAATATAGGATGATATGTATACATTTCTGTTTCTCCAGACATGTGTGTGTGTCTGTGAAGGTTGTTAACTGGCTATTTGAGAGAGAGAGACCAGTCATCACAATGTGGTTTAGCATCAATGAGTTGTTTTGGAGCAGGCAAGGAGACCCTTCCTTTCCATGTGTCTGTTTCAAAAGGAATTCTTCCTTTGACTTCTTGTTTTTGTGCGTGGCGATCTATGTTGTTACTGTTTTACAGATGTGCAGATAAATCTGAGAATGGCGTGTGCCACATGACTGGGCCAGGGCAGGGGATCCCAGGTGAACTCTGCATGAGGCTCAGAAATGTGTGGAGGAATCTGTGAAAATCACGAAGAGAAACTCTCAACCTTTCTTGGGCTGAGCTTCTCTGTGAACTAGAAGGGAGGGAAATGGAGCTGCAAGCACTCACGACCTGGATGAAATTTCCCTGACCATCTTGTTATTTGTCGCTTTTCATGAAGGGAAGAGAACCGTTTCCATTCCAGCTTCCTCCCGAGAAGCTCATCGGCCTCTTAATCTATTTCTTTAAAAACTAAATTAACCTGAACGTAATGATGAGAGGAGAGACCCTCTTGCTAGGATGGCTGCTGGACAGGAAATGCAGCAGGAGGAATCTCATCTCGCTACTTCAGGAAACATGCCCAGTGTGAAACTGACCAATAGGGAAGGACCAATCATGTTGCCCCCCCCCCATCCCCTGCCCCTCATTGCTGTGAGAGGATTAGCTTTTTATCTCTGGTATGCCAAACACATACTCTACAATTTGAAAGGAAAAGTCTGATTTTTTTAAGGTGCAGCATGCAAGCACAGGATTCGAATTAAGGACATACCACCTCAAATTCTATGCTAACTGAAAGTCTGTTCAGAAAGGGCCAAGGAAACAAATAGCCTAAAGGATTGCTAGTTTGGCCTTGGATTGGGTTCGGGCCTGACTTGCCAGCCCAAGGCAGAGGTCTCCCAAATGGAAAACAGATCATAGGTGGGAAAGGCTACTTTGTATAACTCTCCTTTTAATTAATTTAATTCCTCCTTTAATGGTACCTCGAAGCAGTCTTTAGCTGATAACAAAAGGAGCTTTAAAGTCACCAGGAGCCCTAAGGAAAGTGATATTGGGGGGGGAGCCCAAGGGAGTTCATTAGGATAATTGTTCGCCAGCTGCTGAACACAGGAAGGCTGGCCTCTTTCAAGCAATTAAACCCCTCCACACACACACACACACACACACACACACACCGCCACCATTTTTCCTGATTCCCGTCATGTGGAAGAACAACAACAGGGTCCCATTGGAATAGGAGACCTCCATGCCAATAGTCAGCATCTGCAGCTGGCAAAGGAATCATTGAGTGTGCCTGAAAGGGGCAAATATTAATTCCCCTAAAGGGTGTGTGTGTGTGTGTGTAAGATGGGCATTCTGCTACTTCTCTGCAAACAAAGGCTGCTAAGAAGATTGACTGACAGATTCAGAAGATGTCTGTGCTCTGCTTATGAGCAACCAAAATTCCTGTCCACCCACAAATGCAAGTTGGAGACGGGTCAAGCGCTTTGGCCAGGCTTTTAATGGTCTGAAGCAGGTTCTTCTTAACCCGAAGTGGTCCAGTTTTTTCTCAGTGCACATGCCTAATCCTGACCTTGATGGAGCTTCCCAAGCTCTGCAGAGCATCTAAGACAGAGCTCTTCCACCAAGCTTTTGGTTGGGGCCAGTGACCCCATAACATCTAACGGGACCCCTGATAACAGAAACATCCCAGTCCAGGAAAGATCTACCAAAACAAAGCAATGCTGCAATCTATGATAATAATGGATGCTGCTATTAACTGTAAACAACCCACGGTAAACACATCCAGAAGTTCCCCTTCTGACCAACAAAACAAAATCCCCAAACATCTGGCACTTGATCAAAGTGGGTTTAGTAGAAGGAACATGCACAAACATATTTCAGTGGAGGTTCATCACAGCAAGGAAATTGACAAAGACAATTTGAACAAAGGACCCACTGGGCTATATCAGGGTTTGGGCTATGGAGGATCTACCTTTTTTCAGGATTGAAACAATATCCATGACTTCAGACCACAAGGCAGACATAAATAAATTGCTGTTACAATGGGAGAGTTTTTACATCTTCACTTTGGATACCCAGGGACCCAATGGCCAGCAGCATCCCAAAAGAGCAAGGAGGTATTTGGGGTGGCAGCAAGTGATCCCTAGTAATTCTGAGATTCTGAGGGTTTTAAAAAAGTAGTAAGAAATTGCCTGGGATGCAGCGTTTGAGGGAAAGCCCTGCTTCAGTATTGCTATCCCCCCCCCACACACACACCTGGAACCCCGTGCTCCTCTGCTTCATTGGCCATACTCTCCCACCTGAATGGACACAGACAACTTGTGCTCCCTGGCATCTCACAGACGATCACAATTTTCCACAGTGGAAAAAGAAAAGCTCAGCACGTGGTGCTGGACATAGAACTCAGCCGAGATTCCGAACTTTCATTTGGAAGGGAGGGTGGGAGAGAGGGAAGGGGGGAGAAAGGAGGTTGGAGTGAGGGAGGGAATGATTCAAAATAAGTGAGCACACTGCAAATGTTTCCTAGGTGCAGAAAGGTTGCCCAATAATACATTTTTGGTGCTACATGTGTACAGTTTTAGCCCACACAGGCTTTTGGCTGTAGTAGCATGAAAATATGTCCAGACATGCCCTTTGGTCAGGGGACATCTTTCCGCCCAGGGCTAAACTTTCCCACCTGCTCCGCTGCAGCCTATGTCTTCTTGTTAACTCTTTGATTATTTGCTTCTGTTGGATTAGATTGATTTGTATTTGTTAGCCAGAATAAACACATACATACAAAGAATGGTAATTCTGACAGTGAATGAAATATTTGGAGCCAGGAATCCAATGAGCTCTGAAACATGAGGGTGGAATGAAAAAATGCTCAACCAGCTTGAAATCATCCAGTACAGTTTCTTAGGTCTCCTGCAGAGGACTTCTGCTGCACACTTAAGGATAGAAGCTGGACTGCCCTCTATTACAAGAGTCCACTTGTAATATTCAAATAACAATCTAAATTTTCTCTGTGATATCCTTGGGTTAAGAAAAACAAATTATCCTCTCACTACTTAGTTGATCTTTCTAAGAAAGGCATTCATTTGGTGCACATTTTCAAAAGATGCCCTTTGAGTATTTACAGGGAAGATTTCCAAAAAATACCTATGGAACAACAACTCAGCCCTTCTGGTCTTAATCAGGGGGATGATCATAGAATCATAGAATCACAGAATCATAGAATCACAGAATCATAGAATCACAGAATCATAGAATCATAGAATCATAGAATCATAGAATCATAGAGTTGGAAGGGGCCATACAGGCCATCTAGTCCAATCCCCTGCTCAACACAGGATCAGCCCTAATCATCCTAAAGCATCCAAGAAAAGTGTGTCTCCAACCTTTGCTTGAAGACTGCCAGTGAGGGGGAGCTCACCACCTCCTTAGGCAGCCTATTCCACTGCTGAACTACTCTGACTGTGAAAATGTGTTTACTGATGTCTACCCTATATCGTTGTACCGAGCCCTGAGGTACCCCGCTACTCACCTCTCTCCAGTCTGATGAAACACCATTGACAACAACTCTTTGAGTGCGGTTCTCTAACCAATTCCCTATCCACTTAACTATCTGAAAATCCATATTGCAGTCCTTCAACGTATCCATCAGAACATCATGGGGAACCTTGTCAAAAGCTTTACTAAAATCCAAGTAAATGACATCAACTGAATTTCCACGATCCAGCATGCAATAGCTCTTGTTTGAGTAGCGCCCACCCTTCACATGCTCCCTTCCCTTCCAGCATTCTCATCCATGGTATGACACTCATCATGTCTCTGAGTTTATTAAAGTTTGCCCTACGAAAATCCAACATCCGCATCTGGCTACAAGCTTCCTTGGCTCCCCACCTCAAAAGGAATTCTATGAGGACATGGTCACTTCCCCCTAGGGTCCCCACTTCCTTCACCTCATCCACCAACTCTTGCCTGTTGGTCAGTATTAAGTCCAGTATGGCTGAACCTCTTGTGGGTTCATCTACCATTTGATAAATGAAATTGTCAGCCAGGCAGGTCAGAAACTTGCATGACTGAGGACGCTTCGCAGAGTTTGTTTCCCAGTACACATGTGGGAAATTGAAGTCACCCATGATGACAAGGTCCTGCCTCTTGGATATTTTCTCAAGCTGCTCACAAAGTGCAGCATCCACATCCTCTCGTTGGTCAGGCAGTCGGTAGCAGACACCAACCACCACACTATTTGTTTTCCCCTTGCTTATTTTCACCCAGATGCTTTGCACTGTAGATATGCTCTCCTTCACTAGAATTTCCTGACAGGTAAGCCCTTTCCTCACATACAGTGCCACTCCTCCACCTCTTCGATCTATTCTGTTTTTTCTGAACAGTTCATATCCATCCACCATTACATTCCAGTCATGAGAATCATTCCACCAAGTTTCTGTGATGCCTACTAGATCATACCTTTCCATCAGCATGAGAAGTTCCAGCTCTTCCTTCTTATTGCCCATGCTTTGGGCGTTAGTATAAAGACATCTGAATCCTTTTACTATTGGTTTCCTATGAGCTGGCCTTGCCAGCTGGGCTACCCCCAATCGTTCTCCTTCCTTACACTCCCTATGTTGATCATCTCCTTCCCCTTGTGGCTTCAGTTTAAAGCTCTCCTGATGAATCTCCCCAGGTTCCTGCCAAACACATTCTTCCCCAGCTTCGATAAGTGCAGTCCGTCAGGTGCTAGTAGGCCTTCCTCAAGAAAGCCTATCCCATGGTCCCAGAAACCAAATCTCTCCTGCCGGTACCAACTACGCAGCCACTGATTCACCTCCATTATCTTCCTCTCCCGACGCATTCCTCTTCCCTTGACAGGCAAGATTGAAGAGAATACCACTTGTGCCCCTATTTGCTTGAGCTTCCTCCCCAGATCTTTATAGTTTTTTTAAATAGGAGCGATGGTATTCAGGGACATGTCATTCATTCCCACATGGACCATCACAAATGGGTAGCGATTCGTAGACCTCTCGGGTTAGGGGGTCGGGCCCAGCCACATGGCGATCCATTCCTCTTAGCAGGGAGTCTCCAATTACCAGTACTCTCCTTTTTTTTTTCTTCTCAACTCCATTTCCTTCTGTCCCCATGGCCTCTTCCCTTTGTCTTAGACTTTTTATGGGGACCTCATCTCTCGTTGACCCTTGCACCTCCTCTGATGATATTGATATTGTTATTGTACATTATGATCTCCATTCCCCCTTTTATGGATTCATTCAAAACAAACTGCTGGATCAACTTCTTGTAAATTTTTCCAACTCAGGAATGTTTTATTGGTTGATACAATCCCTTTTATTATCCGCATAGTGGCTACATTATCTTTTTATCAATAAATATAAGGAAGATATTAGTATCTGCTAATTCTGCAAGAACCCTTAGCTATATTGTAATTCCATGTTACCTTATAGATTTTGGTGTTGTTGCAGTTTTTCTTGCCATCTTAGTTTTAAACTTTTTCAGTTTTAGCCTGTTATGTAAAAATGTTCTAACTCATCTGTTTTGGCACATACTGTCTTGGTGTTTTTTTCTGGGATGTTTTGGCCTATGGCTACAACAATAAAAATAAATTCCGAGCCATATGCCCTCACAGGGGATGGTATTTGCTGTCTTTATTCCATTCACTGTTTAGAATTCTTTCTACTGACTATCGATAGAACTTTATTTAATGTGGCACTTCAGACAAATAAGATGCTTCACAATACATAATAGAAAAATACAGACATTCCTTGTGAACAGAATGGACAATATAATAGACCCTTAAAATTTAAAACTGAACATTAGAAATTGAAATTTAATAATATGCCTCTATATAACCTTAACTATCTCTCATGTGTACTATATATGTGAGCACAATATTTCACAAGCTGCATGGCAAAGGGAGCCTTTCCCCTCCACAGAAGGAATTTAATTTTTACTTCCTTGGGCATCGCTAAGTAGCAGGTGGTGAAAAAGGGACACCTAGACCGATTATGCATGAGGGGAAAAGGCCGGGCTGGTCCTGCATGACAGCAAATCCCTGCTTATGCATGACATTGCCACTAGCTTGGGCTTCTCTTGGACCTGGCCTGCTTTAGGGCCTCTGGTGCCCACAAAACAGAAAACTGGAGGGCCTAAAACGATCCCATGCAGCATCTGTGTAGTTACCTTGACATGCATTGTCTGTGACATGTTTGTATTCTTACCTCAGGGTAACTGCATTTATGAGTGCAGCAAGTATAAATTGGTAGCTCTACTAGCGGAGAAGATGAAAAGGCTGGAGGCACGCCTGTCCACAATGCATTCTACAAAGGAGGGTGAAGAGTTCTTGGACAGAACCCATTCAGCAAATTTTTTTGTGGAGGGGGAGGCATCTCACCAAGTAGAGTAGCCCCCTAACAGGAGGACAAAAAATGGAGGAAACTTACAAATAGGTGTAGAAAAATAAGGACATGTTCTCAGTAATAGATTCTAGAATCTGCCTATAGAATTTGCCTGATAAAGGCTCCTAAGGTTCCCCCAGTCCCGCAAAGCTCAAAAGATTTTTTATGGGCCCTGCAGATGAGAGGACTACCTTTTCTGCTCCCCAATGGAGGAAGAGGCAGGTACTGGTAATTGGGGGTTCTCTGCTCAGAGGGGTGGAGGCCAAGGTGTGTCGACTGGACTTGTTGTGTCAAGAAGTAGGCTGTCTCCCTGGTGCGTACGTCAAGGATGTCATAAAAAGGCTGAAACAGCTTGTAAAGCCCATGGATGATTATCCCTTCCTCCTCATTCATGTGGGAACAAATGACACTGCCCAGTGCAGCATGGAGGATATTAAAGGGAACTTTGTGGCTCTGGGGGGAAAGGTGAAGGGCCTGGGAGTGCAGGGTGTGCTTTCGTCAGTTCTCCCTGTTAATGGCTTAGGTAGGAAGGGAGAGAAAGAATAATGACTGGCTACGTCATTGGTGTCATTGTGAAAGGTTTGGGTTTTTGGACCATGGCTTACGCTATCTTGGGAGGCTCTTCTCTCAGAAGATGGTTTGCACCTCACAGGGGTAGGAAAAATGTGTTTGAGAAAACTCTTGCAGACCCGCTGAGGAGGGATTTAAACTAAATCCAAATGGAGAAATGAGACACAAATTCAAAATCTAGTCTGATGACAATAACTGTCATTTCACCTAGTTCCTTGTTGGTGTGTGCAAGGGTTCCAACCTGGGCTGATTCTGCACTGCCCTTTCCCCCCCGCTGTGGATCCTGATGAATCCAGATTGATTTGAAAGCAGGTCTTTCTCCTTCTTCCCCCCCCCCCCCGCCCCAAATTGAAACAGAAAGCCTTCTGCACTTGATTGGGGAAACTCAGAGGGGGATCGGGTGAAGTCCAGCCAGCACTAGTGCTTTATTTCTTCACTTTTGACTCGTGAGACAGCAGCAGCCTCTCAGAGAATGAGACAAATCTCTGCTGAGATAAGTTTTGGCTTCTGGAGCACAGTCACTTTAAAACATGGAGGGAAGCCTTACAAGCGGGAACCAGGAAGTCTTTGAACTGACATTCTGGCCAATCAGGGAAGACTGCTTGGCTATGAGGCATGGAACAGTAAGTTAATTTGCAGAAAGCAGAGATTTGCACTTATACTGGTGGCCGTTTTTCAGATATCGTGGCTTATATCCACTCCTGGATATGGCAGGGGAAAGGTAGAGTCACCGTGGATCAATCATGCATGTTGCAGAGGGAAAATTTCTAGTGCCCCAAATCAAAATGGAAATCGAATTCAGTGCAGACAGGAGGGATGTATTCGGTCTGGGAGTGGATAAAAAGCCCCATGCAGACCCAACCCTGGAGTCTAAGATCTTTGGCCTGCTTTCTAAGCAGCCTTGCTGAAACAGCACCCCCCCCCCCTCTGACCTGCAGGTATTGTGATTTCCTGCTGAAGCATCTCCTAATTCTCCAAATGTGGTCTGGCCAGGCTGTGGCTGGAAATTATCCAAAAGCAGCAACAGCAGAGATGATCAGGATTTTCCCAGCATTTTTAAAAACTTTCTAGTAATCAGATGCTAATTGTGCCTTTGACTTTGAAAATAAAGATAACCGATCAAGGCAAGGCGAATTCCAGTCCAGCTGGACTGTTAACTTAAAAACCCCTGAAGCCAGGGCCGGCCGGCCGCTTCCAAACTGGAAGGGCAAAACCACACAAGACACATGTGGACACTTCCCTCTCCCCAAGATGGGCGAAAAGCAACATTTCTCAAAATCAGTGTACTTTCTTTTGTGGTTAAACTTTGACTTTTATGATGAAATTGTTGGCAGTTGTGAATTTTCAATGCTGACAGGCCTTTGGTGAACATAGACTGTAAATCCTACTACAATCCCCAGACCTCTCAGCAGGATTCACTGGGCTTAAGAAAACATCCTGCCTTTTCTTCATCATCATGTTTTCTACACAAATGCTACAAGAACAATGAAGCGCTGAAGCCAATCCACTGTTTGCTGAAGGGCAAAGTGACAACAGCAGCCATGGAGGTCTAGCCAATTATGTGGCCTCCATCAGATGTTCTAAACCTTTTGTTCCTACTCTGAAAAGGCTTCTCAGCATTGCAGGGATCACATTTGCTAGGTCAATTCTTCCAGAGAGATGTTATTTGGAAATATCAGATATTCACTTATCCCTGCATAATCTTTCCCCTTTGAGGCTGCTCTCAGCCATTCCAAAAACTGAAAGATGAAGCTCTGAAGACCCTTTATGCCTCTACCTTTATTTATTTATTTTGGGATTTTTTGACCGCTCCTCTCAGCATGGCCAACTCAAAGCACTTTCCCATAACTTTCAATAAAATTCATAAAAACAAACATCAATCATCATTCCCCTAACCAGTTGTTAATGATTAAAAACAATTAAATAATTAATAGCAATCTGACAAGGTCCTGGAAGTAATCATAGTACAGTTACTAGCACTTGTAGTACACATTCAAATTTCAGGCTTAGAATCATAGCATTGGAAGGGATCTCCAGGGTCATCTAGTCCAGTGGTCACCAACCTTTTTATCATCGGGGACCGGTCAACGCTTGACAATTTTACTGAGACATGGGGGGGGGTAGTCTTTTGCCAAGGGACGCCTGAGCCCCTGCTCCACTTGCTTTCCCGCCGGTGCCCCTGACTTCCCGCCGCCATCTGGGGGGTGCTTCCAGCAGCAGCTGCACAGTGCCACACTGAGGGGGAGCCCCAGCCATGGCGGCTGATGGAGAGCACCAAAGGTGAGCCGGCAGCAGAGTGGCATGGCAGCCCCCGAGGCAGCAGCTAGGGAGGAGGACGAGGAGGAGCCGCGGCCCGGTACCGACTGATCCACGGACTGATACCGGTCTCCGGACCAGGGGTTGGGGACCACTGATCTAGCCCAACCCCTTGCAAAATGGAGGAAATCCACAAGTATCTGCCCACCCACAGTGACCTCATGTCACGAATCATGGATGAACTGCTCAATCAGAAGCGACCCTCTTGAATAGAACTGCTCCAGACACAGGTGTTGACAGTTCATTACAGCATTTAATTTCTCATCATCTTCATCAGAGTCTTGGTTTGTTTCATGCACTTGAAACAGGCCTTTGTGTTCAAATCCTGTGAGACAGAGCTGATTATTCATTTTATTTATTTTTAATTTATTTTTGGATTTGTATCCTGCCACGCTTGAAAGACTCATGATAGTTTACAATTATAACATTTCATAGGTCAATAAAACCCCCAATAAAACCCCTGACAAACCCTCCAAGACTGGCAGCCAAATACCCCCTATCTCCCGAGCAGACTAACCTAGGGGTAGGGTGCAGAGATGTAAATCCCCAGCTTGAGTAGGGGCCACATTGATCTTGGCTCTGGCCTCAGTCCAAGACCTGGCGGAAGAGCTACATTTTGCATGCCCTGCAGAACTGTGATAGCTCCATCAGGGCCCTCAGCTCTCCTGGGAGCTCATTCCACCAGGTTGGGGCCAGGACCAAAAAGGCCCTGGCCCTAGTCGAGGCAAGGCATATTTCCTTAGGGCCAGGAACCTCCAACAGATTAGTACCTGCAGAGCATAAGGAGTCAAGCAGTCCCTCAGGTTGGGCCCAAGCTGCGAATGGCCTTAAGGGTCGAAACCAGAACCTTGAATGTGATCCAGGCCAGAACTGGCAACCAATGTCTCAGCACAGGCTGGATATGGGCCCTCCACAGTATCCTAGTGAGGACCCTAGCAGCTGCATTCTGTCAAGGACAAGGGTAGGCCTTTGTAGAGTGAGTTACAGAAGTCCAATCTAGATCCGTTGCATGGATTACTATGGCCAGTCAGTCTAAGGACTGGTAGGGCATAGTAGCTTTGCCTGGTGCAGATGAAAAACACTGCGTGAGCTACCCTCATGACCTAGGTCTCCATAGATGAGGAGGAATCCAGAGTCACACCCAAATCCCTTGCTGAGGATGAGATGTTAAGCTGAACCCCAGCCATGCTAGGTAGACGCACTTCCTGTCCTGCTACCTTCCATCTTGGAGAAGCTGAGTTTCAGGTGACTCTGTTCTGTATACACAGCATTCACTATTTTCAAATGTGACTTTATATCCCTCCTTGTTCAGTTGAGATATTGACAGAAGACAAGATGTAAATTCTGGAATTAGCACTACATTTCTTAAGTACAGTTCATATATACTCCCATCTGGTTGTAAACAAGATAGAATAATATGTCCTTTCTTGGTTGCTTTAAGAGAAAGTCCATTTCCAATAAACAAATCTATCTCGGGGATATTAAACAGTTCATCAAAAAATCTGCTGTGTTGGAGATATGGTTTGTACATCCAGAGTCAAGAATATATTTATTGTTTTGTCTGATTCAAACTGACATAATAAGCTTTGTGTGCTTCTTGCTTAGCATCCATGGCTTTAATTTTCTCATCACTTTGAAATGCTTTATTCCCAAACTGATCGCAAAAGTAGCATTTAATCTGTCTGTCTCTTTGCTCTCTGCCTGTTAGTGTCCTGCCTGACTCTTGCCAACTGGCCTGGAGCTGTTTGATGCTGCCCCTTGATGCTGCTCTCTGGTCAGTGCCTGTCAAATGATCTTGCCATCTGGGTCTCTTTTCCATGGTTACAGAACTATCAACATTGGCACGTAAATGACAATAAATAGGGCATTTTGTCACCTCCCCTTATGGTTCACAAGAGACAGTCCTTCCATAGTTAACACATCTGCATCAAACGACTCTCCTTCTTTAAATCTCAGCCCCTGCAATTGCTTGAGGAGCCCAGCAGAATATGTCCAGCCGTTCTTACTTAGATGCCTTTCCAGAAACTTTAACATTTCATGAGCTGACCTTAGACTTAGCAGATCAAGAAAATGTGATGTACTCACGGAAGAGATTGACTTGCAGGAGGGCATTTTGGGCTCAAGGAAGACACGCGCACATTTTCATTGGCTTAAACAAGGCCACAGCTTTATTAATACTCCCCAGGAGAATTTTAAAAAATTAAAAAAATAAAAAAAAAAATAAATATAAATAAATAAATAAAAAAATACTCCCCAGGAGTGTTGGCATGGGAGAGGGAGCCTGACTTGCAGTGAGAAGATCACAAGAACCCGGGCCCAGCAGCACCCTGGAGCCCATCCAGATCCCCTCTAGGAACACAGGTCTCCTTGCAGCTGGGATCCTGCCCACAGGAAGAGCCAGCAGTGCCCTGGGGCCCACCCGCTTCCCCTGCCGTGAAACTGGTCCCCTTGCTGCTGGATTCCCACCATAGGGAAGTGTCCACCTGGGGTGCCAAGAGGAAGCGTACACTTCCCTTGGCACCACCCCAGGCCACCTGGCACTATAAGCCCTGGGGTGCCAAGTAGAGGCGCCCACCTCCTTCTTGGCCCCACCCTGGGCTACCGGGCACTGCAAGCCCCAAGCCTCCCCAGCCGGGTCGGCCCTGCCCGCAGACCTGCCACCTCGTAGGGAGGTCCCCAACCTGGGGAGTCCGATGCGCAGACCGAACTCCCCCTCCAAAGGCTCCATCCCATGCCAAAACCACCAGCTGTGACAAAATTCAATATCAACACATCAACCAGTGGCCATACAGACATAACTTTTACAGCCAATAAAACAGGGTGGGAGGGAAGCTGCTTGGGCAATGAGCCTGGCGCTAAGAGGCAGGACTCCTCCACGTGGCGCCTTTTAAGGTGCCCTAAGCCCATGCCCAGGCGCCAATGCTCGGGCCTGACGCTCTCATGCAGCGCCGCCCTTCCCGCCGCCATCAGACCGCCCCCCAACGCATCTTCTTGCTGCCCGCTCCTCCGCTGCGTCAATGTCAGCTAAGTCTTCGCCACGTTTTAGCAGCACCGTAGCTTTTCAGTTCGCATTGACTGTGCATAATCTTTCTTGACAATGGCTTGTTGGCTGGGACAGTGGATGGGGGTCAGTGATCTCTTGCAGACCTTCCCCTTTAAGAACTTTCATCAGGCATCCATGACAATCACGATAATTGTCCTTTCGTAAGTGAACAAGCCCAATTTTCATTACAGATCTGTCGAATCATCCATTGTTAGATAACAATAGAGATTGTGCTCTTAAAGGAGCTAGAAGGCAAACCGATCTTTTTCTCTACCTTGTACTAACCTGCCAGTCAAGCTTCTGGGTTGCTGAGCTGGATTGGGGCTCACAAGCGATTCAGAAGTGTTCTCTGCCACTCCAGACAAGCAAGCCTAGCTCTATGGTGAAGAGAGTTCCTGTTTAAAGGTAAAAAGTAAAGGTCTCCCCTGTGCAAGCACCTCCAGCGTTTTCATGGCAGACTCAATACGGGGTGGTTTGCCAGTGCCTTCCCCAGTCATGACCGTTTACCCCCCAGCAGCAAGCTGGGTACTCCTTTTACCGACCTCGGAAGGATGGAAGGCTGAGTCAACCTTGAGCCGGCTGCTGGGATCGAACTCCCAGCCTCATGGGCAGAGCTTCAGACTGCATGCCTGCTGCCTTGCCACTCTGCGCCACCAGAGGCGTTTACAGCCTGGCAAGTCATGAGGCGTCGCGCAGAGAGCTGTTTCCAACACACGGGATATGGGTTTGCTAAACAGACCCAACCCAATAGAGAAGATCAATGGAGCCCAGTACAAAGGAATGGGATGAAACTATTAGCCATCTCTGCACTGATACAAGTTGCAAGATAAGGTTAAAGTCCACTGGGAGGGCCGTTGGGTGGGCTGTAGAATTCTGCCTGCCAGAAAAGGCAGCCATTCGGCTCTCTGAAGTTCTGGGCCTGCCTTGTCAACCTCCCCCCCTCTGGCCTTCCTGGGCCACTTGCTGGAATCAGCGTGGCGGCCGCCTCCATTCAGTTTTGGTTTGCCCCGGCCACTCCTGGCCAAGCATTGGTCAGCCAAAGAATGGAAGGCAGAGGCGGCCCCGGAACAGGCAGCAGGGCCACCTTTGCTGCCACAGACCGGGGGAAAGCAGCCCGGGGCAGGTGCCCCTGCAGTCTTTTCCAGATGCTCCCCGGCCATTTGCTCATCCTTTCCTTGAATTTAAGCTGCCCACTTTCTTCTTACTGGCTCCGTGCCACACTGTGGCTGTGTGCGGTTCAACAAAGGACCGAGATACTGGATGTCGCGTTGCCTCCTTTAAATGCACCGGAGCCGAGTTGTTCTGCCCTCTGTTTCACTGGCTGCCTACCACCTCCTGGCAGCTGGCACTCATCGCTTTGCCTCTCCCTCACCTACCGTTTGGCACTTGCCCTTTAATATTCTTTTACTTTCCTGGCAACGGGACTCATCCGTCCAGCTGAAGCAAACACAGCCGCTGCTTCCCCCACCTTCCACAGCAGTCCCTTAAATTGGTTTCAGATTAACTGCCTAGCGGCTGCCCCCGCCCCCCCCGCTTGCTCCCCACCGACTCCTGGCTACAAGCAGGAGGCCAGCCGTGGCTGTTACAATAACTGTGTGTTTATTTAATAAGGCTTAGAAAACTAATTTAGCTAAAATGAAACATAAGTACCAGCAGCCGGGGTGGCGGCAGTGGCTGGCGGGTTGGAAGCGGCCTCATCCAGGGTCCACTTTCATCCCAGCTCTCCATTGCGAGGCAGGAAGAAACATCCGCAGCTTTCCTTGGCCGAAGGAGGCTCGTATTCGGGGGCATAAATCCTATGCGGAAGGAGCGACTTCCTTCTCCTTTTGCCACCTGGAACCCTGGGCAGTCCTGACACACTCACGTTGATCGGTTGCCAGACCAGGCGACGGACCGCAACCCAGAGCCCGCAGCCAGAAGGGACCCTCTGTGAAGAGGTCATGGGCCACTGAAGGATGTGGGGCTGGCCGTTTCCCTGAGAAATGTGGAGGGGAGGGGAGGGGAGGGGAGGGGAGGAAGCAGGCAGGCCCCTCGTCTTGCCAGCATCAGTCTTGCTCTTCCTCGTCACACACTGGGGCAGGTTCACGTGGTGGGTCGCAGGGAATGTGCCCACTGCAGGGAGAGGTGGGGGCTTCCATCAGGAATGCATCATGATGCAGTGAAGGTCATGCCAGGGGCCACAACTTCTGAAAAATTAGCAGAGTACTTCAGTGCCGCAGGTAGGGTTTCCAACTCTACCTTGGAAAATGTCTGGAGACCCATGGATGGACCTTGGGGAGGCTGGTGTTTGGGGAGGGGACGGACCTCAGAGGGTACAAGGCCATACCAACCCCCGCCCCCAAGCAGCCATTTTGTTCTGGAAACTAATATCTGTCATCTGAGATCAACTGTCAATCTGGGATGTCTCTTGTACAGGCATTACCTGGGCCCATTTCCTGGACCTCAGGGCAGCTGCCAGGAACTGCTATCTAAAAAACAGAGCAAAGGGAGAGGGGGAGGGGGAGGGGCTCCTTCACCCCCTTAGCCTTTGTCCATCATTAACCATTTAGAACTGCCGTTCTCAACCTTTTTTACCATTGAAACGTTTTTACCCCCGAAACGTTCCTTGGGCTTCAAGCCATCCCAGAAGGGGCCCGATCGTGCAGAATATGGCTGGGAAGCAGAGCTGTGGACATGCCCGCCCGGGGCCCCTCCCCTTCCCACCCCCTCCAGGCCCATCACTGGCCATTTGGGGAGGGTGGATGGGTCGACAGGGCCACATAGAGTCATATCACCCAATAAATGTTTAACAAATTTAAAACATATATGAAAAATTAACTCCTACCCATCTGGGAAATTGTTGTAAGATCCTCCCAAAACCCCAGGAGTAGAGGGTTGTGACACCCCTTTCCCTCTCACATGGAGGGCTTTCCACCCTCCATAGCCTCTCTTGTTCAGGTGCTGAATCAGGACCATCGCATCCTTCAGGTGCTCTCCTCAATCCCAGAGACATCCGTCGACAGGGTATCCCAGCCCTCATCCACAGGGATACTGGCACTCTCCCAAACACTTGGAACAAAGCCCCCTAGGCTTCTCAGTGACAAAACTGGTTTCTTGGTAATCTGCAATTCCTGAGCTGCAGCCAGGCAGCTTTCCTGAGCAAATGACCGGGATCTTGCAGTGTAGAAAAGCCAGCCCTTCAGAGTAGGCCTTGGACCAAATAACTCACTGATTGCATTTCAACAGATACTTACACATAACCTTTCAGCTTCTTCCTCATCATCACCTGTAGTTGGGGCATCAGGTTGAAAGTTGGTCATGTTGATAGGCTCCCATGAAATCTTATGGCTTTTATCTGGTCAGACTTTGCATTACAGCCCCTCATCGCCTGTCTTACAAATTGCCTCTCTACTAGAACAACTTCCTTCCTTCCGTGTTTGCCATCACCTGAGTAAAACTCTTTATAATTTTCTGACTTGAAATGTCCTGATCCAACCCACTTTAGTTTCCTCACTCCCAACATCGCAACGTTTAATGTTCCATTCCTCATTTTACAATTTACAATCTGAAGCTTACCTGGATTCAGACTTTTCACATTCCGTGTTCCTGTTATGTGCATTGAACACCTTGACACTCCTTTGGCATCCATTCTTGTCCACAACTGAAGGTGCTTTCAGCTTTGGTCCATCTGCATCATTCAAAATAGCTTCCGTTGTAGTCGCCAGGGAGGTTAGGGTGGGCTACCTGAAACTGAAATAGCACCAAGGATGCTGGGATGATTATAGACCTGCCTATGTCAAAATTCAAAGTCATATAAAACATCATAAGAACAAGAGTGATTCATAATTATAATTAATTGATAAAAATTACATAGTCTCGATAAACAATAAAAGAAAAGAAAAGAAAACAAGCAGTAACCAACAGTAGATTCCTCCAGAATGCCCAGCAATCAGTAATTTCCACCAGTTGTAGGTGCCCCTGGTCTAGACCTGATTCTTGCCTAGCCAACTGTCCTTTTGTATCACAGTAGCCAAGGATTCGGCCACCAGTTCCGTTATCTCTGGGGACCTATCAGCTAACAAATGTCTGGTTATTCTGTCCATAGGGCCAGAAAGGTCCATCGTGATAGGGACAACCAGTCGTTGTCTAAGCATAGAAGGTGATGGGCAATAGAGTAGAATATGTGGCACTGAGTCAGGCTCTAATTGGCAAAATTTACAAAGTCTGTCCCCAATTGGTACATTGCTGGATCTGCCTGCTAGGACAGCTGATGGGAAGATGTTTAATCTAGCAAGCATAAAAGCACGACGATGGAGTGGGTTAATAAGACTTTGCATATAAGTAGCTCCCTGACCTGTATTGGAAGCAAGGCCGAAGAAGCGGAGGGAACAAGTCCGATTGATTCCCGCCTCGATGGTCTGTCTCTCAATATCACGGATTCTCTGTCTAATAATACTGTATATTTGAAACTCCTCATAATTAGCCAGAGGCTCCAAGTTGATACCCAGAGTGTGAATTTTATGTTGGATCTGCCAGTACCATGTAGAAACAAAAGGATCACTTAGCAGATCATACAGGAGACTATTAGGAGTGGAGCAATAATGTAATTTTATCCAGAATTTGATAGTGGATAACCATGCTCTAGATGACGACAGACCAAGACCCAGCTCATTACAAAGGGTGACAAGACTAATCATATTTGGAAGACCCAAAATACGATGAAAGAAAATTGCGGCTATACGATCTACTTCATCATTCAAAGACTCAATCCAGATTGGTATCTCATATAAGAGTTGATTAACAACCTTCGCCTGAAAAATCTGGATCGCTTCTGGCACAAACTGGTTCCCACTACGAAAGTGAAAACGTGAGACTGCACTTAACTGGTTCTTTGCCACGGCAAGTGCTGCTTTCCGATGCAGGAACCAATTCATTTGGTGGTGAAAACTAACGCCCAAGTATCTGAAACATTTTACTTGCTCCACAGGATTTCCATCTGCTTTCCATTGGCTGCATTTCCAGGTCTTAGAGAAGATCGTTATCTTAGTTTTTATCAAAATTGATAAACAGGTTGTTTTGGGAACAAAAGGATGAGAATGCTGAGAGTAGACGCATGAGCCCAATTTTAGAGATGGATAGAAGAACTGCATCGCCCGCATACAACAAGAGAGGAATAGGGTGGGAATTTAACCTAGGTGCGTGACCTTCAGATTCAGCCAATTGATTAGGAAGATCTACTAAAAATAAGTTGAATAATGATGGGGCCAGAAGGCATCCTTGCCTATGTCCTCCTCCTCCCATTCCAGTGCAAAAAATGGAAGATCTACTTCAGGAACTGGTATGTCTATGCAAAGCTAAAATCTCTTTAGAATTTAAACAGTTCTGCAGGGCCTGCAAAGGCAGCTCCTCCGCCAGGCATTTGGTTGAGGTCGACCCAAACCACCACTTCCAGTTGGGCCCCAAGCCCCTCCTACGACTGCTACCAGTCTGCCCAACCCTCTGGGTCCCAGTAAGAGTTGAGCTGAGGCTCTTTTACAGTTCCATCATTCTCCAATGTTATTATCATGTTAAGGTTATTGCTGTTATAATGTTATTGCTGTTATCACATGTTGTTACCATATGTTATCTGTATCTTTCCTGTTTCCTGTAAACTGCCCTGAGCCTCCGGGGAGGGTGGTATATAAATATAAATGAATTAAATAGTCTTTGAGCAATGGATTTAAAACTGTTATGGACCACTAGATTCTCATTTTATCCCAGGATTTGTGGCAATACTTTGAACCAGGCTTTTAGGGGAAAGAGCATTTTCAGTCCCAGAGTGGCAATGTCAAGAGCATGCCCCCTCTGCCGTTGCAGCTCTGAGCCTGTGCCCCTGAATGCAGGGCGGTAAGAGGACTGGTCCTACCGGGTTCTACAGCAGAATTCCTGCCTCCAGATAGCACCGTCAGCCACCATCAGTCAGCTAAACTGTCCTGGATTTTTTCTCCCTTCTCTGCCTTTTTCGATCTTCTCCCCCTCCCCTCCAAGAAAAGAAAGAGGCTCCCTACTTGGCTCCTCTCCCCCCACCCTTCAAGAAAAGAAAAGGAAAAAAGAGGCTTGGCTCCCCCCCCCCTTTCTGAACTACCCAACCAGGTGCAGAAGACTTTCCTGTTTCAATGGGGGGGGGGAAGATCCGAGTTCAAAGCGATCTGAATTCAACAGGATTGACAATGGAGTAAACAAATTAAGTGCAGACTCTGCCCAGGGTGTAAACTGCACAGAGCTTTTATTCCAACCCCAGATTGATTCAGTCCCTGCCCTCTACACAGAATTCGATTTCAGTTTGGATTTTGGGCGATTTTAATTTTTCTTCTGCAGCAAGAAGGATCGATCCAGAGTGACCCTACCTTTATTGTGCAATATCTGAGACTGCTGTTAATCCTGAATAAAGAAAGCTCTGTAGAGAACCTCTGATAGGCTACACCTGGTCATGTGACATGCTTGCCTTAAAGGAGAAGCCCCTAACTTAGAATCATAGAATCATAGAGTTGGAAGGGGCCATACAGGCCATCTAGTCCAACCCCCTGCTCAACGCAGGATCAGCCCTAAGCATCCTAAAGCATCCAAGAAAAGTGTGTATCCAACCTTTGCTTGAAGACTGCCAGTGAGGGGGAGCTCACCACCTCCTTAGGCAGCCTATTCCACTGCTGAACAACTCTGACTGTGAAAAGTTTTTTCCTGATATCTAGCCTATATCGTTGTACTTGAAGTTTAAACCCATTACTGCGTGTCCTCTCCTCTGCAGCCATCAGAAACAGCATCCTGCCCTCCTCCAAGTGACAACCTTTCAAATACTTAAAGAAGCTATCATGTCCCCTCTCAACCTCCTTTTCTCCAGGCTGAACATTCCCAAGTCCCTCAACCTATCTTCAAAGGGCTTGGTCCCTTGGCCCCAGATCATCTTCGTCTCTCTCCTCTGTACCCTTTCAATTTTATCTACGTCCTTCTTGAAGTGAGGCCTCCAGAACTGCACACAGTACTCCAGGTGTGGTCTGACCAGTGCCGTATACAATGGGACTATGACATCTTGTGATTTTGATGTGATGCCTCTGTTGATACAGCCCAAAATGGCATTTGCCTTTTTTACCGCTGCATCACACTGCCTGCTCATGTTTAGTTTACAATCCATAAGTACCCCAAGGTCTCGTTCACATACAGTGTTACCTAGAAGCGTATCCCCCATCCAGTAGGCATGGTTTTCATTTTTTTGACCCAGATGCAGAACTTTACACTTATCTTTATTAAATTGCATCTTGTTCTCATTTGCCCATTTTCCTCACAGAACTGAAAAATCTTTTCTTGTTACAATGGGCTTCCCTGGCCAATCTTAGCTCACTCCCAGCTTTGGCCTTTCTGATGATTGACCTACAGTGCCTAGTGACCTGTAGGTACTCTTCTTTAGAGCTCTGTCCTTCCCTCCATTTTCTGAACATTTTCCTTTTCTTTCTTAGTTCCTCTTGAAGTTCTCTGTTCATCCAAATAGGCTTCTTAGAGCTCCTGCAGTGTTTTTGTCTTTCTGGGATAGTCATTGATTGAGCATGCAATACCTCTTGTTTGAGTAGCGCCCACCCTTCACATGCTCCCTTCCCTTCCAGCATTCTCGTCCATGGTATGACACTCATCATGTCTCTGAGTTTATTAAAGTTTGCCCTACAAAAATCCAACATCCACGTCTGGCTACAAGCTTCCTTGGCTCCCCATCTCAAAAGGAATTCTATGAGGACATGGTCACTTCCCCCTAGGGTCCCCACCTCCTTCACCTCATCCACCAACTCTTGCCTGTTGGTCAGTATTAAGTCCAGTATGGCTGAACCTCTTGTGGGTTCATCTACCATTTGATAAATGAAATTGTCAGCCAGGCAGGTCAGAAACTTGCATGACTGAGGACGCTTCGCAGAGTTTGTTTCCCAGCACACATCTGGGAAATTGAAGTCACCCATGATGACAAGGTCCTGCCGCTTGGATATTTTCTCAAGCTGCTCACAAAGTGCAGCATCCACATCCTCTCGTTTGTCAGGTGGTCAGTAGCAGACACCAAGCACCACACTGTTTGTTTTCCCCTCGCTTAATTTCACCCAGATGCTTTCCACTGTAGATATGCTCTCCTTCACTAGAATTTCCTGACAGGTAAGCCCTTTCCTCACATACAGTGCCACTCCTCCACCTCTTCGATCTATTCTGCTTTTTCTGAACAGTTCATATCCATCCACCATTACATTCCAGTCATGAGAATCATTCCACCAAGTTTCTGTGATGCCTACTAGATCATACCTTTCCATCAGGATGAGAAGTTCCAGCTCTTCCTTTTTATTGCCCATGCTTCGAGCGTTAGTATAAAGACATCTGAATCCTTTTACTTTTGGTTCCCTATGAGCTGGCCTTGCCGGTTGGGCTGCCTCCGAACATTTTCCTTCCATACACTCCCTATGTTGATCGTCTCCTTACCCTTGTGGCTTTAGTTTAAAGCCCTCCTGATGAATCTCCCCAGGTTCCTGCCAAACACATTCTCTTCACTCAACTTCTGTCGGTCCTGGATTTTTCCTCCCTCCTCTGCCTTTTTCAATCCTCTCCCCCTCCCCTCCAAGAAAAGAAAGAGGCTCCCTGCTTGGCTTCTCCCCCCCCCCTTTCAAGAAAAGAAAGAAAGAGGCTCCCCCCCACACACACACTTCTGAGCCTCCCTAACCACGTGCAGAAGACGTTCCTGTTTCAATGGGGGGGGAGGGGAGAGGAAGACCCAAGTTCAAAGCGATCTGAATTCAACAGGATGGACAATGGAATAAACAAAGTAAGTGCAGACTCTGCCCAGGTCTCCATATAGTATTAGTTGTGGATCCCAAAGAATGTTTCCTGCTGCCCAGCAATTACACAGCTGCACAGCAGAAGGTGACTTGTCCTCTAGCCCTGGGACCCCCAAACCAAGTTCTGGGGTTTCAACAATAGAATGCTTCTTCAATTGGCTGATGGCACCTGGTCTGCAGACACCTGTCTTTGGTCATGGAAAGGAACGAATGACCAGGCATCCACAACAAATCAAAGGCCACAAGCCACGCTGCAGAGAGAGACCTTTCTGAATGCCCTCTGTGTTGAAGGGGCCATGCTCAGGTGCTGATGAAATGTAAGCCCACTGACCGGCCCCCAGCCTCCCCACAAGGACAAGGCTGCTGCCGGAGGAGTCGCTGACCTTGGCCACATCTTTCAGCTGCCATTTCAGGCGAGACACAAGGTCAGTGTCTTTCATTGGAAGTGGGTTGAGGTTCCATTTCATCACAATGGAATCGACGGGTGCTGAAGAACGTCCTGGCACTGAGAGACTGCATGACAGACAGCCGGGAAGCAGCGAGCTGGGCAGGGGCTGGTGGGGAAGGCAAAGGGTACACGATGGCTGCAGGAGCAGAAGGCCTCCTCTTTTTCACTCTTTTGCTCACCTGTCATTCACTGCAGAGACCACCCGGGGATGATATTGAGGTTTATGAATAGTCGGCTCAGGGGATTTAATGACATGGCAGGAAAATGTCTTCCATAAGGCTGTGCAAAAATACACAAAATAAAATAAAACAGAGACAAACATGAAACAGTTTTTAAAATAATGAGTGTTTGTGCTGGCTGATTAATGGGTTAATTTACTTTCTGTGTATTTGTAAGATTGGTAGTCAAGAGCCCACACTGACTGACAACAGGTCTGGGGGACAGGTATGTTTTTTTTTGGGGGGGGGGGTGAGATTCTAATCAGGTTTCGTGAGAATGTGCATGTAAGAGATGCTGCCAGTTGGTCTACACTGGGCTGTTTCAGTCCATAACTGGATTTTTTGGGAACATCAAATGAGTCAATGAAAAAGCAACTCCCTGTTTGCAAAGGGGAAGCAGACCAGTGGTATTTGGGCGTCCCCAACGCCGCATGACTGATAAACCTTTCGCTTACAAAGCGAGAACAAGGCACTTGCCTGGCGCTGATCCCACTTCTCTGGGGAGCTATTGTGTTCTTGTCTGTTGCTCCACAGCATGTCGATTCCTGAAGGAACCCCTAAGGTCCCAAACCAGTGGCGTCCACCTGCATTGTGCTTCTTCTCAGATGCCATGCACCTCTAGCAGAGAGAGTAATGACCTCCAAGCTCCACCTTTATGCTCTAGCAGACCTACAATTGAAAATTGTTGAATCCAGGCATTCACCAATTCAACAAGGTTGGTTTTTGAAGGCTCATTCACACCTCATAAATGAGGTGTGAAGTGCTAGGGATTAATCATCAATTACTCCTGAACAGATGTGTTCACACTTCTGCTGAGACTCTGGGGTTTTGGGCTGGATCGTGGTAAACCGCAAGTGTACAGAAGTGCTTTGAAGCTAGAACAACATTAGATTCCAGCTCTCCCAGCAAGCTGCGTGGAGCTGGCTTAGGACAGAACCTCCCCACCTCGACGCCTTGATCTGATCTGGCCATGTAGATCCATGCCATAGGGACCTTGAGACCCTATACACAGGTCCACCCTTGAAGTCAACTCAGAAACTCCAGGTATTACAGAATACCATGGCTTGGTTTCTATCAGAAGCCAGGAAGTGTGTACTTACAGCACCTATACTGCAGTGACTTCTTTGGTTACTGGTTGATTACCAGGACCAATTCAAGGAATGGGTTATCCCCCAGGAAGCCCTTTGTAGCCTTTGACTCCAATATCTGCAGGTCAGCCCCTCCTGTTGTGCTGCACTTTGCTCACAGCCTTTTGCAGACGCCCCCTCCCCCCAAATACACACAGACATCAATGGGTAAATCGACAGTTTCCTAGACAGGTGCACTTTCTCCTGCGTTCCCACTCTGTGTAATGGCCTTGGAGGAGCTCAGGAAGGAGCCCGCCTGTCTGTCCCTCCACAAGTAAAACAGAAGTGCCTAGGAGGTCACTTTTATAAGGCACAGAAAGCACTTTTCTAAAGGAAACAGGCTTGTAGTTTGTTCCGCTGCTGCTTGTGTGAGGTCTCATCCTCATGCATCACTTTCTACCTCTAAAGGTCCATTTTTGCATTATCACATCTGTCTGAAACTTTTTCGTATCCCCCCAATTTTGTAGTTCTAACCCTGTTGCATGGTTTCTTGGATCTCGTGCTATTTGATTTCATTGTCTAACACTAGCTAATCTGCCTTGCAACACAGTGAGAAAGGTGGGTTAGAAATAAACACAAATCTTTCAGGCCCAGCACTCTTGTCTTATTGCAGCCCATCCTAACCCCACTTCCTCGTGAATTTCTCCAAGAACAAAAGATAAATGGCAGTCAGTCTTCATGTGGCTCCCTGATGGCGCTGCTGCTACGAGCAAAGAATCCATAGACTGTGCTGGAAGGGTTGGGAATTATTCAGCAAGGGGTGGCAAGACTCTCTCAGGAGCTCCAGCAACCAGCCTTCTGGCAAGCAGATTGACTTTCGCAGAAGGCCCCCAACTTTATCCTGATAAGTCTCTGTCTGGTGATCTTTTCTAGCTTTCCTGGAAACTGACCCTGAGTTAGGTCCCCTCCTAGTTATTGCCAGGGGATGGGGGGTGGGTAGGATTGTCAGATCCAGGTTGACAAACTGGCATAAGGCTTTGGTATTGACCTTCACAGCCATACCTGAGGGACTGCCTATTGCCTTATGGCCCCCCTAGAGGGTCCTTGACTCTGTGGGTACACATCCGTTAGTCAGTTCCTGGCCCAAGGGAAGTGCCCCTGGCCCTGGCCCTGGTGGAATGAGCTCCTGGTTGATTTCTTCACTCCTCCTCCAGAAACAGCCAGCTGGATGACCTTGGGCCAGTCAGAGCTTGCTTAGAGTTCTCTCCGCCCCACTTAAAGGGAGAAGTGGGGTAGACACTTGTAAGCTACTTCAAGACTCCTTTGGGTAGTAAGAAACAGGGTACCAAAAACCCAGCTCATCTCTGAAGGGCTTGGGCCAGACTGAATGTGTCAGTGGGAGCAGGAAGTGGTGACATGGCAGCTTGTTCCAGCACACCTCTCCCTCTGCCTCCTCCTCTGCCAGTCCTGCCTCTCCCCCTTCCTCTCTTCTAAAGACCTGCTGGGCTCTGCCAAGCCTCCCCTCTAGTTCTCGCAGCAGCCTCTGGGTCCACGGGGTAAACTCATGTGTCCTTCTGTGGCCCAACCCATCCTACCCTTTTTAACCTACAGCCCCTCACTGAAGCATATAAATGCCTAACAGGAACCAAACAACCTTTCATGAAAACATCAACCCGAAAAATGCTCTCCTAAATTAAATGAGACTAGCCACGAAGTCAAGCCTGCAATGGAATGCTTTATGTTAAAAGCCCAGAATCGAGCCAGGCCACAGCACGCCTTTCAGAAGAACCCATCGAAGCACCAAGCCACAAATAGATGCATTTTTTAAAGACAGCAACATGGTACACTGAATTTAATGTTTTCAAAGCAACAAAATTTTAAAGCTGTAGAAGAGAGAGACCCATTCCCTGATTAAGAAACTCACAAAATAAACTCCAAAATAAAAATTAACACATCTGATGGAGTGTGTGTGCCCACAAAAGTTTATCCTCAAATTGAAACTTTGTTGGTCTTAAAGATGTCCCTGGCCCCAAACTTTATTCTGCTGCTTCAGACCAACACAGGCACACACCTGAGCAACAACAGAAGCAGAATGCTTACACACACACACACACACACACACACATCAAAAGAAAACAGATTTAGAAATCTATATCCCACAAGAGACAGAAAAGAATAAATAAAAAACAGATTGAAGAATCCCAACCACAAAAAAAGCCACACAGCAAAGAATCCCCCATTCAGTCCCCCACTTGAGAGACCTCAAATGTGTTCCTTTCTAAAATCCCACAACATGAAAAAGAAAACAGGAATAAATTAATCAAATAATGCTAGGCCAAGGAATTCAATGCAGTAATAAACGAACTAGTTAATTTGATCCACTCCAGCCATGAAGATGGGCCAAGTCCGACAGGTCTCTCCCTGGAAGATGCTGCCAGCAACAGCCACGTCTGAGAGCTGCGGAAAATTTCTCAGTCTCTGAGAAAATTACTGTTCTGCCTTTGCAAGCGCTAGTCTGAAGGAACCTTCCTCCAGGCTGTGAGAGGCTTTGCTATCCTGCCTTATTGACCAGGGAGAACTTTCCTAAACCTTCCATGAAATCCCAGGGGGGGGGGGAGCAGCTTCCCTTTCACCCTCTATCTGCCCAGCACACAGAACAAAAATTATAACAACAATCCAGAAGAAAATCCCAAAACTTTTCAGATCCAGAATTCCAGTAGTATCTGTCATTTTTACCACTGCATCGCACTGCCTGCTCATGTTTAGTTTACAATCCACAAGTACCCCAAGTTCACACACAGTGTTACCTAGAAGCGTATCCCCCATCCAGTAGGCATGCTTTTCATTTTTCTGACCCAGATGCAGAACTTTACACTTATCTTTATTAAATTGCATCTTGTTCTCATTTGCCCATTTTTCCAGTGTGTTCAGATCTCGTTGAACTCTGTCTCTATCTTCCGGAGTATTTGCCAGTCCTCCCAATTTGGTGTCATCTGCAAACTTGATGAGTAGTCCCTCCACCCCCTCATCTAGATCATTAATAAATATGTTAAAAAGTACCGGGCCAAGCACCGAGCCCTAAGGTACCCCGCTACTCACCTCTCTCCAGTCTGATGAAACACCATTGACAACTTTGAGTGCGGTTCTCTAACCAATTCCCTATCCACTTAACTATCTGAAAATCCAGATTGCAGTCCTTCAACTTATCCATCAGAACATCATGGGGAACCTTGTCAAAAGCTTTACTAAAATCCAAGTAAATGACATCAACCGAATTTCCCCGATACAGCAAACCTGTTACTTGGTCAAAAAAGGAAACCAGGTTGGTCTGGCAAGACCTGTTGGAGACAAATCCATGCTGACTTCCTCGGATCACCAAATTCTCATAGAATCATAGAATCATAGAGTTGGAAGGGGCCATACAGGCCATCTACAGGCCAACCCCCTGCTCAACGCAGGATTAGCCCTAAGCATCCTAAAGCATCCAAGAAAAGTGTGTATCCAACCTTTGTCCTCCAGATGTTTGCAGATCGCTCCCTTCAATATCTGCTCCATTATCTTCCCCACAACAGAGGTCAGACTCACTGGTCTGTAGTTTCCCGGGTCATCCTTCCTCCCTTTTTTGAAGATCGGAATAACGTTTGCTCTTTTCCAGTCCTCCGGGACATCTCCAGTCCTTAAAGAGGTTCCGAAGATGATGGACAAGGGCTGTGCAAGTTCTCTGGAAAGTTCTTTGAGTACTCTCGGGTGCATTTCATCCGGCCCAGGGGATTTGAACTTATCTAGTGCAGCTAAATGCCTCTTGACAACCTCTCTATCCATGTTAACCTGCCACCCAGACACTATCCTTTGGCTACGGCCATCTTTAGATGTGCCTAAACACTTTGACCTGTGGGAAAAAACAGATGTAAAATAGGCACTAAGCCTTTCTGCTTTCTCTGCATCTTCCGTTAGAGTTTGTCCATCCGCACCCAACAGTGGGCCTATTGCCTCCTTTACTTTACATTTGCTCCTCACATAACTGAAAAATCTTTTCTTGTTACAATGGGCTTCCCTGGCCAATCTTAGCTCACTCTCAGCTTTGGCCTTTCTTATGATTGATCTACAGTGCCTAGTAACCTGTAGGTACTCTTCTTTAGAGCTCTGACCTTCCCTCCATTTCCTGAACATTTTCCTTTTCTTTCTTAGTTCCTCTTGAAGTTCTCTGTTCATTCAAATAGGCTTCTTAGAGCTCCTGCAGTGTTTTCGTCTTTCTGGGATAGTCATTGATTGAGCATGCAATAGCTCTTGTTTGAGTAGCGCCCACCCTTCACATGCTCCCTTCCCTTCCAGCATTCTCGTCCATGGTATGTCTCTGAGTTTATTAAAGTTTGCCCTACGAAACCTACCTTTCAACTTACTGTAGGAAACCCAGGCCCAAGCATTGTGTGCCATGGCTAGTGAAACCTCAGACTGGGAAGACATGGGTTCACAGCCTACCATTTAGGCATTATACGGCCTCAGCTCCTTCACTCTTACAGTGGAAATTATGTCCTGGTTGTACAAAGTTCTGCAAATTAAAAGTATTTTTTAAAGTACTGTGGTCTTGACAGAGAAGATTTTCCTCCTCTTCAATCGGGAAAAGTGTCCTATGGGTGACAACAAAAGGAATGAAAAGGAACGGGGTGGGGTGGCTTTGACTGGGAGTCCACTTGGGCTGCTTTCCTGGGGTCTCCCTGTACAGCTCTGCGCCAAGACAATGCTGGCTGCATTTCAAGAGAGTCAGCCTCAGTGTTTTGATCTCAGCCAGCCAGCTGCTTTTTCTTATCCAGTTTCTGAAAGTGATTTCAAGACAAAAAGGTCAGCCAGGTATTTTTAGCGCTGCTTCCCAAGCTGGGAGATGAAAGGGCTTCTTCAACTCCTACCTGTTCACCTTGGTAGTTACTCACCACAGAGAAACTAGGCATATTAAACCAGGTGTTACTCTGGACTGCCTCCCTCCCTCCAGGTCACAAGAACTATTAATTTTAATATTTTAAAACTTACTTTATTGTACGTATTTTAACACTCTGTAAGCCACGCTGAGTCCACAGGGGAGGACAGGGTATAAATGTAATTAATAATAATAAAAGTAGTGACACCCAGGCTCTCATAGGTATGTGGGAAACATTCCTGCTCTGGGAATGTTAATCCACCCCCCTCTCCCTCCCCTCTCTCACAAACACACACACACAAACCCCTTCCCTCCCCACTTCCCCCTCCCCTCTCTCTCTCCTTCCCTCTTCCTTCCAAACCTACTCCCCGGTCCCTCCCCCCCAAGATGCACACATGCACGCACGCACGCGGGCACACACACACACACACACACACAAAGAGTCCTCCCCTTCCCTCCTTACCTCTTCTCCCAGGAGGGCTTGGTCTTTCTCTGGCCTGAAGGGCACTTTAATTGCAGCCCCTGCACCAGCCCTTGGAGAGCAGCCGCCCCACCCCCGGGAGCTGCATGGCCTCCACCCCAGCCCCAGAGGCTTCCCACCCCCCAGACTCCCTGCTCCCTCCCCTCCCTTCTCACCTCTGCACCGCCTTGTGATGTCCCCTGGCCTTGCGTGGTGTGGCACTGGCCTAGTCTCCTCCAGCAATGGTCTGTGCTGCTCCAGACAGCCACCTGCCATGGTGCCCCAGAGCTGCCTCAGCCTCTTCTGGCATGCTTCAGGATCCCTAACCAATAACATTCCTACTCATTAGGGATAGAATCATAGAATCATAGAGTTGGAAGGGGCCATACAGGCCATCTAGTCCAACCCCCTGCTCAACGCAGGATTAGCCCTAAGCATCCTAAAGCATCCAAGAAAAGTGTGTATCCAGCCTTTGCTTGAAGACTGCCAGTGAGGGGGAGCTCACCACCTCCTTAGGCAGCCTATTCCATTGCTGAACTACTCTGACTGTAAAAAATTTTTTCCTGATATCGAGCCTATATCGTTGTACTTGAAGTTTAAACCCATTACTGCGTGTCCTCTCCTCTGCAGCCAACAGAAACAGCATCCTGCCCTCCTCCAAGTGACAACCTTTCAAATACTTAAAGAGGGCTATCATGTCCCCTCTCAACCTCCTTTTCTCCAGGCTGAACATTCCCAAGTCCCTCAACCTATCTTCATAGGGCTTGGTCCCTTAGCCCCACATCATCCTCGTCACTCTCCTCTGTACCCTTTCAATTTTATCTACGTCCTTCTTGAAGTGAGGCCTCCAGAACTGCACACAGTACTCCAAGTGTGATCTGACCAGTGCCGTATAAAATGGGACTATGACATCTTGTGATTTTGATGTGATGCCTCTGTCGATACAGCCCAAAATGGCATTTGCCTTTTTTACCGCTGCATCACACTGCCTGCTCATGTTTAGTTTACAATCCACAAGTACCCCAAGATCTCGTTCACACACAGTGTTACCTAGAAGCGTATCCCCCATCCAGTAGGCATGCTTTTCATTTTTCTGACCCAGATGCAGAACTTTACACTTATCTTTATTAAATTGCATCTTGTTCTCATTTGCCCATTTTTCCATTGTGTTCAGACCTCGTTGAACTCTGTCTCTATCTTCTGGAGTATTTGCCAGTCCTCCCAATTTGGTGTCATCTGCAAACTTGATGAGTAGTCCCTCCACCCCCTCATCTAGATCATTAATAAATATGTTAAAAAGTACCGGGCCAAGCACCGAGCCCTGAGGTACCCCGCTACTCACCTCTCTCTAGTCTGATGAAACACCATTGACAACAACTCTTTGAGTGCGGTTCTCTAACCAATTCCCTATCCACCTGACTATCTGAAAATCCAGATTGCAGTCCTTCAATTTATCCATCAGAACATCATGGGGAACCTTGTCAAAAGCTTTACTAAAATCCAAGTAAATGACATCAACCGAATTTCCCCGATCTAGCAAACCTGTTACTTGGTCAAAAAAGGAAACCAGGTTGGTCTGGCAGGACCTGTTGGAGACAAATCCATGCTTACTTCCTTGGATCACCAAATTGTCCTCCAGATGTGTGCAGATCGCTCCCTTTAATATCTGCTCCATTATCTTCCCCACAACAGAGTTCAGACTCACTGGTCTGTAGTTTCCCGGGTCATCCTTCCTCCCTTTTTTGAAGATTGGAATAACATTTGCTCTCTCCCAGTCCTCTGGGACATCTCCAGTCCTTAAAGAGGTTCCGAAGATGATGGACAAGGGCTGTGCAAGTTCTCTGGAAAGTTCTTTGAGTACTCTCGGGTGCATTTCATCTGGACCAGGGGATTTGAACTCATCCAGGGCAGCTAAATGCCTCTCGACAACCTCTCTATCCATGTTAACCTGCCACCCAGACACTGTCCTTTGGCTATGGCCATCTCTAGATGTACCTAAACCCTTTGACCTGTGGAAAAAACAGATGTAAAATAGGCACTAAGCCTTTCTGCTTTCTCTGCATCCTCTGTTACAGTTTGTCCATCCGCACCCAACAGTGGGCCTATTGCCTCCTTTACTTTACATTTGCTCCTCACATAACTGAAAAATCTTTTCTTGTTACAATGGGCTTCCCTGGCCAATCTTAGCTCACTCTCAGCTTTGGCCTTTCTTATGATTGATCTACAGTGCCTAGTAACCTGTAGGTACTCTTCTTTAGAGCTCTGTCCTTCCGTCCATTTCCTGAACATTTTCCTTTTCTTTCTTAGTTCCTCTTGAAGTTCTCTGTTCATCCAAATAGGCTTCTTAGAGCTCCTGCAGTGTTTTCGTCTTTCTGGGATAGTCATTGATTGAGCATGCAATAGCTCTTGTTTGAGTAGCGCCCACCCTTCACATGCTCCCTTCCCTTCCAGCATTCTCGTCCATGGTATGACACTCATCATGTCTCTGAGTTTATTAAAGTTTGCCCTACGAAAATCCAACATCCGCGTCTGGCTACAAGCTTCCTTGGCTCCCCATCTCAAAAGGAATTCTATGAGGACATGGTCACTTCCCCCTAGGGTCCCCACCTCCTTCACCTCATCCACCAACTCTTGCCTGTTGGTCAGTATTAAGTCCAGTATGGCTGAACCTCTTGTGGATACATCTACCATTTGATAAATGACATTGTAAGCCAGGCAGGTCAGAAACTTGCATGACTGAGGACGCTTCGCAGAGTTTGTTTCCCAGTACACATCTGGGAAGTTGAAGTCACCCATGATGACAAGGTCCTGACGCTTGGATATTTTCTCAAGCTGCTCACAAAGTGCAGCATCCACATCCTCTCTTTGATCAGGCGGTCGGTAGCAGACACCAACCACCACACTGTTTGTTTTCCCCTCGCTTATTTTCACCCAGATGCTTTCCACTGTAGATATGCTCTCCTTCAGTAGAATTTCCTGACAGGTAAGCCCTTTCCTCACATACAGTGCCACTCCTCCACCTCTCCGATCTATTCTGTTTTTTCTGAACAGTTCATATCCATCCACCATTACATTGCAGTCATGAGAATCATTCCACCAAGTTTCTGTGATGCCTACTAGATCATACCTTTCCATCAGCATGAGAAGTTCCAGCTCTTCCTTTTTATTTCCCATGCTTCGGGCATTAGTATAAAGACATATGAATCCTTTTTCTTTTGGTTCCCTATGAGCTGGCCTTGCCGGTTGGGCTGCCTCCGATCGTTTTCCTTCCATACACTCCCTATGTTGATCGTCTCCTTCCCCTAGTGGCTTTAGTTTTAAGCTCTCCTGATGAATCTCCCCAGGTTCCTGCCAAACACATTCTTCCCCAGTTTCGATAAGTGCAGTCCATCAGGTGCTAGTAGGCCTTCCTCAAGAAAGCCTATCCCATGGTCCCAGAAACCAAATCTCTCCTGCCGGCACCAACTACGCAGCCAGTGATTCACCTCCATTATCTTCCTCTCCCGACGCATTCCTCTTCCCTTGACAGGCAAGATTGAAGAGAATACCACTTGTGCCCCCATTTGCTAGAGCTTCCTCCCCAGATCTTGATAGTCTTTTTTAATAGGAGCGATGGTATTCAGGGACATGTCATTCGTTCCCACATGGACCATCACAAATGGGTAGCGATCTGTAGATTTGAGGAGCTTGGGCAGCTGTTCTGAAATGTCTTTAATTTTCGCCCCTGGCAAGCAACACACCTCTTGGGTTAGGGGGTCGGCCCAGTCACATGGCGATCCATTCCTCTTAGCAGGGAGTCTCCAATTACCAGTACTCTCCTTTTTTTTTTCTTCTCAACTCCATTTTCTTCTGTCCCCGTGGCCTCTTCCCTTTGTCTTGGACTTTGTTTTGGGACCTCTTCCCTTGTTGACCCTTGGACCTCCTCTGCAAGGTCCTGAAATCTATTCTGGAGCTCCAAAGGCCCCGAGAACTGTCTCGCCCTTCGCCCATTGAGTCTTTTTCCGAACTGTCTGCAGAGGCTCCCTATTGTGGTCAATCTCCTTATCCTCTTCAGGACTAGTTGTATTGTCTTTATTCCGAGTTGCAGGGCTCTGGTCTATGAACTCCTCCCCTTCCTTACTTTGGGTAAGAGTAATAATTCTGTTTTCTAATCCCCTAATCTTTTCCTCCAATAATCTTACCAGCTTACACTTGGGGCAGCTGTAGTCCATCTTGTCTTCTGGGAGGAAGGCAATAATGTCACACTCACTGCAGATGATGGGATGAGTGTCCTGGAGGGCCATTGTAATGTCTAGGCAGTGCAAGTACTAGGGAAATATAATCTACTGATATAATCTACTGATTCTAATTGCTCGGCCAAGAACCCCAGGCCAAGAGCCCTTTGTCTCTCGCCAAAGGCTCGCGCCTCTGGCGAGGTACAGCCCTTTTTAAGCCTCCCAACAATTACCCAGCAATCACCTCACCCAGGCAGCACAATAGCCTCACCTGGTCAGCAGCAAATCTTCCCAGTAGCTCTCTCCACGTGCTCTCAGTTGTCTGAGCTCTGCCTCTGGTGAGGAGCAGCCCTTTTTAAGCCTCCCAACAATTACCCAGCAATCACCTCACCCAGGCAGCACAATAGCCTCACCTGGTCAGCAGCAACTCTCCCCAGTAGCTCTCTCCACGTGCTCTCAGTTGTCTGAGCTCTGCCTCTGGCGAGGAGCAGCCCTTTTTAATCCACCCAACAATTACCCAGCAATCACCTCACCCAGGCAGCACAATAGCCTCACCTGGTCAGCAGCAACTCTCCCCAGTAGCTCTCTCCACGTGCTCTCAGTTGTCTGAGCTCTGCCTCTGGCGAGGAGCAGCCCTTTTTAAGCCTCCCAACAATCACCCAGCAATCCCCTCACCCAGGCAGCACAATAGCCTCACCTGGTCAGCAGCAACTCTCCCCAGTAGCTCTCTCCACGTGCTCTCAGTTGTCTGAGCTCTGCCTCTGGCGAGGAGCAGCCCTTTTTAAGCCTCCCAACAATTACCCAGCAATCACCTCACCCAGGCAGCACAATAGCCTCACCTGGTCAGCAGCAACTCTCCCCAGTAGCTCTCTCCACGTGCTCTCAGTTGTCTGAGCTCTGCCTCTGGCGAGGAGCAGCCCTTTTTAAGCCTCCCAACAATTACCCAGCAATCCCCTCACCCAGGCAGCACAATAGCCTCACCTGGTCAGCAGCAACTCTCCCCAGTAGCTCTCTCCAGGTGCTCTCAGTTGTCTGAGCTCTGCCTCTGGTGAGGAGCAGCCCTTTTTAATCCTCCCAACAATTACCCAGCAATCACCTCACCCAGGCAGAACAATAGCCTCACCTGGTCAGCAGCAACTCTCCCCAGTAGCTCTCTCCACGTGCTCTCAGTTGTCTGAGCTCTGTCTCTGGCGAGGAGCAGTCCTTTTTAAGCCTCCCAACAATTACCCAGCAATCCCCTCACCCAGGCAGCACAATAGCCTCACCTGGTCAGCAGCAACTCTCCCCAGTAGCTCTCTCCACGTGCTCTCAGTTGTCTGAGCTCTGCCTCTGGTGAGGAGCAGCCCTTTTTAATCCTCCCAACAATTACCCAGCAATCACCTCACCCAGGCAGCACAATAGCCTCACCTGGTCAGCAGCAACTCTCCCCAGTAGCTCTCTCCACGTGCTCTCAGTTGTCAGAGCTCTGCCTCTGGTGAGGAGTAGCCCTTTTTAATCCTCCGAACAATTACCCAGCAATCACTTCACCCAGGCAGCACAATAGCCTCACCTGGTCAGCAGCAACTCTCCCCAGTAGCTCTCTCCACGTGCTCTCAGTTGTCTGAGCTCTGCCTCTGGCGAGGAGCAGCCCTTTTTAATCCTCCCAGCAATTACCCAGCAATCACCTCGCCCAGGCAGCACAATAGCTTCACCTGGTCAGCAGCAACTCTCCCCAGTAGCTCTCTCCACGTGCTCTCAGTTGTCTGAGCTCTGCCTCTGGCGAGGAGCAGCCCTTTTTAATCCTCCCAACAATTACCCAGCAATCACCTCACCCAGTCAGCACAATAGCCTCACCTGGTCAGCAGCAACTCTCCCCAGTAGCTCTCTCCACGTGCTCTCAGTTGTCTGAGCTCTGCCTCTGGCGAGGAGCAGCCCTTTTTAATCCTCCCAACAATTACCCAGCAATCACCTCACCCAGGCAGCACAATAGCCTCACCTGGTTAGCAGCAACTCTCCCCAGTAGCTCTCTCCACGTGCTCTCAGTTGTCTGAGCTCTGCCTCTGGCGAGGAGCAGCCCTTTTTAAGCCTCCCAACAATTACCCAGGATAGATTCAAGCACGTAGCCGTGTTGGTCTGAAGCAGCACAATAAAACCAGAGTCCAGCAGGGGCACCTTTAAGACCAACCAAGATTTATTCAAGGCGGGAGGTCTCGAGTGCAAGCCCTCTTCCTCAGACTAAGAACTCCCTACATGACAGTGGGAAAATATAACAAAAATTAATTCTGTTAAATTAGTAAACAGTGTCACACATCCACATACTGTCATATGATCATTCTTTGCCAAAACAGCCAATCAATCCCCTGGAATTCAGGTGTAGTTCACAAAAGCATATAGGAGAAATAAAACTCTGTCAGTGATCAAAGATTCCCACCCCACCATTTGCTGTTTGCCCCCTCTGTCACCATACACAAAGAGGGCTTGCACTCGAAACCTCACGCCTTGAATACATCTTGGTTGGTCTTAAAGGTGCTAGATCCTGCTTTAGGATGCTTTGGGCCGATCCTGCATTGAACAGGGGGTTGGACTAGATGGCCTGTATGGCCCCTTCCAACTCTATGATTCTGTGATTCTGCTATTGGACTCGGATTTTATTGTGCTACTTCAGACCAACATGGCTACTCATTTGAATCCATACAAGTGTGAGACATTCTTGTAAGGGAATTGCTGGAAATGAACATCCCAAGAACAGGGAGTTAAACTTAAAATTCCATTCCATTACCATTACCTTACAGTCACATTATCACAAATAAAATCAATTGTGAGGAATCTGTCGGCCGCATTTGATCTGTCGGCCGCATTTGATGTGGTCAACCACGAACTACTAGCATGCCGCCTCGCCGGGACGGGGATAAGGGGCACAGCATTACGCTGGATACGCTCCTTCCTCCTAAACCGGACCCAGAGGGTGGCGTTGGGGGATGAGCTATCGAGCTCGTTTGGGCTCCCCTGTGGAGTACCACAGGGCTCGGTGCTCTCCCGCACACTTTTTAACATCTTTATGCACACTCTGGCCCAGCTGGTCAGGAGTTATGGCTTGGGTTGCCATCAGTACGCTGATGACACCCAGCTATATCTCCTGATGGACGGCCGCCCGGACTCCCCCCTGGATTCATTTGCCTGATGTTTGGAAGCTGTAGCTGGATGGCTCGAGCAGAGTCATCTGAAACTCAGCCCTGCCAGGACGGAGGTCCTGTGGTTTGGGGGGAAGGGAGCAGATCAGGAAGCGCACCTGCCCACCTTGGCCGGGATGCAACTCACCATCACGTCCCAAGCCAGGAATTTGGGGGTGACCTTGGATGCCTCATTAACACTGGAGGCCCAGGTCAAGAAGATAGCGGGCCAGGCTTTCTCCCATCTTCGCCAGGCCCGGCTACTAGCGCCCTACCTGTCTCCTGACCACCTGGCCACCGTGATCCATGCGACGGTCTCCTCCAGAATAGATTTCTGTAACTCGCTCTACACGGGCCTACCCTTGTCCTTGATCCGGAAATTACAGCTGGTACAAAATGCGGCTGCTGGGGTCCTCACAGGAACAGCTTGGAGGGCTGAAGCAGCTGCATTGGCTACCGATTGCTAGCCGGATCAGGTTCAAGGTTTTGGTTTTAACCTTTAAGGCCCTCCACGGACTGGGACCCACATATTGAGGGACCGCCTGGCGCCTTATGCCCCCCATAGGGCGTTATACTTGGCAGGGACTAATTTATTGGTGGTTCCTGGGAAGCGCATCTGACCTTTTCGGTCCTGGCCCCTGACTGGTGGATTGAGCTCCCAGAGGACCTGTGGGCCCTGCGGGATTTTCCATCCTTCCGCAGGGCCTGCAAAACAGAGCTCTTCCGCCAGGCCTATGGTTGAGGCCGGCGCCTCCCCTTTTTAGATCGCCCCCCCCCCTACATCTACATCAGCAGTGACCCCTGGTTTCCCGTATAGTTACGCCGCCATGAGGTGGGGTGGGGTGGGTGGGCTGGGGATTGTTTTTAGGTGTTTTATGTATTAGGGGTTTTATGGGGGGGTGTTTAGGATGGTAGCTGGAGGCATGCAGGCACGTTTGCCGGTCAGTAGGCTTCCAACATAAGGTGGTCTCTAGGCATCCATTGTGCCCAGCAAGCTTCACGAAGGGTAGAGATTGGAAGCTGGACACTGTAGCCACTCTGCAAACAGCCTTGATGTGCCGGTGCCTTTCTTTTTTTCCTGCACGATACTTACCCGGCCCACCTCCCAGAGCTTGAATGAACCTCTCCCCTGAGTGAATAGAGCACTCGCACCCAGAGGGCCCGGCCATGCGCTCCCCACATTCTTTTGGCCCCACTGGCCAGGACGTCCCTGTGATGGGCTTCTGCCCAGGCCTCCCTGAGCCTTCTTAATCCAAGCCTTTTACAAGCCCGAGGGATTTGGATGAAATTGCACACAATGCCACAGGTCAAGTTTTCAGACAGCGATTAGAAAGCCTGCTCAGTTACTGTGGGGCTGCTTACAATGGCACTTTTGTCTGGTCCAATCTGGAGACCATGGGATGATGGCTTGAAAGAGGCAGGCCATTGTCTCAGTTCTACACAGAAGGGAGATCGAACTCTCCCAGCTCAAGAGGAGAGGAGTTGAGCCCTTGAGGCATTTCTCTGCTGACTTTGCAGCTGCTGCACCTGCCGAGCTTCTCCTTCTGTGCTTCCCAAATTGCTCTAGAGGATAGCAGAGGTAGGTAGTGGGGTGATAGCAGAGGTAGTGGGGTGTGCCATCCTGGCTTCCAGCAAGGTCAGTTCCAGTGCCCAAACTGGCATCTAAGAACATGTATGGCAAAAAACATTCCCATTCACAGCGCATCACAGAGAGTGCAACTTTATCTATGTAGACAGAGCAGTGACCACAATTTCAACCAAGCCTCAGCACTGAAGCAAGAACCACCCCCGTGTTTGGCTGGCACGTGCTCTTCCCTGCCTTCGAAGTGAGCTAGTTCCGCATTTGGCCACGAGGCATCTGCCCCACGCACTGGCAAGGGCTTCATCCATAATGCTGATGGGGGCTGCTTTGCATTGGGAGAAAAGTCGCGGCTGAGGAAGACGAGGCCCATGGGAGACGGCGGTCCTTGTGCTCCTGCGGAAGGGAAACCACAGGAAGAGGTGGGGTTTCAAGCAGACCATATAGAAACATCATTTTACAAGGAGATTATATTTTAAAATTCAGGCTAGTTTTATATAATTAAGCACTATTAAGTAGCTCATGAACAGGAAAAGGTGGGATACTGCTTTAATAAACTAAATAAAGATGTCAATTGAGTCATTTAGTGGAATTGCATGGAGCAGAACTATTCTTTTACTCAACCAAGTTTGGCTGATGGGATCAAATCAGCTGGCGATAAAGGCCTTTGGCAGCCCTGCGGCCTACAAGAAACAGAGGCCGGGGAGGGAGATCACTTTGGCCAGAATTCCAGGATGAGGCTGAGAATGGCTGTGACCCCTGCTTGCCTGCTTTTCCATACTGGCCAGCCCTGAATTAGACTTGTTAGTCTGCACTTTAAAAGATGAACACGAGTTTTCTGGGGATTCGTTTGCAGTGGGGTAAGTGAGGGGGTAAATTTGGGTCTGTGCCTGAAGAATCGGATTTCAGACAGACAAAGAAATCTGACCCTTTTAAAAGGCAAATCTGAACAATATCAGTAGCGCAAAAACAGTCCATCAGAATCCAATTCTTGGCTCAAGCACAGACACAAAAGCTTAGACTCGGTATTAAAGTTTGTTGGTCTTACAGGTGCCACTGGACTCCAACTGTAGAAAGCAATTCTAGAGCCCCAGAGGCTGAAATCCAACCGGCCCCACCTCCTCCCTCTCCCCACTGCATCCTCTCTTGCTGCTGCTTCCTTAAATAAGAGGAAAGAAAGTGGGGCAACTAAGACAGAATGGGCAGCTGAAAGTACAGCTAAAAGTACACTGGAAATAATTCCCAAAGTGGCCCTATCATAGGCCCATAGAGTTGGAAGGGACCTCCTGGGTCATCTAGTCCAGTGGTCCCAAACCTTTTTATCACCGGGGACCGGTCAATGCTTGACAATTTTACTGAGGCCCGGGGAGGTAGTCTTTGGCCAAGGGATGTCGCTGCCACTTAAGCCCCTGTTCCACTTGCTTTCCTGCCAGTGTCCCTGACTTACTGCCGCCTGCTGGGGGGTACTGCCAGCAGCAGCTGCGCAGTGCCAGGCCGAGGGGGAGCCCCAGCTATTGCAGCCGCCAGAAAGCACCAAAGGTGAGCCAGTAGCAGAGTGGCAGGGCAGCCCCCAAGGCAACAGCTGGGGAGGAGGAGCTGTGGCCCGGTACCAACTGATCCACGAACCGGGACCGGTCCCCGGACCAGGGGTTGGGGACCACTGATCTAGTCCAAGCCCTTGAAGAATGCAGGAAATTCACAACTCATGATCAGGCTCATGATCATGTTTATATATTTGATTTTTATACTACTTCTTCCTACAAATGGACTTGAGGTGGTTTACAGTAATACAATACTATAATACTAACACAGTTTAAAACCAATTTTAAAAATCTTAATATAGATAAACTCAGAACAGCCAGGAAAGATCCTTCCAACCCCTACCTAAAAAATCATTTGCTAGCTACCTGCTTTAGTCTACAAAAGCAACATATTGCAAGCCCCTATGACTAGGCTACAAACACGACTACATGTACATACATCAGCAAATAGAATAATAGAATCATAGAATCATAGAGTTGGAAGGGGCCATACAGGCCATCTAGTCCAACCCCCTGCTCAACGCAGGATCAGCCCTAAGCATCCTAAAGCATCCAAGAAAAGTGTGTATCCAACCTTTGCTTGAAGACTGCCAGTCAAGGGGAGCTCACCACCTCCTTAGGCAGCCTATTCCACTGCTGCACTATTCTGACTGTGAAACTTTTTTTCCTGATATCTAGCCTATATCGTTATACTTGTAGTTTAAACCCATTACTGTGTGTCCTTTCCTCTGCAGCCAATGGGAACAGCATCCTGCCCTCCTCCAAGTGACAACCTTTCAAATACTTAAAGAGAGCTATCATGTCTCCTCTCAACCTCTTTTTCTCCAGACTGAACATTCCCAAGTCCCTCAACCTATCTTCATAGGGCTTGGGCCCTTGGCCCCAGATCATCCTCGTCACTCTCCTCTGTACCCTTTCAATTTTATCTACGTCCTTCTTGAAGTGAGGCCTCCAGAACTGCACACAGTACTCCAGGTGTGGTCTGACCAATGCCGTATACAATGGGACTATGACATCTTGTGATTTTGATGTGATGCCCCTGTTGATACAGCCCAAAATGGCATTTGCCTTTTTTACCGCTGCATCACACTGCCTGCTCATGTTTAGTTTACAATCCACAAGTACCCCAAGGTCTCGTTCACATACAGTTTTACCTAGAAGCGTATCCCCCATCCAGTAGGCATGCTTTTCATTTTTCTGACCCAGATGCAGAACTTTACACTTATCTTAATTAAATTGCATCTTGTTCTCATCTGCCCATTTTTCCATTGTGTTCAGATCTTGTTGAACTCTGTCTCTATCTTCCGGAGTATTTGCCAGTCCTCCCAATTTGGTGTCATCTGCAAACTTGAAGAGTAGTTCTTCCACCCCCTCATCTAGATCATTAATAAATATGTTAAAAAGTACCGGGCCGAACACCGAGCCCTGAGGTACCCCGCTACTCACCTCTCTCCAGTCTGATGAAACATCATTGACAACAACTCTTTGAGTGCGGTTCTCTAACCAATTCCCTATCCACCTGACTATCTGAAAATCCAGATTGCAGTCCTTCAACTTATCCATCAGAACATCATGGGGAACCTTATCAAAAGCTTTACTAAAATCCAAGTAAACGACATCAACCGAATTTCCACAATTCTGTTGGCTGCAGAGGAGAGGACACGCGGTAATGGGTTTAAACTACAAGTACAACGATATAGGCTAGATATTAAGGGGGGAAATTTCACAGTCAGAGTAGTTCAGCAGTGGAATAGGCTGCCTAAGGAGGTGGTGAGCTCCCCCTCACTGGCAGTCTTCAAGCAAAGGTTGGATACACACTTTTCTTGGATGCTTTAGGATGCTTAGGGCTGATCCTGCGTTGAGCAGGGGGCTGGACTAGATGACCTGTATGGCCCCTTCCAACTCTATGATTCTATGATTCTATGATTTGGCAAACCTGTCACTTGGTCAAAAAAGGAAACCAGGTTGGTCTGACAGGACCTGTTGGAGACAAATCCATGCTGATTTACTTGGATCACCAAATTGTCCTCCAGATGTTTGCAGATCACTCCCTTTAATATCTGCTCCATTATCTTCCCCACAACAGAGGTCAGACTCACTGGTCTGTAGTTTCCCGGGTCATCCTTCCTCCCTTTTTTGAAGATCGGAATAACGTTTGCTCTCTTCCAGTCCTCCAGGACATCTTCAGTCCTTAAAGAGGTCCCGAATATGATGGACAAGGGCTGTGCAAGTTCTCTGGAAAGTTCTTTGAGCACTCTCAAATGAAGAGAGCTGAGGGCTTAATGGTGGAAAGTCCTTCCTCCTCACTAGCCAAGATCCTTCTTTTCCTGGAGAAGAGGAAGTGAGCAGTAATCCCCCTTAAATTACGGGATCTTCCAGACATGAGGAGTGGAAATTCCCATGGACATGGCTAGAATTCCCTGAAATCTCAGTGTCATTAGTGAGCACATAGGTAGAACTTTGCTACTTAACAATTTAACCGCAACCCATCAGGGTTGATTTCCCCAAATTACTTGCTGTTTGCAATTTCAAGAGAGACCTTGGGTGCCTCCTGACACTGACAAACATTTGCCTCCCCCCTCGGGAGACTGAGAACCCACTTCATTCATATGATGAAATAGATTCTGACCATGAAAGCTGGAACTACAATACAAGTTATATTGTGCTGTTATTTTGGTTACAATTATTAGTTATCAGTTATACATGTTACAGACTGTTTTATGTATCGTTCTCTGTTATGATGTAAACCGCCCTGAACCTCCGGGGAGGGCGGTATATAAGTATGATAAATAAAATAAATAAATAATAATAAATAAGTTTCTTTTTATGGTGGCACAATTCTGTTTTGGTTTTGCAACAACTTATGGTTCCAAGGAGTGTTGTGGAAGCCAGGGGTCCACTAACTGTGTGTAAGACAAGACAGGTTTACGTGTCCTTTTGGGACCAGATCAGTGTCTGTCAACTGAAGGCGGGGCACCTGCTAGCAGCAGAGGAAGGGGCCACAGCTGGCAGACACCCCCCCCCCCCGCTCTGATGGCTTCAGATCACCAATGGCAGGAGCTCAGCAAGGGGGGGTAAGCCTGCACTTGGGCAGGGGAGATGTTAGGGGTTGTGTAATTAGCTTGTGTTGTTATTGTTTATCATTATTATTGATTCATTAACTTGTTTATGGCAAGCCTCTTCAAGCAGACTGGACAGGTGGTTCTGAGATATAGTGAATGCATCCTAGGAAACCCCTACTGTTTTGGAAACAGCCGTTCTGTTTCCAGTCAGGTGTGGTCATGTCTGGTTCATGCTGGACACTGGCAAAACCTTGCCAAACGAGTTACTTGTTGCCAAACTGCCCAAGCAAAGAGAGCTGCATGTTCCAAGAGCTCAGCATCCAGCGCCATCCCAAGGGACGCTGGGGAGGAACTCCAAACGGTAGGATTTTATCAAAACACATCAGTGTTGGTGTCTGACTCATGTAATATTTAATTGCCTATTAAGTGAATGTATGGTGGGGAAGGAGTAGAACTCAGCAGGGCCCTGTCAGGACTCGCAGGCACAGTCTGCCTAGAGCGCTGGGAGGAATTCAGTGAGGCAATCTGCCAGAAAGCTACAAACGCTTGATGAGCAGTCAGTCTAGTCACTGGGAAATCACCCTTTGCAGTTATCCAAGAGGCTGGGAGCGGAACTGGCTGGGATGGGCATCCTAACTCTGAATGAGAAGTGGATTGTGCGGCCATAGCTCTCTCTACAGCGTCTCAGCTGGCCCCAGCGCTCCGGCACAAATGGGTGATCTCCCTGGGAACACTGTGCAGAGGAAGCCCTGCTTTTTGAATGAACTAGATGTAATTCAGCTCTTTAGTCTCATAAGAGCTTTTAGCTGGTGGTGGACATATTCCTCCTTTTTTATTCTTGCCTCCCAGGAGTCAACATTTCTTTCTCTTGTTCTATTTCCTGCCTGCCTTTTAATAATAATAATTATTATTATTATTTTATTTTATTTTATTTTATTTTATTTTATTTTATTTTATTTTATTTTATTTTATTTTATTTTATTTTATTTTATTTTATTTTATTTTATTTTATAATCCACCATTCCCAGTTGGCTCAGGGCAGGTAACAACAGGATTTATGCAATTCACTTTACATTGATAAACAGTTTTGACATTTATATGTTAATTAAATTATATTTGACTTTTAAAATGAAGAAGCAGGACAGAGCACATAGGGTGGTGCCAAGCAATCACTGCCAGTGCCCAGGGAGGACAGCACAGGCCGGGCCGCTCTCTGCCTTCTGCTCGGGGGATGTCCCCTCCTGAAGCACAGCAGTGCAGCACAGGGCTCTTTTCTCCTGCAGCAGAACACTTAGCACCACCTGTGCATAACTGGTAGGACAAGAAGATGTTTACCGGAGCACCAGTTGCTCAGATCATAGAAGGAGAGAGGGAAGTGGAGAAAGGGGAGAAATTGGGGGGGAGGGGGGGAGTGGCTTTCAGGAAACGGAAAGAGGAAATAGTGGGGAGGGGGAAATGAGATGCATCCCACAGCTCCTTATGGGTTCCTTCCCACTTCTTGATACTGCTTAACAGTCTTGTTAACCAGCGTAGTATAATTGTTGTTGATTTTAAATATCTATTTGTGCAGGTTGCTTTAACAGATTTTATGTGAATTATCAAAAATAGTTTAAAAATACACATATATGCATATTTTTGGTTCTTTCAAGGTTCAGTTATGTTCAAAGTCTTCCTGTTTGAATTCCTTTTAAGAATTCAGATGTGGCTGCTTTGTCAAATTACAGTCTCGTTAGTTTTATGCGTGTTATGCAATAGTATTACCCATGTTTTTTTTCACTTTTTAACATCTAGAAATTTTCAAATTGATTGTAATATATTTTGCTGTGTAGGTTACATTAATTCCCTCAGATCTGAGGAGGGAGCATGTTTTGCCAAATAAGTAGCTCCTAATAATTAGCACCTATAGAAAGGTCAGTAATCCCCATCACAAAAGGATGGGCAGCCAGCAAATCTGTCGGTGGGCTTGGTGGGCTTCTTTTGACCCGCAAATGCTGAAGAACAGAGATCAATATCAAAATGCTTACTAACCATTCAAAGAATTCTGTTTGTTTATTTATTATTTATTTTAAACCTGTTAGTTCTTAGCCACCTTTCTTGCATGCAAAACTGAAGGTGACTTACAATATAAATGAAAAAAATATAAAAAGCCCCAATTGGGCCTGCATGAAACTTATGGGATGCCTCTCCCACTATACACACACATGCATACATGCCCACAATTGTTTCCTTCCCTCCCCCCCTTGCTTCTTTCACTCTTTCTCCCTCCAGCCACCCCTTTACTACTCACTCTCTCCTCAGTGCTTGTCACTTCCTCTCCCTTTCTGCCCCCATCACTCTCTTGGACACCCACCTGCTTCACCACCACCACCACAAACAGTAGAGGAGGAGGAGGAGGAGGAGGAAGAGTTGGTTTTTATACGCTACTTTTTACTACTACTACTATCTATCCCTAAGTCACAAAGCTGGCTGCACGTGGAGGAGGTAATCAAACCCAGCTCTCCAGATCATGGGCTGCTCCTCTTAACCATTATACCATGCTGGCTGGGAACTCAGCAGAATCAGAAAGCACAACTCCCCTTTCTGGATGGGGTGCAGCTTGTGGCTGGGCCTACTGACAAGAATCTGGGGGGTGGGGAATCTTCAATGCCTCCTTTTCTATGGTGGCACAAATCACTAGAGTAGCCCAGGTGGCATGATTCCATCTGCGCCAAGTCAAGCTACTACTGCCCTACCTGACCTTAGAATACAGTACTCCAAGTGAGGCCGAACCAGAGCAGAGTAAAGCGGTACCATCACCTCCCGTGATCTGGACAAGATACTCCGTTTGATACAGCCCAAAATCCCATTTGCCTTTTTAGCCACTGAGTCACACTGCTGACTCATGTTCAGTGTATGGTCTACTAAGACTCCTAGATCCTTTTCACACATGCTACTGCCAAGACAAGTCTCCCCCATCCTATATTGGTGTATTTGGGGTTTCCTACCTAAATGTAGAACTTTACATTTGTCCCTATTGAACTTCATTTTATTCAGTTTAGCCCACTTCTCGAGCCTATCAAGATCATCCTGTATTCTGTTGCTGTCTTCAGTTATGTTTGCTACCCCTCCCAGTTTAGTATCATCTGCAAATTTAATAAATATCCCCTCTAGTCCTTCATCCAAATCATTTATAAATATGTTGAACAACACAGGCCCCAGGACAGATCCTTGGGGTACTCCACTTGTCACTCTTTTCCAAGAAGATGCTGAGCCATTAACAAGCACCCCCTGGGTACGATTTGTCAACCAGTTATTGATCCACCTGACAGAATTAGCCGCATTTTACCAACTTGTCAACAAGAATGTCATGTGGAAACTTATCAAAAGCGTTACTGAAATCCAGATAAACTATGTCCATGGCATTCCCCTGATCCAGGAAGGGAGTCACTTGCTCGAAAAAAGAGATAAGGTTGGTCTGACATGACTTGTTCTTGCGAAACCCATGCTGAGTCTTAGAACTCACAGCTCTCAGTTCCAGCTGCTCAAGGACTTAGTGTTTGATGATTTATTCCAAAATCTTGCCAGCTGCAGATGTCAAGCTGACGGGTCGATAATTACCCGGATCCTCCTTTTTCCCTTTCTTGAAGATGGAGACAACATTTGCCCGCCTCCAATCGTCTGGCACCTCACCTGTTCTCCAAGAAGTGTCAAAAAGAATGGACAGAGGATCAGAGATGACATCTGCAAGTTCTTTTAGTACTCTTGGATGCAGTTCATCTGGCCCAGAAGAATTTGTTTCATTTAAAGAAACTAGGTGTTTGTGGACTGTTCCAACTGTGATCCTAGGCCAACATTCCCGTCCCCCGTGTTGTGTTACGTTGATCACTATTGATCACGTTGATCACTATTTCCCTCACAAGAGAAGACCGAGGAGAAATAGAAATTAAGCAGTTCAGCCCTCTCTTCATCATCTATTATAATTTCACATTCTTGTCCTCGCAGTGGTCCTAGGGTGTCCCTATTCTTTTTCTTGCTTGAAATATAATTAAAGAAGCCTTTTTTTGTTATGTTTAACATTTCTTGGTAGCCTAAGCTCATATTGAGCGTTAGCTTTTCTAACACTCCCCCTACAATTATTGGTTATTTGTTTATACTCATCCTTGGTAATAAGGCCTTCCTTCCATTTCCTAAATGACTCTTTTTTATTCCTCAAATCTTATGGAGCCAACTTGGCTTCCTTAGGCTCCTTCCATCTTTTCTTCTCAAGGGAATTGTTTGTGATTGAGCCTTCAGCATTTCACTTTTAAGAAACTCCCAGCCCTCTTGGACTCCCATCTCTTTAAGTCTTTCTGACCACGGGACTCTACGCAACATACCTTTAAGTCTGTGAAAATCAGCTTTCCTGAAGTCCAGTCTGTACGTACAACTACGTAAAGGTTTTCTCTTTCCCAGGATTGAAAATTCCAAAACCACATGGTCACTGCTACCAAGTGTGCCCACTACTTCCACCTCATCTACCAGTTCTTCCCAATTGATGAGAATCAAGTCTAAAATAGCAGAGCCCCTGGTTGTCCTCTCTACTTTCTGGGAAATGAAGCTGTCGGCAAGAGAAGTTAAGAATTTAACGGAGTTTTCACTTTTAGCAGAGTTGGTCTTCCAACAAGTCAGCCACAAAGGAGTTTGACCTCCATTTTGGAAGAGCTTTACCTTTCTTCTAGGGCTGGAATAGCTGACATCCATATGATCATTACTGCCCAGCACGTTATTGAGCATTATACAGTGTAGGGTGAGAGCATCCCTTCCGCTTACATGAGCATGTCACAAAATTCCAAGTGCAACCTAGGTATGCTCTGAGACCACAGGTTGTTGCTGAGGGTGGCCACATCCACAAAGCGGTGAAAACATTTGCATGTTGAAAAGGAGGGAATCTGCAACAGTAACACAGAGGTAGAGGTGATTCCAGTGGCAACACCATAGTGTTAAAATCCATGCTACTCCACCTGCCACTCAAAATCCACGCCAATCACTGCCCTCTGGGGGTTCTTCAGGATCAGGAAAAGGCTATGAGGGGAGCACCATCCACCATCTGTCCCACCCTTGTCAGCAACATCTGCTTCAGTGGCTTTTCAGGTGACATTTCAAGAGCTGAGGTGAGACTCTGATCAAAGGGTTGAAACCAGAGACAACTAAGAAACAAACATTGTCCAGTCCTTGAGTTCGACCTCCTCCTCCTCCTCCTTCCTGTTAATTATGAGGATTTGGAGAGGCAGAGGCAACGTAACAGTGGAAAGTGCTGCAGTCCCACTGAAATATCTCCAGAAATACTGAAAAGTCCTGAAAGGAGGAAAGTTGCACCCATCTCCTGAAGAGACAGTGTAATGCTGTGGGTGCCTCGCCCAAGCCCTGGCACCAGCAGGGAGAATTTGAGGACAGGCAAACAAGTGCTGAGAGCCAAAGGCCCAGACGAGAGGCCACACCCTGGCGTGCTCCAGTTGTTAAATGCTGAAAGGAAGTACATAAACCTGCTCTCCTTTTATTTATTATTTTACTTAGAACACTTTAATGCTGTCTTTCCCCATGATCAGGATCTGCAAGGGAATCATTAAACAGAAACATTGAAACATTTGAACAATTCAAAACTATTGTAAAAGATAAAATAATTCAATGAGGACACATCAACAAGCAACCCCAAAACTAGGGAGGAGGGCCAAGAACAGTTCTTGGGGGGGGGGGGGTGCAAAGCGAAACTGGCCCACGGAGTTGGTTCTCCCCACATGACTCAGCCTGCTGTGGCATCTGGCAGCTGCCTGGGACTCCAGTCCAGGAGCAGACAGAAGACATCATGAGCCCTCCTCAAAGGGGGGAAAGGAAGAAGTTAAGAACTGCTCAACTCCTATTTCTCCTCAGTCTTCTCTTGTGAGGGAAATAGTGGCAAAAATGTGGCAAAAAGGTATTACCACAGTAGAAATGGGAATGGTGGCCTAGGATTACTGTGGGGGCAGTCCACAAACACTTAGAATCATAGAATTATAGGATCATAGAGTTGGCAGGGACCTCATGGGTCATCTAGTCCAACCCCCTGCAATATGCAGGAATTTCTTTAAATGAAGCAAAGTCATCTGGGCCAGATGAAATGCATCCAAGGGTACTAAAAGAACTTGCAGATGTCATCTCTGAACCTTTCTGACACTTCTTTTTGATACTTCTTGGAGAACAGGTGAGGTGCCAGATGATTGGGGGACGGCAAATGTTGTCCCCATCTTCATGAAAGGGAAAAAGGAGGATCCGGGTAACTACTAACCCATAAGCTTGACATGACCTATGAGGTCCCTTCCAACTCTATGATTCTAGATCAGATGCAGCAGAAAAGTTCACAGAAGGATTTGGCCAAGTTCACCTTCCTTTACCTCCCTTTCCCCCATGCAGCCTCTAAAAGTCTTCTTAGAAATCTGGGAGAACCACAAAAATGAAATGAACAGCTGCATGGGGGGCTGCATTAATAAGGCCACTTTGCTTCCTTCTCCCCCTTGCATCTGCAGAGGACAGAGGAGGAGATCCTACCTGGACATCCTCCTCGCCTCCATGCCCCAGAGCCCGGGATGGCCAATCATCATGTTTTCCAGGCACTGCTGAACATTCACGATTTTAGAACAACCAGGCATATTTCAGGAAGAAGAAGGTGGCAGAAGAACCCCCTGCCAAGTTCTTCCATGAACTTTTCCACTAGAGGTAACTCACTAGTTAGTATTCATTATTCTGGTGCCTTTCTATCTGGTGCTGAAAGTTCAAGTTGAGTTCAGATGGGGAGGGGGGGGACACTATAACATATGTGAACAAGAATCTGCTGAAACCAGAAATTTTTATGTTCCTGGGCTGCACAAAGGTCCATGTGCATATGGCACTTTGAAAGAAGAACAGAAACAGGGCAACATTAGGCTTTCTGAACAAAGGGACACAGATGAGTGGCACATTCTGAGGGAGGAATCTATAACATTCAGACTCAGAACTCCCTGCAGAAGCATCAGTAGTACCATGGCCTTCCGAGTATCCCCGTCTCAGCTCAGGTTTGTTTTGTGCAAGTGTTTCTGACTTCCAGCATTAAGTGGGAACAGGGGGTCTCTCCAGTGCATGCACTGGTCACTGTTAGAGCAAATGGCACCAAATTTACCAAGTTGTGTACACCGAGGTTTTAAGGCAATTGGACAAAGAGAGATGATATTACAGATCCTTGAACAAGGTGTCCCTACCATCTGGTCTCCATTGTTTCTGATGAGGGAAAACACCCTGCTTGCTCCAATATCAAGCAGTAACAGAAGACCCCTCAATCAAAGATCATTTCCTCCCCCCCCCCCACACACACACATACACAGCTTGTGCTGTGTTACTTACCACATCAAATAGTCCCCCCCCTCATGTGCTTCTATTCCAGCTTGCTCTTACATTCATTATCTGAGCCATGCGCAGAAGCCAGAGGGAAGAAGTGCCCGTGGCCAAACCTGAACTAGTAGCTCTGCCACATGACCTGCTTCTCTACAGGGTGACAAATCCCTCCCTGGCCCTCTGCAGTTGTGTGAGCAATTTCTCAGTCTGCCTAACATTCCCTGCACCAAGGCATGAATCTCTGGATGTTTTTCACAATCAGATGGCAAAGAAGACAGCTGTAGTCAGTTTATGGATGCTTTTCACAGAGTCCAGTGGAAAAGGAAAATTAGAAACACTTTTCAAAAACAAATTATTACTTTTAATGGCACCCTCCTAAGGGAAACTCTTTTTAACACCAGAGCTCAAACAGCTGCATAACTCCATGTTGCCTTCTGGCACAGTTGAAGGCACAAGTTTTGAACTACACACTCCAAGGCAGCCTGTGCCCCACTGCTGAAGGACTCTAAGGGCCATTCCGCACCTGAGTAAAAATGTGAAATACTAAACTTATGCAGACGGGTTTTTTTCTACGTTTTACATGACGTGGTCTGCATCCAGCATCACAGCAGCAAACCGGCAGCTAAATCCTCCATCTCCAGCACCTGCTCTCAAGCCCGCCTGCCTCTCCCTTCTACCCGAATGGGGCTTCAAAAAAATTTTTTTTGAGCAAAGAGCCTGGAGCAACAAATATGTATTGCTATGGCCAGGCATAGCCAAGAAATATTTCCCCCACCAGTTAATGCACAAAGCATGCCTCTGAGCCCTCCCCCCCCCCTGAAATCGTGAAAGCAGAATGCAGAATAGCAGAAAACAAGAACGGGTCTAATTTTTACAATACGTGACAATTTTTCCCCTTCACCTGAATCAAGTGAGTCCTGGAAGCTTGAAACAGACCTGACCATAACCCTGCCTGTTTAATAGAGCTTTAATGTGATGTTACTTACTATGTCTTCCTACCATGAAAGCTTCAATGGCCCATTTCCACACATGAAGCTTCTATTAAAGTGACAGGACATTTTTCTCCAGCCCAGCTGGCAACCCATTAATTCTTGTGCTGAAAGAGCTGCAGAGGATGCCAATCAGTTTCCAAGCATAATTCCCAGGCCCCCCCCCTCTCCCGTGGCTTGGAGCTGGGATGCCGGAGGGTCTGCCCCCTCTCTTGCTGTCCAGCTTGCCTAATGAGATCTGCCTCTCAATACCTGTGAAGGTTCAAGATTTTTCAATCCACACTGTGAAGATTCTGTGAAGATTCAAGGGGGTGGCAGGTTACATTGGATGTGCAAGAGGGTTGAGAGTCTCCTGCATAGTGCAGGGGGTTGGACTAGATCAGTGGTCCCCAACCCCCGGTCCGGAGACTGATACCGGCCCATGGATCAGTCGGTACCGGGCCGCGGCTCCTCCTCGTCCTCCTCCCCAGCTGCTGCCTTGGGGGCTGCCCTGCCACTCTGCCGCCAGCTCACCTTTGGTGCTCTCCAGCGGCCGCCATAGTTGGGGCTCCCCCTCGGCGTGGCACTGCACAGCTGCTGCTGGCAAGAGCCCCCCAGTGGGCGGCAGGAAGTCAGGGGGTGCCAGCGGGAAAGCAAGCGGAGCAGGGGCTCAGGTGGTAGCAGCGATGTCCCTCAGCAAAAGACTATCCCCCCCCCCCGGGCCTCAGTAAAATTGTCAAGTATTGACCGGTCCCCAGTGATAAAAAGGTTGGGGACCACTGGACTAGATTTATTTATTTATTTATTTATTTATTTAGATTTATATACCGCCCTCCCCGAAAGCTCAGGGCGGTTTACATTAAAACTAGTCAACGATACATGAAACAGTCTTCGTTAAAACATACAGTAATTAATAACAGTGGTTGTAACCATATAACAGAATGTAACAGTATAACAATATAATAAAATAATATAACGATGGAACGGCGCAATACCACAACAGGTCCAGAGCGCTCTGGTGGAGTTCTGGGAGGAAGGGGGAGGAGCGGGGGGGAGCGGGGGCCCTTAATTCGCTGTTGGTTGTGCCTGGTCTCAACCGAATGCCTGGCAGAAGAGCTCCCTTTTGCAGGCCCTGCGGATCTGTTTAAGCTCCGTCAGGGCCCTGATCTCCTCCGGGAGCTCGTTCCACCAGGTGGGGGCCAGGATGGAGAAGGCTCTGGCCCTGGTTGAGACCAGACGGACTTCTTTAGGGCCAGGGACCATTAGCCGGTTGGTGGCGGTGGAGCGCAGAGCTCTTTTGGGGGCATAGGCAGGGAGGCGGTCCCTCAGGTACACTGGGCCCTGACCGCGTATGGCCTTGAAGGTAATTACCAGAACCTTTAGTCTGATCCGGAATTCAACTGGCAACCACTGCAGTTGGTGGAGAATGGGCCGGATGTGGGACCTCGACGGTGTTGCAGTGAGGATCCTGGCCGCTGCGTTTTGGACCAGCTGTAGTTTCCGGGTCAAGGCTAAGGGCAGGCCTGCGTAGAGCGAGTTACAGAAGTCCAGTCTAGAGGTGACCGTCGCATGGATCACTGTGGCTAGGTGTTCCAGAGCCAGGTAGGGCGCTAGTAGCTTGGCTTGGCGGAGATGGTAAAATGCCAGCCGCACTACCTTTGTGATCTGGGCTTCCATTGTAAGGGAAGTATCCAGAATCACACCTAGGTTCCTGGCGGAGTGAGCTGTAGAAAGCTGTACTCCATCCAGGGCAGGCAGACGCACTTCCTCGCATGGGCCCTTCCTACCCAGCCACAGGACCTCCATCTTTGAAGGATTGAGCTTCAGACGACTCTGCTTCAGCCATCTCGTCACTGCTTCCAGGCAGCTGGCTAATGCTTCTGGGGGGGAGTCAGGGCGGCCATCCATCAGGAGGAAGAGCTGGGTGTCATCGGCATATTGATGACAACCCAGCCCAAACCTCCGTACCAGTTGTGCAAGAGTGCGCATGAAGATGTTGAATAGGATAGGAGAGAGGACCGCTCCCTGTGGGACTCCACAAGTAAGTTGATGACGGTCTGATGTTTTGTCTCCAATTGCAACCCTCTGTCCACGATCCCGGAGGATGACCCAAGAAGTCCCTTCCAACTCTCGGATTCTGTGGTTCTATTATTCTACCAGATCCATCTTGTCTCCCCTGCAAGGGGAGGTGCATGATAACTATATTCAGGGCCTTTTCAATGGTGGAGGCTCTCTTTGGGGCTCCAGTTATTTTTCAACCAGATTTTGAACTAAGGTTTTTTTGTTCGTTTGTTTTTTGCTGTGCAAACATCTTTAGCCACATGCACAACAGCAGCAGAAGTGCACTGCGGAAGTGGGAGGGAGGGAGCAGGGACTCTTGGGGACAACTGCCATCACCTCAGGCCCCAACCAGCCAGCCCCACCCCCTCTGCCACTGCCTACCACTGCTTTGGGCTGCCGCGTCTGCTGCCTGCCAACAGCTCCAGCCACCGGCCAGCTACTGCTGATGCCCACCTGCTGCAACCATGAGCCTCTCCTCTCCCACTGCCATGGCTTCGACATGCCCAAGGAGACAGGACGGCCTGCTCCCCAGGTGGCCCCAGGTGGAAGGATGAACGGCTCCCTCCCTCACTTGCTGGACATGCTGGGTAAGGAGATGCTCCAGGGGGAGGGCTGGACTGGCTTCACTCTGCCCCACCAAGCCCAGGGGAACAGGCCAGCCCGTTCCGGACGTGCTGCAGCCTCAAGGTCCTCCAACTTCACTCCCCTTTGCTGCCATCCTGGGGTGCAAACAAGCTTGGGGAACAGCCCTACGGTGATCCCTGACGTTTTTACAGAGTCTTGCCTAAGAATCCAACTCTCGCCGTTTTTTTGTTGTTGTTTTTTTTCCATTTTAGAACAGTCTGCTTTGAGTTTGAGAATAGTTTTATGGATTTTTTTAGGCTGCTGTGTATTTGTTTTAAGCTTTATTTATGCCTCTGACTCATTAGCTGTGGCTTGCTTATGATGGCTTCCTTATAATGGCTTGTTTTAATATGAATAATGGATGTTGTTTTTATGATTTATGGAATTTCTCTTCCTTGCGAGCAACCTTATGGGAGCCTCTAGAGAGACATGCCGGTCATGAACATCATTGGAGGGGGGGGGGCGGTATTAAGATGGTGGGAGTGTTTTGCAACCCATCACCCCAATTTTAATGGGTTTTTTTTGTCCTGTTCACATTAGGGGAGGTGCACAGGGCAGTCTAGGAATATGTGTAAGCAAGGGTCTCCGCTCAAATGAAGCCCTGTAGGAAGACAGCTGTGGTCTGAAATCCTTTTTCCAGCCCCAATTTTCACATAAACCCCAGCAGCTTCCAGACCCACTTCTTTCGTCCACAGAAATTCCACAGGGCCTGCAAGACGGGACTCTTCTACCAAGCCTTTCGTTGGGCCCAGAGATGGCATAGCACCAAATAGGTCTCCCATGAAAACATCACAGAGAAATCATGCTAAAAACAAAGATGCTGATTACGAAATGTGGTTTAAAATGTTTTTATAATGTCCTAATGTTTATTGTACAGTTATTCTTTTTGTTGTACATGGCCCGGAGTCAATCTCTGAGAAGGGGGGTATATAAATCAAATACATAAATACATTTTATAAATTAAGCAGCAATGTCTTCTGCTTTTTTGCCCTCTGCAGTTACACACACACATGAGAGAGAGAGACAGAGAGAGAGATATGAGCTGCTGACCTGTCTGATGTTCCAGGACTTTTGTGTTATTTAGAAACATCCACAGAAAAAAAATCTCTTTGAGCTGGATTCAGGTCGGAAGACATCTTGGTCTGAAGTAGCAGAACAAAATTTGAGTCCAATGGGACCTTTAAGACCAACACAGTTTCATTCAAGGTTTATTCACAGTTTTATTCTTTCGTATGCATGCATACTTCCTAGGGCAATGAAATAGGAATCATCAGGGCACAGATATAAGGAGAGAGCGTACATTAGCAGGAAATTAGTAACAACACCATGAAGATATGCAGCAAATGTGCAGCCTGCCCCTTTGAGCTGCAAGTGTCAGGTTGGAGAGGGAAGGGGAGACGGTGGGGGCAGGTCTGATGAGCAAAGGTTTAAAGCACTTATCCCAGAAAGACTGGGATGCCAGGCTGAATCTCATCAGTCAGTGCCATGGGGCCCCTTCCCCCTAAGGAAAGGGAACATCTGTCAGTTTATATTAGGTTGTGTAGCAACTGGTAAAAGGGTAAAGTTGAAAGTGGTCTGGGCGGTTTAGGGCAAGCAAAACCCTGATCTCAGGAGAAAAAGCCAGTGACTCTCAAATTGGACTCTACAACTATTCCACTCCGCTCAGATTTGGCTTTTCCAGGCACACATAGTGACATATATGGGGACCAGATGGGTCTTGCCACTCACTGTCCTTCTTTGAAAGCTCTTTCTGGATACGTGCTTCGATCCACTACCCTTTCTGGGATATCTCCCTCTGTTGTTGTTAGGTGCGAAGTCGTGTCCGACCCATCGCGACCCCATGGACAATGATCCTCCAGGCCTTCCTGTCCTCTACCATTCCCCGGAGTCCATTCAAGTTTGCTCCTACTGCTTCAGTGACTCCATCCAGCCACCTCATTCTCTGGCGTCCCCTTCTTCTTTTGCCTTCAATTGCTCCCAGCATTAGGCTCTTCTCCAGGGAGTCCTTCCTTCTCATCAGGTGGTATCCTGAAGATCCTGAAGTTTCATCTTCTGGATCTGGCCTCCTAAGGAGCAGTCAGGGCTGATCTCCTCTAGGACTGACCAGTTTGTTCGCCTTGCAGTCCAAGGGACTCGCAAGAGTCTTCTCCAGCACCAGAGTTCAAAAGCCTCAATTCTTTGACGCTCGGCCTTCCTTATGGTCCAACTTTCGCAGCCATACATTGCAACTGGGAAGACCAAAGCCTTGACTAGATGCACTTTTCTTGGCAGGGTGATGTCTCTGCTTTTTAGGATGCTGTCTAGATTTTCCATAGCTTTCCTTCCCAGGAGCAAGCGTCTTTTAATTTCTTTACTGCAGTCCCCATCTGCAGTGATCCTGGAGCCCAGGAAAATAAAATCTGTCACTATCTCCATTTCTTCCCCATCTATTTGCCAGGAATTGAGAGGGCCGGATGCCACGATCTTTGTTTTCTTGATGTTGAGTTTCAAGCCAACTTTTGCACTCTCCTCCTTCACCCGCATCAACAGGCTCTTTAGTTCCTCTTCACTTTCTGCCATTAGAGTGGTATCATCTGCATATCTGAGGTTTTTAATATTTCTCCCTGCAATCTTGATCCCAATTTGTGACTCACCTAACCCCGCCTTTCTCATGATGTACTCATCATGAGAAGCAGCTCACTCAAGTCAGAGATCCTGCATATCAGCTTCCAGGCTCTCTCTAACCCATTGCGGCTGGTTCTTGATATGGAGGTGGCTGCCAACTCCCTTTCTCTATGTCAGCCCAAGAAAGAGAACTGTAGCTGCAGAAGGCCTCTTTGAGCCAACATTAAACAGTGTCTGAAATTATTATTATTATTATTATTATTATTATTATTATTATTATTATTATTAATAATAATAATAATAATAATAATAATAATAATAAATCATAGAGTCATAGAATCATAGAGTTGGAAGGGGCCATACAGGCCATCTAGTCCAACCCCCTGCTCAATGCAGGATCAGCCCTAAACACCCTAAATCGTGCTACCTCTTCTCTACTAGACTGCTCATAATGTTCCTGTAGCCTTGATTGTATGATCTTCATGAACACTTCACTAATAACTGACAAAAGGCTGATGCCATGGTAATTCTTACATTCTCGGTTGTCTTCAGGATTGGCACTATGGCACCTTTCTTCAGGATTGGAACTGTGATGGTTTTCTTCCATATTCATGTAATCATAGAATCATAGAGTTGGAAGGGGCCATACAGGCCATCTAGTCCAACCCTCTGCTCAACGCAGGATCAGCCCTAAGCATCCTAAAGCATCCAAGAAAAGTGTGTATCCAACCTTTGCTTGAAGACTACCAGTGAGGGGGGGCTCACCACCTCCTTAGGCAGCCTATTCCACTGCTGAACTACTCTGACTGTGAAACATGTTTTCCTGATATCTACCCTATATCGTTGTACTTGAAGTTTAAACCCATTACTGCGTGTCCTTTCCTCTGCATCCAACAGAAGCAGCATCCTGCCCTCCTCCAAGTGACAACCTTTCAAATACTTAAAGAGGGCTATCATGTCCCCTCTCAACCTCCTTTTCTCCAGGCTCAACATTCCCACGTCCCTCAACCTATCTTCATAGGGCTTGGTCCCTTGGCCCCAGATCATCTTCGTCGCTCTCCTCTGTACCCTTTCAATTTTATCTACGTCCTTCTTGAAATGAGGCCTCCAGCATGCACACAGTACTCCAGGTGTGGTCTGACCAGTGCCATATACAATGGGACTATGACATCTTGTGACTTTGATGTGATGCCCCTATTGATACAGCCCAAAATGGCATTCGCCTTTTTTACCGCTGCATCACACTGCCTGCTCATGTTTAGTTTACAATCCACAAGTACTCCAAGGTCTTGTTCACATACAGTGTTACCTAGAAGCGTATCCCCCATCCAGTAGGCATGATTTTCATTTTTCTGACCCAGATGCAGAACTTTACATTTATCTTTATTAAATTACATCTTGTTCTCATTTGCCCATTTTTCCATTGTGTTCAGATCTCGTTGAACTCTGTCTCTATCTTCCGGAGTATTTGCCAGTCCTCCCAATTTGGTGTCATCTGCAAACTTGATGAGTAGTCCCTCCACCCCCTCATCTAGATCATTAATAAATATGTTAAAAAGTACTAGGCCGAGCCCTGAGCCCTGAGGTACCCCGCTACTCACCTCTCTTCAGTCTGATGAAACACCATTGACAACAACTCTTTGAGTGCGGTTCTCTAACCAATTCCCTATCCACTTAACTATCTGAAAATCCAGATTGCAGTCCGTCAACTTATCCATCAGAACATCATGGGGAACCTTGTCAAAAGCTTTACTAAAATCCAAGTAAATGACATCAACCGAATTTCCCTGATCCAGCAAGCCAGTTACTTGGTCAAAAAAAGGAAACCAGGTTGGTCTGGCAGGACCTGTTGGAGACAAATCCATGCTGACTTCCTTGGATCACCAAATTGTCCTTCAGATGTTTGCAAATCGCTCCCTTTAATATCTGCTCCATTATCTTCCCCACAACAGAGGTCAGACTCACTGGTCTGTAGTTTCCCGGGTCATCCTTCCTCCCTTTTTTGAAGATCGGAATAACGTTTGCTCTCTTCCAGTCCTCCGGGACATCTCCAGTCCTTAAAGAGGTTCCGAAGATGATGGACAAGGGTTGTGCAAGTTCTCTGGAAAGTTCTTTGAGTACTCTCGGGTGCATTTCATCCGGACCAGGGGATTTGAACTCATCCAGTGCAGCTAAATGCCTCTTGACAATCCATGTTAACCTGCCACCCAGATACTATACCTTGGCTACTGCCATCTCTAGATGTGCCTAAACACTTTGACCTGTGGGAAAAAACAGATGTAAAATAGGCACTAAGCCTTTCTGCTTTCTCTGCATCCTCTGTTACAGTTTGTCCATCCGCACCCAACAGTGGGCCTATTGCCTCCTTTACTTTACATTTGCTCCTCACATAACTGAAAAATCTTTTCTTGTTACAATGGGCTTCCCTGGCCAATCTTAGCTCACTCCCAGCTTTGGCCTTTCTGATGATTGACCTACAGTGCCTAGTAACCTGTAGGTACTCTTCTTTAGAGCTCTGTCCTTCCCTCCATTTCCTGAACATTTTCCTTTTCTTTCTTAGTTCCTCTTGAAGTTCTCTGTTCATCCAAATAGGCTTCTTAGAGTTCCTGCAGTGTTTTCGTCTTTCTGGGATAGTCATTGATTGAGCATGCAATAGCTCTTGTTTGAGTAGCGCCCACCCTTCACATGCTCCCTTCCCTTCCAGCATTCTCGTCCATGGTATTACACTCATCATGTCTCTGAGTTTATTAAAGTTTGCCCTACAAAAATCCAACATCCGCATCTGGCTACAAGCTTCCTTGCTCCCCCATCTCAAAAGGAATTCTATGAGGACATGGTCACTTCCCCCTAGGGTCCCCACCTCCTTCACCTCATCCACCAACTCTTGCCTGTTGGTCAGTATTAAGTCCAGTGTGGCTGAACCTCTTGTGGGTTCATCTACCATTTGATAAATGAAATTGTCAGCCAGGCAGGTCAGAAAGTTGCATGACTGAGGACGCTTCGCAGAGTTTGTTTCCCAGCACACATGGATATTTTCTCAAGCTGCTCACAAAGTGCAGCATCCATATCCTCTCGTTTGTCAGGTGGTCAGTAGCAGACACCAACCACCACACTATTTGTTTTCCCCTCGCTTATTTTCACCCAGATGCTTTCCACTGAAGATATGCTCTCCTTCACTAGAATTTCCTGACAGGTAAGCCCTTTCCTCACATACAGTGCCACTCCTCCACCTCTTCGATCTATTCTGTTTTTTCTGAACAGTTCATATCCATCCACCATTACTTTCCAGTCATGAGAATCATTCCACCAAGTTTCTGTGATGCCTACTAGATCATACCTTTCCATCAGCATGAGAAGTTCCAGCTCTTCCTTCTTATTGCCCATGCTTCGGGCATTAGTATAAAGACATCTGAATCATTTTACTTTTGGTTCCCTATGAGCTGGCCTTCCTGGTTGGGCTGCCCCCGATCGTTCTCCTTCCTTACACTCCCTATGTTGATTGTCTCCTTCCCCTTGTGGCTTTATTTTAAAGCTCTCCTGATGAATCTCCCCAGGTTCCTGCCAAACTCATTCTTCCCCAGCTTCAATAAGTGCAGTCCGTCAGGTGCTAGTAAGCCTTCCTCAAGAAAGCCTATCCCATGGTCCCAGAAACCAAATCTCTCCTGCCGGCACCAGCTACGTAGCCACTGATTCACCTCCATTATCTTACTCTCCCGACACATTCCACTTCCCTTGACAGGCAAGATTGAAGAGAATACCACTTGTGCCCCCATTGCTTGAGCTTCCTCCACAGATCTTGATAGTCTTTTTTAATAGGAGCGATGGTATTCAGGGACATGTCATTTGTTCCCACATGGACCATCACAAACGGGTAGCGATCCGTAGATTTGAGGAGTTTGGGCAGCTGTTCTGAAATGTCTTTAATTTTCGCCCCTGGCAAGCAACACACCTCTCGGGTTAGGGGGTCGGGCCCAGCCACATGGCGATCCATTCCTCTTAGCAGGGAGTCTCCAATTACCAGTACTCTCCTTTTTTTTTTTTCTCAACTCCATTTCTATGATTCTATGATTTCCTTTTATCCCCGTGGCCTCTTCACTTTGTCTTAGACTTTGTTTTGGGACCTCTTCCCTTGTTGACCCTTGGACCTCCTCTGCAAGGGCCTGAAATCTATTCTGGAGCTCCAAAGGCCCCGAGAACTGTCTCGCCCTTCGCCATTGAGTCTTTTCCCGAACTGTCTGCAGAGGCTCCGTAGTGAGGTCAATCTCCTTATCCTCTTCAGGACTGGTTGTATCCTCTTTATTCCGAGTTGCACGGCTGTGGTCTATGAACTCCTCCCCTTTCTTACTTTGGGTCAGAGTAATAATGCTGTCTTCTAATCCCCTAATCCTTTCCTCCAAAAGTCTTACACTTGGGGCAGATGTAGACCATCTTGTCTTCTGGGAGGAAGGCAATCATGTCACACTCACTGCAGATGATGGGATGAGTGTCCTGGAGGTCCATTGTAAGTTCTAGGCAGCGCAAGTATTAGGGAAATATAATGTACTGATTCTAATTACTCAGCCAAGAACCCCAGGCTAAGAGCCACAGGCCTCTGGCGAGGAGCAGCCCTTTTTAATCCTCCCAGCAATCACCCAGCAATCACCTCACCCAGTCAGCACAATAGCCTCACCTGGTCAGCAGAAACACTCCCCAGTAGCTCTCTCCACGTGCTCTCAGTTGTCTGAGCTCAACTTATTATTTATTATTATTATTATTATTCGATTTATTTCCCACCACTCCCTACAGGCTCGTGGTGGGTAACAGTAGAGTTAAAATCCCCCATTAAAACCCCCACTAAAAGACTATAAAAATACCACTCTCCCCTACCTGAACAAGGGCATTGGGGGATGGAGGGTGATGATGACTACTTCAAACCCCCCAGGGGGGCAATGTTCTTCCTCACCAATCCCAGCCTCAACCATAGACCTGGCAGAAGAGCTCCGTTTTACAGGCTTGCGGAACGCTGACAGCTCCCGCTGGGCCCGCAGCTCACCCGGGCGCTCATTCCACCAGGTGGGGGCCAGGACAGAGAAAGCCCGGGCCCTGGTTGAGGCTAGACGAGCTTCTCTGGGGCTGGGAATGACCAATAGGTTTTCCCCCACAGAACATAAGGCCCTGTGGGGCACATAGGGCGATAGGCGGTCCCTCAGGTATGTGGGTCCCAACCCGCATAAAGCCTAAAAGGTTAAAACCAAAATGTTGAACCGGATTCGGACAGCAATTGGCAACCAATGCAGCTGCCTTAGCACCGGCTGGATGTGGGCCCTCCATGGTGTGCCAGTGAGGACCCTTGCAGCTGCATTTTGCACTAGCTGAAATTTCCGGATCAAGGACAAGGGCAGGCCCGCGTAGAGTGAGTTACAGAAATCTAATCTGGAGGTGACTGTCGCATGGATCACTGTGGCCAAGTGGTCAGGGGACAGGTAGGGCGCAAGTAGTTGAGCCTGGCCAAGATGGAAAAATGTCTGGCCCGCTACTCTCTTGACCTGCGCCTTCCTCAAGGCTTTGGATAGCTACCTTTACATTCTGGCTAAAACTACTTTTCCAACAGCAAGGTCTTGCAAGTCTAATAGTGATAGAAACATTCTTCGCAACTTGGCAAATTGCACTCAATAAAAAGTTGTGCTACTATGGTCTCTCATATCAATTGTTTTTGTCTATGGGTTATGACAAGGCTATAGATCTTGTTAAGACAAGAGTGATAGAAGTAGAGAGGCAACATGATCTCAACAATATTCAGGACTCACTCTTTCGGAAAGATCTCCTAAACAAGAACACCCAGATGCAATATCTAAGAAAATTACTAGGGAGGAGGCAAAGGTGTACAACCCGCATCCGACACTGATGTTGTGCAATGCCAGGTCGATCAAGAACAAAACCCACACTCTGTAAGACTACTTTGCAGCTAACAATGTCAACCTGGCATGCGTGACGGAGAATGGGTCAGGGATGGCGAAACAGTTGCCCTTAAAGAACTAACCCCACCTGGGTTCTCTGTCCTTCATCACTCTCGGACTGCGGGGCGGGGCGGGGAGGAGGGGTGGCTACCCTGATCCGAGAGAATTACTCCTTTGGAGCCCTCCCTGCACCATCAATCCCAGGAATTGAATGTGTTGGCCTTGAGTGGGTGTCAACTGCGAGCATGGCCATCTGGCTGGTGTACCGCACACCCAATACACATTCAGATGTCCTGGCAGCCCTACTAGAAGAGGCAGCGGCCTGGGCGCTACAGTTTCCCAGACTCCTAATTCTGGGTGACTTTAACATCCATGCTGAGCTGCCACCCTCTAGGAATGGGCTGGACTTAGTGTCAGCCATGGCAACACCTGGGGCTCTCGCAGTTTGTTGTTGGTCCCACCCATCAAGCAGGCCACACCCTGGATCTCATTTTCGGTGCAGGGCTGAATGTGGATCTGGTTTTGGCCACAGCCATGCCATGGTCACACCACTATGCCCTGAAGGCCTGGCTGCCACCCCCTCTTCAGTTGGGCGCCGAGCAGATTTTAGCTTGCCCGTGGAGACTTATGGATCCAATAGGGTTCCTGAATGCTCTGCAGGACCCGATGCCTCCCAGCACTTCTCTAGATGGCTTGGTCAGTGACTGGCACAACAGAATGCTGGCAGCCATCGACGAGATAGCTCCCAGACATCCTCTCCGCCCCCGTCGCAAGCGGGCTCCTTGGTACACTGAGGAGCTCCGCGAGAAGAAATGAGAGCTGAGACGACTAGAGCGAGTCTGGAGGAAGACTCATGACGAAGTGGCGAGAGCATCCTATAGAATGCAGTTAAGAGCCTATGAGATGGTGGTGAAGTCAGTAAAATGCAAATTCTATTAGACTGAAATTGCATCTGCAAACTCACGCCCAGTGCGATTAATTATGACAGGTAGATCTCTTGCTGCCCTGGAGGAAGGGCGCCAAAATAACAGCCAATTGACATCAGCTGTGAGGCCTTTGCGAGTCACTTTGCAGATAAAATCTCGACACTCCGCCATGACCTCCCTCCTACTTTAGATACAGAAAGTGAACTAGAGGCCCCTTGGCCATCTTTGGAGAGTTCACTGAGTAACTTCAGATGACTCACACTGACCAAAGTGGACAAATTGCTAAGGACAGCGAAGCCAACCACTTGCTCTCTGGATCCATGTCCATCATGGCTACTAAAAACATCCGATATATACTCAGCCCTCCTCTAGGAGATAATCAACCTCTCCCTTTCAACAGGAGAATTCCCGGAGGGACTAAAAGAGGCAGTGGTTCTCCCACTAGTTAAAAAATCTTCTCTGGATCCACAACAACCATCCAACTATCGCCCCGTCTCGCACTTAGCATTTCTGGGGAAATTGCTTGAAAAAGCGGTCATGGACCAAATGTCAGCATACTTGGAAGAAGCTTCGGTCCCAGACCAATCCCAGTCTGGTTTTCAGCCTGGCCATGGGGTAGAGACAGTGCTAGTCACCCTGATGGACGACCCCCGTCGCCAGCTGGACTGGGGCAGGTCAGCACTGCTTATATTATTAGATCTCTCAGCAGCTTTCGACACAGTAGATCATGAGCATTTAGCTCACCGCCTCGCCGATGCCGATGGGATCAGAGGGACTGCCCTTCAGTGGCTGATCTCCTTTCTCCAGAATCGCAGACAGAGGGTAGCATTAGGAGAGAGCTCATCAAGCCATCACCAACTGGCTTGTGGAGTCCCCCAAGGGGCAATTCTCTCTCTAACTCTATTTAACATCTTTATGCACCCTCTTGCCCAACTGGTGCAGAGGTTTGGGCTGGGTTCTCACCAATATGCTGATGATACCCAGCTCTTCCTCCTGATGGACGGCCACCCGGACTCTCCCCCAGGAACATTAGCCAGCTGCCTGGAAGCGGTGATGGGGTGGCTCAAGCAGAGTTGTCTGAAGCTCAACCCTTCAAAGACAGAGGTCCTGTGGCTGGGCAGGAAAGGTCCAAGCGAGGAAGCACACCTACCCAATCTGGATGGAGTGCAGCTAACAGTGGCCCACTCTGCCAGAAACCTGAGAGTGATACTCGAGGCCTCCCTCTCTATGGAGGCTCAGATCACGATGGTAGCGTGGCTGACATTTTACCATCTTCACCAAGCCAAACTACTAGCGCCCTACTAGGCTACGGAACACATCATGACGGTGATCCACGCAACGGTCACTTCTAGGCTGGACTTCTGTAACTCGATGTACGCTGGCCTGCCCTTATTCTTGATCCAGAAACTGCAATTGGTCCAGAACGCAGCTGCCAGGGTCCTCACAGCAACACCTCGGAGGTCCCACATCCAGCCCATCCTCCAGCAGCTGCGCTGGCTCCCGGTTGAATTCTGGATCAGGCTTAAGGTTTTGGACCCAGTATACCTGAGGGATCGCCTCTCCGCCTGCACCCCTCAAAGAGCCTTGCTCTCGACTACCTCCAACCTCCTGTTGGTTCCTGGCCCCAAAGAAGGCCGCTTAGCCTCAACCAGGGCTTTCTCCATTCTGGCCCCCACCTGGTAGAACGAGCTCCCAGAGGAGTTAGGGCCCTGACGGAACCTAGACAGTTCCGCAGGGCCTGCAAAACGGAGCTCTTCCACAAGTCATTTGGTTGAGGTTAACCCGGACCATCGCTTCCAATTGGCCCCCAAGCCCCCCCCCCACTCCTATTATAACCGCCACTAGTCTGCCTGGCGCACTGGGTCCTAGTAAGAGTTGAGCTGAGGCTCCTTTGCAGTTCATGTTATTACTGTTATCATGTTGGTGTTATTATTGTTGTACTGTTGCTGTTGTCACACGTGTTCCTCATGTTATATGTATCTGTTTCCTGTAAACCACCCCGAGCCTTCGGGGGAGGGCGGTATATAAATATAAATAAATAAAATAAAAAAATAAAAGTGGTAAATCACAGGAGATCCTTTACCCTCCTTCGTCACAATGCTTACTCGAGTGGGAAATTTGATGGATTGACTCTGTATCTGCAATGAGGGTCAAGCAGAGAACACAGAACACATCTTATTTGAGTGCAAGCTGTATCATCATATTTGCACAGGTGCATTAGTACCAATGCTTATAGAATGCCCTCACGACCTGAGAAAGCATCGCCTGCAAATATTGCTATCAGATACAGATAATTTGTTAACTAGCAAAGTAGCAAAATTTGCGTGGCTAGCTTTAAGAATTAGGAAAGAATGGGTCACTCACGTATAGCCATAATAGGTCCACAGAACTTCTTATGTTTTTTGGTTAGTAGATATACCGCACGTCTCTTAATCTTGTCTTTTGTTTTATATTTTAACAGCTTTATTAGTTTTATTGCTTTTATGGCTCATTTTATCCATGTAAAATTGTCAACGGCAGTTAATGCTTCTAAATGTTGGCTTTTATGGTGGAAAAGTTTTAAGTTTTATTGTTGATGCATTTTTAACCTTTTAATGTATTCCCTTCCCTTTTCCAAACTGCTATTGTATAGTAGTGCTTCTAAAATTTTGGTCTAAATGACCGTAAATAAATGATTTGCTTTGATTTGACCTGCGCCTCCCTAGTCAGGGAGGTGTCAATGGTCACCCCCAAATTCCTGGCTTGGGGCGCGATGGTGAGTTGCGCTCCCGCCAAGGTGGGTAAACGCACTTCCTGTTCCTGCCCCCTTCTTCCCAGCCACAGGACCTCCGTCTTGGAGGGGTTGAGTTTCAGGCGACTCTGCTCAAACCATTCTGTCACCGCTTCCAAACATCTGGCGAATGGTTCCGGGGGAGAGTTCGGTTGGCCGTCCATTAGGAGACAGAGCTGGGTGTCATCAGCGTACTAATGGCAACCCAGCCCGAAGCTCCACACCAGCTGGGCCAGAGGGCGCATAAAGATGTTAAACAAGGTGGTGGAGAGAACCGCGCCCTGAGGGACTCTACAAGGGACTCTAAGGCCGCGAGAACTTTTCCTCCACAGCGACCCTCTGGGTCCGGTCTTGGAGGAAGGAGCATATCCAGCGCAAGGCTGTGCCCCCTATCCCCATGCCGGCAAGGCAGTGGACCAGGATTTCATGGTCCATGATGTCAAAGGCCGCTGACAGGTCTAAGACGACCAGCACGGCCAACCCACCTCTATCCAGCTGGCAACGGAGGTCATCCAGCAGGGCGAGCAACACCGTCTCCACCCCATGGCTAGGACGGAAGCCAGTCTGATATGGATCGAGTGCCGAAGTTTCTTCCAAGAAAGCCAGGAGCTGGTCCACTGAGGCCCTTTCCACCACCTCACCCAGGAATGCTAAGTGCGATACTGGGCGGTAGTTGGCAGGGTCCCACAGGTCCAGCGTTGGTTTCTTCAGGAAAGGACGAACCACTGCCTCCTTCAGCCTCTCAGGGAACTCCCTGGAACTCAGGGAGCAGTTGATAATGTCCCTGAGTTGACCTCCTGTCCCCTGGCCACCTCCTTTCAGGAGCCAAGAGGGACAGGGGTCCAGGGGGCAGGTGGTCGCCCTGACCGATCCCAGCAACTTGTCCACTTCGGAGGAAGAGAGCCACCTGAAGCCATCAAACCTCACTGCCAAAGGCGGCCAACAGGCCTCCAGCTCCTTTACTGTATTAATTGTGGCCGGAAGGGCACGGGGGAGCAACAAGCCCTTATCCGCAAAATAGCTCGCTAAGGCCTCACAGCCAAAATCCAATTGGCTAGTATTTTGGCACCCCTCAAGAGTTTTCAGAGCCCCATCCTCAGACACGATCCTGGGAGCAGAATTTGGAGCCTCCTCAATATGGTTTCCTCCTGAATGAATTTTTCCCTCTCTTTTCTGGCTCAGGAATGTCAGAGAGACTCTGAAGCAGCACCACAAGTCATTTCCTAGGAAAAAACCTGGCACTCTGCTTGCTCCAGGAGGATTACACCAGCCTGCAAGTATTAGGATAGAAAATACAGCTGAAATCCTAGATGCCACACTGCTTTGGATGTGATATGGAGTCCTTCTTCCGCTACAGGAACCTGGGAACTGTAGGGTACCAGTGTGGTCTAAATGCTAAGAAAATCAAATGTGCCTACAGTTGTTGTATGTAACCAGAAGCCTCTGAGATGGGTCCTTTCAGACACTCCTCCGGAAGACCTCTCCCAAGTGTGGCAATTGGGCCTCCCACAATCCTCAGCTGGGACAGACCTTGACAACCACTGCATTAATCAAGGCTTCAGTCAAACAGATCATCTCGCCTTTACGTCATGCTAATGCCGTACAGATCACAAGTACAGATCGTACTTGTGCCAGCAACAACGATTAAACATTGTGCCAGGCCGTGTACGTGGTGAAGGACAACTCTGCAGCACTCTGGGCAAAACCTTTGAAGTGCAGAAAGGCCACGGGCAGGTTTGGATGACTCAAGGGGCTGCAGCAGGAGGCCCTCTTCTGCAACTCTGAGGGTGTTTGAATACAAATGGTGGCCATATTTGGGCTAGCCCATGGATTTTGGGTACCCTAGAAGAAAGACTTTGCTGCCCCTCATGGGCAGGAAGCCACAGTCTGCCCTCTCTCACACACTGCAGAGGGGAGAGGGGAGAGGGTCCACCCGGGAAAAGAAGGGAGAGAAGGAGCAGGCTCCCTGGGGGCCACCAAGACCTTCAAACAGAGGGCTCTATGGTGCATTGCGAACTGGTTTTTGGCTCAGATGTAGCTGCTCCAATTTTTTGGTTTTTTGCACAGGAATCTCTGACATGCATCAGTTAAATGTTTCAGTCCACATTTTTGCTTCTGGAGGGAGCCAGAACAGACAAAAAGTAATGTCTTCCCACTTTTTGTCCTGCCATTTATTTTTACAGTTTGACATGCCAATCAAAGTCACATGGTGTAATCTGCCAGCGTAATCTTTTCTTATCCTGGGACCCCTAATTCAAATGTGAAATTTTAAATCCAATTTTTTAAATTAATGGTCACAATCTGATGTTCTAAAGGCTGGGGCATTTTGCCATGAGTCCCCCCCCCCCTTCCCGTTGCAATTCTCTCAATCGAAGATGAATTAGGTAGCTTAGTGACAGCTCCACCCTTGCACCTATTTTCTGCCTGGCAACATTCACTGATTGGCTGAAGAGAACTCTACATAATGACCACAATCTCCATTGTCCCCACCATTCCTACCACTGCCACACCTTGCCACCATTGCAACAGGCAAGAGTTGGTGAAGGAGGTGGGGACCTTAGGGGGAAGTGACCATGTCCTCATAGAATTCCTTTGGAGATGGGGAGCCAAGGAAGCTTGTAGCCAGACGCGGATGTTGGATTTTCGTAGGGCAAACTTTAATAAACTCAGAGACATGATGAGTGTCATACCATGGACGAGAATGCTGGAAGGGAAGGGAGCATGTGAAGGGTGGGCGCTACTCAAACAAGAGCTATTGCATGCTCAATCAATGACTATCCCAGAAAGACGAAAACACTGCAGGAGCTCTAAGAAGCCTATTTGGATGAACAGAGAACTTCAAGAGGAACTAAGAAAGAAAAGGAAAATGTTCAGGAAATGGAGGGAAGGTCAGAGCTCTAAAGAAGAGTACCTACAGGTTACTAGGCACTGTAGATCAATCATAAGAAAGGCCAAAGCTGAGAGTGAGCTAAGATTGGCCAGGGAAGCCCATTGTAACAAGAAAAGATTTTTCAGTTATGTGAGGAGCAAATGTAAAGTAAAGGAGGCAATAGGCCCACTGTTGGGTGCGGATGGACAAACTCAAAGGAAGATGCAGAGAAAGCAGAAAGGCTTAGTGCCTATTTTACATCTGTTTTTTCCCACAGGTCAAAGTGTTTAGGCACATCTAGAGATGGCAGTAGCCAAGGGATAGTGTCTGGGTGGCAGGTTAACATGGATAGAGAGGTTGTCGAGAGGCATTTAGCTGCACTGGATGAGTTCAAATCCCCTGGGCCGGATGAAATGCACCCGAGAGTGCTCAAAGAACTTTCCAGAGAACTCGCACAGCCCTTGTCCATCATCTTCGGAACCTCTTTAAGGACTGGAGATGTCCCGGAGGACTGGAAGAGAGCAAACGTTATTCCAATCTTCAAAAAAGGGAGGAAGGATGACCCGGAAAACTACAGACCAGTGAGTCTGACCTCTGTTGTGGGGAAGATAATGGAGCAGATATTAAAGGGAGCGATCTGCAAACATCTGGAGGACAATTTGGTGATCCAAGGAAGTCAGCATGGATTTGTCTCCAACTGATCCTGCCAGACCACCCTGGTTTCCTTTTTTGACCAAGTAACTGGCTTGCTGGATCGTGGAAATTTGGTTGATGTCATTTACTTGGATTTTAGTAAAGCTTTTGACAAGGTTCCCCGTGATGTTCAGATGGATAAATTGAAGGACTGTAATCTGGATTTTCAGATAGTTAAGTGGATAGGGAATTGGTTAGAGAACCACACTGAAAGAGTTGTTGTCAGTGGTGTTTCATCAGACTGGAGAGAGGTGAGTAGCGGGGTACCTCAGGGCTCGGGGCTCGGCCCGGTATTTTTTAACATATTTATTAATGATCTAGATGAGGGGGTGGAGGGACTACTCATCAAGTTTGCAGATGACACCAAATTGGGAGGACTGGCAAATACTCCGGAAGATAAGAGACAGAGTTCAACGAGATAGAATCATAGAGTTGGAATGGGCCATACAGGCCATCTAGTCCAACCCCCTGCTCAACGCAGGATTAGCCCTAAGCATCCTAAAGCATCCAAGAAAAGTGTGTATCCAACCTTTGCTTGAAGACTTCCAGTGAGGGGGAGCTCCCCACCTCCTTAGGCAGCCTATTCCACTGCTGAACTACTCTGACTGTGAAAAACATTTTCCTGATATCTAGCCTATATCGTTGTACTTGAAGTTTAAACCCATTACTGCGTGTCCTCTCCTCTGCAGCCAGCAGAAACAGCATCCTGCCCTCCAAGTGACAACCTTTCAAATACTTAAAGAGGGCTATCATGTCCCCTCTCAACCTCCTTTTCTCCAGGCTGAACATTCCCAAGTCCCTCAACCTATCTTCATAGGGCTTGGTCCCTTGGCCCCAGATCATCTTCGTCGCTCTCCTCTGTACCCTTTCAATTTTATCTACGTCCTTCATGAAGTGAGGCCTCCAGAACTGCACACAGTACTCCAAGTGTGGTCTGACCAGTGCCGTATACAATGGGACTATGACTATGATCTGAACACAATGGAAAAATGGGCAAATGAGAACAAGATGCAATTTAATAAAGATAAGTGTAAAGTTCTGCATCTGGGTCAGAAAAATGAAAAGCATGCCTACTGGATGGGGGATACACTTCTAGGTAACACTGTGTGTGAACGAAATCTTGGGGTACTTGTGGATTGTAAACTAAACATGAGCAAGCAGTGTGATGCAGCGGTAAAAAAGGCGAATGCCATTTTGGGCTGTATCAACAGGGGCATCACATCAAAATCACAAGATGTCATAGTCCCATTGTATACGGCACTGGTCAGACCACACTTGGAGTACTGTGTGCAGTTCTGGAGGCCTCACTTCATGAAGGACGTAGATAAAATTGAAAGGGTACAGAGGAGAGCGACGAAGATGATCTGGGGCCAAGGGACCAAGCCCTATGAAGATAGGTTGAGGGACTTGGGAATGTTCAGCCTGGAGAAAAGGAGGTTGAGAGGGGACATGATAGCCCTCTTTAAGTATTTGAAAGGTTGTCACTAGGAGGAGGGCAGGATGCTGTTTCTGTTGGCAGCAGAGGAGAGGACACGCAGTAATGGGTTTAAACTTCAAGTACAACGATATAGGCTAGATATCAGGAAAAATTTTCACAGTCAGAGTAGTTCAGCAGTGGAATAGGCTGCCTAAGGAGGTAGTGAGCTCCCCCTCACTGGCAGTATTCAAGCAACGGCTGGATACACACTTTTCTTGGATGCTTTAGGATGGTTAGGGCTGATCCTGCGTTGAGCAGGGGGTTGGACTAGATGGCCTGTATGGCCCCTTCCAACTCTATGATTCTATGATTACTGGCCTGGTGTGAGAGGAGAGAACAATGGATCAAAGGACGATTGCCATTCTGGCTTAGCTGAGCACAATCATCACCTGATGGCCATGACTTTGACAGCCATCAGAGAAGATCCCAGTGGACACAACATTGGGCCATGGCCATGGCTTCCTGGCACAGCCAGTGGCTGATGGCATATGTGAGGAGGAGGTGTGCTGCAAGGAGGTGCTAGCTTGGACTTACTGTGGGACACTTCCCAAGGAGGCTGTGGACCAAGGAAAGAAGTGTGGGCTAGTAGGAAAACTTGTCATCTCAGCTTCAAGTGATGATTAGTGGCTCTTGAACTTTAGAAGCTAGTTTCCATGTTTTGGCTGGCATGCCCCAATCCCAGTAGAGAAGAGGGTGGTGGCAGACTTGTGGTAACTGGCCTACACTGCCTTGTACTACCTGGTCTCTGAGCAGTTTGTGGTAGGCCTCTCAACCACAGGAGAGATTGTCTTGGAGGTGTGTTTCACCCTGGATGCTGAGTTGTACCAAAAGGTTTTCTGCCTGGGATCGGAAAGGTAAGCCCTTTTCGCATCCTTTTCTTTTCTTTTCTTTTCTTTCTTTTTTTTTTTGAAGGGCAGGGGCAAAATGGTTGTTATAACACAACAATGTAACTCCACTGAACTGAAAGAATGCAGAAGGCTGACATGGATATTCTTGACTTCATGTGGGATTCCTTTGTTTCTTAAAACCACTTTTCATTATTCCCACTGTAGAACATGGATGGTTTTGGGCACCTTGGATTCCCCCATTGCATTGGTGCTGTGGACAGATGCCACATTCTGATTCGTGCCCCAAAAAAACAGAACCAGGAATACAGCAACCTCAAGTTTTCTTGTTCCATTCTCCTTCAGGGGACCATGGACTACACTGGCTGGTTGATTGACATGGAGGTGGTCTGGAGGGGCATGAGGAATGATCCCTTTGTCTTCCAAAACTCTAGCCTGCACTCCAGCATGGACACGGGGATCTTTGCCCCGGTGGAGAGGCATTTCAGCTTCCAACTCTGCCATACCTGCAATGTGGTGGCCCCCTGAAAGCTCACTGGCGTGGCCTTCTGGCACGCCTGCCCAGCTTCATTAAGAATGTCACCCCAGTAATAATTGCATATGTCATTCGCCACCATATCTGCGAGGCGTGGCAGGACGTCCCACGTGAGAGTGGGAGAACAGCTTTCCACAAACCCATGAGGATGCTATGGGAGGCCACAGGGTGTCCACCCTGGGAGGACAGAAGGAATCTCTTTCAGCTGTTCCTTGTTGATTCATCTTCGTCTCCCTGAAAAATCAGGTTCCTCCCATTGCAACCCTGCCTTGCTTTCTAATGTTTCCATGTGGCAGACAAGCACACCTTGAATTTGGGCACACCTGTCAGTGTCTAACTTAACTTTTATTTTGCCAATTGCAGTGAGTGGGAGAGGGATACATTGCCCTGCCTTTGCCTTGGAGCAGTAACACCATTTCCAAACAGAACTCAGGCACCCTTTCCTATTTCTGCATATTTCCCTCTCATCAGTCCAAGCTTGAGCTTGTAAATTTTCTGGTTCCCCATGACTCCAGAAACAGCTCCCTGAATGTCAGATCAGAGAGCCAGCAAGCAGGACGAAGATTCCTTGCATGCAAGACAGGAAGGGGAGGTGTGCCAGCTTGATTACTTGAACCGACAGAGGAGCAGGTGGGCCAAAACCCAAACATGGTGGGGGATCTATGCTTTTTGGTCTCAGAAACAATCCACGATGTGCTAAAAAGTAGCCCACCAAGTCATAGCTTGTGTGTGGCGGGGGGGGGGGGGGGGAGGGAGGGAGAGTGAATGAACAAGCCGGGCAGAACTGTGTCCATTCGGTGCCGGAGTTTGAGGTGCCTCTAGAGAATGGATCCAGTAAAGACTGGGCAGGAGGGCAATTGGGGGGGGGGGGGTCCCAAAGCTGACTGTAAAAGGCACCCAGAAGGAATTGTTGGTGGTCATCATTTCCATCTCTAGGTCTTTTTGAGAACTCCCTGGTCCTGGCCCATGTCCAATACCAAATGTAAGCAGAAGTGGGCCACCTTGAGCCCAGATGACAATGCATGTTTTGGGTGGTGCTCCCTTTCTTGGTGGAAGCACCCTTTAGACCTTTTGCCCCCACAGCCAGTAAAGCAGTAGATGGCCCAGGGAGGTTATCCTCTTCAGTTGGGGCTGCTGCTTGAGGAACCATAGATGGCGATCTCTGAGTAAAATATAATAAATGCCACCCCCCACCCCCCACCCCCACACTGCAATTCTTCTGCCTTGGCCTATGAGGGCTGCTGCATTGATGCTACAATCAAAACTTTTTAGTACTGCTGGGCTGGAGATACAAGAGCCCGGTTTATTTTTGTGGCTGCAGACTGGCACAGCTACTCCACTGGAATAGGAATGTCTGTAGTAATCAGTAGTAATTGCCATGGCAGGTCTGGCAGAGAGACCTTGGCAGAAATAGAAAGATGATGGTGCTTCCTGGGGAGCATTAAGGCCCACTTTTTATGTTGGTGATCAAAGACCACCCCACCACATCCTCTGGCTCCTCTTCTACATCCCCTGTTGCCTCTTGCAGCCTCTCCACCACCACCACCACCACCCCGCTTGCCTGCCCACGTCTTTGCTTGTTTCCCACCTCTTTTCATTTCTTCTTTGATCTCCATTGTGACATTAGGGGATAGTTGCAGAGACCATCTCCTTCCCTGGGGATTCTCGGTGACATTCTGCCTGCTAATCCACGTGCCACCAAAAATCACAATGCAGTGCATATATTGTGCAAAATATCCCAGAATATCCACTGAGAGAGAAGAAGATGGAGATCATAGAATCATAGAATCATAGAGTTGGAAGGGGCCATACAGGCCATCTAGTCCAACCCCCTGCTCAACGCAGGATCAGCCCTAAGCATCCTAAAGCATCCAAGAAAAGTGTGTATCCAACCTTTGCTTGAAAACTGCCAGTGAGGGGGAGCTCACCACCTCCTTAGGCAGCCTATTCCACTGCTGAACTACTCTGACTGTGAAAAACTTTTTCCTGATATCTAGCCTATATCGTTGTACTTGAAGTTTAAACCCATTACTGCGTGTCCTCTCCTCTGCAGCCAGCAGAAACAGCATCCTGCCCTCCTCCAAGTGACAACCTTTCAAATACTTAAAGAGGGCTATCATGTCCCCTCTCAACCTCCTTTTCTCCAGGCTGAACATTCCCAAGTCCCTCAACCGATCTTCATAGGGCTTGGTCCCTAGGCCCCAGATCATCTTCGTCGCTCTCCTCTGTACCCTTTCAATTTTATCGACATCCTTCTTGAAGTGAGGCCTCCAGAACTGCACACAGTACTCCAGGTGTGGTCTGACCAGTGCCGTATACAATGGGACTATGACATCTTGTGATTTTGATGAGATGCCCCTGTTGATATAGCCCAAAATGGCATTTGCCTTTTTTACCACTGCATCACACTGCCTGCCCATGTTTAGGTTACAATCCACAAGTACCCCAAGGTCTCGTTCACACACAGTATTACCTAGAAGTGTATCCCCCATCCAGTAGGCATGCTTTTCATTTTTCTGACCCAGATGCAGAACTTTACACTTATCTTTATTCAATTGCATCTTGTTCTCATTTGCCCTTCTTTCCATGGTTTTTAGATCTCATTGGACTCTGTCTCTATCTTCTGGAGTATTTGCCAGTCCTCTCAATTTGGTGTCATCTGCAAACTTGATGAGTAGACCCTCCACCCCCTCATCTAGATCATTAATAAATATGTTAAAAAGTACCGGGCCGAGCACCGAGCCCTGAGGTACCCCGCTACTCACCTCCCTCCAGTCTGATGAAACACCATTGTGAAGATGTGAAGAGAAACACCATTGTGAAGAGATGTGAAGAAAGAAGCCAAGGTTCGGGCGGGTTTATAATGTCTAACACTGGCGCTCTTTACAAGTCTCCACTACGGTTGATGCAGACATCAGCATCTCCTCAATGAGCGCTGCTTTTTACTCCCGCTTAGGAGAGAAGTCTTCCTGGATGTGCAGCCAGCCAGCCTGCTGGTGGGAAGAGGGGTCCCTGCCGGTCCCTCTGAAACGGCTCCCAGCTGCAGAGAAGCTTTTGCAGAGTCTGCTGTGGCCTTACCAGGCAGGAAGACTCCCTTGAGCTTAGGAGGAACGTGTTGAGCCTGGCTTGTAAGAAGTCTGGAATTAATGCTCTAAGACCGCTGTGGTCCTGTGGAGAGCCAGCCACTTCCCAGCCAGGGAAGTGGGGAGTGCCTGAGAAAGACACAGCAGCCCCCAAAGTCTCCACTCTCGCTCAGCTTGACATTGAGCATCACGTAAAATCTGGAACGGATTTGCTGGCTCCATTTGTGCTGCTTCTGTAAAGACTGGCACCAGAAAGAGGGGAGGGGAGGGGTGGGGGATGGGACTCATCCTTGTTGCAGAGACAAGGACGGTGATATCACTTGGGCAGGGACAGCAGATCACCTCTAGGAGGAGTCTATCTAAGGCAGGGGTAGTCAAACTGTAGCCCTCCAGATGTCCATGAACTACAATTCCCATGAGCCCCTGCCAGCGAATGCTGGCAAGGGCTCATGGAAATTGTAGACCATGGACATCGGGAGGGCTGTAATTTGACTACCCCTGGCCTAAGGAATGGAACTGGTTCCCATCTTCTTTAGCACCACCTGGTGCTGTTTTGCCTTTGGGCTTAGATTTCTCATAGGTAGGGTTATCTTCATGTTTAGTTTTTGCAGGTGGACCAGGAGTCTCAGGAGTGGATTTTTCCTTACTCTAGTTTGTCTCAGATCTGACTTTGGTACCAATGAAATGGACAAGATGATTCCCCTCAGTGGGATTCTGTATCTTTCCTCATAATGCTGCTTTCAGCCTGAGGTTCTGTCAGTCCTCAGCAAAGGAGTAAATTGCTTGTGACACAACTCATGCCTCTCACCCAGAGACATAGACACAGGGTCCCCAACCTCCTTCTTGACTCTGTGGGGGTCTTGGGATGTTTAATGTGAGGTGGGAAGAGCTACTACAAATTGGCTGCCTCAGGAGATGGCGCCTGCAACAAAATGTCAGGCAGTACAGTTAGGCATAATAGAAGTTCCTCGACATCTCAGGCTGAAGTTCGCTTTTTTAAAGCCTTTTAAAATAAACATCTTTGGGGAAAAATAATTATTTTATTTATTATCTTTAGATACCGCCCTCCCTGAAGGCTCACGTATGTAGTGAGAACCCTTCTACTCTAGTGGCAGGAGCTGCCGAAGCAACTTCTTAAAAACCAGCACCACAAACCACATCTCCACTGGCCAATCAGAAGCCCCAGTGGGCAAAGGAGCCGGAATATAACGACTACATAAGGTAAGCATTTCACTACATTTAAAGGGTGCAGAAATGCCCTGAGCTTACTCTAAAACATCCATCTGATTTGTTCTAAGAGTTGTTCAATATCTTACAGTGTTCAGGTCAGATATTTGGGTATAATGTAAATTTAAATACATATTATTTGCCAGATTCAAGTTGGTAGCCCATTGGTCTGAATTATCACAACAGAAATTGAGTCCAATAGCACCCTTAAGAGCAACAAAGATTTATTCCAAGTTAAGGTGACCAGATTTTAACATTGGTAAAGTGGGACACCATTGACCAGGGGGGTTCTTGATAAAAAATTTGGTCTATATGGAGCAACAAAAATTTCCATAGAACGCATAGAACGCAAAAATAGTATTGTAATATATATATATATTTAATTTCAACATAAGTACAATTTGCCAGATGCTCCCAGATGTCCCTCCAAAAGTGGGACAATTTGGTCACCTTATTTCAGGTGTGCCCCCTTCAAGGATCGCTGCCTTGTTGTGGCAAGGGGGCTTGCGTAGTTCAGTGAAGCTATGAGCTATGCCGTGCAGGGCCACCCAAGACGGACAGGTCATAGCTGAGAGCTCTGACAAAAGGTGATCCACTGGAGAAGGCAATGGCAAACCACTCCAGTATCTTTGCCATGAAAACTCTATGGACAGTTCCAATAGGCATAACGATATGACGCTGGAAGATGAGCCCCTCAGGTCGGAAGGTGTCCAATATGCTACTGGGGATGAGCAGACGGCTAGTACGAGTAGCGCCAGAATGAATGAAGCGGCTGGGCCAAAGCCGAAAGGACGCTCAGTTGTGGAAGTAACTGGTGGCGAAAAGACAGTCCGATGCTGTAAAGATTTTTATTCCATAGGAACCTGGAACGTCAGATCCATGAATCAAGGCAAGCTGGACGTGGTTAAACAAGAAATGAGAAGACTGAACATCGACATTTTAGGAATCAGTGAACTAAAATGGACAGGAATGGGTGAATTTAATTCAGATGACCATCAGGTATACTACTGTGGACAAGAATCTCGCAGAAGAAATGGAGTAGCATTCATAATCAATAAGAGAGTAGGAAAAGCAGTCTTGGGATACAATCCCCCAAATGACAGAATGATCTCAGTTCGAATCCAAGGCAAACCATTCAACATCACAGTGATCCAGGTCTACGCCCCAACCACTGCTGCTGAAGAGGATGAAGTTGATCAGTTCTATGAAGCCCTACAACACCTTCTAGAAGCAACGCCCAAAATTGATGTGCTTATCATCATGGGGGATTGGAATGCTAAAGTAGGAAGCCAAAAGATAACCGGGATAACAGGCAAGTTTGGCCTTGGAGTACAAAATGAAGCCGGGCACAGGCTGGTAGAATTTTGTCAAGAGAATACAATGGTCATAGCAAACACTCTTTTCCAGCAACCCAAGAGACGACTCTACACATGGACATCACCAGACGGTCAACACAGAAATCAGATTGACTATGTGCTCTGCAGCCAAAGATGGAAAAGTTCTATCCAGTCAATAAAAACAAGACCAGGAGCTGATTGTGGTTCAGATCATGAGCTTCTTGTTGCAAAATTTAGGCTTAAATTGAAGAAAGTAGGGAAAAGCACTAGGCCACTCAGGTATGAACTAAATCATATCCCTGACGAATACACAGTGGAGGTGACAAATAGATTTAAGGAATTAGATCTGATAGACAGAGTGCCTGAAGAACTATGGACGGAGGTTCGCTACATTGTACAAGAGGTAGCAATTAAAACCATCCCAAAGAAAAAGAAATGCAAGAAATCAAAATGGCTGTCTGAGGAAGCTTTACAAATAGCTAAGGAGAGAAGGGAAGTGAAAGGCAAGGGAGAAAGAGAAAGATACACCCAATTGAATGCAGAATTCCAGAGAAAAGCTAGAAGAGATAAGAATGCCTTCTTAAATGAACAGTGCAAACAAATAGAAGAAAACAATAGAATGGGGAGGACCAGAGATCTTTTCAAGAAAATTGGAGATATGAAGAGAACGTTTCATGCAAAGATGGGTATGATAAGGGACCAAAATGGTAGGGACCTCACAGAAGCAGAAGAGATCAAACAAAGGTGGCAAAATTATACAGAAGAACTATACAAGAGCGAGCTTAACATCCCTGATGACCACAATGGGGTAGTTACTGACCTGGAGCCAGACATCCTGGAATGTGAAGTCAAATGGGCCTTAGGAAGTCTGAGCAACAATAAAGCTAGTGGTAGTGACAGCATTCCAGTTGAACTATTCAAAATCTTAAAGGACGATGCAGTAAAAGTGCTACACACAATATGCCAGCAAATTTGGAAAACTCAACAATGGCCACAGGATTGGAAAAGGTCAGTTTACATTCCAATCCCAAAGAAGGGCAATGCCAAAGAATGTTCAAACTACCGCACCATTGCACTAATTTCTCATGCTAGCAAAGTTATGCTCAAAATCTTACAAGCTAGGATCCAGCAATATGTGGACCGAGAACTTCCAGAAGTACAGGCAGGATTTCGAAGAGGCAGAGGAACTAGAGATCAAATTGCCAACATACGCTGGATCATGGAGAAAGCTAGGGAGTACCAGAAGAACGTCTACTTCTGCTTCATTGACTATGCTAAAGCCTTTGATTGTGTGGAGCACAACAAATTGTGGCAAGTTCTTAAAGAGATGGGAATACCAGAGCATCTTATTTGTCTCTTGAGAAATTTATATGCAGGTCAAGAAGCAACAGTGAGAACTGAACATGGAATCTCTGACTGGTTCAAAATTGAGAAAGGAGTTCGGCAAGGCTGTATACTGTCGCCTTGCCTATTTAACTTGTATGCAGAGCACATCATGAGAAATGCGGGATTAGAGGAGTCACAAATTGGGATCAAGATTGCAGGGAGAAATATCAACAACCTCAGATATGCAGATGATACCACTCTAATGGCAGAAAGTGAAGAGGAACTAAAGAGCCTGTTGATGCGGGTGAAGGAGGAGAGTGCCAAAGTTGGCTTGAAACTCAACATCAAGAAAACAAAGATCATGGCATCCGGCCCTCTCAATTCCTGGCAAATAGAAGGGGAAGAAATGGAGATAGTGACAGATTTTATTTTCCTGGGCTCCAAGATCACTGCAGATGGGGACTGCAGCAAAGAAATTAAAAGACGCTTGCTCCTGGGGAGGAAAGCTATGGCAAATCTAGACAGCATCCTAAAAAGCAGAGACATCACCCTGCCAACAAAAGTGCGTTTAGTCAAGGCTATGGTCTTCCCAGTTGCAATGTATGGCTGCGAAAGTTGGACCATAAGGAAGGCCGAGCGTCAAAGAATTGAGGCTTTTGAACTCTGGTGCTGGAGAAGACTCTTGCGAGTCCCTTGGACTGCAAGGCGAACAAACCAGTCAGTCCTAGAGGAGATCAGCCCTGACTGCTCTTTAGAAGGCCAGATCCTGAAGATGAAACTCAAATATTTTGGCCACCTCATGAGAAGGAAGGACTCCCTGGAGAAGAGCCTAATGCTGGGAGCGATCGAGGGCAAAAGAAGAAGGGGACGACAGAGAATGAGGTGGATGGATGGAGTCACTGAAGCAGTAGATGCAAACTTAAATGGACTCCGGGGAATGGTAGAGGACAGGAAGGCCTGGAGGATCATTGTCCATGGGGTCGCGATGGGTCGGACACGACTTCGCACATAACAACAACAACCAGAAGAACGTCTACTTCTGCTTCATTGACTATGCTAAAGCCTTTGATTGTGTGGAGCACAACAAATTGTGGCAAGTTCTTAAAGAGATGGGAATACCAGAGCATCTTATTTGTCTCTTGAGAAATTTATATGCAGGTCAAGAAGCAACAGTGAGAACTGAACATGGAATCACTGACTGGTTCAAAATTGAGAAAGGAGTTCGGCAAGGCTGTATACTGTCACCTTGCCTATTTAACTTGTATGCAGAGCACATCATGAGAAATGCGGGATTAGAGGAGTCACAAATTGGGATCAAGATTGCAGGGAGAAATATCAACAACCTCAGATATGCAGATGATACCACTCTAATGGCAGAAAGTGAAGAGGAACTAAAGAGCCTGTTGATGCGGGTGAAGGAGGAGAGTGCCAAAGTTGGCTTGAAACTCAACATCAAGAAAACAAAGATCATGGCATCCGGCCCTCTCAATTCCTGGCAAATAGAAGGGGAAGAAATGGAGATAGTGACAGATTTTATTTTCCTGGGCTCCAAGATCACTGCAGATGGGGACTGCAGCAAAGAAATTAAAAGACGCTTGCTCCTGGGGAGGAAAGCTATGGCAAATCTAGACAGCATCCTAAAAAGCAGAGACATCACCCTGCCAACAAAAGTGCGTTTAGTCAAGGCTATGGTCTTCCCAGTTGCAATGTATGGCTGCAAAAGTTGGACCATAAGGAAGGCCGAGCGTCAAAGAATTGAGGCTTTTGAACTCTGGTGCTGGAGAAGACTCTTGCGAGTCCCTTGGACTGCAAGGCGAACAAACCAGTCAGTCCTAGAGGAGATCAGCCCTGACTGCTCTTTAGAAGGCCAGATCCTGAAGATGAAACTCAAATATTTTGGCCACCTCATGAGAAGGAAGGACTCCCTGGAGAAGAGCCTAATGCTGGGAGAGATCGAGGGCAAAAGAAGAAGGGGACGACAGAGAATGAGGTGGATGGATGGAGTCACTGAAGCAGTAGGTGCAAACTTAAATGGACTCCGGGGAATGGTAGAGGACAGGAAGGCCTGGAGGATCATTGTCCATGGGGTCACGATGGGTCGGACACGACTTCGCACATAACAACAACAACAATTTCAGGTGTGAGTTTTCAAGTGCAGGCACTCTTCCTCAGAGGATCATAAAACAAGGATCATAAAAGTGTAGATTTAAGGAGAAGTAAATTAGTAGCGAATTAGTAAACTGTGTCATAACATACAAATGTAATATGATAATTCTAAAAATACTAATCTGTTATTTGGGTTTGATTGTAGTTCACAAAAACATTGGAGAAATAAAAATGTCAAGGTTGATAATTAATGGCAGACACTTTCCCAGTTGCGAAAATAAATAATTTAAAGAAACTAATTGCTTGCCCCATCCATCTCCACCCAAGCATGGAAGCATCCCCCCCCCCCAACAAGTGAGAAGCTGTGCTGAGACGTTATCTTGTCCTGAGACCAGAGAGTTAAGATTCTGAATACCATTACATACTACTTACATCCCATTACAGTCATATTGTCCCAAATAAAATAAAAAGAAGAGGTGACTGTAAAGCATGTGGATATAAGAGTTGAATGAGGTTAGCATAAGTAGTGAGATAAAATTCCAATATCTTTGTTGAGTCCTGGGAATTCCATTGTTTTGAGTGTTGTAATAACTTTCAATTCTGCAATCTTCCTCTCTAGTCTTTCCTTAAAGTTCCTTTGCAATAAAATACTTTGAGGTCCCTTATTGAATGTCCTGGAGGGCTGAAGTGTTCCCCTACAGGTTTTTCAGTCCTGTGATTTTTTATATCAGACTTGTGTCCCTTTATTCTTTGGCAGAGGGTTTGACCTTTGTCCTGTGTAAAGAACAGAGGGGTATTGTTGGCACTTGATGGCATATACAGTGTTAGAGGATGAGCATGTGAATAAGCCTTTGATGGTGTAGGTGATGTTGTTGGGTCCAGTGATGGTGTTATTGGAGTGAATGTGGCAGCAAAGTTGAATCCTGGCTTGTTGAAAGCTCTAGTACCAGTGCCCATGTTCAAATTAGATGTTGCATTGTTATGGGTGAAGAGTTGTTTGAGATTAGGGGGGGAGGGGTTAGTCTCCTTGACACTTATTTCTCCTATGTTGTTGTAAACTACAACTAAACCCAAAGAACTGTTTAGTATTTTTAGTAAAGAATTATCACACTGCATGATTTGGGTGCTATGACAGAGTTTACTAATTTGCCACTAATATGCTTTTTCCTTATATATACACTCTTATGATCCTTGTTTCATTGTCTGAGGAGGAGTTCACGTACTTGAAAGTTCATGCCTGGAATAAATCTTTGTTGGTCTTAAAGGTGCCTGATTGGATTCAGATTTTGCTATATTATTTGCCATTAACTTATCTAATGATAAAAAACTGAAGTAGCCAAGGGCAACTTTGAGTGTAATGCTGCCACCACTATTTCCCTTGATGTTCAATGAGCTTTTCAGAAAGTGAGTGAGACCATTATAAGAGGGGTCTTGTTACTGGCTGCCCTCATTCAGATGAAAGGGTTTTCCGTAGCTGCAATTTTAAACATTGTAAATTGTAGGGGGACTTGGAAGGAAATCTGGAGTTTATGCAAGCCTTATCAAGAAGGGAATGAATTCTGTGATCTAAATATTATTGCCAAAAGTCTTGTTTGTGGTCCCTTGTGGTCCCACAAGAAAATAATACCCTAGAACAGAAGCTACAATTTTGTACAAATGTACTGGAAACGGAGGTCTGGGAGTCGTAAGTTAGAATGAATGAGGCATTGGTTGTTCTCAGGGAAGGACCATCAGCACCCGTCAGCCTTTCTTCTTGGTTCAAGAGAGATAAACGGAGTTTAAGGCATATAACTAAGTGGGTAGAGGATGTCTTGTGCTCAGCTGACAACTTAGTAACTAATAAACTGGTTGTGTCATGTGAGGAGGTAGGAATGCAATGTGGGACTTACCATGTCCTAATACTTGTGGGTCTGACATGCTTTTTCTAACTTTCAGAGGGAGCATAGCGGCTGCCATCTGGAAACCTTTTTAGAGGAATATATCTGAAGATCTGGCTGTTGCTGGTGATGCTTACATGACCCTTCTTAAAATCGGACTCCATTCACAGCAATTACATGGAGAAGTGCAAGTGGGTTATGGGGAGCTAGCCCAGTCCATCCAGACCAGTTCCAGAGGGTGGGAGATCCACTTCCTTCAACCATCACTCTATGGGGTGATGCCTTCGCAGCCCCCAACCCTTCTGATTGACCAGGGGCCAATACCTTCTTGCTCCCGCTGCCTGCTTTACCCAACTAGCAGAAGCAGAAGGTTGCTGCTGCCATTCAGATCCAGCCACTGCTCCAATGCCATGCTGTCAAGTTAATGGCACTTGGGTGGGCTCCTTCCCACCCACTGCCCGACTCACGACTCCGCAAGCTCTGCGGACGATTCCCATTGATCCAAGGAGGCTCCCCGAGGGATACAAGCTCCAAGCTGGCATACGGGGGCCTTAGATCTTCCTGCAGTACAGAGGCATCCAAGTGCATGTCACTGCTCATCGTACTGTTGTCACAGTGATGTGCCATGAGAAAAAACATGACGGATCTTACCAGGTGTCCATAAGAGTGTCTGTAAAGAGATAGGAGGCTCTACAAGGTCAGGGAAGCACAGTCTCGACCCGCTGCCTGAACATGAAAATAGCTCACCAGTCACCACGCCTGAGCAGCTGTTTCCTCAACCCCAAGTTTGGCTGTGGCTCCTGGGTGAGCCTGCAGGGGCCACGTGTCCCCTCCCCCCACCCGTCAGATGAAAGAGCTGCAGGACAACATTCAAACTTGCTTGGACAGGGCGTCCAGGGCAATTTCTTCTCCTTGCCATGAAAACTTCTCTGTTCCTCAGTCTGAAGGGCTTGAAAACACAAATTTGAGCCATTTTTAATGTCAGTTCACTCCAAAGACAGGGTGTTTACAAATCCCCCCCCCCATCCAGCATAACCCCACGTGGTGCATTTGTTGAGTTGAGAACAGGAAAATTGTGTGCTCACACCTTCCTTTCGTATTTCTTGCTCAGTCTGTTGCTATGCTCAGAGTTTATGTACAGACTCTTAACTTGAAATAAATTCTTTACTATTTTGAATGCTGGTTCTTGGCACCACAGAAAACTCTCTCATTCCAATATGATATTCAAAATTGGCACAAGGGGAAGGGGATGGCGGTCAGTTGCTAAAGAGAGCCAGCTTGGTGTAGAGAGACAGCTTGCTATAGTGGTTAGGAGTGCGGAGTTCTAATCTAGCGAGCTGGGTTTGATTCTGCACTCCTCCCCCACATGCAGCCAGCTGGGTGACCTTGGGCTCCCCACAGCACCGATAAATCTGTTCTGACCGAGCAATAATATTTCTCAGCAATCTCAGCCTCCCCTCCCTCACAGGGTGTCTGTTGTGGGGAGAGGAAAGGGAAGGCGATTGGAAGCCACTTTGAGACTCCTTCGGGGAGAGACAGGCAGCATCTAAGAACCAACTCTTCTTCTTCTTCTTCAGTAATATCAGGGCTCTCTCAGCCCCACCTCCCTCACAGGGAGTCTGTTGTGAGGAGAGGAAAGGGAAGGTGATTGGAAGCCACTTTGAGACTTCTTTGGATAGAGGAAAGTGGCATATAAGAACCAACTCTTCTTCTTCTTCTAAATCACTATTTCCCTGTGAGTAAACAAGTGCAAGAAACCATCCCCATGGTAACCTGTTCTGGGGCACTTCAAAACAGCAACACTAAACTGGGAGCTGGGTAATTTCAGTGGATAATTCTTAACACACCCTTTGTTGGTGGTGGCAGTGTCCCAAAGAACCGAGGACACACTTTTGACGACTGGGCAAGCCAGCACGGATCGGCTGCCAAGCAAGCACTTGGGGTAGTTAGATGTCCTGGAGGACTAAACAGGGGGCACTTGTTGGTCAGGAAGGCTGCTCTGACACATCCCAGATTAAGAGAGAAATGATTTGTCTACGGGAGAGAAAAAAAGGCTCAAGGGGCACACTAGGTTCCATAGGAAAAAATACTTTATTTAACAATAGATCAGGCTCCATCATGGCTCCAGGGAATTCCAATCCCATGTTACTGATGACAATGAACGATCTGATAAGTTGGAGAAAAAAGTATTTAAAAAAGAATTCTTGGCAAAGTGGACAGGAGAACAAAACATGCATTGTTATGGTAAATTCAGTGTCACCAACAGAAAATTTAGAAATCTGAGCCCCTGGCCTCAAAATCTAACATGGATGGATCATGACTGAAAGCAGTGGAATCCAAAGTGGTCGCAGGTCAGGGCAACACACAACCCCCCCCCCCATCTGTATGTTAGGAAAGCTCAGCAAGTTGTCTTTGTGAGGAGGGGCCTTGGAGCCTTAACAAGAGAAAGCTGCATTTGAGCCAAGCAGATCCTGTCATGTAGGACGTCTCTCCGCTATGCAGTCAGTCCCCCAGCGATGATGGCAGCTGCCCCAAGAGCCAGGTGGCACAGGTGGGGCAGGGAACAGTTATACTGCTGAGTGATCCCAGGACCTGAGGAGGTTTGTGCCTGCGGGAAGGAGAAATAAAAGGCAGCTCTCCCGTGTTGTTGGGGTGTGGCACTGAACGAGGTGACCTCATCTCAAGCCTCCACACAGATAACTGGGAGGGCATAATGCATAACTGGTATGCACTCATGCTGGTTACATACAGACTAGATTAAATTGCAGAAAACCTGGAAAAGGGAATATGGTATGTACCCATGTTCACACACTCATGGAGAGAAGCGTGATCTTTGCACAACACTTTGCACTCTCTCACTGCTATTCCATTTCAGAGGACTCTGCTTGTACTTGTACTTGTACTTAGCTAGAACTATTGGTCAAATATCACCTGTACAGGCATATTTGGGGGTCTGCACATGAAGAGGCCTGCCACTGGAGAGGTTCTTACAGATAAAAGCCTCCAGGGGGCACTGTGTGAAGGAGCCACTTGTCCCAGCCCAGGGATTATGTGCTCCCCCACAGCAGCACCCCCATCCCCAGTACCCCCAGCACCACCAAAGCTACAGCAGGCAGCAGGGCACGGGGAGGGTGTGTGTGTCTGTACAGAAGATACTCGATGAACAATAGTTACAGTGAAATGCAATTTTGTTTTCATCATCGATCTTCTGTGCAGCCTCACACGGGAATCCTATCAAGATGCTCAGCAGGTGATGAGGCATGCTCTCCTCACTTGAACAGAAAATGAAGCACTGCCTTCTCCACTCAAGCTTCTCGCCTCACCTACAGATCCAAAGCATACTGGCATGCAAATGTGTCCTCTGACAACCAAGCACCAGCTTGACAGGTCTCCATTAATTCCATCTAAGCCATCTGCTGAAGAAGCCATAGCTCTGGCAGAATGGGAGTGAATATTTAGCAGGCAGGGCAACTTGGCTTAACTGTAGCATTTCCTAATAGGCGAGACTGTCCTCCAGGACGAAGCTTGAGATGAAGCCGACTTTCCTCTATTTGGACCAGTACAAATGTACAAATAGTGCTCTAACAACAGGGTTTTTTAAAGATAAAATAATAAAGCCCTTCTAACTTTTAGGGAGTGCAACACTTGCTTATTTTTAGAGCTTAGTGCAGGGGAAAATGGGATAAGTGGAATGTGGAAACTACCTTAGGAAGAAACTGAAGACCGGGTCAAAGAATTACCCTCTCAGGAAAGATCTTCAAAAACAGGGAGTCCACCCTCCTGGTAGATCAGCAGCCACTAGGAAAAAGACTTCCTCAAGAGTTCGGCCACTGAGCACATGGCAAGGAGTTCAAAGGGGTTAAGCATCAACTGTTCCAAAACTATGGCGAGAGACCGCTGGGGAACCAATAGGTTCAAAGGTGAGCAAACATTATATAATCAAGAAATATTTTAGACAACCTATGGAAGAGCACTAACCCCCTCACACCAATCAACTCCCCTGTCAAAAGAATAGGAAACAGCAGCCAGGTAGCCCTTTAAGGAAAAAGCTAGACCCTTGTTCCTCAGGTGTTATATTCAAATATAACTTTCAACAAAGCACTACATGGAGAACCCTCCCTCTCATTGCACGAGAGTAACTGCTTCCATGTCAGACTTTGATGAGGCCCAAAACCAAAGCCACCAAGATCATCATATTCAATATTTCTCTCCTGCCTTTCTGGGTCACCTTGATAAGGAACAGAAATGGAGGAAACACTTGGAAAAGAACCCCTCCCCAACTAGCCTATGGCTTTCCCTGCTGTGGAGCAAATGTTTGCAACCATTGTGATTTCTATTGTTGCAAAGGATCGACCTCTGGAACTCCCCAAGGGGTGAAGATCGGCTCCAAGGATGCACTCTCCACCCTGCTCAACCCATCAGCCTCTGTGCTTTAAGAACTCTGGAATATGGATCACCTGAATGAAAGCACATAACTGCAATGCCCTGAACCAGATCAGACTCCTGGACCCTGGAACCCCATGCTTGTCTTAATAAAACATTGTCAGAGTATTATCTGTTTGAACAAGTATTGACTGGTTTCACAGGATATCTGAAAACAGTGAAGGGCTTGCAACAAGCTCTCTCTCTCTCTCATCTTCTGACCATGTACCCTCTGCAAATAATCCCTCACAATGGGCACCCAATCCCAAGAGTAAAGCATCTGTACTAAGGACCACCTCATGCTCAGGAACTCCAAAGAAAATGCTCTGGAATAAATTGTCATTAGAGGGCCACCATGACAAAGAATGGACAACAGGTCTGGGAAAATTAAATCTATTGGGCATGTAAATCCACTTTATAACAGGACAGAAACTGAGCTGGCAAGAGACAAATCTGCTGTCAAAGAAGCCACGTACCCCAAAAGGCAAAGGATTTTCTGAGCCAATTGGAACAGCTCGATCTAAACCAGTCTAACTAAAACAGAAATGGTTTATACTCAGTAGGGGGGCAAGAAGCCTTTTCCTGCTATGGAATCCAATGTGGCCAACTATTAATTGAACCCTCTGTGAGGGGACTAAACAGGACTTCTCTGAATTCACAATTAATCCCAATCTTAGGCAAGTCTCCAAAACTATAGAGCAGTGCCTCAATTATTGGTCCCTGGAGTCTGCCATCAGCAGCAGCCAATAGTCCAATTAAGGGAATACATGGCAACATTGCAAGTGAAGGTAGACAATTGCTGGAGCTGAGCACTTAGAAAATACCCTGGGCCCCATGGGGAAACCAAAAGGCAAAGCAGCATAATGCAACATATACACCCCACAAGTAGACATAGGAATCTGTGGTGTTGAGGGATGGGTAATATGTGAAAATAAGCATCTTTCAAGGCAATAATGATAAATCAACAATTGGACTTTAATCATTGTAAAATTGAAGGAATCTAAACCATGTGAAACCTGAAAGAAAGAAAAAATTCTGAGGTCCAAAATAGGCCTACTCGCCCCCTCCCCTTCTTGTAGAATAGGAATATCCAGAAGAACGAACCCTCTGGTGGCTGGGACTGAGACATCTCTTCAATTGCACTCTTGTCAATTAGGGTGATTAATTGGAAGTAATTACCTTGCAGGCCGTGTAAAACGGAGCTAATCTGCCTCCAAGCTTAATAGGGGCAGAGACCACTCCTAGTCAGGAAGACTTTGGGGATGGAGTTGACTCTCTAGGAGGGAGTGGTTGGTGGGTCAACCTAGGACTGTTGGAACCCTTATGACTGTGTTAACCCTATTGTAGGAAAGATAGCTTAGAGGTAGGCTACTGGGCCACTGAAGGGTTAGCTATAGTCCCTCGGATGTGGACGCAATGCCTGCCACACAGAGTGCCTCTGCTTGAATTGGGATGGGCTTGGTTGTCACACTATGACTTAGCAGTCTATGGCTTAAAAAAAATCGGGGACAGTGTCTCATCAGTCTTGTTACATGAAAGTTTCAAACCCTCAAAAGGTAAATCCTGTGATTGTTCCTAGTTGGAGATCTTGAAACCCAATTCAGAAGAACGCAATTTCCATCCCAGGACATGCAGCTTTCTTCCCGCTCTATCTGTGGGAGCCTGACAGTCTTCAGGCTGCATTTCCTCTGTCACCAGAGAAAACAGTGGAGGAGGAGTTGTTAAATAAAGGGCTCCTTCCTGTTTCTGTAAAAATATCCCAGTCTTCTAAACACAGAATGGAGGCTTTTACCACAGTTCCTATATAAGGTCCTCGAGCTCCTCTAACACCAGGAATGAAATAATGCTCAGGGGCTCCAAGCAGAGTGACTCAAGTCTTTAGGGTTGTGTTCAGAAGGAACAACCTATTTCAAGGGGCTGGGCGGGATGGACCATCTGTTCACCATACACATGGAGATCTTCTGCAGGAGAGGCTGGGGAAGGTTTGCTCACCTCTTGCAATTCAGATTGGATATAGTGCAAGATCTGTTGGATTCAGTAACAGCATCCTCTCCCTTCATAGCGGGCACAGTAGAGCAAATCCTACATGAAACCGTTGTTAAAGGTGGATACAAAAAAGCCCCATAAGAATAGTGGAAGTAGAAGCCAGAACCCCAGAGATCCAACACAAAAGACTGGAGGCTTCAAAAAACAACCTTCTCCCTTAGTGGCAAAAGAATTGAAGAGGGGGGTGGGGGGAATGATGGGTGAGAACACGTGGTCCTTGGGCAGGAACAAGTTTCTGGTTGCGGTGCACAATGTCCCCTGGAGTCCTTCAGTTGTAAGAACCTCTTGCGCAGTCCTCTTGTGGGATTGCACAGAAGTTCAATGATGAACAAAATATCACTTAGCATGTGCTCTTACAATGACTTCCACAAGGCAGTAAGTCAGGGATGGAAGAAAAATGCAATCTAGGGAGGGCAAGAGACAGCTTCCGGCCATGGCCTTGGGGGCCTCTAAATGGTGGTGAGATAATCTGCCTGTGTCTGCAGCAACTCTGTCCTGAGAGGATCCAACAAGCAACCACATTGCTAAGGGCTACCTGGGTGTCCAGGGCCCCCTGGCAGATGGGCCATGAATACTGCTGCAGACCCAGTGTGAATAGTTGGTCATGAGCTGCATCAGCATCCCTCTTTTCTCTAAAGGTATGCCTGAATTTGCCACATTTGAACAGGCTCCAAAATCTGGTAGCCTCAGATGGCACATGCACCCTATAGGCTTAAATGGATTGAGTAAGGGTCTCTAAGGGAATTATCAGCAGCTCGCCAAGCTACAGTTCTCAAAATTCTCTGGGGAAATCACAACGGGCAAAGTGGCAAAGTTAAGTTGGAGGTTCAAAGATGGCACTGAATGAATGCGAAACTGTGCCCCGCTTGGCACAGGGATGATTCCCTCCTAGATGCTTTAGAAGTGCTGCTCCGTCCTTAACTGCAGAATCAGATCTCTTGATTTTGGTCAAAATGGTGATGGATGCTGGAATGTGAAACGAAGCCAAACCTGCAGTTTCCACCAGTCCTAGGCAGGTCATGAGGGGCCTCCGGTGAGGAGAACCACACAGCCAGCTACTGGCCAGGGCCCAGTCTGTGCCAATGCCCTTCCCTGGGGGTGGAAGGAGAGCCCTTCTTCCACAGTGCTGGAACCCTCCAACAAGTGGCCGCCCCACCATCGGGACCCCCATGGGGCCTCTTCAGGCAGAGAACCCCTCCTGCTTCTCCACTCCATGGCAGAATGGCAAATGGCTTACACCCGTTCCTGGGGTTATTTTTTTTAGTTCTTATTTGTTTTTTCTAAGAAAAAGCAACCAGAAAATAATCCAGTTTATACAAAACACATTATTTCATCCAAAACAGACTAGTTATTTACAGATCAAAACCTTAAAATTAAAAAAAATCCTTTTATGAGAACAAAGAAGAGGAAAACTGAGAGCGAGACAGAGGGGCCATTTGGTCAGCCGTCCTCTCTGTCCGTCCCTCCATCCGCCTCCCCTCCCCTCCCCCCATTTTGGGCCACCCACAGACCTAAGAGTTGCTCAGCCAAGCAAAATGTGTGATTCTGCCTCTCAGAGTCTCCTGTAAGTAACCACCCAGGTGAGGTGGGCAGGGGTGGGGGCAAATAAAGGAAGGGATCGCAATGGGGGGGGAGGGGAGGATGGCAGCAAAACCCCCCCATGTCCAACATGTGTCTGCTGTACACCCTCGGCTTTCTTGTTGTCGGTTTACACACAGCAGGAAGTTAATGCTGAGAGGGTCACCCAAGTGTGTGTGTGTGTGTGTGTGTGTGTGGCAAGGCTGCACAACATGCCATTTCCTCCCAGGAAATTAATTTTTCTAACACAATCTTGAGGGGCTGCATGAGAAAGGAGTAAGTGCAGCAGAGACCACCTCCGCATCTTCCAGGGGTCAAGGGATGTTGGTTGGGCTCCTTTGACTTTTCCAGACCCTGAGATGGGCCCATGTCCTCCCCCCTCCCCCTCCCCCTCCCCCCAAGACTCCACACATGGGAGGGAGGGAGGGAAGTTGAACAGGAAAGGTTTCTGCCTGTGACCTGCACACATTAAAACTATTCTGAAAGCTGGGAAGTATGTGTTTAAAATGGGCTAGAAGATTTAAAAAAAAAAACCCAACTCCAACTTGTGCTGGGTGGGTCCACCAGCACCCTTTGCTTCTCTTCAGGGCACGGGTAACATCCCCAGGAGACGGAACTGTCACCCACACACGCTGTGGCAAAAAAAGAAAGAAAGAAAGCAGGTCGAGGTTTTATTTTTAAAAACGGAAATTAAAAAAAAATCTGTCATTTGTCTGTGGAGTCCTGAGAATCCTGTATCCTGGGATGACCTCCACTGGAAATGCCTCAAAGGGCACGGACACCAAAGCCCTTGCAAGGAAAGAGAAAAGAGCCCCAGCTACATACATCCTGCATAGAGACCGACAGGGGAAGGGCGGGGAAGGGAGCAGAGATAACTGCAACCGTCTCTTGAGGACAACTGGATCAGCCCCATCTCAAAAGCCTATTACCTAAGCTTCTGATCTGGGAAACAAGAGGTCAGCCACAGCCTGAGCAGACCAAGCCCCCTGTCCCCTTGAAGGCAACCTGAGGCCAGCTTATTGCCTTGTGCAAGAAGAATCAACCTATTTCAAAAAAGCCACTCAGGGAGACATCTGAACATCGCTCAGCATGTGAGTGAAGACACCTGTGCAGCCTTCTGCAGCAGTCCAGGGCCTTCAGCTCCTCACAAGCGCAGGTGCCTGGCTGCACCTTGGCAGAGACCTGCTGCCTACTTTGCTTGGATTGAAAGGAGAGCGCAGCCAGGAATCAATTTGGCACAGCGGCGGGGAAACCTGCAAAAAGGAGGCAGTTGTTACCCTCCCAGCACGGGCTGTGCAGAGGCCCAAGCAGTGGCATTTCTCTCTCACCCAGGCGGGAAAGGGAAATGGGAGGTCAAAGAAGGCGGGGCTCATGCATGCACTACTAGCTGTCCACACACTCCTCTCCTCCATGCAAAGTAAGGCTTTCGGCTTCACAAGCACAACATGGGGATGAGAGAGCCTGAAAGCACCCAAATGCTATTCTACCACAGCTCTTGAACGGTGTGGCTCAACCTCATGCTCAGCACTGTGGACATGGGTACCAGCTTGCCCCTCTACCCCTGGAAACCTTGGCAACTATCTCCAGCCAATGACACAAGGCAAAGGAAAGGTAATAAGAGTGGGGTCTTTGATTGGTGCTCGTGCCCTGACTGCAACATCTAACAGAGAGTGCTGATGCTATCAGAGGAGCTGAGCCCCGCCTCTAGTGCGTGGTGATTGGCTGGGCTGCCTGTGCCAGTCAACCATCAGATTTGGTTCTCACCCTTCACACAAACGAGCTGGTTGTAATTCCACAAGGTCCTCAGACATGACTACCCCCACCCCCTTTTGTTTGGTATGAAGACTGGCAGCCTCTAATCTGAAGAACTGGGTTCAATTCTCCTCTCTTCCTCCACATGGAGTCCGCTGGGTGACCTTGGGCCAGTCACAGTTTTCTCAGAGCTCTCTCAGCCCCGCCTCCCTCACAGAGTGCCTGCTGTGTGGAGAGAAAGGGTAGGCAATTGTAAACCCATTTGAGACTCCTTTGGGTAATCAAACGGGGAGGCATACAAAAACCCAGCTCTCCTCCCACCAGAAAGCATTTTGAGGAGCATGAATTAAAAACACGCAAAGACCCGCTTTGCGCCTGTCCCCTGCATGGCACAAGAGAGCTCTGCAGCCAGCCCATGCTCCTCACAGCACACATGACTGGCCAGCCTCAGCCTGCCCCAGATCCTTCTGGACAAATGGCTCTGAGAGGGGCCTCGGTGCTCTGTGGGCCAGAATGGGCAGCCCCTTCCATGCCCCCTCCTCTTAGGACCCTAATTCCCACCTGCCTCTGACCAGGCAGAGCTGCCCCTGCTGGCTTCTCTCCTGCCTCTCTCAGCCAAGAACCTTGTCCCAGGGCCTGCAGCCACAGCCAAGAGGGTCTCCCGCCCCATCCCCACCTCACCCAAGTGATTTTCTGGAGTGAATGGGACCCTGGACAATGGGGGTGGGCGGAGGCAGGTCATGAGGGGCCTTCTTCTCCAGCGCTGCCTGAGATCCAAGGAGGGGCCCTGGCTGCCCTCAAGGGCTTCCTTGGGGGACCTGTCTTCTCAGCAGCCGGAGTCTTGACCGCTGCACCCTCCAGGGGGTTCTTGCCCACCACAAGCCCTCCCTGCCCCCACACGGCTGCCCACAGCCACAAGCGGTCCCGCCAGCACAGATAACTGGAGGCAAAGACGGGTGTTTCTTCCAATGGCTGTGAGGAGGAGACTCCTCCCGGCTGGATTCAGAGCAGGATTCTATCTCTGGCAGGGGCTGCTTTGTTCTCTAGAGAGGCCCAAAGTACAAAAGGAAGGCTAAGACCACGGGGGGGGGTTTGGGGTGAGCACTCTGCCATGTGGAGGGCAGCTGCAGGGCTCAGAGGGGTGCATGGAGGTGGGGGCACACTGCAGGAAGGGGGGGGCAAAGAGGCTCAGGCTCAAAGGCTTATAGTTCCAACGTTTTACAAAGTGTTTTAAAAAGGTACAAAAATATTTAAAATAATTATAATAGTACAAAGTTGGGGCCAGTCAAGTCTTATCGCTGAGTGGGATTCCATCTTCCATCTTGCGCCACGGACAGGCAGGCGTTCCCAATACTGCAGACCACCCGGCCCTGGGGGGGCCACCCTCCCCCCCCCACTCGACATATTAAAAACAGAAGCTTGAACAGCCGGGAGGAGAGACCTTGGACCCCTCCCCCGTGGAAAAGAGTGAAGGAAGGCACACAGCTCAGCCACAGGGCACTGACCTTGTGGGGGGATGATGGCAGGGACCTCCACCCCCCCGCCCCGCTCCAGTGTCCTGGGACTCCCCCCACTCCAGACTACAAAACTACAAGCTAAAGGAGAGAGGAGTGCCCTGCCCAGCGCTCGCCCGGATCCCCTCCTGCGTGAGGGGACTGCTCTTCGGTGCCAGCACAGCCTGCAGGGAGGGGCCGTCCCCCCCCCCCCGCCAGTCCCTCTGGTTTCTAGTGCTCTTCTGCTGGCTCCTCAGACCTTGTAGTAGATGTTGGCTGGGCTCTGAGGAGGCATTTCCTGGACAATGTAGACCGGGTGGCCGTAGTCCCCGCTGACCTTCTCATAGTGAGGGCAGTAGTTGTTCTCTGTAGTCCGCAAGGGGATGATGATGTCGCTCGGCTCGGACCCGGCGTTCCCGCTGCTCTTGGGGCTGGCCAGGGTGCTGAGCGACAAGGCGGTCGCCCGCTGCTGAGTGTGCTTCCGATGCCGCTTGCGGATCTTGATCAGGAGGACCACCAGGAAGATGATGATGAGGACGAAGATCACGCAGCCGGCACCAATGGCTGCAAACACGGCCACTTTGGATCCAAAGAAACCATCGGTGGGGCTCTGAGCATTTTGGCCATCTTGGTTAACAGGATCTGAGGAAGAAAGCAGGAAGGGCAAAGTTGGACGCAGATTGTGCCACGAGCTGAGGAACAGCTTGGCCACCCGAGGAACTGTCTTCTTCTATGCTTGTGAAACTTATTCCAAGGGGGAAACCCTAGTTCCTGTGAGGACAGGCTTCAACCACTCTCCCAAGTATCTGATGCCAGGTCCAGACCTGGCCCGCAATGGGGTCATTCCCCCCCCCCCTGCACCTCCACCCAGGATGCTACCTGGCTTCCCAGGATCCTCCACTGCAGGTGGGAATCTGTTGCGTGGGCTCTGCGTGGCAATTTTCACACTGTTGTCAGATTCCCTGCTGGGCCGGCTGGTCGTCAGCTGCTCCGGCATCACAGCGTTGGGATCTAGGACCGAAAGACAGAGAAGGGTCAGGGTGAGAACCCAGCAGAGGGAGAAGAGCTGCTGTTTCCATGTGCCTGACAGGCTGCCTGGGCTGATAGCCAAATGGCAATGCAAAGATGCAGTAATCGTGGAGGGAATGCACATTCCCAGGCAAGGGGGCCTGCAAGGAGTGGGGGCGGGGGAGGGGACAGGACCTGATGCTGGATGTGCCTTTCTGGGAGCAATTAGCAGCTTGCTTCGTGCACCTTCCTCGGTCTTCAGAGGCAGCGGCCTGACGTGCAGGAAGGCTTGTGGGCGCAGGACACAGGTGCCTCCTGTGGGCAGCCATCTCTTTGCCAGTTCACCCACAGCAGCCTCTGCTGGTTTCAGGGGTCTGGCATTCTCCTAACCTTGGCGGGGATGAGAGCGGTCCCAGCCACCAATTTTTCCTCCCCAGATTCAGCCAGCATTTCCCACACCCACATTCCTCCTCGTGGTTAGCGATTATTCTTCTGTATCATCCAGAACCTGCTTCTAGACAACTGAAGAGGAAATATTTGGTTTCAGCCTAAACTGAGTGATGAAGCCAAGAGGAAAGGGACTGCATAAATATCTGAATGAATAAATAATAGATGCCTGGCATGGTTAACCTTGAACCAGTGCTTCTCTGTACAGCCATGGCCTAGCATCACAATGGAAAAAATCCCAGTGCTTTGGTAAAAACGCAAGTGCTTTCCTTTGTCTGATATCAAGCTCTGAACGAAGTCACATATTCCAGACTTCAGTGTTCAACAGAGGACAAGAAATATGGTATAAAAGTACCAGAACAAGGGAAGAAGGGACACACTGAGGATATGCCTCCCCCTATTTATGTCTGCTGCTGATTTCTGAGCCTTTTCTTGCTGGCTCTCACCTGACAAACTTTTAAGAGCTGCAACAGCCCAGCGTCCTTCCTGCATTCATAATATGATTCTTACTGAACTGAACAGGCATCCCTTTAATCTACACCCTGTTCCTGAATTCTGCAACTATCTTCTTGCTTGGATTTTCTACTCCAAAATGCAGAGTTTAACCCTGCACACAAATAAGAAAAACTGGATTGCCAAGATTTCCCCCCTCCCCTTTTTGAGAACTGTTGATTGGTCTCTGCTGATTGGTTTCTGGCAGGAGCAGGGCTTTCAACTCTGGGCTTTGTATTTTAGTGCTGCTTTCATTTTGCTCCAGCTTCTGTGAGGTGAAAGCTTTTTCCTGTGTTATAAGCCCCCTTAAGTAACATGATCAGCAATCTTGTCAGAAGAGCCTGCCCTTGCCTTCTGCTGCTTCCTCCCCCCTTCTCCCTGTCTGCACATGCCTCACCCATTATGTGGGTTGGGGGGAATACCGTTCCCCAGAGCAGCCCCCTCTCTGGTCTTTTCTCCTGCCCTTTCCTCCTCATCTTGGCAATTTCTTTTTTTAAGTGAAGTCAATGCATGCATACAACTGTGGGGGGCTATTCCATTCCATTCCTTTTTAAAAAGAGAAAAAACTGCCAGGGAATCTGGTGTATAGAGCTTCTAGGCCCATAAACAAGAGGTGTTTTTTTTTAAACTTTTGAAAACCTAATGTTTTACAAATAGTCCATTTTTAAAAGTAAAAAGATGCTTTTAAATTGTGTGGTTTGAACTCCTAAAGTTGTGATCTCCAGACAAGCACCTTACTGACTAAGCTACCACACTATAGCTTGTAGAAGGCTGCTTCTTTTGACATTAATGCTTATCACATTATTTAAGGGGGTTCATAGTGCAGGAAAAAAGCTTTCGCAGCAGCCAAGCTGAGACAAAATGAAGGCAGCACTAAAATGCAAATCCTAGCAGTGAAGGCAGAAGTGAGAGCCCCAGCCAGAAATCAATCTGCAGAGACCTCTGAACAACAAGAGTGCTATAGGTGCGGCTGGGGTGGGGAGAAAATCCAAAGGAAGCAGTATATCTGCTCCCAGAAGAGGGTACGATAGGCTCACATTTTTCTGATGGTGGTTCTCAGTCTGAGGAAGAGTGCTTGCACTCAAAAGCTCATGCCCTGAATAAATCTTTGTTGGTCTTAAAGGTGCTACTGGACTCTTTGTTTACTTGTGCTGCTTCAGACTAACATAGGGGCTGCCCACTTGAATCTATTTCTTCTGATGATCTCAGCTATCCTGGGACTCCATGGTCAATCCTAAGCAGTGAAAAGTGGGGGGGGGGGAGTGAGCAGAATCAGTGTGTAGATAGGGGTCAGGTGCAGACTGATTCTTTTTAACCAAGTAGATTGAGATTCAAAAGCCCAGTGCAGGTACTGACAGAGCTACCACCTCTGGGGCTGGAATTAAAATGGATGCAATTAGGGCTGTGGAATCTCCCTCTGCCAAGACAGCCAGGCTGTCTGTCTGCCCCTCCAGTATCCACCCACACAAATCTGCTTTGGGCTGGGTTGCTGACAAGCAGTCTGTGTTGGCTTGCGCATCACTTCAGGACGTATAGCTGGTTCAGCCTTTGGTCTGTTCCACCAACCACCCAATGGGCTGTTCATGGATCACTAATATTTTGCACAGACAAATGTCTGGCTAGAATGAAGTCAGCCCATTCATGTGTTTTAAACCCAGAGTTTCTTAGAAACACCCAACACCTGTAATGCTCACAGTAAAGAAAGGAAGCAAATGGCAGATGGATGACCTCACACACTCTTAGTTTTAGCTGTGAAATGCACAGTGGACGAGCAAGAGGCCATTAAACCTTGAGAACAAGATCACTCCTCAGGACTTACACTCAGGAACTTAGGTACAAAGAACATGTTCTACCCCTGAGCCGGGACTACTTTCTTTGAGCAAGAAAATCCCCAGGGAACCTATGAAGCCTGCATGTAAATGAAGAGGACAATGCAGTCTTAACAATCCTCCAGAAAGGCCTAATATGCTCTGCATTGTAATTTATCTTTTATTTGGAATAATTGATTTGAGTAGATTGTAATGTAACTGTGATTAGTGTACAGCAATGCACTTTGGAATAGTATATTATGTTTTCCTCTGGTCTGCAAACAGTGGAGACAGCCAAATCATAGAGTTGGAAGGGACCCTAGGGGGAAGTGACCATGTCCTCATAGAATTCCTTTTGAGATGGGGGAGCAAGGAAGCTTGTAGCCAGACGCGGATGTTGGATTTTCGTAGGGCAAACTTTAATAAACTCAGAGACATGATGAGTGTCATACCATGGACGAGAATGCTGGAAGGGAAGGGAGCATGTGAAGGGTGGGCGCTACTCAAACAAGAGCTATTGCATGCTCAATCAATGACTATCCCAGAAAGACGAAAACACAGCAGGAGCTCTAAGAAGCCTATTTGGATGAACAGAGAACTTCAAGAAGAACTAAGAAAGAAAAGGGAGATGTTCAGGAAATGGAGGGAAGGACAGAGCTCTAAAGAAGAGTACCTACAGGTTACTAGGCACTGTAGATCAATCATCAGAAAGGCCAGAGCTGAGAGTGAGCTAAGATTGGCCAGGGAAGCCCACTGTAACAAGAAAAGATTTTTCAGTTATGTGAGGAGCAAACGTAAAGTAAAGGAGGCAATAGGCCCACTGTTGGGTGCGGATGGACAAACTCTAACGGAGGATGCAGAGAAAGCAGAAAGGCTTAGTGCCTATTTTACATCTGTTTTTTTCCCACAGGTCAAAGTGTTTAGGCATATCTAGAGATGGCAGTAGCCAAAGGATAGTGTCTGGGTGGCAGGTTAACATGGATAGAGAGGTTGTCGAGAGGCATTTAGCTGCACTGGATGAGTTCAAATCCCCTGGGCCGGATGAAATGCACCCGAGAGTGCTCAAAGAACTTTCCAAAGAACTTGCACAGCCCTTGTCCAGCCCTGCCCTACTCTGGAAGATAGAGATAGAGTTCAACAAGATCTGAACACAATGGAAAAATGGGCAAATGAGAACAAGATGCAATTTAATAAAGATAAGTGTAAAGTTCTGCATCTGGGTCAGAAAAATGAAAAGCATGCCTACTGGATGGGGGATACGCTTCTAGGTAACACTGTGTGTGAACGAGACCTTGGGGTACTTGTGGATTGTAAACTAAACATGAGCACGCAGTGTGATGCAGCAGTAAAAAAGGCAAATGCCATTTTGGGCTGTATCAACAGGGGCATCACATCAAAATCACAAGATGTCATAGTCCCATTGTATACGGCACTGGTCAGACCACACCTGGAGTACTGTGTGCAGTTCTGGAGGCCTCATTTCCAGAAGGACGTAGATAAAATTGAAAGGGTACAGAGGAGAGTGACAAAGATGATCTGGGGCCAAGGAACCAAGCCCTATGAAGATAGGTTGAGGGACGTGGGAATGTTCAGCCTGGAGAAAAGGAGGTTGAGAGGGGACATGATAGCCCTCTTTAAGTATTTGAAAGGTTGTCACTTGGAGGAGGGCAGGATGCTGCTTCTGTTGGATGCAGAGGAAAGGACACGCAGTAATGGGTTTAAACTTCAAGTACAACGATATAGGCTAGATATCAGGAAAAAGTTTTTCACAGTCAGAGTAGTTCAGCAGTGGAATAGGCTGCCTAAGGAGGTGGTGAGCTCCCCCTCACTGGCAGTCTTCAAGCAAAGGTTGGATACACACTTTTCTTGGATGCTTTAGGATGATTAGGGCTGATCCTGCGTTGAGCAGGGGGTTGGACTAGATGGCCTGTATGGCCCCTTCCAACTCTATGATTCTATGATTCTATGACCTTCCAGGGTCATCTAGTCATCCTGCACAATGCAGGGACTCATCCTGCCCATCCACAGTGACGCTAATTTAATCTTCTCTCCTCCAGAGAAGACGATGCCCCAAGATGCTTCCATGCTTGAGAGGAGAGGAAGTGGCAGAAGGGCGAGATCTCCACTAACTGCTGCCAGCAATTCTCTGTCTATTTGCTCATTATCCTCTAAATGTGGACCTCTTTATTGTACACAAAATGTTCCCCATGCCATTCAATCTCAAGTGAAGACAAGCAAATCCAAATTGCTGCTTTTTCCCTGTTTAACTCTGAAATCTGTTCCCCATTTCCATTATGCTGCATGTGCATTCAGTCTCACACTTTGCCTAGAAGAATGAACGGATTCCTTCCTTTCCATGACGTTGATCTGAGGAAGTGTGTGTGCACATCCCTTGAATAAAACTTTGTTGGTCTTCATCATCATCATCATCACCATCACTGTGAAAGGCTTGTGAGTCTGAAGCAAAACAAACTCCTTTAGTTTCCAAAATCTGCTTTGACTGTGCAAAGGATCCCAAGAAACAGGGGGTTGGACTAGATGGCCTGTATGGCCCCTTCCAACTCTATGATTCTATGATTCTAAGAAACCGTAGAGATGTTGACGCACCTTGTCCCACTTTCATGACAATCTTCATGGACCGTGTTTGGCAGACACCACCTTCTCTGTTCTCCAAACCTTCTAAAGACCCATTGGAAGTCGCTGTAGGAAGAGAAAGAAATGAGAAACCATCATGACTCTATGACTCCAACTCTATGATTCTATGATTGTGCAAGGCTGTAAAAGACCTGAAGCTACAACCTGAGGCTGCTTCCCAGAAGACAGACTGACGGCAAAGGAAGGAGTTGCTTCCAGTGAACTGACACAAGGCTGAGCAGCAGCTCCCAGTGGCCAACACCAGGTGCAATTTAAATCAAGTACTACTGAAGTTAGAAAAAAAGAGCAGCAGTTTATTGAACACCGCAACAACAACAACAGTGACCACACGCGCACATCAATCCCTGCTCTTCTAGCCCTGTACTGATGAAACTGCAACACAAAGGAAGGAAGCTAATAGAGGACCAGCAACTATTTCTGGATCCTGCATCTCTTCTCACACCCGGTCTCCAAATGCCCGTTATTCTCCACTATGGAAGGGAACCTCTGGGCAGAAACCACCCCTGGGAGTGGCGCATTCTCTGCCTCCAAGAGCACAATAAATAAACCCCACCTCACCCTGGTCAGAGAGGACCTGCTGCTTCAGGCATAAGAGCCACCAGAGGAGTCTTTTTCGTGACTGCCAAGGACCAGCTGAGCGACTCGGAGCCCTCAGAGGAGAAGTCTGGCGAGCCAAGGCCGCGAGCTGAAGAGGACCAGAAAGAGGGACCAGCTGGCAAGGGTCCAGCCACAACAGAGAGGCCTCGCCACCAGCCCCTGGAATAACCACAAAGGCTCTGCTGGGCAGGATATGAACCTAGGCCCTAGCCCCTCAGGACCATGTTTGCCGATTCATTTTAAAAGATGCAACTTTAAACAGCTCTTCACCACAGCACCATCCCATGTGCCTGATCACCTGGGGACTGGATGCTTATAAAGTGAGGACATTAGAGAGTTCTGTAACTTTCCCAAACTTTCCCAACACCCCCTGATCAGGCACAGGAAGACAATCCAGCATGAGGAACAGACAGGCCCATGGAGACCCAACAGATCTTTCCAGTGCTCAACCCCACTCCCAAGGAGAGAAGAAACTACCCCACTACTTACTAGGTAAACTGACCAGTGGACCCCAACAATACATAGCCAGGGTGAAACTTTGCCCATTGCAGAGGGCAAGACTGATTCCCACAGACCACCACAGGGCTTCTGCATGGAAAGGCGCACCTCCGACCACACCACTGGTAGGTAAGTGTAAACCGACAACACTGAGGGTTTTCAAAGGAGACCAAACTCTCTCCCCTCCAAAACTACAGGCCTCTGCAGGAGCTGGCAGACTCTCCCTTTCCTGCTAGATTCTGGCCTCCCCGAGAGGCTCCAGCGGGGCTTGGGGGCACTTTGGAAGACTGCTTGCATCCTGCTGCTCCCGGGGGCATCCAGTGGTTGGGTCTTCCTCCGCATCTCCACCTCCACTTGTTTTTAGCCAGAATTTCTTGCTGTCCATCTCAGTTGCTTCCTGGAGGAACTACAGGTGGCTTCAGCCCCGAGTTTCAAATTTAAATGAAACCCAGCAACAGGCCTGAGCTGTGCAGATACCCCTTCCCCCACATTTCTCATAACCCCCAAACACATTTCAGCATTTTTGATGACAAATGCAAAAAATCCTCCTGCAACATTGGGGGAGGGGGGGTTGTTTCCAGATAATTTTCCTTCTCCCCTGGTGGCCGTGGGTGGAGCAACTGCTGCTCTGGTGAGGAGCACAAAAGGCTGCTGGTGCTGGACCGGACCCTCCCCTCCTGGGCCCTGGGGGCTTACAGGCCAGAGATGCAGATGCCTTTGCCCACCCACCCCCAGCTCCTTCCCAGGGGCCTCGGATCTTACGCTGTCCTTAGAATCCTTCAGAACTCTTCACAGAGAGAAAAGGGATGGGGACATTTTTGAAGGGCAACCCCCCCCCTCCCGAGGGGTCCTTACCCGTGAGCAGCATTACATTGAACTGGGACTCTTAGCTGAGCATGGCCCAACTGTCTAAACTCCCCCCCCCCATTTACTTCACTTTAATCACCCCATTCTTCTCTGGGGCTCAGGGTGGGGCCTATGGCAGCCCCCTGCCCTCACTCTGCCAAGCCTGTTCTAAGAGAGAGGCGTGTTCCCCGTCCCCCCATCGTGTGTCACTCTACCTGCGGCAACTGAGCTGGCTCTCTCTGCAATCTGGCTTCCAACCCCTCCAAAAAGACAGAACTGAGTTTTGGCGGGTTAGAACCCTTGGAAAGCACATTTGGCAAAAGATAAATGCAAAGGCTTCTTAAGCAGTGAGCTTTGGACAAAATTAGAGGCTTAAGTTGTTTCTCTCAGAGGCCCTTTGGCCAGCTTCTGTTATGATTTAAGCCCCAATGCATAATTAAGATCCTCAGCCTGCAGCAAATCCAAGTTGCTCATCTTTTATTGCTCTTAATGATTCTTCCATCTGCATGGAACAGCCAGGACAAGGCGGGGCTGAGGGAAGACGGCCTTCCACGGCTGGGCTGGAACACTTGCCTGCTTGCAGTAATGAAGAAACGCTTTCCTCCTCTGCCTGCCACTCCCAAATGTATTTTAGGCAGCACACCTCCTGCCAGCACCGGCGGCACGGTGGCATGGCCATCCCTGGCTAGATGGGTCCACCTTCAGATCCACGGGCACAATGGAGGCATTCAGTGAGGCCAACTATGTTTCTGCCTGTAAAAAACTGCTTACACTTGCAGCAGGAAACCCACCGCATGAGGAAACTGGGGATGAGGGACCACATAGGCCACCCATCTGCAAGGCCCTCCTGATTCATGAAGTCACCGCGAAAGCCGCAGCAGGAAACGAAGGATTTAGAACTCTGGTCGCTGGTTCTTGGTCACCTTAGAGCAGGAGAGAGGAGCAGCAGGCTGCTCCAGGGTACCTCAAAGTGCACAGCAGGTACTGGGAAAGACCTGTCTCCACACTAGTGTCTGGGGAGCCACTCAGAGGACACAATGCTCAGACGCATGAATTAGTCGTCTTCCAATATGTGGTAACTGCCTGTGCTCAAAACATTTTTAAAATCACATGGATTGCTCTGAAAAAAGAAAAGTTCTTTGACTATTGTTATCTACCAACATGACCTTTCCCTTTGGGGGTGGGGGTGGAGGTGGACAATAATCAAAACAATGTAGATATTCCTTTCAGGTCTCAGGTCCAAGAAATGAGCTACAGTGGTTCAAAGTGACAAAGCACATTTCCTGGTTTCACACTTGGAACCCCAAGTGGCTTAGAGGACCTCGGTCCCCTGGACACTGAGAGGAACCGCTCAGATCAGACGCTGCCAAGGTCAGGGCTCCGGCCCTTCCCCACCTGAACAGGTTAACAGACAAGGCAGCCCCACTCTGAGTGGCTGTTTGAGCAGAGGTGCATCTGGACAAAGCACACACACACACACACACCCAGCTGCATCTACGCAGGGCCCCATTCCAAAGGAGGAAAGCTGCTGGCTCAGGTTGGCTGCAGCTACATCAGGAAGGAGAAGAGTGCCCCACGCTCCTACTCTGAGCAGCGATACTGCTACCCCAGGGGCAGTCACAACAGCTGTGGGGGAGGAGGAAGAGGAAGAGAGTTGGCTTCCCCACCCTGCTATATCCTCTATCCAAAAGAGTCCCAAAGCAGCTCAACGATTGCCTCCCCTTCCTTTCCCCTCCACAGACGCTCTGACTTCAGCCTTTGGTTCCATACTGCGGGTAGGAAAAGGAGAGCTGCCTCTGAGAAGCATGCCCTGCAAAGAGAGGATGCCACATTTCTCTGCTCTGTTCTCAACACAAGAAGAGGGAGCAATCCTCGCCCTTCATTCGCACGGGAACTCCAGGAGCAGAAGGCACACAAGCCTCTTTCAGGAGGCAGGTCAGAGTCTTGTCCCTGTCAGGGCAGCTTTGGAGGTGGAGGGAGGGATCTCTGTTTCCACAAACGAGAGGGCCATCATGTGCCCGATGCTGGGACAGTAACTGCATCACACGGCGGGAATGAAACAGAAAAGTTCTGTTTGCACAAGAGAGAGATGAAAGAAAACAGTCTGGAAGTTTTTGGAACAAGCAGTCGCTTCAGCAACTGACACCAAAATCTGCGTGGGAACCCCCCTGACTGTATTTGCAGAGGAGGAGACTGCCTGTGAGCTTTCCCCAAGCCCAGGTGAATGGGCTCTTCAAGATTTCACTGGGCTTTAATTGACTCTACTCTCTGCCTGGCAGGAGGACGACCTGCAGCCTGCCTGCTTGTTTCTCCCCCCCCACCCCCCCCACCAGCAGCACACTCTGTCCTCCAAGCACGTATTGACTTGTGCTGCTTTGTCTCCCGGAAACTCATGCCATGGCGTGCTCACGCTCTCTCTCACTCTCTCTCTCTCCCCACGCCCCAGCCCTCAAGCCCCACAGGGCCGTGCATCTTCTCATCAGATCCGAAGCAGTTCTTGAGGCCGCTGCCAATGCAAGCGGTTCCAAGAGGATTTCTGGGCAGGGGCAAAAACGCCTCTCAACCAGCAGTTTATGAATCAGTTTCTACTACAGCAGGAATCCACGTGCAAGAAGAGGGGTGAGGATAATGCAATATAGGGAAACGATGGTCGATGCAGGGGAGGAGAGATTTGGGAGAAAATCAGTACCCTTCCTCCGTGCAACTAAGGGGAGAGGTGTGAGTGCACACAGTCTTATGAAATAAAGAAACGCTGCATCTGCCCTGGAATACATGCAGAAGAATCTCCCTGGGGTGAGAAACTGGCTTGGCTAGTTCACGTGCAGGATCTGGCACACACCTTGCATGTGTATGCGACGTGCCATCATGAAAGGTAGTTCTCTCAAAACTCTCTCAGCCCCCCCCTCCCCCACCTCACAAAGGGTCTGTTGTGGGGAGCGGAAGGGCAAGGTGTTTGTAAGGCCCTTTGGAATTCCTTCGGGCAGTGAACAGCAGGGTATAAAGACCGGCTCGCAGTCTTCTCAACTTGCTTCCAACATGGTGACCCCATGAAAGTCCTCCATGGCGTCCTGTTGTCCTCAGGTCTTACAACTGGACTGCCCTTGAAGAAGTCACTCTAACTTATGTTGGGTCTTCCTCTTTTCTTGCTGCCTTCAACTTTTCCTAGCATGATTGTCTTTTCTAGTGACTCCTGTTTTCTTTCAAGGGGACCAAAGTATGATTGCCTCAGTTTAGTCACTTTAATTTCTAGGGAGAGTCCAGGGTTGATTTACCTAGGAACTACTTATTTGCCTTTCCAGCAGTCCAAGGTATCTGTAAACCTCTCCTCCACCAACACCTTTCAAGGGAATATACTTTCATCCTTCCAGCTTTCTTCATTGTCCAACTTTCACCCCCATACATAGTAATGGGCAATACCCACCACCTCCCGAGGAAGCTGAGAAACCGCTCTAACTGTCAGGAACTTCTTCCGAATGTTAAGGCGGAATTTCTTCTGCATTAATTTCATCCCATTGGTTCTGGTCCGTCCCCCTGGGCCAAGAGAGAACAACTTGCAGAGTGAGGAGCCCTGCGGGGGGCGTAAGCACATAATCGGTCCCTCGGATATGTAGGACCCAGGCCACGTATAGTATTACATCTCATCTATCTTCAACCATTTTAAGACATGCAGCTAGAGATATAAAATTCCTAGAATTTTTTAGGCCGTGAAAAAAAATACAAAAACATAAAAGGTGAAAAACAGAAACGCAGCTACACTACAGCATACTAATGATTGATGAATATTTAAACAATAAGCACCGTCGTGCCCACACGTGTGCCATTGCTGGGGGGCTCATCTGCGCCTGCCTGCACTGCTGCCTCTGCTGTCAGAGTGCTCCGCTGAGGATCCGGGCGACGATCAGCAAGACCCAAGCCCTGAGCCAGGTGGGGCCCAGTCGGGCTGATACTTAGCCTTTCCTGGCAGCATCATGCCCAGCAGCCTCGGCACCCCATTCTGGCCTGGAGGGGGGGGGGGCTTGCCAGAGGGCGGAGGGCAGTCTCACGAGTCAGCTTGACAGAGCCATGCCAGAGCACCCGGTTCAGGGCGTGCTGTCAAGGTAGATGGGTCCCAGGTGAAGGCACTTTGACAGAAGAGCCCTGGGACCCCAGTTGCAGTGGTTGCACATAAAGGAGGGCAGAAACTAAGTCTCCTTGTAGGTGCAACCCTGTGTTAATCCTACCCATTGCTCCACACATCGGTTCCTGCCTTGTGTCTACTTTGGCGAAGCTCTGCCTGCCTGACTACCAGTTTCTGACTCCTGTTTCTGTTCCTGGACCCCAGCTGGTAATTCCTGGTAAGTTCCTGGTAATTTGGACCCGACTTCTGACTTGGCTTTTTGACTCTGTCTCCTGTCCTCTGATGAAGCCACTGCCTCAGTCCTTGGACTGCAACCTGCTCAGCTGGTAGTTTACAACTTGGACCAGGCTCAGCCAAGCTGCTGGGAAATAATTTGGGACTTGGACTTCCCCCTGGGTGTGCCCAGGTAGGGCAGCACAATCTCTCTGAAAAAGTGCTGTACACATCTACCTTTTATGACCATTAATGTGACCTTTTATATGTTTTTAGAATTTTATTTTATTTATAATATTTTATTATGCACTAAAAATAACTTTATTTATATTGTAAGCGATCTCAGTTCCACAAGGGACAATGTTAGAAAATAAATGTTTTACATCAATAATAAAACAGTACAATATATACAGGAATTTTTGTTCTCTAATAATGTAAGTTTTATTATATAAAATATTGATACCATACACACTGAGCAAGTAAAGCTTTATCTTAAAAAGCATTTTACAGCACTGAGAACAACCACATGTGCACAGCAGAACAAGAAAGAGGAGTCTGAATGAAAAAATTCCAAATTGCATTATAGCCCCTGATCAAAGTTATCTAACGTGTGTATTTGATTGGCATCCCAAAAAGTTCGCAACTACTGGCACAGCTTCCTCACCTTCTTCGCTGGTGAGAAGCCCCTGAAGCATTCTTGAGGCTTTAAGAAACCCCAGAAGGGGTGATCGTGCAGAACACGGCTGGGAGGCAGAGCTGCGGACACGCCCACCCTCCCCTCCCCTCCCCTCCCCCTCCAGGCCTATCATTGGCCATTTTTAAGGGGGTGGGCATGTCGACATGACCCTTTATGATCATATAAAACCAAAAATGTAAAATATAAGTAACAAATTAATTAACTCCCATCCATTCGGGAAACACTCCCAGAGCTGTCAAGAAATCCACTGCCTTAAAGTCACACTTTGCTGTCTCAAATACACGCTGGCTCAGAATACTCCAAGTGGCCCAAGTATTTCAAAAAGGCTGAAGTGGAAAAACCACTCAGCATAATCCAGTTATTTTGAGAAGCTGGAAGAGGAGACTCCATATCTGCTGATGGATAAGTTGAAGGACTGCAATCTGGATTTTCAGATAGTTAGGTGGATAGGGAATTGGTTAGAGAACCACACTCAAAGAGTTGTTGTCAATGGTGTTTCATCAGACTGGAGGGAGGTGAGTAGCGGGGTACCTCAGGGCTCGGTGCTCGGCCCGGTACTTTTTAACATATTTATTAATGATCTAGATGAGGGGGTGGAGGGTCTACTCATCAAGTTTGCAGATGACACCAAATTGGGAGGACTGGCAAATACTCCAGAAGATAGAGACAGAGTTCAACGAGATCTGAACACAATGGAAAAATGGGCAAATGAGAACAAGATGCAATTTAATAAAGATAAGTGTAAAATTCTGCATCTGGGTCAGAAAAATGAAAAGCATGCCTACTGGATTGGGGATGCGCTTCTAAGTAACACTTTGTGTGAATGAGACCTTGGGGTACTTGTGGATTGTAAACTAAACATGAGCAGGCAGTGTGATGCAGCGGTAAAAAAGGCAAATGCCATTTTGGGCTGTATCAACAGGGGCATCACCTCAAAATCACAAGATGTCATAGTCCCATTGTATACGGCACTGGTCAGACCACACCTGGAGTATTGTGTGCAGTTCTGGAGACCTCACTTCAAGAAGGACGTAGATAAAATTGAAAGAGTACAGAGGAGAGCGACGAAGATGATCTGGGGCCAAGGGACCAAGCCCTATGAAGATAGGTTGAGGGACTTGGGAATGTTCAGCCTGGAGAAAAGGAGGTTGAGCGGGGACATGATAGCCCTCTTTAAGTATTTGAAAGGTTGTCACTTGGAGGAGGGCAGGATGCTGTTTCTGTTGGCTGCAGAGGAGAGGACACGCAGTAATGGGTTTAAACTTCAAGTACAACGATATAGGCTAGGTATCAGGAAAACGTTTTTCACAGTCAGAGTAGTTCAGCAGTGGAATAGGCTGCCTAAGGAGGTGGTGAGCTCCCCCTCACTGGCAGTCTTCAAGCAAAGGTTGGATACAGACTTTTCTTGGTTGCTTTAGGATGCTTAGGGCTGATCCTGCGTTGAGCAGGGGGTTGGACTAGATGGTCTGTATGGCCCCTTCCAACTCTATGATTCTATGATTCTAGTGTCATGCCATGGACGAGAATGCTGGAAGGGAAGGGAGCATGTGAAGGGTGGGCACTACTCAAACAAGAGCTATTGCATGCTCAATCAATGACTATCCCAGAAAGACGAAAACACTGCAGGAGCTCTAAGAAGCCTGTTTGGATGAACAGAGAACTTCAAGAGGAACTAAGAAAGAAAAGGAAAATGTTCAGGAAATGGAGGGAAGGACAGAGCTCTAAAGAAGAGTACCTACAGGTTACTAGGCACTGTAGATCAATCATCAGAAAGGCCAAAGCTGAGAGCTCAGATTGGCCAGGGAAGCCCATTGTAACAAGAAAAGATTTTTCAGTTATGTGAGGAGCAAACGTAAAGTAAAGGAGGCAATAGGCCCACTGTTGGGTGCGGATGGACAAACTCTAACAAAGGATGCAGAGAAAACAGAAAGGCTCAGCACCTATTTTACATCTGTTTTTTTCCCACAGGTCAAAGGGTTTAGGCACATCTAGAGATGGCAGTAGCCAAGTGATAGTGTCTGGGTGGCAGGTTGACATGGACAGAGAGGTTGTTGAGAGGCATTTAGCTGTACTGGATGAGTTCAAATCCCCTGGGCTGGATGAAATGCACCCGAGAGTGCTCAAAGAACTTGCACAACCCTTATCCATCATCTTCGGGACCTCTTTAAGGACTGGAGATGTCCCAGAGGACTGGAACAGAGCAAATGTTATTCCGATCTTCAGAAAATGGAGGAAGGATGACCCGGGAAACTACAGACCAGTGAGTCTGATCTCTGTTGTGGGGAAAATAATGGAGCAGATATTAAAGGGAGTGATCTGCAAACATCTGGAGGACAATTTGGTGATCCAAGGAAGTCAGCATGGATTTGTCTCCAAGAGGTCCTGTCAGACCAACCTGGTTTCCTTTTTTGATCAAGTAACAGGTTTGCTGGATGCTGGAAATTTGGTTGATGTCATTAACTTGGATTTCGTAAAGCTTTTGATACGGTTCCCCATGATGTTCTGATGGATAAACTGAAGGACTGCAATCTGGATTTTCAGATAGTTAGGTGGATAGGGAATTGGTTAGAGAATCACACTCAAAGAGTTGTTGTCAATGGTGTTTCATCAAACTGGAGGGAGGTGAGTAGCGGGGTACCTCCTGCAGCCCTACTTCTCTCCCAAGCGGTTTTGTCTCTACCTGTCCATGGATCAAGCAGGGCCTCTCTCTCTCACCTCCAGCTCCCTTGCCCAGAAATGTGCAAACCAGAGAGGTTTGTGTCTGACTATCCTGCCTCCCTCAATTTTCTCCTGCCCTTACTCAAAGGAGCCCAAGGTGGCATATGCAGGATGAAATGGAGAGCAACAACCCTGTGAGGCAGACCAGGAAGAACTTAGATGACTAGCTCAAGGTTGCCCAGTGAATGCTGTGCCAGAACAGAGAGCTGAGAACAGATCCCAGTTCAGCACTCCAACCTCTCTACCACAATGGCTCTTAGCCAGACCAGGTCAGTATTGGACCAAAATGACCCCTGGAAAGGAGGTTGAAATAGATGTCAATTCACAAGTGGAGTACTGGAGCCATTGGGAACCTGCCTCTGCAGCATGTGACTATGGGGCATAAGAAGGGACCCCCAGCCTCTCAGATTCCCTCATTCTTCTTCCAGGAACAGGCCTCAAACCAGACAAAAGGTGGTTAAAGACTGGCTGGGCCACAGTCAATGGCGAGGGGGGGGGAGATGTTACTGGAGGGGAGCGATCCAAAGAAGACCTGCCAAATTTGTGCTGTGACACATATAAATATGTTGACCAAATTTATTCTGACACACAGCAATGTAAAATTCCTACACATTTATAGGGGGGGAAGGTGTTTTTTTGTTTTGGGGGGAGAAGTAAAGTTTAAAATTAACGGAAATATATGTAATATATATATCAATTCTAAACTTATTTGACTACTTTAACAATCTAACCTGCATCATTTATAGTTTAGCATATAAACTGCACTAATTAGTGCACTCCTGAAATTAAGAAGTGTAAAGAGCTTAAAAGGTGCAAGATTCTGCTTAGGACTTAAGCAAAACTGGAAATGCATCCAATAGCAGAGACCAAGAGAGAGTGGAGAGCTGCTGCTACTTTAGCAATCTTTGGTTTTTTCTATCTCAAAATAAAATTGACAATACAACAGTAATTGCGCAGTGAAGAAAAAATGCTATTAGTACAGAATAACTCATATAGTTGCAATAAGGTTATGAAATTTTATAACGCTGAACTCTTCCATATTGTACCACTCTGTAGGGTCCCCCCTCAGGAGATAATCTGCCTCTCCCTTTCAGCTGGTGAGTTCCCAGAGGAGCTGAGGGAGGCTGGTTTGGCCTCTGCTGAAGAAGCCATCCCTGGATCCATGGGAGCCCGCCAACGTTGGCCCTGTCTCACACTTGGCATTTCCAGGGAAGGTGGCGGAAAGGGCTGCTGCAACCAAATGACAGCCTTCCTGGAAGAAGCTTTGGTCTTGACCCAGCTCAGTCAGGCTTTCGGCCTGGCCACGTGGCGGAGACAGCGCTGGTCACCCTGATGGACGATCTCCGCTGCCACTGCTAATATTACTCGACCTTTTGGCTGCGTCTGATCCAGTAGATTGTGAGCTGCTAGTTCACGACCTCACCAACACTGGGGCATGAGAGACAGCCCTTCGAAGGCTGGTCTCTTTTCTGTGGGGTTGCAAACAGAGCGTAGTAATAGGAGGGAACCAATCTCAATGCCAGCAGCTCCACTGTGGGGTGCCACAAGGACCAGTCCTCTCCCCAATCCTTTCAACATCTTTATGCACCCTCTTGCTCAGCTGATAAGGAGGCTCAGACTGGGACGGCATCCATATGCCAACAACACCCAGCTTTTCCTCATGATGGACGGCCATCCTGACTCACCCCCAGACTCATTAGACAGATGACTGGAAGCAGAGCTCAAGCAGAGTCGTCTGAATCTTGGAGGTCCTGTGGTTCAGTAGGAAAGGGCCAAGCGAGGAAGTGTGACGGCTCAACCCGCCCCGTGTGCATGCTCGGCCAGGAAACCTCCCTCTCCATGGAGGAACAGATTGCAAGAGGAGCTCGGCTGGCATTCTTCCGTCTACATCAAGCCAAGCTACTCGTGCCTTATCTGGACCCAGAACACCTGGCCATAGTGATCCAGGCAACGGTCACCTCTAGGCTGGACTTCTGTAACTCACTGTACACGGGCCTACCGCTATCCCTGATCCAGAAACCCCAACTGGTGCAGAACACGGCAACCAGGACTCTCACAGGAACACATTGGAGGGCCACAACAGGCCCACACTGGCTACCAGTTGACTACCGGATCAGATTTAAGTTTCCGGTAATCACCTTCAAGGCCATACACGGTCTGGGCCCCGAGTATCTGAGAAACCACTTCTCTAACTATGCTCCCCAAAGAGAACTGTGCTCCACCAACACCAACAAACTGATGATCTCGGGCCCCAAGAAAGCTCATCTGCCATCGACCAGAGCCAGGGTTTTCTTAGTCTTGGCCCCCACCTGTTGGAATGAGCTCCCAGGCAACATCAGGGCCCTGCTGGCGCTAAAACAATTCTGCAGGGCCTGCAAGAGGGAGCTCTTCCACCTGGCTTTTGACCAGGACAAGTGAACAAGCCACCAACAACCAGCCACAGCCTAGGCACACCAGCACTCACTGCACTAACAGGAAAAACAGAATCACAGTGCAGAAAAGCTGAGCTGCCAATTGTTGTATGTTAAATGTTAAATTATGAACTGTGTTATACAATAAAAGTTCCTATTGTTAGAAATGTTATTATATATCTAAGACAAGATGTTTATTGTATTGCATTGCAATATGAAAGTTCCTAATGTGAACCACCCTGAGCCAAAAGGGAGGTATATAATATAAAATAAATAAATAAAATATACAATATAGCATATTAATTGCAGACTATGTTAGTCACATATAAACAACAAAGTTGTGCTTAAAATGGGTTGCATATGTGTATAATATACACAGGAATTATTATGTAACTAGCATAGAAGCCTGTTATACCAAAAATACAATGGACTCCATTAAAAATGTGTTATTTATTTGTTTTTTTGTTTGACTTTTATGCTGCCTCTCGCTTGGTCGTAGTAGTTAGGAGCACGGATTTCTAATCTGGTAAACCGGGTTTGATTCTCTGCTCCTCCACATGCAGCCAGATTGGTGATCTTGGGCTAGTTCTAGACCTGATTGGGCTGTTCTGATCATGCAGTCCAGTCAGAGCTCTCTCAGCCTCACCCACCTCACAGGGTGTCTGTTGTGGGGAGAGGAAAGGGAAGGCGACTGGAAGCCACTCTGTGGCTGCATCTCTTTTCTCCAAAGAGCTCCCCTGCATCTCCTCACTACTGCTAGAATCTGTCTCTCCTTTGACATCTTTTTCCACCTCAGAAGAGTAACCTACTGAATCTGATGAATGCTTGAGATGCCACCACAATTTTTTAAAAATCAAGTGACAAAAATATGAGCAGAATTTATGTGCAATGCAAGAACAGGGTGCTCTAAGAAAATATGATGCTCAAGATTCAGTGATCAGTCTGTGCCAGAATCTACCTCTAGAATGAGATTTCAATGCGAGGGACAGCATACTCCTGCATTACCTGCAAAATGATTTGTTACATCAGGGACTGGCAAACAGGGCTTCCAAATTCAGGGACACAACTACAAAGCAGGCTTAGCTATCGTGGTACTCCTTCAAAGCTCAACCTCGGAACTCCCTTCCCTGAGCACAGATATGCTCATGCCAGGACATTTCAAGAAAATAACACAAGATCACACCCCTCTCGATGTACATCCTGAGAAAAGCCCTCTGGTTGCTGACAGGTACCCAAGAGACAAAGAGATGCTCTATTAGCTTCCAAAGGCCTTTTCAGAATCTGTGGCCAGAAGAGCACCTTGATGGCAGAAGGGTCCTAGCAAACCTTCATGCACTGAATGGGAATCAGCCACAGGGCCTGTGCCGGGGAGCCAGGCCAAAGGACAGTCCAGATGGCTGCAGGAAACATCAGTGCCTGGATGGAACCCAGCACAGCTGGCCCCTTCCGACTTCCAATAAGCTGTCCTGGGGCTAAAAAGCTGCCAATAAATAGAGGAAGGGGAAGGGAGAAAATGTGGGTGGTCTGGATGGGAGACTTGGATTTAATTTGGGGGACAGTTTATTGCTTTGGCAAAAGAGGTTTCCTGGGGATCTTTCACAGAAGGACCAGGCAGATCAGAAGAGTTTCTTCAGCCCACACAAAGGCCAAGACTCAAGAGCGCTGAGAACAAGGAATCTCAAGGACAAGAAGGATCTTTCAAAGGGAAGGAGGAGGAGAAGTCAAGAATAATTGAAAGACAAGGGACAACAGACTCCTAAACTCTAATTTACACCTCCCAAGTAACAATAAAGCCTTAGGAGGGACATAGAGAGGCAGAGGTTCTAGGACCGTGGTTCTCAACCTGGGGGTCGGGACCCCTTTGGGGGTTGAACAACCTTTTCACAGGGGTCGCAACAGGGCAAGCAGCATGGCTGGGGAGTGGGCACCATCCACACTACAGCCTTGCAGGGTAGATTGAGATTGAACGTTCGTCTGTCTGGAGCAGCGGAGAAGAGCGAGATTGGCATAGTGGGACAAGAGGCAGAACTGACCTGAGAAACCCCTGGAAAAAAAACAATTTATATACAATCATGAAGAATGGATCTTCACGCCATTGGTCAGTTTCGGTTTAATTTCTGTGAAAGAACACTTGCATGATTTTATGGTTGGGGGTCACCACAACAGGAGGAACTGGATTAAAGGATCAGCCTTAGGAAGGTTGAGAAGCAGTGCTCTGGGAAATGGGAGAGCTGGTTCCCACTCTTTACTGTCCTCTGCTCCACCCTGGATTCCAAGTGCAAATCTCACATGTTCACCTTCTTTGCCTGTTCACACTGAAGCGCCTCCCAGGGAAACTGAACTTTCCTACGGACACCCTCTCCCACCTGCCCCATCCATCTATTCGATTTTTATACTGCCCTTCCAAATGCCTCAGGGCAGTTCACATATAACATCACGATTTTTATACTGCCCTTCCAAATGCCTCAGGGCAGTTCACATATAACATCACGGGGGGGGGGGGGATACATGGAACGATCTAACATATAGTCAAAAATAATATCAACAATAATCCAACAGAATTAAAATGAAGTTCAATAGGGAAAAATGTAAAGTTCTGCATTTAGGTAGGAAAAACCAAATACACCAATATAAGATGGGGGAGACTTGTCTTGGCAGTAGCATGTGTGAAAAGGATCTAGGAGTCTTAGTAGACCATACATTGAACATGAGTCAGCAGTGTGACTCAGTGGCTAAAGGGGCAAATGGGATTTTGGGCTGTATCGTGTCCAGATCACGGGAGGTGATGGTACCGCTGTACTCTGCTCTGGTTCGGCCTCACTTGGAGTCCTGTGTTCAGTTTTGGGCACCCCAGTTGAAGAGGGATGTAGACAAACTGGAGCGTGTCCAGAGGAGGGCAACAAGGATGGTGAGGGGTTTGGAGACCAACATGAATGAAGAAAGGTTGGGGGAGCTTGGTCTGTTTAGCCTAGAGAGGAGACGACTGAGAGGGGATCTGATAACCATCTTCAAGTATTTAAAAGGCTGCCATATGGAGGATGGAGCAGAATTGTTCTCTCTTGGCCCAGAGGGATGGGCCAGAACAAATGGGATGAAATTAATTCAAAAGAAATTCCATCTAAACATCCGGAAGAAGTTCCAGACAGTAAGAGCGGTTTCTCAGTGGAACAGGCTTCCTTGGGAGGTGGTGGGTTCTCCACCTTTGGAAATTTTTAAACAGAGGCTATATAGCCATCTGACGGAGAGGTTGATTATGTGAAGGCAAAAGGGTGGCAGGTTACAGTAGATGAGCAATAGGGATGTGAGTGTCCTGAATAGTGCAGGGGGTTGGACTAGATGACCCATGAGGTCCCTTCCAACTCTATGATTCTATGAGTGGTTCTGAATCTTAATAAGCAATAATATAACAGGAAGAGTAACTTAGCTAACGTTCCCAGAAGGGTAAGACTGGTTCAGGCCATGGAGGGGATGTCTGAGGAGGACCTGTGATGTTATTTGGGCTTGGTCGGTCTCAGGTGAATGCCTGGTGGAGGAGCTCCCTTTTGCAGGCCCTACAGGATTGTGAGAGTTCTGGCAGTTTCCTGATCTCTTCAGGGAGCTCGTTCCACCAAGTCGGGGCCAGGACAGAGAAGGCTCTGGCCCTTGTTGAAGACCGACGTGCTTCTTTGGGATCAGGGACCCTCAGCCAGCTGGAATTGGTGGAGTGGAGTGCTCTCTTGGGGATATATGCAGGGAAGCGGTCTCTCAGGTACATGCGATCCAGATGGGCATGCACATTTCTGGCACACTAAACCCAATACCCAGAATAAAACTTGGTTGGTCTGGCCAGTGATGATGGATTCAAACGTTTTAAGAAGTCTGTATTTACTTTCTGTACTTCCTTCTCAGGGCAGTTTACAATAATAAAAACATGATTAAAACAGTACCCCTCCCCCCTCTCTTAAATCCCCCCACCTAGGATGGTCTAACATAAGGAAGAGGAGGAGAGAGACCTGCATAATCTTCTGCCAGCCATGGCCTCAGCCACGGGCCTAGAGGAAGGATGCCATTTTGCAGGCCTTACAGAATTTTGACAGTTCTGTCAGGGCCTGGATTTCAACTGGCAACTCATTGCACCAGGTTGGAGCCAGGACCAAAAAAGCCCTGGTCGATACCAGGTGAACATCTTTAAGACCAGGAATGATCAATGAATTGGTGTTAGCAGAGCACAATGCTCTATGGGGGGGCTGATGGAGACAGACGGTCCCTAAAGTATGCAGGTTCTAGACTGTGAAAGGCCTTAAGGGTCACTACCAAAGGCCTGAATCTGTTCTGGAACTCCAGTGGTAGCCAATGCAGCTTCCAGAGGCCAAGTCACATGTGGGCCCTGCTTGGGGCCCCTGCAAGATGCATTCTGCACCACCTGTAATCTCCAGGTCAGGGCCAAGGGTTCCTAACATACAGCAAGTTACAGTAATGCAGCCTGGAGGTGACCGTTGCGGGGATCACTGTGGTTAGGTCAGACAGGACATTAATAGTTTCAGCTGATGCAGATGGTTAAGTGCATGGTGAGCTCCACTCATGACTTGCATTGATCGCCATTGATAGGGAGGCATCGAAGGTGTCTCGATGGTGTGTGAAGGTGTCTAATGCTATCAAGGCAGGGGAGGCATGCTTCCTCTTCTGGCCCCTTCCTTCCCTGTCACAAGACCTCTGTCTTCAAGGGTTCCAGGTGGCTCTGCTGTGTCCATCCTGCCATGGCTTCCAGACATCTGGCCAATGAATCTGGGGTGAACCCGGCTTGCTACCCATCCACAGATAGAGCTGGGTGTCCCCAGTGTATTAGTGCCCCCCTCAGTCCATACTCTGGGACCAGCTGTGCAGGAGGGTGCTGAATAAAACTGGGGAGAGAATCACAGCCTGTGGGACTCCACAAGGGAGTGGACGGCAGCATAACTGCTCTTCCCTGGTGGCAATCAGCCCCTGCAAGGACAACCCCCAAATCAGCCCAGTGAAGAGCCAGAAGCCCTTCAAGGCTGCCTTGAAACACCAGACTGCCTACAGGAGTCCACCCCTCACCTTTCGTCTGTCCTGCAGGAGAAAACAAGCAGCTCAAACCATACCCTGATCTGACTCTTCAGCACGCAAGCTCCTCTCTCCTCTTCAGAAAATCTGGCAACTCCTCCACAATTACAACCACCTCAAACACTCCAAAATCACTACACAAAGAAGCAGGCACACATGGGTTAATGAGCTTGTTTGCTCTGGCAGAACTGGCCCTTGGGCCAAGGCAGCTGTGCTTTGCATTCACACAAGGAAAAGGAGGCCTTTTTCCTGTCGTGGCCAGGGCTTCCTGGGGAAGAGCTGACTTCCTGGTCAGGGTACGCCTCCGAAGGAGGGAGAACGGGCCAGACAGGGCAGCATTCCACCAGGCCTTCCCCAGGCAGGGACAGATGCCTCCCCTCTCCCTCCCATTGCCTAGGATCCTAAAGAGCATGCCCGAGAGCCATGAACACTGCTTTGGATACCCTTCAGTAGGATCCAGAACGGGCACACAGCACACACATGCCTCTCCTGGCTGCACAAACCACCGTGGGGTGGACAGACCATTTCCCAATCTAATTTCCCTAAAGCAGAGCACAGGGGAAGACTTTTACTATTCACTTAAGGATCCATTACATGATTTATGTTGTCTCCGCCCACTATTCTCCATCCAATATTTTTCTTTCTTTTCTTTTCTTTTTGCTGACAATGCAGTCCTCCTATCAAGAGCACCACCAGGAGTTTCTTCTCTCGGATGCAGGCATTTGTCTTCTACGGTCTAGGGGTGGCCTGGGCCCAGAGTACTTGAGGGACCCCTGTCCCTCCCTGCAGGGCTCTTCACTCTGCGGGTTCAAATAGGCTGGTGACCCCTGGCTGGCCCTGGCCGATGCTGGCTGAATGAGCTCAGGGGCCTGCAGGAAGGTCGGTAAGATGGAGCTTTTCTGCCGCTTGTTGTGCAACCAGATGGGTTTTCAAAAAAAAGCAACAGCAACAGTATAATGATCTATTGCCATTTATGTATTTCAAAACTTAACAGAATTGCCATAATATACAGCACAGTTGTGAAATAAAGCATGCCAAGGGCCTCAGGTTGCCACAGCGACTGAGATGGCCACCCCCATAAGAGGCAGTGATTGGGGAGCACGGAGGGAAGGGAGGGGGGGAAAGCCTTGAGAAAGCGCACAGGAGACACCCCATCAGCCCTGCAGACGCCTCTGTATCCACAGCAGCCACAAAGGAGACACAGAGAATCTTTGCTGCGTGGAAGCCGCCTAAAACCACACAGGAAGTGCTACCGGAAATTTAGAAAATGTTCCTTATCTCCTCAGTCTCATGAAATAGTTCAAGGATGCAATTAGGAACCATGGGCGGCTTCCCTTCCTTCCCCTTTGCAATGGGAGTGGGTGTGTCTGTGGGAGGGAAGGGCCCACTGGAAAGTGAGACCACCAAAGGAATGAAATCAACCCGTGTTTGTTTTCCCCACTCTTTCTCTGAACATCTCAGGAGGGGTGCAAGGGGCTCTCTCTCTCTCTCTCTTCCTCCAATGTTGTGCTCACACCAACACCGCGAGGTGACAATGGGTGGGGACAGAAATCTGGTTCTCCCCTGGCCAGGTACTCCCTGACACAGGCACACTCTGAGCGCACTCCCGCTTCTTGGCCACAGAGTCTGAGTGGGCAAAACCAGTTCCTTAGGTCAGGAAGCAACGTACACATTTGCCGGCCCCCGGCAGTGCTGTTCCCACAAGACAGAGCAATGGAGGACAGTGGGGGCTGTGTTCCGATTGGGAGGCCTTTCAGAACAGCCTCTAAGTCTCCGTACTTGAAGACACGCCTCCCCATCCAAGAGCAAGTCGACAGGGCCCACATGCAGCAGGCTGCGTTCCCTGCTGGAGGAGCCAAGCCATGCCCTGAAACCAGACTGCAAAGTGGGGACAGACCCACAGCGGGTTTGTGAAGAGAAGCCCGAAAGCCAAGATGCACTCACACGTGATGAAGTAGTCCTGAAGTCTTTTGAATTCCAAGCCCATGTAATTGGGGCTGAACTCCTGGAACTTGATGGTGAAACGGATCTCCTGCTCAGGTTTGTTGCAGGTCACCAGCACGTTAGGGTCCATGACAGTGCTGCAGGAATCCACCTGGTCCCGCTTTACCAGGTACAACTTGTAGTATTCATAAGGTCTAGAAGACTCTGCCTTGGGACAGATGATGTCCAGCTTGTCCCCGATTTCTGGATAGATCACAAGCCCCCTTCCGGGCAAGAATCTAGAAGAGAACAATTAGGGCAGTTTTAATTAACCCAGAAGTACCATATTGGCCCAAGATCTGGACAGGCTTCTGACACAGAGTAGGGATAACCACCATTCAGGAAACAGGACTTGATGGGAAACAGGAGACGCGAATGCTTGGCTCATCAGGCAGGTTAGGAGCTTTTGTCTCAGAAAGACCACCAAGCTGCTTGGATGCAGCAGCTGCCTGGTAGGATTCATATGGACACACTTAGATCCAGAGATTTCAAGATCCCAGTTGTTGGTTTTTTAAAAAGGCTTAGACCTTTGCTGCAGAGCAGGCCAGGGAAACCCAGGAGGTGAACTGAAGCCTCTTTCAGGACAATTCTGATGACCAAAGAGCAAATCACCACACGGTGGCCGGATATTCCACTCAGTCACCTACTGGCTGTAACAACACATCAGTCCCTGCCACTGCCTCCTGCTGGGCCAGGACCCCCTTTCCAGAGCAATCCTTCCCAAAGCAACTTCCCAGGGACCCCAGCCCCGCCTCACCAATTACCCTCTCTACACCTGTCATGTTGCTCAGAGCGGGTAACAGCGGGTAAAAACATCATAAAAATTAAAAATTGTCCAGTAAAATTAAACTAATGCTCTCAGCTACAATTTCAGGGAGGGGGCTGTTGGGGATGAGGAGCTGATTCTCCACCTCTCTCCTCCTCCCCTGCAGAAAAGGCCTAGCAACCCTCCCACTCCTCACGTGAGTATTGTGGGCCTGCACTTGGAACATAATTTTCTCACTTCCAGGAAGGTGTTGGGGTGACACAAACTAACACTAAATGGTTGCACTTATCTTTAAACCGCTCCTGCAGAGCGGTAGAAATAAAGGAGTAAGGGCAAGTGGGGAGGAGTTAGGGCGGGCCCTGTCTGGGATAAAAACTCGGGGGGGGGCACTCGAGGGCCAAGGGGCCAATTGGGGGCCGCGCTACTTGGCCCGTCCTCCGAGCAGCGCTCCGGGGAATTGTGCAGCCAGCAGAAAAGGCCTAGCAACCCTCCCACTCCTCACGTGAGTATTGTGGGCCTGCACTTGGAACATAATTTTCTCACTTCCAGGAAGGTGTTGGGGTGACACAAACTAACACTAAATGGTTGCACTTATCTTTAAACCGCTCCTGCAGAGCGGTAGAAATAAAGGAGTAAGGGCAAGTGGGGAGGAGTTAGGGCGGGCCCTGTCTGGGATAAAAACTCGGGGGGGGGGGCACTCGAGGGCCAAGGGGCCAATTGGGGGCCGCGCTACTTGGCCCGTCCTCCGAGCAGCGCTCCGGGGAATTGTGCAGCCAGCGAGCTGCCCCTTCTCGGCTCTGCGCTGCCCACACATTCACTCCTCCCCACCAGCTCTGGAGCAGGCCCGCCATCCCCTTCTCCCTGACGAAGCACCGCCCTCACCACGCCAGGACGCCTGAGGTAAACGCCCGCTCGCCGTGACACCCCCCCCCACTCCTTTCCCCTCACCCGGTCCACCCTCACTACCCCTGCCGTCTTCCGCCGCCCACTCCCCCAACGCTGCCGCGTCCAGCCCGCTGCCCCACGGACAGTAGAAGCTTTGCCGCCCGGGCCCGCCCGCCCGCCCACCTTGCCGAATGCCGCCCGCCACCTTCTCTATTGCCTTCCGCATCCGTCACGTCACCGCCCGCAGCTTTCCGCCTGCCGCAGGTACACCCCGCAGCCCGCTCCGCTGCCCAAATGCCCCTTACGCCAGCCCATGGCCCCCTGCGCTGCCGCCCCAAAGCACGCCTTCTCCTCCGCCCTCCAGCCCACTCCAGCAGCCATCGGGAGCCGTCGCGCACATCCTGCCGCGGCCCCTGATCTCACCCATTTTTATAAATGGGCTTTCCCCCTAGTACATGCTTTATAATTCACCTCTTTTCTGAACAGAAATCAAATTCAAATGAGAGAGTCCCAGTCTGGGTTTCTGCTGAGACTCAAGAAATGCTTGTCTGTACAGCTGAGAACAGCACAGAATAAGAACGCTTTCCGGTTTGCTTAGAGACGGCCACTGTATTCAGGGCAAACACTGCGACTAACATAGATTCGAATGTGTCTAATAACCAAAGAACAAAGTATCATAATTCTAACATCGTGTCACCTTCTGAATGGAAGGTGTTGTAATCATTTACATAATAAAAGCATCGCCCTCCAGCACCATCTTTACACCCCACCGTGCCCCCATTCTAGCTGAAGAGCTACGTGTGACAAAGCCAGGGGGATCTGGAAACTTTGGGGGTTAAATGAGAGGTTCCCATGTAACTCAACAGGTGGTTATTTTGTAATCATCAGAAGAAGTGCAAGTGCTTTGTTTTAGAGAGCCTGTGTGTTTTCTGCCTTTGGGATCACTGCTTTTCCTGCAGGAAGCCTGTTCCTCAGCTGAAAAATAAAAAGATCTTTTGGTTTTTTACCCTTGGTGTTTTTTTAACTGGAGTGTGGGGGATACCAGGTTAACAAACCCGTTTGACTAGAACTTCAGTCAACAAAGGTATCCCCCACTGCCATGCTTGCTTTTCTGCGCAGCTGACAAACCCCTTCTGAGGTAATCCCTAAGAACCCCCCCCCCCCCCGCATTCTCTATGATTTCTAACCACTGAGATCTGGGAATTCCTAGAGCACTGCCCGGAAGTGACATCACTTCTAGGTCAGACATCTCTCTCTCTCTCTCTCTCTCGACACAGGCCGGAAGGTTCCGAGGGGTTGGGGGCAGAGCCTTTGTAATACTACCCAAGCAAACAGAGGGGACTCCCATCTGAGTACTTACTGGCTGGTGGGTTCCGTGGGACCCCCCTCCACATTTCAGGGGCTCATTGTTTTTAGAGATTTTGCTAGAAAAAGTCCCCCCCCCAAAAAAAACCCTTACCTTATGAGGGGGACATTCTTTGGAGAACACCCTAGTGTGGTTTCCTGTGCAATAAGCATAAGGTCGGTGAGCAGGGAGGAACCTGCTCTTTCCTGCACTTCATCAACACCGGCAGCAACATGATGTCTCCTTCCAGAAGCAGAAGGCGGGAAGTGACAGGTATAAGGTGAAGCCAAATTAATCCAAGGCCAATCCCGGACTCTTAAGAATCAGAATCCATCTCTGACCTGCTGATGCCCAGGAAGACAGAACAGTCCAAAGCAAATGAGATGCTAAAAAGTCTAACAGGAAATGTGGATGATTCAGTCTGGTGTTTTCTTGCTATTGGTTGGAGCTTGTCAACAGAAGCTGCTTACATGTGATCAAATTTCAGTAAAATCACCATGAACTGAATGTTGTTAGAGGGGCATTCAAGAGAAGAGTCACAACATGGGAAAAACCCTTAACTTAGCCTTTCCAAACATTCTTCAAGCTCCAAGAACTCCCTGACGTAATGTGATCAAGCAAAATATGGCTGAGAACCAGAGCTGTGCACAATTCCACACTCAGGGCCTCTCCCCTTCTAATTTTGGGAGGAGGGCGGGTTGACATGACCATATATGTAGATTTAAAATTAATTAACACCCACCCATTCGGGAAACCCTTCCAGGCTCATAAAGAATCCCCAGGTTTTCACAAAGCCCTGATGGAGACAGTTTGCCATAACTCCTCCTTTCCCGACAGGCTAAAATGAGCAAGTGGGAAATATTTTGTGGGGAGATCAGCATGCTCTGATATCCGGCTTGGGAATGAGCGTTGACCAGGAAGTCCAACAGTGAAAAACACACAAGCCATGGGGAGACACCCCTGCAATGTATGACTACCCTCTGACTGGTTTTCCAAGTCTTGGAAAATGTTGTGGCCTTTATAGCAATATAAACTGCATTTCCGCAGAAGGAATCTAGTCCCCTCCCCTAATAATGTCATGCACACAGATACAATTATTACTCTATGCAATTGTTACCTGTGTGAAAGTGTAAGATGCCCCCCCCCCCACGGCTTTTGATGGCATGGGGAGGCAGATCTAGTCTTGCATTTGAGTGAATACAGTAAATGAATCCTTATGGTTTAATTTAAACATTTGATGTTTTACATGCCTAATTTGCATGCTGGCTGTGCCGTGCAGGGTACAGGGTGGGTGCATGTCCAAATGGCACAGACAGCCACCCTTATAATCCCATTATGGGTGGGCATACTTTTATAGGTAATTATTATATTATGCTCTTTAGTGCTTAAGTAATTAACAATCAATGAGGGTAATAAAAAAACAAACACCCCCCCCCCACACACACACACACACATTTCCATCACATTTTCTCCAAGATCAGGCACTTTGATATTTTCCCCCCATAATTTAATTTAAGTGGGACTCTGTAATCCATTAAAGCAGCTGTTGGTAAGTTGAAAGATCTCCTTTATAAGGATGATGATGACCAGCACAGTAGCCGTTTACTGTGAGGGCACAGAGAAGCATAGGCCAGGCATTTCTGGCTAACTGCCACAAGATGCAACAGGATCAAGGATTCTGTTCAAATTCTGCAGCGTTACGATGAGTTTTAAAATGCCACCACACCCCAAAACGGCACTAGCTGAATGCCAGCATTTGCAGCACGGCATGCAGGGGCTTGCAGCCAGCACCTTCCCCTGCTGACTTGCCTCGAAGGTGCTGCTAAGTGCCTGCATATCTACACGCCATCTGCTTGCCCCATGCACAATAACTGCTCAATACTCCTTGCGAGGGCAACAGAGGGAGCAATAGCAGCGTCTGTGGGGGCTCCCTTTCAGCCGATGACCCCTCTTTCACACACACACAGAGAGAGAGAGAGAGAGAGAGAGAGAGAGAGAGAGAGAGAAGGATCTCCCCCCCTCCACAGAGTTTGAGAGGAATGCTAGTGTCTCTTTGGCACAAGACATGACATCATGTCCTTGGCTGACCAAAAGGTAACCCCCTCCCTGTAAATTTCCCGCCAGGCTGGCAACTTGAGTGAGCTCACAGCCAGATATGCCCAGCAGGCGGCACTAACTGTTCTCCCTCCCCCTTCTCAGCACATTCAGATTTCATGCATAAAACCACCAAACTAAGGTAGAGGAAGACTGAGAACAGAACATGGCTTGATTTAAACAGCACTGCTCCCCACACACATCACACCTGGACACAACCCCAGCATTTCTCAAAACAGGGATTTCATCTTTAAACTCCGTTTCAGACAAAGGATTATTGCTTTCTTCTGGGGACAATATGCAGCTGAACAGAACATCCATGTGCTACTGAAAGAGGCCCCACCTGGCTTTGCTTGATCCTTACCTGCATTTAGGATCAGGGAAGCACAGGGGCTGCATGCCTGCCGGTCACGGTGGGTTAACACCTGCCATTGGCTGCCCAGTGCTCCCAGGCATACACAGGGCCAAAAGGCAAGCCTCTGGAACTTCCCTAAGACACTAGCAAGGCCACAGAAGTCGGGATCTCCATGTGCCTTTGCAGTGCTCCTGGCCCTGCTTAAAAATCAATTTGCTCTCCGAGTGGTGTACTGTAGGACAGTGGTCCCCAACCTTTTTATCACCGGGGACCGGTCAACGTTTGACAATTTTACTGAGGCCCGTATGGGGGGTAGTCTTTTGCTGAGGGACGTCGCTGCCACCGGCTGAGCCCCTGCCCCATTTGCTTTCCCACCGGCACTCCTGACTTCCCTCCGCCCACTGGGGGGCGTTGCCAGCAGCAGCTGCGCAGTGTCACACCGAGGGGGAACCCCAGCCATGGCGGCCGCCGGAGAGCCCCAAAGGTGAGCCAGCATGGCAGAGCAGCACCCGAGGCAGCAGCCGGGGAGGAGGACGAGGGGCCGCGGACCCATACCGGTCCCCAGACCGGGGGTTGGGGACCACTGCTGTAGGAGATATTTTGCCAAGCCACTTCACAGCCGGCACTAAGATTTCCCCATGGCCAGAATCTATGCACTCAGGCCGTGGGCAGGCATGACATATCAAACTAAGAAGAGATAAGCAGTGCTGTGTCCGTGTCCCAACTTTCAAAAACTTAATTTTGTACCCGTATTGGTCTGAAGTGGCAGAACAAAGTTTAACTCCAGCCGCTCCTTTAACAAGTGTAACCCACAGAAATGGTAGCCTAATCTGTTAAACATCTCACTTATGTTGTATGCAAATTTACTGTTCACCTTCTATCTATATGCATGGACTGGCAACTCCCATTTAATTCTGCCTATATGTATGGACGTGCACATGAACACGAAAGCTCATAGTTTGAATAAAATTTGGTCTTAAAGGTGACTCAACACTCTTAACTCTGTTCAGGTAAGACTAGTATCTCCAACTCCTTTAGGAAGTCTCCAGCAGGAGTTCTCTAAGCTCAAAGCTCATCTTCCCTAAATTCTGCCTACAGAACAGAGCAGTCTTTAATAATGTTACCAGGTGTATTTAATACCAATATTCATTTTTTCATAAAACAGGGAAGAGAAGAAAGTTTCTCAGTAAAATCCCAGCTAGGACTTAGATTGTAATAATCAAACTTGGTAATTACCTTCAAGGCCGGACACGATTTGGGTCAAGCATAGCTGAGGGTCCCGCATACCAGCCTCACGGCCTATTCCCCCAAAGCACCCTACACTCTGCCATTGCCAATCAGCTAGTGATCCCTAGCCCCAAGGAAGCATGTTTGGCCTCAACCAGGGCCAGGTTGTTCTCTGTTCCAGCCCCCATGTGGTGGATCAAGCTCCCCGAGGAGATCCAAGCCCTGCTGGAGCTAGTACAGCCCCACAGTTCCGGCAGGCATTTGGCTGAGGTCAACTGAACCAGCAACATCTACTGGGCCCCTAGAAGAAGAAGAGTTGGTTCTTGTATGCTGCTTTTCTCTACCCAAAGGAGTCGCAAAGTGACGAAGAAGAGGAAGAGGAAGAGGAAGAAGAGGAAGAAGAAGAAGGTTCTCATATGCCGCTTTTCCCTACCCGGTCAGAACAGTTTTATCAGTGCTGTGGCGAGCCCAAGGTCACCCAGCTGGCTGCAAGTGGGGGAGCGCAGAATCGAACCTGGCAAGCCAGATTAGAAGTCCGCACTCCTAACCACTACACCAAACTGGCTCTTTACAGTCGCCTTCCCTTTCCTCTCCCCACAACAGACACCCTGTGAGGGAAGGGAGGCTGAGAGCCCTGATATTACTGAAGAAGAAGAGTTGGTTCTTAGATGCCGCTTTTCTCTACCCAAAGGAGGCTCAAAGCAGCTTAAAGTGACCTTCCCTTTCCTCTCCGCACAACAGACACCCTGTGAGGGAGGGGAGGCTGAAAGAGCCCTGAGATTATTGAAGAAGAAGAGTTGGTTCTTAGATGCCGCTTTTTTCTACCCAAAGGAATCTCAAAGCGGATTCCATTCGCCTTCCCTTTCCTCTCCCCACAACAGACACCCTGTCAGGGAGGGGAGGCTAAGAAGCCCTGTCATTACTGCTTGGTCGGAGGAGGAGGAGGAGGAGGAGAAGTTATCAAACTTATCTTGTATTTTGTCACTCAAGTAATGTTTTCTGAAACCGCCCTGAGCTGCAGGGAAGGGTGGCATACAAATACAACAAATGAATGAATGAATGAATGAATGAATGAATGAATGAATGAATGAATGAATGAATGAATGAATGAATGAATGAATGAATGAATGAATGAATGGAGGACTGGCTATACATTCTCACAGAATGGCTTTTCTCCAGAGTAAGAGCATTTCAGAGGCAAGTCTTTGTGCCCTGGGCTCAGATTGTCAGCATTACATCATCTGTGCACCACACAAAACCCACGGCTGCTCAGGAGGAGGAGTGCCAAACAACAATAGGAAGTACTGCAGTGGTGCACATCACGGCCACACAGCCCAGAAAACCCAGGGCAGCAAGCAATACCAAACTCCAGAAACAGAACTAAATCCCAAGAGTCAACCTGGGCCCTCCCCACGCAAACAGCGAGCATGACCTCAAGATGCACAGGCTCAACATTCTCCCCAGAGCCCCCGCCCGCTTGCTTTAGGTTTGACAAAGCAAAATGTCCAGTGGCCAGCGACAGACAGCTTGGGCTCTGCTCCGTAACCACAGACTGCCCTGTGCATTCCAGTCCCTTTCACTGCTGCTCATTCCACACACCTGCTGGGAGGCCGAATTCCTGGGACAGCCATGGTAACCACCACACAGGGAAGGCAGCTCGGCTGCGGCACAGCAGGCCTCCCTCCCGCTCCTGAGACAAAAGAAAGAGCACCTGTTGCCAGGGCCCCCCCCCCATCCAGGCCCAGGAAGAGCGGCAGGCCCTCCCGCCCCTTGCAGCTTTGAGAGGAGCAGGCAGCTGCTCTCTGGCATTCTCTACAATTTCAACCCAATTTTACTTTCCGCAAGAAGAGGCTGAAAATGCCTCAGCCAATGTAGGGCATCCCGTCTGCACCATCCCCTCAGCCCTTTGATGTGGGCCACAGTCACCCCCTCCCTTCCTAAGGGCAGGGAATTAAGGTTTCAAACCTTACAGAAGGATCCAAAAAGGAAGGGGCTTAAAGTAACAAAGGCAAGCAAGATCCCAGATTCAAGTTGCTCAGGTGGTTTTAAAACAATGTAACTCTTCCAGGATATCAAACGTGTGTTTCAGCTAGAATGATAAAGGATAGAGATCCTCATCAGGGATTGTCAGGATCATGATCAAGCGGGTCACAGATATTAAGGGCTTTCAAAGAAAGAATGACTTGCTGGGTTGATGTTCCCTCTCAGCCCCAAGGGGAGGGGAGGGGAGGGGGGGAAACCATGAATAAGTAACTGGATCCTACTCTGCTTTATAAGGGCTTTAGCAAAGATGGCCCTGAAACAGAGGCCCGATCCCACAGCTGGCTGACTCCTTGCACACAGAAGGAAGGCACCCCTCCCTGAGCCTGTGGATTTGTCCTCACTAGGATGTTTCTCCCCAAGATGTGAAGGTTTATCTTCTCCCTATTAGATAACAGATCCCACTGCAACCCCCCCCCCAAAAAAAAAGACACTTATCCCCTCACAAGGCCAGGCATTGGGCAGAGGTAGAAGATCTGGCAGGTGAGTCACCCAGCACACCTTCAGAGCACGACAGGTCAGTGCTGGGTGGTGAGCCATTATTCCTCTGGGGGCAGAGAGACTGCGATGCTCTCAGGAATTGCTGTGGGGTGCCAACGGGTGTCCTAGTCAAGACCAACAGCCTCTGAGGTGGGGGGCGGGGTGAGATTCCCTATTCCTCCTCTGCATGCAGGGCGACTCTGGGCCAGTCATAGTTGTGGGGAGACAAGGGGAAGGCGATGGGAAGCCACTTTGAGGCTCCTTCAGGTAGAGAAAAGTGAGGTATAAAAACCAACTCTTCTTCATGATGGCCCTCTTTAAGGGGGACAGGATAGCCCTCCTTAAGTATTTGAAAGGTTGTCACTTGGAGGAGGGCAGGATGCTGTTTCTGTTGGCTGCAGAGGAGAGGACACGCAGTAATGGGTTTAAACTTCAAGTACAAGGATATAGGCTAGATATCAGGAAAAAATTTTTCACAGTCAGAGTAGTTCAGCAGTGGAATAGGCTGCCTAAGGAGGTGGTGAGCTCCCCCTCACTGGCAGTCTTCAAGCAAAGGTTGGATGCACACTTTTCTTGGATGCTTTAGGATGCTTTGGGCTGATCCTGCGTTGAGCAGGGGGTTGGACTAGATGGCCTGTATGGCCCCTTCCAACTCTATGATTCTATGATTCTACATTTTGGTCACCCCTGGCTAGGCAGTTTTTAAAGAAGAGGGCTACTCCTACAGCTGAAAATGGAAGTTTCTGTCCCCCACCTAGGTCTGGCTGCTCTTGACCTTGTAGAAGGCAAGTTGCCAATCCTAAGTTGAAGAGGGTCCCCCAGGAATGGCCAACTACGGCTGCTCTCATCATGAGGTCCCACAAGCCACTTCAACAGCCCAGCCAGAGCAGCCGTGGCCACATCCAGCGCCATGCATCTGCTGTCTTCCCAGGGGGCAGCCTTCAGTGCTTAGTTTGCACGCATGCATGAGGGCTTCTACCATAACAATGACCAGAGGCCAGAGAAGAGTGGAAAGTAGCCTCCCCCCATATTCCTTGCTAGGGCATCAAGAGGCAACAGCTGAAGCAATGGGAAGATCAGAGACTCCCTGCGGTCTGCTGGCTGAAGAGTAAACTGTCCTCGGAAGGCAATGCTGTCTGTGTCTTTGGCGTTGCTTCCCAGGCACCAAGCCACAGCAGGCCAGCCACGGAGGAGCACAAAGGACTGCATTCCCAGGGGTGGGGCCCTGAAGCCTGCTTGGCCTGGCGATCCTCCTTGAGCAGGTGCCTGGGGAGTGATCAGGTGGAAGCATTCCGTTTCCTAATTGTTTTCTGATGGGAAAGGTGAAAAGGGCACTGGTGAAACTCTGAGTTGGGTAAACAAGGGCCTTGGGGAGCGATGGAGATGCCTGGGCACAGAACAGGAGCAATAAAGAGCTCCGTGCGGGGGGGGGGGGGGCTGAAATGTCTCTCCCACCCACTCTCTGTCTCCAGAGCCAAGGAGTGTGCAATGGAGTGTTTCAGGGCCAAGTGGCGAATCTCACTAGAGGCCCATTTTCAAACTGAGCCCCGACAGCCATGCTGGTCTTGCCCCCTCAAACTTCAGGGATTCCTCCCTGCAACCCAGAGGCAGCCCCCCCCCCAACCCAACCCCTCTCACATGACGGCACCAGACTGCCTGCTGCCCCAGCACTGAGTAGCCTCTTCCCGTGCCTCTGACAGAAGCTCCCGCCTAGAAGAAATCTTGGTTGGTCTAAAAGGTGCGACTGGACTCTGATTTTATTGTGCTGCTTCAGACCAACATGGCTACTCATTTGAATCTGACAGAAGGCTCATTCACAGGCACACGCCCCCCCCCCCCCGATTACTCCAAGCACATTACTGATTAGTGCCCCCCCCCCCGATTACTCCAAGCACATTACTGATTAGTGCCCCCCCCCGATTACTCCAAGCACAAACTTTGCAGCTTGCTGTGCCTATGAAATTTAACACTTGTTGCCACAGTGAATGGGAGGGCTGCACCGATGCCAGGGAAAGCGACAGGAAGAGACAAGATCCTTCCTTGCAAACTGTAGCCAAAATTAGACTTATAGTAAATGTCCAACCCTGCTTTTCCCCCTGAAGCAGATTAGTATTGTCCTCCTCTTCTCCATTTTTCCCAACAACGACACTGTGAGGAAGGCTAGGCTGAGAATGTGGCATGAGCCAACGTGTCCCAGCCAGAGGTGGGATCACAGACAGACAAACACACTCACCGCTGGGTTACGCTCGCCTGGGCAGCTCAGGCAAAGTCAGCATCCTTCTCCCCTGGCATGAGAAGGAATCTTTCCCACACCCACAGTCTGGACTGTCTGCAACTTTTCTCGCTTCTTAGGCAGAGGTGTTCCAGAGGTCTCATGTGCCAGGATGTTCTGTCTCCCCTAATTTTTGGCAGTGCAACTCCTATCTTCATCCTAGCACCGACTTTTATTTTTTGACTAGCAGAAAAGCCCAGTGTAGAAAAAATACCACAGGCACTAGTCCCCACTCTCCCCCCCCCCCACCCTTGGCAGGCCTGTTGAAGCTTGGCAAGGCTGCTCAGGGTGAGTGCTGATGGGGACTCCATCCCCCCCCCCATCCCCAGCAGTCCCAGGCCCTCCTTCCTACCAAGCTCCTGCTTGCTGGCTGACATTCCTTTTGCAGTCAGTCTAGTAGAGTGGGCTGGCACTTTTTCCACTTGGAAGAATTTGGAGGGGGATGCAGCCAGGGGTGGGACAGCCTACCTGACTGGCCCTTCATTGGATGGATGGCCAATCAGGTAGGTGGTGAGTCCCAGCTCCTCCCACTAACACAGTCAGGCTTTGTTACAAAAATGAATTACAGCTGACAAGTTTAGGCTCCACTACAAGTAGTATGGGCTGGGGTCAGGAGGTTTCTTAACCTAACATGGGCCAGGAGGCTCCCATTCCCATCATCATATATGATAACACCCATGGTCATACTAAAACTGTGGCCAAGGCCTCAGTTCCTAAGCCAGTTTGGTGTAGAGCCAGTTTGGTGTAGTGGTTAGGAGTGCGGACTTCTAATCTGGCAAGCCAGGTTCGATTCTACACTCCCCCACATGCAGCCAGCTGGGTGACCTTGGGCTCGTCACGGCACTGATAAAACTGTTCTGACGAGCAATGATATCAGAGCTCTCTCAGCCTCATGGGCCTAATGATCCAGAGCCTAATGATCTTTTGTATTGGGATTTCAGTGGGCACATCAAAATTCAAGACCACTCCAGTGGTTCCTCTGACTGAGCAGTAATCTCAGGGCTCTCTCAGCCTCCCCTCCCTCACAGGGTGTCTGTTGTGGGGAGAGGAAAGGGAAGGCGACTGTAAGCTGCTTTGAGACTCCTTCGGGTAGAGAAAAGTGGCATATAAGAACCAACTCTTCTTCTTTATCTTTTCCCCTTTCTCACTTTTTAAACATTCATCCTGAGGGAAGAATTCTGGAGAACTTGAAAGCTTGTATTTTGTGAAAGGTATCGTACTTCTTCTTCTTCTTAGTTCTGTGTGCCACAAACAGATTCCTTCTTTCAGTATCAGAAATGACTCTCAACCAAACAATGGGGCTCTTTATTGGGCAGCTGGAGTACTGAGGCAATGAGGATCCAGGGCCCGGGGACCAAGCCCTGTGAGGAAAGGCTGAGGGACCTGGTGTGAGAGACTTTGAATTCTAAATAAGTAAACCTTTCAAAGAAGTTTCTTTATTAGAGAATTGCAAGTACCTAACACTTTGGAGACATAGTTAGAACTGATTCACAATAGATAGGGTAAGCAATATAGGAACTTCCCCTTCCCTCAGGAACTCATACCAGGTACAGTTCAAAGGAGTCAAAACAAAGAGATAACTATTTGGGGTTCAAGGGATGAGAAGGTGTGGAAAACTACACAGCACTAAAAAGAGAGAGGGGATGGTGAGCATAAGCTATAATGGCAGGAAATCAACCTTGGGGCATCAAGCTAAGGCAACTGGGTTACATCATGGCACAAAGGCCAGGCATGCTAAACACTCTAACATCCAGCAAAGAATAATCATGGCAGAAATACATGGAGTTTCTGACATTCTGCCCTCCCCCCAGGGCCTTCCCTTAAACTAGACCCCCTCTGGCGGCACAGTCACCAGCTTCTGTGGATAAACCTCATGGAACTTGAGCACTGGTTCGGGGGGGGGTGTACATGTTCGGCCTTCACCCACTCTTTGTCCCCCATGGGAAACACTTTCCAATCAACAAGGTATTGAAGCTTTGCTCATTGTATTTTAGAGTCCACATGCGCAGGGATAGGCTCCTTAGGGGCAGGTGGGCAACACCAGTTCAATGGCCACCACCTCTTTCTCCCACATGGTCTGGTTTCTCTCAGTCTCTACAAGTTTCCTTGAAATATAAGCAAGTAGGTGGAGCTGCCCAGCCTCCCTTTTTAGAGGATCATGGCCCCCATTGCCACATCCCTTGAATCTACTTGGAGGGTGAAGGGCCATGTGGGGTTGGCATGTGGAAAATGGTACATATGAGGACAAAAATCTTTGCACAGTCCGAGGAGATCAACAGTGGAATCAACTGCCTATGGAGGTGGGGAGCTCCCCCTCACTGGTGGTCTTCAAGCAGTGACAGGACAGGTAATTATCCTGGATGCTTGAGGCTGGTCCTGCACTAAGATGGGGGTGGGACTGGATGGCCTGCATGGCCCCTTCCCCCTCTAGGATTCTAGGAGTCTAGTTCAGCAGTGGAAGGGGCTGCCTCAGGAGGAGGGGAGCTCCCCCTCCCTGGCCGTCCTCAAGCAGCGGCTGGACAGATCCTTCTCCTGGATGCTTGGGGCTGATCCTGCACTGAGCAGGGGGTGGGACTGGATAGCCTGCATGGCCCCTTCCCACTCTGGGATTCTGTGATTCTGTAACAAGGCAGACTGGAAAGCAGTTACCGTATTTGCCGGCGTATAAGACGACTGGGTGTATAAGACAACCCCCCAACATTTCCACTCAAAATATAGAATTTGTCACCATTGTATGGCCGCAGCACAACCGCAGCGCCTCTGGCCTGCCCCTGCATCTCCCTGTGATCGGCACTAGTGTGCATGTGCGAGCTCTGCGTAGACAAGGGGCGGCCCGGAGCGCCGCTGCTTCCCGCCGAGCAGAACGGGCCGAAAAGGCTGGCACCCCCGTCTCGCTGCTGATGCTCGACGCAGCCTCGCTGCTGAACCGCTGCGGCCGTGCTGGATACCGTGCGATCCTGGATGGTACGTAGGATGAGGTGGGCGGACATCGGGAGGCCACTGTGGGCAGCTATGATTATCCCAATTGAAGTGCACCCAGCATATAGGACGACGATATAGGAAGACCTTGGGGTACTTGTGGATTGTAAACTAAACATGAGCAGGCAGTGTGATGCAGCGGTAAAAAAGGCGAATGCCATTCTGGGCTGTATCAACAGGGGCATCTCATCAAAATCACAAGATGTCATAGTCCCATTGTATACGGCACTGGTCAGACCACTCCTGGAGTACTGTGTGCAGTTCTGGAGGCCTCACTTCAAGAAGGACGTAGATAAAATTGAAAGGGTACAGAGGAGAGCGACGAAGATGATCTGGGGCCAAGGGACCAAGCCCTATGAAGATAGGTTGAGGGACTTGGGAATGTTCAGCCTGGAAAGAAGGAGGTTGAGAGGGGACATGATAGCCCTCTTTAAGTATTTGAAAGGTTGTCACTTGGAGGAGGGCAGGATGCTGTTTCTGCTGGCTGCAGAGGAGAGGACACGCAGTAATGGGTTTTAACTTCAAGTACAACGATATAGGCTAGATATCAGGAAAAAGTTTTTCACAGTCAGAGTAGTTCAGCAGTGGAATAGGCTGCCTAAGGAGGTGGTGAGCTCCCCCTCACTGGAAGTCTTCAAGCAAAGGTTGGATACACACTTTTCTTGGATGCTTTAGGATGCTTAGGGCTAGTCCTGCGTTGAGCAGGGGGTTGGACTAGATGGCCTGTATGGCCCCTTCCAACTCTATGATTCTATGACCCCCCCACTTGGAGGCATGTTTTTCAGCAAATAGGGTACTTCTGCCGCAGAGTGCTACGGGAAAGGAAGCTGGGGATTGAGGTTTCAGAGCTAGATGCTTGAGATGTGCTTCCCAGGAGGGATTTGAATCTCTTGTAAGAGGCCTGAGCCACTCAGGCGTAATCCATGCTCAATCCACACAAGGGTTTAGAGATTCCCAACGGATTATGGGCAACCTGATCTCATGGCACAAATGCCCCATCCGCCTTGCTAATCCTCCAAGTTTCCTGAGCACACACATTCATGGCACGATCCTGGCTATAAATCCGGGGATGAAAAGAAGATAAGGAGCTGACTTCATGAAGGACAGAAGTCTGAGAGGAGAAAGTTAAAAGCTTATACTGCACTGCAACTAAATGCAACTAGACCAAGCCTCCTCCCACTCAGGATAGGAACAAAGGCACCAGAGAACAGCCAATGATAAGGAGAACGATTGACTCTGTCGGGTTTCATTACTATTGTTATTTTTAAACTGCTCAGGGCAGCAGTTATACCTTACAAGCAGTGTAACTGAGAAATACACTAGACAGTGGTCCCCAACCTTTTTATCAGCAGGGACCGGTCAACGCTTGACAATTTAACTGAGGCCCGGCAGAGGTAGTCTTTTGACGAGGGATGTCACCGCTGCCGCCTGAGCCCCTGCTCCACTTGCTTTCCCGCTGGCACCCCCTGACTTCCCACCACCCACTGGGGGGCACTGCCAGCAGCTGAGCAGTGCTATGCCGAGGGGGAGCCCCAATCATGGTGGCCGATGGAGAGCACCAAAGGTGAGCCAGCGGCAGAGTGGCAGGGCAGCCCCTGAGGCAGCAGCCGGGGAGGAGGACGAGGAGGAGCCGCAGCCCGGTACTGACTACTCCACGGACCAGTTCCGGTTGGATGAAACCTCCAGCATCATCTAGTCCAACCCCCCGCAGAATTCAGGAAATTCACAACTACCTGCCCACCCAGAGTGACCCCAATTCCATGCCCAGATGATGAACCCCCCAACCAGCATAATTCAGAGTCACTGTGGCTGCCTTAAAGATATTAACTTTTTTTTTTTAAGTTTTGAAGTCATGGGGAATTTTTTTCCCCAGGGGTTGTTATTCATTGGTAATATTTCTACCAAAAATGTTTATAAGAGCTAAAATATTTTCAGTATTTACTTTCCTATCAAATCTAACCTTCTTTTATTAACTGGACAACATAAAATGTATCATTTGTAACTATCAGAAACCACCATGTATTTCTGCCATGATTATATCTCTGTTGTGATTTAATATGTCTATCTAGCCTGAATTGTATGCCCTGAGGTAAACCAGATGCTTTTGTTTGACACGCCAAGGTTGATTTCCTGCTGTTGTAGGAAATCTAAGCATTTCGCACCTCCTCTCCCTTATTGCTCTCTATTTCCCTCCCCATTTGGGTTCTTCAGTTCCCACATCTTCCCATCCTTTGATGCCTGGACTGTTATCTCCATATTATGACTTCTTTTAAACTGTGCCTGGTTTGAATTGCCACCCCTCTTATTCCTTGTATTGTCTATGACAATAACAAATTGCATACTTAGAATCATAGAATCACAGAGTTGGAAGGGGCCATAAAGGCCATCTAGTCCAACCCCCTGCTCAACACAGGATTAGCCCAAAGCATCCTAAAGCATCCAAGAAAAGCATCACCTCCCTCCGGTCTGATGAAACACCATTGACAACAACTCTTTGAGTGCGGTTCTCTAACCAATTCCCTATCCACCTAAATATCTGAATATCCAAATTGCAGTCCTTCAATTTATCCATCAGAACATCATGGGGAACCTTATCAAAAGCTTTACTAAAATCCAAGTAAACAACATCAACCGAATTTCCACGATCCAGCAAACCTGTTACTTGGTCAAAAAAGGAAACCAGTTTGGTCTGACAGGGCCTGTTGGAGACAAATCCATGCTGACTTCCTTGGATTACCAAATTGTCCTCCAGATGTTTGCATTCCATTCCATTCCATTTTTCAAGTTAGGGACTCTTGGACACATAAAGATCAAAATCAAGAATCTATTCATTTTAAACAAGTCACTGCCTCTTGGGATTCTGCCATTTTACACAGCCCTTCTCAGAAGCTGGTTCAGAGACACAATTCCAGGTAGATATCCATGTTAGTTTTTCATAGCAAAATTAAACTGCTTAAGTCTCCATAGGTTTAAACAAATTGACAAAACTTATGCTTCCAGTTTGCCTCCATAAACCAAGCAAACACTCTTCCTGTTCTTTTTTACTTAGTCTCTCTTTCCTTCAACAGAGTTTGTGAGTCTTACAGACTCTGGGCTGCGCTTTCCCTGTCTCAAGGAGGCCTACTTGTCCTGCATGGCGTCGATCACTCCCTTCGCTGGTCACTCCAGCCTTTTATCGGCACATTTCCGCCTTCCCTGGTCAGCGCTAGGCACTCCCAAAGAGTTTTTATAATTGTGGTTTTAATCTCCAAGTATTCTGAAAACATCTGACCATCTGAACTCCTCCTGTCAACTTCCTTTGAACTAATCCTCTAATCTTTGAGATGTTGCTTCTTTTGAAATTCAACTTTTGAAGTCTAAATGCATGTTAGAATTTCAAGGCAAATTACTGCTAACATATGCTGGAACTTGGGCCTTTTTACCTCCTGCACTGTTCCAACTACCTCTTCTGATCCTGCCTTCCAACCTCAAATTGCCTTCAGAGTTTTCAGAAGGTTTTTTTTCTGGGGGGGGGGGACTATTCAATGGGACAGTACTTTTTCTTTGACTCTGCCTGATCCCTGGGGCCTGAACTAATGGGAAGGGAGGTGTATTTTTCCCTGTGGTTCCAGCAGGAGGGGCAACCCTTCCAGTCCTGTCTGGCTCTCAGGCAGGGCCTTACGGGCCTCAGTCACGAGAGCCAGAATACCACAGAGCTACCACCCAATCTCTACAAGCCGCCACGCCGTGCCCCGTTGTCTTTCTCTGTCTAGAATGGGGTCCCTGTCCTTTCAGCCCAGGAAAAGAGGGAGACCAAGTCACAAGATGGGAGAACGTGGCAGACTCCTCATCCTCCCCTCACCCCTAGGCAGGCTCCAACTGCAATTCAGAGCATTCTGATCCCCAAGAAGAATAAAAAATGAACTACATGATCCTACACACGCTTCTACCAAGATGTGGCTCTTCCCTCACAAGCCCCACAGAAACTTAGCATCAATTACAACACCATTACCATGAAAATTATTTGCAAAATAAACCGCTGTACCTTATGCTGCCATGCCACACATATCTATAATTTTTGCCATCTAAGAGAATGGGGGGAGGAAATGAACACTGAATATGCTCTCACTAAAAAGCAGCTGCAGAGCCTTCTGGAACAGATCACCTGCCCAAGAATCCATTTAGTCAGGTTTCAGGCTGGGCCATGGTGTGCAGATGGTGCCATTGGCCACAGTAGGTGACCCCCAGGCAGACAAACAGGAAGCAGGATCGCTGCGGCTTTTATTAGACGTATTGGCAGTTTTGGGCACCGTGGGTCATGCCACCCTGTTGAAGTACTCATGGAAGCAGGAGCAGGAGCTGAAGGGTGTGCTTTGGATTGGGAGCAATCTTTGCTGATGGGCAGCATAGTATGGGAGAAATCTTCACAGGCATATGAGTAAGGCCATGGTCCAAGGATAGATTAGAGCACCTGTAGATTCTAACCGGGGGTAATGGTGTATGGAGAATAATCTTGGAACTTTATGACTGGCTGCTGAGGCAACCTCTGTAGTCTCAAACCTGGCTTCAATTGGTGGGAAGCAATAATGACTGGTCCATCAAATGGAGTGCCTATATCTGTCTGCTCAGAAGTCTGCGTGGAAGTTCAAGGGTCCCTAGACATGGCCCACTGAAATGGACTGTAGGTGTTTCTCTGCCCAGAAAAGAAGGTATTTGGCCTCTGTGTATAGTGTAGGACAGAGAACCTGGAAACCCCATTTGCAGATTTGCGCCTTGATGAGAATGTGCTGGTCTCTAATAACAGCCTGGAAGTAGGGGAGCACTTTCCTGACAGCTCTGAGTTCCAAGGCGTTGATCTCCTTTTGCTCTGATATCCACATTCCTTGACCAGACAGTCAAGCAGCAACATTCCACTGACATCTGGGAAGAGCTGAATGATATGCTCCATGAGGCAGGATTGGCCCGCCTTCGTTTGTTGGAGTTGGCCCACTGACTACACTCTGGCTCAAAGACAGTGTTAGGCTCAGGGTTTCGTTGTTTTTCTTCAGGATCCCCACTGACAGAAGAAGGCCCTGAGCCTTCGGGGAGGGCGGTATATAAATCTAAATAAATAAATCAATCAATCAATAAAAGAAGAGTTGGTTCTTATATGCTGCTTTTCTCTACCCGAAGGAGTCTCAAAGCAGCTTACAGTCGCCTTCCCTTTCCTCTCCCCACAACAGACACCCTGTGAGGGAGGTGAGGCTGAGAGAGCCCTGAGATTACTGCTCAGTCAGAGGAACCACTGGAGTGGTCTCAAATTTTGATGTGCCTACTGAAATCCCAATACAAAAGATCATTAGGCCCTGGAGGTGGGCAGGTATATCAGCTGGACACTCTTGGCTTTGATCATATCCTTGGTCTAGTTCAATGACCTGGAGGCCTTGACATCTGAGAAGCACAGTATATATCTATAATCACGCCAAGATGTTGCAGACTCTGTGACATAGTAAGACTGTTCTCCTTTTTCAATACAAGTCCTTGGGCCTTCAGGTACTGAATGATCCTGAGTCTCTTGCTTTTGATTAGGAGAGCAAATCAGGAGGCCATTTATATAGGGTTGATTTTGATGTCCTGCTGCTGGATTAGAGCTACCACTGCCACTCGGAGAACACATGAGGGGCCCATGCCAAGCTAAAGAGGACAGCTCTGAGCTGGGAATGTCAGCTGTTGTAGGCAAGTCTGAGAAACCTACATTGTCCTGGAAATACAAGGATGGCAAATGTCTTCCATGAGGTTGATGGGAGTCATGAAAGCCTTGGAGAATAAAGCTTTCGCAATTGATCTGCACAGGCAGAAATGATGTTGTTCACATACTTCAGCTCAAGAACGGTTCTCCAGCCCCCATTTATCCTGGCCACTGTGAAAACTATGGAGTACCCCCTTGAGTTTTACTTGCAGGAGGGAATTAAGAAACTGCAACTAGGCGACTCACACTCAGGAGCCGGGAAATGGAAGGAGTTGTTCCTGCCTCCATGGGCAACTGGTGGGAACCCACGCATTCCAGGGCCCCCTCTTCCTCAGGGGCAGAACTGCCTCCCACTCCCAATCTGCAGACTCCCCACTGGCGACTGATCAGATGGTAAGCTCATTGGAGGTCCTAGCCATCACCTGCATGACCCTTAATGGCACCAGATCTACACACCTGCCGGACAGCCTCTCCTCCTCATGCTCTGTTGTGGGAGCTTAGCTCATCTCAGCATAGCCTCCTGATGGTGCCATTCTGCAGACAGGAAGAACGCGCAACTGCCCGTTCACACACGTTCTCCTTGGTACCTCCGACATTATGGAGCCATCAGCCTGGGGCTTTTAGGAAACCCCGCCCCCGTTACTTCTACCATCCCCCTGGCCCTTCACATCTCCAGGTCTATCCAAACAGAATTTCCCTTATTTCTTTGCCATTACTATCCCCCTTGGGGTAACTTATAAGAACATTATTATGATTCTATATTTTGGCAAAAGTCCTCCTACCATCAGGAAGTTCCACAAAGCCAGTGTCTGCCATGTTAGCTCCAGCTCCTTTCCGTAAGCACAGCCCCTCCCTCATGCTCCCCACCCCTCCCTCCAAAGAGAAGTAAGCCACAGGCCACAATAGCCCAGCGGGTGCCCATGTGCTTGCCATCAGCCATGAATATTAACCAATCTCATTAGCATAACAGTCAAAGCTTTGAGGAGATCCCACTCCTAGTGGGGGTGCGGAGCGGGGCTGAAAGGAAGGATGCAGAACCAGGCAGATGCCTCCAGCTTGTCTAACCTTTTCACATCCAAGGGAAAGAATCTCTCAGCACACCCACATATTTTACACTCTACTATAAAAAGCACCCTGAACAACTCATCACTTCACAGATTTAGAGGCAAATGCCCTTATTTGCATAGAAACAGCAAATGAAAGGAGCCCAGCCCCACCCACCAGAAGCTCACTTAAGAAGCTGTGGCTTCTCCATACGGGGACAGGAGAAGGCAGTCTACAGGCCCCGTCACAGACTTGGACCCCCCCCCCACAACGCACAAGGTGGTCGTGGGCAGGCTGGACCGAAGGGAACAAACACCTGGGCATCCTTTCTGATCAAAGATGGAAATGAGGAAGGAGTACAAAGGAGGGAAAGAAAAGATTTCTCCCTTAGCTTTGGCTCATTTACAAAAGGAGGGAATAGAAATGAAAAAAAGGTGTTGAGGTTTTGATGCCGAGGGGAAAAGAACACCTACTCTCACTGTTCCCTGGGGGGGGGGGGGGTGAAAAAAATAAAGATTGATGGTAGAAAACAAATTCTCTTCTAAACAAAATTGTTGTTCTTAGATAGAAACATGTCCACATCGCCACAGTTTGCAGGATTACTACAAATCTGTACATGAAGTTCAACTTTATAGCACTGAAAACAATCAGCTTGTTAATAATATATTAGAATTAAATACATTAAAGCACACTAATTGTTTCCCACATTATTCACATTTCAACAATAGTCTTGAAAATATGTTGCAGGAACTTGGTCTTAGACATTTCACTCACTCCACGGGTGGGGGGGGAGCACAGCTGTGTGTTGGGGCCGCCTCTTCCTCCGTGCCCCAGGCACGAGCCCAAGAGGAGGCCTCCCCTCCCTGCCACATCCATCGGCAGGCAGGCTGTTGAGGTTAACCCCCCAGCCCACCCCACCCCACCGCCATCCCCACCCTGCCAGAGATCTTTTGGCTCTAGAGTAAATCATTTGTATTTCTAGAAGACTCGCAGGCACTACTCCCCAGAGGCTATTATCCACCCCCCCCCCCAAGAGAAGAGTCCCCTCTGTTAGTGCTGTAGAAATGAAGAGTATTCTTGGGCCACTTCAGGGCTCTCTTCACAAGGACACCCAAAGGCAACCCGACCGGACACAGGCATGAAGAGAAGCCTGCATGCTTTACTGGCCAGTATTCAAAACCTAGAGGCTTTGGGGAAAGGTCCAGCCAAGAGCAACAGAAACTGCACCTTCCCGGGGGCTAAAAGGCCCCTCTTAATGGTGTCCAGGAGACCCGGCGGGCAAGAGGAAGGCCTTTGTGTGCGGCCCCCTCCCAGACACACTTTAGGGCCAGTCCTTCACACTCCACACTCCAGACAAAACCGCTCCTCGTCTCTAAATGGACTTACACGATGTATCAATGAGGCATAAGCAGGTTGCCTTGGCAACCTAAATCCATCATGCCGAGGAGCCCTTCCTTCTCCTCCTCTCCTTTGCCGCTTGGAATCTGGAAGCCTTCTGCCACCGCCCCCCCTCCCCTCCCCTCCCCTCCCAGACAGCTGCCGGCTGGCAACAAGGAAGCCTCCCTCCCTCCCTCCCACGCCTGCAGCACCCGTAAAGCAGCTGCAAGGGGACCGAGCCCACAGCAGTGGGGTGGGTGAAGCAAGGGGCTGCAGCACAGGGGCTCCCCTTCGGCCCCGTGGCACAGAAGCGCCATAGGCACAGCTGCCATGACAAGGGCTGGGAAGCACTACGGCCCCTGAAGATGTGCCCAGCCCAGCCCCCTTGGAGAAAGGGCTTCCTTCCTTCCGGAGGTGCCTCTGCCTCCCTGGCTTGTGACAGAGGCAGGCTCCTCCCATGTAGTTGTGCCCCCTCTGATGCTGCTTCAAGGGGCCCCCCACAGGGAGGGACGGGCTGCAGCCAACCGAGGCGTCCACAGCAGCAGCAGCAGCAAGGGAGGCCTGCACAGGACTTGCCCTCTTGCACTCACGCTCCAGCAGTGAGAATAATGCGATGCTCTTAGCAAATCGTAGTAACATATCTACTTTCAGTTTTTAAAAGGCAGAGATGCAAAACTTTGAGCCTTCCTTCCACCACCACCCCCTGCCAGCCCACTTTGCCCAGTGCATGTTCAGAAGCCCATGCCCCCATTTCCAAAATGACTGTCCATAGATCTCCTCCAGACCCACACAAGTGTCTGACCCACTTTTCTTAAGGCAGTAGAGAATTCAGCAGCTGCCACCACCTCAGCTCTGCTCCACACCCAATCTGCTACTGGCAGAAACCTCCCCCTCCAGCCAGAGGCTCAAGCAGGTTTCACAAGCAGAGCCACGAGTCTCGCTTGGCTGCCAGGAGCACCAGGAGGAGAAGGTGCCTTGTGTATTCCCACTAAAAGGAAGCCAGGAGCACAGGCTGAGCTCCTTGGACAGAAACATGTGCAGATCTCCTGATGGAGAACAAAGAGCAGAAGCTGCCAGGCAGAAAAAACATGCCAGCTCCTGACCTAGCAGCAGGTTCTTACTCGCAGGATCTAAGGCTAACAATATTGATGGGGTTGCCTAACAACCCCCACACTGGCACTGACAGCTCAGAAGGCATTTATTTCTTAGAGGTACAGGTGCTATTTCGAGGCTTCTGTTTTTGATGTCAGATTATTCAGCTAACTTGGGGCCATGTTAGGAATGATCAGACATAATAATGCACATGGTAGAATGGTACCCAATAATCACAGAATGATAGAGTTGGAAGGGGCCATACAGGCCATCTAGTCCAACCCCCTGCTCAACGCAGGATTAGCCCTAAGCATCCTAAAGCATCCAAGAAAAGTGTGTATCCAACCTTTGCTTGAAGACTGCCAGTGAGGGGGAGCTCACCACCTCCTTAGGCAGCCTATTCCACGGCTGAACTACTCTGACTGTGAAAAACCTTTTCCTGATATCTAGCCTATATCATTGTACTTGTAGTTTAAACCCATTACTGCACATCCTTTCCTCTGCAGCCAACAGAAACAGCATCCTGCCCTCCTCCAAGTGACAACCTTTCAAATACTTAAAGAGGGCTATCATGTCCCCTCTCAACCTCCTTTTCTCCAGGCTGAACATTCCCAAGTCCCTCAGCCTATCTTCATAGGGCTTGGTCCCTTGGCCCCAGATCATCTCCGTCGCTCTCCTCTGTACCCTTTCAATTTTATCTAAGTCCTTCTTGAAGTGAGGCCTCCAGAACTGCACACAGTACTCCAAGTGTGGTCTGACCAGTGCCGTATACAATGGGACTATGACATCTTGTGATTTTGATGTGATGCCCCTGTTGATACAGCCTAAAATGGCATTTGCCTTTTTGTAAGTAAACAAACGTTGTAATAAGTAAGCAAATGTTGCAGCTCTTCCTGAATATCTCCAAGGTGTTCGTGTGGCTCACCTCTTCAGAGAGACCATTCCACTGAGCAGGAGCCACGATGGAAGGTCACCACAGGCCTCCCCGTGGCATGCGCGGTAACACCTTCTCAGCACCACCAAGCCTGAGGTGGCCAAAATGTATGCCACAGCTATCATTCATGCTTAGCCTGGCTCTCACATGATCAGGATGGGTGCAAGCTAAGTGTGGGGTCTACTATCTTTTAGGACATGAATTTGGCACATTGATGATATTAGCATCTAGCTTCACTGGTGTTCTGCCCTGCCAGGGTGGGATGAAAGGAGTTATGTTTTAAATGTTTTTATGTAGCTTTAGATTGTTGTTGTTGTTAGGTGCGAAGTCGTGTCCGACCCATTGCGACCCCATGGACATTGATCCTCCAGGCCTTCCTGTCCTCTACCATTCCCCGGAGTCATTTAAGTTTGTACCTACTGCTTCAGTGACTCCATCCAGCCACCTCATTCTCTGTCGTCCCCTTCTTCTTTTGCCCTCGATCGCTCCCAGCATTAGGCTCTTCTCCAGGGAGCCCTTCCTTCTCATGAGGTGGCCAAAGTATTTGAGTTTCATCTTCAGGATCTGGCCTTCTAAGGAGCAGTCCGGGCTGATCTCCTCTAGGACTGACCGGTTTGTTCGCCTTGCAGTCCAAGGGACTCGCAAGAGTCTTCTTCAGCACCAGAGTTCAAAAGCCTCAATTCTTTGACGCTCGGCCTTCCTTATGGTCCAACTTTCGCAGCCATACATTGCAACCAGGAAGACCATAGCCTTGACTAAACACACTTTTGTTGGCAGGGTGATGTCTCTGCTTTTTAGGATGCTGTCTAGATTTGCCATAGCTTTCCTCCCCAGGAGCAAGCATCTTTTAATTTCTTTGCTGCAGTCCCCATCTGCAGTGATTTTGGAGCCCAGGAAAATAAAATCTATCACTACCTCCATTTCTTCCCCATCGATTTGCCAGGAATTGAGAGGGCCGGATGCCATGATCTTCGTTCTCTTGATGTTGAGTTTCAAGCCAACTTTTGCACTTTAGATTAAATAAGTTATTTTATCTTGTTTTTATTCTCAGCCATTGTAACTCACTCTGGAACCTCCAGGATTAGGGGCAGGATATAAATCCACATATACACTTTTCTGACTGAAGAATACACCCCAGCCATCAGCTCCCAAAGCCCAGGCCGAACACAGCCTCCTGAAATGACCAGCACCAAGACAAAAGGAGGATGGAGTGGCCATGGGGCCCGGATCAATAGGCAGAAGGGGGCAAGTTGTATCTGCACCCACTGGAGACCGGTCTGCCCACTACTGTGGGTGACCCAATGGTTCGAGGCCTGGACTAAAACGCAGGAGGCAGCTCATGTTCAAATGTCCATTCAGACACCTATCCTACATCAGGACACTGCCATGAAAGTGAGGAGAGGAGAGCTGGATTCACACTCTGTGCTCCTCAATGGCCACCTTTGTCCTGCCCATCAAAAAGTCAGCTACAGGACTGCAAATCCTTACCTCTTGATTAGCTGGACCAAAACAGCAGCCCACCAGAATGGCCCAGGTCTCTGGCACTGCTGAAATACTGCGAAATACGTATATGTAGAGGTGGGGGCAGGAGATACACTTCCGAGCCTCTGCCTCAGATTCTCCCAGGGTATCCTGAGCTGAGCTTTCCCCCCACTCAATCAGAGAGCCAACTCAAGAAAGCCAGGCAAAAGGATGCAAACCAAAACCAGTCAAGAGGCAAACCACAAAAGTGTTTTGTTGTTAAAGACCAAGAGGAGACATGAAGGACAAATTCACACCCATAGCAAACCGTGCAAGGGGATCTGGCTTTTCACCAAGCATGTTACGATGCAGCATATACCAACTGCACAGAGTCCCTAACCAGGTGCCACTGACTGCCAAAATACAGGAAACACCAGAGAGTACCTTTCTGGAAACCACTGGAGACCACATGTTCATTCATTCTTAAATTTGATAGGCCAGGGGAATGGTGCCCACTCCTGGCTCCCTCCCCTCAGGCCATTCAAGAGGGACCTTTTGTAAGAGGCCTCTGGCTGGGGGGGGGGGGGGGGGGAGCCTGACAATCCCCAGGCAATGGAACAAAACTTACTGTGAAGAGACCTTCTGTTCTGCTGCCAATAAGGTCTCTTGCCTTCCCGGAGAAATCTAGGTAGGCCGAGTCCTAAAGGTGGATGATGAACCAGGTGTCACACCTTCCCAGCGTTCTAGGCATCACTTTCTTTTTTCCTCTTGTTTCAACCAGCACCTGCTCCAAAGCTTCCCCAAACAATTCCTCCCCCTAGAAGGGGGTTCGCAGTCATAGTCGATCTGGCCTTTAGAGCCTCCTGCCAATCTTGCAGCCACAGAGTTCTTCTTGCTGCAGAGCACCTTGCCTGGCTCCAGCTGTGAAGGCAGACGTGTCTGGAGACGCATCGGGCAAGAAGGACCCTGCTTTCAGCACCCTTTGCACCCTTCTGACAGTCTTCTGTCCTGAGGAATTAACTGTGTCACCTTGGACATTCATACCACATAAGCCCTTGCTACTGCCTCCGTTGCCATGGTGACTGCTTCAAAGGTTTTCCTTGAGGCATCCTCTGCCTTCCTATCTAGGTGGTCTTTTACAGACCCCCCACCCTCTTCTGAGGACAGGCCAAAGGTCTGTTATGTGACAACGGGGGCATCAATAATGGCTGTCTGAAATAACTCCTCAGCATATTTAGGCAGGAAGTACAGTTTCTTTGCGGGCTGAGGGAACTTGTCTGTTTAACCCATTCCGCTCTATATAATCTCTCAAATTGTTGGGGCAAAGGAAACAACTTTGGAATTTGGTCCTTAAGAGGAAAAAATTCTACATTAGCCTCAGTAATTTTTTATTTTAATTTAGGATTCACCTCCTGTTCCACTGCAGATTTCTGAATATCTAATGCTTCCATACATCTCCCCAATAAGTACTGATAGTCATCCGGGCTGAAAAACTGTTTCAAAATGGCCACCGCCCTTTTCTCTTTTTAGCGGCTTCCCTGGCCACTCTCTCCTCCTGCATTTTGCTGTCGATTGGGAAGCCTCCCATTGGTTGGGGAAGGGACAGTCTCAGAAGACACGGCCGACTTTGCAGCCTCCCGCTCTGTCTCTGACAGGAGAGTGTCGTCTGTATCACAGCCCTGCATGAGTCCCGGGCAGGCTGCCTCCATGAGGCCTCTAGGGCGCCTTCTCTCTGCTGTGGAGTATGTGCCTTTAACCGCCTCACCCCGCCCCTTTGTTCCTTTTTCCTTGCTGTCTTGGACTACTAAATAGTAATCTCCAGATACCTTTTTAAATTTCAGGGACAGAATAGAGTGTAATTAGCATAAGAATAGAATAGAAATTCAAAGGAAGGACTCCCTGCTTCCTGACTAGCTGTCTCCCTCTGCGAGGCAGGAAACAAACTGAACTTGGGTGACTCCCACTGGACGCTAACAGGAAAGGAGATTTTGAGTAAATCCTAGCTCCCTGACAGAATGGTGGGAATCACCCAGAGGATGTCCTCATCCTCTCAGAGGGAGAACTGGAAGGTGCCACCAATGAAAGTCACGGCACACCCTGACCAGCACAGGCCTGGAGCAGCAAGAGGAGTTTCAGGGGCCATGCTCTGTGTGTGTGTGGGGGGGGGGGGCGCTCAGCTGAAAGCCTGGGATCAAGGGGGTTCCTCTCTCCCAAATGTCTCATCCTGCACTATCACCTAAATGGCCAGGAGAAACCTCTGTCCTAGCCCTGGCCAAGTATGGTGAACAGTGGGACAAACAAAAGATGATATGGCAGAAATGGCCACAGAATGGAACATCCCCTGCATGACCTCTCTTTCTAAAGAGCACCTAGAACACTCCTTCTACATGCCTTCAAAAGCTCACCAAGTCCACCAAGGGGCAAAACTGACCTCTTTCTAATCCGCAAGCCTAAAAGATTGTGATGCAGGTACACAGAGCTTGCCAGGGACTCTGGGGGATGTGCACAAGCCTGCACGTTTTTTGGCTCCCCACATCCAAAGTCTCTTCCTGCAGGATCCCAGCCAGAAGAAACATCTCTCTGTTGCAGCCGACTTGCCTGCTGGCCAACAGCTGCTGCGAAAGGCAAGATTCCACCAGAAATGGGATGACCCCAAATCTCCTGTGCTTGGATGCTGTGGACATTAAATGGTCCCTCAGCAGCAGACCTGGTCCCCAGGCTTGGGTCAGGCTGTTCCTCTGGATTTGACTGGGGAAGGCCTGCAACTTGGCTCCCTAGCACAACCCAGAGGCCTTTGAAAGGGAAGGAGGTCCTAAGCCAGCAGAGTTCCTGAGTTTTCCCTGACCACTTTAGAAATCAGGCAGAGGAGGGGGCAGAAAAGGAGGAGAGAGGCAGCATTGCCCAGTTCCAAAACCAAGAATTACTTTGGCTTTGGACTCTGCGGTGGCAGAGGGCCCACTTGGAAGGCAGGGAAAGTGGCGACAGCCAGGGAATTGGAGATGGAAACCGCCCAACCAAACCCTCTACACGGACAGATTGCTATGTGCAAATCTGAATTCTGATCACAGAATGGCCTCTGCTAGGTGTAGAGCGGTGGAGCTTCTAATTGTGTTGCAACAGGAAGCACACCACTCTGCCTGCAGCTCCCACATTGGAGGCTGTTTTCTGGAAAAGGGTGATCGGTGTCAGCCTCTTGGACACTGAAGCTGTGAGCACTCAGATACAAAGAAGAGCCATAAAGCGCACGTCTGTCTCAGAGGCTGAAGAAGGCAGGGGATTCTAAGGAGAACCTTGGCTGACGAATGGTCAAATGACAAGCCAAAACTGGGGTTACAGTCAAGCAATAAAAAAATATTAATTGACAAGAACAGGAGACAGGCAAAGGAAATAAATGAAGGAGGAACCTGGAAAATTTCACCTCCATCCACTTCTCATGCTTCATATGAAAACCAGGGGTGAGTTCCTGTGACGGGGAGGCACAAGTGCTGGGCCTGAACCAGGAGCCAGAGGGTGAGGCCAGGTATCCATGGCCCTGCATTCCAGGCTGAGGGATGACCACCACACATCAAAACCTCCCTGGCCACAGAGTCCCCACCCAAGGACTTGCCTCTCTAGCCATGTAGACTTAATGAGCAGCACCCCCACCGAGGCGAGCCCAAGGTCACTCAGCTGGCTGCATGTGGGGGAGGAGCAGAGAATCAACCCTGGCTCACCAGATTAGAAGTCGGCACTCCTCACCACTACGCCAAGCAGGAGCATCACAAATACACCCCTTCGGAAAGAGCATTGCTGCCTTCCTCTGACTAAGCAAACAGCAGGCAGTCTGGTGCCATCTGCTGTCTCACCCTTTGCCTTGGCATGAGACAGGCACAGCTTGTGCAGCCACCCTTTGGCTGTCCTCAAATATGAGCAGATTCTTGCTGTGCTCCCCCATGAAACAGAGAAACACCCCTCCCCCAGGCCCGGTACTATTACCCCCACGGACCATCTACCTATATCTTAGGTAAACCACAGATGCAGAAGTCTCACTCTGCACAGGTGGGCTCTAGAGCAGAGAGGGAAGGTGTTGCAGAAGGAGCAGGGGCCTTCTAGGACCATCTTCCCTCTCTGCTGGGACACTCTCACCATTTCCACTCGGACAACATTCTTGTGCTGGAAGGCAGGGGAAAGGCATTGTTTCGAAGACGTGGTCGCTGATCCTACCCTCTTCCCCCAAATTAGTCCATCTGTCTTATTTACAATGGTCCTGAGAAACAAGGAAGAGGGGAAATTGATGTGAGTCTGTAGCTAGAGGCTGGATGCTCAGAACTCCGGGGAAAGGGGTGATCTATTTACCTGCGTGCACCTGGCCCTCTCTCTTCCCAGCCTCCTGGCCCCTCCATGCCAAGGAGTGGCCACTCAGCAGTCAGCAGCTCCTGGGGGGAGGGGCAGGCTGGCAACACGGGATGCTACCAGAAGGCCTATGTTTGGGCACAGAGATTCTGCTCTGGCTCAGCAAGTGATTGATACAAGAAACATCTTAGACTAGCCACTTTTCAAAAGTTGTCCAAAACAAAGCTCCTTGGGATAATGAAAAGGGACCACTGAAGTAGATTCTGGCATACCTTCTGGGGAAGGTAGCTGTTGACCAGTGCAAGACTAGTCCCCCCCCACCCCCCGGGTCAATAGAAATAGAATAATTCCTACAACAACAATTAAATTTGATCTTTGGTTAAGTCAGGATTTCTCAAGCAGGGTTTCATGAAACTCTGGGGATTCTTGACAGCCCTGGGAGTGGGTGGGGACATTTATCGGGTTATAGGGCTACTAGTAAATAAGCCCGCTGCAGTCTGAATGCAGCGGGCGCTTGCGGGGGTCGGGAGCGTCAGGGGCCAGCTCTGCAGCCGCGCTGGGGCAGGGTCCGGACCCGAGGGTGGTCGTGGGGCGTTGTGCGAGCCGGATGAGGCTCGTCCTGGGCACCCCCCCCCCGCCCGTGGGGAGGCCTAACTCGCAGCGAACGTCGTCGGTGTTGCTGGATGTGAGGGTGCGGCCGGCTTGAGCGGGAGCGGGGGTGGTGTGGGCCGCGGGGCCGGAGACGGAGACGGATGGCGAGCAGGCCGGTGGGCGATGTTGCGCAGCGGCGGAGGGACACAGTGAGGGAGAGAGCGGTGCGGGCGGCCTCGCCACCGCCGCTCCCTCCATCCTCGAGTGGCTTCGCAGGCCGTTGCCTGCTGTGCAGGCCGGGGCGGGGCGAGTTCTCGAGGAGGAGGTGGCTGGAGGCGGCGGCCGCGGGGCCAGTGCGGGCGGCGGCCGGCCGTCAGGGTGGGGCGGCGAGGTGGCGACCTGTCGGCAGGGAGGCAGGTAATGGCGGCAGGTGGGCGGCTGAGGGTGAGCTAGAAGGGGGGCGGGGTGGTAGGCGCAAAGCGCCTCCCGATTAGTCAGTCCAGCGGCAAGGGACTGATTGCGCACAGCGCGGCTCGCAATTGGTCCCTTGCCGCTGGACTGACAATCGGAGCGCCCAATCAGCAGGCGCGGGGGAAGGGGCCTATCGGCACCCTTCCTCATCACGCCTTGGGGGCCCTTACCGAAATATTTAATCCGCTTCGCGAGGAGCGGTTAAAGATATATATGGTCATGTCAACCCCCCTGGCAATCCCAAAATGGCCAATGATGGGCCTGGAGAGGGAGGCAGGAGAAGGACATGTACCCAGCAATGCTTCCCAACCACATCCTGCCTGACTGCACCACTTTTGGGGTTTCTCAAAACCTGAAGAATGTTTCAGGGGTTTCTCAATAGTAAAAATGATGAGAAATGCTGGGTTAATTCTTGACTGAAGGCTGCTCTTAATACAACAAAGAAGCATGAGTGATCAAATCTATTGCGACCTCATTACAAAAACCAATAAACCATTACCAGTAGACAGGAACTTGCTGTGTATCTTGAGACAACAGTTTATTGAGCTTTGAAGCGTCGCATTCAGACTGCACTTTCAATTAGGAAGCAGAAATAAAGCCAAGTAGCAGCAACTAAAAGCTACTTAGGGGGAGTGGCAGGGTCTTACTGCCAATTTCACAGGGTAGGTCCAGGAAGGGCAGTTTGGCTCTGCTCCTTGGTCTGGCCTGGCTGCTCCAGTGTGGGGGGCCAGGGGAGAGCCCGGATTCTTCCCTGATGCCACTGTTAAAAGAGAGAGTTCAGGCCCCTACTGTTATGTGGGCCGTCACCCCTCCACTGCAGGCTGGCACACCCGTGTCAACCCTTCCTGACACTCCTGTGCTTACCCAGGCACCAGAGAGAGAAAAGCCAGGTCAAGCCTTGCAAAGCATGATGGGAGAGCAACTAAAACCCACTTCTGGCTCTGAAGCAGGACTTGGAGTTAGGCTTCCCCCAACCTACTTGCTTGCAAACAAAAGAGGAGTTTGTCAGCACACCTGGCAAGTACAGAGAGACAACAGCACCCCACCCAAGACTCCCCTCCAGCCAGCCAAGCACTTTGTCTTGGAAAGGGAACTGGCCACTCTCTTTCAACACCAAATCTAATCCAAGATTTGGTCTTTGTCTTTTCCCTTACCACTATCCCCAGGCACAAGCAATCATCAAGGATTTGCCAGAAATGGGCCATCAGCCCTTCTAGATAGGTAATATTTCTCTATATTCCCAGCAGTTAGTTTCTTTGTCTCAGCAACCCGTTTCTTTGTTGGGAGCCAGCCCCAGCCATCAAACTCTTTGTCCAAGCCCTGGACAAGGTAGGATCATCCCTCTATCACCTCAGGTCACAAATTTCCTTTAAATATTGGGCTCCCACAGCCACAAAGTGCAGCCAGTTTCCAGGCTACAGAAACTCTGTCCGACGCTCGTCTTGGTGTGTTACTGTAGGAACTAGGACCCCTGAAAGGGCTAGATTCCTCTAATTAGGACCAAGCCCTGGAAAGGCTAGGTTCCTTTCTTTGCCAGACTGGGACCCCAAAAAGGCTGGTCTGGAACCTCCTGAAAATTATTTTGTGTGTTAATGTAGGAATTAGATCCTGCACAGCAAGATTCCTTTTCCCACAGGCTAGGACCCCCAAAGGCTGGCCTCATTCCCTATGCTTTCTCATATAGGAACTAGACCCCGAAAGGCCAGATCCCAACCAGGCTAGGACCCCGAAAGGCTGGCTTGGAGCAAAGCAGGGACTGTCTTGAGCAGTCAGTCTCCTGAAATTTAAAGTGCTGCCCTGATCAAGCAGGCACTTCTCCTAGGCTTTGTCTCAAAAAGGCAGGCCATATTATGTTCTAAGGTTCTCATAGTTTATGCCCCGAAAGGCTAGCCAAATTCTCTAGTCTACGTGTTTGTGTGTTGTTGTTGTTGTTGTCCACACCCGGCATCCTGTCCACCCCCATGTCTTGACTGCTTGGATCCAAGAAAGGTGCAGTATATTGTCCCCCTGTAGAACTTAATGTATGTTTTTGCTTATGTGTGTGTTTTGAGTGTACCCTGATATTTTCCCCAAATAAATCCCCTGAGTGTAAGCTTAACTGTCTTCTTCATTTAAGAAGGGTTTCTTCCAGGGAAAGGACCTCGTAAAAATTAGTAGTAAAGATCCTGCATTACCCAGCCTCTTGCTATATTCATAATTCCCCAGCAATTTGGGTAACACTACACCTTGGCATTCTTGGCTCCATGGAGCACAAAGGCCACACTGGACATGGCAACTGAAGTTAATTCATTTTTTATATATTTTTTAAAAATTAAACATTGGGTGATATGAACAGATATCAACCTGCTTCCCCCCCCCCCCCATGGCCAATCATGGGGTGGAAAGGGGAGGGGCCCAGTCATACAAATTCTTGCTGGCCAGAACTCATTGCACGTGGCAGCAACTAGGGCCCAGAGAGGCAAATACCCCCAGTTGAACTTAACTCCATCGCAGGGGGCAATGGAGTATGATGTCACATCCAGGGGGAGTGTCTTGGTGATGTCAATTCTGATAGCATGTGACTTCCAGAGATGTGGCCCGCTGACATCACTTCTGGGGTTTCTTGAAGCCTGAAGAATGTTTCTGGGATTTCTCAATGTTAAAAAAACTTGAGAAAGGCTGCTGATCAACTGCAGTTCTGAGAGCTGAGATTTGACCACTGTACTTGACATCCAGGTTATTCATAAGGACTAGTGTTTGTCAGAAGGAAGGGCTCCCTGGAGAAGAGCCTAATGCTGGGAGCGATCGAGGGCAAAAGAAAAAGGGGACGACAGAGAACGAGGTGGCTGGATGGAGTCACTGAAGCAGTCGGTGCAAACTTAAATGGACTCCGGGGAATGGTAGAGGACAGGAAGGCCTGGAGGGTCATTGTCCATGGGGTTGCGATGGGTTGGCACGACTTTGCACCTAACAACAACAAGCGTTTGTTAAAAATTGGGTTCTCAATGAGTGATTTAAATGCAAATTGGCCTATGAATCTAGGTAATGATCCCCTCCAACAAAGGGAAAATGTGGAAATTTTTCACAAGTGTGAATAGGGCAGAGCAGACTAACATGTAGTCTAAAGTACTAGCTCTAGACGCTGTCATAGAATCATAGAATCTTAAGAGTTGGAAGGGGCCATACAGGCCATCTAGTCCAACCCCCTGCTCTACACAAGATGAGCCCTATGCATCCTAAAGCATCCAAGAAAAGTGTGTATCCAACCTTTGCTTGAAGACTGCCAGTGAGGGGGAGCTCACCACCTCCTTCGGCAGCCTATTCCACTGCTGAATTACTCTGACTGTGAAAAACTTTTTCCTGATATCTAGCCTAAATCGTTGTACTTGAAGTTTAAACCCATTACTGCGTGTCCTTTCCTCTGCAGCCAGCAGAAACAGCATCCTGCCCTCCTCCAAGTGACAACCTTTCAAATACTTAAAGAGGGCTATCATGTCCCCTCTCAACCTCCTTTTCTCCAGGCTGAACATTCCCAAGTCCCTCAACCTATCTTCATAGGGCTTGGTCCCTTGGCCCCAGATCATCTTCGTCGCTCTCCTCTGTACCCTTTCAATTTTATCTACGTCCTTCTTGAAGTGAGGCCTCCAGAACTGCACACAGTACTCCAAGTGTGGTCTGACCAGGGCCGTATACAATGGGACTATGACATCTTGTGATTTTGATGTGATGCCCCTGTTGATACAGCCCAAAATGGCATTCGCCTTTTTTACCGCTGCATCACACTGCTTGCTCATGTTTAGCTTACAATCCAGTCAGTCAGTCAGTAACCTTTTATTGGCATAAAATATAAGACATATGAAAATAGGGTTTAAAATTTCAACAAAATGATAAAATAGGCCATGGGGTTACATAACCAAACAGATCTTAAAATGATTAAATAAACTATAAAAGATAAAATACAAGGTAGGCAGCATGTTACAAGAGCATCTTAGTTAAAACTCTGGCAACTAAAATGGTTACCTCTGGGTCTTTGTCAGAGAGCAGGAATTGCAAGGTCATAGATTTACTTACAGAAGGCTTCTTTCCCAGCAAGGCAACAAAGCTGTCATCCCGACACTGCTCATATAAGGGGCAATCTAACAAAATGTGTGAGACAGAGTCAGGGCAGCCGGAACCACACGGACAGAGTCTCGCATGGTATGGGATACGGTGGAATCTTCCCTCTAATTGAGGGGAAAGCATTCATTCGTGCCAGGAGAAAAGCTCTTCTCAGGGGTGGGACATCAAGAACATGCAAATATGTAGGCATAATATTTCTCTGCATAGTGATGCCAAAGAATGCTGGTGAGCAGACTCTAGGCTGGGTAGGTATGAGTTCCTGCTGCTCATGGTCTAATATTCTGTTTAATAATCCGGAAGATACATTTTTCTTCCTGAGGTAGTAGGGAGTTCAGATCGATGCCAATGGAGACTAATTTTTGTTCAATAGCCTGGAACCATTGAAATTTAAGAGGGTCACTTTTTAGACAAGTTAAAAGGCTGCCAGCTTCTATTCTAAAAAACAGTCTGACCCAAAATTTAAAAGTAGCTATCCAGGCCCTTGTCTCTACCCTAATTTGGCCAAATTCTGCACAAATGGCATGGTAGGAGACACAGTTGGGAACCCCTGCAATTTGCCTATAGAAAGCAGATTGAACACCCTCAATAGATTTATTAAAGGCAGGAACCCATAAGTGGCATCCAAACAGGAGCTGGGACATCACTTTGGCATTAAAAATTTTAATTGCTGCAGGAATAAATTGGTTACCTTTTGCAGAGAAAAAGAACTGTTTTATCAAGGAAGATAAGGATTTGGCCAGATCGATAGCTTGTTGGCAGTGGGAGCCCCAGTTCTGCTTATAGAACCATAGAATCATAGAGTTGGAAGGGGCCATACAGGCCATCTAGTCCAACCCCCTGCTCAACGCAGGATCAGCCCTAAGCATCCTAAAGCATCCAAGAAAAGTGTGTATCCAACCTTTGCTTGAAGACTGCCAGTGAGGAGGAGCTCACCACCTCCTTAGGCAGCCTATTCCACTGCTGAACTACTCTGACTGTGAAAAACGTTTTCCTGATATCTAGCCTATATCATTGTACTTGAAGTTTAAACCCATTACTACGTGTCCTTTCCTCTGCATCCAACGGAAAGAGCATCCTGCCCTCCTCCAAGTGACAAGTACCCCAAGGTCTCGTTCACATACAGTGTTACCTAGAAGCATATCCCCCATCCAGTAGGCATGCTTTTCATTTTTCTGACCCAGATGCAGAACTTTACACTTATCTTTATTAAATTGCATCTTGTTCTCATTAGCCCATTTTTCCATTGTGTTCAGATCTCGTTGAACTCTGTCTCTATCTTCCGGAGTATTTGCCAGTCCTCCCAATTTGGTGTCATCGGCAAACTTGATGAGTAGTCCCTCCACCCCCTCATCTAGATCATTAATAAATATGTTAAAAAGTACCAGGCCGAGCACTGAGCCCTGAGGCACCCCGCTACTCACCTCTCTCCAGTCTGATGAAACACCATTGACAACAACTGTTTGAGTGTGGTTCTCTCACCAATTCCCTATCCACTTAACTATCTGAAAATCCAGATTGCAGTCCGTCAACTTATCCATCAGAACATCATGGGGAACCTTGTCAAAAGCTTTACTAAAATCCAAGTAAATGACATCAACCGAATTTCCCCGATCCAGCAAACCTGTTACTTGGTCAAAAAAGGAAACCAGGTTGGTCTGGCAGGACCTGTTGGAGACAAATCCATGCTGACTTCCTTGGATCACCAAATTGTCCTCCAGATGTTTGCAGATCGCTCCCTTCAATATCTGCTCCATTATCTTCCCCACAACAGAGGTCAGACTCACTGGTCTGTAGTTTCCCGGGTCATCCTTCCTCCCTTTTTTGAAGATCGGAATAACGTTTGCTCTCTTCCAGTCCTCCGGGATATCTCCAGTCCTTAAAGACGTTCCGAAGATGATGGACAAGGGCTGTGCAAGTTCTCTGGAAAGTTCTTTGAGTACTTTGAGCATATTGAGTGTAACACTTTTACTGCATCATCTTTTAAGATTTTGAATAGTTCAACTGGAATGCTGTCACCACGACTAGCTTTATTGTTGCTCAGACTTCCTAAGGCCCATTTGACTTCACATTCCAGGATGTCTGGCTCCAGGTCAGCAACTACCCCATTGTGGTCATCAGGGATGTTAAGCTCGCTCTTGTATAGTTCTTCTGTATAATTTTGCCACCTTTTTTAATCTCTTCTGCTTCTGTGAGGTCCCTACCATTTTGGTCCCTTATCATACCCATCTTTGCATGAAACATTCTCTTCATATCTCCAATTTTCTTGAAAAGATCTCTGGTCCTCCCCATTCTATTGTTTTCTTCTATTTGTTTGCACTGTTCATTTAAGAAGGCATTCGTATCTCTTCTACCTTTTCTCTGGAATTCTGCATTCAATTGGGTGTATCTTTCTCTTTCTCCCTTGCCTTTCACTTCCCTTCTCTCCTTAGCTATTTGTAAAGCTTCTTCAGACAGCCATTTTGATTTCTTGCATTTCTTTTTCTTTGGGATGGTTTTAGTTGCTCCCTCTTGTACAATGTTGCGAACCTCCGTCCATAGTTCTTCAGGCACTCTGTCTATCAGATCTAATTCCTTAAATCTATTTGTCACCTCTACTGTATATTCGTTGGGGATTTGATTTAGTTCATACCTGAGTGGCCTTTTCCCTACTTTCTTCAATTTAAGCCTAAATTTTGCAACAAGAAGCTGATGATCTGAACCACAATCAGCTCCTGGTCTTGTTTTTATTGACTGTATAGAACTTCTCCATCTTTGGCTACAGAGCACATAGTCAATCTGATTTCTGTGTTGACCATCTGGTGATGTCCATGTGTAGAGTCATCTCTTGGGTTGTTGGAAAAGAGTGTTTGCTATGACCATTGTATTCTCTTGACAAAATTCTACCAGCCTGTGCCCTACTTCATTTTGTACTCCAAGGCCAAACTTGCCTGTTATCCCGGTTATCTTTTGGTTTCCTACTTTAGCATTCCAATCCCCATGGTGATCCCCATGATTATACCCCCTTCAAGGATCGCTGCCTTGCCGTGGCAAGGGGGCTTGCGTAGCTCAGTGAAGCTATGAGCTATGCCGTGCAGGGCCACCCAAGACGGACAGGTCATAGCTGAGAGCTCTGACAAAAGGTGATCCACTGGAGAAGGAAATGGCAAACCACTCCAGTATCTTTGCCATGAAAACCCTATGGACAAGTTCAAAAGGCAGAACTTTACTTATTTTTATTAAATTGCATCTTGCACAAGTACTCCAAGGTCTTGTTCACACACAATGTTACCTAGAAGCGAATCCCCCATCCAGTAGGCATGCTTTTCATTTTTCTGACCCAGATGCAGAACTTTACACTTATCTTTATTAAATTGCATCATGTTCTCATTTGCCCATTTTTCCATTGTGTTCAGATCTTGTTGAACTCTGTCTCTATCTTCCGGAGTATTTGCCAGCCCTTCCAATTTGGTGTCATCTGCAAACTTGATCAGTAGTCCCTCCACCCCCTCATCTAGATCATTAATAAATATATTTTAAAGTACCAGGCCGAGCACCGAGCCCTGAGGTACCCCGCTACTCACCTTCCTCTAGTCTGATGAAACACCATTGACAACAACTCTCTAACCAATTCCCTATCCTCTATTCTCTAACCAATTCCCTATCCACCTAACTATCTGAAAATCCAGATTGCACTTCTTCAATTTATCCATCAGAACATCATGGGGAACCTTATCAAAAGATTTACTAAAATCCAAGTAAACGACATCAACCAAATTTATTTGGATGTCATCGAAGTCAATCCCCTTGTAGGGTTACTGTAAGAGGAAACATTTAGTATACAAAAGCCTGGCTAGAAAGCTAATTTACCTGGGCAGGCACCTGCAAAGTTAGCCTGCTGCTCTTTAACCATGCTTGGAAAGGGAAGGTTACCTAGATTAACCTGCTACAATTAACGTCTACAATTCAGTTTATATTTTGCTTCTAAGAAGGAATCATTGGAACCCAATAAAACATTTAGGTCCCCTAAAAGGAGTATCATGGCCTTAGGAAATTTATTCATAAAGAAGATAGAACATGATCCCTCCAGGGCTAACCAGTTTTTCATAATATCAACCAGGTCCGTAATTTTGCATCAGTACAGGTTTCCTGAAGGACGTTGATGTCAAATGTTCTGTGCAAAAAGGGGGCATCAGCAACATTCCAGGATATAATTCCCACCAGGTTCACCAAGCCATGAGGATCGTGTCCCTCTTAGCCATGCTGGTAATACCTGTTCTTGTTGATGTCAAGCTTCTGGATCTTCTAGCACTGAATCCGAGGTTTCAAACTTGTTTGGGGATATAGCACTCGGGGTCAGTGCTCCTTGGGGCAGGACTGCTTCCCAAAAGGGAAAGTGATGTTCTGAGAGGGGAGGAAGCATTTGCTGTTAAGTGGCCACGCCTCTCTGCCACACACCCCGCCCAGCAGTGACATGTCACTCCTAGGAAACCATTGCTTCATCAGCAAGTTTTCTGCCCGGTGAGGCACAACAGAATAGGACACCCGAGATCACCTGTCCACGCAAAACCATTGATAAATAGCTTCCACTGTGAAGTTGGAATAACAGAGCACCCCTCTCCCCTTCACTGAAGGCCGGAGCTTGACTGGCCAAGCACTACGCAGCAGAAGGCCCCTCTGCCCTGCCCTCAAATCATATTTGTAGCTCTCCACCAGACAATTATCAAGCTGAATGTCATTCCAACTCCCTACACATGCCCCACTGACCTTTTCCCAAGGAAATCCGACACAGTCAGGAGCTTGAGAAGCCCAAGAGCCCCTCCAGCACTGGCAAACCCAAGATCAGGACCATTTCCTTCTGCTGAGAAGGCTAAGACTTCCCCTCCCCCCCCAGGTTTATTCTGGACAAAGGAGACCCCAAGGACCTTCTCTTCCACCCTGCCCAGGGGCATCCCATGGAATGCTGCTCTCTGAGACAATCTGCCAGACCTCCCTTTGGCTTTTAGGCAAGCTTTAATTTTTTTATTACATACTTTAAAATAATTGACTAATTGGCTGGAGCCCAGTTTTATACTCAGCAAGCATTCCAGACCCACTCTTGCATGACACATTTATCCAACAGACGAGAGAGAACGCACACACACACACACACACACACACAGAATAAGCCAAGACAGGGATGCTTCCAGGGCTGGCCTGAGAGCCACTGACAACACACACACGCCTTAAATCTACTTTGGAGCAAAGTAAAGCAGAAGTCTGCCACATTCAGACAGGAGGGGTTTCTTCACAAGGATCTCACCACAAGCCCAGATGGTTGAGTCTCCCACACAAAGGGCGGGGGGGGGGGGACAGGGTGAATCATCAAACTCCATTTCTGTCATAGTGAAGCGGGGTGGGGGGTGGGGGGCAGGACAGTTCATAAGCTCTACAACAAGCAAGCACTGAATAAAAGGGCCCAGAACTACCCTACAATCTCCTGGGTTTGGGGGGGGGGGGAGTACCAGAGGGAGTTCTTCATCCTCATTTGTCTTGGACACAAAGAGAAAGTGAACAGCCCCCACCAAAGTGCAGCCCACACAGGCTTGCGGCCTTTGAGAAACCAGGAGTTCATTACTTGTCAAGCCTCCTCAATAGAACGGAATCTGGCAGGGCCCCCTTTTCAAGCCCAGCTCTGCTGGAGGGGGGGGGGGGCAAAGCTGCACAACACAAGGCAAAACCATTCAAAAAACCACATCCAGACAATCTTCCCTCACAGAGGGTGCTCAGCACAGATTTAAATTTCCACTTGCTCACCAACATGAGCTCCACTTCCACAGTCACCAAGGAGATCTGCAGCACCCGAAAGAACGACCTCCTCCCAGGAGCTTTTAGCTATTCTTCCAGAGGCCCTTCTGAAGTACTGAGAGGGCTGCGGACCTCGGCAGAGCACCCCCTCCCCAACCTGTCAGAAGCACATTATGCAGAATGCATAGGGGGGGGGCACATAGGGGGGTTCACACAGAATAATACACAGAAGCCAACATAGTTTTTAAAGGGCTGTCGAACTGGAGTTGCAACAATTATGATAGCTCTGCATTTGGACATTTCCAAGAGGCCTTGGCAAAACTCTCATGTATAAAGAAGAAGAAGAAGAGGAGCTGGTTCTTACATGCCGCTTTTCTCTACCTGAAGAATTCTCAAAGCAGTCATTCATAAAGAGGAAATGGATAAGAACCATAGGCACTGTCTTACTGTTCCCCTAAGGTCCCATCAGGGGAAAAAAAATACATAATACTTGGGGGGGGGGGTGATGGACACACATTTCTCCCAAATGGTACCCAGAGAGAAGAGCTCGCTGCCTACACACCGGCTGCCCATCCAGCAGACCCTCTTTCTTCTGCCTGCAAGCCTGAGTTGGCCCCTGCCTGGCCGTTTCACTGCAGTCCCCCAAAGGGTCACAGGCACCATTTATTTTTCCACAGTGGCCTCAGTTCTTAAGCAGAAATATGAAGCCCTTGGAAAAACCTATGGGAATTGTAGGGGGCTGGAAGAGGCAGGCAAAGAGAGGAGCAATGTGTTTAACAGACTAAGCAATCCAACAGAGCCCATTAAAAGGAAACAATTTGAAAGGCAATAATTAGGTCATTTTTCTGGGCAGCTTGTCTTGTATTCAACTTTAACAGTGAAAGGACTGGGAGGAGAAAGGAAAAACTGAGGCACCTGAAGCCCCCACAGGAGTAGACCAGGAAACTAGGATCAGTTAGAACACCCCTTTTGGTTTGGCAAAAGAGTGTACCTGGTCAGTCCAGACTGCTTTTTAAAACACTAACGTTCAATGAGACTATCGACACATTTGGAACGGCACCCAACCAGGATTGAGAATTGCAGTTCAAGCCAGTCTGAGCACCTGAGAAAGGCAGGTCTTCCCTGCGCCTTCCCTGGCATCTCCCCAATCTTTTCCTTAAGAAAGAAGAGCATCTGCAAACTCAAGCTTGCCCTCTGCTTTGTGAGTCGACATCTGGTTCTAATAAACGGACACACTCATGCACCCATCCCTGCATTGTGCCATGTTACCCACATCAAACTCACAGCCAATCAGATGGGCTGTTGGGAATTTTACAATCCCAGACAGCGGGAAAATGCGTATCGACACTCCCAGCAGACAAGACCTCTCCCTCATGCTGAGTTAATGTGCTTGTGGACCTTGAAGTCGCTGGCAGCATTTATCCCGCTGAATAGCTCTTCTGGCATCTTCTACGTATTTTTTGTAACATAAGTAATTGCACATTTTATTAAATAGGTGAACTTTTATCAGTGCTCCATAATTGAGTTTTGAGTTCAGTACTCCATAATTGAGTTTTGATTTCCTAGCATGGTATTCTACTGACACTACTGAAGGTTGCAATCCAGCACAACAAATGCAAACTCATGTTTTCAGCTCCTATGATTTCAAAGTTAATATTGTGAAATAACAGTTTTGAAGACCAGGGAACAAGTATGTGTGAATGCATGAACCTGTCCTATACTGAATCAGATTCTGGGTCCACAAAGCAGTCTTCTCAGACTGGCAGCTGCTCTCCATCATTTCCTGCCTGGTCTTTTAAACGTGGAGATAGCAGGGAATGAACCAGGGACTTTCTGTGTGCCAAGCAGAGGGCCTGCCACTGAGCCTCTAACTCCCACCAGTGGCAGCTATATAGATCTTTGCCCGAATAAGGCAGCCCTTTGGCTGAAGGGGCATCCCGCTGCCAATTCAGACATCTCAAGCGCTGTTCTGCCACTGGACCTGGAAGCGGCCCAGTTCGTCCCATCTGTGATTGGGATCTGAGATCCCCCCATGCCCACAGAACAGCCATAAAGATCAAGCAGGAGATCAGCGGCTACCCCCACCCCCAGGCCTCCTCTGCATCCAACAGCCACTCTGGGAGAGGGGAAAGGAAGCCACAGCAATTGGCATCCAGCCAAATCTCTTTTCCAAAGGCGGCATCTTCAGAAGCACGAAAGGGAAGTCACACAGGGAAAGGGAACTTAGAAGTGACACAGATTTCATGATAAAATCAGAGTCCAGAGACACCTTTAAGACCAACCAAGATTTATTCAGGGCGTGAGCTCTCGAGTGTCAGACCAGGAATGCTGACGAGGAGTGCTCGAAAGCTCCCGCCCAGAATAAATCTTGGTTGGTCTTAAAGGTGCCCCTGCTGGACTCTGATTTTATTGTGCTGCTTCAGACCAACATTTGAACAGATTCCATGGATAATGACTCCAGAAGAGAGACTGTGGGCTGTGCCTTGAAGGCAAGGGCTACAAATCCTCCCCGTCCAAAGCAAGTGCTCACCCTTCTGCGTCAGAGGAGGGCCAGGGATGTGTCAGGCAAGGGAGAATAGTCGCAGCAGTGGCCTTCCTGGAGGGGCTGCACTGCCCGGCAGGACGATGACACTGCCCAGAGTTCCTTCCTCTGATGGCCTTCCCCTTCATCCCAGGGAGCACAAACATTCCCTCCTTTCACACTGAGGACCATAATCAGTTGGCCTCGCTCATGGGTGAAAGCCACAATCAGCAGCACAAGGGAATCCAGATAAGCCTGAGGACATATCACACAGCCCCGATGCTTGGCGGGACCTTGTGGAAGGGCCACAGCCCTGTTGCAGCACTTACAAGGGCCCTGCTAGGTGGCCCAGGGAACACTGTGGCAACAGACAGGGCAGGGCGTTTGTCCCTTGAAGGCCACTGATTTGGACACAGGCTCAAGCTGAGCACAGCTGCCTGACTGTCTATTCTCTGGGCTATGAAAAACAAGGTGTCCGAGGATGCAGCCATAAAGGCAGGGCAAAGGGGGCGTCAGGCCTGGAGCGGCCCACCCTAAAGGCTGCTTCGCTCACACGTACAAACACACGCTCACACCCAGCTGGTGACTTGCCGGGAACTGGGGAAGGCTTTGCCACTTGCTGTTCCTGCAGCTGGCTGGAGGCAACTTCATCTCACCCTGAAGGCACAAACCCCCAACTCCCTCTGGCTTTCAGGTGGCATCACTGCAACAGAACTGAACAAAGAATGGCCTTTCAGCCCTGGATGCACAGGCAGCCAACTGCTCTTTCCTGACCAGCAGCTCAGCACTCCGGGTTTTAGAACGCGGCAGCGGCTGAGAGAGCCGGCCTGGCTTGCTGGAAAGGGGCCCATTTAGAGAGCTGTCCCATCCCCCCCACCCCACCCCTCATCGCTATACACAAGCAAATGTTTCTCTCCTGAAAAGCCACATTTTTGTCAAAGGGAACAAAGCACAAAGGCTTATAGCAACATCTGTTTGGTGCCCAGCCAAATATGGAGGTTTAGCTGCTTGAACAAGAAAGGAATATGCAAATACTCAACGGGAATATGTTAGGAGAGGAAAAGCATAAAACCATTAGAAGCAGAAGAGACCAAGCATGCCAAGAGACATCAGCTGCCAGGAGGGAAAACAGTGGCAGAGCCCCACCTCCACCATCAACCTAGATTCCAGGTAGCCTGTTGAGATTAGCAATAAATCCAATCAAACACCTTAACCCACTAAGATAGATTCAAGGGGGTTTTCCGTGTTGGTCTGAAGCAGCACAGCAAAAACTGAGTCCAGTCAGGCACCTTGAAGACCAACACAGACTTATTCAAGGTGTGAGCTTTCATGTGCAGCACCTTTCCTCAGAGAAAATGGAACAAGGATCATGAGATTACAGATATAACGAGAAAGTAAATTAGCAAACACCAGCACAACATCCAAATATGCAGCATGATAATGCTTTGCTAGAAAACCCAACCGGTCCTTTGGGTTCAATTGTCGTTCACAAAAAACATTGGGGCAATAAAAATATAAATTTAGTGGTTAATGACAGACACTTTCCCACCCAAGCATGGAGGCAACCCCACAAGTGACAAGCCAAGCTGAGTTTGTTATCCGAAATCTAGACTCTAACTCTCTGTTCTCAGGACATGATCACAAACTCAGCAGGGCTTGTTACTTGTGGGGTTGCCTCCATGCTTCAAGTCGCTTTTAGCTACCTTTTTACAACACGGAAAGTGTCTGTCATTAATCACTTTTACATTTTTATTGCCCCAATGTTTTTTGAGAACCACAATTGAACCCAAAGGACTGGTTTGCTTTTCTAGCAATGAATGATCATACTATATATTTGGACTGATGATGCTGTTTGCTAATTTGCTACTAATTTACTTTCTCCTTATATCTGTGCTCTTATGATCCCTGTTCAATTGTCTGAAGAAGTATGCCTGCACACAAAATCTCACGCCTTGAACAAATCTTTGTTGGCCTTAAAGGTGCCACTGGACTCAAATTTTGTTGAGCTTAACTCACTGTAAGAAAACTCCCTGTTAAGAATATGTGCTCAACCACATCTTTTCCAAGTGGAAAATTGCACAGTGACCACCAAAAAAAGTGGGGCGTTTCCCTATAATACCTTTCCAAGGGCTGTTGTGTGAAGTGCTAAAGAGGCAGGCCTTACGTTGACCTTTAATGACCTGGACGAGCTAGGCCCCTTCCTTGCTCAGCTGAGGCGGATGTGCATTCCCACCTGTGGTGGCCTTTGGGTGATGTCTCTGTTCTGGCTCAGATTTCTTGTGTGGTGTTATCAGTGTCCTACATGCTTCCTACATTCTTACACTAGGCCACAAATCCTCATCAGACAGACAGGAGACCAGTGAGAGCCAATGTAGCATAAGGGCAGGTTCCAATCAAGCTCAGGGGTACAACCTACCTCAGAGTTGGCGAGAGGGTAAAATAGAGGAGGGGGCCCAAAGTGTACAGCTCCAAGCTGTTTGGGGATGGGTGGGATAAAAATGTATCACGTGAACCTTTAAAAAGCAAGTCTGTCTGTCTTGTTTGCCCTCTCAGTGGGCAAAGGGACACAATACTCTTTTGCTCACCATACTCACGTGCTCCCTGCAAGCCATTCCAGGCCTCCTGAGAGAGAAGACAAACAATTGCCACCTGGATTCCAAACCACCATTTGTGCCAAGGCCTGTGCAGGGCAAGGAGGGTAGAAGAGAGCCAGGGATCTGTTCTGCCTGCTTCCTCCAGGCAACTCCCATGGGTCCACTGAGCATCATTTGGGTGCCCAGACTGGAAGGGCCACAGCCATTAAGCTACCACCATAAGAGCCTCTAGTGGCACAGAGTGGTAAGGCAGCAGACATGCAGTCTGAAGCTCTGCCCATGAGGCTGGGAGTTCGATCCCAGCAGCCAGCTCAAGGTTGACTCAGCCTTCCATCCTTCTGAGGTCGGTAAAATAAGTACCCAGCTTGCTGCTGGGGGGTAAAACTGTAATGACTGGGGAAGGCACTGGCAAACCACCCCGTATTGAGTCTGCCATGAAAACGCTAGAGGGCGTCACCCCAAGGGTCAGGCATGACCCGGTGCTTGCACAGGGGATACCTTTACCTTTATGAATCTATAGGAATTTCCTTGGTAGGAAAGAGCAACTGCTGTATATCTTACCCTGATATTAGACACATTTAAGTAACTCATTAAGTGAATGCATTCCCTGCTCCCCAGCATGCAAGGCAGAAGACTGTAAAATTTTCAGAAGTATTAGAAAGAAACAAGCATGGCCCAATACCATTTCTCAGCCATTTGGCAATCTCTGTGTGGAAATTCCTCAAATCAACCATGGGCCCTCACCTCTCAGCTAAAGCCCAGGAGAGAACCAGGCAGGTTAAGCTAAGGGATGCTCCTCACCCAACATCCTGTCTACAGCAAACTAAGAAGGCAACAAGCTCAGAAAAAACATTCCCAGAAGTTCCAAAGCTGAGAAGGATGTGCCATTTCCCCCCCCCCACCTTCCCCAGAGAAAACCCCTGCAAGGGGGGGGGGAGTCATGCACTGTTACTTCCTTATCAGATCTATACTAATTTTGCTATTCCAACCACGTAAAATGTGTTGCTTATGAGCATTGTCTCCTTTGTTTCCGCCATCTGAGAGGTAGGAAAAGAAAAGCTAAAGCTAAAAACATTACACAAACTCACTTTAACTGAAAGTTTCAATTACAGTAAGGCTAACAGCATATTCAGATACACAGAGCTTTAGAGTACTAAACACCTGAACTCTGACACAATGTATCACAACACTTTATGGCATATTAATTGTAGACAATTTTAGCTACATTTAAACGCAAAAGAGTATCACTGAAAATGTTTCATCTACAGTATGAACAGTCTGTTAGATAAAAATCTTCCCACTACATACCAAGCAGTTTGGTGTAGTGGTTAGGAGTGCGGACTTCTAATCTGGCATGCCAGGTTCGATTCTGCGCTCCCCCACATGCAGCCAGCTGGGTGACCTTGGGCTCGCCACGGCACTGATAAAACTGTTCTGACCGAGTAGTGATATCAGGGCTCTCTCAGCCTCACCCACCCCACAGGGTGTCTGTTGTGGGGGGAGGAATGGGAAGGCGACTGTAAGCCGCTTTGAGCCTCCTTCAGGTAGAGAAAAGTGGCATATAAGAACCAACTCTTCTTCTTCTTCAGTAATCTCAGGGCTCTCTCAGCCTCCCTCCCTCACAGGGTGTCTGTTGTGGGGAGAGGAATGGGAAGGCGAATGGAAGCCGCTTTGAGCCTCCTTCAGGTAGGGAAAAGCGGCATATAAGAACCAACTCTTCTTCTTCTTCTAACTCTGGTGGCCCTAAAAATGGCAGCCAACTTATAGTGACCTCTCATCAGGTGTTCAAAGCAAAGACAGATTAGTTGGCCATGTCCTGCCTCTGCTCACCTGGGCCACTCAGATCAGGGGGCACCTCCCAGCCTGTGTCTGCCAAATCAAAGTCCACACCAGCAGATTATGTGCTCTTGGCACGAAATGACAGGTCTAAATCTAGACATCAGAACAAAGCACTGCCTTTGGACCAGCCAGGACAGAGAATGGCTAAGGAAATCCAGAATGAGGCTTGAATAGACCCCTTGAAAAGGTTCCTTAGATGGACTGCTATGACTGGCATGCAATGAGTCGGTCCACCTGCTGCCAATATCATGTGGTTGCAGGAATTCTACCTGAGCCTGATATGATTGATCACAGGGCCCCAAGGAACACCTGCCCATGACGAGGCTTCTTGCCTGCCACCTCAGACCTGGATACAGAAAGAAAGCATTGCATCCTGTCCCCTAATTTAACAATGCCCAATGAAGTCCATTCAGCCTGAAGATGAAGGCAGCAGCTGAAACCCTTCTCCTGTCTGTCCATCTCCCCCCACACACACACACACAGGAGAAAAGGGGGCATCCTCTGGGCATGGAATTGGGGTACTGTGGGTGGGCAGGTAGTTGTAAATTTCCTGCATTCTGCGGGGGGTTGGACTAGATGTCCCTGGAGGTCCCTTCCGACTCCATGATCCTAAGTGAGCCTCAACGGCAGGAAGACGGGCTGGAGCACAGAAAGCAGGAGCACCTCATACAATGCCCAGGCAGAAGAGGGTGGAAGCTGAGGCCTTGTTCATCTGGGCTCCAGGAAATAAGGGAAGGGGAAAGAGTGTTCCTGCAGCTAGTGCAGAAAACACACAAAGTGGTCAGCGGGCGAGAACTCCTCCCAGGACCAGCTCGGCTCATGTCGGCCCACCAGGAAACACTGTCATTTTATGCCTCTGCCTGCCCCATCCTTGGGGCCACTGGGGGTGGCAGTGTTCCAAAACATATGAGGACTGGACAGCGACTCGCTCATTTTAAGAGCGGCAAGCACTCAAGGCACTTCCAAGCAGAATGTCCGTTTCATTTAAAAAAATACGAAAACTGCTGTGCTTTACAATTCCAGAATGCCGCTAATAAGTCCGACTTCCTTCACTCACGGTCTCCTTGGGCCACCCCAGGCTCCAAGAGCAAGGCCTCCCCCTGGAATAACACCCCCCCCCAAAGCACCAGGAGAAGGGCTCAGCCATCCTGAGGGGCTCCTTGTGTGAACAGAGATCAGCTCCCCATTTCGACTGAAGGACTGTCAACAGGGCATAGAGAGCAAACTCGCAACAAACAGCCACCAACCAACCTGATTTCTCAAAAGATTTGGCAAACCTCACAAGGTTCACATCAGCCACTCAAAACTCCAGCTACCCCCTAGATTTCACACCCACATGAGCAAACCTTGGTTTGTTTCCCCTAGCCTGACTCACAATGGCAGCATTTCATTTGGGGATTACCCTCAGAAGTAACAGGAATATTTCTCAGATGATAAAGGAGGATGGAGGAAGAAGCAGGCCCTTTCTGAACAGAAGCCCCCTGAAAGAGAGGCCTGGCGGGAGAGAATTAGGCCCCTTCCTGCTGGCCACCCCCCACCACCTCCGTCATATGACACTTCTGGGTTACATCAAACAGCAAAGTGTTCCAGGGATGGCCCCCCAAACGAATCTCTCAAGCTAAGGAAGCATTTTACAATCTTGCACCCTGAAAGCTTCTCTGGGACTCTGAAGGGTCCTAAACTGGAAGTGAAGGCAGGGAAAGGGACCACCTGACCACCAGCAGAATACCTTCCCCGTTAGAAAAAGGAAAGCTCTACATCAGCGGTCCGCAAGCTTACGCTCGCTGCGGCGTAGTGGGGGGAGAGGGCGGCCCGGGGGCCCACGCACGCGCGGCAGCCCCAGCACAAACGCATGTGCGCGACAGTCCGCGCATGAGGGTTTGCGCCGGCGGCTGCGGCTCCCCCTCCCGGCTAAAGCGGCCGATTAGCTTGCGGCTCGGCAAGCTTCTCTTCCCCCTCCCCTCCCGAAATAAGAAGCTTGCCGGGCCGCGAGCTAATTAGGCGCTTTGGCAGCCAATGTGCTCGCGGCCTGGTGAGCTTCTCGCTTCGGGGGGGAGGGAAGAAGGAGCTGCGGCCTGGCGCCAAGTCCTTCGCGGCCCGGCACCGGGCTGCGACCCACAGGTTGGGGACCACTGCTCTACATGATTTCAGCCCTCACTGTAACTCCCCCCCCAAAAAAATCCCGTGCAACTGTGAATTCAATATTGAAGAAGGCCTTACTCCAAGATGTAAGGCCTTACTCCCTACCCCCCCCCCATACAAACAGGAGGCAGCAGCTGCTCCATAAAGTGTTCCCCCCCACACACCGCAAACAGGCCAAATCCAGCACATCACAGCAACATGGGTTCATGCATCATCTTCGTTACTGGGACGTTTCCAAAGTTTCCAGACAAGCTGTAGCCGGCAAAGACTGAAATCTTGCATGTTCTCCCTGGGGATTAAATCCCAAGGACCAAAGAAAGCATGAATCACACTACAGTGCTTATCAGTTCAACAGGATCAATCAATGTGACAAATTATCAACAATCACAAGGAGGTACTGGTTCATTCTCTTCTCACCCCTTACAAAATATATTGGGACAGCTGATTTCCAGTCTGAAATTAATTTCCAAACTCACACTTTATTTGGAATGTTTTCTTTTAATGAGCTGTACAGAAGCCTGATGGGATCAATAAATCCTTACATTGCAACGAGGGGATTTGAATAAGTCTTTGCCACAAAATTTAACTGCATGATTCCAAGCTTGTTTAATGATACACTCCAGGCAACAACTCTGAATATCCACCATAGCTATCCACAGGCTTCCCTTCCCCTTCCACGAACTCAGAGTCCCTTTCATAAACAAGGGGATCACAACTGAGGTCATCTTGGCTCGCCAAGGACCCCCCCCCCACTCCTCCAGCCAATTAGAGCAGCTCAAGACTGGCTGACTGTATCAGTCAATGGCTATTCAAAATGCTGCCATGAGGATGTGTGCAGTTCAACTTCAAAGCTGAGGTCCGTTTATTTTTCAATCTCATATTTTAGTACAATGGTTCTATTAATTTGATTGCCATCTTATGACTTCCATGAGCCTCTTGTGGCGCAGAGTGGTAAGGCAGCCGTCTGAAAGCTCTGCCCATGAGGCTGGGAGTTCGATCCCAGCAGCCGGCTCAAGGTTGACTCAGCCTTCCATCCTTCCGAGGTCGGTAAAATGAGTACCCAGCTTGCTGGGGGGTAAACGGTAATGCCTGGGGAAGGCACTGGCAAACTACCCCGTATTGAGTCTGCCATGAAAACGCTGGAGGGCGTCACCCCAAGGGTCAGACATGACCCGGTGCTTGCACAGGGGATACCTTTACCTTTTATGACTTCCATATGCTTGTAATGGTTTTACCAATTCTATTGTCCATTTTATCATCATCATGCCAAATAAAGGAGTATGTGCGTATGGCTATTCAAAATGCAGAACAAACATAATTGAGTCCCAATTTTAATTAATATCTGCTAGCAAGGCTTGACCAAAAGCAAATGGGGGACTGGTCAATTTTGGCTCAATGTTCATGGGAAAGCAGGGCATGTCCATCGCATTAGGAGGAGGAGAATTCTATAAGATGAAATGAGCAAAGGACACGCAAGAGCATCTCCTGTCTTCCCTCCCCCCTCCCGTTTGCCCTCACAACAGCCCTGAGAGGTAGGCAAGGTTAGGCAATGTGGCTGATCGCTCCATACGTTTCCATGGCCCGAGGTCCCCAACTGAGCGTCCATGGAGGACTGGGGATTTGAATATGGGCCTCCCTGACCCCTAGTGAGGGGGGTGGTGGCTGATCAGTAGTAAGTATCCAGTCCTGAGTTGTTCCTGCAAGGCACCTGAGGCCAAGAGAGAGAGAGATTCTCATGAATCTTTCCAGAGGTTCTGCTCTTATTAAAGCACCAGGAAGAAGAAGACTGTCTGCTCCCCTCTAACAGCAGGCCCACGTAGAGTCGAGGAATTATTTCCACCAAAAGAGCTTCCCCAAGGGCGCACTCTAAGCCACCTTGAGGCAGTTGGGTCCAACTGGATTCCCCTGCTTTATTTGCTGAGCAGTAAAATATGGATTTTAAATTATTTCTTGAGACTTTCTCCACAAAACTTCTAATAAGGAAGAACCGCTGACCAAGGGATGGGATTTTAAGTCTTACGAATTGTTTCCAAAGCTGCTTAACAAAAGTACAGGAATGATACTGAAATAAATTTGGGAAATATTTGTAGCGTCACTCAAGGCTCCTCACTGTTGTTCTCTGCCGGCCAGTGGGCCTCCACAACTGGTCATTCTTTTCTATTAAAATAAAATGGATCATTGGGAAACGATCCAATTTTTCCTGCCCCTCGATCATCAGATTTGCTAAATCTGCCCACTGGAGACGTTCCCAACAAAGAGCCCCCCCAACCCCCACCCCCCACCCCGCCCGAGCACAGCACAGGCTCCGCCAAACGGCACCGGCAGCGAACCCGGCCGCCAGGCGCCGCCGAGCCTCCCGGGCAGCCCAACACGAGCGCGCCGCGCCCTGGAAGGCCCCTCCCCGGCCCGACGACCCCCTCACTCGGCCGCCGCGGCGCTCCCGCCGGCCCGCTCGCCTCCCCCCGCCCAGCAAGCCTCCCTGCGCCGGAGGCGGCGGCCGCGATCACCGCACGGCACGGCAGGGCACGGCAGGGCGGGGCGCCTCGAGCTCGGAGCAGAAGCGAAGGCGCGGCCGGCGCGCGAGAGCCCCCCCTCCCCCCGCCCCCCGCCCCCCCCCCCCGGCCAGAGGCGCGCTCGGCTCAGCCCGGGGAGTCACTCCAGGGCAAGCCGGGGACGCCTCCGAGGTCCCAGGCCGGGCCCACGCAGGCCCCGAGAAGGGCCGCCCCCCAGACGCTCCCGGCGCCTCCGGCAGGCGGCCCCAAGCGGCAGCGAGAGCGCGCGAGGCCCGAGAGCCCCTCGCCGGAGACCAAAGGCGCCTGGCCCCCTGCGCCCGTGGGGCGTGTTGCGGCCACTTACTTGGGGTTGGCGGCGCTCCAGGCGACGGGCTCGAGGTTCTTGGCCAGCCCCGGCGGCGCCATCCGGAGCAGGGCGAGCAGCAGCGCCAGCAGCCCCCCGCCGCCGCCGCCGCCGCACAGCCACGCCGGCCGCCCCGCCCGAGCCCGGGCCATCGTCGGCGGCGCCCGCCGCGCCCCCCAGCCTCACGGCCGCGCCAGGCCCCCCCGCAGGGCCCGCGCCGCCGCCGCCGCCGCCGCCGCGCCCCCGCCCATGGCCCCGCTCCGGCTCCGGCTCCGGCTCCAGCCCATGCCCCGCCGACCACGGCGGCCCGACGCGCTCTGCGCTCCGCCCGCGCCGCGCCGACGCCTACCCCTCTGCGCAGGCGGCCGCCGCGGACAGCCCTCCGCCGGCAACCAATCAAGGCACGGCGCGGAAGGGGCCTCGCCCGCCCGCCGGGGGGGGGAGGGGCCGGGAGGGGCGCTGATCCGCCGCCGCCGCTGCCGCCGGGGCCTCCTCGGGAGTCGATGCTCGGCGGACCTCTCCGCGCCGCTCGCCGCGCCACCCGCTCAGCCACCGATGGGCGCCCAGCCGGCCAGACCGCCGGCCCTGCCGCGGGGGAGGCTCCTGCCTGGGAGGGGGGGGGCGGCGGGGCGCCCAGGGGGCGGCGCTCGTTCCCGGCTGCACGCCGCGGTCCGGTCGGAGTCGGCACTGGCGGGCTGATGCCGCCCTCTGGTGGTGGAGCTCGGGGCCGGCGGCGGGGGGGGGGGGGCTTGACCCGTCCCCAGCCAGCCGGACTGCAGAAGTGCACTGGCCCCCTCCATCCGCTTGCAGGGAAAGCCCCCGGGGCGGCTGGACGCGAGGCTTCCTTCGCAGTCACCTACGCACAACACGCCGGACGAGACGACTTTTCCCATGGGCCGATCTGTTTGCAACCTCCTGGCCGGATTCTTGCAAAGGGCTTCCGGGGACTGCCTCGAGGAAGCGGCTGCTGCTCCTGCTCCTGCCTGCGATCCGCGGAGGGGAGGGGGGGGGCGAGTCAATAGGCGCAAGCATTGCCCTCCCGGAGTCGGTGGCATTGGCCGCCTGCTGTTTGTTCCAGGTCTGGTAATGAGCCTAACGGCCTGAGGTGGGCCCCTTCCCTCCTTCCCCCTGCTCTGGCCGGGGTCATCGGGCTGCTCCCTACTGGGTCCGCCTCCCCAGGGAAGGTGGCCTGCCTGGCCCTTTCCTTCATGGTTACCAGCGTGTGCGTTGAGCTCCCCGGGCAGGGGGGGGGGGCAAGAGCCTCCTCACTGGGAAGACAGAGGGAAGATGGCAAGTCCAGCGTGCTTGCCAAGGCTTTTGATTGGCTATGAATAGTTTCCTTCTTTGGGGAGGGGGGAGCCAGTGTGGGTTGGAATAAACAAGAGCCCCAACAGGTGTGATTCAACAACATATGAAGAATATCCTGAGGAGGCAATAGAGATGCGTATATAGCAGAGGGAATAAGAACTTCCAATAATTTCCTCCAGTGTCCCGATTGGCTGAGCTGAAGACTGCCTGCTCCTTTGATCCCACTTCCTCCCAAGCTGTATGCAGACCGACAGAGAGAATGAATGGATGAAGACAACATCATCATCATCATTTAATTTATTACCCACCACTCCCAGGAATCCAGCTTGTGGCAGGTTACAACAGTAAAATACCATAACAATTCCAATTAAACCCATTAAAATCCCAATTATAATAAAACACACACACAACAAAATGATGGTAAATACTAGCCCTCCTCCCATGGAAGGGCTGCCAGCCAGGCTGCCAGAAGGCATGAAAACTAGTCACGTCCATGCTGGAGCCAGCATGACATCCGATCTCCTTAGGGCGGCCCATCCGCTCTTCCTCTAGCTCTCCCCTCAACCGTAAACCTGGCGGAAGAGCTCCATTTTGCAGGCCCTGCAGAATGTGGAAAAGTCTCCCAGGGCACACAGCTTCTCCAGGAGTTCATTCCTCCAGGTAGGGGCAGGACTGAAAACGCCCTGGCCCTTGTTGAGGCCAGGTGTACTTCTCTGGGGCCGGGAACAACTAACAAGTTGGTACCTGCAGAGCGCAAAGCATATTATTATAGTGTAACAAGCGGCCCCTCAGATATGCGGGTCCCAGACCATGAAGAGTCTTACAGATCAAAACCAAAACATTGAACTGGATCTTGGCTGCAACTGACAACAAATGTAGCTGCCTCAGCGCAGGCTGGATATGGGTCTCCCAGTAAGGACCCTAGCAGTGGCATTTTGTACTAGGTGCAATTTCCGGGTCAAGAGACAAGGGCAGGCCCGCATAGGCGAGTTACAGAAATCAATCCTGGAGCTGGCCATCGCATGGATCACCATGGCCAGGTGTTCAGAAGATAGAAAGGGTGCTAGTAGCCATGCCTGGCAAAGATGGAAAAATGCCTGGTTGGCTATGTTCTTGACCTGTGCCTCCATGGCCAGTAATGCATCCAAGATTACTCCCAAATTCCTGGCCTGGGGTACGGTGGTAAGTTGCATCCCATCCAGGTTGGGTAAACTTGCTTCCTGATCTGCCCTCTTCCCACCCAGCCATAGGACCTCCATCTTGGAGGGGTTGAGTTTCAGGTGACTCTGCTCAAGCCATCCAGCCACTACTTGCAAACATCTGGTAAATGGTTGGAGGGGGGGGAATCAGTTTGGACATCCATGTGGAGATAGAGCTGGGTGTCATCGGCATATTGATGACAACCCAGCCCCAGACTCCAGACCAACGGGGCCAGAGGGCACATAAAGATATTAAAGACAGTGGGGGAGAGCACCGCCCTCTGAGGAAGAGTGCAATAACTCACCCCCCCCCCCCTCACACACACACACACAGCAGCCTTCTGCCTTGAAGGATGAAATCACTGTAACTGGGAATTCCAAAAATGTGTGGTAAGTCAGATGCCAATTTGGGACTGTGCCTGGAAAAGCAAATTTCAATATGGAAGTGTACAGAATAATTTACCCTTTAAAAGTACAAATCTGAATGATATTGCTAATGTGGAAACAGTCTGAGTGTGTTTTTTTTAAACTATTAGTTGCAATTCTTCCTGCTATTGACTATCTTAGCAGAAGGTTCTCCTCCCTCCCCATTAAGTGGAATACAAGCTTCTGTGTTGTCAATTTTTTCTTTGTTAAGAAATGAATAAGTCTAGCAATGTGTTGGTGCCTCGCAAGACTTGGATTGCTAGTGGGGGGAAAACATTGCCAGGGAAAGTTTTATATGTTTTTTTTTGTGTGTGCTGATTAAGGAGAAGGCTCTCTCCCATTCCTCCTGAAAGCTACAAGAAGCTGTCAGAAGATACAAGCCAGCTTTGGGGGCGGGGCGGGGCAGGGCAGGAGGTTCCTGCAGAGAAAAGGGAGACTCAGCTTTTTGCCAAGAACACAGCCCCCCTTAGCTCATTGTTCTTTCACCTTCTTGCAAGTATATTTCCTGATCTTTGGGTCTTCAAACCATTTTCTCCCCCCTTCAGCTTCTACTCTGCCTGCTGCTCACCTGCCTTTTGGATGCCTTTTCTTGGCTCTCTTCTCCTCCCAGCCCCCTCCTCCTGATGTCTGTCAGAGATGGATGTTGCCATGAAGGTGTCCAAAGCTGCCTCCGTTGGTGGAGGGGGATTTTCCTGTCTGACAGGCATGACTACTATTGGGTGTCAGGTTTAGGAAATGGAGGGTTGGTTCAGAAGAAGGCTGAAGATTTGTCTTCAAAGACAGGGTGGAGGTCAGCCAAGAGTCTGGATTCTGCAGGATTTAAGGGGGGGGGAGATACATGATCCAAGGCAGGCAATGGAAGGGCAGTGTGACCCCCAACCCAAAGAAGGAGTGGGTTTCGCTCAGTGGGAGCCGAGTAGGACAGGTAAATCTGTTTGATGGGGAACTGGGGGACATTTTCTGGTCTCTTATCTTGTATAAGAAGCCTCAACCAGGCACCCCTTTCATTAGGCCAACTTGGCTCCTTGAAGTGCCGGACCTGGCATGATTTCCCCCGAGGTCTCTGGCAGACTGCTTGTGCACAGAGAGATGCTCTCCCCCCCCCCCCACACACACACAGAGAGCTGTTGTGAGGAGGGTTGAGATGCTGTGTGAAGTACTTTGAACCCTTGGGAGGCTTTTCTTCCTGCGGCTGAGCCACTTGTGTTCTGCCTTTTGCTCTCAGCAGGAAAAAGGTCACATCCCAAGAGCTGGGTTGGCCTCTCTGCTGCTTCTGCTGCCAAGTGACCTTCGCAGGCACACGGACTGAGGAGGCTGAGAAAAGAATCTGGGATGTCTTGGAAGCTGGGAGGTGTCAGGCAAGAGCAACCAAGCCTGGGCCTGGGAAGGTTGTAATGTTTGCCAACTGGGTGGGGCAAGGGAGGAGTACACCTTCAGGCAGGCAGGAGGATAAGAATGTGGGAGAGTGTTCTGCAGGGTGGGAAAGGGCATCTACAGAATGAAAGGTAGCAAGAACAAAGAGTGGGAGTGAAGAGAAACTTCCCACTCATAGGCATGAGATTAAAACAAACTAATGGGGAAGATAAAAAGCCAGAGGACCGCTGAGAGAGCTCAGTTGGAGCTGGCCAAGGAAGTAAGAGCCAAGCATTTCTCCGAGGTCATGGCCTGTCCCACAAAGGGACCCTCAGCATTCACAAACTCTTACTCCTTCTAAGAAGGAAGAGTTTTTGTAAGGGGACTCCTGTGGGACCCTCCACTATGAAAATATATTCCTTCCACCTGTTTTCTGTCACTCAGTCAGGTACTAAGAAGAAGAAAAATAGTTGGTTCTTATATTCCACTTTTCTCTATCAGAAGAGGTCTCCAAGTGCCTGACAATCACCTTCCCTTTCACAAGAGACACCCTGTGAGAGAGGAGAGGCTGAGAGAGAACAGTAGTATCAGGGTTGTGATGAGCCCAGGGTCACTCAGTTGGCTTCATGTGGGGGAGGAGCAAGGAATCAAACCTGGCTCGCCAGATCAGAAGTTGGCACTCCTAACCACTCCACGAAGGCATTCTGCAAATTGTATTCTTACCCCAAGACTGCCAAGCTGGCTAAAGAGCCTCTTGTGAGAAAATCTGTAATGTATACAAAGGCACCTTTCTGTATAGCTCTCAAAGAATTCCAAAAGTTACTATTTCCCCCAGTATCCCTTGATCCAATGCCAGGTTAACCAGATGGTCATTTCTTATATCTCCTCTGAATCTCTTTCTACAAAGGAGCATTATATTGACTACATTCCAGTCTGGTTGGGAGGCCAATGCTCATGCCCAATGCTCATGGTTTGTTAGCTGAGTGACCTTCAAGATTCAGTCTGAATTCAGCATCCCCTTCAGAAGTATTTCTTGGTTTCACATACACTAAGCCCCATGTGCAACCCCACAAAAATTCAGACCATTTTGGTTCAGAGGGACCTGATTTGGACCATTTAAAGATAATCTGAAACAGCAGTTTCAGATTCAGGGCTGACCAAAACATTTCAGAGCTTTGGCTGTTGAAAACCATTGATTCCATTAAAGTCAACAACAATTTTCAAGTTTCCGACTTCTCCATAGCCTGGGAGGGGGTTGAGTTAGGTGCTCCAAACTTTCAGTTGAGCTCAAGGACCCTCATGCCTAAAGATCCCCCAAGTTTCAAGAAGTTTGGTCCAGGTTGTCCAATTGTAGGGACATCCAAAGAGGGTGTTCCCATCCGGCCCCATTGTATTCAATGATGGGAAAATAGATTATTTTCTCTGATCTTAAATTCTCACCATAGAACATAATGGGTCATTATTTCCTATGGTGAGAATTTATGAACACAGCAGAGAATCTATTTTCCCATCATTGGATACAATAGGGACGGATGGAGACACCCTCTTTGGGTGCCCCTAGAATTGGACAACCTGGATCAAACTTCTTGAAACTTGAGGGATCTTCAGAGATGAGGGTCCTCGAGCTCCACTGAAGGTTTGGAGCCTCCCTAACTTAACCCCCCCCCCCCCCCCCGGCCATGGAGAAAATGGAAACTTGTACTTTAACAAAGGAGGGAGGAGAGGAGAGAGCTGTGGAAGGCAACCTGAGCAATTCTTTTGTTTCCAGACTCCAGGTGAGAACTGGAGGCTCACCAAACACTACAGCAGAGAAAGTAAGAAGGGGATGCCTATGTGTGGCAAGTGGGGGGGAGGAATCTCACAGCACCCCAGGACTCTTCAGGGGAACCTGGAGGCCCATCAAACTCCACATCTCAGAACTACCATACAGAAGAAACCGGACAGAGACATCATTACCTGAGCAAGGCCTATTCCTGTGACTGACTACAGTCTGCCATCCATGCAGCAGAAGCACACTGCCTGACCGGTCCATCATGGTGAGTGGTGCCCCAGGCAAGCCTCAGAAAGCAAGGGGGGTGTCATGTCATGTGGACACCTGCCTCCTCTTCAGCAGGCCAGTGCACATGCAACCCTCATGGCCCCAATGAAGGAGCTCTGGGTGGCACTGGTCAAGAAATGATGGGGTTGCCTTCCTCGACTGACCCTCTGCCTACAGAGCTGGCACTCTGTGAAGTGGGTGCCCTGCACTAGCTGAAAGGGCTTCCAGATCTGGGAGGTTTGGGACCCCCCAGGCTGACTAGTCCACTGAGCTGCCTCCTGTGAGGAGCTCTGGGCAGACACACCATGTCCAAAGGTGGGGGCAGGAGGAGTGAAAAGAGAGGCATGGGGCTGAGATGGCCGGGCAGGGGAGTTGCACCCCATCTCTCCTTCTTGCTTCTCCTCTCCTCTCTGCTCCTGCCCCCCCCCCCAACTCAGGCCCTCTGGATCCTGAAGAAGACAGTGGAGTTGACTGGCAGACCAGTCTATCCCCATACCTCTTCAGGGCTCTCAGCAACCGTGGGCTGAGGTTCAGGGGCAAGTCACTCATGCCCTCAAAGCTCACCCCAAGTGAAAGATGAGGCAGCTCCTCCTGCCTGCGGGCACTGTGCCTTGCTGGCAATGACAGCCACAGGAGGTGCTACCTGATCAGCAGGGCCAGAAAATCCATACCTGCAGAGCCAAGGGCCCTGTGGGGGCATAGGCAGGTAAGCGGTCCCTCAGATAGGCAGGAACCAGGCCGCGTATAGCCTTAAAGGTCAAAACCTTGAACTTGATCAGGAAGCAAACCAGTAGCCTATTCAGCTGCCGCGGGACTGGCTGGCTGTGGGCCCTCCTAGTGAGGACCCTTGCAGCCACATTTTGTACCAGTTGCAATTTCCAGGTCAAATCCAAGGGTAGGCCCACATAGAGCGAGTTACAGTAGTCTGGAAGTGATCATTGCATGGATCACTGTGGCCAAGTGTTCTGTCTGGCTTGCCACATTGGCTTCTGGTTGTGCTAGGATTCCTAGGTTCTACACTGATTCTTATTTGTTAAAATGAGTAAGACTCCCCCATTAAATAACATTAAATAAGCCTGTAAGCAAGAACAAGCCGACCTGTTGCACAGACTTTCATTCTTTTCCACATCACCCTCTTTTTAGCTTTAGGTCATTTATGGTGGAATGAATGGGGCATTTGTCTGGTTATATACGATTGTGGAACTTTTAATGAATTGGGGAGAGCAACTCACTTCTAGCCAATATATCTATGTAACCTGTACAAAGTTTAAAAACTTAGAAATTAAATGCATGTTTACAATGGGGAAGGGTAAGTTAAATACCAGTGTATCAATTGGTTTTGGGGTAAATCTGTGAGGTTGCCTGCTATGTTGGATTGCATAGCACCAAGAGAGTCTCTTTGCTCTGCCCTCCTGATTTAAGAACTGTAATGCTTGTGTCAAATCGTTTCATGCTTCCAGGCTAAGAGCAAGTTGTATTAGGATTAGCCAAATACATATTTTTGGGATTTGGTGACCTCTAGTGTCTTGTCATGTGTTTTTTCCGAACAGGAATGTTCATGTAGTGGGAAATGGAAAAAAAATTTAAATGAAGGATAATAAAGTGATCAATGTACAAAAGCTTAAAATGAAAACAAACATGGCAGCTGGATGCAAACAAATCAGTGCTGCTCTTGGTACTGCTGACAGCGTCACCTGTGGTCTGGCATGTCTCCATTGAGGGAGGCCTTTCTTCCCTCTGTGCCTGTTCAGAAAAGTTGAGAGTCTCAGACGGCTGACATGGTTAACAGCTCCCAAAGACAGGACCCAGCCCCAGGAATGCAGTCCAGTGGCTGCACTGAATGAGGGACAGGCTGTAACACCCTCTCAGTGCAATTGGGCTTCCCATGAATCTGTCTCTTTCCCCAATGGTCACCTGCTCAGAGACAGGAGAGCGTTTTATAAAGGGATACAATTCCAATTTATTGTAGTGTTTATAATTTATATTACCCTGTTTTCTCATTTTTTGAAATCTTGTTTTTTTCTTGTTAATGATTTATATGGCCTTGCCCAATAGTCTTTTTTATTGATTTGTTTTCTAATTTTGAAATACAGTCTTGTGATATTGCTTATTGCATGTTTTATGCTCTTTTTATATCTTGCAACCCACCTTGATTCTTGTGCAGGATCGGTGTTCTTGCAAGAGAGGAAGCCTCTTAGGTTAGGATTGCCATCCTTCCTCCCCACCCCACAGTCCAAGACCGGTGGAGGGCAGAGAATGCGGCAGGGGCAAGTTCTTTAAGGGCAACCGTTTCACACTCCCTGGCCCACATTTCTGTCACACAGACCCGGTCCGCTCTTTGTTCTGCAGAATAGTCTTGCAGGGCAGAGGTTTTATTGTTTATTTCCCTGTCATTGCACAGCACCAGTGTCAGAGGCGGGTTGTTCACCTTTGCCTCAACCCCAGTGTTGTGAGGGATGGGGTTGAAGAGAGAAAAAAAACTTGTGCTGTTTATTCACTCCAAACCAAATTATTAATAGTAGTAGTACTAATAATAATAGAAATAGAGAGATAATGTATTTTTACTGCTCATACTGCACAGAAGGATTTTTTTGTTCCCATTGTTAATACAGTAGCTAATTGTCATAAATCTATGGAACCACCTCTTCCATTATGTCCCCCTAATAATGTTATATTCTAGTGAACAAAACCTGCTTAGGGCCCCCAGCCCAAGGAAGCCCAATTGCTCTCAAGAAGGCCAGGGCCTTTTGAGCCTGTGCCCCAGCCTTGTGAAATGCTTTGGCAAATAAAATCTCGGTACTGCAGGACCTCAAACAGTTACAAAGGAACTGCAAGACCAGTCCCACCAGTCCTATGGTTGAGGCCAAGGAACAGTACAAAAATACAAGCTGCCCAGCCTTCATTCCTCCAATGCACACTTGCTGCGTTCCTTCCTAGCCCCCATCTTCTGCCTGCTTGGAGACAGTGCAATGTGTACACACACAGATTTATGATTCTGTGCTGTCCTAGGGATCAATAACAAGACCCCCAAGTTGGACACTCACGTGCCAGATATTTTCCTCACTATCAGAAGCCTCTGTTCTAGCTTTGGAAGCAAGCAGTCCAGAGGTCTCCTCATGACCAAGCATCTTCCTTTGGGTGCTGCTGTCTCATCTCACCTCCCTCATAGTACTCTTCTCTTTATTCCAGTAGTAAGTACTAATGGCTACATTTCATCTAGGGAGTGAACAAAAGTGGAATGCTCAAGTGCTGGGGATTGCGGGAAGAATAAATGCTCCCCCAAGGCATTTGTTTGGATGACCACTGTTTGTGTTAAAGAATTTCATATAAACAGTCTTTTTGTCCATTGTTTTCCTCTGAATCAACAAAAGAAAGTGTAGTAAAATTGATAATAGTTAACCGGAACAGGATTAGGAAAACTCCACCCCCTGAATTTTTTATTCACTTTCTGTTCCTGTGTTCCTAGATGTTGGCCTGCAATAAAGAAGTTGTGTTCTGCAGTTCCTGAGAATACATAGATATTTTGTCTTCCCCCGCAAAGAGAATGATAAGACTTGGCTTCATTCAAAAGTGTCAGAACGTCTGATGAAAAGGGCAAGGCACAAATATTCAGGGTGGGGAGAGAACCAAAATTTATTTGCTTCCATGAAAGACAGGAAAGAAGACAACAAACAACTTGGGTCTATTTGATCCTATTGCTCACATCTGGACATTTTGAAAAAGGCAAAACAATCCCCAATTAACTCAAATACCTACCCCGCTAATTAATTAAAACACCTACCTTACATCCTTATCCAAACTGTTAATTGTTGTAGTTGTTAGGTGCGAAGTCATGTCCGACCCATCGCGACCCCATGGACAATGATCCTCCAGGCCTTCCTGTCCTCTACCATTCCCCGGAGTCCATTTAAGTTTGCGCCTACTGTGTCAGTGACTCCATCCAGCCGCCTCATTCTCTGTCGTCCCCTTCTTCTTTTGCCCTCGATCGCTCCCAGCATTAGGCTCTTCTCCAGGGAGTCCTTCCTTCTCATGAGGTGGCCAAAGTATTTGAGTTTCATCTTCAGGATCTGGCCTTCTAAGGAGCAGGCAGGGCTGATCTCCTCTAGGACTGACAGGTTTGTTCGCCTTGCAGTCCAAGGGACTCGCAAGGGTCTTCTCCAGCACCAGAGTTCAAAAGCCTCAATTCTTTGACGCTCGGCCTTCCTTATGGTCCAACTTTCGCAACCATACATTGCAACTGGGAAGACCATAGCCTTGACTAAACACACTTTTGTTGGCAGGGTGATGTCTCTGCTTTTTAGGATGCTGTCTAGATTTGCCATAGCTTTCCTCCCTAGGAGCAAGCATCTTTTAATTTCTTTGCTGCAGTCCCCATCTGCAGTGATCTTGGAGCCCAGAAAAATAAAATCTGTCACTATCTCCATTTCTTCCCCATTTATTTGCCAGGAATTGAGAGGGCCGGATGCCATGATCTTTGTTTTCTTGATGTTGAGTTTCAAGCCAACTTTTGCACTCTCCTCCTTCACCTGCATCAACAGGTTCTTTAGTTCCTCTTCATCTGCATATCTGAGGTTGTTGATATTTCTCCCTGCAATCCTGATCCCAATTTGTGACTCCTCTAATCCTGCCTTTCACATGATGTGCTCCACATACAAGTTAAATAGGCAAGGCGACAGTATACAGCCAAATACTTGCCGAACTCCTTTCTCAATTTTGAACCAATCAGTGATTTTATGTTCAGTTCTCACTGTTGCTTCTTGACCTGCATATAAATTTCTCAAGATCATAGAATCTTAGAATCAGATTCTAAGAATCTTAGAATCAGATTCTAAGAACCCCCTGCTCAACGCAGAATCAGCCCTAACCATCCTAAAACATCCAAGAAAAGTGTGTATCCAACCTTTGCTTGAAGACTGCCAGTGAGGGGAAGCTCACCACCTCCTTAGGCAGCCTATACCACTGCTGAACTACTCTGACTGTGAACATTTTTTCTCTGATATCTAGTCTATATCGTTGTACTTGTAGTTTAAACCCATTACTGCATGTCCTTTCCTCTGCAGCCAATGGGAACAGCATCCTGCCCTCCTCCAAATGACAACCTTTCAAATACTTAAAGAGGGCTATCATGTCCCCTCTCAACCTCCTTTTCTCCAGGCTGAACATTCCCAAGTCCCTCAACCTATCTTCATAGGGCTTGGTCCCTTGGCCCCAGATCATCTTTGTCACTCTCCTCTGTACCCTTTCAATTTTATCTACATCCTTCTTGAAGTGAGGCCTCCAGAACTGCACACAGTACTCCAGGTGTGGTCTGACCAGTGCCATATACAATGGGACTATGACATCTTGTGATTTTGATGTGATGCCCCTGTTGATACAGCCCAAAATGGCATTTGCCTTTTTTACCACTGCATCACACTGCCTGCTCATGTTTAGTTTACAATCCACAAGTACCCGAAGACCAGATGCTCTGGTCTTCCCATCTCTTTAAGAACTTGCCACAATTTGTTATGCTCCACAGAATCAAAGGCTTTAGCATAGTCAATGAAGCAGAAGTAGATGTTCTTCTGGAACTCCTTAGATTTCTCCATGATCCAGCATATGTTGGCAATTTGATCTCTAGTTCCTCTGCCTCTTCGAAATCCTGCCTGTACTTCTGGAAGTTCTCGGTCCACATATTGCTGGAGCCTAGTTTGTAGGATTTTGAGCATAACTTTGCTAGCATGAGAAATGAGTGCAATGGTGCGGTAGTTTGAACATTCTTTGGCATTACCCTTCTTTGGGATTGGAATGTAAACTGACCTTTTCCAATCCTGTGGCCATTGTTAAGTTTTCCAAATTTGCTTATTGAGTGTAGCACTTTTATTGCATCGTCTTTTAAGAACTGTTAATACTCATAATTACCTCACCTACCCATAATTAATTACCTCACCTATCCAACCAATACCAATTCTGATTACCTCTTATTCCAACCTGACTATTCCAACCCCTTTGACTCTCCCCTACCGAACTAACCTAATCCTATGCCTATTCTTACCCCAATCAACCCTCATGGATGCCCAAACAAGATCCCTCTTCCGACACACAGCATGACCCACACATCACACATCTGGACTGGGCAACCCCGAGATGCCACAACTGGCGATCAGAGCCACCCCTCCAGAACCAAGCCCCCACAACAGCTCATACCCATACACAATCCGGAATGGGAAGTCCTGAGATGCCCTAAGCCAGTGGTCCCCAACCTCCGGTACCAATCTGTGGATCTGTCCTTGTCCTTGTCCTTGTCCAGGGGGCTGCTGCCTCGGGGGCTGCCCTGCCACTCTGCCGCCAGCTCACCATTGGTGCTCTCCAGTGGCGGCCATGGCTGGGACTCCCCCTTGGTGTGGCACTGTGCAACTGCTGCTGGCAGTGCCCCCCAGCGGGCGGCAGGAAGTCAGGGACAACGGCGGGAAAGCAAGCGGATCAGGGGCTCAGGTGGCAGTGGCGACGTCCCTCAGCAAAAGACTACCCCCCCCCCGGGCCTCAGTAAAATTGACAAGTGTTGACCGGTCCGCAGTGATAAAAAGCTTGGGGACCACTGCCCTAAGCGATCGGGACTATCCCTCCGAAGACACAAACTCTCCCTAAACACAATTGACACTATTCCCAAAAGACAGAACCACGGTCCAAGGGAACCCTAGAAAATTAAAACACCAAGTAAACTAGGCACCTAGTGAGACCCATGTGAATCTATAAACCAATAAACCAGAACAGACATGGACTCTTCTCATCCAATACACACATCAATTAATTCGGAGGGAGTGACAATATCAATGGGGCCAATGGAGTCAGGGATCCCAATACTAAGGGGGAAGAGGTGGAGACAGCAGTTGGAGGAGGTGGGAAAAGACAAGGGACCCGAGGCACAGGCACCCTCGGGACCCTTCCCACCTCCATCCCATCCCTCGGGTTACTAGGGAGGAGGCAAAGGTGTATAACCCACCTCCGACACTGATGTTGTGCAATGCCAGGTCAATCAAGAACAAAACCCACAGTCTGCAAGACTACTTTGCAACTAACAATGTCAACCTGGCATGAGTGACGGAGACTGGGTCAGGGATGGCGAAACAGTTGCCCTTAAAGAACTAACCCCACCCAGGTTCTCTGTCCTTCATCAGTCTCGGACTGTGGAGCAGGGAGGAGGGGTGGCTACCCTGATCTGTGAGAATTACTCCTTTAGGGGTCTCCCTACACTGTCAATCCCAGGAATTGAATGTGTTGGCCTTGAGTGGGAGTCAACCGAGAGCATGGCCATCTGGCTGGTGTACCGCACACCCAATGCACATTCAGATGCCCTGCCAGCCCTACTGGAAGAGGCAGCGGCCTGGGCGCTACAGTTTCCCAGACTCCTAATTCTGGGTGACTTTAACATCCATGCTGAGCTGCCACCCTCTAGGAATGGGCTGGACTTAGTGTCAGCCATGGCAACACCTGGGGCTCGCACAGTTTGTTGTTGGCCCCACCCATCAAGCAGGCCACACCCTGGATCCCATTTTTGGTGCAGGGCTAATGTGGATCTGGTTTTGGTCATGGCCGTGCCATGGTCAGACCACTATGCCCAGAAGGTCCGGCTAAGGCTGCCGCCCCCTCCTGAGTTCGGCGCCAAGCAGATTTTAGCTCACCCGCAGAGACTTATGGATCCAATAGGATTCCTGAATGCTCTGCAGGACCCGATGCCTCCCAGCACTTCTCTAGATGGCTTGGTCAGTGACTGGCACAACAGAATGCTGGCAGCCATCGACGAGATAGCTCCCAGACATCCTCTCCGCCCCCGTCGCAAGCGGGCTCCTTGGTACATTGAGGAGCTCCGCGAGAAGAAATGAGAGCTGAGACGACTAGAGCGAGTCTGGAGGAAGACTCATGACGAAGTGGCGAGAGCATCCTATAGAATGCAGTTAAGAGCCTATGAGATGGTGGTGAAGTCAGTAAAATGCAAATTCTATTAGACTGAAATTTCATCTGCAAACTCACGCCCAGTGCGATTAATTATGACAGGTAGATCTCTTGCTGCCCTGGAGGAAGGGCGCCAAAATAACAGCCAATTGACATCAGCTGTGAGGCCTTTGCGAGTCACTTTGCAGATAAAATCTCGACACTCCGCCATGACCTCCCTCCTACTTTAGATACAGAAAGTGAACTAGAGGCCCCTTGGCCACCTTTGGAGAGTTCACTGAGTAACTTCAGATGACTCACACTGACCAAAGTGGACAAATTGCTAAGGACAGCGAAGCCAACCACTTGCTCTCTGGATCCATGTCCATCATGGCTACTAAAAACATCCGATATATACTCAGCCCTCCTCTAGGAGATAATCAACCTCTCCCTTTCAACAGGAGAATTCCCGGAGGGACTAAAAGAGGCAGTGGTTCTCCCACTACTTAAAAAATCTTCTCTGGATCCACGACAACCATCCAACTATCGCCCCGTCTCGCACTTAGCATTTCTGGAGAAATTTCTTTAAAAAGCGGTCATGGACCAAATGTCAGCATACTTGGAAAAAGCTTTGGTCCCAGACCAATCCCAGTCTGGTTTTCAGCCTGGCCATGGGGTAGAGACAGTGCTAGTCACCCTGATGGACGACCCCCGTCGCCAGCTGGACTGGGGCAGGTCAGCACTGCTTATATTATTAGATCTCTCAGCAGCTTTCGACACAGTAGATCATGAGCATTTAGCTCACTGCCTTGCCGATGCCGGGTGTCAGGATTGTTGCTGAACCCTGCCATGAGTTAGCATGAGTTTCTCCATCTTTGTTTGCCTGGTCTTTTCTCTGCTTTGTTCTTTGGGCCCCAGGCCCATATATTATGCTTGCATGCTTGAAACTGAAACTATGTTGCTGCATCCTGTTATCACAGGGAGCTGTGAATTATTTGTCTTTTGAACCTCCCGGCTGGGTCTGCCTTTTGTAACCATAACATCTTATCTTGTCCGGAGGCGACCAAGGATGTGTGAGTTGTAACACTATGGTTTATGGCACCTGATGCCTCCTTTCCCCCTCCCCTGGGAAACTTTCAAGTTTTGGGCGGGAGAACTGTATTGATAAGGGGAGGCAAATCTGTCCTCAGGCAGATTTGACTTCTTTAGCTTAGGTGTATGAAGTAACTTCTCAATAAACGCTTTCTTTAATAAAGAAGCTTGTTGTGAGTTCTTGCAACGCTTGACATTAAGTCAAATCTCACAACACCTTTCGCCTGCCAACATGCAGGACGAAGGCAACACCTATGGTGAGCAGGACGAGGACCTGTACGGGCCATGGGGGCCATGATCCTCCAGGAAGGGGAGGATGGGAAGTTGCACTCCCTTGCCTATCTATCTAAGAAGTTTTCGGGTCCCGAACACAACTGGGCGATCTGGGAAAAGAGGCGGCGGCGGTTAAACTGGCGCTCGCTACCTGGAGGCATTGGCTGGAAGGGTCTGCAGTTCCATTCGTGGTTTGGACGGATCACAAAAACCTGCAGGCGCTCAAGCAGCCTCGCTCCTTGTCAGCCAAGCAAATGCGATGGGCAGAGCTTTTCTCCCGGTTCAACTTCTCCCTAAAGCATCTGCCTGGCAAACTGAACTTTTTAGCAGACGCCCTTTTGCGCCTGCCGCAGTACAACAGCAAACGGGACCCATTGGTGGACACGGTGTTCATGCCCGCCCAACTGGGATTGGCTGCCGTAACTCGCAGCAAAACAAAAGGGGGCAGTCCAGTGCCCGGAGGGTGGGTCCAGAAGGAGGTCCTACAGGACGTGGAGTTTACTACACTGCGGCCCACCCTGGTTGACAAAGGGGGCCTATTTTTCAAAGACTAACGCCTTTACGTTCCCGCCACGGTGCGGGGAGACGTTTTGAAGTTGTGCCACGATGCTAAGGCTGCAGGGCACTTTGGTTTTGTGAAAACTCTGCACTTGGTCAGGAGACACTACTGGTGGCCATCACTGAGGGGGGATGTGGAGAAATATGTGCAAGGGTGCCCCATCTGCCTCGCCTCCAAACCACTGGGGGCAAGAAACAGGGGTTACTGCAGCCCCTGCCCACCCCTTCCTGTCCCTGGACCGACGTGACAATGGACTTTATAATGGATTTACCGTTGAGCCAGGGCAAAAACGTGATTTGGGTAGTAGTAGATGCTTTTTCGAAACAAGCCCACTTCGTCCCCTGTATGGGATTGCCTTCAGCGACCAAACTGGCCTCCATGTTCATTACCCACATTTTTAGACTACATGGTATCCCTAGGAGATTGCTCTCGGATCAGGGCCCCCAGTTCGTTGCCAAGTTCTGGCGGGAGCTTTTATGACTGTTGGGGGTGGAACAAGCCCTTACTTCAGGCTATCATCCAGAGTCAAATGGTCAGACAGAACGGGTGAATCAAATATTGGAGCAATACCTGCGCTGCTTCATCAACCATCAGCAGAACGATTAGGTCGCCCTCCTGCCTATGGCCGAGTTTGCCTATAATAATGGGGTTCATGCTTCCACAGGGGTGTCCCCGTTTAAGGTTGTCTATGGAACTGACTTGCTTGCGGCTCCCACCTGGGTATCTTCCAAGGCCCCTGATGTGACCAAATGGGCAAAAGACATTTGTGAGGCTTGGCCATCCATTGTCTCCAGCCTGGAGGAGGCTAAACGATCATATAAGACCCATGCAGACAAAAGGCGTGCTCCTGCTCCGGCGTGGGTTGTGGGGGACCAAGTCTACCTCTCTACAAAAACCCTTCGCTGCCAACAGAATTCCCGCAAATTGGGCCCCAAGTTCGTGGGGCCTTTCCCTGTCACTAGAGTGATCAATGCTGTGACTGTTGAATTGGGGCTACCAAAAACTTACAGGAATGTGCATCCGGTTTTTCATTCCAGCTTGCTGTGACGCACCCCCCTGCCGGACGCCTGGCACCCTCCGCACTCAATGCCTGTTCCAGTTTTTATCGACAAAGACACCCACTACGAGGTCAACCAAATTTTGGAATCTCGCATTCATAAAGGGAGGCTCCAATACTTGGTGGACTGGAAGGATTTCCCTTCAGGGGAGAGGGAATGGGTGGAGGCTACTGATGTAAAAGCCCCTCGATTGCTTCATGCATTCCATCATGCCTTTCCACTGTGCCCTTGGCCGGTGGATGCGGGGTGAGGGGTAGGGGCTAATTTTAATGCGGAGGAATGTCAGGATTGTTGCTGAACCCTGCCATGAGTTAGCATGAGTTTCTCCATCTTTGTTTACCTTGTCTTTTCTCTGCTTTGTTCTTGGGGCCCCAGGCCCATATATTATGCTTGCATGCTTGAAACTGAAACTATGTTGCTGCATCCTGTTATCACAGGGAGCTGTGAATTATTTGTCTTTTGAACCTCCCGGCTGGGTCTGCCTTTTGTAACCATAACATCTTATCTTGTCCGGAGACGATCAAGGACGTGTGAGTTGTAACACTATGGTTTATGGCACCTGGTGCCTCCTTTCCCCCTCCCCTGGGAAACTTTCAAGTTTTAGGCGGGAGAACTGTATTGATAAGGGGAGGCAAATCTGTCCTCAGGCAGATTTGACTTCTTTAGCTTAGGTGTATGAAGTAACTTCTCAATAAACTCTTTCTTTAATAAAGAAGCTTGTTATGAGTTCTTGCAACGCTTGACACCGGGATCAGAGGGACTGCCCTTCAGTGGCTGATCTCCTTTCTCCAGAATCGCGGACAGAGGGTAGCATTAGGAGAGAGCTCATCAAGCCATCACCAACTGGCTTGTGGAGTCCCCCAAGGGGCAATTCTCTCTCCAACTCTATTTAACATATTTATGCGCCCTCTTGCCCAACTGGTGCGGAGGTTTGGGCTGGGTTGTCACCAATATGCTGATGACACCCAGCTCTTCCTCCTGATAGATGGCCGCCCTGACTCTCCCCCAGAAACATTAGCCAGCTACCTGGAAGCGGTGATGGGGTGGCTCAAGCAGAGTTGTCTGAAGCTCAACCCTTCAAAAACGGAGGTCCTGTGGCTGGGCAGGAAAGGTCCAAGCGAGGAAGTGCACCTACCCAATCTGGATGGAGTGCAGCTAACAGTGGCCCACTCTGCCAGGAACCTGGGAGTGATACTTGATGCCTCCCTCTCAATGGAGGCTCAGATCATGATGGTAGCATGGCTGGCATTTTACCATCTTCACCAAGCCAAACTACTAGCGCCCTACTTGGCTACAGAACACCTCGCCACGGTGATTCACACGACGGTCACCTCTAGGCTGGACTTCTGTAACTCGCTCTACACTGGCCTACCCTTATCCTTGATCTGGAAACTGCAATTGGTCCAGAACGCAGCTGCCAGGGTCCTCACAGCAACACCTCGGAGGTCCCACATCCAGCCCATCCTTCAGCAGCTGCGCTGGCTCCCAGTTGAATTCCGGATCAGGCTTAAGGTTTTGGTTATCACCTTTAAGGCCATATGCGGTCTGGGCCCAGTATACCTGAGGGATCACCTCTCCACCTGCACCCCTCAGAGAGCCTTGTGCTCTGCTACTTCCAACCTCCTGGTGGTCCCTGGCCCCAAAGAAGGCCGCTTGACCTCAACCAGGGCCAGAGCCTTCTCCATTCTGGCCCCCACCTGGTGGAACAAGCTCCCAGAGGAGATCAGGGCCCTGACGGAACCCAAACAGTTCTGCAGGGCCTGCAAAAGAGAGCTCCTCCGCCAGGCATTTAGTTGAGGTTGACCCGGACCATCAATTCTAAATGGCCCTCAGCCCCCCCCTCCTATTATGACCACACTAATCTGCCTAGCCCACTCGGTCCCAGTAAGAGTTGAGCAGAGGCTCCTGTGCAGTTCTATCATATTATTATTGTTGTTATCATGTTGGGGTTATTGTTGCTGTACTGTTATTGCTGTTGTCACATGTGTTACCTCATGTTATCTGTACCTGTTTCCTGTTCCCTGTAAACTGCCCTGAGCCTTCGGGGAGGGCGGTATATAAATATAAATATAAATATAAATATAAATATAAATATAAATATAAATATAAATATAAATATAAATATAAATATAAATATAAATATAAATCAGCAGGCGAAGGGACCAATTTCGAGCCATGCGCAGCACTGTTCACAATGGGTCCCTTGCCGCCGGACTGATGAATCAGGAGGCGCTTTGCCCCCCAGCCCAGCTAGTCAGCAGCGGCCGCCGGCGGAAGCTTGAGGACCGCCGGCAGTGACGCCGCACGCCACCACGGAACGCCAGCCGCCCAGCTCCAGCGGCGCCACCCACAGCCGCTCCCGCCTGCCGCACAAGCACCGGCCGCGCCAGAATAAATGTATTCAAAGAAGTATTCATATTGTTAAATAATATGTCAGTCTGAGTACAATCAATGGGTATGAAGTAATTAATTTAAAACATCTGAGTTGTGGCAAATTCAGGAAGACACAGACTCAAGTGGGGGGTGGGTGGCATAGAACACCTGTTCAGGAAACACAGGTTTTTGCCTTGTGGGATGGGGAATTCAGAAGAGCACATAGTGAAGGAAGGAGTTTTAAATAGTCAAAATAATTCAATTTTTTTAAAGGATGCAATTTTTGCTATGATCCTAAGCATGTCTGCCAGTAAGTTCACTGGTGCTTAATGATCTGTGCTTTTGCTGAGCCATGGAACCTGTCACTTTCGTATTGCTGCCATCCCTATAATCCCCTTTGATCTTAGAGTTAACTACCCTTCTTAGGGTCTTAGGCGTGATTGTAATGGGCCTGTTTGTCTTACCTGCCTTCCCCCTCTGGCTGGGCTGTGCCTGGGAAAAGTTATCTCCTCGGAAACCTTGAATAGTCTTCACACCCAAGCCATTTGGTTCTGGATAAGGAGGTATCTGAGTTAGAATCCCCAGTCTTAGCAAGGACCCCATGATGATGTACTCATTATCCCTTCAATACCCCTTCTTTTCTCAAATGAAAAGTAATCAGAGACTTCAATATTTACTGCCAAGTTAGTGGGGGTGGGGTTGTTGGACTGGGCTCAAAATTTGTTCTGCTCTGCTTCTTCTTCAGTGCAACAGATAATGCTCCTACACACATGAACATATGACATGATGCTGGTTGTAGGTTTTGCAGAGCAGGAGACAAAAATGGGTTTTCTTTTTAGTTAGGATACACAGAAATCACTTGGTAGTAATTTGTATTAATTTTTAACTGTGGAGATAAACTGCAAATGTTACATGAGATGTAAAGTCAATGGAAGGTCAAACTGAATAATTTTGCTTTGTGTTGCATTCTTTTATGAACAGTGGCTTGTGGGTCCATTTGTCAGGTACTTGTCTTTAGCTAGTAGAAAACTGTTTGGGTTTGCATGGGAGGGGGGGTCAACCAATTTTCCCTTTCCTTTGTATTCAGTCTGTGAAACATTTTTTTTTTAATGCAGAAATCTGGCTTGCACATTTGGTTATTTGAAAACAATTCAATTTCTATATTTTCTTCTTGGAAAATGGTTGGGTTCATAACTATAAGTGGATACCAACAATTACTCAATGTCAAGTGCAGAATAGCAGGAGAATAATAAAAGCATGCCAGTTCTGTAAAGACACATAATGATCTGTTTTCAACTTAGTCTGAAGAAGAGTGCTTGCACTCGAAAGCTCACAGCTTGAATACATCTTTGTTGGTCTTAAAGGTGCCTGACTGGACTCTGATTTTATTGTTTTCCACTTTGTTCTACTGCCCCCTCAACAAAAAACTTGCCCCTCTAACAAAAAAATTCTAGCTATGGGCCTGTGTAAAGACATGAACATTTGTTTCATCAAGTTGGCTGTAAACAGGGCCCCATGGTCTGTTAACACATTCCAAAGTGTTTGTGATTTTTAGAACTGACTTTGTAGCAAGGCTATCATTTTTTGATACATTGCACTGATAATATCAGGCAACATATTCATATTTCTTTTAACATTTTTAGTTTCTTGGTTCAATGGGGGGGGATCTCTCCTCTTTTTTCCTGTGGTGTCTGTTTTCTGTACGTGCTTGGGAGTAGACAGTGCACTTTTGGCATATAAAATGCAACTAACATCTATTCCAGTTTCCATGCCAGCCAGGTTGTTGTTGTCAACCATTCAGTCAACTCTGGGTGATTCCCAACCCCACACTGCCTCCCTCAGCCATGCAGAGTTCCAGCTGGTGTTCATCTTGATCACATCCAACTACTGTACTCTTGTTGGCCTGGTTTGCTGTTTCCACTGACCAACCCTAGCATCCAACTCCATTGAGTTGGATCGTATGATATGGCCAGAGTGAGCCGGAGTTTTGTGATTTTGCCTACCAGGGATAGATCAGATCAGACTTTATGAGCTGTAATATTTCCTTGCCTGTGATTTTTGCTGTTCATGGAACCCAAAGAAGCCTTCTCCAACACCAGAGTTCAAACAAATCGATTCATCTCTTTTCTGATTTTCTCATCGTGCAACTTTCACAGCCATAAGTGGCTGTTGGAAATATGAATGATCTAACTAATCTACACTTGGTAGTCAGGCTTATATCCTTGCTTTTCCATGTTTGGTTCAAGCTCATTACTGAGCAACCCAGAACAATTCAGCAGTTTTTTTCCATAGTGAAATCGCCACTCACATCAATTTATGATCCAAGAAAAATGATTTCTTGAATGTTCAATCTCTCTCAGAATGATCTCAGGCATTTCTACCATCATCCCTCCCCCCCCCCCCAGCATCACTTGCGCCTCCCACCCTCACAACCTTATTTTTTTTAGAAACAAAACTAACATGTCTGATAGCATTGCAACGTGACTCCAAAATAACAAAATAGAAACAAAAACAAAACCCCATCCAATGCCACGTTTGGTCAGCCCCTGTCCTTTTGTCTATTTTTTCTTGGTTTCACTGAAATCAGGGACAGTCTGCCTGTGTGTGTGTGTGAGGGGGGGGAGATGGTGTGATACAGCCCATGTTTTTTATCCCATTGTTTGTGTTGTAACGGTTTTGTGTTACAATGCACTTGTGGCAATTTTTTTAAAGTATTTTGTTTTTGGAAGGAGGGGCGCTGGAAGGTGATTGGGGAGTTTTTGCCATTTGACAATGATTGTTAAGTAAAAGAAACAGTGAGAAATTGTTACTTCCTGCCCTTCAGCTATTCCGGGTGTACACAAATCCTGGGGGCAAAGCGGGGCAAAGGTTCCCCAAGCATCCATGGGGAAAATCGGCGCAACTATTCCTGGACCACAAACGAGGGAGCAACATGACACAATGCCTCCCGGCCGTGAAAAAGATTAGGCGGAAAGGGCACCCAAGTCCACCCATGCCCAGGGAAACATCTCCCTCCCACTGAGCTGGTGGGACAGAGAGCAAGGCAGTCAAGGACAGGAAGGACCACAGCCAAAGCAAACAGAACGTGCTCCTTGAGAGCCAGTTTGGTGTAGTGGTTGGGAGTGCGGACTTCTAATCTGGCATGCCGGGTTCGATTTTGCGCTCCCCCACATGCAACCAGCTGGATGACCTTGGGCTCATCACGGCACTGTTAAAACTGTTCTGACCGAGCAGGAATATCAGGGCTCTCTCAGCCTCACCCACCCCACAGGGTGTCTGTTGTGGGGAGAGGAATGGGAAGGCGACTGTAAGCCACTTTGAGCCTCCTTCGGGTAGGGAAAAGCGGCATATAAGAACCAACTCTTCTTCTTCTTCTTCTTCTTCTTCTTCTTCTTCTTCTTCTTCTTCTTCTTCTTCTTCTTCTTCTTCTTCTTCTTCTTCTTCTTCTTCTTCTTCTTCTTCTTCTTGTTCTGGTGCTGCCCCCATCCAACTCCCTCCCTGGGCAGGGGACAGCCTAGTACTGCTCCTTCCCTTAAACCCACTAATCAGAAGAGCAAGTTTTCTGAGACAAAGAAGGACCTCAGCAGGACAAGTCCTCCTTTGACCCCAAATCCTTCTAGCTCAAGAAGTCATTTCCCAAATGTTAAAGTAACAGAAACTGTACATGTTTTGCTCCCTGCTGGGTGATTAGCTACATACAACCAACCCAAACCAGATTCAGGGCTGCTGGTTGCAGCAAAGGTCACAGAAAAATTACTTTTAAGAGTTTGCAAGAAGTAAATTTCTGGTAACAAAATGATTGAGAGGCTTTACTCTCAATCTTACGGATAGGAAGCTGAAATTTTCAGTTCCACAACTGAGTTACTGAGGGATTTTGCTTCCATCACTGTCTTGAAATGCTAGGTATCCTTTCTTCCCTCACACTGAGATAGAGGTTGCTGTTGCAGCACAAATCTGTTGTGAGATGGAGCCCTTTTTCTGCAGATGGCCAGAACAACGAATCTTGACTTGGTACCAAGATTGATTTAATGGGTCAGCAGAGCAAACCAATTCAGTACGTTGCTAAGACAGGCATACAAAGAAGGCAAAACTAAGCGTATATCAGTTCCCCGCACCCGTCATCTCAAGAACTACATCCCAAAGTGATGACATGATATATGGCAGAAACCAACAGGCACTTCTGACAGGAGAGGGCTGACCCCTTCTCATTGGCAGGGGGAGGGGCTAAATGTCTGCAGTGAGATGGAGAAGCATAAAAAACGACCCAACCCATGGCTTAGCTCAGCACCGTGCCCCCCACCCTTTGGCACTCAACAAGCCTTTCAGAAAGGAGATGGGGTCAGTGCAAGGCACGGATGGTTATCGGCTGCCTTCCTTCCAATGAAAGGGATTTCGGATTCAGAGCTGGTGTGATTCCATGTCCCCTTCAGGCCGTCCTTCTGCTTAGGAGGTGCAAGGAGATGAGTACGCCCTGTGGCTCTGCTTCCTGGAGAAGCCATCTGGGGCTCGGTTTGGCCTCCTTGGGGAGCCTTTCTGGGGTGCCAGTCACCCCCCACCCCCCACCCCCCGCTCTTGACATTTCAAATGTGCCTGAGGGCTGAACTCTGTCGGGGAACTCTGGACCTAAACTCATTCTGCCCAAAGGTCTGGTTCCAAAGGAGGGGAAGACTTCAAAGAGACGGAAGCCAAAAAGTTTCTTGACTTGGAAGGGTCCTTGTTTGGTCAGGGCTGCTTCCTCCCCCCCCCCCCCCCCAGGAAAGGAGAAAGGTGGCCAGTTGGTATCTAGCCATGGGTCCTCAAGGGACTGGCGCCTCGGTCACTCTCTCTGGCCCGCCAGGCCCGAGTCCCGGGAGGTCCAGGCAAGAGGCAGGCCGAAGGGGCTGCCCCCCCCCCTCTCTCTCTCTCTCGCTCTCAGGCCGCCTGCGATGCTCGCGTTCCCTCGGCCGCTCCCGCCGGAGCTGTCCTTCAGCACCAGGCGCCCGCCGGACGGGGGGCGCGCTGGGCGGCCAGGCCTTGAGGCGCGGCGGGGCGGGGCGGGGCGGAGGAGCTCGCAGGCGCCGCCCCTCGCCCACCGCCCCCATCTTCCCGGCCGCTCGAGGGGCTCTGTGCGCGGCGCCGCGGAAGATGGCGGCGGCGGCGGCGGCGGCGTGAAGGCGGCGGGCCCAGCCCGGCAGCGGCATGGCCACGGGCACCCGGCGCGCCGGCAGCGGCAGCGGCGGCGGCAGCGGCACGAGCGCGCCGGAGGGGCCGTGCGCGAGGCGCCGCAGGGGAGGCCAGTGAGCCGCGGGAGCCGCTCCAGCGCAGCAGCGTGCCCGGCCGGCCCAGCGGGGCAGCGATGCGGCGGGCCAAGCGGTGACGGGCGGGCCGGCGGGCGGGCGGCGGAGTGGCGGACGAGGCCCCGGGCGGGCGGGCCATGCGCAGCGGACCGGCGGCGGCGGCGGCGGCGGCGGCGGCGGGGGGGCACCATGCCCGGGCCGTGGGCAGGCCGTAGCGTCCGCGCGGCGGGAGGCTGGGGGCGCCGTGGCGGCGGGGGCCGGGCCGCTGGGCCCGCGATGGCGCTGCTGCCGCTGCTGCCGTTGCTGCCGCTGCTGCTGCTGCCGCCGCCGCCGTCGTCGCCGCCGCCGCCGCCGCCGGCGGCGCGGTCGGGCCGGGGGGGCGCGGGCCCAGGAGCCAGGTGACCCTGCCGGGGAGGGGGCGCGGCCAGGGGCCGCCCCCCGCCGCGCGCGCCCGGCCCCCTCCGCGCCGCCGCCGCCGCCGCCGCCCCCCCGCAAAACTATGAGCGGCGGGGCGCGGATGCCGGCCGGAGCAGACGCCGCTGCCACCGCCGCCGCCGCCCGCCGCCGCCCCGCGCCCCGCCCGCCCCGCCCCGCGCCCCGCGCCCCGCGCCGCCGCCTCTCGCCGGCCGCGCTGCTCCTGCTGTCCGCGCTGCTCGCCGGCCCGCGCTGGCTGGGCGCCGCCGCCGCCGAGCTCGGAGCCCAGCCGCGCGGCCTGGCCATGCCGGCGGCGGGGCCCGAGCGCGACGCGCCCTGCCCGGCGAGCGCGGCCGAAGCCCCGGCCTCGGCGGCCGGCGCCTCGGGGCAGGCGCGGCGCTGGGCCAACGTGAGCCTGGCCTTCTGCGACCGCTACACCTTCTGGGACCTGCTGCTCGGCATGGCCGGCCCCGAGAGCCTCGACTGCCGCCCGGACAGCCTGCTGGGCGAGCGGCGCGCCGCCGGCGAGGCCTGCCGCAGCTGCCTGGAGGCCTACCAGCGCCTGGACCAACACGCTCAGGAAAAATACGAGGAGTTCGAGCGCCTGCTCGACAAGTACCTGCAAGCCGACGACTACTCCGTGCGCTCCTGCCTGCGGGACTGCAAGGTGAGCGAGCGCCGCCGCCCCCTCGGCCCACTGGCGCCCGGGCCCGCAGGAACGGCGGTGGCGCAGTCGGAGGGGAAGCGCCGCGCCGGAAAGGAAGCCGCCCAGGCAGGCAGGCAGGCAGGCAGGCAGGCCATCTACTCGGCCTTGGCGGGGCTCTTTCATCCCCTCCACACACACACACACACACACCAGGACCTGGGCTTGTTTTTTAAAAGGAGGCTAGTAACCCACTGCAGGCCAAGGCTCCTAGAGGCAAGGGCAGGCGGCGGGGGGGGGGTCTCTGCGCCCCACCCCTCCAGCCAGCCAGCCAGCCAGCCAGCCAGCCAGCCTGTCCAGTGCCCGGCCTGCCTCTGTTCTTGAAGACAGCTTAGGTGCCCATGTCCTGACCCTACTTGCGCAAGGGCAGTAGATCAATTCTATTCTACTTCACAGCTTCACACAAAAACTCCTGCAGACTCTAGTATGAGATGCTGAGAATACTCTGTTAAAAATCTGTGAGGACAGGTAAGGGAAATGCATGGATGCCTAACTGGATAAGACCCTTGAACGGGCCTTCCGTTCAGATCAGGGCAGGTGTGCGATGAACCTTCTAGCCCTGGGCCATTTCACCAACAGACCCAAGTCCTTCTCATGGCAGTATGGTTGCTGACAGGCATTGTTGTTACATATCATGAGCTGGAGAGGCCTCAAATTCAGGGAAGTCCCAAGGAGGTGGAGAGTCCTCTGCCAGGGCTGGTCTAAGCATCTCACCCTGTCCTCAGCTGGAGGTCATGAGGTCAGTTATCACACCAGGACCACATGACCCTGGCAGTTGCCATGAGAACTTTCTCTAAGAGGTGCCCACTTATATTATGGCTCCAGTCACAGATGTTGCTGCTGTATGTACTAGGAGAAGATGTGGGCACTCCGCTGTCAGTTGTGAACATGGCTTTTGGGATTTCTTATGGGTCAACATAGCTGTCTGCATATTTTTCCCTACATCTAAGTCAGAATATAGTATCTTAGAACTCTGAGAAAAGTGGTTTTGCAACTTTGAGAAGACTTTCCAAGTTGTCTCAGTATAAGTCAGAGCTGGGGGAAATCCATGTGTCTGGTATTCACCATTACATTACATTGTTTCCCATGACAGCCCTTTGTTGGTCAGAGGGTACCCAGTGCTTTTCTGGTCATGGGAGAAGGGCCCCCATAGAACTGGGGAAAAATCTTGTGCAAGTCTTTTGATGCATGTGTGTGGATTATACTTTGGGAGTGGATTATATTATTGGAGGTTGGAGGTACTGCCCCATTTCAAAAAGTATTTTATTCCATGGAGTTATGAGATGGGAATATATATATATATATATATATATATTATGTTATTTGTTTACTAACATTTACTAATATGCTTGCCATATTACTAAGCCTACCCTTACTCTTCAGCAGCAATTACAAAGAGACTTATGGCATCTTAAAGACTATCACACATAATAGTTTTTTGTAAGGTAGAAACTGATTTATCAAATGCATGAAGCATTGCATTCAGAAAGCACACACATATGCAAGCTACAAACAAGAGAGTTACTTGCAAAGGGCCAAGGCCCAGCATCCCAGAACAAGAGGCTGCAGAACACAACAATACAGGATGAAGTCAAATGAAAACAGTGTGTAAAGTGGTAAGACCCCACTGGAATTATTCTTGAGGAGGCATCTTTTGCTCTTAGTTGGAGGACTGTTTTTTTAATATCACTTTAATCTGGGTGGAATATATTGAAGTTTTTATATTAGCATTTTTTTTCATAGAACCATAGAGTTGGAAGAGGCTACACAGACCTTCTAGTCCCAGCCCCTACTCAATGCAGGATCAGCCCAAAGCATCCAGGGTAAGTAGCTGTCCTGCAGCTACTTAAAGACTACCACTGAAAGGGCACTTCCCACCTCCTTAGGTGGGCAATTCCTCTGCTGGACTGTGAACTCCCCCACCCACCCGATAGACAGCCGATATCGTTCTCCACATATCGGGGGGGGGGGAATCATAGAGTAGTTCAGCAGTGGAATTGGCTGCTTAAGGAGGTGGTGAGCTCCCCTTCAGTGGCAGTTCTTCAGCAGTGGCCTGTCAGACACTTATCATGGATGCTTTAGGATGATCCTGCATTGAGCAGGGGATTAGACTAGATGGCCTGCATGGCCCTTCCAACTCTATGATTCTATTATCCTTTAGCAAACCTTCCAGTCCTTGGTCTTCTAAGACAGCCGGTCCGGAAGCCGGTATTGGTCCGTAGATCAGTTGGTATTGGGCCGCAGCTCCTCTTCATCCTCCTCCCCAGCTGCTGCCTCAGGAAATGCCTTGCCACTTGGCCTCTGGCTCACCTTTGGTGCTCTCCAGCGGCCACCATGGATGGAGCTCCCCCTTGGCATGGCATTGCACAGCTGCTGCTGGCAGCGCCCCCCAGTCAGCAGCAGGAAGTCAGGGGCACGGCGGGAAAGCAAGTGGAGCAGGGGCTCAGGCGGCGTCGGCAACGTCCCTGGGCAAAAGTCTAACCCCCCCCCCCCATGCCTCAGTTTAATTGCCAAGCATTGACAGGTCCCCGGTGATAAAGAGGTTGGGGACCACTGTTCTAAGGGACCCACTGCCTCCCTGGTTGTTTTCCTGCTGCTAATATACTTGCAGAAATGTTTATGGTTTTGAAGTATTTTTCTGGTATAAAATTTCATTTCATTTAACTGTTAAGTTAGACAGATAAAGTATTAGCAGGCAGGAAGGGATGAGTCCATTTTTGGCAGGATAATGCCAATCACCACTTTGGGGTCAGGAAAGGATTTCCCCCCAGGCCAGAATGGCCAGGGATCCTGGAGGTTTTTGCTTCTCTCTGGGCACAGAGCAGGGGTTGCTGGGGCATGTGGGCAAGGTCGTTGTGAATTGTCTTCACTGTGCAGAAGTCAGACTAGATGACCCTTGAATTATCGTCCCGTTCCGTGTTTGTCTGCTTCTGTGGTTCTAAACAAATTATGATTAGGGTGGTTGTTTGAATATTCTTCACTCCACTAACTATGGTTAGCTAAGGTTCACAGGACCCATATCCCTGGATCTGAAGATGATTTAAGTAGGTCTACTTGGAAGTCAGTTTCCTCTTATTCACTGGGATAATTCCCAAAAAAGTGCTTTAGCTACTGCAGCCTAACTGTATTTTCATGTGCTATCCGAATGCTGACCTCCTGACTGAATTTTGGTTTAATCCTAGCACCTTAAGCATAAACCACATTACAGGCTGAGAAGAAAATGGTCTATGCCACCCTGTGACAGATCCCTCTCTACCCCCTTCCCCACTCTGAGGTAAATTTTCCCTCCAAAATGAGGCTCCCTGGCCCACCCCATCAGTGCGTGGTTTTATATGGCTTTATTATTCCGCTTCAGGGAAAGGGCATAGGTGCCTTTTATTATAACCCTTCAGCCAGACTTGCACTGAGATTTCTTCAAACAAAAAAATTAAAGATTTTATTCACAAAGAGGGAAGGGTGGCTGGAACCAAGCTCTTTATTTCTTTACAGTACAGGCTTTTCTTATGGGTGTTTTCTTTTTAAATGAGAGCTTTCTTTCAATGTGTTTATCCCAAAGCATTTATTTTTCTTTGAACTTTGTCTTCTATCTAGAGTTCTCCTGAACTGTCCTTCTGGGACCCTGAGCTGGTTGCTACCAGCCTCTCCCTTCTGAAGGCTGAAGGACTCCGTCGCCCTCCCCCCCCCTCTCTTCCTCAGAAGGATTTCCCCCCTCCAGTTTGGCTTCATTTGGGATTCTACCCAGATGCCCTTTGCCAAAGCAAATGAGCCCTGTCAATCAACCCAGCCATTCTCTCTCAGTGGAGTTTTCAGCAAGGATCTCCCTCTGACCTGACTCAGACTGAATTAAATTCCCTCCAGCCCACAGCCAGTGTAAAGGTAAAGGTCTCCCCTGTGCAAGCACCGGGTCATGTCTGACCCTTGGGGTGACGCCCCCCAGCGTTTTCATGGCAGACTCAATACGGGGTGGTTTGCCAGTGCCTTCCCCAGTCATGACCGTTTACCCCCCAGCAAGCAAGCTGGGTCCTCATTTTACCGACACACACACACACACACACACACACACACATTGTTCTAACATGATAGTAGAGCTGCCTTGATATAGTGGTTAAGAGCAGCAGCCTCTAATCTGCAGAGCTGGGTTTGCTTGCCCACTACTTTATATACAACCAGCTGGGTAACGTTGGGCTAGTCACAGTCCTATTAGAGCTGTTCTCACAGATCACAGCAGTTCATTTAGAGCTCACTCAGCCCCAACCACCTCAGAAGGTGTCTGTTGTTAGTAGAGGAAGGGAAAGTGGCTTGTAGACTGCTTTGGGATGTCTTTGGGTACTGAAAAGCAGAATATTAAAAAAAAACAGCTTTTCTCTTCACACTCTCTCTCTCTCTCTCTGGGCCTGCTTGATTGCTTAAAGCTGTTCCTTGGGATAAGATTGGCCAGGGAAGCCTATTGTAACAAGAAAAGATTTTTCAGTTATGTGAGGAGCAAACGTAAAGTAAAGGAGGCAATAGGCCCAACTGTTGGGTGCAGATGGACAAACTCTAACGGAGGATGCAGAGAAAGCAGAAAGGCCTAGTGCCTATTTTAAATCTGTTTAGGCACATCTAGAGATGGCTGTAGCCAAAGGATAGTGTCTGGGTGGCAGGTTAACATGGATAGAGAGGTTGTCGAGAGGCATTTAGCTGCACTGGATGAGTTCAAAACCCCTGGTCCAGATGAAATGCACCCGAGAGTACTCAAAGAACTTTCCAGAGAACTTGCACAGCCCTTGTCCATCATCTTCGGAACTTCTTTAAGGACTGGAGATGTCCCAGAGGACTGGAAGAGAGCAAATGTTATTCCGATCTTCAAAAAAGGGAGGAAGGATGACCCAGGAAACTACAGACCAGTGAGTCTGACCTCTGTTGTGGGGAAGATAATGGAACAGATATTAAAGGGAGTGATCTGCAAACATCTGGAGGACAATTTGGTGATCCAAAGAAGTCAGCATGGATTTGTCTCCAACAGGTCCTGCCAGACCAACCTGGTTTCCTTTTTTGACCAAGTAACAGGTTTGCTGGATCGGGGAAATTCGGTTGATGTCATTTACTTGGATTTTAGTTAAGCTTTTGACAAGGTTCCCCATGATGTTCTGATGGATAAGTTGAAGGACTGCAATCTGGATTTTCAGATAGTTAAGTGGATAGGGAATTGGTTAGAGAACCGCACTCAAAGAGTTGTTGTCAATGGTGTTTCATCAGACTGGAGAGAGGTGAGTAGCGGGGTACCTCAGGGCTCGGTGCTCGGCCTGGTACTTTTTAACATATTTATTAATGATCTAGATGAGGGGGTGGAGGGATTACTCATTAAGTTTGCAGATGACACCAAATTGGGAGGACTGGCAAATACTCCGGAAGATAGAGACAGAGTTCAACGAGATCTGAACACAATGGAAAAATGGGCAAATGAGAACAAGATGCAATTTAATAAAGATAAGTGTAAAGTTTTGCATCTGGGTCAGAAAAATGAAAAGCATGCCTACTGGATGGGGGATACGCTTCTAGGTAACACTTTGTGTGAACGAGACCTTGGGGTACTTGTGGATTGTAAACTAAACATGAGCAGGCAGTGTCATGCAGCGGTAAAAAAGGCGAATGCCATTTTGGGCTGTATCAACAGGGGCATCACATCAAAATCACAAGATGTCATAGTCCCATTGTATACAGCACTGGTCAGACCACACCTGGAGTACTGTGTGCAGTTCTGGAGGCCTCACTTCAAGAAGGACGTAGATAAAATTGAAAGGGTACAGAGGAGAGCGACGATGATGATCTGGGTCCAAGGGACCAAGCCCTATGAAGGGATTTGGGAATGTTCAGCCTGGAGAAAAGGAGGTTGAGAGGGGACATGATAGCCCTCTTTAAGTATTTGAAAGGTTGTAACTTGGAGGAGGGCAGGAGGCTGTTTCTGTTGGCTGCAGAGGAGAGGACACACAGTAATGGGTTTAAACTTCAAGTACAATGATATAGGCTAGATATCAGGAAAAAACTTTTCACAGTCAGAGTAGTTCAGCAGTGGAATAGGCTGCCTAAGGAGGTGGTGAGCTCCCCCTCACTGGCAGTCTTTAAGCAAAGGTTGGATACACACTTTTCTTGGATGCTTTAGGATGCTTTGCGCTGATCCTGCATAGAGCTGGGGGTTGGACTAGATGGCCTGTATGGCCCCTTCCAACTCTATGATTCTATGATGCAGAGTAATGAACTCTTCATTCCAGCTTCATGGGGGAAGAGCAGACTAAGATCTACCTATGATCATTACAAAGGGGTAGGTGTATTAGTTAGTCTGTTGTAGTAAAATAAATTGGAAGTCCAGTAAAGGCACCTGAAAGACTAACAACATTTATTTCAATGAGATATTGCATTTAGAGGAATACAACATTAGTCTTTTAGTTGCCTTTACTGGACTTTTGCATTATTTTCATAGGCATCTGAAATCATCTGCTTTTAAAAATACTGTTGTTACTACTTTGAGAACTAGAGGGTATGATTGCATTCCAGTTTTGTCAAGCCACCATATTTTCTAAAGCAGAAAAAGACTTTTAGAAGGAACAACAACAAATGTGTATTTATATCTCTTCCTTCCAACGCTCAGGGAGGGTAATAGCATTTAAAACAGGTGCAAAGATTAAGGTCTTAAAAACATTACACTCTGTAATTCCTATAATGTAATGTATGCCACCCATCTAAAATGCCAATTTGAGAGGCTGTGACCAGAGCTGACCATTCCTGCTCCCTTCCACCCCTAGTGGGGAGGCCAGACTTTTATGGTAGACTAGAAATTAAGCCTGCTGTAAAAAAAAATAGAGCTGGTGCTAGCTGTTCCCAACCTCCCTGGCAGCGCTGCCAGGGCGGGTGGGGAAGGCTGGGCCCCCCCGAACCCCCCTAGGGTGAAGCCGCCCCCAAGCCTTTTCCCTGGGGGGGGGAGGAAAAAGCCTGAACAGCCACCGGGGAGGCTTTCCAGGGGCCGGGCCTTTAACTTCCCCCGCCCCAGGGAAAAAACCTTCCCAGGTCCCGGGGAGCGCAACGTGCTCCCCCCACCCCCCGGGCAAGGCGATGGGGGGCTGCGGGCCCACCTTCCCTCTCGGCGGCAGCAGAGGAATGGCCGCTGCGGGGCTAAGGGTTACCCTCCGGGGAGGTTGGGCAGGTTGGGAGGTGCTTTGTGCCTCCCAACTGATCCGTGCCGGGGCAAACAGTGCCTCCCGATTGGGCCCTCCACCTGTCAGTCCAGCGGAAGGGGCCAATGGGCACCCTTCCTCATCACAGGCAGGGCCCACCCTCAGGGCCCTTACTCTTTTATTTTTTTCGCTCCGCAGGAACGGTTAAAGATATTATTTCTAGCCGCAACCATAAGCCCAGTGGAATAGCTCCATTTTGCAGGTCCTGCAGAACTGGCTTAAGTCCCACGGAGCCCTGATCTCTTCTGGGAGCTCCAAAAAAAGCCCTGGTCCTGATTGAGGTCAATCTTACCTCCTTCAGTCCAGGGACACTGCGGAGATGTCATTCTGAGGATCTCGGTGCTCTTGGGGGACAATAAGGGAAAAAGTGGTCCCACAGGTATGATGACCCCAGACTATTAAGGGCTTTAAAGGTTAGAATCAGCACCTTGAACCTGATTCAGTTTCCAATCTGGAGTCAATGCAGCTGAGCAAGCACTGGTCTTATATGTGCTCCATATTGATCTCCTGTCGGGACTCACACAGCTGCCTTTTGAACCAGTTGGAGTTTCCAGAGCAGTCTCAAGGGCAGCCCTGCATACAGCGAGTTGCAGAGGTGACCGTTGCTTGGATCATACCAGCTAGGTCTGTCTCCAAGAGGTATGGTGTAAACCAGTGGTCCCCAACCCCCGGTCCGGGGACCGGTGCCGGTCCGTAGATCAGTCGGTACCAGGCCGCGGCTCCTCCTTGTCTTCCTCCCCGGCTGCTGCTTCAGGGGCTGCCCTGCCACCCGCTGGCTCACCTTTGGTGCTCTTCAGTGGCCGCCATGGCTGGGGCTCCCCTCGGCGCGGCAATGTGCAGCTGCTGCTGGCAGCGCCCCCCCAGTGGGCAGTGGGAAGTCAGGGGCGCCGGCGGGAAAGTAAGTGGAGCCGGCAGGAAAGCTCAGGCAGCGGCAGCAATGTCCCTCAGCAAAAGACTACCCCCCCCCCCGCCAGGCCTCAGTAAAATTGTCAAGTGTTGACCGGTCCCCGGTGATAAAAAGGTTGGGGACCACTGGTGTAAACTACCTTGCTTGGCATAGATGAAAGAATGCCAGGCAGGCTGATAATGACTTGGGCCTCCATTGTTAATGAAGGGTCCAAGATCACACCCACACTTTGATGGTGAGTAATGGTGCTAACTGTACTTCATCAAATTCTGGGAGCTGTATCACCCACCCCTCTATGTGCTGGCCCAGTCAGAGGACTCCATCTTGGGTGAATTCAATTTCAGCCAGTTGCACTCGGGTCAATCTGCTGTGGCTGTCAGACCCCTGGCCAGATTGTTGGGGGGGGGGGGGTAGATGGATGATCATCCACTAATGGAAATACCTGGGTGTCATCTGCATACTGATGACAATCCAGCCTTAAACTCTGGGCCAACTGGGTGAGGGGGCACCTATAGCCGTTGAATTGAATTGGGGAGAGGATGATTCCAAAGGATGCTTTGGGCTGATCCTGCGTTGAGCAGGGGGTTGGACTAGATGGCCTCTATGGCCCCTTCCAACTCTAGGATTCTAGGATTCTAGTGGGGCCCTATTCTGGCACATACCCTTCCCTATTGCCACTCTCTGTACCCAATTTTGGAGGAAGGTCTCCAGCCATTCTCAGGCTATGTCTCTAATTCCTATCGTGGCTAGTTTGTAGTCAGTTGTAGTCAAAGAAGCAGCAGCAGTGAACCGCCTAGATCCAGCTTTCTCCATGGGTCGTCTGTCAGGGTGACCAGAACTGTCTCCACCCCATGGCCAGGTCAGAAGCCAGTCTGAAAAGGTTTGAGTGCTGAAGTTTCTTCCAAGAATCCCTGGATCTGCCCTGCCACCACTCAGTCACCTTACACAGGAATTCTGGATGTGCAAGTGGGCTGTAATTGACCAGGTTGGAGGGATCCAGGTCTTGCGTTTTCAGTCAAGGTGCACCACTGCTTCTTTCAGCCTCCCCAGGAATGTACCTGAAGTCAGGGACAAGTTTATAATTCTCACCACCAGCCTTAACTAGCCATGAGGGATACAGATCAAGAGCACAAGTCGTTGGCTGAACAGCTGCCAGGGCCTTATCTAATTCTGCCAAGGAGAGTGGTCTGAAGTGGTCCAAAGTAGGACTCTGAGATGGTCAAAGGTTATCTCGTTCACATTTTGCATCAAACCTGAAAGGAAGGTCATGGCGGAGCAGCAAGATTTTCTCCACAAGAAAGCTCACAAAAGCTCCACAGCTGATATTCAATTTATTTTGGGATGATCTTATGGATGTCAATGCTCTGATTGTACTAAATAATTATGCCAGATGCGAGTTTTCAGAGGCAATGGCAACTACATAGAAATCGTTCTTAGTGGCTTTCACTGCCCTGTCATAAGCAGCTTATAAGATGTTCTTGAATGCTTTTTCATGAGTTTTTCACCAGATGTGCTCTAGCCATGTTAGCTCCTGTTTCTGTTTGTGCAGCTCTGGAGTATACCAAAGAGCTGGCTTTGGATGGAAAATGAGAGGGCATTGGCATGAAATCTCATTGATGGCCTCAGAGAGTCAGTCCTGCCAGTCCTCCACCATCAATGGAATTGCTGGTGTGTGTGCTGGATCCCACAGAGCATTCCGGAATCCAGTCAGATCCATAAGTCTCCTTGGGCAAGTATAAATCCACTCTCCGCCTATACAGGGAGGGGGCAGTATGTCAGTCTGAGCCTTCAGGGCATCATGGTTTGACCATGGCACCCTAGTAGATTAGACCAGGCCAACATTAATCCCCATTCAAAAGATCAAATCCAGGGTGTGGCCTGCTTGATGTGTGGGACCAGCAACAATTTGGGTGAGTCCTTATGTTGCCATGGCTGACACCAGGTCTGAACTCTGCAAGGAATTGATTTTTTTCTGCATGGACATTGAAGTCCCCCAGAATTAGCAAACTGTAGAACTACGTAGCCCACCCAGTGGCCAACTCCAGGAAGTTCAGCAGTTCTTCCTGCACCCAGGTTTCTGCCAAGCAAGCCAGGTCCATTTCTTGACCCCCCAAAAATCCTGCATGGGATGATGATGATGATGATGATGACGACGATAGCAGTAATTAATGGTAAAAATAATTATAATAATTATAATTAAATTAAATTATAATTTAATTATTATAATTAAATAATAATCCTTATTATTAATGGACCTGGCATTGCACAACACCATTGTTGGAGAGAGGGTATTCTTCTTTGCCCTTCCACCAGTATCTCTCAGGAGAGGGCAGAGGTTACAAGGGGCACAGGCCTCAACTGAAAATCGATGCACCCAGAGCTATCGTGCTACAGTCCTCAGTCTTGGGCAGGAGGAGGCTGAGAGGAAACATGCATTTTTATCTATTTGTATTTATGTATTTAAGCACTGACAATCAAAGAGAGTTACCAAATAAAAATGAATTACTAATACAGGTATAATCAGGTGCCACTTTATTCTGCTGTGGTTCAGCCTCACTTGGAGTACTGTGTTCATTTTTGGCCACCACAGTTGAAGAGGGATGTAGACAAACCAAGACGTATGAAGGTCCTGCGTTGAGGAGGTTGATCCTGCGTTGAGCAGGGTTTGGACTAGATGGCCTGTATGGCCCCTTCCAACTCTATGATTCTATGATTCTGTGATTCTAAGAAAGTTGGGGGAGCTTGGTCTGTTTAGCCTGGAGAGGAGACAACTGAGAGGGGATCTGATAACCATCTTCAAGTCTTTAAAAGGGTGCCATATAGAGGATGGAGAAGAGTTGTTCCCTCTAGCAAACGGACCAGATCCAATGAGATGAAAATAATGCAAAAGAAATTCCATCTAAACATCAGGAAGAAGTTCCTGACAGTTAGAGCGGTTTCTCAGCGGAACAGGCTTCCTCGGGAGGTGGTGGGTTCTCCATCTTTGGAAATTTTTAAACAGAGGCTGGATAGCCATCTGACGGAGAGGCTGATTCTGTGAAGATTCAAAGGGGTGGCAGTGGATGAGCGATAGGGTTGCGATTGTCCTGAATAGTGCAGGGGGTTGGACTAGATGACCCAGGCCATCTCTTCCAACTCTATGATTCTATCTGTAAACCGCTCCATGGGAGCGGTAGTAATAATGCAGTAAGGGCAGTCTGGGAGGAGAAAGGGGTGGGGCGAGTCTGGGAAAAAAACTCAAAGCGGCTTCCGATTGGCCCCTCCAAATGTCACTCTGGGAGGTGAGGGGGCCGAAGCTGGGACCTCGGGGGGGAGGGTGGGGGAAAGGCTTCCACGCGGTGAAAGGAGTAGGCCCGCCGCATTGGAGATGCTCCAGGCCTGCTCCATTCGTCAGGCCAAAGCCAGGACCTCGGGGGAGGGGGGAAGGCTTCGCCGCGGCAGGCCCAACAGGAGCCCTGCAAGGCCGCTGGGACCAACAGCACCCAGGCTAGCGCCCATTGTATTACATAATTCAATGGGCTTTACCTCTAGTGATTTTATAATACAGTAACTAATCTTGGACATCAAAAACACAATACTCATTGCCAGTGCACATACCAACATAAATACAGCTGTGAAAAATTTCCAAGAATTTCCCTCTCATATACATAGACTGCTGCAGCTTGGCACAAAAGTCAGGTCTCATCCTAACTAAATACGGCTTATCCATTCAATTTAATTACACAAAGGGCAATTTTTGCAACAGCCACATTAATTTTACTGTCCCTCCTTCTAGAAGGATTTGTAGCTTTTGATGGGATGGGAGACAAGCCATATCCTTTCAAAAGGGAGGGAGAAACATTGCTCTGGATTCATAAAATTTTGGGCAGTCCAATAAACAAAGAAGCAAAGAATCAGTGCATTCTAATTAGCATCTACAAAATCGTTTAGCCATAACATCCATGCACTTTTGTTGTTGGAAGAGAGTTTAAGACTCTTATATATTTGGGAATTGTCAAGTAATATAAATTGGCTGAATAATATTTTGCATATGGCAGTACCAAATTAAAAGGAGATCACACTCTACGAGCCTGTACTGCAATACTCATCTAATCTAAGGCATACAGACGCCTCTCTGAGGAAACTGATTCTGAGGCGTTTGTTTCTCTAAGCAAACTGTCAATATCATTCAGTAAAATCTCCGGCCACTCCAGACAGGAAGTTACCCATTCCTGCCAACTTGTTCTGTAGGCATCCAGTCTCAATAGATAAAGCCCACCTGTACTTGGGGATGCAGAAATCAACTTTAACCAAAATTTGAAAACAGATGAGCAAGCCCTTGCCTCTAAGGACCTCATACCAAATTCGGCTCTCAGTGCTATTCTAGCCACACAGCAGGGAGCTCCTGTAATATTTCCGTTGAATCTGGCAGAATAACTGATCATTACAACTAGAAATCCAGATTGAATAACATGCAAATTTGTGAAGTGTTCCATAGTAAGAAGACCCTGCCATAAAACCTTAACTACCAAACCTATATATCACAGGTTACAGTTCTTAGATAAGAAGGGGATATGTTCAGGGGGCTTACATCTGTCTTGGCATGTACATATTTACATACAATTAAACAGTAAGGTAGATTTTATGAAACATGACCATTAAATCAATACATCATGGTCGATGCCAAAGAGACTCTCCATGGGAGATAAATTACGTGGGAGGCTTCGAGGAATCAGCTTGCTAGCTCAACCATGGGACTCAAGACGACTGGTCTAGAAGGGCTTTTCAGTTCACAGTCAATTCACAGGGAACAGAGAAAGATATAAATTGGTTCCCACCTTCAGGTGAGGGTTGGAGGGAAGTACACTTCGTTTTAATTATGGCATCCTTTAATGGTTTTCAGTAAAAACAATTTTATTTCTATTATTAGTCCTAATGCTGACTACAGCATTGTAGATGAACCCACAAGAGGTTCAGCCATACTGGACTTAATACTGACCAACAGGCAAGAGTTGGTGGATAGGGGGAAGTGACCATGTCCTCATAGAATTCCTTTTGAGATGGGGGGGGCAAGGAAGCTTGTAACTAGACTTTAATAAACTCAGAGACATGATGAGTGTCATACCATGGACAAGAATGCTGGAAGGGAAGGGAGCATGTGAAGGGTGGGCGCTACTCAAACAAGAGCTATTGCATGCTCAATCTATGACTATCCCAGAAAGACGAAAACACTGCAGGAGCTCTAAGAAGCCTATTTGGATGAACAGAGAACTTCAAGAGGAACTAAGAAAGAAAAGGGAAATGTTCATGAAATGGAGGGAAGGACAGAGCTCTAAAGAAGAGTGCCTACAGGTTACTAGGCACTGTAGATCAATCATCAGAAAGGCCAAAGCTGAGAGTGAGCTAAGATTGGCCAGGGAAGCCCATTGTAACAAGAAAAGATTTTTCAGTTATGTGAGGAGCAAACCTAAAGTAAAGGCCCACTGTTGGGTGCAGATGGACAAGCTCTAACGGAGGATGCAGAGAAAGCAGAAAGGCTCAGCGCCTATTTTACACCTGTTTTTTCCCCACAGGTCAAAGGGTTTGGGCACATCTAGAGATGGCAGTAGCCAAGGGATAGTGTCTGGGTGGCAGGTTGACATGGACAGAGAGGTTGTCGAGAGGCATTTAGCTGCACTGGATAAGAGTTCAACTCCCCTGGGCCGGAGGAAATGCACCCGAGAGAGCTTTCCGGAGAACTTGCAGAACCCTTGTCCATCAATTTAAAAAAACCCAATTAAAAACCCCATTAAAAATCAAACAGGTCATAAAAATAAATGAAATAAACATTAAATAAGCAAAATAATAGCACAAGCAGTGCTGACCCGCCTCAGTACAGTACAGTATGTTTATTTGGTCGATTGACCCATATAAATAATGCATCAATAGAAACTGTAATTCATTATAAAAGTTAATCGATATGTGTAGAAAAAAAATACAAAAGTATTGCTACATAAAAGTATTAAGATAATAAAACAGTGTTAAAAACAATGTATTGAATAATATGTATTGATTAATAGGTAGGGGGAAGGGTTATACCATGTAAAGAAGAAGGGGGAAGAAACCTCAAGGGAGTTAACCGCAGGGACAGGGAATCAATACATCCTCTAGAACAGTCTGTTAACCCAAGTGATAGGATGGCCCGTCCCTTACCCATGACTATCGTTCAGACATTCTTTCCGATCTAATTCTAGTAGTGATGTAAAGGAATTTTGCTACCATGTTAGAAATGAGTGGGTCTTTATCCATTAGCAAAAATTTAATTAGAGTGTCACTATTAAAGGTAAAGGTATCCCCTGTGCAAGCACCGGGTCATGTCTGACCCTTGGGGTGACACCCTCTAGCGTTTTCTTGGCAGACTCAATATGGGGTGGTTTGCCAGTGCCTTCCCCACTTTTGCTGCTGGGGGATAAACGGTAATGACTGGGGTTTTCTTCTTTGACCAAGTAACAGGTTTGCTGGATCGTGGAAATTTGGTTGATGTCGCTTACTTGGATTTTAGTAAAGCTTTTGATAAGGTTCCTCATGATGTTCTGATGGATAAGTTGAAGGACTGCAATCTGGATTTTCAGATAGTCAGGTGGATAGGGAATTGGTTAGAGAACCACACTCAAAAGAGTTGTTGTCAATGGTGTTTCATCAGACTGGAGAGAGTTGTGTAGCGGGGTACCTCAGGGCTCGGTGCTCGGCCCGGTACTTTTTAACATATTTATTAATGATCTAGATGAGGGGGTGGAGGGACTGCTCATTAAGTTTGCAAATGACACCAAATTGGGAGGACTGGCAAATACTCCGGAAGATAGTCAGAGTTAAACAAGATCTGAACACAATGGAAAAATGGGCAAAAGAGAACAAGATGCAATTTAATAAAGATAAGTGTAAAGTTCTGCATCTGGGTCAGAAAAATGAAAAGCATGCCTACTGGATGGGGGATACGCTTCTAGGTAACACTGTGTGTGAACGAGACCTTGGGGTACTTGTGGATTGTAAACTAAACATGAGCAGGCAGTGTGATGCAGCGGTAAAAAAGGCGAATGCCATTTTGGGCTGTATCAACAGGGGCATCACATCAAAATCACGTCATAGTCCCATTGTATACGGCACTGGTCAGACCCCACCTGGAGTACTGTGTGCAGTTCTGGAGGCCTCACTTCAGGAAGGATGAAGATAAAATTGAAAGGGTACAGAGGAGAGCGACAAGGGTGATCTGGGTCCAAGGGACCAAGCCCTATGAAGATAGGTTGAGGGACTTGGGAATGTTCAGCCTGGAGAAAAGGAGGTTGAGAGGGGACATGATAGCCCTCTTTAAGTATTTGAAAGGTTGTCACTTGGAGGAGGGCAGGATGCTGTTTCTGCTGGCTGCAGAGGAGAGGACACGCAGTAATGGGTTTATACTTCAAGTACAACGATATAGGCTAGATATCAGGAAAAAGTTTTTCACAGTCAGAGTAGTTCAGCAGTGGAATAGGCTGCCTAAGGAGGTGGTGAGCTCCCCCTCACCACCTGGCTGCAGAGGAAAGGACACGCAGTAATGGGTTTTTTCACAGTCAGAGTAGTTCAGCAGTGGAATAGGCTGCCTAAGGAGGTGGTGAGGAGGTGGGCAGAATCTTCCATCAAAGCTCAAAAACAGCATTAAGACATTTATGCCTCCAAAGCTGTACTGAAGCTGTGGTCATTTGATCAATGATAAGCTGTGTGATTTCCACAGATAATGTTTCCCATAATTAAAACAACAACAACAACAGAGATTCTGCTCCAGATCTATTGCATTTTTCCGGTTTCTAATATGTTATAAGAGATGTATGCAATGGCAAGAAGATGTCTCTACCAGTAATGGGTTTAAACTTCAAGTACAACGATATAGGCTCGATATCAGGAAAAAAAATTTCACAGTCAGAGTAGTTCAGCAGTGGAATAGGCTGCCTAAGGAGGTGGTGAGCTCCCCCTCACTGGAAGTCTTCAAGCAAAGGTTGGATACACAGTTTTCTTGGATGCTTTAGGATGCTTAGGGCTAATCCTGAGTTGAGCAGGGGGTTGGACTAGATGGCCTGTGTGGCCCCTTCCAACTCTAGGATTCTATGATTCTACAGACTTTTTGATTGTTATGGCTTGAATTTTAGTCTGCATCAAAGAACAAGGGCATAGAAATGCTTATTGCAAGACCAACTTATATGTAAAAGATTTAAAAACAAACTGAAACAGAGATGGAATGGCAACTTTAGCAAAAACATTTTATTATCACCATGTTGGGTGTCAAATGCTTTCCCCTCGCCGGCATGCTGGAGGCAAAAAATAACTCTGAGGCTCTCATCTCTCCAGTGCCCCTGAGTTAACTACCCCTCTCACCTGGCATTCACCAGAAGGAGATCTTATACCCAAGAGGGATCTTACAATAGTGCTGTCAAGCAGCCAAGCCCAAGGGCAAGGAATGTGCAAAGCTCCTCAGCTGAATAACTGTAGTAACTACAAGGCACAAACTCACTGGAACTAACTACAAGGCACAAACAACAAATAGTTCCAGGTAGGGCTAAGCAACATAGAAAGAAATGGAAGGAAGGTCTCTTGTTAGTTAACTTTCCATCCTTCAACATCTGGTGCTGCCTCAGAGGGAGGCTTCCTGCTGCATAGTGAACCTCTCCCCAGGACTGTATTTACAAGCACCATCCTCCTTCATCATTCACACTGAACTTTCTTTTTTTGTCTGTCTGTCTCCCTGAACCCCAAACAAAGGAACAGCTCCCCTTTTTAGATCCCCCCTCCCACACGGACTGATAGGGCATTGGCCACTAGGAGCCAGAGTTCAAGCCTGCCAGAGGTAGGACAGTCCACTGAGGGATGCTAACCCATCAAAGAGATGGCATGTTTTTTCCTTTGGGTTGTCAACTATGCTCTCCGCCCAGCAAAGTGTATCTTTCCCATGCTGTGCCAGCCTTTGGGATGCCATCTGCCCTGTCCATCACCAGAACGGTCACATGATCGCTGCCATCTGCACCTCATCTCAGAAAGCACCTTTTAAGCAACGACAGCAATCTACAAAAAAAAAAAATCACTTCAGTGAGAAATATGCCAAAGAATAAAATAATACTATATATGTTTTTTAATGTTTTATATTTGTTAATTGTACTTAATTGTTAATTGTAGAATTTTTAAAAAAATACAATACTATTTTTGTGTTCTATGAGAAATTTTTTTGCTCCATATAGAACCCCCCCCCCCCACAGTCAATGGTGTCCCTCTTTAGCAATCTTAAAATCTGGTCACCTTACCATAGGCAAACAGGAACAGGCTGGAAGTTCATACAGTAAAAACACAATTATGTGGCAGGACCAACCTGGTTCTGACAGCCACTATGGCTTGCTTGGAGATGGTTGCAGGAAAGCTAGTGCCCAATTCCCCCCCCCCCTGAGGACTCTCAGAAGGTTCCTGTAGACTTGTGCACATGTGCACACAGTTTGTAATGGATCAGGGCTCCCACAACATTTTTTCAATATTCCAACTCTCCCTTCCACACAGTCCAACTTTTTGCTAATAATAAATCTTATTACTTTATTTATTTTAAATGTATTTCCTAATTTTTCATCTCTGAAAATTTCTTCCAGAAGTTTAAACATGGAATGTCAGTTAGGTACATTTTCCCATGGCTCTTCCTTCTCTCACCCAGTTAGACGAGACAAACCAGCCAGGGACTGAGTAGAGCCTTCCTGGGAGGGAGAATAAAGAGTGTCAGCAAGGAAGAGCCTTTCTTCGACCTGCTGAGCAAAACTTACTGTACTGACAAAAGCACTAACATGAATATTTAAGACGATTGCCGTCTTCAGGACTGCCTGCCTCCTTATGCCCCCCGCAGAGCACTTCTGCTCCTGGCCCCTACCTGGTGGAATGAGCTCCCAGATGAGCTGTGGGCCCTGTTGGGATTACCTGAGTTCCGCAGGGCCTGCAAAATGGAGCTCTTCCGCCAGGGGTTTGGTGGAGGCTGGGTAAGGCCCCTGGGGCATGTGACTGGGTCTCCCCCTCCTCCCTACCCCCTCCTTCTTGCACAGTATTGGACTATGCGGGGGGCTTATACCATGCTGTTCTGACCACCAGCCATTTGCAACCATCCACACCAATTCAGTGCTCCGAGGCGCAGGACGGGATTTGCTCTTAGTCAGCTGGATGCTGCCATCTTTTGTGGGTGTGATCTGGGTGTGATCTGTTTTCAAGGGTTTTTACCATATGTGGCGAAGAGTGGTAAGGCAGCAGTCATGCAGTCTGAAAGCTCTGTCCATAAGGCTGGGAGTTCTATCCCAGCAGCTGGCTCAAGGTTGACTCAGCCTTCCATCCTTCCGAGGTCGGTAAAACCTTGCTGGGGGGTAAATGGTAATGACTGGGGAAGGCACTGGCAAACCACCCCGTATTGAGTCTGCCATGAAAATGCTGGAGGGTGTCACCCCAAGGGTCAGACATGACCCGGTGCTCCAGAAGATGGCGGACAGTAAATGTTATTCCAGTTTTCAAAAAAGGGAGGAAAGATGACGCAAGAAACTACAGGCCAGTGAGTCTGACCTCAATTGCACAGAAGATAATGGAACAGATTTTAAAGGGGTCAATCTGCAATCAACAGAAGGACAAATTGTTGATCCATGGAAGTCAGAACGGATTAGTCTCCAACAGGTCCTGCCAGACCAACCTGGTTGACTGAGTGATGGGCTTATTAGATTGGGGAAACTCAGTGGATGTTGTTTGCCAGGATTTCAGCAAGGCTTTTCGCAAGCTTTCCCATGATGTTCTGATGGGTAAACTGGAGGACTGCAGAGTGGATTTTCAGACAGTTAGGTGGATAGGGAACTGGCCAGAAAACCGCACCCAAAGAGTGGCTGTCAGTGATATTTTATCAGAATGGAGGGAGGTGAGCCACAAGGGCTCGGTACTGGGTCTGGTACTTTTCAACATTTTTATAAATGATCTGAACGACAGGGTAGGGGGACTCCTCTTTAAATTTACAGATTTACACCGTTGGGAGAAGTAGCAAACACCTCAGAAGATAGAGTTCAATGAGATCTGAAAACACTGGAAAAGTGGGCAAATGAGAACAAGATGCAATTCAATAAGAAGTGTAGAGTTCTACATTGGGATCAGTGTAGTCTCCCACTCTATCCTTGGGCCAAAGTGATCCTTGTCACCAAAGTGGTCCCATGTTGTCCAGTCCAAGAGCCCCTAACATCCTCTCTCTTGAGTCTGATAACTGGTTGAAAAGTTGGTGTCTTCATCTCCTAATTCCTCTGATATCCAGTAGATGGTGGTATATTGCCAAGTACCATCATCATCCTCATCATTTTCAATCATTCTGATAGCATGCTCAAAATATCTCACCTATTGCTGTTCCCATAACCTGGAGGAAGAAGCTAAATTTTCCAGACAGAAGATCAGCAATCAATAGTGCAGGTTCATAATAGAGAAAGGTACCGCCATTGAAAGCATTGCTCTTGTTATCAAAAACACTGAGGAGCCAAAACAAGAATTCCAGATACATTATTAAGGTTGGGGGATGAAAAGATAAGCAGCCATTAAAGGCCTCATTCCTAAATTACCAGCATTCCGCAGGGCCTGTAAGACGGAGCTCTTCCGCCAGGCTTATGGTTGAGGCCGGGCGGTAAGGAGGATCACCCCCCCCCCCACAAACTGGCGGTAGAGAGTGTCAACTCCCTGTAGTTGAGGATGCAGAGATTGGACGAGTAAGATTATGCCATCATTGTTGCTAATGTGACCAATTGGTTACTAAACCTTGTAATTTTACTGTTATTGTATGGATTTTAGGGGATGGGGTTATGTAAGGCACCTTGAGCCTTCGGGGGGAGGCGGGATATAAATACAACAACAACAACAACAACAATAATAATAAATGAATTATTGATTAATGTTGTAGGGTTATCAAAGAAGCACAGTTGATTATTTTACATGAAGGCTCTCACACCTCAAAAGAGAACCTGGGAAAGGAAAAGGGAGGCAGTCTCTGAGGTGTTTACAGGCTGTCATAACCAAGAGGAAGCAGCCCAGGTTCCCTGAGCCAACAGGCAGGCTACTTTAGTGACCTGTACCTCCATGGATAGTGAGACATCCAACGTCACCCCCAAATTCCTGGCCTGGGCAAAGTGTTCAGTTGAGTGCTAGCCAGGGTGGGAAATATGCTTCTTATCCTGCTTCCTTCCTACCCAACTACAGGGCCTCCATCGTGGAGGGGTTGGGTTTCAGGTTAGCACTCTAACTATCCAGCTGCAGCTTCCAAACATCTGATGAATGGATCTGGGGGAATTCCATCCACCCACGAGGAGATAGAGATGGGTGTCGACATATTGACGGCATATTGACGACAACCCAGCCCCAACCTCCATACCAACTGGGCTAGAGGATGAAGATGTTAAACAAATTGGGGGAGAGCACCCCCCACTGCGGGACCCCACAAGGGAGTCAATGAGGGCGCAATAACTCATCTCCTACTGCCACCCTTTCAGTCTGGTCTCAGAGAAAGGAGCATAGCCACTGAAGGGCTGTACCCCAAATCCTCGCCCCGGTGAGGCGGTGCATGAAAACATTTGATCGACCGCATCTAATGCGGCCAACAGATCTAACATAATAAGGATGGTTGAACTGCCCTGATCCAGCTGGCAATGGAGGTCATCTAACAGGCCCACCCAGCACTGTCTCCACCTTGTGACCAGGATGGAAGCCCAACTGGTAGGGGTCAAGTGCCAAAGTTTCTTCCAAGTATGCCAAGATCTGCCCTTTCAACCAGCTTACCCAGAAAAGCCATATGCAATACCGGGTGGTAGCTGGCCAGGTCCCACAGATCCTGTGATGGTTTCTTAAGGAGAGGGTGAACCACTGCCTCCTTCAGCCACTCCAGGAACTCCCTGTCAGACAGGGAGAGAATAATAATATCCCGGAACTGGCCTCCTAACTGCTGGCAATCCTTTTTGAGTAGCCAAGTTGGGCAGGGATCCAAGGGGCAAGTGGTAGCCCTCAGCACCCCTAGCAACTTGTCCACTTCAGTTAAAGAGAGTCACCTGAAGCCATCAAATTTCACCTCCAAAGTCGGCCAACAGGCCTCCAGTTCCCTATCTGTACGAACCATGGCAGGAAGATCATGGTGGAGCAACAAGACTTTATCCGTGAAAAAGTTTAATAATGCCTTACAGCTGAGGTCTAATGTACTAATATTTTGGCACCCCCCTTTGAGGGCAGTAAGTATCTGAACGATCTAAACAATTGCGCTGGCTGAGAGCTTGTGGACGAAATTTCCGTAGCGAAAAAATCCCACTTTCATTGCCATCTCATACACCCTCATAAGCATGCAATAAGATATTCTTGCTGCTTAGTCACGAGTTTTCTGCCACCCTTGCCTTTTCGTCTCCAGAAACTCCCCGTTATACCAAGGGGCCTGTTTGAGTCGAGGGCAGAGGGATCTAGGGGTGATCTGCTGAAAGATGGGATTGCCAGTCCTCCACCAAAGCCATCGACGAGTCAACTAGAGGCATCCTATCCCACAGGGAGGCCAGGGGCTCGTTTGCCAGTGGCCTGGGGGCAGTCAAATGAGGTTGGCACCCGTTGGCTTCCCTGCAGACATTGCTTCCCTTAGTGTGGACTTCAGTAGGCAAGGGAATCAGCTCTCCCAGCTGGAAATGGTACAGGGCGCCTCTGGACTCTGTGGGGGTGGGGGGTGCAGTCTGCTGACTGCTAAGGTCAGACTCCCTCTCCTGTTCTGTGCCAACCCTCCTATGGGGAGGTAATAAAGCTGTGGCCACGTTTATACCCATCATTGGAGTGTCATGTCTTATTCCAGCCTATAATGCCCTTCTGCAAGTCAATAAAAAACAGAGGGATAAATACTTGCTTAAAAAACCAAACCAGACTATATTGATACAGTGGCTTTCATTATTACTGGTGCATCTTTCTGTCTTTTTCAACAGCAGCAGTAGTTTGTAGCATTACTGGCTTGGGCTGGTTTCACAGCCCTGCTGTTTGCCAATCCATATGCTATTCTCAGGCAGGAGTGTTGCTGTTTTCCTTTCAGGGCCTGGGAAGAGAAAAGGCCAAAAGACAGGCAGAGACAAGAGAAATATTTGACTGATGAAATCCAGTGACATAAAACTTGTCTTGCCTCTGCCTGCCTTTTGGCCTCTGGTCTTCTAGATAGGCTTTGTAAATAGACAGTTTATTGTCAGCACAGAGTTCCTGTTACAGGGGGCCACTACACTGAATTTTTTTTTAATTTTAGAAAACAAGATAATAATGATACAAAGGGATACAAAGGAAAAGAGGGATTATTTAACATTATTATATATATCAAAGGGTAAATAGTGTACATTGCAGGGTAAATAGAACTGAATTTTTTCTCCCCAACATCCTCTTCATTATAATTTTAAAACATTTTTGATGGAATAGAATAGTAATTGCTTTTAGCATTTTAAATTTCAAATTTCATCACTGATCTATTTTGCAACTTTATTATTAATTTCATCATCACTACATATTGTTATGATTTATCATTTCTCCATACTAGCTATAGTTTATAATATACCAAATTTTAAAGGAAAGTCTATTATATATCTCTCAATAAGAAATAAAATGCATTTTATTCAAAATCCACATTAATCATTTAGATTCAATTTTCTCAAACTTTTATAACATTTTTACCATTCTGGTTATTTCTTGTTTATAAAATAGATACCACATCTCTCCTCAAATTTTTAAACATATCTGTTTCTCAAATAAATTGTTAATGTCGGCATTACTGCATAGTCTGCACCTCAATGACCATCTGTCTGTCTATTCTGCCTGAATAGTAACTCACTGTTTACGTTGCAACAACCTTGTAATCACTGCCCCCAAATAAATCTGCCTGGACTTGGCCAGAGCCTCTCCTCCATGGCCCTAACCTAGTGGAATGAGCTACCCAACGAGATCAAGGCCCTACGGGTACTCAAAAACCTTAATAGAACATGCAAAACAGAGCTCTTCTGCCAGGATTTTGAATAAGTCCAGTTACAAGGACGCCAAAATTGTCCCAAACACCAGTAAACTGTAGCCCTGATGCCCAAACATCCCATTTGTCGGTAAAGCTGTTCTTTGTGATCTGTTATGTTATAGATTAGTTACTAGGGGCAAAGTGTTTGCTGTCTATGTATTGATCAGGATCGACTATGATCGTTGAAGTGTTCTGAGCTGCTAGCAATAAGTTAATTAGAGCCATATACAGGTAAGTTTTTACCATGCCTCCTGGGCCATCGCTGAAGTAGTATCTGTGTGGGAGGGTGTTGTCTAGGCTGGCAGCCATAATAGCTGAAAAGGCTGCACGTTGCAGTTCCTTTAGAGTGGCTGACATTTGAAGGGCCAGTTCTTGGTAGTGTTCTGCAGTTCTGATTTCCATTGGTCATGGTGGGGCAGTTGATGGTAGAGGGAAGCCGAATTTGGAGCAGGAGGAGCTGTGGAGCCATAAAGTGTTATCAATGTCATAGAGGGTTTTGGCTCGACCAAATATTTGCCTCTGAAAGATACTGCTTACACAGCTGTGAAGTCCTGGACGCACTAATACATATTATATTGTATTGTCCAGCTTTCTCAACCAAACAAACTGCTAGTCAGAACTATTTAGCAGATCTAAATTCCAAATTAGCCTTCCATCCTTCCGAGGTCGGTAAAATGAGTACCCAGCTTGCTGGGGGTAAACGGTAATGACTGGGGAAGGCACTGGCAAACCACTCCATGAACCCACCCCAGTCTGCCAAGAAAACGCTAGAGGGCATCACCCCAAGGGTCAGAAATGACCCGGTGCTTGCACAGGGGATACCTTTACCTTTACCCTTACCTTTTAAATTCCAAATACAGTTCTAAATCCCTCGTTATAAAATCAATACTATCTGAACAGAATCCTACCAAACTTGCCAGGATCACTAATGCTTTTGGCTTGCATAATGGAAACATGGGCCAAGGCTGAAACAGTCGCCCTTAAAGAACTAGCCCCCACCAAGTTTGCGTACTCCATCAGTGGTATACTGCAGGGTGGGGAGGGAAGCGGCAGTCATAATCCATGAGGATTTTTAATTCAGAGCACTCCCCACACTGTCAATTCCAGGAATTGAATATGTTGGCCTCAGGTGGGACACAACCAAGAGTGTGGTCCTCTGGCTGGCATACCATGTGCCCAACGCATTTCCAGATGCTCTGGCAGAGCTGCTGGAGATGGAAGTGGCCTGGGCATTACAGTTCCCCAGTCTACTCATCCTGGGGGACTTTAACATCCATGCTGAGCTGCCGTCCTCTACTAATGGGCAGGATCAGCCATAGCGACACTAGGGCTCTCTCAGTTTGTCATTGGCCTTACGTATCAGGCACTAGACCTCATTTTCAGCTTGGAGCTGGATGTGGATCTGGTTGCAGCAAATGTTCTGAAGGCTCAGGTACAACTGCCAGTCCCTCCTCGGTTGGGTGACAAGCAGATTCTGCCTCGCCTGTGGAGACTTATGGATCCAAATGGATTCTTGAATGCTCTGTGGAACCCAATGGATTGCTCAGTGACTGGCATAACTGAATGCTGGCTGCCGTTGACAAGCCAACGCTGCCCAACGTTCTCTCCACCCCTGTCCTAAGCAGGGCCCCTGGTATACCAAAGAGCTCTGTGAGAAGAAATGGGAGCTGAGATAACTAGAGCAAGTTTGGAGAAAGACTCATGATGAAGTATCAATAACATTTTATAGAATGCAGATGAAAGCCAATGAGATGGTGATGAAGTCAGTAAAGCACAACTTTTAATCGACTTCCATCACATCAGTGTGCTCATGCCCAGCATGATCTCTCATGGTTCTGGATGAAGGGTACCAAAACAGATATCAGCTGTGAGGCAGTTGCGAGTCATTTTGCAGACAAAATCTCAACACTCCACTGTGACCTCCCCCCAACCTTAGATACGGAAAGTGGAGGCCCCTGGTGAACTTGAGGCCACATGTAAACTTGAGGCCACATGCTCAAACTTGAGGCCACATGCTCATTAGACCCCTGCCCATCATGGCTACTAAAAACAACCAATGTCAGAATAGGGGCCCTCCTCTGGGAAATAATAAACTTTTCCTTCACAATGGGAGAATTCCTGGAAGGGCTGAAAGAGGAAGTGGTATGCCCATTGCCCTTGAGAGCCCATTAAATACCTACCAGTCTCTATGGAAAATGGTAGAAAGGGCTGTCGCAGACCAATTATCAACATTCCAAAATAAGCTTTTAAGCTTCATTCTTAGACTTGGCCTAATTAGGCTTTTGACCTGGCCATGGGGTGGAAACAGCACTAGTCACCCTGATGGATAACCTCCACTGCCAGCTAGACTGAGGCGGGTCGAGGAATTCTCAGTTCTTCCTAGAATCTATAGCACTCTGTACTTGTGGACTGTAAACTAAACATGAGCAGGCAGTGTGATGCAGCGGTAAAAAAGGCAAATGCCATTTTGGGCTGTATCAACAGGGGCATCACATCAAAATCACAAGATGTCATAGTCCCATTGTATACGGCACTGTTCAGACCACACCTGGAGTACTGTGTGCAGTTCTGGAGGCCTCACTTCAAGAAGGACGTAGATAAAATTGAAAGGGTACAGAGGAGAGCGACGAAGATGATCTGGGGCCAAGGGACCAAGCCCTATGAAGATAGGTTGAGGGACTTGGGAATGTTCAGCCTGGAGAAAAGGAGGTTGAGAGGGGACATGATAGCCTTCTTTAAGTATTTGAAAGGTTGTCACTTGGAGGAGGGCAGGATGCTGTTTCTGCTGGCTGCAGAGGAGAGGACACGCAGTAATGGGTTTAAACTTCAAGTACAACGATATAGGCTAGATATCAGGAAAAAGTTTTTCACTGTCAGAGTAGTTCAGCACTGGAATAGGCTGCCTAAGGAGGTGGTGAGCTCCCCCTCACTGGCAGTCTTCAAGCAAAGGTTGGATACACACTTTTCTTGAATGCTTTAGGATGCTTAGGGCTAGTCCTGCGTTGAGCAGGGGATTGGACTAGATGGCCTGTATGGCCCCTTCCAACTCTATGATTCTATGATTCTATGAAAGGATGGTCAGGAAATACTCCAGCTCCGTATCTCAAAAACATCTCAATAGCAAAATACCGCTGGGCCTTCTCAAGAGCACGTTTTAACTCATTCCCCTCAGCCTCCCTCGAGGGCAGGTTTCTCAATCGTCCGCTGGAGCTAAGTGTATGCCCCTGTGGCAATGCCCGGCCTGAGACAATTTCACATATCTTATTTTACTGTCCTTTTTATGAAAGCTCCCGAAAACATCTAATCCTACCTTTACTATCCCACTACACTAGACATTCATCTTTATCATTTCATAAAAGTGGGGAAGGCACTGGCAAACCACCCCGTATTGAGTCTGCCATGAAAACGCTAGAGGGTGTCACCCCAAGGGTCAGACATGACCCGGTGCTTGCACAGGGGATACCTTTACCTTTAATAGTGACACTCTAATTAAATTTTTGCTAATGGATAAAGACCCACTCATTTCTAACATGGTAGCAAAATTCCTTTACATCTCTACTAGAATTAGATTGGAAAGAATGTCTGAACGATAGTCATGGGTAAGGGACGGGCCATCCTATCACTTGGGTTAACAGACTGTTCTAGAGGATGTATTGATTCCCTGTCCCTGCGGTTAACTCCCTTGAGGTTTCTTCCCCCTTCTTCTTTACATGGTATAACCCTTCCCCCTACCTATTAATCAATACATATTATTCAATACATTGTTTTTAACACTGTTTTATTATCTTAATACTTTTATGTAGCAATACTTTTGTATTTTTTTTCTACACATATCGATTAACTTTTATAATGAATTACAGTTTCTATTGATGCATTATTTATATGGGTCAATCGACCAAATCAACATACTGTACTGTACTGAGGCGGGTCAGCACTGCTTGTGCTATTATTTTGCTTATTTAATGTTTATTTCATTTATTTTTATGACCTGTTTGATTTTTAATGGGGTTTTTAATTGGGTTTTTTTAAATTGATGGACAAGGGTTCTGCAAGTTCTCCGGAAAGCTCTTTGAGCACTCTCGGGTGCATTTCCTCCGGCCCAGGGGAGTTGAACTCTTATCCAGTGCAGCTAAATGCCTCTCGACAACCTCTCTGTCCATGTCAACCTGCCACCCAGACACTATCCCTTGGCTACTGCCATCTCTAGATGTGCCCAAACCCTTTGACCTGTGGGGAAAAAACAGGTGTAAAATAGGCGCTGAGCCTTTCTGCTTTCTCTGCATCCTCCGTTAGAGCTTGTCCATCTGCACCCAACAGTGGGCCTTTACTTTAGGTTTGCTCCTCACATAACTGAAAAATCTTTTCTTGTTACAATGGGCTTCCCTGGCCAATCTTAGCTCATTCTCAGCTTTGGCCTTTCTGATGATTGATCTACAGTGCCTAGTAACCTGTAGGCACTCTTCTTTAGAGCTCTGTCCTTCCCTCCATTTCATGAACATTTCCCTTTTCTTTCTTAGTTCCTCTTGAAGTTCTCTGTTCATCCAAATAGGCTTCTTAGAGCTCCTGCAGTGTTTTCGTCTTTCTGGGATAGTCATTGATTGAGCATGCAACAGCTCTTGTTTGAGTAGCGCTCCCCCTTCACATGCTCCCTTCCCTTCCAGCATTCTCGTCCATGGTATGACACTCATCATGTCTCTGAGTTTATTAAAGTTTGCCCTACAAAAATCCAACATCCGCGTCTGGCTACCAGCTTCCTTGCTCCCCCATCTCAAAAGGAATTCTATGAGGACATGGTCACTTCCCCCTAGGGTCCCCACCTCCTTCACCTCATCCACCAACTCTTGCCTGTTGGTCAGTATTAAGTCCAGTATGGCTGAACCTCTTGTGGGTTCATCTACCATTTGATAAATGAAATTGTCAGCCAGGCAGGTCAGAAACTTGCATGACTGAGGACACTTCGCAGAATTTGTTTCCCAGCACACATCTGGGAAATTAAAGTCGCCCACGATTACAGGGTCATGCCGCTTGGATATTTTCCCAAGCTGTTCACAAAGTGCAGCATCCACATCCTCTCGTTGGTCAGGGGGTCAGTAGCAGACACCAACCACCACACTGTTTGTGTTCCCCTCGCTTATTTTCACCCAGATGCTTTCCACTGTAGATATACTCTCCTTCACTAGAATTTCTTGACAGGTAAGCCCTTTCCTCACATACAGTGCCACTCCTCCACCTCTTCGATCTATTCTGTTTTTTCTGAACAGTTCATATCCATCCACTATTACATTCCAGTCATGAGAATCATTCCACCAAGTTTCTGTGATGCCTACTAGATCATACATAGAATCATAGAATCATAGAATCATAGAGTTGGAAGGGGCCATACAGGCCATCTAGTTCAACCCCCTGCTCAACGCAGGATTAGCCCTAAGCATCCTAAAGCATCCAAGAAAAGTATGTATCCAACCTTTGCTTGAAGACTGCCAGTGAGGGGGAGCTCACCACCTCCTTAGACAGCCTATTCCACTGCTGAACTACTCTGACTGTGAAAAACTTTTTCCTGATATCTAGCCTATATCGTTGTAGTTGAAGTTTAAACCCATTACTGAGTGTCCTCTCCTCTGCAGCCAGCAGAAACAGCATCCTGCCCTCCTCCAAGTGACAACCTTTCAAATACTTAAAGAGGGCTATCATGTCCCCTCTCAACCTCCTTTTCTCCAGGCTGAACATTCCCAAGTCCCTCAACCTATCTTCATAGGGCTTGGTTGGTCCCTTGGCCCCAGATCATCTTCGTCGCTCTCCTCTGTGCCCTTTCAATTTTATCGACGTCCTTCTTGAAGTGAGGCCTCCAGAACTGCACACAGTACTCCAGGTGTGGTCTGACCAGTGCCGTATACAATGGGACTATGACATCTTGTGATTTTGATGTGATGCCCCTGTTGATACAGCCCAAAATGGCATTAGCCTTTTTTACCGCTGCATCACACTGCCTGCTCATACTTTTCCATCAGCATGAGAAGTTCCAGCTCTTCCTTTTTATTGCCCATGCTTCGGGCGTTAGTATAAAGACATCTGAATCCTTTTACTTTTGGTTCCCTATGAGCTGGCCTTCTGGTTGTGCTGCCCCCGATCGGTCTCCTTCCTTACACTCCTTATGCTGAACGTCTCCTTCCCCTTGTGGCTTCAGTTTAAAGCTCTCCTGATGAATCTCCCCAGGTTCCTGCCAAACACATTCTTCCCCAACTTCGATAAGTGCAGTCCATCAGGTGCTAGTAGGCCTTCCTCAAGAAAGCCTATCCCATGGTCCCAGAAACCAAATCTCTTTTCCTGGCACCAACTACGCAGCCACTGATTCACCTCCATTATCTTCCTCTCCCAACACATTCCTCTTCCCTTGACAGGCAAGATTGAAGAGAATACCACTTGTGCCCCCATTTGCTTGAGCTTTTAATGGTGTTTGAAGTTACAAGATAATGACTTAGCAAAGAACATTAAGCCATCAGAGAAAAAATGCAACTTTTTGATAGTTTGCTATTTTGGAGAAATCAGTCCTAACCTGTTGCTGATAAGAGTATTTTTTTAAAAATAAACTGGGAGCCAGTCTAACAGGTGGTCCTAAAGTGAACAAGTCGTTGTTTGAAGCCATTTCCTGCTACCAGGTCAGCTTCAGATATAGAAAGAACACAAGTCTCACTAGTGAACAGATTCTTCTCTTTGTTTTCACCACTGCTTGGAGGACATAACGCCCCTTTCCTGCTTCATGAAATGCAGAAATTAAAAAGAACAGCATATTCCAGCAGGGAAACAGAGCAAGCACGCATTTGTTAAAAGGCCAGAGACCCATAAAAGCATTCCTTGCATTGCAAAAACACTACCCTGGGAGAGCGGTTCAGATGCACTTATCAAGATGCCCTGCAGCAGCCACCAAAAGAAACAGGATTAAAATTATGCAATTTAGGCAAGCTATTAAAAAGCATTACTATGCAAACCAGCTACTACGAAAAACACAGTGTTCATTAAACAGGCTACTATTAACAAACACCTTGTTTACTATGCCACTGACAACATTTTACATACACAAATGACATACAAAGTAAAAAAAACAACTTAAAAACGAATACCATTAATGTAACATAGAAATAAAGGGTCCCCAACTTCTAAGAAGGAATGTAAATAAACATTCACAAGTAGGAGACGCTGGTGCCTGAAGAAGAAACGCGCTTTTGCTTTAAAAGAGGTTGAACAGAATGCTATTTACCTACTATGCTCCCTTGCAAGGAGGAGGATGCTGGTGGGGGGCGGGGCCAGCTCAGGTTTCACCCACGGCCTTTCCGTTTTCCCCAGTTAGCTGTTGTTGCTGCTGCTGCTGCTGCTGCTGAGGAGCTGGCCAGCCTACCAGCCTCCTCCTCCAGTGGGCGGAGCTTCCTTGCCTTTTGAGGAGGAGGAGGAGGATGCTGGCAGGGGGCAGGGCCACCTCCGTTTGCTGGCTCCAGGACGGGGCCAGCTCCATTTTCGCTGCTGAGAAGCCAGCCAGCTGATCAGCCTCCTCCTTGAGCGGGCAGGGAGCACACGTTGGGGACAGAGAGAGTGAGACTTTCCTTGCCTTGCATGGAAGAGGAGGAGGATGCTGGCGGGGGCAGGGCCAGCTCCATTTGCTGGCTCTGGAGCAAGGGTAGTAGGGACATTTTAGAAATGCGGCGGGATGCGGCAATTTTTCTCTGAATTCGGGACAGTCCCACCAAAAGCGGGATATCTGGTCACATTACCATTTATGATCCCATCAGATGCAACTTTATTTATTTATTTGAATTTTTATACCGCCCAATCTTTGCAGCTCTGGGCGGTTTATTCAGCCAATTCTGAACACCTACCCAAGAACTTCCCCAAAGGAGAAAATCAAGGTGCTTCTTCAAGACGAAGATAGGCAAATAACAATCTGCACAGCTAAATTTTGCACTGCCACCATGAAATTGCCTACTGTGTATGTGAATCAGAAAATTTTTATCTGATCCAATTTCAAAAGTACAAAGAGCCAATTGTCACTGGTAACTTAAAGTATGTTTTAAATACTGAATCTGACATCTTAAAATTCCTATGATGTCTGACCTTTTAATATTTTTATAGTGGGGAAGGCACTGGCAAACCACCCCGCATTGAGTCTGCCATGAAAATGCTAGAAGGCGTCACCCCAAGAGTCAGACATGGCTCGGTGCTTGCACAGGGGATACCTTTACCTTTATCTTTACTGTTTTCTCTCGTTTTAAATTCTTTTAGTTTTTAATTACATGAATTTTGGTCTGAATGACCATAAATAAATATTGATTGATAAATATTGATTGATTGAATCCTATAGCATTGTTGATTAGACACCCATGTCTAAAGCTCACTCTTCACCCACTTTTTAGGACATTCCAGAGAACAACCGCAGAAAAGGCCCATGACTTAAGAGAGGCACCACCAAGGAAGGGCTGCCAAAGAGCAGAACAGAACAGAGCTAAAGACAGTTTGAGACATATGAGAGACCAAGGCCAGGAAGGGCTAAGCCTGCATTTTGATGGGCACGGAAACAAATAGGCAACCGGTACAACAGATGAAATGCTATCGTCCCAAACAGAATTTGACATATATTGTAGCAAGTGATCCTTCCAGACATTAAAGGCAGTATCATATGCAGTTTGTTATAGCAAATCTGTTAGACATTTACTTTTTGATATATCAGCATGGCTTTGTCAGCAGTCTCTAAATAAGGGTCCGGCTTAAAATCTAGATCCGTTGCATGTGATTGTTGGATGCAAATGGACAATTTATTTCATGCCATTACTTTATATTAAGAGCTATGAAAGATGATGAACAATTGATCTCCCTTCTTTTGATCAATTAAGGTTCTGATGACCTTCTGGTACCTGCTGATTTCTGCTGCTTCCTTCCTGCAGGCTGTCTATAAGGCTTGGCTGTGCTCTGAATATTTCAATGTGACACAACTACAGTGCCAACACCGGATTCCATGCAAGCAATACTGCCTGGAGGTGCAGACTAGATGCCCCTTTGTGTTGCCTGACAATGATGAGCTGATCTATGGAGGGCTGCCGGGCTTCATCTGTACAGGTAAGACTCAAGAGAGGTCACCATCTGTGCCCTCTTGTAAATCAGTGCTGTGTGTTATGTACCAGCTAGACTTGAGCTAGACGTACAACATTGTTTGTCTCCAGCCATATCTGCTATGCACCATAGATCCATCTCCTTAAGCAGCCCAACAGAGGTCAGGACCAAGACTTTATGGCTCTGCGGGTATGAATCTGCTAGTTATCCCCACAACGCGGGGGGTATGCCTGGCCTCAACCAGCACCAGGGCTTTTTCAGTCCTGGGCCCAACCTGGTGGAATGAGCTCCAGGTCGAGCCAAGGACCCTGACAGAGCTATCAATTTTCCACAGGGCCTGTAATATGGAGCTCTTCCACCAGGCATTTTGTTGAGGCTGGGCCAGAAAGTTTGGGCCCCTCTATATATAGACACACATACACAATGCACAATACAAAATGGGGAGGCCATTTTGGGCTGTATCAACAGGGGCATCACATCAAAGGCCGGATGAAATGCACCCGAGAGTGCTCAAAGAACTTTCCAGAGAACTTGCACAACCCTTGTCCATCATCTTTGGGACCTCTTTAAGGACTGGAGATGTCCCGGAGGACTGGAAGAGAGCAAACGTTATTCTGATCTTCAAAAAAGGGAGGAAGGATAACCCGGGAAACTACAGACCAGTGAGTCTGACCTCTGTTGTGGGTAAGATAATGGAGCAGATATTAAAGGGAGCGATATGCAAACATCTGGAGGACAATTTGGTGATCCAAGGAAGTCAGCATGGATTTGTCTTCAGCAGGTCCTGCCAGACCAACCTTGTTAGCTATTTTGACCAAGTGACAGGTTTGCTGGATCGTGGAAATTCGGTTGATGTCGTTTACTTGGATTTTAGTAAAGCTTTTGATAAGGTTCCCCATGATGTTCTGATGGATAAATTGAAGGACTGCAATCTGTATTTTCAGATAGTTAGGTGGATAGGGAATTGGTTAGAGAACCGCATTCAAAGAGTTGTTGTCAATGGGTTTCATCAGACTGGAGGGATGTGAGCAACGGGGTACCTCAGGCCTCGGTGCTCAGTCCGGTACTTTTTAACATATTTATTAATGATCTTGATGAGGGGGTTGAAGGACTACTCATCAAGTTTGCAGATGACACCAAATGGGGTGGACTGGCAAATACTCCAGAAGATAGAGACAGAGTTCAACGAGATCTCAACACAATGGAAAAATGGGCAAATGAGAACAAGATGCAATTTAATAAAGATAAGTGTAAAGTTCTGCATCTGGGTCAGAAAAATGAAAAGCATGCCTACTGGATGGGGGATACGCTTCTAGGTAACACTGTGTGTGAACGAGAACTTGGGGTACTTGTGAATTGTAAACTAAACATGAGCAGGCAGTGTGATACAGCGGTAAAAAAGGCAAATGCCATTTTGGGTTGTATCAACAGGGGCATCTCACAAACTCACAACAAAACTTATTCAAAAGAAAAATAGTTTTATTGATTAGCACTACACGCAATGGACTGAAAAGTCAAATCTGACTAGAAGCCAGATTTGCCTCAGCTTATCAATACATTTCTCCCGCCCAAAACTTGACAGTTCCCAAGGGGGGGAGGTGAGTGAGAAAAGACATATGTGAAACCAAAACAGGATTCCAAACTCCCATCCTTGAAAGAGGTAACAAACAGCCCTTTCTGCCCATAACAAGATAAGGTTAACATAACATCACTATTCTATTTTATTGCTTACAAACTACAAGGCCGGGACTAGCAGGCGCCGGGCCCCATCTAGTAATATAACTGACATGGAGGAACTCAGGCTAATTTATGACAGAGATTCTACAATCCTGACATCCCTCCGCATTAAAACAAACTTCACTCCTCCACCTAGCCGGCATCAACCGGGCGAGGACAATCAGGAAATGCTCGATGGAAAGCCCGGAGAAGGCGGGGTGCCTTCACATTCCCAGCCTCAACCCACTCCTTATCCCCAGAGGGGAAATCCTTCCAATCGACCAAATATTGAAGGCGGCCCTTATGCAAGCGAGAGTCTAAGATTTGGTTGACTTCATAGTGGGTGTCCTTATCGATGTAAATTGGAACAGGCATAGATGGAGGAGGGTGCCACTCGTCCGGGGCTGGAGCTCTTCGCAGCAGGCTGGAATGAAAAACCGGATGCACATTCCTGTAAGTTTTTGGTAGAGCTAGCTCCACAGTCACAGCATTTATCAATTTCACCACTTTAAATGGTCCCACAAACTTTGGACCAAGTTTCCTGGATTTCTGCTGGCACCTTAAGTTCTTGGTAGACAGGTAGGCTAAATCACCCACTTTCCAATCAGGGGCAGGTACCCTCTTCTTGTCAGCTTGAGCCTTATAGGCATCTTTGGCTTCCTTGAGGCTAGCAACGATTTCTGGCCAGCCCGTACTGATGGAGGCTGCCCATTTGTTTATGTCAGGGACCTCTGCGGAGCTAAGTCCCCAAGTGGGGGCTGACACTAAATCAGTTCCATACACCACCTTGAAGGGCGATACCCCAGTTGAGGAGTGGACCCCATTGTTATAGGCGAATTCGGCAAGTGGCAATAAAGAAACCCAATCATCTTGCTGGTGGTTGATAAAACAGCGCAAATACTGCTCCAGGATTTGGTTTACCCTCTCGGTCTGGCCATTTGACTCCGGGTGATAGCCCGAGGTGAGGGCTTGCTCTACACCCAATAGTTTAAGCAGCTCCCTCCAAAACTTGGAAACGAACTGGGGGCCCCGATCCGTCAGGACACGTGTCGGGATCCCGTGCAGACGTACCACGTGTTTAATAAAAAGAGAGGCCAGCTTTGGTGCTGAGGGCACGCCCGTACAGGGGATGAAATGAGCCTGTTTGGAAAAAGCATCCACTACAACCCATATGACGGTGTTCCCTTGGCTGGGAGGAAGGTCTGTAATAAAGTCCATAGTTACATCAGTCCATGGACGTGAGGGGGTGGGCTGCGGCTGCAAAAGTCCCTTCCTCTTGCCCCCAATTGGCTTTGAAGCAATACAAATGGGGCACCCCTGCACATATTTCTCCACATCTTTGCGCAAGGATGGCCACCAATACTGTCTCCTGACCAGGTGCAGAGTTTTCACAAAACCAAAATGTCCAGCGGTTTTAGCATCGTGGCAAAGTTTCAAAACCTTCCCCCGGGCCGCGGCAGGCACAAAGAGTCTTTAGCCTTTGAAAAAGAGCCCCCCCTTCTCAGACAAATCAGGGCGGAGGGAACAAAACTCTGGGTCAGTTGACAAGTCCTTTTGGACCCAGCCCCCTGGGATGGGCGTAACAGTCTTTGTGTGGCTGCGCGTCACAGCGGCCATCCCCAGTTGGGCGGGAGTAAAGACGGTATCTACCAATGGGTCTCGTTTGCTGTTGTACTGAGGCAGGCGCGATAGTGCATCAGCCAAAAAATTCAGTTTGCCAGGAAGATGCTTTAGGGAGAAGTTGAAACGAGCGAAAAACTCCGCCCATCTCATTTGTTTGGCTGAAAGCGAGCGGGGCTGTTTGAGTGCCTGAAGGTTTTTATGATCTGTCCAGACTACAAACGGGATTGTGGACCCCTCCAGCCAATGCCGCCACGTGGAAAGGGCCAATTTCACTGCAGCCGCCTCTTTTTCCCAAATTGCCCAATTTCTTTCTGCCGCTGAAAATTTCTTTGATAAATAGGCCAGGGGGTGCAATTTCCCGTCTCCCCCTTCTTGGAGGATCACGGCCCCCATTGCTACGTCCGAGGAATCTACTTGTACTGTAAATTGCTTAGAGGGGTCGGCATGGGCCAACACCGGTTCAGACGTGAATAACAGCTTTAGTTTGTCAAACGCCTCCTGACAGGAGGGAGTCCAAGAGAGAGGCGCCCCAGGTCGGCTTGCCGTCTTTCCCCCTTTGGTTTTTAACAAGTCAGTGAGGGGCAGCGCAACCTTGGCAAAGTTGGGGATGAAGGTCCTGTAAAAATTAGCGAACCCTAAGAAACTTTGTAATTGCCTCCTGGTGCGGGGAGGCTCCCATGCCAGCAAATCACGCACTTTGCCAGGGTCCATTTCGATCCCAGCCTGGGAGACCCGGAAACCCAAGAACTCCACTGCCTCGCGGTGGAACTCACATTTTGACAATTTAGCGAACAACTGGTGCTTCCGCAAGCGGCGGAGCACTTCGCGGACCAGCTTAGTATGACTCTCAACATTCTCTGAATACACAAGAATATCATCAATGTAAACCAACACCCCTTGGTACAATAAATCATGCATAATTTCATTTATCATATTCATGAACACGCCCGGAGCGCCGGCGAGGCCGAACGGCATTACGGTGTATTCAAACTGCCCCAGGGGCGTATTAAAAGCTGTTAAATATTCATGCCCTTTCTTGATCCGAACTCGATAGTAGGCTTCCCTTAAGTCCAGTTTCGAAAAAACGCGCGCCTTCCCCAAGTGGCCCAGCAAGTCTTTTATCAGGGGAAGCGGGTAGGCGTTGCAGGTGGAGACCGCGTTCAACCCGCGGTAGTCAGTGCACAACCTCAGCGAACCGTCCTTCTTTTTTACGAAAAGGACCGGGGCTGCCAAGGAAGATGTGGCTGGTCTGATAAAACCCCTCGCTAGGTTCTTATCCAAAAATTCTCTAAGCTCTGCCATCTCTCGCGGGCTCATGGAATACAGTTTGGCTTTGGGGAGAGGCTCTCCCTTCTTTAATTCGATGGCACAGTCAGTTTTGCGGTGGGGGGGGAGCTGGTTGCACTCCACCTCCGCGAACACATCACCAAAGTCCCGGTATTCAGGAGGGAGCGCGTCCACCCCCACCCCCAAAGCAGCCACCGCCCCGGATCTCGGAGGCCCCTGCTGCCGCGTGTGCTGCTCGCAAGCGGCGGAGGTAAATTCCACAGTCCCTTCCTTCCACTTCACAAGGGGATCATGTTCCCTCAGCCAATCCAACCCCAACACGCATGGGAAGGCAGAGTGAGGGGCCACCAAAGGTTGGATTTGCTCCCAATGTTTTTTTATGTCCAAGTCCATGGGGCGAGTCTTTGCCGTGGCTTCCCCACCGGGAGCGCATTTCCCATCTAACTGGGTGATTGGCAAGGGTTCTTTCAGTGCCACTTTCCCCACCCCCAAAGTCTCGGCCAGTGCCGGGCTCACTAGGGATTGGGTGCACCCCGAGTCCACAATACATCGGATTCCCACCGTTTTCCCCGACTTGGGGTTAGAAAGGTTGGCCGGTAGGAGTAGCAAGGGGGAGTCACTCACCACGCGTTTGCCCCTGTTGGCGGCCTGCTGGCGGGGCGCCTTTACAGCAGACCGTCCTCGTTTCCCGACTGCTCCTCAGCTTGATCCACGTCCTCCAGCCCGCTTCCCTCCTCCGAGTCGTCCACCGCTGGCACGGCAGCCACTGGAACCAGGAGAGATTTGGTGCTTTTCTTGGTGGTGGTTTTCTTGGCAGGCGTGGCTTTCGATGGGGCGCTGCTCGCAGCTTTCGGGGTTGATGCCGCTTTCGTTGGGCAGTGTGCGAGGAAATGCCCGGCTTGGCCACATCCCAAGCACAGCCCTTTCTCCATGCGCCGAGTGCGCTCCGCCGGTTCCAATTTGGTTCGGGGCTTGGTCTTCACCGGGGTGGAAGTCTTCGCCATGGTTTTCCCGGCCAGGGCTTGCACCATTGAGGCCCGTTCCAAGCGGTTTTCCATTTCTCCAGCCAGCTGGACCCACCCTTCGACAGTGAGTGGGTCTTCCAGGAGGAGGCACTTGTCAGCCAGAGTGGGATTGAGGCCCCCTACAAACGCCAGCACACGTTGGGGCTCCGTCCAGTCTGGTACAGAGGAAGCCAGCTCCTTAAATTCCCTGGCGTACTCAACCACAGACAACTTTCCCTGCCGGTGAGCCCGGAGTTTCTTCTCCGCAGTCTCCCGTTCAAACGGTTCCACGTACATCTGGCGCAGGGCCCTCATGAAATGGTTGTAGTCGCGGGTGGCTTGGGGATGGTAACGGTACAAATCCACGAACCATTTGTCAGCTTTGCCTTCCAGGGCTTGCCCCACGAAACGCACCCGTTCGGCGTCGTCTTGGAAAGTGAACCCCATGTCCATCATGTAGGCTTGGAGGTGCACCAGGAACGTGGGGAAATCGGAGGGGTCCCCAGAAAACTTTGCCTTGAACTTATAGGTGTTCCGCATTTCCACTCCACGGAGGTGGGCAGGTAGGCGCCCTGGGCCCCAGTCCGCCGGTGCTGGGGCCGGGGCCGGGGGTCTTGCACCCCGGCCAATGCCTCTCCCTCTCCCAGCCGCCACTCTCGCTCGTTCCGCTGCCTGCGCCGCTGCTGCTGCTCGCGCGGCCGCTCGCGCTGCTTCACGCGCCGCCGCCGCTGCCGCCGCCTCGGCTCCCGCGACATCCGCCGCTGCCCGTGCCGCCGCCGCCGCTGCTGCGTCCTCGCCTCCGTCCGCGCCGTCTCCACCAGCACCGTCGCCGCCAGCGCCACCTTCGTCCTCTCGTTCCTCGCCTTCGTCTTCTCTCTCCCTCTGCGCCCTTGCGCGTGCTTCCGCCTCGGCTTCGATCTCTAGCTGAGCCCGGGCTCTGGCCAGCGCCTCAGCCGCCTCTGCCGTTGCTTGCGCGGCCGCCATGCCGTGCTCCTGCAGTGCAAACCCACCGCTCTCTCTCCGTGCACTGGTATCGTGTGCACCCCCACCGAGCACGTCCCTTAGCAGGCGTTGTGTTCGGCGTCTCTCCTCCGGATCCAGCCGACCCGAGAGGTCCTGCAGCCAGTTAGTCACCCTGTCCAGCTTGTACTGCAAGTCCTGTGTCTCACCCACAGGCTCCAGCGCGTAGCTAGGCAGTCCCAGGTGCTCCGGCCAACGTTCATCCCCAGTAGGGCGGTCGTATTTTGACAATCGCCTGCGCTGGGTGATGTGACGTTCCAAAAATTCCTCGGGTCCCGGGGTTGCCCCCGAGACAGCCCGCATCATGGCCGAGCTGTGCGGCCCCGCACCAGCGCCTTCGGCCTGGGAGAGGTCCCAATCCAGGCCCTCTCCCTGATCAGAAAAAGTATGTCCCTCGCCCTGCATTTTGCAGGTGAAAGGAGTTGTGAGATTTGACTTGATGTCAAGCGCACAGGAAACTCACAACAAAACTTATTCAAAAGAAAAATAGTTTTATTGATTAGCACTACACGCAATGGACTGAAAAGTCAAATCTGACTAGAAGCCAGATTTGCCTCAGCTTATCAATACATTTCTCCCGCCCAAAACTTGACAGTTCCCAAGGGGGGGAGGTGAGTGAGAAAAGACATATGTGAAACCAAAACAGGATTCCAAACTCCCATCCTTGAAAGAGGTAACAAACAGCCCTTTCTGCCCATAACAAGATAAGGTTAACATAACATCACTATTCTATTTTATTGCTTACAAACTACAAGGCCGGGACTAGCAGGCGCCGGGCCCCATCTAGTAATATAACTGACATGGAGGAACTCAGGCTAATTTATGACAGAGATTCTACAATCCTGACAGCATCACATCAAAATCACAAGATGGTATTATCCCAGAAAGACGAAAACACTGCAGGAGCTCTAAGAAGCCTATTTGGATGAACAGAGAACTTCAAGAGGAACTAAGAAATAAAAGGGATATGGAGGGAAGGGATATGGGAAAAGGGATATGGAGGATATGGAGGGAAGGAGAGAGATCTAAAAAAAAGTACCTACAGGTTACTAGGCACTGTAGATCAATCATCAGAATGGCCAAACCTGAGAGTGAGCTAAGATTGGCCAGGGAAGCCCATTGTAACAAGAGAAAATTTTTCAGTTTTGCGAGGAGCAAACGTAAAGTAAAGGAGGCAATAGGCAATAGGCCCACTGTTGGGTGCGGATGGACAAACTCTAACGGAAGATGCAGAGAAAGCAGAAAGGCTTAGTGCCTATATTACATCTGTTTTTTCCCACAGTCAAAAGGTTTAGGCACATCTAGAGATGGCAGTATCCAAAGGACAGTGTCTGGGTGGCAGGTTAACATGGATAGAGAGGTTGTCGAGAGGCATTTAGCTGCACTGAATGAGTTCAAATCCCCTGGGCCGGATGAAATGCACCCGAGAGTGCTCAAAGAACTTTCCAGAGAACTTGTACAGCCCTTGTCCATCTTCTTCGGGACCTCTTTAAGGACTGGAGATGTCCCGGAGGACTGGAAGAGAGCAAACGTTTTTCCGATCTTCAAAAAAGGGAGGAAGGATGACCCGGGAAACTACAGACCAGTGAGTCTGACCTCTGTTGTGGGGAAGATAATGGAGCAGATATTAAAGGGAGCGATCTGCAAACATCTGGAGGACAATTTGGTGATCCAAGGAAGTCAGCATGGATTTGTCTCCAACAGGTCCTGCCAGACTAACCTAGTTCCCTTTTTTGACCAAGTAACAGGTTTGCTGGATCGGGGAAATTTGGTTGATGTCATTTACTTGGATTTTAGTAAAGCTTTTGACAAGGTTCCCCATGATGTTCTGATGGATAAGTTGAAGGACTGCAATCTGGATTTTCAAATAGTTAAGTGGATAGGGAATTGATTAGAGCACTCAAAAGAGTTGTTGTCAATGGTGTTTCATCAGACTGGAGAGAGTTGTGTAGCGGGGTACCTCAGGGCTCAGTGCTCGGCCCGGTACTTTTTAACATATTTATTAATGATCTAGATGAGGGGGTGGAGGGACTACTCATCAAGTTTGCAGAGGACACCAAATTGGGAGGACTGGCAAATACTCCGGAAGATAGAGACAGAGTTCAACGAGATCTCAACACTATGGAAAAATGGGCATATGAGAACAAGATGCAATTTAATAAAGATAAGTATAAAGTTCTGCATCTGGGTCAGAAAAATGAAAAGCATGCCTACTGGATGGGGGATACACTTCTAGGTAACACTGTGTGTGAACAAGACCTTGGGGTACTTGTGGATTTTAAACTAAACATGAGCAGGCAGTGTCATGCAGCGGTAAAAAAGGCAAATGCCATTTTGGGCTGTATCAACAGGGGCATCACATCAAAATCACAAGATATCATAGTCCCGTTGTATACGGCACTGTTCAGACCACACCTGGAGTACTGTGTGCAGTTCTGGAGGCCTCACATCAAGAAGGACGTCGATAAAATTGAAAGGGTACAGAGGACAGCGACGAAGATGATCTGGGGCCAAGGGACCTATGAGGATAGGTTGAGGGACTTGGGAATGTTCAGCCTGGAGAAAAGGAGGTTGAGAGGGGACATGATTAGCCCTCTTGAAAGGTTGTCACTTGGAGGAGGGCAGGATGCTGGTTCTGTTGGCTGCACAAGAGAGGACACGCAGTAATGGGTTTAAACTTCAAGTACAACGATATAGGCTAGATATCAGGAAAAAATTTTTCACAGTGAGAGTAATTCAACAGTGGAATAGGCTGCCTAAGGAGGTGGTGAACTCCCCCTCACTGGCAGTCTTCAAGCAAAGGTTGGATACACACTTTTCTTGGATGCTTTAGGATGCTTTGGTCTGATCCTGCGTTGAGCTGGAGGTTGGACTAGATGGCCTGTATGGCCTGTTCCAACTCTATGATTCTATGATTCTATGAAATGAAGGTGTCGGCAAGACAAGTTAAGTAATTAGTGGAGTTTGTATTTTTAGCTGAGTGTGTCTTCCAATATATATCCGGATAATTGAAGTTGGTCTTCCAACAGGTATCCGGGGAATTGAAGTCACCCATGACCACTGCTTCCCCCTGCTTTCAGGATTGTGTTAGTTGGTCTAGGAGTATCTCATCCCAGTTCTCTGACAGGCTTGGTGGTCTATAGCAGACCCCCACAATAATACCATTGTCATTTCCTACCCTTTTTTGTTGTTGTTAGGTGCGAAGTCGTGTGTCAAGTATTGACAAAACTCACAAGAAAACTTCTATGAAAAGAAAGCTTTAATGGAAGTTAGCTCTATTCACTATAACTCAAGAAGTCAAATCTGCTGACCGGCAGAACTACAAGCACTTATCAATACAATTCTTCCACCCAAATCTTGAGGGTTCCCAGGGGAGGAGAGCCCCCTCTCCCAGGTGCCATCCCAGGCTTCCTGCCAGATGTGTTGAAATTCGCGCGGCCTTGAGCCAGCCGGCGCCGACTTATTGATAAAGCCTTTCATAGGCACCACAGGATCCTTGTTACAATGTTTCTCAAAGAGGGGGGAAAATATGCAGAGTGAACAGGCAAAGATCAAAGTAAACAAATCAAAGCAGGTGACTACAAGGCATGGTTACATGGGAACAGTGAATAGACATGGGTTACAGGAATAAGGCACAATATGCATAGGCAAGATGGAGTCACGCAGGCCCAGTGTTCCGAGATCATGGCAGTGAACAGGTACTGATCCTGACATCCCTCCAGCCCAAAAACAACTTCCCCTCATCCATTGTCCCTAGGCCGTGGGCACTGCGGGAATTCCCTGTGAAACACCCACAGGAGTCTAGGGGCCTTGATGTCAGAAGCCCCAACCCATTCCCTGTCCCCCATGGGGAAATCCTTCCAATCAACCAGGTACTGCAGTTTGCCCTTGTGCCAACGCGAGTCCAGCACTTTGTTGACCTCGTAGTGGGTGTCTTTATCGACGAACACTGGGATGGGTGCAGCCCATGGAGGGTTCCAAGTGTCTGGAGGCGGGGCACGTTTCAGCAAGCTTGAATCAAAACGGAGTGCACATTCCTGTAAGTTTTCAGCAAGGCAAGTTCCACAGTCACTGCATTGATCAACCGCGTCACACGGAAGGGACCTATGAACTTGGCGCCCAGTTTATGGGAGGCCTGCTTGCACCGAAGGTTCTTAGTTGACAGGTAGGCGAGATCCCCTACTGTCCCGGCCGGGCAAGCTTCCCTTTTCTTATCTGCCTGAGCCTTATAGGCTCGCTTTGACTCGTTTAGGCACTCTACGATGGCCGGCCAAGCCTGGGAGATTCCACTTGCCCACTTCTGGACGTCGGGAGCATCAGGGGAGGAGATTTTCCAGGTGGGTACCGCAGTCAAGTCCACTCCGTAGACCACCTTGAAAGGGGACACACCCGTAGACGAATGCACTCCATTGTTGTAGGCAAACTCGGCTAATGGGAGAAGGGACACCCAATCATTCTGTTGGTGGTGGATGAAACAGCGGAGGTACCGTTCCAAAATCTGGTTCACCCTTTCAGTCTGCCCATTAGTCTCAGGGTGGTAACCAGAAGTAAGAGCCTGTTCCACGTCCAACAACCTCAAAAGCTCCCGCCAGAAATTGGCAACAAACTGCGGGCCCCGATCTGTGAGTAGCCTACTGGGGATCCCGTGCAGTTGGTATACGTGGGTGACAAACAGGGAGGCCAACTTCACTGCCGAGGGCATCCCCGCACAAGGGACAAAATCGGCTTGTTTTGAAAAAGCATCCACCACCACCCAAATCACACATTTTCCTTAGCTGAGTGAGAGATCAATGATGAAGTTCATAGTGACATCCGGCCAAGGGCGAGAAGGGGTAGGCAGCGGCAACAACAGTCCCTTTTTCTTTTCCCCCATGGGCTTTGAAGTCAGGCAAACTGGACACCCCTGCACACAGCCGCTCTCTTTGGGGTGGAGGTCTTCTGTGACGGCTTGTTCTTGCCTCCTCTGAGCCCAGACACGACCAGCAGTCGCTGTTCCACTTCCCTGGCCAGACGGACCCAACCCATCACCATTTTCGGGTTGTCTAAGTGCATGCACTTGCGGGCCAGGCTCTCATTCAGCCCTTCACGGAAGGCGTGTACCCTCTGGGGTTCGGTCCAGTCGGGCACCAAGGCGGCCAGCTTCTGGAACTCCCACGAGTATTGGGCCACTGACTTTGATCCCTGCTTGATTGCTTTCAGCTGGTTCTCAGCCGTTTCACGCTCGAACGGGTCCACGAACATCTCCCGCATGGCTCGCATGAACCGGTCATACCTTCACACCGCTGTGGGGTTGTAACGGTACAGGTTGATAAACCACTTGACCGCTTCTCCATCCCTGCAGTCGCTTACAAACCGGATGCGCTCCGCGTCGTCTTGGAACGTGAATCCCACTTCCATCATGTACGCCTGGAGATGGATGAGGAATCCCGGGAAGGTCCCCGGGTCGCCGGTGAAGCGAGTCTTGAAGCGAGAGAGTCGCCTAATCTCCGCTCCTCTCAGTTGTGGCGGCAACCTGCCCGGTGGGGCATTCATCCAATCTTGCTCAGGAACGCGGGGTTGGGGTCAAGCACCCCGGCGTCTCCGCGCTCGTCCGGCACCATCCCCCTGGCCCTGGCTGCCATCCCCGTCTCCGGCTCCTTGGCCGCGATCCCCGTCTCCGGCTCCTTGGCCTCCGTCGCCATCTCCGGCTCCTTGCCCATCAGGGCGGGGATCAGGCCGGCCCCCTTCCGCACCATCCCGCGGGGCTGCATCTTGCTGCTCTTCGCCCTTTGAGGCTGATGATTCCGCCGCCCCTCCAACTCCGCTGGTCCTGGCTCCTGCCCCCGACCCGGTCGCACCTGTGGCTTCCGCTTGTACTCCGCTAGTTGGAGGTGCCGGGAGTGCGATGAGCGGCTTTACTCAAGGCCGGCCAGTGGTTGACTGCAATTCCCGAAGAAGCCGACGCACCACCCGTTGGGACTCCGGCCCCAATTCACCGGCTACCGAATGCAGCCAATCTCCCACTCGGCGCATTTGATCCCGGAGATCCAGGATTTCGAGCGCCGTTGCAGTCCCACGATCCGGAACTCCCTTCGGCAGCACCTCAGGCCAGTACTCCTGCCCGATGGGTTGGTTGTATTTGGACAGCCACCGCCGGTCGGTGACGTGACTCTCCAGGAACAGCTGGGGTGCCGGGCTAAAGGTCCCCAACACCCTTGACATCCCGGACTGCATCAGCACCTGGGTGGTGGTCTTAGTCCAGGTGCTCAAAGGGGTCAGTGCCGTACCCCCTTGAGCCGCTGCGCCTCTGAGGCCGAGGGAACCCAGCGCTCTGCGGTCTCCCTCGGTGTCGCTCGCATACAGGTCCCCCTCGTCTTCTAAGTCGCTAAAAAGTGTGCCGTTGTCTCGCACGTCCATCGCACAGAGAGAAGGGCGTTGTGAGATTTGACAATGTCAAGTGATGACAAAACTCACAACAAAACTTCTATGAAAAGAAAGCTTTAATGGAAGTTAGCTCTAGTCACTATAACTCAAGAAGTCAAATCTGCTGACCGGCAGAACTACAAGCACTTATCAATACAATTCTCCTGCCCAAATCTTGAGGGTTCCCAGGGGAGGGGAGCCCCCTCTCCCAGGTGCCATCCCAGGCTTCCTGCCAGAGGTGTTGAAATTTGCGCGGCCTTGAGCCAGCCGGCGCCAACTTGTTGATAAAGCCTTTCACAGGCACCACAGGATCCTTGTTACAATGTTTCTCAAGGGAGGGAAATATGCAGAGTGAACAGGCAAAGATCAAAGCAAACAAATCAAAGCAGGCGACTACAAGGCATGGTTACATGGGAACAGTGAATAGACATGGGTTACAGGAATAAGGCACAATATGCATAGGCAAGATGGAGTCACACAGGCCCAGTGTTCCGAGATCATGGCAGAGAACAGGTACTGATCCTGACATCATGTCCGACCCATCGTGACCCCATAGACAATGATCCTCCAGGCCTTCCTGTCCTCTACCATTACCCGTAGTCCATTTAAGTTTGCACCTACTGCTTCAAGTACTCCATCCAGCCATCTCATTCTCTGTCGTCCCCTTCTTCTTTTGCCCTCGATCGCTCCCAGCATTAGGCTCTTCCCCAGGGAGTCCTTCCTTCTCATGAGGTGGCCAAAGTATTTGAGTTTCATCTTCATCTTCATCTGGCCTTCTAAGGAACAATCAGGGCTGACTGGTTTGTTCGCCTTGCAGTCCAAGGGACTCGCAAGAGTCTTCTCCAGCCTCAATCCTTTGACGCTCGGCCTTCCTTATGGTCCAACTTTCGCAGCCATTCATTGCAACTGGGAAGACCATAGCCTTGACTAACTGCAGTTTTGTTGGCAGGGTGATGTCTCTGCTTTTTAGGATGCTGTCTAGATTTGCCATAGCTTTCCTCCCGAAGAGCAAGCATCTTTTAATTTCTTTCCTGCAGTTCACATCTGCAGTGATCTTGGATCCCAGGAAAATAAAATCTGTCACTACCTACATTTCTTCCCCATCTATTTGCCAGGAATTGAGAGGGCCGGATGTCATGATCTTCGTTTTCTTGATGTTGAGTTTCAAGCCAATTTTTGCACTCTCCTCCTTCACCCGCATCAAGAGGCTCTTTAGTTCCTCTTCGCTTTCTGCCATTAGAGTGGTATCATCTGCATATCTGAGGTTGTTGATATTTCTCCCTGCAATCTTGATCCCAATTTGTGACTCATCTAACCCCACCTTTCTCATGATGTGCTCCGCATACAAGTTAAATAGGCAAGGTGACAGTATACAGCCTTGCTGATCTCCTTTCTGAATTTTGAACCAATCAGTTATTCCATGTTCGGTTCTCTGTTGCTTTTTGACCTGCATATAAGTTTCTCAAGAGACAAATAAGATGCTCTGGTATTCCCATCTCTTTAAGAACTTGCCACAATTTCTTGTGCTCCACACAATCAAGGGCTTTAGCGTAGTCAATGAAGCAGAAGTAGATGTTCTTCTGGAACTCCCTAGCTTTCTCCATGATCCAGCATATATTGGCAATTTGATCTCTAGTTCCTCTGCCTCTTCGAAATCCTGCCTGTACTTCTGGAAGTTCTTGGTCAACATATCGCTACCAAGCTTGTAAAATTTTGAGCATAACTAGAGATCATGCTAACTTGCTAGCATGAGAAATGAGTGCAATGGTGCGGTAGTTTGAACATTCTTTGGCATTGCCCTTCTTTGGGATTGCCCCTTCACTACTTGTCTGTCCTAATAGATTATACTCCTCGATTCTGTGGTTCCTATTAGGTCATAGTCCCCTTCCTTTATTAGGACTGCTGGTTCCTCCTGCTTGTTTCCCATACTCTGTGCATTAGTGTAGAGACATTGTAATCTATCCTTTGTGTGCCCCATGGCTTGGTTTCTGAACTTCTTTGTAAGTTAATAGTTCCCTGCTTATGTGCCATTCCCTGTATATGTGCAATCTACCCCAGCAATATATCCACTTAGGTAAAAGAGAGCCGTCTGAAGCCATCAAACAACATACCCTGTGGCATCCACTGAGCTCCCAATTTGCATTCTGTATCAAATATAGCAGGAAGGTCCTGGAAGAGCAACAAGACTTTATCAGCAAAAATGCCCATAGCTCCAGTCCAATATACTATGATTTGAGCACCCCTCCTTGAGGGTGGTAAGAGAACGAACAGCCCTAAATAATTGTGTTGTGCGAGAACTTGCGGACATGATTTCAGCAGCAAAAAATGCACATTTTGTCATCTTCACCGCTACCTCATATGCCTCATAAGTGTGTGATTAGATGTTCTTGCTGCTTCATCACAAGTTTCTGCCACACTCATTTCCCTCTTTCACTCACAAAGCTCCTGGGAATATCATGGAGCCTGCTTGCGATGAGGGTGCAGAGGGTGCAGAGGAGCAATCTCGTCAATAAAGGCTGTCATGCAGGACAGCCTGTCTTGCACTAGGGCCATCAATGAGTTGCTGTTTACCTTTTCCTCTGTCTTGCCTAATTTGAGTTTAGCTAGCTATCTGCATTTATTATAGTTACCCTTATCTTAGTTTCCAGTATTTTTAAGCCTTGTGGTTTTACCTTCTAAGGACATCAATTTGCAACTTATTGCCTAAACATATTTTGGTTCCTGGCGTTGTCAGCTGTGGATGTCTAGCTGAAACCAGCTAAGTTCCTCACTCCCAGATAGAGAGTGATAGAACCTTGCTGAACGGGGGGAGGGGAGTGGGTTATATATTTATTATATCTGCCATTGTGATATTATGTTTTAATTATGTTTTAATGGGTGATTTTAGGGGATTTTATTGTATTCATGGATTTTGTAAACCACCACGAGACATTTGAGAGTGGCGGAATACAAATACAAATACAAATATCTATGGGGAAAATTTAATTTTGATCCTTCTTTATGGCCTTTCAAACCCATGTATTTATATTCAGTTGTTATACTTTTACAGAGTGATAAAATCTTGTTAGCCATTCATTACTTCAAGCTCACCTTTTTTTGAGCCTTATAAATGTTACCAAACACATTAAAACTAGATCTAGTCTTGCCCTCTGGGGGCTCTTTTGTCAAGCGTTGAGAGAACTCACAACTAGCTTCTTAATAATCAGAAAGCTTTATTGAGAAGTACTACATGCATCAAGACTGGCGAAGTCAAATCTGACCTGAGTCCAGATTTGCTTCTTCTTATCAATACAATTCTCCCGCCCAAAACTTGAAAGTTCCCAAGGGAGGGGAGAAGGAGAGAAGAGGCACATGCAATTAAAACAGTGATACGTTCACATGGCCTTGACTGGGTGATAGCGAAACCGGGCCCAGCCGAGAGGCCTCAACAAGTGATAAGAGTTACAACAACATATATTTCACTTTTAATAGTTAGCATGATTACAGGACCTGAAGCAACCAGGCGCCAAGCAATATAACTGTCATGGAAGAACTCAGGCTAATTTATGACAGGGATTCTACAATCCTGACATCTTTAAAGTATTTAAAGGTTGTGATTTCCAACTGAATTCTCTCTCCTCTACACTAAACATACAAGTTCTTTTGATTTTTCTTGTGAGTATAAAACTTGTTTTCCATACCTACACCCATATTTCTTTCCTTTCTCTGAACTAGTTCCACTTTGGCTACAGTACTTCCTTAAAGTGTGGTGTCCTCAACTGGGCTCGGTACCACGGCTGTGAACATCTCAATAAACAGTCTAAACCTGGACTTTGATCACCATTGTCTAATTTTCTTTGGGAAAAATGAGGGCCATTCCGCACTCATTCAAAATTGCACAATGGTTGCAAATTGAAATCGCTACTGATTTGCAGTAATGCACAACGTTGTTGACTATCTACCACACTCCTGAAACCGATCCGCAAAAAGTGCTTCGTTGTAGCGCTTTCAGGGAAATCCCAAAAAGTGGATTTACCCTCTGGAAAACGCTACACTCTTGCAACCAATCTGCAACACTAGCGGGAAAGTTCTGTGCGTTATCATTGTTGCGGATTCTACAAAGTCCCTCCCCCTGGCTCTCTCCTCTGATCTTCCGGCTAAACGATCGCCATTTATTTTTTCTTGGAGCGAGCGGAGATCAACGCACTGGCGAGCCTTCGTTTACCCAACAAGGCTTCCCTTGCTGCAGTCGCTCCCCAGAGCTGTTTTAAGTCACCAAGCACCAAGCAACACACAGCCCCGTTTGCTGGTTTATTTTCACTTTATTTTTTACTCTATTTTAGGCCGAAAATCGCGCCCGTGCCGGGGGGTATTTTTTTTCACTCGGAGGGAGCATGGCAACGATGAAACGGCAGCTCAAACACGCCCTGCTAGCTAGATGGGTCTCTCCGTTGCAACGAATCAACGCAGATTTGTTGCAACGCGTGTTTTTTTTTTTAACCTTCCTTAAAGGGAAAGGGGCTTTTTTGGAGCATGATAACGGCCGTCCATTAGCTACTCGTTTGATTGAAGGCCAGGGATGGAACAAAGCTCAGCAATATCACTTCCTGGCTAGCGATTTTTGCCGAGACCGGTAACCTTTGGGAAACGATAGAAACGCAACTGGATTCCACTACAAAGGAAGGTATGCATAACGACGAATTCCACTATTTAAAATGGCATTTTTTCATTCCACAACCAATTCGCTACATAGATCCTGGTGCGGAATGGCCCTGAGTGTGCTTCAGTGTGAGGTTTTAATGAATACAGAGACGGAGATTTAGTAGAACATTAAGGAAACATTTGTTAAAGGAGATGAAGACACAAATATTTTATTTTATTTATTATTATATTTATATACCACCCTCCCCGTAGGCTCAGTGCGGTTTACATAAGAACATAGAACAATACATGAAACAATCTATAACATGTGAATAACCTTACAATAATAACTAATAGCTGTAACCATCCTTAACATGCCTGCAGTGCCGCGGGTGCCGCGGACTAAATAATTCGTTAAGCCCTTGGTGGGAGGGCTTTGTCCGTGATGAGGAAGGGGCCTGATTGAGTAGGGGGGAGCAGGGGCCCTTCAGTCACCATTGGTTGTGTCTGGTCTCAACCAAATGCCTGGCAGAAGAGCTCTTTGTTGCAGGCCCTGCGGAACTGCTTAAGCTCCGTCCGGGCCCTGATCTCCTCTGGGAGCTCTTTCCACCAGGTGGAGGCCAGAACAGAGAATGCTCTGGCCCTGGTTGAGACCAGGCGGACTTCTTTAAGACCAGGGATCCTTAGCTGGTTGGTAGCGGTGGAGCGTAGAGCTCTTTGGGGGGCATAGGCAGGGAGGCGATCCCTCAGGTACACTGGGCCCTGACCGCATATGGCCTTGAAGGTAATTACCAGAACCTTTAGTCTGATCCAGAATTCAACTGGCAACCATTGCAGTTGGTGGAGAATGGGCAGGATGTGGGACCTCCACGGTGTTGTAGTGAGGATCCTGGCCACTGCATTTTGAACCAGCTGTAGTTTCCGGGTCAAGGCTAAGGGCAGGCCTGTTTAGAGCGAGTTACAAAAGTCCAGTCTAGAGGTGACCGTTGCATGGATCACTGTGGCTAGGTGTTCCGGGGCCAGGTAGGGTGCTAGTAGCGGAGATGGTAGAATGCCAGCCATGCTACCTTTGTGATCTGGGTTTCCATTGTGAGGGAAGCGTCCAGAATCACGCCTAGATTCCTGGCGGAGTGAGCCGTAGTGAGCTGCACACCATCCATGGCAGGCAGACACGCTTCCTTGCATGGGCCCTTCCTACCCAGCCATAGGACCTCCATCTTTGAAGGATTGAGCTTCAGGTCTCTGCTTGAGCCATCTCATCACTGCTTCCAGGCAGCTGGATAATGCTTCTGGTCGGCCATCCATCAGGAGGACAAGCTGGGTGTCATCGGCATATTGATGGCAACCAAGCCCTAACTTCCGTACCAGTTGTGCAAGAGGGCGCATGAAGATGTTGAATAGGATAGGAGAGAGGACTGCTCCCTGTGGGACTCCACAAGTAAGTTGTCGGCGGTCTGATGTTCTCTCTCCTATTGCTACTCTCTGTGTCCGATCCCGGAGGAAGGAGATCAGCCATTGAAGGGCTGTCCCTCGTATTCTGGCATCGATGAGGCGGTGAGCTAGAAGCTCATAATCGACTGTGTCAAACGCTGCTGAGAGGTCTAGTAATATCAGCAGTGCCAACCCGCCTCGGTCCAACTGGCGGCGGAGGTCGTTGGTCAGGGCGACTAGCGCTGTTTCTACCCCATGGCCAAGGTGGAAAACTGACTGGGATGGGTCTAGGACTGAAGCTTCTTCCAGGTATTCCGTCAGTTGGTTTGCGACTGCCCTTTCTATTATCTTCTCCAGAAACGCTAAATGCGAGACGGATCTGTAGTTATTAGGCTCTCGCAGATCTAGAGAAGTTTTTTTCAGCAGTGGGTGTACCACAGCCTCATTCAGTCCCTCCAGGAATTCTCCCATTGTGAAAAATAGGTTGATTATCCCCCAGAGGGGGACCTTTATCCTTATGCCCACTGTTTTTAAAAGCCAGGATGGGCAAGGGTCTAGTGCAGTGGTCCTCAACCTTTCTGAGGGCCGCCCATCGGGCGGCGCTTGCGCATGCGTGAATGCGGAATGCACATGCGCGGCCCGCACGGGTGCGGCCCGGCCCTGATTCCCTCTCTCCACCCTCCCGCAGTAAGAAGCTTCCCGAGCCGCAAGCTTGCAGCCTGGGAAGTTTTTTACTGCAGGGGGGGAGCTGCGGCCCGGCGCCATGACTTTTGCGGCCCGGCACCGGGCCGCGGCCCACAGGTTGGGGACCACTGGTCTAGTGGGCATGTGGTTGGCCTTGCTGTTGCTAGTATCCTGTCCACTTCGGTCAGCGTGAGTCATCTGAAGTTAGAGTTTTCTCCAAAGACGGCCAAGGGTTGGAGGGAGGTCGTGGCGGAGTGTTGAGATTTTATCTGCAATCTTGATCCCAATTTGTGACTCATCTAACACCGCCTTCTGCAAACTTCCTTTCTGCAAAGGCCTCACAGCTGATATCCAATTGGCTACTGTTTTGTTGCCCTTCGACCAGGGCAGTGTGGGATCGAACTATCTTAAACAATTGAGCCGAGCGTGAGTCTGCAGATGCGATTGTAGCCGAGCAAAAATTGTGTTTTACTGACTTCACCGCCATCTCATAGGCATTCATCTGAATTCTAAAAGATGTTCCCGAGGCTTCGTCACGAGTCTTCCTCCAAACTCGCTCCTGTTTCTTTTCTTTTTTTTAATTTAGTTAATATTTACTGATTATATATATATACATACCCATAAGATTGTCATTGGTTAATTGGTTCTCGTGAGAGATTCATCCCCCCTCCCTCACCTCCATTCAGTCATTGGTTAGTTTGATAGTCCACAAAGAGCTTCCATTGCTTCTGGAATTTATTTTCCAGTCGGCTATTGACTAATACTGTCAGTCTCGCCAATTTAGCAAAGTCAGATAGCTTTTCTAACCAAAGTTCTGTTGTGGGTATCGTCTTCACTTTCCATTTTTTAGCCAACAGTATTCTGGCCGCCATTGTAGCATAAAAAATAATACTCTTGCCTGTACTGGCAGATTGTCTGGAAAGAAACTTAGTAACCAATACTCAGGTTTCATTACAAACTTAATTTTTAGCATCTTTTCTAGCTCCAAGTGAACCTTGGACCAATACTTATACACCCTATGACACCTCCACCACATGTGAAAAAATGATCCCACCTTCTCCTGACACTTTCAACATTTGTTATTACCCCTATTGGACATCCTTAGTAAAGCTTTTGGTGTTAGGTACCAATAATAAAACATTTTATACCAATTCTCCCTAACAGCCTGACTCCTAGTTAGCTTTGGTATCTTATTCCATATCCCTTCCCAAGTTTCTAAAGAGATTTGAGTTTTGAGGTTCATCATCCATTTAATCATGCAGTTCTTAATAGACTCTTTTTCAGTCTCATATTGCAAGAGTATTTTATAAATTTGTTTTTGTAAGTGGGGTTTTTCCTGCATAATGATTTGCTCAAACTCTGCTAGGCATATTTTAACACCCTTTGAAGTTCCAAATTCTGTTTTGAGTCTCGACTTCAGTTGGTTATATTCTATCAATTGCAATGGAATTCCTCCTTCATTCAGAGTTTGAAGGTCTTTTAGTCTGCTCGTGTTAGTTAAGATGTCTATATACTTCAGACAGGATATCCTTGTTTGCTGTTGAGCGGTGAAATAAGCCTCAATTGGTGATTTTATTAGGGAGCATGTTGCCGATAATCTACCCTTATATCTTAGCCAAATCTTCAAGGCACCATCAAACCATAGGCTGTTCTTTATTTTCTTCTTTTTGTTTTCTGACTTGAAGAGGGCCAAAGAGTTTCATGCAAGCTTGATCCCAGTCCAGCCTTATCTAACGCTAAATCTTTGAACATTGGGTTAATCATCCAATCCGCTAGCATAACTAACATTGCAGCATGTGCATATAGTTTTAAATTTGGCACAGCCTGTCCCCCTCTCTTTTTGGCATCTTGCAACACTCTGGTAGCGATCCTTGGTTTCTTATATGCCCAAATAAATTTGTTCAGTTCGGATTGCCATCTATTCAATTGCTTATCACCAAGTGCTATAGGTAGACTTTGAAAAAGAAAAATTTAGTTTGGGTAACACATTCATCTTTATTGCAGCTATGCGGGCAGACCATGAGATCTCCAGTTTGGACCAAATTGTTAAATCTTGTTTGATTGCCTGCCATAACTCCCATAATTATTTGTTATGAGCTCTGATATATCTTTACTCAGATATACTCCTAAATATTTAACCATTTTAGGATTAATTTCACATCCAGATTTGCTTTTTTTTAGATCTATTTCTGAGTCCGACATTTCTTGTAATAGTATTTTTGTTTTAGATCTATTAACTCTGTACCCAGCATATGAGCCAAAGATGTTTAACAATTAGAAAAGAGCTGAGATAGATGTTCTGTTAAGAGTTCTGTTAAGATACAGACAACGTCATCCGCATTGCATTTAAGCTTGAATTCCTCTCCTCTACCCTTCAAACCAACAATATTATCAGAGGATTGTATTAAGGTTGCCGGCATCTCTAAGATCAAGTTAAATAGTAGAGGCGATAGTGGACAGCCTTGCCGTGTTCCATTTTTAATCATAATTATATCTTCTGTTAGCATGCCATTAACCAATAACCTCGCTTTTTGTGTAGAGTATATGCTTGCAACCAAGTTAAAAAATATATTTCCATAGTCCATTCTTCGTAGTGTTTTCATTAGGAAGTCCCAATAGATGTTGTCAAATGCCTTTTCCGCATCTAGAAACAAAAAGGCAATTCTAGTTCTTTGAATTCGAGCAAAGTCCATTGCACTCAAAACAAATCTTAAGTTATGTCTCATCAGTCTTCTTGGGATAAAACCAGTTTGATCCGGGTTTACTATGTCACCTATACATTTCTTCAATCTCTCAGCCAAAATTTTTGCAAAGATTTTATAATCAGTGTTTAATAGTGAGAGGTCTGTAGGAATGTGGAGAGGATCGATCTCCTCCTTCCTTTGGTATTAGAGAGACAGAGGTCCATTGCCATGATTCAGGCAGTTTCTTTTTTGGGTTCTCAAAGACTTCATTCAACCGTTGGAGTAGAATAGGGGTAATAATATGTGAAAAATTCTTGTAATAGATAGACGATAATCCATCTTATCCTGGTACCTTCAGTAATTTTGCCGTCGATATCGCTTTGTTTATTTCTTGTGTTGTGATTTTTTGATTTAGGATATTTTTATGGTGTTCCGTAAACTGTTTGATCAGTATGGTCCTGCAGAAGGTAGTACAGTCAATGGCCTGCTTCCAGCCTTGGTATAGTTGTTGAAAAAATTCTGTGAAATTTCAGATTCAGTAGTATATTCTTTCCCATCTAGCTTCAATTTGCTTACATTGTGTTTTTGAGCTTTTACTCTCAGTTTGTGGGCCAGCCATCTTCCGGGCTTATCAGCCCATTTGAAATCTTTTTGTTTTAAGAACTCTAGCTTTTCCTTAGGTCTTCTAATTCAGTATTATCTCTTTGGGTTCACAACAGTTCAATTTGTTTTGCAACCTGTCTCGTTTGCTTTGTTTGATGTAAGTTTTCTAATTGTTTGAGAGCCAGATGGCCACGCACTTGATTGATCCCCATCCTTGCTTTAGGATGCTTAGGGCTGATTCTGCATTAAGCAGGGGGTTGGACTAGATGGCCTGTATGGCCCCTTCCAACTCTATGATTCTATGATTCTATGATTCTAGGCCAACACATTCAGTGCCTGGTATTGACGGTGCAGGAAGGGCCCTGAAGGAGAAAGCCTCTCGGTTCAGGATTGCCACCCCTCCTCCCTGCCCCGCTGTCCGAGACTGGTGGAGGACAGAGAACCCGGCAGGGGCTAGGTCTTTGAGGGCAACTGTTTCGCCCTCCCTGGCCCAGGTTTCTGTCATGCATGCCAGGTCTGCTCTTTGTTCTGCAAAGTAGTTTTGCAGGGCAGAGGTTTTGTTGTTTATTGACCTGCTGTTGCACATCACCAGTGTCAGAGGCAGGTTGTTTACCTTTGCCTCTGCCCTAGTGCTGCGAGGGATGGGGCAGAGTCTGGAGGGGGCCCAAGTATGGATGATTTTTGGGCCCCTTTGGTTTGATGTATCGCCGCCATCTACTGTCCCTGCCTTTGCCCCTTATTATTGGGATCCCTGACCGAATTAGGGCCCCTGCTTTTTCTTCTTCCCAGTCTTTTTGAATATATGAGCTGTATGGACACTGTTGGTTTTGATTCTTAGTTCTGTGGTTTAGCTAGGGTTGTTGTTGAACCCCGGTTCTGTGCTTTTGTTGTTGTTGTTGTTGTTGTTCTAGTTTGTGTGTGTAAGTTTTGTGTATCTGTGGAAGGTTGGCTCTGATCGCTGTTATAGAATCTCAGGGCTTCCTGGTTCAAATTGTGTGCAGTTATGTGTTGGGTGTAGGGTGTGTATTGTTGTGTGCGTCTGGAGGGGTAGTCCTGATCGCCTGTTGTGGCACCTCAGGGTTGCCCAGTCCAGGGTATGTAGTGTGTGTGGTGTATGTGTGATCTGTGCGTTATTTCATGTTGGGTTGGGACTGAAGGTTTATGAATTGGGTGAGGTTCAGTTGGATGGTTAGGGTTGTTTGGTAAATGGAGGGTAAATTATTAGGTTGGTAGGTTTGGATCAATTGGTTGATTGAATTAATTTCTTCAGGCTGGGTTTGGGTAAATCAATTGATGGAATTTAGTTCTTTAATTGGTAGAATTAATTGTTTTAGGTGGGTTAGGGATAGAAATTAGTTGTTTGGGATGGAAATTAATTAATTGTATGTATGTATGTATGTATGTATGTATGTATGTATGTATGTATGTATGTATAAGACTTTATTGTTTCCAGCCATAGGCCATTACAATGCAATCAATATCATATCAGTTGATATAAAAAAAGTATAATTAGAACAATACATGCGGTAGTCCATAGATAATAAAAGACAATAAGAATTCAGGTTTCTAGCTCTCTGGTGGTGTATATTTGGCTCGAATTTTCCTTGATGCTAATTCAAATAGTGAAACTAATTAGGGGTTGATATCTTTAACTGCTCCTGTGGAGCGGATTAAATAAAAGGGTAAGGCCACCTGGGGAGGAGTTAGGGCGGGCCATGTCCAGGATAAAAACTCGGAGGGCCCAATCCGGCTCCTGATTGGGCCCTTGGAGTGTCCATCCAGGGCGCGCGGCTCCCCATTGGCTGCTTGGCCCGGTCTCGCCTGGCCCGGCCGGGGACTTGCCGCTCAGACTGAACAGGCAGCCCACAAGGTAAGTCCTCGGCCATGGCCTCTCCTCCACCTAGGCAAAGGAGCAGGGATACCGCGTCTTCGACGTGACGTCCCTGCTCTTTTCCCACCCCGCATCCCTTACCGCTGGGGGGGGGGGGCTGCCCTCGCCAGACAGACGGCTTCCAAAGCCTTCAGGGTGTGTGGGGGGAAAACACTGCCCTTCTCTCAGCCCCGGGAGCAGGCTTGCTGCTGCTGCTGCTCCCGGGGCCGAGAGAAGGCTTTGGGAGCCAGCCAGGTGGGGCGTGGGACCGCCCCCCTTCTCTCAGCCCCGGGAGCAGGCTCGCTGCAGCGAGCCTGTTCCCAGGGCCAAGAGACAGCTCCACCAACCTCCCGGGTGGCTGGGTGGCCGCCGGACTTCTCCCTGCCCCGGGAGCAACCCGCACCCACCAGAATGCCCCAGGTCCTGCCTAGCGCCCATTTTATTCCTCTATAAAGTGGGCTTTAATTCTAGTCCAATAATAAAAAGACTATTTTGTCCAAATTCGCAGGGAAGTTCTGGCCACTCAAAAATCTCTCAATATATTTGCTTCTTGGCTCCAAGTATAGTGGACAATCCAAAACAGGTCTTCAACAGCAGGTTCTCCACGAATACATAAGCGAAGGGCAAAAGGTACACTGGAAAAACAGCCTGAGAGTAGGGCTGATGGCATAAATTGAAAGCGTAAATGAGCAAACGCCATTCAAAGTTTTTGCACAGAAATGGTTACTAAATAGTCTGATCTGAGATGGACTGTTTTAAATAGTTTAAATAGTTTAAACAAAGGAGAAAAGTTAGATTTTATTATTGTTTGTCTGTTGTTATGTGCGAAGTCGTGTCCGACCCATCGCGACCCCATGGACAATGATCCTCCAGGCCTTCCTGTCCTCTACCATTCCCCGGAGTCCATTTAAGTTTGCACCTACTGCTTCAGTGACTCCATCCAGCCACCTCATTCTCTGTCGTCCCCTTCTTCTTTTGCCCTCGATCACTCCCAGCATTAGGCTCTTCTCCAGGGAGTCCTTCCTTCTCATGAGGTGGCCAAAATATTTGAGTTTCATCTTCAGGATCTGGCCTTCTAAAGAGCAGTCAGGGCTGATCTCCTCTAGGACTGACCGGTTTGTTCGCCTTGCAGTCCAAGGGACTTGCAAGAGTCTTCTCCAGCACCAGAGTTCAAAAGCCTCAATTCTTTGACGCTCGGCCTTCCTTATGGTCCAACTTTCGCAGCCATACATTGCAACTGGGAAGACCATAGCCTTGACTAAATGCACTTTTGTTGGCAGGGTGATGTCTCTGCTTTTTAGGATGCTGTCTAGATTTGCCATAGCTTTCCTCCCCAGGAGCAAGCGTCTTTTAATTTCTTTGCTGCAGTCCCCATCTGCAGTGATCTTGGAGCCCAGGAAAATAAAATCTGTCACTATCTCCATTTCTTCCCCTTCTATTTGCCAGGAATTGAGAGGGCCGGATGCCATGATCTTTGTTTTCTTGATGTTGAGTTTCAAGCCAACTTTTGCACTCTCCTCCTTCACCCGCATCAACAGGCTCTTTAGTTCCTCTTCACTTTCTGCCATTAGAGTGGTATCATCTGCATATCTGAGGTTGTTGACATTTCTCCCTGCAATCTTGATCCCAATTTGTGACTCCTCTAATCCCGCATTTCTCATGATGTGCTCTGCATACAAGTTAAATAGGCAAGGTGACAGTATACAGCCTTGCCGAACTCCTTTCTCAATTTTGAACCAGTCAGTGATTCCATGTTCAGTTCTCACTGTTGCTTCTTGACCTGCATATAAATTTCTCAAGAGACAAATAAGATGCTCTGGTATTCCCATCTCTTTAAGAACTTGCCACAATTTGTTGTGCTCCACACAATCAAAGGCTTTAGCATAGTCAATGAAGCAGAAGTAGACGTTCTTCTGGTACTCCCTAGCTTTCTCCATGATCCAGCGTATGTTGGCAATTTGATCTCTAGTTCCTCTGCCTCTTCGAAATCCTGCCTGTACTTCTGGAAGTTCTCGGTCCACATATTGCTGGAGCCTAGCTTGTAGGATTTTGAGCATAACTTTGCTAGCATGAGAAATTAGTGCAATGGTGCGGTAGTTTGAACATTCTTTGGCATTGCCCTTCTTTGGGATTGGAATGTAAACTGACCTTTTCCAATCCTGTGGCCATTGTTTAGTTTTCCAAATTTGCTGGCATATTGAGTGTAGCACTTTTACTGCATCGTCCTTTAAGATTTTGAATAGTTCAACTGGAATGCTGTCACTACCACTAGCTTTATTGTTGCTCAGACTTCCTAAGGCCCATTTGACTTCACATTCCAGGATGTCTGGCTCCAGGTCAGTAACTACCTCATTGTGGTCATCAGGGATGTTAAGCTCGCTCTCGTATAGTTCTTCTGTATAATTTTGCCACCTTTGTTTAATCTCTTCTGCTTCTGTGAGGTCCCTACCATTTTGGTCCCTTATCATACCCATCTTTGCATGAAACGTTCTCTTCATATCTCCAATTTTCTTGAAAAGATCTCTGGTCCTCCCGATTCTATTGTTTTCTTCTATTTGTTTGCACTGTTCATTTAAGAAGGCATTCTTATCTCTTCTAGCTTTTCTCTGGAATTCTGCATTCAATTGGGTGTATCTTTCTCTTTCTCCCTTGCCTTTCACTTCCCTTCTCTCCTTAGCTATTTGTAAAGCTTCCTCAGACAGCCATTTTGATTTCTTGCATTTCTTTTTCTTTGGGATGGTTTTAGTTGCTACCTCTTGTACAAAGTTGCGAACCTCCGTCCATAGTTCTTCAGGCACTCTGTCTATCAGATCTAATTCCTTAAATCTATTTGTCACCTCCACTGTGTATTCGTCGGGGATATGATTTAGTTCATACCTGAGTGGCCTAGTGCTTTTCCCTACTTTCTTCAATTTAAGCCTAAATTTTGCAACAAGAAGCTCATGATCTGAACCACAATCAGCTCCTGGTCTTGTTTTTATTGACTGGATAGAACTTTTCCATCTTTGGCTGCAGAGCACATAGTCAATCTGATTTCTGTGTTGACCGTCTGGTGATGTCCATGTGTAGAGTCGTCTCTTGGGTTGCTGGAAAAGAGTGTTTGCTATGACCATTGTATTCTCTTGACAAAATTCTACCAGCCTGTGCCCTGCTTCATTTTGTACTCCAAGGCCAAACTTGCCTGTTATCCCAGTTATCTTTTGGCTTCCTACTTTAGCATTCCAATCCCCCATGATGATAAGCACATCATTTTTGGGCGTTGCTTCTAGAAGGTGTTGTAGGGCTTCATAGAACTGATCAACTTCATCCTCTTCAGCAGCAGTGGTTGGGGCGTAGACCTGGATCACTGTGATGTTGAATGGTTTGCCTTGGATTCGAACTGAGATCATTCTGTTATTTTGGGGATTGTATCCCAAGACTGCTTTTCCTACTCTCTTATTGATTATGAAGGCTACTCCATTTCTTCTGCGAGATTCTTGTCCACAGTAGTATACCTGATGGTCATCTGAATTAAATTCACCCATTCCTGTCCATTTTAGTTCACTGATTCCTAAAATGTCGATGTTCAGTCTTCTCATTTCTTGTTTAACCACATCCAGCTTGCCTTGATTCATGGATCTGACGTTCCAGGTTCCTATGGAATAAAAATCTTTACAGCATCGGACTGTCTTTTCGCCACCAGTTACTTCCACAACTGAGCGTCCTTTCGGCTTTGGCCCAGCCGCTTCATTCATTCTGGCGCTACTCGTACTAGCCGTCTGCTCATCCCCAGTAGCATATTGGACACCTTCCGACCTGAGGGGCTGATCTCCTGGCGTCATATCGTTATGCCTATTGGAACTGTCCATAGAGTTTTCATGGCAAAGATACTGGAGTGGTTTGCCATTTCCTTCTCCAGTGGATCACCTTTTGTCAGAGCTCTCAGCTATGACCTGTCCGTCTTGGGTGGCCCTGCACGTATAGCTCATAGCTTCACTGAACTGCGCAAGCCCCCTTGCCACAACAAGGCAGCGATCCTTGAAGGGGGATTGTTTGTCTATCCAGTATTAAAGATCCAATCTCTCAGATTAGACCCATCAACTTGTGTGGTAGAATTAATTGTTTTGGGTGGGTTTTGGATAGGTCAGTTGATGGTATTTAATTGTGTTAGGTTGGGATAGATCAATTGAGGGCAGTTAATTGTTTTTGGTGAGTGGATGGGTAAAGGTGTTAATTTAATTTGGAATCAATCAGAATTAATTAATCGTATTGTTTGGGATAGATCAGTTGGTGGCAATTTATTGCTTTGGCTGGGTAGGTGGGTGGAGATGTTAATTTAATTTGGAATCAATCATATGTGGGTTGGTAGCTGGTGAATACATTGGGCTAATCTCTCTCTGATTCCCCCCCTTTTTTGATTTTAGAATGTTATCCCTCTCCCTCTTCCCTCCCCTTTTCTTTATTTCCCTCCTGTCTCCTCCATCTTTCTATTCCCCCCCTTTTTTTTCTCCTTCTTTTCCCCCCTCCCCTCTTTTCTGTGCACATCACAGTGTTCCTGCCTGATTTTTCTCCCAATTGTTGGTAGTTGGCTGGTGTCTTCCTTTTTTCTTGCTCTCTTTCACCTCCCCCCCCCCCTTTCTCTCCTTCGTTTTCTGTGTACAGTTTTCCCCGGCTTGATTCTCTTCCCGCCCAATTTGTTCCCGCTCAATTTCTAGCAGTTCGTTTGACGTCCCTTCCCCCTTCCTGGAACAAGCTCTGTCCGTTTGTGACCTTCTCCCTCCCCCTCGCAATGGAGATATTATTCCCACTCAGAATCTCCGATAACCCGTTTGACATCCCCCCCCCCTTTCTGGGAATAAATTAAATTGATGTCCTTTGGTACTTCTCTTTTCTTCTTTATTTTGACTTTTCTTTTTCCTCTGCTTTCCGCACACACAGAGCGGCTGTAGTAGGGGGTCCGCGGTGCTGCGATGGTGGACAAGCTGCAGCAGAGTCCAGCCATGTTGTAGCTGAGGGCCAGTTTTGCTTGGCGGCAGTCAGAAGCGGGGGGGGGGGGGTGGAGCAGCTTCGGCAGAGGGCCAGGCTCTGCTCAGGCAGTGGCCGTGGGCGCGAGTGGCGAGTGCTGAGTGCGGCGGCCGCAGGTGGTCGGCGGGGTGTGGCAGGTCCGGCTCTGCTCAGGCGACGGTTATGGGTGGCGGGTGCGGCGCAGCAGTGGCGGGCAAGTTGTGGCGGGTCCGGCTCTGCCCGGGCGATGGCCGCAGGCACTGGTGGTGGGCGTGACGCAGTGGCAGTGGACGGGCCGCGGCTGAAAGTCCGGCTTTGTTTGGGGGGCCATGGAAGGGTCCCTCTGCAGCGGGTGGCCTTTTGCTTTGGTGCTGACCGACTGCTTTAGATGATCGGCTCCTTCCAGCCGCCTCAGCAAGCTCCGAGCTCCTCCGGCCGTGGGCAGCCCAACAGCTGCTCTTGCTTTTCCTCTGTTTTTATCCTAGTTGATTTCCTTACCATTTCTGCCTTTTTTTTGTTGTTCTTCTTACTTGTTCATGCTTCTATTTGTGGAGGTTTTGGAATCTCTTTCTGTTGCGTTCCTTTGAGGTTTCTGTGGCTAATTTGGTAGGGTTCTTTTTATTTTTATATTCTTTTTTTATCTGATCAATTTGGGTGCTTTTTTTGGCGCCTATTCTTGGGCTGGGACCATTTAGTTGTGGGAACAGTCTGATTTCATGACTGCTCCAGCCGCCATCTTGAAAGTAGCATGTCAGAGCAAATAGTTGAGTACTTTGACCTCAAGGCTACATCAGGACCGCACAGCAGGATGTTGTAGTTTGATTGGAGTTTTAAAAAAAAAACCTTGGGAGATGCACATCACACCTGACTGAGTCTTGACTCTTTTTTCTTTTTGTGCCAGGGCTGGCCAAACTGGATGGCTATGGGATTCCCTGACTAGAATTCAGCCATGCAAACAGAACACTTCTGATTTCTTTCTCATTGTCTTACATTCACACCTCCAGGTTAAGAGCCAAAGCAGGCCAGGCCAAACATTATGGAGATCACCAAAGAGATGTGTCAGTATGAACCAAATACGTCTAGAAACTGCGGCCTCCAACTAAAGGCAGAGTGGCCATTAAAAGGAGGATTAGCAGAGAGGGTTTCCCAAGAGAAAATCCTCTCCTTAGTTTGACATGCTGGAACAGACAATATAATGTTTATTTATTTCTCCACTTTGGTTTTCACCAGATGCTCTGCAGGGGGTTTTGCTGATCACTCCCCTGGACTTTTTTTTGACGTATAATGCGACACCCCCTCCCTTTCTCTTGCACCTGTTGCTCTTGGACATCTTATGCCCATTAGTCATTCCATTTCTCTCATAGACTCTTCCCACAGAGTCTCAGTTATCCTTATCCTTGTTATATAATAATATTCCTTTACTAGGATTCAAGGTCATGCTTCAGTCGGTTGTATCTTTCAGTGGTGCAGGAAAGGGCTGGCCCCCTTGGAAGCAGCATTCTCACATGGCTAAGAGCTTATGGTGCTGACTTGGCCCCCCTCTCCAGTGTTGTCCATCTGGGTTCAGACTGTTGGGGGACACCATTGTTTCCTTCTCTGTGGACATTTGACATTTATTCCATCACTTTTCTTTCCATGTCAGAATTTATTTCAGATGATGATATTAATGATCATGCTGATTTTGCAAGTGAGCCGCACACCAGCTCAGCATATCATCTGAAACAGGTCACTCTTCAAGGTGCCCATATGGACACGGGTTGCCAACTAGCTGCTGGGACCTGGAGTCTGCTGGTGCTTCAGTGGTCACCTGCCTGTGGTCACCACCAGTTTTCTGAAGGCCATTGCAGTTTCCCAGAGTGTTGCATCCTGTCTCCACCATGCTCCCTCTCTCTCTTCCACATACTTTGGATCTTTTGTTTTATTTTGCGACAATGGAATAATAGGGCTACTTCCATGTAACATCCCATGAGGCAGATACTTGCAAGTCCTGTAGATTTATCTCCCTACTGATCAGATCCAAATGTCTTTGCAGAACTAGCATAGAGGAAGACCAACTTCCCACCATGCCAACAATTCAACATCTGAACCCCCAGGGAAACCGGCTGATGTGTCCACACAGCTCCTAGCCCATGATTTCAGTTTGAATATTTCAAAACCTCTTTAAAAATCTTAATGATCCCTTCCAAATGCAAAAGAGTTTCTGATGGCACTTAGAATATGCATTCTTCTTAAGGATGGCTAAATTTGCTCTACACCTTCTCTTCTCTGTTGTGTTTTGCCAGGGCTGCTAGAGAGCCACTTTCCCAACGCAGAAGCCAAGTGCTGTGATGCGCAGTGGGACTCCTGTGATCGCCAGCCAGACGGCAACGGCAATGCATCCACCAAATCCACGGAATCAGAGTCATTCCATCAGCAGCATCCTGGCACCCCCCTGCACCAGCAGCCGCATCACTACCACCTCTACCACCACCACCACCACCACCACCACCACCACCACCACTACCACCACCACCAGCCGTCCCCGTCGTTGCTGCCGGTGTCGGCAGGGTCTCGCCTCAGTAGCAGCAAAATTCGGCTGTGCGTCCTGGTCCTTATGCTTCTTCACACCATGGTGTCCTTCTCAACTGTGCAGAGCAGTGGGGCCATCATCAATGGGGGGCTGAGCTTGGAAGCCCTTCCGACAATAGATGAGAGCCTAACCAGAGACGAGTGAACCAGAGGGGAAAGTAAACCTCCAGGCAGAAAGCCTGCTCTTTCTCATCCAGCAGCGGCGGTGATGGGGGCGGGGGCACATGGTATTCCTCCAATTGGAGGCACAGGATTGGGGGTGATGCACAGATATCCACCCCCTCATGGAATCCCCTCACACCCTGCAGAGCATAGGGCTCTCCCATGATGAAGAGTCTCTGGCGTGCATAGGGTGTGGCAATTCCATCTTGAGAAGGGTTCGGTCAGTAAGCTAACTGTTATCTGCTTAACGGCCCAGAGGTGGAGGGGGTAAATGTCCATCAAGGGACAGCATCTCTCCTGGCTACCTGTAGTGTGTGGTGTTATGGGACAAGAACAATCTCTTCCTCCCAGTGGGCCTTGATTGCCTGGCAGAGATCCCTTCCCCGGGCATTCGTTCTGCTGAGGCCACATGAATTGCAATGAAACAATGCTCTCCTTTCCTCCCTCCACTCACTTTTAAGGCTCAAATCCCTCCCCCACCCCCACACAAGCAGATGACTCCTCTCCATGCTCTGGTCCAGGTCAAGATTCAAGATGGGAATATCCTTCGACTTTGGTGACTCTGGTTTCTGTGCTCCCACAAGGGCTTTTTTTATGAGGCTGGGCTGTGTTAACCATCTTGTCCTTCAATCTACTGCAAAGGGTTATTGCAGTCTATACTTGGCCCTAAGTCAATTTTCTGATGCAGGATGGTTTAGTTGGGAGCAAGATGTTACTGAAGAAGTTCTGAGCTTCATGCAATGTCTCATAGTTATTGGGACTAACGTTTTAGAACACGTCTTACTGCAGGCAATCTATGGCTGCCCCTGCCCCCCCCCCCCAAAAAAAGGTTTTTTCTCTTCTCAGTTTTTAACACTGATTGTGCCATATCCACCTATGCACCGATTCCCTAGATGCCTTGTGGGTTTCCCCCTCCCCCTCTTTGGAGTACTCCCACGTGTTCCCACAGTCGTTATCCCTTAAGCAACCGAGGAACCCTGTCCCCATTCCTTTTATTTTTGTGTGCATGCAGGACACAGCTGCCTTTGTGAATATTTAGTACTGTGGGTCTTCTAAGCTATTTCCTTTTATGAGGTCTGGCATTCCTGACAGCAACAGGTGGATTCAGAGTCACCTGAGATGGGTTTGCTTTACCATCCTGCTTGAATTTATTCACTGGTGTTCAGGGATAGTGATTCTGGCCATAGCACTGGTCATTCAGATTGACCTCCGAGGACTGAGGAGTCAGTGGTCAAAATCCACCAGCTGCCCAGCTCAATGTCTCTTTGCAGGCGGCATTTTCTCTGCAGGGTCTGGCTGCAGATGCTTCTTAGTTGCAGGGGGCTATCCTGTTTTCTTTAACCCCCATCTTCCTGAATGCTTATTTTCTCTTGTAATTGCTGGTAGGTTGCTGTAACATTATTGGGATTAGGATGAGCCCAGATGAAGCTTCCGGTGTTGTTGGTTACATCATTTAATGGTCATCTGGAAACATGGGGAGCAAGCCCACACAAGAGAAGCACAGCACTGTGCAGGGTCTCTCTCCCCACCCCTCGGCAAGAGTTTGGCCTTTTGCATCTGCACGGAGCCTTCCTCAAGGCTTCTGGTCTAAAATCTGGGTAAGCGGATCAGCATGGAATTCTGTCCAGGCCTGGTACGGTTTGCAGGCCCAGAACCAGCACTCTTGACAATCAAGAGTTCCTCCATCCATCAATAAGTCTATCCTGTCACCATACGTGGGAGCCAGATTAAGTGAGCAGAGAAAGGAAGCACTACCAATAGCTGCTTAAGTCAGGACATGAGGGATGGCTGAGTGTTCCTGAAGGAGAAGCCCCCAGACCCTTTGCAGGAGTAACTGTTGCTTCAAGCATCAATTCTAAATGTTCAGAGCAGCTGGCCAAAGAGGAGAAGCACACTCATCTCTGCTTTGCTCTGCCTCCTTCCTTCCTTCCTTCCTTCCTTCCTTCCTTCCTTCCTTCCTTCCTTCCTTCCTTCCTTCCTTCCTTCTGTGCAGACTTAGAATCATAGAATCATAGAGTTGGAAGGGGCCATACAGGCCATCTAGTCCAACCCCCTGCTCAACGCAGGATCAGCCCTAAGCACCCTAAAGCATCCAAGAAAAGTGTGTATCCAACCTTTGCTTGAAGACTGCCAGTGAGGGGGAGCTCACCACCTCCTTAGGCAGCCTATTCCACTGCTGAACTACTCTGACTGTGAATTTCCCCCCCCCCTGATATCTTGCCTAAACCCTTTGACCTGAGCTTTTCTGCTTTCTCTGCATCCTCCGTTAGAGTTTGTCCATCTGCACCCAACAGTGGGCCTATTGCCTCCTTTACTTTACGTTTGCTCCCCACATAACTGAAAAATCTTTTCTTGTTACAGTGGGCTTCCCTGGCCAATCTTAGCTCACTCTCAGCTTTGGCCTTTCTGATGATGGATCTACAGTGCCTAGTAAGCTGTAGGTACTCTTCTTTAGAGCTCTGTCCTTCCCTCCATTTCCTGAACATTTTCCTTTTCTTTCTTAGTTCCTCTTGAAGTTCTCTGTTCATCCAAATAGGCTTCTTAGAGCTCCTGCAGCGTTTTCGTCTTTCTGGGATAGTCACTGATTGAGCATGCAATAGCTCTTGTTTGAGTAGTGCCCACCCTTCACATGCTCCCTTCCCTTCCAGCATTCTCGTCTATGGTATGACACTCATCATGTCTCTGAGTTTATTAAAGTTTGCCCTACGAAAATCCAACATCCGCGTCTGGCTACAAGCTTCCTTGGCTCCCCATCTCAAAAGGAATTCTATGAGGACATGGTCACTTCCCCCTAAGGTCCCCACCTCCTTCACCTCATCCACCAACTCTTGCCAGAGACTTCACCAGAGCTGCACATCCTGTGATTGAGATGGAATTGGACCTTTCTGTTGTTTTGATCCAGAAGCCCAACAGAGGAGATACTTGTTTCTACATCAGCCACTCACTGCTCTGGGCTTGCCTGCTTCTGGTTAGGAAGAAGAAACTTGGGGATAGAGTTTCTCACTCTAAAAGAGAAGATTTTCAGTGCAAGAGAGACATTATTTCAGGACAGGAGGTGATGCTAGCTATGAAAAGAATAGGAAACTAGGCTACCCAAACAGCAGAATAGTCTAAGGCCCTGGAAGCAACAGACAGGGAATTGAATGATCAGTTGCATGGAAGCGGGGCGAGGGGGGGGGGAGCTGACCAGCTAGCAAGGGCTGGCCACATCTAGCCATGCCTCTGTTTCTCAAGCCCTCTTGGATAGGCAGAAGGAACTCGGATGTCAACAAAATACTTTCTGGAGTTTTCACAAGTTGCAAAAAGAAGGAGGAGAATAATCTGTGGAAAGTTTTCCTTGTGCCATAATAAACTGACTGTCAATATGAACTGGGCCCTTTGTAAATGTAAACCAGAAGATCAAGATTAACTCCCAAGCCCTTGTCTTTTTTGTATGGGGGTTCAGGCACAGCTGAAGGACATTTGGGCATTTGTCAAATCTCAATACAAATCAGTGACCAAAAGTAGTTTCAGTATATATACATTAAGCTTGTGCTTCATATAGTTTTAATTCTTACTGCATTTTCAGTGTTCCAAGCAATTTGCAGACATTAACTGGAACAATAGACTAGTGTCCTGCTCCCCTTCTTGCAGATGAGAAAGTCACAACATTTCCCCAGGTTTTTTCAGTGCTACCAGCAAGGCAGGGCAGAGGTGTGATTAGAACTAGAGACCTCCAAGATCACAACTCATTAGCTCACATACCACTGTCAGTTGGGGGATGAGGTACAAATGTTAATTCCTGCCTTGCTGAAACTGGTGCATAGCAACAGGATGCAGGCGAATGAGATCTGCCCCTTCCAGACCCAAGAGAAAATGAAAAACAAATGAATATTTGGATACATGTTTGAACATCCACGTTTACTTGGATTTTAGTAAAGCTTTTGATAAGGTTCCCCATGATGTTCTAATGGATAAATTGAAGGACTGCAATCTGGATTTTCAGATAGTTAAGTGGATAGGGAATTGGTTAGAGAACCGCACTCAAAGAGTTGTTGTCAATGGTGTTTCATCAGACTGGAGGGAGGTAAGTACAACGATATAGGCTAGATATCAGGAAAACATTTTCACAGTCAGAGTAGTTCAGCAGTGGAATAGGCTGCCTAAGGAGGTGGTGAGCGCCCCCTCACTGGAAGTCTTCAAGCAAAGGCTGGATACACACTTTTCTTGGATGCTTTAGGATGCTTAGGGCTGATCCTGCGTTGAGCAGGGGGTTGGACTAGATGGCCTGTATGGCCCCTTCCAACTCTATGATTCTATGATTCTATGAACAGAAGAACCTCAAAATCTTTTTGGTGATGTTTACATTTCATCTATCAGATCTGTAATCAAAGTCTGGAATGCATAGTCCATGTCCATATCTCAACACTCAGTAGCTACTGAATGGATACTATGCAACATGGCCGAGAATGTGTCCATGGAAAGATACACGAGAAACTTTGCCTAAGGAGTAATGCTACTGCTTCCGGGGATGCAAAGAAGTATGTCAAACATGAGACAGACCAATGGCCAGGCAGGACCTATTCTAGCTGCCTCCATCTGGCAGCATCTGGCAGACGAGTTTCTTCTTCTAACCCTGGATCCTGAGATCTCTCAGACGGAGATCTGTGGGACTGAACTGGGAGGACCTTACTTGTGCAAACGATGTGCTTTGCCACATGTTGATTCCTCTCAGTATGGCATAAGTGCAACAGCTGCTGGGTACTAATGGGTACTGATGTTCAGTATAGTTTGCAGTTGAGCTAATTTGGTATTTGCAATGGCTTTAGCAAGCATCATTCAGAAATAGTATTTCAAACCCTGCTTTGAAGTGGGCATGAAATGAGACCAAAAGGAGGATTAGGGCTCTATTGACCTTTTTCTAAATATTCACTTTCTCTTTCCTTGTTCCTTTCTTAATAAAAGTACCACAAATAATTATACCAGAAATACATACATACATACATACATACATACATACATACATACATACATACATACATACATACATAAGACTTCATTGTTTCCAGCCATAGGCCATTACAATGCGATCAATATCATATCAGTGGATATAAAAACAGTAAAAGAATTAAAACAATACATGCGGTAATCCATAGATAATAAAAGACAATAAGAATTCAGGTTTCTAGCTCTCTGGTGGTGTAAATTTGGCTCGAATTTTCCTTGCTGCTAATGCAAATAGTGAAACATTATAACTAATTAGGGGGTTGGTATCCGATAATAAAAAGACTATATTGTCAAAATTCGCAGGGAAGTTCTGGCCACTCAAACATCTCTCAATATATTTGGTTCTTGGCTCCAATACCTAATATAATATACCTAATATAATACCTAATAATATAATTGCCTGCTGCTAGTCTATCTCCTATAACTATTATTAGGAAGAAGCACAAGCGTAACAACTAATCAATTTAACAGGACAAAGAAAATAAAATGTTGGATTTATCATAGTCCTAGAGTCCAAGATTCCAAAACATGATAAAATTGGGCCAATTCTAAATAATAGAAATATAATAGAAGAGCTGAAGAAGAGCTGTTTTTTTACCCCACTTTTTACTACCTGAGGGAGTCGCAGAGTGGCTGACATTCACCTATCCCTCCTCTCCCTACAGCAGGTATCCTGTGAGATAGTTGGGGCTGAGAGAGAAGACTGTGACTGGCCCAAGGTCAGCCAGCTGGCTGCCTGCTCTCCAGCTTATAACCACTGCGGCAGGCATCCCTGTCACATGGCTGTTTGCATAGAGTGGACTCTTGTCCTATTTTAAAAGAATAGTTCTGACCCAGGGGAACTACAGGCCTGACCACCCCCTCCTCCTTCCACTTCCCTCAGAGGCTGCAGATCCCTGCTGCATGAGAGCTGCCTCTACCGGTGAGTTCCCTGCCTGGGGGCCTCCAGGCTGCAGCCTTTCCAGGTCCTGCGGGGAGGGGGAGGCCATCTGCGGAGTTCTTCCACTCCACCCCCCCCCCCAATCTAGCACCTGTTGTATTCCTGAATGTAATGGGCTTGGCCCCGAGTTAAATTAATAAAGCAGGCTTTGGACCTGTAACGCTGTTTTTGCCTCTGTAATGTGGAGGTACATCTAGATAAGGATATTGGGGACATGCCCATCCTCTGCAGACAGCATCATGGGTTTGTGTCGGCTATGATGGTGGCACCTGATCACAGAATACAGATTTGTATTTTATTGCCTGAGAATCTTTTGATTAGCAGGTGTTATATAGTATTCATAAGAATCTGGTCCCAGGTATACTGTAAGCATACCTGTACCAGAAAAAGATATTGCAGATGGCTCTGTGTAGCTGTTCATGGAAATGTAACATGGGGAACTTGTGAGAATGAAGCTAAGGTTGGCGAGTAAAGATCAAGGTTGCCACCAAAGCCCCCACTGTGTTCATTTTGTGGGTGAATTTTCAGTCAAGCTATTGAGAAATGTTGTAAAAATGAAAGCCAATGATATAGCCTGGAACTGATTCACAAGGGATTTCCCCCCCACCCCCACCCACTGTTTTTAAGAAATGGGATTACAAGAGATGGTGCCATGAAAGTTCCGCACAGGAGGTTCTGCACCAGGCTGAACATTGGAGTTTGAGCTGGGACAAGTTGCCCCGCCACTTCCTGCTCCCGCAAAGGGGAGCATTTGGCCCAGTGCCCCTCGTCTGCCCTGGATTAGTGCTCCTGCACGGCAGCCAGGGCAGCAAAGTTCCCAGTGTGGAAAAGGTATCTGTCTGCATGTAGCTAAGGTTTTTAGGTTAGGTAGCATTTTTTTATTGTACCAACTCTTTGTTTTGCTATTTTTTTTAAAAAAAAGAAGAGATGCTGTAAAATGATTAGGACAAAGCAAACTAGTGCATAATACCATTGTTGCAACATGTTTCTTGAAGAGTAATTGTATGCAATCGAGCATGTGCAGATGCTTTACCATTGGATGATATAACTGCTCATCCTTTATCAGTGAAGAAGAGGAGAAAATGTCAGCAATGGTCAGGGACAAGTGTGCTGATCGATTAACTACTCTGCATTTCATTAGAGCGGTGGGAGAAGTGCCCTAAACATGGAGACATGCGCTGTCTTCATGTAGGAATCTGGTGGCTTCAGTGCTGCATATGCAGGAGTGAGATTTAATGTGCCACCTCTCTACACTGGCTAAGTCCAGTTTAATGCATCTCACCACTAAACAGGCACATGTTCTGGATCATGCTCCACCTCTGCTCTACATACCCCATGGAAAGATGAGGCATGATTTTCACCTACCAGGGTGGATATAGAATTCAGACTCATTTGCTTCACTAGAAAATTTGACATGAATGGTGACTCTCTCCAGAACCTGTTCAAGGTATTTTGTCAGACCATGCAGGCTGCAGATTTGCTGTTCATAACAGCACAAGATGCTTTGACAGAAAATAATGGTCAGGATTCTGGGATGTAATATTTATTTATTTATTTTTCTTTAATAATATATAAGATTGAAAGGGATGGTAGCTTTATGGCAGAGTGCATGTTTAGTGGGCATATCGTTGCTCTCCATTCTTAGACACTGTGCATTTCATGGCCTTTCAGTCCCCACTATTCACACTCCTCCCCCCCCCCATATCTTTTCATGCATCTAATAAAAACAGGCTCCAGCAACAAAAACTTAGATTGCAATGACTCTGTCAGTCATTAAAGTTGCACAAGAGTCCTTTTCAGTTTTGTTAAATGAACTTTACTGTGCTACCCACTTTACAATTTAATATGTGCTGAAATTTCACCAGGGATTTTCTTAGTTGTTTGTTTTCCGAAGTGTTTGAGCTAGAAGAGAAAGCACTTCTCCACATGCCCTTCATGGTTGCGGGCCCGTATCTCTGAAAGACTATTTCCCCACATGTTCTCATGATCCATCTGCATTTACTGGGGTGTACCCCACTGAGAATGACCCACCTGACATCAACTAGGACCTGGGCCCTGCCCATCATGGTTGCCCTTGCATGGACCTGACTCCCAGAAGGGACGAGAGGAACCCCCATGCGAAATATTTCAGTGGCACTGCAAAACCAGTTTGCTTGCTAAGGTACAAGATGGGTTATGAATCTTTTTTGTGGGGGTGGAGGCAGCATTTGGTATTTGTAATTTAATTTTAGTTCTAACTTGTAATATTCTAATTCTTACTGTGAGACACCTTGAGCCAAGAAGAAAAACAGGGTACAATATTTTAATAAATAAGTACATTTTGTGCATACTTTCCTCATTCTCTTACCATCTCCCCTACATTTCTCCCACCAACATGCCAGAAGATTTTTCTCAGGCTTAAAAGAAGCCCAATAATTGCTATTCTGCTACACTATAAGGATCCATTCACATAATACCCAAGCGCCTCACAATCCCCAGCTTTCATTTCTTTTTTTTAAATTCTCTATCCCTTTTCATTGCAGAGATATAATCTCTGCAGTGAAAATTGTCAAACTTAAAAAAAAAACGCTGAGGATTTAGAGGAGAACAATTGATGATCCAAGCTGGCCAGAGAGACTCCCAAGGGGAGCCCCATCCTCTGTCCTCACTGCAGAGCTGCAGCCGATGAAAACTGGGTGGGAAGGGGGGGCTAAAGTCTCCCCTCCCCCTGGGAGACCTCCAGGTCTGCAGGAGAAAAGTCCCCTGTCTGAACCTGGCCTCATGATTCAGAGTGATGGAATTGCGCTGTGGCACTGGAGCAATTCCTGTTTCAACAACCGGAAACTGCCCTTCAGTGGTGTGTCCAGGGGACGCAGCGGTTGCCATGGAGGATGAGGCAGAGATGCATTATTTGCAGATCCAGCCAGATCTGAGAAAAGCATGCCAAGGTCAGGGGAAACCTGCTGGGAAGTGGGTGATTGGAGGATAACCGCAGGTGGATGCTCAGCAGTCACAAGCCACCCTGCCATTTGGACACCAACTCTGTGTGGATGGAGACCTTGGGCGAGTCGCTAAACACAACCTGGATCTTTCCCAGCTCCTGCGCTAGGCCCGAGGCAGCCCGGCAGCCAGCAGCGAGAACATCTTCAGCCACTTAAAAAATCAGAAACAAGGCTCCGGGCATCCTAGGGGAAGAAGCGTGACTGAGGCAGCAGGGAAACGGACAATCTTCTTACTGGGTGTGTGAGGTGGGGGGGCGGGGGGGCGGGGGGGGGAGTTAGCAGGGAACTGCATTCCTTGTGCATTCACAGGCAGCTAAAAACTTCCTCTCCTCATATTTGTCAGAGTTCAAGAAAACTGTTATCAAGCATTATTCCAAAGTTAATGATTTAACTATTTTGGATTATATTCCCTGTTTTGGCAAACCAACAGACCCCACCCAGTTAAGCATAATATGGGACTATATTGAAATATTTTCTCTGGCCTTTGGTTAAAACAAAACAATTTTCTCTGGGCTGGATAATTTCTGTGTTCCTGAATAAGGAATCCTTCTACGGCAGAGGGCCCAGGGCTCGCTTTGGGAACGTCTGCCACCACCACCACCACCACCACCACCACCCCTGATGCATTTCCATGACCTCTGTGCAGGTCAAATCCTGGAAACTTCCAAGAAGCATCAGCCTCCCCACCTATGACCGTGTTGCACCTCCAGCCAATGATGCTCCCATCTCTCCCAGCTCCATGTAGTCAAAGTTGATTCTCAGTTTTAATAAGTCTAAATAGATGATCTTTATGCCTGGACAAGTTCAAGGGAATTCTGTGGAAGAAACTCGAAAGGTGTGACTCCAGTGGTGAAGCCAACCAATGAAAGGGGGAAGGGAGCGACCAACAGAGAGAGTAACAATGGAAGCTATTACTTCCTCTGCCCTAAGATACTTTGCAGTTTGGATTTTAGTCTTGACGTATGTATTAATTAATTTTAACTGTGTTATAACACTTGTTATATATGTTTTTCAATTCTCTTAAGTCACTCTGAGAGCCTTTAAACCAACATACCCATAACGGTACAGCCCTGTATTTTAAGCTCAGCAAAATACGAAGCCTGCAGGTGCTATGAACACAGATCAGAGAGGCTTAGGGAAGTGGCTGCTCAGGAGCCCAGGTAACCTGGGGATTCAAAGCCGGGGGTGGGGTGGAAGGTGGTTGCCGAACTGTTCTCAAGTGCTTGTGAATTAATGGTGGTCCCAGAGCTCAGACCCACAAAAGTTCTTTTTTATGGTCCGTGGTGATGAGGTTAAAAAATAAAGAGGCATATTGCTAAAGCTGACCTTTAAGATATCTTCCTACTCCCCAAATGCCTTCTTTCTCTTTCTTTCTGGCTTACTCCTTCCCCTTTTCTCTGGGTCTCTTCCGCCTATCCTCCTGTCCCTGTTTTTTCTTGGCCCCACCTCCCCGCTCTGTCATAAGAAAGTGGCCGTGCCCTTCACAGGGGGTCAGTTTTCTTATGCCATTTTATACACTGTGCTTCATGTTTAGGACTTTTTTGCACTAGTTCTTATTACATTTATTTTCCACAATGGTTTGACAGAAAACAGAACCAACCAACGAACAAAACAAAACCATGCTATAATTCAGTTGTATGAAAATATTATCCTACTACTCTCTGTGTTTCAATAGTCTCTGTACCTGTAATGCTTTCAGTTCTGTTGTATTTGGGATCAGAGATTTTATCTGCTCCTTGTTTAACCCAGTAAAGAAATAAAATGTTAAGAATTGATGATAACTCCCCTCTTATGTTTTGTGTCTACTCTGATGTCTTTGTGGACTGACTTGCATTTGCACGGAGATCCTGCAGAGACAGAGCCTCTTGTGGCGCAGAGTGGTAAGGCAGCCGTCTGAAAGCTTTGCCCATAAGGTTGGGAGTTCGATCTCAGCAGCCGGCTCAAGGTTGACTCACCCTTCCATCCTCCCGAGGTGGGTAAAATGAGTACCCAGCTTGCTGGGGGGTAAACGGTCATGACTGGGGAAGGCACTGGCAAACCACCCCGTATTGAGTCTGCCATGAAAACGCTAGAGGGCGTCACCCCAAGGGTCAGACATGACTCGGTGCTTGCACAGGGGATACCTTTTACCTGCAGAGACAGATGGACAGGCCAGCGGCTCCCCCCTCTTTATGTGACTTGCTCCGCTTCTCATGTGCTAGTCCCCTCCTCAGGAGGCTCTATTTCCTTGGCAAGGTGAGCTAGATGCATATCAAAGGCACCTTCCCTCAGCTGGCTGGGAGACCCAGGGAGCAAACAGGGGCTGTGTATTGGATCCTGATCTACCCTAGCCAAGTTGGAGAGTCCTCCTTCCAACCATCTGCTCCAGAGGGAAGGGGTTGGATTTGTGGAGCGAGGCCAGAGCAGGCAGGGTCCTCTTGTCCTTCATCCAGGTTTTCTGCCAGCTGCAGCTGCCTGTATGTCCACGGATTTTCACCCCTCGCCCTGAAGAGTTAAGTGTGGCAGTTCAGCTATCAAGTCTGTCAGTTTCCTCCCCTGAACTGGCACCTGATTATTATCTTTGCGGTGTTTTGCCATAAGAGATTCTGTCAGCACCACTACTCTCTGTCTCTCTGTCTCTGTCTCTCTGTCTCTCTCTGTCTCTCAGTCTCTCTGTCTCTGTCTGTCTCTCTCTGTCTCTGTCTGTCTGTCTGTCTGTCTGTCTGTCTGTCTGTCTGTCTGTCTGTCTGTCTGTCTCTCTCTCTCTCTCTCTCTCTCTCTCTCATTTTAATGCCAGCTGTCTGAGTGCTCATCTCTTCCTGAGAATGAGGTGTCAGGGACATGATGTGGGAAGATTCATGAAGTAGCTTCCTCTGTTATGCTTCACTTTCTGTCTATCTATTGAGGTTACCAGAGATCAGGTTGTCTCTGCCTCTTTGTGGGCATAATATATTACAACTCTACAGCACAGCAGGACCCAAAGGGCATAGGGTGGAAACAGCACAGAGAGTGAGGGGTGGGACTTCAAGACGGAATCCTCCTCCCCCTCCCCTCCATCAGTCATGGCCCATCTGAAGCACTGGAAATATCGGGCTTTGGTTGGCACTTTGCATGAATTGTGTGGCTGGCATTGTTCTACTGTTTGTGACTTACTCCAAAGCCAGACAGATGATACTCTGAATTCCACTCTGTGCTAAGAAGCACTCTTCTCCTCCAGATCCTTTCTCTTGTTTATTGTCTCCTGAAATTATGTGGATGTTTTTTAATTTCCTGGGATTGACTCTCTCCCAAGATCCTTGGCACGCGGCTTTCTGCCTCCTGGCACAACTGGCAGGACATGAACACACCTGCCTCACTTGCTGCAGCATGAGGGCTGCAGAGGTGAGGGTGCAAAGGGAGCTCAGCAGACACAATTCCAAGAATCACAAAATTTTTGGAGCCTCAGGCAGCATAGGATGTCTTTATCAGCATATGAAAATCTTGTGCTAGGAAGGTGTTACATCCCTCCACAGTCTAATTTCTTGTGTCGCTGTTTTTTAAAAGGACGCAGTAAAAGCTGATAAGAATTCTAAGCCTGGGAACAGGTCCAAGTTCTGACGGAACCACAAAGCAAAATCTGTGCCAGGCCCAGTCCCGGAGCACTGCAGGGATGCCAAGAAGCGAGCCACTGGGAGTGTCAGGAGGGCACGGCTGTCACCTCCGGATGGGACCGTCAGGCCAGAAGCTGAGAGGCTCCCGTGGCAGCCCTGAGGGCAAGTCCGGAGGCCAGAGCTACTTCCCACCTCTGGGAAGCCAAAGATCACAACGACCCCCAGGCAGCCCTTGGGAAGGAGGCATTTGAGAAGCTCTCAGCACCGTGTGGGATACCATCCTGGGAATCCCTTAGGAAACACCAGTCATCCTCGGCCTAAGCAACACTTCACCAGCTGAGCTTCTGCCTGTTATAAAGTAACCGAAACCAGAGTTACTTTGCCAGAACTCAGGATGGCGACTCAGGCAGAATACATAATTGACTCAGGCAGGACTTCAGGCTGCAAACTGACACCATTAAATGCTGATCAGAGATTGTGCTGCGATTTCAAGAGACCAACAAGGAGGATAAACCAACACAGAAGCAGACCCACAACTGGGCCAGTTCAGCACCACAAAGCAATGGGCGATATTTTGCTTCACAGACACCAAACAAAATGGAGAGAGAGGAGTAAAAATAGGTTTCCAGCAGAGCTCCTTGTCTGTGACATGCTGTCAGTGAAAGGCAGGAAGCTCGTGACAAACTTGCTCAGTTAGTCTGGCCTTGGTGCAAACAAAGTGCTTTCCCAAAGTCCTGCCTCCCCAAGGTCAATTAGCAGTGTTTTGTCTTAGGCTTATGTTCACACATGTGCCTAGAGGAACATACTGGCACAACTGTAAACTCCTAATTAGCTAATTAATTAGGAAGGATGATAGAAGGTGCTACACCCAGTCTGGCTGGAGCCGGCCTCGCTCGCTCACTCGCTCAGCTTTTGTGGAGCTTGTCAGCAAAATCCAGGAAGTGCCTGATCAAGACCAGGCAGCACCTCTGGTTGTTTCACTGGAAAGAAATGTCAGGAGAGCAGCAGCCAGATTCTGGGCAGAGAACTCTCTTCCCAATAGCTAGATGACATCGGCAAGGTAGTGAGAGAATACAGATGCCTCCTCGGATGCCTGTTGCCTGTTTTGTCTCAATCACATTTCTTGGCACTTTACATATTACATTGTGGGGAAAGTCCAGTGCTCCAGCTTGCTCTGAGAAAGTCCACTCTTGACTGTTCTCTGTCCACTAACTGGGGAAAGAGAAAGAAATATTCCATCTTCCAAGGCATTATTTATTTATTTATTTATTTAATTCATAGAGTCATAGAATAATAGTGTTGGAAGTTACCTCCTGGGTCATCTAGTCCAACCCCCTGCACTATGCAGGACACGCATAACCCTCTCGCTCATCCACTGTAACCCTTGAGCCTTCACAGAATCAGCCTCTCCATCAGATGGCTATCCAGCCTCTACTTAAAATTTTCCAAAGATTTCCCACCACCTCCCGAGGAAGCCTGTTCCACTGAGAAACTGCCCTGTCAGGAATTTCTTCTGGAGGTTTAGACGGAATTTCTTTTACATTAATTTCATCCCATTGGTTCTGGTCTGTCCCTCTGGGGCAAGAGTGAACAACTCTGCCCCATCCTCTATGTGGCAGCCTGTTAAAGACATGAAGATGGTTATCAGATCCCTTCTCAGTCGTTTCCTCTCCAGGCTAAACAGACCAAGCTCCCCCAACCTTTCCTCATACATCTTGGTCTCCAAACCCCTCACAATCTTTATTGTCCTCTTCTGGATACGCTCCAGTTTGTCTACATCCCTCTTCAACTGGGGTGCCCAAAACTGAACATAGTATTCCAAGTGAGGCCAAACCAGAGCAAAGCGGTACCATCACTTCCGGTGATCTGGACACGATACGCCGTTTGATACAGCCCAAAATCCCATTTGCCTTTTTTAGCCACTGAGTTTTTACATTTGTCCCTATTGAATTTCATTTTATTCAGTTTAATCCAGTTGTTGAGCCTACCAAGTTCATCCTGTATTCTGATTCTTTCTTCTGTTGTGTTTGCTACCCCTCCCAGTTTAGTATTGTCTGCAGATTTTATAAATACCCCCTCTAATCCCTCATCCAAATCATTTATAAAAATGTTGAACAACACAGGCCCCTGGACAAATCCCTGGGGCACTCCACTTGTCACTCTTCTCCAAGAGGATGCTGAACCATTAATAAGTACCATTTGTCAACCAGTTATTGATCCACCTGACAGAATTAGGATCCATACCATATTTTACCAGCTTGTCAACAAGAATATCCTGTGGAACTTTATCAAGTGCTTTACAGAAATCCAGATAAACTATGTCCACAGCATTCCCCTGATCCAGCAAGTTAGTCACTGTCTTGAAAAAAGAGAAAATGAATTAATTAATTTTCATGCCATTGCTCCTAGACCGGCTAGCCTATGGCTTTTATCCATAAGAACAATAAAAATCCACATAAACATGAAAAACCTCTCCCACCTTCTCCAAGTCCCCCCTCCCACCAGTTTCTTGAAACTGACTAGGGGGTGAGGAGATCATCCTTAGAAAGAGCTTGGTACCTTATATTCTCCTCTTTTACTCCTTTCCACGTGAGAACATTAGCAGTGCCTGAAGAATATCTTACTGGAACTGAGAAAGGCAGCACTTCCACTCGGCAATTATAGGTGCAAAAAGAAACTTTTCCAGATGAACCATTCACAGTTAATATAAAATTAACCCTGCTGGATCAGACTAGTGGAGTGCCACTTGATCAGACCAGTCTAGTGCAAATTATGTCCTGGATTTCTGAAGTTCATTTGGCTCAGTTTTAAAATAAAAAAAATCTTCACTTTATGCTACATTTTGCTCAGGTGCGTTTTGCCCCACCCCTTCTGCATGGTTTCCCCCACTTTCAGGCTCAACCATAGAATCAGTCTACTTTCCACCTGGGATATCCGAGTGTGAGAAATGCATGTCTGTTATACAGCCTTCCTTGAGCAGATGTCGTTCTTCTATCAGATTTTCTCCCTCCCCCTGAGGCCATGCCTCCCCCACGATATTGCCCCGCAGTCTCTGCTCACTGGTTAGTATTAGGCAGAGGGAATCTTTGAAACTGTAAGCAGAGAGTCATCTTAAAGCTGCTTTCACTTCTGAGTTTTTATCTTAGTAGGTTTCCTGACTTCATTTTGTCTCAGTGTCTGTGCTGCAAAAGCATTTTTTTCTGCTTTATAAGCTCCCTTAAGTGTTGTGAGAATTGGGGTTCATTGTGTCAGAAGAAATAAAGATGAGCCATTGCTGCCAGTCTGCTCCTGACCACCGCAGGGAGAGGAGGTCAGCAGGGCTGCCAAGGGGGATGAGAACAGAGGCTGCACCAGCCCTTTTCGCCCCATTTCTGCCCTAACTGTCATGTCCAGCTGCAAATTGGCTCAGAACCCTGACAGAGCTGGCAGGAGGCTGGTGAGTGCCCCCCTCCCCTCCCTCCCTTCAGGCCTGCTGCGAAGGAGCCTCTGACAGGCCCTGACTGGGGGGAGGGAGGCCTTTCCAAGAGCAATGCAGGGGAGCCTGAGGGCCTTCCTTTTGAGGGGGGGGGGACTTTTCCCTTCTGCTAAACAGTTGCCTGACAGGGAAGCCACAGAGAAGCCCCTTCTCACTTAAAATACTGCTCTGGCCGGGGGTTAGACACAGCCAAGCCATGTGTCTTTCTTCTTTGCAACTCTCTGCAGATTTGAGGCCGCTGCACAGCGTTATTCTGCAGAGGAAACTGGCTCTTTTGTCTCCTGTTTCATCTGCACAACAACCCTGTGCAGTGGGCCTCAAGTCTTTCAATTCAACAACAACCTGTGTGGGAGGCCTTAAATGTTTCTTCTCTACCACAACCCTGTCCAAAGTAGCCCTTTCTGCCTGGGGAGCTGATCTTTATACTCTGCAGGTAAGCTTTAATTCCAGGAGCTCTCCAGGCCACACCTGAAGGTTGGCTACCCCTGGGTTGGAAATATTCCTGGAGGTTTGGAGGTGGGATTTCAAAATCATAGAATGCCTCAGAGTCCAGCCTTCAAATGAGCCATTTTTGTCTGCAGTTGGTAGGGAGTGGTGCAGGAGTGTCCCTCCTGGCCTATGGATTATGGCCAGCCCTTACCAGCAACTGTTTGTATTCTGGGGAGCAGACAGGCAGACCAGCATCAGTCCTGTGAGACTGGAAAGTACAGGAAGACCTAAATAAATATTTATAGCCTGAAACTAAATAGAGAACAAGTAAATGTCTGGAGACACATCCTAACTGAAATAGTAACTGGCAAATAACCTTGGCCTGGCAAATAAAAAAACAGTATAAAAAACCTTACTAAGGTCAAGACTGCTGTGCACAGACAGTCTTCCTCTTAGGGTTGCCAGCTTCCCTGTGAGGCTCGCTACCCCACCTCCCTCATGGGGAGTCTGCTATGGGGAGAGAAAGGGAAGACGATTGGAAAATGCTTTGAGACACCTGAGGCCTGCTGGGTCACTGCGGCCCATTCCCAGTTCTCTCAGACCTCTCACAGCCCCACATACCTCACAGGTTGACTATTGTGGAGAGACAAATGGAAAAGGTGTTTGTAAACCACTTTGAGACTCCTTTGGGTAGTAAGCAATAGGGTACAAAAATCCGTTCTTCTAAGGAGCAACCATGAAAGAAGCATGTGGGCACATAACATTTTACCAACAGTGAAAACATGGGTGACAGAAGGAACAGGGTGGACACCTGTGTACTGTGACTACCCCATGTGTATTAGGGCAGAGAGGCATTTCAGTGAATGTGGCCTAATTCACACAAGAAGGGAAATGACGCAGAACTGGGGGGAATTGGTCGCCATGTAATCTTCCCCTAAGAAGAGTCCCTAGTCTGATTTTCCCTTCACATATCTGAGGACATGGCTCTGGAAAGCTCATCTGTAACCACTATGACCGTTTATGCACTGGAGGTTTCATGCTGGGCTGCAGGCTGGAGTTTTAGTCGTGGCATGTTGCCCCACCTCTTCCTGCATCCACGGGGGGAAGCATTTGGCCCGGTGCTCCTCATCTGCCCCCGATTTTTGCTCCTGCATGGGAGCTGGGACAGTGAAGTGCCCAGTGTATAAAAGGTCTATGCCACAATTCCCAATGGTCAGTCCTCTCCCACACTCAACGAACATTCCAAACCACAGGTTCTTGACACCCATATCTCCACACCCATGCCCTCATTTGTCACCACGCCACCACAACCTCCCACACAACACACACATTCAATCCCATGCCCTTACAGACTGGACAACTCCTCCCCTTCCTCTTCCCACTACCAAGCTCTAGCGCCCGTTGTGTTCTTGGAGACAACGGGCTTTGCCCCTAGTTAGATATATAAAGCACCTCGTGTGAAAATTTGCCTCTTGGTCCAAGATAGAGAGGACAATGAAGTGCATAATGAATTAGATCTTCTACTGCTGGTTCTCCACAGAAACATAGATCTACTGGTGTCCAGGCATATCTACCTTCCAGATACGCTGTAGGCATAGTCTGGAAATGCAGAGCAGTAGAAGCCGTTCTAATTTTAAAACTTCTGATGTTACTTAGGTATGCTGCACAATCATAATCCTTCTTTTAAATATTTCCATGCCATGGGGAAAATTTGGCTTGGTTTATAGTCAGTTTACCATACACAGCATCATGGCTATAAACCCATTCATGGATAGCAATCCCAGGAATTGGAGATTCTAAATTATGATTTGGGATATCATACAGTGCCAGGAGGTCACTAAGGTGTTTTGACCTGTTATTATCAGTTCTCATCTTGCAAATTCCAACATCAAGCACCATCAAGTCTCTTCCAACCCATGACAACCCCATGAATCAACACCACTCAAAATGTCCTCTCAATATCAGCTGCCCTGAAGGCCTGGTTTCCTCGATGACATCTTTTCCTGCTGCCTTCAGGGTTTCCAAGCATGACTGTATTTTCCAGTGACTCATGTCTTTTCTGAATATGACCAAAGTACAATAGCTTCAGTGTAGTCATTTTAGTTTCTAGGCTTGATTTGAACCCACTTTGTCTTTCTGGCAGTCCCAGGTATCCGTAAAACTCTCCTCCAGCAACACATCAAAAAGGAATGTACTTTCTTCCTGCCAGCTTTCTTTTTTGTCCAGCTTTCATATCCATATCCAGTAATGGGGAATATTGTGGCATGAATTGGCTTGATCTTGGTTACCAGCAATGCATTCCTGTTTTTAAGGATCTTTTTCTAGCTCCTTCATATCTGTCCCTCCCAGTCTCAAGCTCCTTCTGATTTCTTGGTTTCAGTCTCTATTTTGGTTGATGATTTAGCCAAAGAATGAAAAATCTTTAACAATTGCAATTTCTTCATTGTCAGAACTAAAATTGTGCAGTCTAATACAGGGGTCCCCAACTTTTTATCACCAGGAACTGGTCAACATTTGGCAGTTTTATTGAGGCCCGGGGGAGGGGGGAATAGTCTACTAGAGGACCACTACAGCTCCTCTGATTGGGCAAACGGACAAGAAGGATGGGGGAGCAAGCTGGTCTCTGTTTCGTTTTGCCATGGTCGCTGAAGGCAGCGGGCAGGAACCTCGTTGCCACGGAGTTGTGTGGGCTGCCAAGGGAATAATCCGCTCCTGGACGTGAGATGAGGGAGTTCTAGTCAGAGCAGGAATGGAGAAGGGGAGCTTTGTGACCTGGACTTCTGCAAAGTTGGGTCGACATTGGTGGGCTGAAGCACCTAACGTCTTAGACAGAGCCATGGCCCGGTACTGACTGATCTACGGATCGGTACCGGTCATTGGACCGGGGGTTATGGAAACACTGGTCTAATATATACAGCAAAAAAAAGTGGATAACATGGTTTTTCCTCTGTACCAGGAGAGGCTGAAACTGGCTCACTAGTTTAAGCTAGCCCAAAGAAAGGGAGAGGTTATATGCTACCCACAAGCCATTGGCCCAACCATTAAAGGGGAAGCACAGTTTTATCAAGGATTGGTTGAGCTCCCTCTGGTCTGGGCTCAGATTCTATTGACTGGTTCTCATTCAACCAACTACCAAATCTGTCACTTCATTAAGCTTCCTAGCCCAGAGTCTGCCTTCCCACAAGAGAATCCAAGCTTCCTCCAGTTTCCATAGCAACAAGGGGATTGCTATGGGATAAATGACCATAATTAGGGATGATGAAATACCTGCCAGCTGAATTCAATTTCCATTTACCAGTTGTTTGGCAGTCTGCAACCAATTCATATATATTTTCAGGAACAGGCTACTTGTCACCATCAGAAACTGAGAATAGGTTTTTAATCTCCTGGTGATGATTTTAAGAGAAAAGGATCAGGAATGGGTTCTTCTGATTTCTCAACAGAGGGGGCCCCAGAAGCCCAGCTTATTTTCCTTCTTCAAGCCCCAAATTACTGAGAAAAACATGTTATTCCTACCTTCTTTTCTTTTTTGAAGAAGAGTTGGTTCTCCCTGAAGGAATCTCAAAGTGGCTTACATTCGCCTTCCCTTTCCTCTCCCCACAACAGACACCCTGTGGGGTGGGTGAGGCTGAGAGAGCCCTGATATCACTGCTCAGTCAGAACAGCATTATCACCACCATGGCGGGCCCAAGGTCATCCAGCTGGCTGCATGTGGCGGAGTACAGAATTGAACCTGGCCCACCAGATTAGAAGACCACATACCTAACCACTAAACCAAACTGGCTTTTGCAATGCAAAGATCAAAAGTACCAGAGTCAGATATTTTTCTGGGGGTTGGGGGTAGACAGGAACTTCTAGATGCAAAGAATATAAGAGAAACCATGTTGAATCAGGCTAATAGTCCATCCAGCCCAACATTCAGACAGTGGCTAAAACCCAGGTACCACAGGAGGTCCACCAGAGAAACCAGAACTCCAAATGCCCTCCTACTGTTGCCTTCCAAGCACCAAGAAGACAAAGCATCCCTGCCCCAGACATAAGAATACAAAAGAAGCCATGTTGGATCTGACCAGTGGCCTATCCAGCCCAGTGCTCTGTGTCACACTGTGGCCAAAACCAGGGTGCCATCAAGAGGTCTACCAGTAGGGCTACAACTCCAGAGGCCCTCCCCTTGTTGCAGAGCATCACTGACCCAGATAGTTTTGTCTATATGTTATGTGTATTGTTCTTCTTATCAGCTGTGAATGGGTTTCTGACCTACAGACATCTACAAATTTTTCAGACAGTTGCGTAAGTTGATTGATTCAGTCTGAACAACAGATCTGGGGGAAATGCCCTGTGCATTTAATAGAGGCTTAATGCCTGTAAATGGATAGCAAAAGAAGACTTGCAAAGAAAAGTGACAAAATAGGGTCAAAACTAACCACTTCTATTGAAAAATATACTGAAGTTCTGGTCAAGGTCAACACACAGCAAACGCCTTCATCCTTATTTCTGAGACTTTACTTCCAAATTATGCAAAGGCAAAATAGGTATATTCAAGAAACTTTCTCAACTGTTGTTCTTCTCCTAGCCCACTGGATGGCACTGATGATTCTCTCTAAAGAATAAGAAACAGAGAAGCCAGTCACTGATAGATACTATGCTGTATACAGTAGCCATAGGGAATGGAGCCTTCACAAACCTAATGTTTTGGCTAAAATATAATGAGATTTATATAAATGCTGACAGGTTAGGCTGAGAGGACAAGAACTCTTGGAGTTCTGGTGGGTAGTTCAGAGAAAATGGTGACAGAGCAACTGTGAAAAAGACAAAATCCATATGATGGAATAGACAAAATTCATGCTACGAAAGGAAAAGGGAAAAGCTATAGCTTCATTAGTTATCAAGCATAATGTTCTGGTCACTTCATCTCAAACAGCATACTTCAGAGTTGGGAAAGATGCAGAAAAGTGTGATGAAGATGATCACGGGGCTGGAGAACCTTGCTATTAGGAAAGTCAAAAGAGAAGGGAGGAGCACAAACTGAGCCTGGTTCCGATGTTCATGGAAGGCTTTGGTCCATTCTGGCTCATCAGGGCAGCACGAGTCCACAGCGGAACAGGTCTGCAGCTGTGAGCCAATTCACTGGTCAGCTTTGCTTTCCCTTTCTTCTAAGTAGGGAGAAGTGAAATGGACTGGTGAAATGGCTACCTAACAGCTGTTGGGTGCACCTGCCCTGTTGTGAGGTTTAAATGGTTGCAAGGCATTTAGTTTTGGTCTCTCCCCCCCCCCCCAACTAGGAAGCAAAACCATTCAGTGAAATGGCTTGAAGCCAGGCAGATCCACCCATCAGCTTAAAACTGCTGCAGGACATTAAACCCATCAGTTTTTCTTTGAAGTGGAGGGAAGTAAAACCAACCAATGAAATGACTGCCAGTCATTTAACCCTTCCCAGGAACACACACACTTTATTTTCCTACCAGTCTTGGCAAGCCATGGCTCAGAGAAAAGTAGATCCAAGGTGGTCAGTTCAAGGTGCTTTCTGACTTAGTTTCCTTCATTCATCTGCCACCCCAAATTGAACCAGAAATTTTTGATTTGTGCCCATTCCTACTAAAGAGTCTCAGTTTAGAGAAAGGATGAAGCTTATGAAATTATGTACGGACTGGGGGGCATGCACAGAGGGAATTTTTTCTCCCTGTCCCATCATACTAGAACATGAAGACCCCCAACAAGGATGAAGGAGGTAGGGACCCTGAGGGGGTGAGTGACCCTGTCCTCCTAGAATTTCTTATAAGATAGAGGGCCGAGGAAGTCCATAGACATATCCAATAGACTTGTAAGGCAGGTTCTAGTAAACTCAGACACATGATGAGAGGCATCCCATGGACTTGTAACTTAATGGCACTTTCCACCCCAGTTCATCTCTCTACTGGGAGTGACTCTAGAGGCAAAATGGGGACTCAGTATCATAAATTATAGGGAGCTATTGCATGCTCAAATCATGACTATCCCAGCAAGATGGAAACATGATAAGGGATCCATGAAACCTATCTGGATGAACAGAGAACTGGAGGGGGAATTAAGGAAGAGAAAATAAATGTTCAAGAAATGGTGGGAAGGACAGACCTCTAAAGAACAGTATTTGTAGGTTACTAGGCACTACAGGTCAGACATCAGAGAGGCCAAAGCTAGGAGAGAGGTGAGACTGGCCAGGGAAACCCACTATGACAAAATCCTACTACTCTAGGTGGATTGAGAACTGATTGACAGATCGCAACCTAAGGGTGCTTGTAAATGGTTCGGCATCTTCTTGGAGAGGAGTGATCAGTTGAGTGCCCCAAGGGTCTGTCCTGGGACCTGTGTTGTTCAATATATTTATAAATGATTTAAATGAAGGAATAGAGGGGGTGCTTATTAAATCTGCAGATGATACTAAACTGGGAGGGGTAGCAAACATACCAGAAGGCAGAATCAGGATACAGGATGAATAAAATAAACTTTAATAGTGAAAATTGTAAAGTTCTGCATTTAGGTATGAAAAATCAAATGCATCACTATAGGATGAGTGAGACTTGTCTTGGCAGTAATAGATGTGAAAAAAGTTCTGGGGGTCTTAGTAGACCATACATTGAAAATGAGTCAGCAGAGTGACTCAATAGCTAAAAAGGCAAATGGGATCTAGGGCTATATTAAAAGAAGTATAGTATGCAGATCACGCAAAGTGATGTTACCGCTTTATTCCAATCTAGTTAGACCTCATTCATAGAATCATAGAGTTGGAAGGGGCCATACAGGCTATCTAGTCCAACCCCCTGTTCAATGCAGGATCAGCCCAAAGCATCCTAAAGCATCCAAGAAAAGTGTGTCTCCAACCTTTGCTTGAAGACTGCCAGTGAGGGGGAGCTCACCACCTCCTTAGGCAGCCTATTCCACTGCTGAACTACTCTGACTGTGAAATTTTTTTTCCTGATATCTAGCCTATATCGTTGTACTTGTAGTTTAAACCCATTACTGCGTGTCCTTTCCTCTGCAGCCAATGGGAACAGCAAATGTCCAAATGACAACCTTTCAAATACTTAAAGAGGGCTATCATGTCCCCTCTCAACCTCCTTTTCTCCAGGCTGAACATTCCCAAGTCCCTCAACCTATCTTCATAGGGCTTGGTCCCTTGTACTGTGTATTCAGAGTACTGTGTTCAGTTTTGGGCACCACAATTGAAGAAAGATGTAAAGAAACTGGAGCATGTTCAGGGGAGGGCTACAAAGATGGTGAGGAGTTTGGAGACCAAGTTGTATGAGGAGAAGTTGAAGGAGCTTGGTCTGTTTAGCCTGGAGAGAAAGTGACTAAGAGGTGATATAACCATCTTCAAATACTTGAAGGGCTGTCATATGAAAGATGGAGCAGAGTTGTTTTCTGTTGCCCCAGAGGGTTGTATCGGAACCAATGAGTTAAAATTGATTCAAAAGAGTTTTTGGCTTAACATCCAGAAGAAGTTCCTGACAGTTAGAGTGGTTCCTCAGTGGAACAGGTTTCCTTGGGAGGTGGTGAGTTCTCCTTATTTGGAAGTTTTTAAGCAGAGAATGTTGATTTTATGCACTTAGGCAGATTGTAAATGGTTGGGTAGGAATGTGCAACATTTGTCTCTTGTGGCCTTTCCTTGCCTACCCAGGGAATTGCTAATTGCTGCTGAGGGTAGGTGAATTTCCTCCAGGCTAGGTTGGATTCTGGAGATTTTTGGTGGAACGATCACTTGGGCATGAAATTGGGTGGTCACCATGGGTGGGCATGTAGTTGTGAGTTTCTGCATAGTGGAGGGGGATTACCCTGGAGGTCCTTCCAACTCTATGAGTCTGTGATTCTAAGAAACACTTTTCCAGATATATGAGGAGGAAACCTAAAGTAAACAAGACAACAGGCCCACTGTTGGGTGAAGATAGAGAGACTCCGACAGAGGATGGGGAGAAAGCAGGAAGCCTCAGTACCTATTTTCCCAGAAGAATATGGACACACCTAGGGGTTGTAGGAGGCAAGGTATAGTGTTTGGGTGGCAGGTTGACATGGACAGAGAGGTTGTTGAGAGGAATGTGGATGCATAGATGCGTTCAGATCCCCTGGACCAGGTGATGTGCACCCAATAGTGCTCAAAGAACTTTCTGGAGAGCTTGTGGAAGCTTTGTCCATCATCTTTAGACCTCTTGGAGGGCTGGAGAGGTGCCAGAAGACTGGAGGAGAATGAATGTTATCCCAATCCTCAAAAAAAGAAGGTGACCTGGGAAACTACAGGCCAGTGAGTCTGACCTCAATTGCAATGAAGATAAGGACAATTTGTTTATCTAGGGAAGTCAGAATGTAACTCACCACAAGATGGCTTGCTGGGAAACAAATTATAATTTGCCTCCAACAGGTCCTGCCAGACCAACCTGGTTTCCCTCACTGACTGATGGATTTATTAGATCGTGGAAACTCAGTGGATGTTGCTTAACAGGATTTCAGTAAGGCTTTTGACAAGGTTCCCCATGATGTTCTGATGGATAAACTGGAGGAATTCTGACTGGTTATAAGGATAGGGAACTGGCTAGAAAACTGCACCCAAAGAGTGGTTTCAAATGATATTTCAAGATAGGAGGGAGGTGAGTGGCGGAATGTCACAGGGCTCAGTACTGGGTCAAGTACTTTTCAACTTTCATATCAATGATCTGGATGAGGGGGGTAAGCAGACTCCTCATTAAATTTGTGGAAGACACCAAATTGGGAGGAGTAGCAAACACTCCAGAAGGTAGAGATTGAGTTCAATGAGATCTGAACATGCTGGGAAATTGGCCAAATGAGAACAAGATGCAATTCAATAAGGAGAAGTGTAGAGTTCTACATCTTGGTAACAAAAATGAGAAGCATACATCAGTATGTGGGAGATACATTTCTGGGTAGCAACGAGTGTGAATGTGATCTAGGAGTATTTGTGGACTTTAAGCTAAATATGAGCAGACAGTATGATTTGGTGGTAAAGAAGGGAAATGCCATTTTGGGCTGTATCAACAGAGGTATCACATCCAAATCACAAGATGTCATTGTCCCATTGTATACCGCATTGGTCAGACTACGTGAAGGAGTCCTGTGTTCTCGAGGCTTGACTTCAAAAAGGACATGTATAAAATTGAGAGGATGCAAAAGAGAGTGCCAAAGATGATCCAGGGCCTGGGGACCAACCCCTATGAGGAAAGGCTGAGGGACTTGGGGATGTTCAGCCTGGAGAAGAGGAGATTGAGAGATGACATGATTGCTCTCTTTAAGTATTTGAAAGGTTGTCACTTGGAGGGCAGGGAAAAGTTCCTGTTGGAAGCAGAGGAGAGGACCCGCAGTATCGGATTTAAACTACATCAGGTTAAATCTCTCATATAAGTTTGCCAATGGAAAGGTTTGGAAACGGGCCCTTCTTAATGTAGCTTTGACTAAATCATTCAGATTGTGGGAGTAGACGCATCTGTTAGGCTTCAGCTCAGGGTACCATACTGAAAATTTTGATTTTTGTGCCAAATCATGATCACAGCAACATCCCTCTCCTGGACCCAGGCCTGGATTTTATTGAACTCCCATGATTTAGTCATGTCAAGTGACAATAAAGCTCTCATCCCGTTCAGCATTTCGCCAGGAAGTCCTCTGCGTGATTCAGGGAACTTTCTAGGGGTAAAGCGGGTGAGGGGGGGCCAAAACGAGGCCCCAGCAAAAGGACCAAAAGGGAGCTGGCAGGTGATGGCAAATGTCTACCCACCACTGAACCTAGGAGGGCGGCTAGGGTTACCAACCTCCGGGGGGGCCTGGAGATCTGGAATTATAGCTGATCTTCAGACTTCAGAGATCAATCCCCTTGTAGAAAATCGAGGCTTTGGACAGTGGGTTCTGTGGCATTGTCCCCTGCTGATGTCCCTCCCTCCCTCCCTCCCCAACCTCCCCCCTCCCCCAGGATGCATCTCTCAGATCTCCAGGGGTTTCCCATCTCAGAGCTGGCAACCCTAATTGAGGCTGAGTGAAGAAGCGGTCTGAATCTCAGCCATGCTTCTGCAATTGTAGGAGCGTCTCCCCCTCAGAGAACTCTATTCCCATTGCCCCCAAATGCTGGTTCCAAAACAGCAGACACAATCTGAGACAACCTGCACGTTTAACCATTTATGGGCAAAACTGATGTCATGTATGAAGTTGCCTACAGTCTTGACGGATGCAGTCAAATAATGAAACATCTGAGCCTCAGACCCAGCTAATCCTTGCGGTTCTTGGACTAAAGCAGCAGCAGCCACTGAAAGCAGGTGAGTCTGTCCCGCTGGACTGCAGGAAAGCTGAAATCCTGGCACAAAAAATCCTGGCCGAGAACTGGCAGTGTTGTCCAGCACGCTGCATTCAGCTTGGCCTGCAGCATCTGGATCTTGGCTGAAATGCAACCGCATAAATGCACAAGACCAAAGAGAACAAATCATGCCAACAATTCCTTTCTGAGTAATATTGAAATCTGGGCTTAATTTAATGGGTTGAAGATAAATTTGCTAATTTAATATAATACTTTATTAGAGTTAGATGTGTTCTTGCAGCAGAAGACATCATACCAATCTCAGATATTAGCAAAGCACCTGCTGTTCCTTGAGGTAATCCCAGGATTTTCCTAATGAAAAGTTTCCAGTTTATACAAGACTTTTCTCTTCCAGCCCCAGATCTCCACTCCATACAGGAGCTGAGAGATAACCTTGCTCAAAAAGTTGTCCCGTACTGGAGAAAATTTGTTTTAAGGTAGCGCCAGATGAACATCTACCCAGGAGAATACTGACATGTAGATTGGCCTAGCAGGACATAGATGTTTGGTAAGTAATACCCAAGACCACTGTTCAATTCTGTTAGTATTATTCAATCAGCTATACTTGGATCTGTGATTTCAAAAAAAAAATACTATTTTTGTTTTGTTGTAGTTGATTTTCAATTGCTCTTCTGCTATTGTGAATTTTGTTCATAGTAGAGGAGAGTTCTTTTGTCTCACTTATGCTCTAGCTAATATATATATTTTATGATTAAACTGGAAGATTGGAAATTGTCATTTACAGAAGTGTGTTTGCCTCTCTGTCTCCAGTCTGTTGGAGCACATATTGTTCTGTTTTTGTATTTTCTCCTTGCCACCTTCATTCTGATTTGGTTTGTTCCTCTTTCTCATTAATGCCCTCCTTTTCTGTTTCCTGGGTAATTCATCTAAATGCTCTTAATTGTGCTTTGGGCATCATATATGCAAAACCCTCCTTCTCTAATGCAAGAGAACGGCCACCATAGGCAAGTGCACTCATAATTTCTGTCAACCACAGAAAACCAGGTACCCAGTATTAATTAATGCAGAAGTAAAGCAAACATTAACAACTTAAGTGGAGGGAAATCCATCCTTCTAACTCCCCATTGTCCTCTTCCTATGTCTGTTCTGAGTACGTGGGGACATGGAGTCACAATTCCATGCATGGTGGTCTTGAATATATGCTCACCGATGAGAATCCCCCCCCCACACTCCTGTTCCTGTAAATATACCAGGGCTCTCTTCCCAAATGGGGAGAGGACTTAGTTAACTACAGATCCTTTTGTCTTCCTGATGGCCTCTCTAGTCCCTCCCTAATTTTCTAGCTTGTGCTGAACCTCCCTGATCTAGCACTCCTTGTCTGGAAACAAGAATGCCTCCCCCCACCTCGCCTCTCCTGCGTTCACACCCCAGCCTGACTCAGAGGCAGAAACACGCGCTTTGACATGCCTCAGTCGTGACTTGCATTGACACATTTTGCAAGGGTTAGGTTGCCTGAAGGCGTTTCTTTAGTAGCCATTTTGGTGCTAAAATCTCTGTTATGCTATTTGTTTATTCAAAATATGTATATCTTGCATTTCAAGGCTATATAAAGTATGCAAATGCACAGGTGGGCTATCAAAAACATCGATCAAAACCCTGACAGCACAGTAGCCCAAGCCAGATTTCCATGGGCTAGCTTGTTCCAAAGCGTTTGGCCCATGACTGCGAGAGCTCTTGGTGAAGCAAACTCTTCTATGGAAAGGTTACTGAGAAGGCATCCTCTTAGGACTGGAACACAAACACGGCTTCATGTCAATAGATGTGGTCCTTCAAAAACAGCCTGTTTGCCCCAGGTTGCTATTTAACTGCCCCTCATGGGCAGTGCTTCGGGCCAATCCCATGCCCTCACAAGGCTGAGGTGGAGGAAGGAAAACATTGAGAAAATGGTCTCCATGACCATGTCCAGGGAATTTTCCCATGTCCCTGTGCACATTACCATAGAGATTGTGGAAATTCCTGAACATCACCTGTTAGTCTCTACTTCACATCCCTCAGTTAATCCTGCCAAATTGCAAGGAATAGGATGAACATTTGAAAGTGCATATGCACAAACAAATCTGGGACTTGAGACCATTTTCTGCATGTGGCACATGGGTGGCAGGGGCAAAGGGCAGCAGATGCTCCATGATAGGGTAGGGCACCTCACCAGAAGACAGGAGCGGCCAACCCAGCAGGCATGAGGCAAGACAAGGAAGGAGTTAAGAGGGCGCTGAGAAGACGGGGTGGAGCTGGCCTTGACCAGCATGGGTGGAGCCTCTGGGGAAGAAAAGGGCAATGTTGGAAGAGAGTAGAGAGGCCAGGGACACAAACTGGTTGAGCATTGCTGAGGAGGTAGAAAAAAGATTAAAATATAAGTCAATTACGTGTTCCTGGTGAGTCTCTGCTGAAGATGGAAATCAGTTATGATGTCCAGTTTGGTGCAGTGGTTAGGAGTGTGGACTTCTAATCTGGCATGCCAGGTTCGATTCTGCGCTCCCCCACATGCAACCATCTGGGTGACCTTGGGCTCGCCACGGCACTGATAAAGCTGTTCTGACTGAGCAGTGATATCAGGGCTCTCTCAGCCTCACCCACCCCACAGGGTGTCTGTTGTGGGGAGAGGAAAGGGAAGGCGACTGTAAGCCGCTTTGAGCCTCCTTCGGGTAGGGAAAAGCGGCATATAAGAACCAACTCTTCTTCTTCTTCTTCTGAGGCTGCTTAGGAAGAGCTGCAGTGCATCGCTGCCCACCCCCAATAGATTTGTTAATTGTGTTGCTCATCAGAGCATGATTGGCTGGTTGCTTCCAGGATGCCTCTGTGCCCCTCTTGTCTTTGACATATCAAGTAATTTGTAGAGCCTAAAAGACCTTGGAAGAAATAATTCTGTTATCTTCTGCATGTTCATTTGCAAAAACCTGCATATATGTTGGATGCTCTATTCATTTATAGAATATCAGGATATGGGCGGTATTTGATGTGACAGGACAGGAAATGGAAAGACCTTTTTAAAGTAACTAAAATAGGATGATCCAGCAAGTCTTGCTTGGCTTTCTAAGCACTCTTCCCCATCTAGTGGAAGCTGGAGCCTCAGGAGGGGAGGAGAATCCCAAAGAAGAAGGGGAGCAGTTTTTTATATCCCACTTTTCACTACCCAAAAGAGTCCAAAGCTGCTTAGAAACATCTTCTCCCCACCACAGACACCCTGCAAGAACAGCTCTAAGAGAACCGGGACTATCTGCAGGTCACCCAGCTGGTTGCATGTGGAGGAGTGGGGAATCAAAACAGAATAGAGTCTGTTGCTCTGGCATGGTTGTGTCATTGTCATGGTTTAACTCTTCCACAGGAATTAGGTAGCAGCAAGGTGTGCTGGGAACACCCCTCCCTGCTGCAGCCTTCTATCCCCAACACCAAATGAATACTGCTGATTATCTGGCAGAATAACCACTGAGTCCTGAAAAGGAGGAAACTCTGTTCTGCTTCCCTGTGGATCCCACTGCAGGAGATCGGACTATGCAGCATGGTCTAGAAGCCAAGGCCTCCCCTTCCGCTCTGGCCTCTATGCTGCTGCTGCTGCAGCTGACGCCCACCAATACAGCCCAGCCTTGGCACTGAGAGCCCCTCGGGGTGCCACCCTACAGGGGGGACCTGTAAATTTCCTGGCATTAGTTGATCTCCAGACTGCAGAGGTCAATTCTCCTGGAGGGAAAGGCTTCCCTTATCCCAATCCTTTCTACAGTGGAGAATTCTGTATTTCATTTGTTTTCTTTTTCTCTTCTGATTATGTTTGGGAGGTACAGTGACATTAGGGAAACATATATTGGTTGGTTGATACCATATCAGAAGGTGGCTCCATGACTTGTGGGTTACTAAGAACTCCAGTGGTGTTCCTAGACTCAGGTCCCCGGAACTGTGTTGGTTTGTTTTGCAAATGTCTTTGCTGTGCTGAGGAAGACTGGCCACCCAGATATTGGCCATGCACCCCATTCAGGCTCTAGAGTTCGGATGACTGTGTAGCATGGTCCAAGTGAAAAGCCGGGGGGATTCTGAGAGTCCAACATCAGAATTCACTGCAAAATGAACAGAGCGAGCCTATCTAATCCACCTGTAGGGGCAGGTTTCTGTGCTTGCTGCCAGGACAGATGCAGCTTCCCCCCCCCCCCCCCCGTGCCGCAATGCTCCTTAGAACCTTGTTGCTTTGGCCGGATGAAGCCTTTGATGAATGTGGGAATTGGGGATGGGGGTCCCCTGAGAAGTGCATAGTCAAGGCTAAAGATCTGGGGCACTTGCAGAGTAATCAAACTCCACTGCTCCAAAAACCAGGCCCGTGTCTGTTTTACAAAAGAAGAGCTAGAAGTGAACATGACAGAAGAACTGGAGTAGCTCCACAGTTAGAGGTAGACAAGCAAATCCATCCTCCGTTAATGAAGCACGTCCAAAGGCAGGTGAGGAAGAGTCATCTTGGGCTTTTCTCTGAAAAAAGTCAGCCTGTGTTCTGCTCAGAGGTGCAAGAGGAGGCATGAAGGACTGGAAGAGGTGTCATATGGCAAATTGGTGGCTGGGGTTGCAGGCATATGACTCAACATGTGTTGACATTGAGGTTCTTGGCTAAGAATAGGGCAGAACTTAAATCCCTAAAAGGTGGGAATTGGCAAACAGCATGATGTCGGATGCCAAATTGTGTTTTAATTAGGTGCTGAAAGTAGTCTGAGTAATTGTAATATTTATGAAACCTTACTTCAAATTTGTCTGAAACTCTTCACTTGTTTGACACTGAATTGGTATTAAATGCACATTCTCCCCACCCTTAACATGAATATGGGTTTGTATGAGCAACCAGTTGTTTGGTATTTTGAAGAGCCTGACAACATCGGTTGTCTTCCTTAGCCATAGGTATCAGAAAAAGAAATTACAAGTCTGAAAAATAAAAGGCTATACTGATAGGATGGTCAGTTCATAGTCTGACGAAGAGTGCTTGTACTCGAAAGCTCACGCCTTGAATAAATCTTTGTTGGTCTTAAAGGTGCTACTGGACTCTGGTTTTATTGTGCTATTTCAGACCAACACGGCTACTCATATGAATCTTTTTTTAAAGACTGTGAGGATTACGTTAAAATTATAGATTTATTTTAAAATTGAGTTTTTAAAGACCTAGCTGTATTTAAGCCGAAGCTGCAGTTTGTATTATTTGTTATTGTTTTTTCTATTACAAAAACCTGCCTAAGATTTAGCCACATCCATGAACGCACGAGTGCTGTGGACATGATATCTGATTATGAGTTTGGGGAACTTTAAAAATCCCCTGGATACATGCTTTGTAGCCACAGTGCAGTATATCTGTGATGACTATGGCCATATCTGTGGCAATGGACAGTGTATGTGATCTGACAGTGAGTGTGAAGTGATGCAGAAAAAAAATTGTGAGAATCCACAAGGATCTGTGCTTTGGATGCATGATTTTGTGGAGCAACCTGTGGTTATGGACGTGTTATGTGATCTGATGGTGAGTTTTAGGCAATGTAATTGTCACGGCTTGTGGGATCTATCGTTGCTGCCTCCTCCTCCGCCACCTTGCTCTGGGATGAGACGTCCAAGGGGTGAAGGGTTCTGTGCAGCCCAGCACTGGTTTCAGAATGGGACCCAGCTCACAACACGCACTCTGGGTCTCCGTGGCCCACAGTAGTTACTGCACTACTGCTAGGTCCTGTCTCACATGGGACCACTAATAACCCTTCCCCTCTCCCAGACTCCACCCCTGGGTGCTTAAGAGGCCGGGTGGCTTGCACCTAGCTCCAACGCCCCCTTCTGGATGCCGAGCCTGTTCCTGTGGCCGCACCCTGCCCTGACCCCCTTCTGGCTCCCTCCCCACTGGACTCGCCTCCACCGACTCACTTCTGTCGAGCCAGGTTCCAGCACTGGCAAATGCCGGGCGTCATGGCGACCCTGCTTCCCTGCAGTGGGGCTGTTCCAATCATGGTGGGGGGCCCCAAGATGGATGGGTGGTGCCTCCCAGGCAGCAGGTCGGGGTTCAGCGGGGTGTCAGCTTCTCCCCATTAGGTCGTTGGTTTCATGGGACCACCAGGGTGCCCGAGCCCCAACACCACCCCTTCCCAGGAGGGGCATTTCCACCCCCTCCTTGTAGATCCTAGAGAGGGAATCAGTGTTTAGGTTATGACTCCATGGCCGACGACACACTGTGCACTCAAATGGCAACAATGACAGATACCATCACTGTAGGTGTGGATTATGGTCCTTAGCCCCAGCTAGCTGCTCTGTCATTTGAAGCACCACTGAGCAAAAGTGTTGTTGCTACGTCTTGGGGTGATCTGGTACCGGCTTTAAATGGGCACTTGCAGCATTTCATTTGTTAGGCTTGCAGCCCGCCACCCCCAAAACGGCTCATAGCGGGTAACAAAGAGCAGATAAAATCCCCAACAAAACCCACATTAAAATCCATCATATCAAAACCGCAAGATTAGCAGTGAATAAAACCACCCCTCCATCCCAGTCCAGCAGCCTGCCACCGGTCATGGGAAGGGAGTGAGGACTCGCCTGATGGACTGGTGCAGTCTGTGGGCTGCTCCAGCCTCAGGAGGGGCCACTGATCTCCCCTGCCTCAACAAAGACCCCGCAGAAAAGCTCTATCTCATAGGCCCCGTAAGCTCCATCAGGGCCCTCAGCTCTCTTGGGAGCGCATTCCACCAGGTAGGGGCTGGGGCCACAAAGGTTGGAGTCAGCCAAATTTCCCTGGGCTGGGCATCCCCATTAGATTAGTACCCACAGAGCAAAGAGCTCTGCTGCAAGGGCCATAAAGAGGCAAATAGTCCCTCGGATAAGTGGGGCCCAAATAGCACATGGGCTTGAGTTTATCTAGCCCGCCAATCCCAAGGATCCACAAGCACCCATGCTTTAGTATCATGTTTTTCACCAGTGTGTCACCATGAAGCAGTAGATTCCTGATGTTTGGGGATGCAGCCTGTAGTTATGGAAATGACACGTGATTTGCTGGTAAATTCGGGGCAACATATTTATTTGATTTATTACCCGCTGCTATCAAGCAAGTTGTCTCATAGATTTCCACAAGATAAAACATTAAAACCACAGCATAATCAGATGTTGGGAATAGGTTAATATATTTTTTAAAATCCAACTTCATCCCCCCCCCCCCCCCAGCGCTTCAGGATCAGACTCCCAGGGCGCCGATTTTCACAAGATAGTTGTCGCGAAGTGTATTTGGGGCCCGTAGATCTTCTGCGCTCTGGCAGGAACCGAGAAAGCTCTTCGCGGGGCTCATTCCACCAGGCGGGGGCCAGGCACCAAAAGGCCCTGTTCCGGGCCAGGAGCCACCAGCCAAGCACAACCGGGGCCTGCAGCCGCCCTCCCCCCGGAGGCAGCTCCCTCGACGGGAGGAGGAGGAGGAGGAGGAGGGGGGGGTGGGGGGGCGCTGGAGCGCGCCGGTGCGGTCCCCCAGGGGCCTTGCGCGTTGGATGCGGCCGCCGAGGGGCGAGGGGAGCGGCGTCCCACCCCCTGGCCCCGGTGGGCGTTCTTGGGGTTGGGCTTCGCCCTCGGGAGCGCCTGGCCACGGGCGGGGGGGGGGGGAGGACGGCCGAGCGGGGCCGCGCCCCCGCACGCAAAGCCTCGGGGAAGAGCGCCGCGCAGCGCGTCAGCCGGGCGCTCGGGTGCCTCGAGGCGAGGCGGTCTCCTCCGCCCCCCCGGCTGGCTGGCTGGCTGGCTGAGGCGGCGCTCCCCGACAGCTCCGCCTCCGGCGGGCCCAGCCCCTGAGCGGGGCATCTTGAGGCGGCGGCGGCGGCGGCGGCGGCGCTTGGAGCTGGCGCAGTCTGGCCATGGCGGAAGCGCAGTAGTCGTCCCGTCCCCCCCCGCCGCCGCCGCCGCCGCCGCTGCCATGGGCTCGGAGCTTCCTCGAGGGAGCCGCGCGCCGGACGGGAGCGGCGGCGGCTGCGCGTGCGGCCGGAGGGACCCGGGCGGCGGCGGCGGCGGCGGCGGCGGGGGCGGCGGCGTGTGGCGCGCGCTGGCCGGCTTCTTCGCGCTCTCGCTGGCGCTGCACCTCCTCACGCTCAGCTGCTACCTGGAGCTGCGCTCCGAGCTGCGCCGAGAGCGGCCGCCCGCGCCCCACGCCGCTTCCGACGGGCAGCGCGACCCGGCCCAGAGGCGGGCGGGGGCTCCTGCGCACGGCCGCCTGCAGCGCTTCGCCGAGCCCCCCGGCGTCGGGAGCAGCAGCGCTCGCTGGAGCCGCCACCAGGTGAGGGACCCGCCGCCGCCGCCGCCGCCGCCGCGTCTCTCGCTGCGCCTGTGTCTGTCGCCCACCTGCGGCGGGGCTGGCTGGGCCGCCCTCCGGAGCGCTGCTCGCAACTCCCGCCCCGGGCCTGACCGGGCAGCTCGCCGCGGGGGCCGCCGAGTCGCCGGCTGGCCGCTGCCTGCGTGCGCCGCTTCAGGTTCTTGGCGGTCGGAGCCCCCGGAAACAAGGCCCTGCGGCCCCGCCCGCGGACAGAGGCGCCGAGCCAGGCGGGGGGTGGGCCCGAGGCCTGCTGTGCCGTTTCCCTCTGCCCGCCGGGGCAGCTGCTTCTTTTGCAAACGGGGGAAATGGTGTCAAATGGCCATCGGGCAACCTGCCTGCGTCGCACCTGGTGGCGGAACTGTCGCCTTTATTCGCCTTATTCCAGGCATGAGCTTTGGGGGGGGGGGGCATCCTTCCTCGGATTCAGGCCGGTGAGCCTCGTGGTCTGAAGCAGCAGAACAAAGTTAGAGGCCAGGGTTGGCACCGTGAAGGCCAACAAAGATCTGTTCAAGTTGTACATTTTTGTTGTTTTTTATACTCCACTTTTCACTCCCTGAAAGAGCCTTAAAGAAGCTGACAATTGCCCCCCCCCTTGCTCTCCCCACAATGTACTCCCTGTGAGGTCGGTGAGAGAACAGATTTGCTAGAACAGCTCTGACAGAACTGTGACTAGCCCAAGGTCAAGTAGCTGGATATGTGTGGAGCCAGAGTTGTTACCCATATTGCGTGGACACGTGTCCTAAAACACTTATCCTTGAGCTTGTGGGGAAGATTAGCCCAAATGCAGCGGGAGTGGGGTTTATGGATCAAAATGCCTATGTATACTAGGGTTATTGAACCCGCAGGAACAGGGCAAATGTAAATGGTAAAATAGTAATATAAGCTTCATTGAAAAGAAAATAATAAAAGAGCATAAAAATAGCTAACACACCAACAAGCAGTCAGATAGAGAAGAATAGGTTGGGGGAAAAAGAGGGTCCAGTATAGTTACCATTTCCTGTGGAGATGACGGGCAAGAGAAAGCAGGCCCCGCGGGGACTGTGCAGGGTGTTCAGATGAATCCATATCCGAAATGCACACGGGGGCTTGCTAAAGCCATTGTTTATATTGGGTTTGGGGGAGTTGGGAGTGGGTAATCAAACCCAGTTCTCCAGATTAGAGGCTGCTGCTCTTAACTATGACACCCGACTGGCTCTCCATGATACCAACCTGAAAAATGTTTTAATTTTTTGCAGGCAAATCATTCTCCCTACTGTGTCTGTGTTTGCATTATTGCAGGAATATCCCAAATAGTTGCACTCTGTCAAGGGGGACTCTTGAGCACATCATAAAACAGCATTGTTGTCTCCTAAGCCTACTTTTTAAAAAAGGAGCCCCCCCCCCCAAGATAGCTGCCTATGCAGGTGAACATTGCAGAAGGGTGCTAGACCACCCCCCCCCTTGCCTGCAGAGGGGCTGTCTCAGAGGGAGGGCCCTGTTCTGCTGACCCCCCCCCCCCTCCTCCAGCGCTGTGCCCTGGGGCAATAATGCCATGTTTCCTCCAACTTAGATAAATTCCTCTGAGCGCTACATTGTGGTTAAAGTTTTCAGTTACAAAGTAAGATTCCTGTGGGTTGTTGTGTTGCACAACAAAAGCGGAGTCCAGTCCGGCACCTTTAAGACCAACCAAGATTTATTCAAGGCGGGAGCTTTTGAGGGCAGGCGCTCTTCCTCAGACTCAATCAACCACCAGCATAAGTGTAGCGATAGAAGGCAAAAGCAAATTGTGGCAAAGTAGTAAACTGTATTATAATATCCAAATTAAGCCATATGACGCTAATTGCTAATTTACCACAATTTGCTTTTGCCTTCTATCGCTACACTTATGCTGGTGGTTGATTGAGTCTGAGGAGGAGGGCCTGCCCTCAAAAGCTCCCGCCTTGAATAAATCTTGGTTGGTCTCAAAGGTGCCTGGACTCTGTTTTTGTTGAGTTTAAAGTGAATTTCTTATGTTTAGTTGTCATGCTTATTTCCAGCTGCTAAAGGATTACAGGCTCCCTCTTGGTGCTCAAAGTTTAGTCTTTGACTAAACATTTGATTTTGGCAAAATATTCTGCTGTGGCCAAGATGTAACAGTAGTTTACTGTTCTTAATAAAGAATTTTGATAAGCCTCTTGAGTAGTATTTTAAACAATCTTCAGCTTTATTTAATTGCTTTGCCAGTTAATCTTGGGTTTTAGTAAAAGTTTATTTCTAATTCAGTGGGGAAAGTCACCAAGAATATAATATACATAATTAGCCAAAATCCCTCACACAGGACTTTCCCTGCATGAATCCAGAGAGATTGTTGTTTACTGTGGCTGGCTGTCAAAGATTTTTCACAGTCAGAGTAGTTCAGCAGTGTAATAGGCTGCCTAAGGAGGTGGTGAGCGCCCCCTCACTGGCAGTCTTCAAGCAAAGGCTGGATACACACTTTTCTTGGGTGCTTTAGGATGCTTAGGGCTGATCCTGCGTTGAGCAGGGGGTTGGACTAGATGGCCTGTATGGCCCCTTCCAACTCTATGATTCTAGGATTCTAACTTCTAAGTCCAGCGGGAGGGTGTGAGTCGCTTGCGGAGTGGCTCCACCCCCACCCCCACCCCCAAAGTTTGAACTAACGAGGGATTAATCAGCGTCCGGGTACAACCAGAGTTTAAAATGCTTTGCACCCCCACTTTCCTCCCTGTCCCAGGAACAGTCAGAGTCACTGGGGGAAGTAGTAGGAGTCGGTGCTTGCCCCTGCCTCGGGCCTGCTGGCGGGGCCGCCTCACAGCCTCACAGCCCTTGTTTCCCAAGGGCTCCCCCGAGGCTCTACCATCCTCGGTCCCACTCTTGCGAGTAGAGGAGGACGAGTAGATAATGGGCTCCAGGAAGGGGGTCAGCAGCAGTCCCTTCGGTGACTTCTTTCCCACATATGATCCTTTTGCTGGGCCGGTGGCGGGCTTACCCGGCGTGACTTTCCCCGGAGATTTCTCTTGGGTGGTCCCCGAGGGCTTCTTGGAGGGGCAGTTGGTGAGGGAGGGACCCTGGTCTCTGCATCCCAGGCAAAGCCCCTTCTCGCAACGCCGAGACCACTTCGCAGCATTCGGGGTGGAGGATTTCGGTGGGGGATTTCGCTTCAGGGTTGCTGGTTTCTTTACTCCCTTGGGCTTTTCCTCTTCTCCAATTCACCGGCCAACTGCACCCAGCCCATCACTGTCTCAGGGTCATCCAGATTCAGGCACTTCTTGACCACCTCCTTGCGCAGGCCCCTCCGGAATTCTCGGGTGTACTGGCCCATGGACATCGACCCTTGCTTCAAACTTTGCAGGTTCTCCTATGCGGAAGCCCTCTCGCATGCACATGATAAAAAGGTCGTAATTCTGAACTTTGGTTTGGGCGTGGCTGATGGACCATTTCGCGGCCTTGCCATCCATGCAGTCGCACGCAAAGCGAATTCTATCGGCGTCATCTTGGAACGTGTGGCCAAACTCTACCATGTCGCCCTGGAGTTGGATCAGGAAGCCGTGGAACTCCTCAGGCTCTCCGTTGAAACGGGTGCGGAACCGGCGATGGCGGCGCCCGTCCACAGCCACTACCGGGGCTGGGACAGCCTGTCCCGCCTGCGCATCCCCCGGCGGCTGGTTCTGGGCTGCTTGGCCAGCCAGTGGCTGATTCGCCTGCAGCGGTGCCGCGACCAGGGATTTCCCTTCTCCCGCAGCTGGAGCGGCCACCTCTTGTGCTGCCCGTCTCGGAACCGCCAACCCGCCGACTCCCTTCGGGATCAGGGTTGGGCGCCTCAGTTCAGCCAAGAAGAAGCAGGCGTCCCTCTATAGATCCTCGTCTGGGTCCTCCGCCACCGCCACCAGCCACTCTCGCATACGATCCATTCGATCCCGGAGTTCCAGGTTCTCCAGGAGGATCGCCGTCTCCTGGTCGGGGACCCCTCGCCTCAGCACAGGTCTCCACTTGACCCTGGCCGTGTCATCATATCCGGAGAGGCGTTTGTGGTCCGTGACGTGGCTCTCCAAGTAAAGGTTTCCCCCTGGGCTGTCCAGAGCAGTTGCCAATCCCGACCTGGCTATGGTCCGGGCGGCTGTCCTGGTACATGCCCCAATGGGGGTCTCCACAGCCACACTGCGGGTGGCTTGCTCGGTTCCCCCTTCGGGCGCTGCTGCTCCATCCAGTAATGGCTGGTCCTGGGTTGTATCCTCTCCATGGTCCGACATCTCAGCCCAGAGAAATACGGTTGTGAGATTCGACTAACTGTCAAAGGCAGACAGACTCACAACTAGGCCTCTGGATTAATAGAAAGCTTTATTGGAAGTAGATCTGAACACTACGACATCTGTAGTCAAATCTAATCAATACATATCAAGTAAGCAGTTATCAATGCATCCTTCCCGCCCAAATGCCCCCTCGTTCCCAGGGTAGAATTACCCCCCTCTCACAGGTGCCATCCTGGGCTTCCTGCCAGACCGTCTCTGTCCTGGCTGGCCTTGGACCTGCGCACTCCTTTACAGACAGCAAAGCAACATTTGCATGAAAGTGACACAGTATGAAAGGATGCACAAAGCAGTGTTAAATAGTTCAGGATTGTCAAAAGGGTTACAAAAGGGTTACAAAAGGTTAGAATCATAGAATCATAGGAGTTGGAAGGGGCCACACAGGCCATCTAGTCCAACCCCCTGCTCAACGCAGGATCAGCCCTAAGCATCCTAAAGCATCCAAGAAAAGTGTGTATCCAACCTTTGCTTGAAGACTGCCAGTGAGGGGGAGCTCACCACCTCCTTAGGCAGCCTATTCCACTGCTGAACTACTCTGACTGTGAAAAACGTTTTCCTGATATCTAGCCTATATCGTTGTACTTGAAGTTTAAACCCATTACTGCGTGTCCTCTCCTCTGCAGCCAACATAAACAGCATCCTGCCCTCTCCAAGTGACAACCTTTCAAATACTTAAAGAGAGGGCTATCATGTTCCCTCTCAACCTCCTTTTCTCTAGGCTGAACATTCCCAAGTCCCTTAACCTATCTTCATAGGGCTTGGTCCCTTGGCCCCAGATCATCCTCGTCGCTCTCCTCTGTACCCTTTCAATTTTATCTACATCCTTCTTGAAGTGAGGCCTCCAGAACTGCGCACAGTACTCCAGGTGTGGTCTGACCAGTGCCGTATACATTGGGACTATGACATCTTGTGATTTTGATGTGATGCCTCTGTTGATACAGCCCAAAATGGTTCTTCAAACAACACACATCAAACCAACATGGAGTTTCTCTGGTCAACCAAAAATCATGGCAGAGATCAGCGGGGCTGATCCTGACACTGGCCAGTTTTCTGTTACCATGTGTGATGCAAGACAGTAAAAACAGTTCATTGATTTTCTCTTTAGAAGGGCAGCCGTGGTCATTTACTGTATCTTTTATTTGTGAACTATTTAGTGGTTAAAGGAATGGCCTGCTAAAGCAAAGTAAAAGCCAGTGTTATGAGGTAGCCCCCCGCCTTTCCCCCCCCCCGAATTAATTAGGCAGTGATAACTTCTTAGTTCTCCTGGTTTCCAGCATTCCTGTCATTCATGATCAACACCATTGCTGCCATTGGATGTTTGACGACCGCGCTGTGCATTCACTATGATGTTTCCGGTTTTATCTTAAATAAGATAAAAGATACGTTTGTTTATGTTTTAGCAAGATATCCTACTTGATATTTTTGTACCCCACTTTTCACTACCCAAAGGAATCCCAAAGTGGCTTATATCACCTTCCTTTGCTTTCCCCACAACCAACACCTCTCAGATAGGTGGGACTGAGAGAGCTCTGACAGAACAGCACTGTGAGAACAAGTCTTATCAGGACTGATGAGCCCAAGGTCACTCAAACTGGCTGCATCTGGAGGAGGAACGGGGAATCAAACCTGGCTTGCCAGATTAGAAGCTGCTGCTCTTAACCACGACACAACACTGGCTCTCAGTGGTTGCTTCTTTTGCATTCAATAAGAAGAGATAAGAATGCCTTCTTATAGAATCATAGAATTATAGAGTTGGAAGGGGCCATACAGGCCATCTAGTCCAACCCCCTGCTCAACGCAGGATTAGCCCTAAGCATCCTAAAGCATCCAAGAAAAGTGTGTATCCAACCTTTGCTTGAAGACTTCCAGTGAGGGGGAGCTCACCACCTCCTTAGGCAGCCTATTCCACTGCTGAACTACTCTGACTGTGAAAAACTTTTTCCTGATATCTAGCCTATATCGTTGTACTTGAAGTTTAAACCCATTACTGCGTGTCCTCTCCTCTGCAGCCAGCAGAAACAGCATCCTGCCCTCCTCCAAGTGACAACCTTTCAAATACTTAAAGAGGGCTATCATGTCCCCTCTCAACCTCCTTTTTTCCAGGCTGAACATTCCCAAGTCCCTCAACCTATCTTCATAGGGCTTGGTCCCTTGGCCCCAGATCATCTTCGTCGCTCTCCTCTGTACCCTTTCAATTTTATCTACGTCCTTCTTGAAGTGAGGCCTCCAGAACTGCACACAGTACTCCAGGTGTGGTCTGACCAGTGCTGTATACAATGGGACTATGACATCTTGTGATTTTGATGTGATGCCTCTGTTGATACAGCCCAAAATGGCATTTGCCTTTTTTACCGCTGCATCACACTGCCTGCTCATGTTTAGCTTACAATCCACAAGTACCCCAAGGTCTCGTTCACACACAGTGCTACCTAGAAGCGTATCCCCCATCCAGTAGGCATGCTTTTCATTTTTCTGACCCAGATGCAGAACTTTACACTTATCTTTATTAAATTGCATCTTGTTCTCATTTGCCCATTTTTCCATTGTGTTCATGAACAGTGCAAACAAATAGAAGAAAACAATAGAATGTGGAGGATCAGAGATCTTTTCAAGAAAATTGGAGATATGAAGAGAACAATTAATGTAAAGATGGGTATGATAAAGGACCAAAATAGTAGGGACCTAACAGAAGCAGAAGAGATGTTTAAAAGGTGGCAAAACTATATAGAGGAACTATACAAGAGTGACCTTAACATCCCTGATAACCACGATGGGGTAGTTACTGACATGGAGCCAGATATCCTGGAATGTGAAGTCAAATGGCCCTTAGGAAGTTTGAGCAACTATAAAGCTAGTGGTGGTGACAGCATTCCTTTTGACCTATTCAAAATCTTAAAAGACGATGCAGTAAAAGTGCTACACTCAATATGCAAGCAAATTTGGAAAACTCAACAGTGGACACAGGATTGGAAAAGGTCAGTTTACATTCCAATCCCAAAGGAGGGCAATGCCAAAGAATGTTCAGACTACCGAACCATTGCACTCATTTCTCATGCTAGCGAAGTTATGCTCAAAATCCTACAAGCTAGGCTCCAGCAATATGTGGACTGAGAACTTCCAGAAGTACAGGCAGGATTTCGAAGAGGCAGAAGAACTAGAGATCAAATTGCCAGCATTCCCCGGATCATTGAGAAAGCTAGGGAGTTCCAGAAAAACATCTACTTCTGCTTTATTGACTATGCTAAAGCCTTTAATTTTGTGGAGTACAACAAATTGTGTCAAGTTCTTAAAGAGATGGGAATACCAGAGCATCTTATCTGTCTCTTGAGAAACCTATATGCAGGTCAAGAAGCAACAGTGATAACCGGGCATGGAATCATTGATTGGTTCAAAATTGAGGAAGGAGTTCAGCAAGGCTGTATACTGTCGCCTTGTCTATTTAACTTGTATGCGGAGCACATTATGAGAATGGCGGGATTAGAGGAGTCACAAATTGGGATCAAGATTGCAGGAAGAAATATCAACAACCTCAGATATGCAGATGATACCACTCTAATGGCAGAAAGTGAAGAGGAACTAAAGAGCCTGTTGATGCGGGCGAAGGAGGAGAGTGCAGAAGTTGGCTTGAAACACAACATCAAGAAAACAAAGATCATGGCATCCGGCCCTCTCAATTCCTGGGAAATAGATGGGGAAGAAATGGAGGCAGTGACAGATTTTATTTTCCTGGGCTCCGAGAATACTGCAGATCACTGCAAAGAAATTAAAAGATACTTGCTCCTGGGGAGGAAAGCTATGACAAATCTAGACAGCATTTTATGAAGTAGAGACATCACCCTGCCAACGAAAGAGCGTCTAGTCAAGTCTATGGTCTTCCCAGTTGCAATGTATGGCTGCAAAAGTTGGATCATAAGGAAGGCCGAGCGTCAAAGAATTGAGGCTTTTGAACTCTGGTGCTGGAGAAGACTCTTGTGAGTCCTTTGGATTGCAAGGCGAACAAACCGGTCAGTCCTAGAGGAGATCAGCCCGGACTGCTCCTTAGAAGGCCAGATCCTGAAGATGAAACTCAAATACTTTGGCCACCTCATGAGAAGGAAGGACTCCCTGGAGAAGAGCCTAATGCTGGGAGAGACTGAGGGCAAAAGAAGAGGGGGACGATAGAGAATGAGGTGGCTGGATGGAGTCACTGAAGCAGTCGGTGCAAACTTAAATGGACTCCGGGGAATGGTAGAGGACAGGAAGGCCTGGAGGATCAGGGTCGCGATGGGTCGGACACGATTTCGCACCTAACTACAACAACAACAAAGAAATTTTAGCTGGTGGAGAAACCAAGTTCCAAAGCAAGGAGACTAGAAGAAGTCAACAACCACAAAGGGGAAAGGTGTGTGGATGCTTGGCATAAGTGTGCATTCAGGAGCCCAAACCAGCCAGCCCATGCAGCAGTGAGCAGGGCAGGCCAAGGGGTGTGTGTTTGTTATGAAGTCTCCTGCATAGATTGTTGCAGAAATCAACAAGTACATCCTTGTTCCTAAATTACACCTAATATACCCAATGGATCAGAATCCCAGGAAGTCTGCACCCTTTGTACAGATGTTTATTTTCCTTAGTTGGGATAAGATTATTCTTGAATCTGCTGCTGGGAGGAAGGATGTCTGTGGGAACAGAAATAATTAAGTGAAAGGATAACTTTGTGCCAGTGGAGAGCACAGATGCACCAGGCAAAAAGTCAGGGTGGGGGAGATGTTGAAATATAGCAGAGGAACTCCCAGATTATTCTGATGCTCCTCCGGTCTCATTCCATGCCTCCTGTGTCATTGCACTGGCTCTTGCCAACATGGTGTCTCACCCCCAATCTGGTTTGTGTTGCTGCACCTGGAGGCAGGTTGCCTTCCATCCCCCGGCTTGGCTACTCCATAGTCAAGAGCTGGTCTTCCCATCATCCACACACAGTGTAAGGAAAACATGTAGCCAATTGACAGCCCTACACTACTCCACAGGTGGTAGCAGTGAGTAAGCATACTGTCTGGGGGTTGGCAGGGGCTGTAATATGCTTTGGGTCCCTCCGTGTTTGCTGGTGCTGCTGACTCCTACTTACTTTTTTACAGACAGATAAGTGGATTTGTTGAAATTGGATGCACGAGAATCTTTGTTATGGCCAGCAAACCAGGGTGGGGGTTTCCCACCTGCCTGCTGTGCCTGAGGTGGATGGGTGGTGCCTTCTGGAAGAGCACTGGCACAGCTGTCCCAGATGCTTCCGTGGTAGGTGAAAGATGCTCAATGATTCTGGAAGCCTCATGTGGCTCTTGTAGGCATTGTCCCCCTAGACACCAGGGCTGCATGAGGACTTTTGCAGGCCCAAGCCTCCTTTCCCTTCCTGGGGAAAGTCTGATGAGCTGTACTGTACATCGGTGGTCCCCAACCACCGGTCCGCAGTCCGATGCCGGGCTGCGGCTCCCTGCCTCCGCAGGGCCAGGCCGCGCATGCATGTTTGCGCCATGCGTGGCTGCAAACGCGCATCCGTGGCCGGGAGATCACCCTCCCTGCCGCTGCCTATCTGCAGCCTGAAGAAGGTTGCGGACCACTGCTGTACATGACTTCTCATTAAATTGGAAGTGAAGTCACTGCATGTCTCTATGCATTCCTGATACAGCACCTTTGGGCATGTCAAAAGCTCCTCCAGTTGCAGTCTTAAGGTCGTATAAGTATTGGCCTGATGTGAATGCTTGAATTTTGAACATTTCAGAAACAAAATGACATACCAGAAACCATTCTTAACTTGGTGCACAGGAACGAATGACGTGAACTGGGCAAGTTTTCAATGCCATATCAAGTGTAGGGCAGAATTGCCAGCTCGGTGGACAGGCACTTAGCCAGAAAGGGTGGGATATATGCAGGCCTCTGATGGTGTTCTGGCTCTTGAATGACACTTAAGGTCTTTGGCTATAATGTAATTAATGAAGTCTTGAACTCAGTGGGATTTGGCTGCTGAACTCCATGCAGTTTAGGAAGAAGCAGAGCATTATTTGCAGAGCATCTGCTTCCTGTGCAGAACTTCTGGAGTGTCAACACTCAAAAGAGGCCTCTGTCAGAGACCCTGGAGAGCAGCTGCCAGTCAGGCCAGACAGTAGTGCCCCAAACAGGCCAGTGATCAGGAACACTTAACCTGGCCTACCTTGAGAGACTTGCCACTTAACTCTCAAATGTGACATTTCCTTGGCACAGAAGGGGCTTAAATCAGCAGTCAATCAAATGGATTGCTTGATGATTTACTGTCAGTTTGCACAAACTACCCAATATATGCCACTAAAGCTGTGGGATGTTCACAGAACCTGGCAAGGCTCACATCCCCTGACAGTCAGAGGAATGCTAGCCTCTGGACATGGGGGCACTGCTTCGTGGTCAGGGCTATTGTCTATCCAAGGACATGCCTGCTAGCAATTGTTGCATTCCACGGCAGTGAATCCCATGCTTCTGTATCTTGCTTAATAAATGCCAAAAATACTCAAATGGTGGCAGAAAATGTAGAGCTTCCATTCAATTTTTTGTGGAAACTGTGTGCTGTAATAAATTGTTCCAATCAATTTGCACGTGAAAATATGCATATCCTTAACATTATTTGCTCCCTTATATATTTGGGAGGAGACGGTCCAGGGCCCATTTTTAAAATGGGCTTTGATACTAGTTTTCTAAATTTTGAGAGGCATTTTGGGAATGGTGATGTTGTGTGTGGAGTACCATGTCCTTCAATCAGTACTCAGCCTACTGTTTATTGATACCACTAGAATGAAAGGCCATTGTAGGTAGAGATACAACAGGCGCTAAAGCATAGGAAAGAGACAGAGATAGAAAGACAGAGAGTGATAAAGAAAGACCTGAGACAGGAAGAAGAGAAATATAGAGAATGAAAGAAAGACAGAAAAGAAAAGAGAGAGAAGAGAGCCATAGAAAGAAAGATAGGTAGATGGAAAGGAAGAAAAAGAAAGGAGAGACAGATGAATATAGACAGAAGGAGAGGGAGAGAAAGACAGGGAGAGAATGACAGCAAAAGTGAGAATGAACGAGATGGGGAGACAGAGAGGAAGAGTAATTAAAAATGGAGGGATAAAGAGAGGGAAAGAGAGAGAGGAAGACAGAGAACTCCTAGCTGGCTCTCCCTGCCACCACCGAGGGCCACTGCAGCTGCAGCAGGGCTTTAGAGGACAGGGAGAGGGGGCAGGCATCCCCCCCCTCCCTGCCACACTCAGGAGTTGTGCAGCCTGTCCCCACAACCCCCAAGAGCCCCACCTTGCAGTGGGGCTTGAGGGAGTGGGGGGAAGCGGCAGACAGCCACCTTTCCCTCCCTCCCCCCTCCTTACAAAGGCCTGCCGTGGCCTGCTGAAGCCTCAGGGGCTGCTTGCATGGTCCTCTGAGGTTTCAGTGGGCCACGGCAGGCAGACCCCTGCCCCCTCCCCCAACCTGCAAAGGCCTGCCACAGCTCCTCCCCCAATAGTCAAAGGCCTGCTGTGGCCTGCCAAAGCCTCGGGGGTCACTTGCATGTCCCTCTGAGGCTTTGGAGGGACACGGCAGGAAGCCCCCTCCCCTTGACTGGCAAAGGCAGCCTGCCAAAGCCTTGGGGAGGGGTCCTCCAAGGCTTTGGTGGGTCGCACCAGGCAGCCCCCTCACCCTCCCTGTCCCCTGGATGGCAAATGCCTGGAGCGGCCTGCCCAAGCCTCGGGGGACACTTGCAACATCCTCTGAGGCTTGGGCAGGCAGTCCCCTCCCCCCCTTCCCCCTGGGGCCTCCCTCACCCGAGAGCCCCTCTTACCTCCTTCCCTATCAGCAGTCAGGGGCAAACTGGCTGCAATGTCGCCAGATTGCCCCTGCCAGGCAGTGGGGGGCGGGGCACATCCCGATTGGCCCCAAGTCCAGACAAACCCGCCCTGTCTGTGCCCACCTACTTCTAGCTCAATTATTTTAACAGCGCAAGCTGTTACAGATTAGGGGAAAACATTTTAAAATAGTGTCATTTTCACGTGTAATTTGGTAACATTCTTCCCATCCCAGATTCTCTGCCCAAGTCCTGTGGCCTTTCCTTGAGATCATTTTAGTTGCCCATTTTAACTTTTCCAGAGAGCTAAGGAAATGAGGACACTTCCAAGCTCCACCAAGCCATGGATTTGAATGAAATTATTGACAGACCTAGCCTGATGTTGGATTTGTGAGCAGAGCATTTTGCCGTTCCTCCAACGGAAGGTGCTCTCATGGTGGAAGAGAGTGAGGTACTAAATGTACAAAAGTTCATGTGGATCTTGGCAGTCTTCTCCTGCCTGTGGGCTTTGTGGAACTGATCCAGAAAATAAATTTTGGAATCAGCACTCTTAAAGGTTCAGCTGAATTCTTGCCAGCCATTACCTATTTCCAAAGAAAGTCTAAACTGTTTTTTAAATCTCCTGTTTCAATTTACTTTACACAACTGAGAATGGCTTTTCTTAGCAAGGGGCTCAAGTTTACTTTTACTGTTTGTTTTGTAAGGGAATTAAGAAACATCTGGTGTGGTTCTCATAGTGTCTTGCTCAAGCTGAGCTCATGTTGGCGGGCAAGTATTATCTGTACTAGATAACTGCAACATGCACTTAGTATTCAGACTTAATGATATGGGGTTTCTTCTATGGGATAAATTCCCCTGCAAGGGGACTGTGGCTCAGTGTCTCAATCTGCCCTGCCGCACAGCATCTAAAAGTGTCAAGAAAAGTGTCGTTAGCAAATATAGACACACTTTTCTCTCTAACTGTGAAAACTGCTGCTTCCTTAAAGTAGTTTCTGCTTCTGTGGAAGCAAATCCTGCACCACTTGCTTGCTTATGTCTGTGTGACATATTGGCCTCATAATGGGACCTCTGGCAGGAAGAAGCAAGGATTTTTTTTGGAAAGCTGAGATGCATGCATTACTTACCTTTCTGTCAAATCTGAACCCATTTCAATGACAACATTAAATGGATCATAACTTGACTAGCACACAAAATTGTACTGTTTAGCATGTTTATGGAATTTACAAAAACAATATATTTGTTTTCTATGAGAAACCTAGGAAGTGCACTCAATACCTGAGGAACTGTTCTTGAACCTATTCTGCCATGAATCTTTGCTTTTTGCCCTCCTAAGTAGTAGTAGTTGAAGGCAAAAAACAGATTTTGTAGAAGAGAGTGTCTCATTTGGACAAAAAACTTTCTTATACAGTCATAATAGGCAGGGATACAAGCACATGTGGATATCTGCAAAACAAAAACCATTGAACAGAACACATGAGGGTGTCAGTGAAGGAACACTAAACAAAACAGGAAACTGCCTGTCTGCTGATGGGAGACAGCGATAGAGAGGTCAGGCAAATTTCTCCTTCCTGGAGAGGGAGTTGAGCATTTTCATCTTCTAGCCCCTCTGGCCCTGCCAGCCTCAACCATCCAGTGGTTTTGTGCTTCCTCAAATGCCTCTGTCCTTTCTCACTTGCTTCCCCATGGCCTGGAACCTTGTGTGCCACCTCTCCCTTTCAAATCCTTCCCCAGAACCCACTCTTCTCATGAGGTCAATCCCAGTTCTCCCTCCTTCCTGCTCTATCTTTCTCTGCAAATGTCAGGCTTTATATGTGACTCCCTCAGGGCAGTAGCCATAAAGCAGGATGCATATGGGTGGGGCTCTCTGCTGTGTCTTCTATGAAATCCTAGTGATTAAAGCCAATTCAGATTGTGATGTGTGCCATTGATGGCAATAACCTTGCTGGTAAACCTGCACTGTAACACTGGTTTTTCGTTTCGTAGAGTAAGATCTTGGGTCTATGTCTAATGGCTGTGGAACAGGTTCTGTTGAAGCTGGACAGATTTCATTCTAAACAAAATATGATCAAGGTATTAGTAATGTTAGATTTTTTTAAACGAAGTGATAGAACTAAAAAAGTATTTATTCATGTGCTTAGGCATAACTCTTAGTTCTAACTTGCTTCATCTATAGGCAAGTTATCTCCATGTCTGTAAACCGGAATGTTACATTTGAGAAATGCTGGCACAGCATTCTGCTCCTTAACAATTATCAATGGCAAAAAACAAAACACACTTTCAGTTGAGGATTCAATGGCAGGTTGTGATGCTTTGAGAGTCAGGTCCCAAGTGCAGAAATAGCAGCAATAGTGAGTGAAGGGTTCAAAACCCTCACGAGGCAGAGAGGACCCAGCCACAGCTGAGCGGGGCTGTAGGCCGAGGAGAGGAGTCTGCTTAGATTCTGCTTTGGACGCTGGCTCAGAGGGCAGCCGGGCAGATCCATAGTGAAGGAGGAACCTGATTTTCCCTGTGACTGATCTTGCCTGATTGATCTTTTTGAGACCACTTTTATATGTCATGTGCCTTACTTCAATGGTTCACAATAAACCCAACAGTTCATTGTGTTCTTTTCAAGCTTCTGTTCTTTTCTTGGACACTTGATGGATTTTAATGCTTTTATTTTAGTTCTCTAGATTTTACTTCTCTAGTCCGTAATTTTAAAAGGAGTGAGTGTGTGTGTTTGTGTGTGTATTCTAAAGTTACTGTTTTAAGCAAAGTTTACCTTTTAAACAGAATGGCCAGTACCTTGAAAACTGTCTGATTGCACTGAGCCAAAAGAGTCAAACCTGTGAAGAACTTTCATCTTGCATCATGCTAAATTGTGCAGAGAACTGTTCAGAAAAAACAGAATAGATCGAAGAGGTGGAGAAGTGGCACTGTATGTGAGGAAAGGGCTTACCTGTCAGGAAATTCTAGTGAAGGAGAGCATATCTACAGTTGAAAGTATCTGGGTGAAAATAAGCAAGGGGAAAACAAACAGTGTGGTGGTTGGTGTCTGCTACCGACCGCCTGACCAACGAGAGGATGTGGATGCTGTACTTTGTGAGCAGCTTGAGGAAATATCCCAGCGTCAGGACCTTGTCATCATGGGAGACTCCAATTTCCCAGATGTGTGCTGGGAAACAAACTCTGCGAAGCGTCCTCAGTCATGCAAGTTTCTGACCTGCCTGGCTGACAATTTCATTTATCAAATGGTAGATGAACCCACAAGAGGTTCAGCCATACTGGACTTAATACTGACCAGCAGGCAAGAGTTGGTGGATGAGGTGAAGGAAGTGGGGACCCTAGGGGGAAGTGACCATGTCCTCATAGAATTCCTTTTGAGATCGAATCATGGAATCATAGAGTTGGAAGGGGCCATACAGGCCATCTAGTCCAACCCCCTGCTCAATGCAGGATTAGCCCTAAGCATCCTAAAGCATCCAAGAAAAGTGTGTATCCAACCTTTGCTTGAAGACTGCCAGTGAGGGGGAGGTCACCACCTCCTTAGGCAGCCTATTCCACTGCTGATGGGGAGGCAAGGAAGCTTGTAGCCAGACACGGATGTTGGATTTTCGTAGGGCAAACTTTAATAAACTCAGAGACATGATGAGTGTCATGCCATGGATGAGAATGCTGGAAGGGAAGGGAGCATGTGAAGGGTGGGCGCTACTGAAACAAGAGCTATTGCATGCTCAATCAATGACTATCCCAGAAAGAAGAAAAGACTGCAGGAGCTCTAAGAAGTCTATTTGGTTGAACAGAGAACTTCAAGAGGAACTAAGAAAGAAAAGGGAAATGTTCAGGAAATGGAGGGAAGGACAGAGCTCTAAAGAAGAGTACCTACAGGTTACTAGGCACTGTAGATCAATCATCAGAAAGGCCAAAGCTGAGAGTGAGCTAAGATTGGCCAGGGAAGCCCATTGTAACAAGAAAAGATTTTTCAGTTATGTGAGGAGCAAACGTAAAGTAAAGGAGGCAATAGGCCCACTGTTGGGTGCGGATGAACAAATACTAACGGAGGATGCAGCGAAAGCAGAAAGGCTTAGTGCCTATTTTACATCTGTTTTTTTCCCACAGGTCAAAGTGTTAAGCACATCTAGAGATGGTCGTAGCCAAAGGATAGTGTCTGGGTGGCAGGTTAACATGGATAGAGAGGTTGTCGAGAGGCATTTAGAAGAAGAAGAAGAAGAGTTGGTTCTTATATGCCGCTTTTCCCTACCCGAAGGAGGCTCAAAGTGGCTTACAGTCGCCTTCCCATTCCTCCCCCACAACAGACACCCTGTGGGGTGGGTGAGGCTGAGAGAGCTCTGATATCACTGCTCGGTCAGAACAGTTTTATCAGTGTTGTGGCGAGCCCAAGGTCAACCAGCTGGTTTCATGTGGGGGAGCGCAGAATCGAACCCGGCATGCCAGATTAGAAGTCCGCACTCCTAACCACTACACCAAACTGGCTCTCTGGATGAGTTGCACTGGATGAGTTCAAATCCCCTGGTCCGGATGAAATGCACCCGAGAGTGCTCAAAGAACTTTCCAGAGAACTTGCACAGCCCTTGTCCATCATCTTCGGGACCTCTTTAAGGACTGGAGATGTCCCGGAGGACTGGAAGAGAGCAAACGTTATTCCGATCTTCAAAAAAGGGAGGAAGGATGACCCGGGAAACTACAGACCAGTGAGTCTGACCTCTGTTGTGGGGAAGATACTGGAGCAGATATTAAAGGGAGCGATCTGCAAACATCTGGAGGACAGTTTGGTGATCCAAGGAAGTCAGCATGGATTTGTCTCCAACAGGTCCTGTCAGACCAACCTGGTTTCCTTTTTGACCAAGTAACAGGTTTGCTGGATCGGGGAAATTTGGTTGATGTCATTTACTTGGATTTTAGTAAAGCTTTTGACAAGGTTCCCCATGATGTTCTGATGGATAAGTTGAAGGACTGCAATCTGGATTTTCAGATAGTCAGGTGGATAGGGAATTGGTTAGAGAACCGCACTCAAAGAGTTGTTGTCAATGGTGTTTCATCAGACTGGAGGGAGGTGAGTAGCGGGGTACCTCAGGGCTCGGTGCTTGGCCCGGTACTTTTTAACATATTTATTAATGATCTAGATGAGAGGGTGGAAGGACTACTCATCAAGTTTGCAGACGACACCAAATTGGGAGGACTGGCAAATACTCCGGAAGATAGAGTTCAACGAGATCTGAACACAATGGAAAAATGGGCAAATGAGAACAAGATGCAATTTAATAAAGATAAATGTAAAGTTCTGCATCTGGGTCAGAAAAATGAAAAGCATTCCTACGGGATGGGGGATACGCTTCTAGGTAACACTGTGTGTGAACGAGACCTTGGGGTACTTGTGGATTGTAAACTAAACATGAGGAGGCAGTGTGATGCAGCGGTAAAAAAGGCAAATGCCATTTTGGGCTGTATCAACAGGGGCATCACATCAAAATCACAAGATGTCATAGTCCCATTGTATAAGGCACTGGTCAGACCACACCTGGAGTACTGTGTGCATTTCTGGAGGCCTCACTTCAAGAAGGACGTCGATAAAATTGAAAGGGTACAGAGGAGAGCGACGAGGATGATCTGGGGCCAAGGGACCAAGCCCTATGAGGTTGAGGGACTTGGGAATGTTCAGCCTGGAGAAAAGGAGGTTGAGAGGGGACATCATAGCCATCTTTAAGTATTTGAAAGGTTGTCATTTGGAGGAGGGCAGGATGCTGTTTCTGTTGGCTGCAGAGGAGAAGACACGCAGTAATGGGTTTAAACTTCAAGTACAACGTTATAGGCTAGATATCAGGAAAAAAATTTCCACAGTCAGAGTAGTTCAGCAGTGGAATAGGCTGCCTAAGGAGGTGGTGAGCTCCCACTCACTGGCAGTCTTCAAGCAAAGGTTAGATACACACTTTTCTTGGGTGCTTTAGGATGCTTAGGGCTGATCCTGCGATGAGCAGGGGGTTGGACTAGATGGCCTGTATGGCCCCTTCCAACTCTATTATTCTATGAGATTGGCTATAGGACTAGTGATACTAAATTAAATATTTTCTGTTTAATCAGATTGGATTTGTATTTAACACAAATTTACGCAAGGCCGGGTTGTGCATTCTTATCCCACCCTCTTTCGTCTTCTGAATGCAAGGGAGGCACATATCTTAATGAATAAGTTGCTCTTGACATTTTGATTTATTGAATTATTACACACACCTGTCAGTCTCCTGCTTGGCTTCCAGCCTAAAATTTTGTTGGAGTGGAGTGGGGCAACAGCAGATGACTTCATAGCCATTTGGTTTGCATTTTACTGCCTGGTTTTGATTGATGTGCATAAATGTCTTAATGCTGTTTTTGAGCTTTGATGGAAGATTCTGCCCACCTCCTCACCACCTCCTTAGGCAGCTTATTCCACTGCTGAACTACTCTGACTGTGAAAAACCTTTCCTGATATCTAGCCTATATCGTTGTACTTTTAGTTTAAACCCATTACTGCGTGTCCTCTCCTCTGCAGCCAATGGGAACAGCATCCTGCCCTCCTCCAAGTGACAACCTGTTGAATACTTAAAGAGGGCTATCATGTCCCCTCTCAACCTCCTTTTCTCCAGGCGGAACATTCCCAAGTCCCTCAACCTATCTTCATAGGGCTTGGTCCCTTGGCCCCAGATCATCCTCGTCGCTCTCCTCTGTACCCTTTCAATTTTATCCACGTCCTTCTTGAAGTGAGGCCTCCAGAACTGCACACAGTACTCCAGGTGTGGTCTGACCAGTGCCGTATACAATGGGACTATGACATCTTGTGATTTTGATGTGATGCCTCTGTTGATACAGCCCAAAATGGCATTTGCCTTTTTTACCGCTGCATCACACTGCCTGCTCATGTTTAGCTTACAATCCACAACTACCCCAAGGTCTCGTTCACACACAGTGTTACCTAGAAGCGTATCCCCCATCCAGTAGACATGCTTTGCATTTTTCTGACCCAGATGCAGAACTTTACACTTACCTTTATTAAATTGCATCTTGATCTCATTTGCCCATTTTTCCATTGTGTTCAGATCTCTTTGAACTCTGTCTCTATCTTCCGGAGTATTTGCCAGTCCTCCCAATGGCTGATTATGCATGGCCGCTGAAACGGCAGCATGGAGAACGCAGAGGAGGAAGAAGCCAAGCAAACCTCTTACGCATGGGACTAATGGCGGCAAAACCCAGAGTATCTGATTATGCACGCGGCTACTCCGGAGCCGCTTCTGGTTGCGCCCTGGTCCTGGGAAGCTCCACTTTCTTCCGCATCTCGCTAACGCAGCTTTTTCAGCGGCATACTTTGGATCTGCGCCCGGTTGCCGCCTGCAGCCTTCATAATTGGTGATGTTAGCTGCCGCCATTCCACCCCAAGGGCTTCATTTCAGTGGCCTTGGTATGCTTATATGTTTCAATCAAAGCCAGTTCCAGGCATCTACCAGCCACAAGGGGGTATAGGCAGCCATGGAATCAGTGATCCCTTCCAGTTGGGTTACATAAGTGGTCCTGGACCCCTTGGTGTTATTGGAGAATTTTTTGTCTGATTAGCCAGACCATGTTGGAAGAAGTAGCACATTTCTGCCAAAGGGATGGCAGAAACTATTTCCCAACCTAGTTATCCAGCATCCCTTCCCCAAATATGCAGTCATGCAACTTTCTGACCTGTCTGGCTGACAATTTCATTTATCAAATGGTAGATGAACCCACAAGAGGTTCAGCCATACTGGACTTAATACTGACCAACAGGCAAGAGTTGGTGGATGAGGTGAAGGAGGTGGGGACCCTAGGGGGAAGTGACCATGTCCTCATAGAATTCCTTTTGAGATGGGGAGCCAAGGAAGCTTGTAGCCAGACGCGGATGTTGGATTTTCGTAGGGCAAACTTTAATAAACTCAGAGACATGATGAGTGTCATACCATGGACGAGAATGCTGGAAGGGAAGGGAGCATGTGAAGGGTGGGCGCTACTCAAACAGGAGCTATTGCATGCTCAATCAATGACTATCCCAGAAAGACGAAAACACTGGAGGAGCTCTAAGAAGCCTATTTGGATGAACAGAGAACTTCAAGAGGAACTAAGAAAGAAAAGGAAAATGTTCAGGAAATGGAGGGAAGGACAGAGCTCTAAAGAAGAGTACCTACAGGTTACTAGGCACTGTAGATCAATCATCAGAAAGGCCAAAGCTGAGAGTGAGCTAAGATTGGCCAGGGAAGCCCATTGTACCAAGAAAAGATTTTTCAGTTATGTGAGGAGCAAACGTAAAGTAAAGGAGGCAATAGGCCCACTGTTGGGTGCGGATGGACAAACTCTAACGGAAGATGCAGAGAAAGCAGAAAGGCTTAGTGCCTATTTTACATCTGTTTTTTCCCACAGGTCAAAGTGTTTAGGCACATCTAGAGATGGCCATAGCCAAAGGACAGTGTCTGGGTGGCAGGTTAACATGGATAGAGAGGTTGTCGAGAGGCATTTAGCTGCACTGGATGAGTTCAAATCCCCTGGTCCGGATGAAATGCACCCGAGAGTGCTCAAAGAACTTTCCAGAGAACTTGCACAGCCCTTGTCCATCATCTTCGGGACCTCTTTAAGGACTGGAGATGTCCCGGAGGACTGGAAGAGAGCAAACGTTATTCCGATCTTCAAAAAAGGGAGGAAGGATGACCCGGGAAACTACAGACCAGTGAGTCTGACCTCTGTTGTGGGGAAGATACTGGAGCAGATATTAAAGGGAGCGATCTGCAAACATCTGGAGGACAATTTGGTGATCCAAGGAAGTCAGCATGGATTTGTCTCCAACAGGTCCTGTCAGACCAACCTGGTTTCCTTTTTGACCAAGTAACAGGTTTGCTGGATCGGGGAAATTTGGTTGATGTCATTTACTTGGATTTTAGTAAAGCTTTTGACAAGGTTCCCCATGATGTTCTGATGGATAAATTGAAGGACTGCAATCTGGATTTTCAGATGGTCAGGTGGATAGGGAATTGGTTAGAGAACCGCACTCAAAGAGTTGTTGTCAATGGTGTTTCATCAGACTGGAGAGGGTGAGTAGCGGGGTACCTCAGGGCCCGGTGCTTGGCCCGGTACTTTTTAACATATTTATTAATGATCTAGATGAGGGGGTGGAGGGACTACTCATCAAGTTTGCAGATGACACCAAATTGGGAGGACTGGCAAATACTCCGGAAGATAGAGACAGAGTTCAACGAGATCTGAAGACAATGGAAAAATGGGCAAATGAGAACAAGATGCAATTTAATAAAGATAAGTGTAAAGTTCTGCATCTGGGTCAGAAAAATGAGAAGCATGCCTACTGGATGGGGGATACGCTTATAGGTAACACTGTGTGTGAACGAGACCTTGGGGTACTTGTGGATTGTAAACTAAACATGAGCAGGCAGTGTGATGCAGCGGTAAAAAAGGCAAATGCCATTTTGGGCTGTATCAACAGAGGCATCACATCAAAATCAGAAGATGTCATAGTCCCGTTGTATACAGCACTGGTCAGACCACACTTGGAGTACTGTGTGCAGTTCTGGAGGCCTCACTTCAAGAAGGACATCGATAAAATTGAAAGGGTACAGAGGAGAGCGACGAAGATGATCTGGGGCCAAGGGACCAAGCCCTATGAAGATAGGTTGAGGGACTTGGGAATGTTCAGCCTGGAGAAAAGGAGGTTGAGAGGGGACATGATAGCCCTCTTTAAGTATTTGAAAGGTTGTCACTTGGAGGAGGGCAGGATGCTGTTTCTGTTGGCTGCAGAGGAGAGGACACGCAGTAATGGGTTTAAACTTCAAGTACAACGATATAGGCTAGATATCAGGAAAAAGTTTTTCACAGTCAGAGTAGTTCAGCAGTGGAATAGGCTGCCTAAAGAGGTGGTGAGCTCCCCCTCACTGGCAGTCTTCAAGCAAAGGTTGGATACACACTTTTCTTGGATGCTTTAGGATGCTTAGGGCTAATCCTGCGTTGAGCAGGGGGTTGGACTAGATGGCCTGTATGGCCCCTTCCAACTCTATGATTCTATGATTCTATGAAATATGCAGGAAGATCAGAAAGAGGCAGGTTTCTGCAAAGGGTACCTGTCAGGTACTGATTGATTGATTCTGAATTGGCAGGGCTCTTTAGCCTGTACTTTGGAGAGTCCTTATGCAGTCTTGAGTGCCGTTATTCAGTCTCATAGAAATTCAAAACCAGAGGACTGCCCTGAGAACATGACAAGAAAAGTGCAGGAGATCTATGGCCCAATTTCAGCATTTTTAAAAGGGTAAATTGGGTCCCCTTGTACTGTTTCTCAGGCCAATAGCAACTTAGGGATGGATTTGTATGGTGGGTGGGGCATTCAGCGGCAACTATTCCTGCCAGAATCTTTATATAATCAACAACTGCTCGCTGCAGATACTGACTGATCCCATTGTGAATCTCTCATCTAGTTGTGCTTTTAGGCTTGTTAGTGTTTCCTGGAGTAATTATATTTTTTTAAACTCCTTTTTGTCAAGGCTTTTTGTTACATAGTTGGTAAAGTTGTAGATTTTTCTCTTACTGTAGAGTTAAAACAATTCCATTGGAAACTGGAGATTTCTGCTCTGATTGCACTGAGGGAACGGGTAAGTTTAGATTTTTCCTAATTAACTGCCAGTCCTAACCTGGCCAACACCACCAAGAGCAGAGACAGGTGGTCTCCAAGCAGGTTCTTGGAGGGAGCAGGGAGCAGCCAGTCATTGAAGTCAGTTGGGATGGTGCTACTTCTGACTTCAGGAATGCAAGCCCCAAGGAGGAAAGGTCTATTGAAAAAAAGAACCACTACACTGACAAGGGAGGTATTTCCTGTGGTCTCTGTGAGCTGAGATGTGGAAATACATGTCTTAAATTCAAGACAACAAACCACCAATATAATTATAACAACTGTAACACTTGAGAAAGCAAAACCATCTGGAATGTTTTAACAAAGACTTGCTTAGATTTCACAGGTCAAGAATCTCTACTTGGGGATGAAAAAATAGCAGGACTAAAAACGCTTGTTAACCATAGATTCAGGACTATCTGAATGTCACCTTCTCAGAAAGTTTTAATAGCCTGTCAAGCAGGAGAGCATTAGTTATCTCCGCCCTACTAAGTGAGGAAGGCTGTGTGGTTCTGACTCTGCTGAAGGTCCCTGGGCCTCAAGAGGCCTGCCTGGCCTTGACTAGGGCCAGGGCCTTTTCAGTCCTGGCACCTGCTTGGTGGAAGGAGCTCCCAGACAAGCTGCAGGTCCTGTCGGGGCTCTCTGAGTTCCACAGGGCCTGCAGAATGGAGCTCCGAGGCTGGGTGGGAGTCCCGGGGTTTTTGACCAGGTCCCCCTCTCCTAAGGCCCTATTGAGCTGCAGTGCTAGACCGTTGAGGGGCCTCATTTCATCCTCTAGCTGTTTTATTCCATCTTATGTTATGCTTTCAGTTACTATTTCTTCTACACTGACCGATGCCTGGAATGGTGGGGGGGTGATTATATGAGGTCACCGCCATTTGTCATATGTTGAAACAGTTTTAATTGTTTTATGGGGATTGTAAATTGTATGGATGTTTCTGTTTTTTTAACTGCCACGAGCCAGTTATGGGAGCGGTGGTATAAAAATTAAATTAATAATAATAATAATAATAATAATAATTAATAATAATTTAAAGGGAGTGGGTGGCTGCTGATAGTGACAGCAGCACCGCCTGCTCCCTTCAAATTGCTGGTGACTTCAGCCTGCTCCATTGAGGTTGATCTCGGAGGGAGCCCAACCCAACAGAGGTGGTGGTGGGAGGAGCCTTTTGGAGGGCTTGGTCTTCGCTGCACCCTAGTGGCTGCAGACAGAACTGCATATTGCAAGTAAGAGGAAAGATGTCCACCTGGAAGTGGCGTGAAGCTGTCTAATTGGGTCCCCTGGATTCTGTCATCCTCCCCCCCCCCACATCCCACACTGTTGGTGACCTGGCTGTAACCCATATTTTTCCATCACATGCTGGTGGTGTAGTATTATTTGTGTCCAGTGAATATCAGAGTAGATCAAGATTTAAATCACTAGTCAAGGAGACTAATCACCATTTTCTCCAAATAGTTCTTTATTTGGCAGAACCTTAATATATATGCTTCACAGCACAGAGACAAAGGTAAGCTTATTTTTAGGCTGTATACTTTATACATGTTGAAGCGGTAATTTATTTTGAAACTTGGCTTATTTTGAAACTTTTGGGTTAATTGTACAGTCAAAATAGAAATTTGAGGTGGCTGTTTTATTGATCGAAGCTAATTTAAGCAAATATTGGCAAACCTATTGGGAGGTGAGCCATGTCCACAGACGAATCAGTCATGGAGGATATTTGGGGGGGTGCTTTGCCTCAGTGTGATAGAAGGGGCTGCCTTGAACTGGATGGTCCATGTTAATCTTCTGTCAAAAGCGAAACATATTCGGCTGTGGACAGGAGACAGAGTTTGCTACCCAGAGGCAGGCGGGGCAAACCAACTCTGGTTGCCTCTTGCCTTGGAACTCCACCAGGGGGCAGCACCAGATGTCTTGATGCCACTTTCCCCCACCATCAGAAAGGACAAGGCTCTACAAATAGACGGTGAAATGGTTGCATTTAGCAAATACGATAAGCTTATGTATACTGGATCTCTCTGTTCAAAACAAACATACAGTATTTTAACAAATTACATATGTGTTTTTATTATTTTAAAGCTAGTTTAGCTGTAAGTATCATGAGTTTTAGAACACAAACAGACTATTTTGGACAATTATGAGTAGTTTAAAATACTCGCTGCGCAGTTCATTTAATTGATTAGCGTCTTCATTTTCCTGTTCATTTCTCAGAAGAGAATAAAGCTTTCCTGTTTTTTAATGTCCTTAATTTAGAATGAGTTCATCAGAATTTTTTTTAAAAAATCCTTTCCTCTCCTGCACAAAGAATTAAACTTATGTTTCAAAAGGCATCCTATTTCAAGAGTTACTATCTAGATCTCATCCCTGATGTGGGGTGTGTGGTTGGCCCCTCCTCCTGGGGTGCCATTTTGTGACCACCACTACCCTTGTTAGAATTCCAAAAGTGCTTACAGGTTCAAAGATTTGGAGACCCCTGAGATATAGGATGGAATTTTTAAAATGTATCTACAAGAAAAAATGTGAGTTTACTCTGTACTGAAGAGAGAGGCAGATGTAGATTAAAGCCTCCTATTTCATTTTTTTAAGGAGTTTGTTAAATTGGAAAAAAGCCCTAAGTGGGAGAATGGGAGGGAAAACAGTAGCTTACCCTTTGTCCTAAAATAAATGTGGTACAAATGAAGGGAAATAAGATAAATGAGATGCATGGGACAAATATGGTACACGTTAAGTCTGCTTCATGTTGCTCTGTTTTCCTGACAGCAGCCAGATACTTCTGGAGTGTGTGCCAGTTCTTTCCCAGAGACTATGATTATACTGTTGAATTTTGTTCTCCCACTGTATTTATTATGGGCCCACTGGACAATAAAGGAAGAAAATTTGGCTTCCTGAAGGGATCTTCCTCACTTCTTCTCCCTGGGTGCAAACAGTCAGCCCCTCCCATCTGCCAGCTAACGGGGCAGGGGGCTGGAGGTGAAGCTATGCAGGATGGACTTCCACCTTCTACCCCCCACCCTGGGCCAGTTGATGGTGGAGCTGGAGAAGAAAGGAGGGAAGCTTGACAGTGCTCTTTCTGCTGCCAGCTGCCTGGATCTCCTCCCTTTGCTACATCCTCCTCCTTTTCCTCTTCCCTTCCTCCTCCCACTTTGCTGCTTTGTTTCTCCCTTTGCTCTCCTTTTGCTTCCTCTTCTTCTGTCCTTCCTCTACTGCAGCCACCCTTCTCACTCCCCTGGCCATTTCCTTCCTTTACTCTCAGCCATCACTATTTTTCCTGTTGCCTGATGGTCCTCCATCCTGAGTTGGCTTTTTTGTCTTATTTCTGTTGGTCTGTTTGGTTGTTGTTTGTTTGCTTGCTCAACTTGTTACTTTTCATTCCAACTTGTAGAAACTTTTTATTGTGGCTCCTTTTTCTTGAGGCCATTTGGGAAGAAACTGGAAATAACTTTTATGAAATATTTTTTTCTTTACTAGTTAAATGCCGTCAAAAGCATACAAATGCAGTTGTGCCTTTCCGAGAAGGATGCCTAATCTCCCTGAATTTGCATGCAGGGCAAGTGGGCCCTGGTAAGGTGGGTGAGACAAGTTTGCCATTGTGGTTGATTTTCTCACCTGTCACTGAAACCACAGTGACACATAGACCCACTGATGGGGCAGCAAGTAGTTTATTACCTTTAGTTGCTGGACTGGAAGAAAGGAAGATCAGAAGGAGGTGGAAAAGAAATGACACCAAAGCCTCAGAGGGAAATGGAGCTCTCTCTGACGAGTAGTCACAGAAGAGAGAAGACAGTGTCTAGCTGGAACTACACCTAGCTGTGTGCATATTAATTATTGGAAGCAAAGAGTTTGAAGTTATTGCAAGCTCAATTTGAAACTCTACTCATAGTTTAATGACTGTAAGTTGATAGTATATTTTATAGGATTTACCACAAAGCTTCTGTTTTCTATTTAACGTCTTTTTTTTACTCCTTTGCAGATAGGAAAAATTTAGTGCTTTGCTAAAGTAGCTCACTGCCTCGCGGATGGCGGAATAGAGGGGTCAGCCAAGCCCAGCACTTTGTCATCTTAATGGGGCCCTGCCCTGCCCTGCCCTCTCCACCCCCCACCACCCATCTGCCCCCAGGCTGTGGTGATGGAGCACGTTCTTATATATTTTAGTTATTTTAGATCTTAGTTATTTTAACTTAGATATTTTAATTGATATGGTTTGTTTATTTATTTATTTATTTATTTATTATTATATTTATATACCACCCTCCTTGGAGGCTCAGGGTGGTTTACATATGAACAAAGAACAATACATGAAACAGTCTATAACATGTGAATAACCTTACAAAAATAACAACTAATAGTTGTAACCATATAACAGTATAAACAGTATAAACAATGCAACGGTGCAACAATACAAACAGGTCCAGAGTATCCTGGTGGAGTTCTGAGTGGGGGGCAGGGGGGAGCAGGGGCCCTTCAGTCGTTGTTGGTTATGTCTGGTCTCAACCAAATGCCTGGCGGAAGAGCTCCTTTTTGCAGGCCCAGCAGAACTGTTTAAGCTCTGTCAGGGCCCTGATCTCTTCTGGGAGCTCCTTCCACCAGGTGGGGGCCAGACAGAGAAGGCTCTGGCTCTGGTTGAGGTCAGGCGGACTTCTTTAGGGCCAGGGATCCTTAGCTGATTGGTAGCGGTGGAGCTCAGAGCTCTTTTGGGGGCATAGGCGGGGAGGCGGTCCCTCAGGTACACTGGGCCCCGACCATGCATGGCTTTGAAACCAGAACCTTTAGTCTGATCTGGAGTGCAACTGGCAACCACTGCAGTTGGTGGAGAATGGGCCAGATGTGGGACCTCCACGGTGTTGCTGTGAGGATCTTGGCCGCTGCATTTTGAACCAGCTGTAGTTTCTGGATCAAGGCTAGGGGCAGGCCTGCATAGAATGAGTTACAAAAGTCCAGTCTAGAGGTGACCGTCGCATGGATCACTGTGGCTAGGTGTTCCAGAGCCAGGTAGGGCGCTAGTAGCTTGGCTTGGTGGAGGTGGTAGAATGCCAGCCGCGTTACCTTTGTGATTTGGGCTTCCATTGTGAGGGAAGTGTCCAGAATCACAGCTAGATTCCTGGCGGAGTGAGCCGTGGAGAGCTGCACACCATCCAGGGCAGGCAGACGCGCTTCCTCACATGGGCCCTTCCTACCCAGCCACAGGACCTCCGTCTTTGAAGGATTGAGCTTCAGACGACTCTGCTTGAGCCATCTCGTCACTGCTTCCAGGCAGCTGGCTAATGCTTCTGGGGGAGAGTCAGGGCAGCCGTCCATCAGGAGGAAGAGCTGGGTGTCATCTGCATATTGATGGCAACCCAGCCCAAACTTCCGTACCAGTTGTGCGAGAGGGCGCATGAAGATGTTGGATAGAATAGGAGAGAGGACCGCTCCTTGTGGGACTCCACAAGTAAGTTGCCGGCGGTCCGATGTTCTCTCTCCTATTGCAACCCTTTGTCCATGATCCCAGAGGAAGGAGATCAGCCATTGAGGGGCTGTCCCTCGTATTCCGGCATCGATGAGGCAGAGAGCTAGAAGCTCATGATCGACTGTGTCGAACGCTGCTGAGAGGTCTAGTGATATCCGCAGGTCTTTCGTTGCCCTTGTGTATTACAGCTCATAACAAGCTTATCCGCTCCCTTTTCGAATGGAGGTCACACCAAACTGCGGATTGGATCAAACAGCCTCTCATGGGTGACCAGCCTCAGGTCCCTCTTGTTGTTGTTGTTGTTATGTGCGAAGTCGTGTCCGACCCATCGCGACCCCATGGACAATGATCCTCCAGGCCTTCCTGTCCTCTACCATTCCCCGGAGTCCATTTAAGTTTGCACCTACTGCTTCAGTGACTCCATCCAGCCACCTCATTCTCTGTCGTCCCCTTCTTCTTTTGCCCTCGATCACTCCCAGCATTAGGCTCTTCTCCAGGGAGTCCTTCCTTCTCATGAGGTGGCCAAAGTATTTGAGTTTCATCTTCAGGATCTGGCCTTCTAAAGAGCAGTCAGGGCTGATCTCCTCTAGGACTGACCGGTTTGTTCGCCTTGCAGTCCAAGGGACTCGCAAGAGTCTTCTCCAGCACCAGAGTTCAAAAGCCTCAATTCTTTGACGCTCGGCCTTCCTTATGGTCCAACTTTCGCAGCCATACATTGCAACTGGGAATACCATAGCCTTGACTAAACGCACTTTTGTTGGCAGGGTGATGTCTCTGCTTTTTAGGATGCTGTCTAGATTTGCCATAGCTTTCCTCCCCAGGAGCAAGCGTCTTTTAATTTCTTTGCTGCAGTCCCCATCTGCAGTGATCTTGGAGCCCAGGAAAATAAAATCTGTCACTATCTCCATTTCTTCCCCATCTATTTGCCATGAATTGAGAGGGCCGGATGCCATGATCTTTGTTTTCTTGATGTTGAGTTTCAAGCCAACTTTTGCACTCTCCTCCTTCACCCGCATCAACAGGCTCTTTAGTTCCTCTTCACTTTCTGCCATTAGAGTGGTATCATCTGCATATCTGAGGTTGTTGATATTTCTCCCTGCAATCTTGATCCCAATTTGTGACTCCTCTAATCCCGCATTTCTCATGATGTGCTCTGCATACAAGTTAAATAGGCAAGGCGACAGTATACAGCCTTGCCGAACTCCTTTCTCAATTTTGAACCAGTTAGTAATTCCATGTTCAGTTCTCACTGTTCAGGTCCCTCTACAGACGGTCAAATTTTGTGCCTACACGATTCAAGCCTGCTGGAAGGAAGCCAAACACCTTTAACTCTTTTTCAACTAATTTTATTATCTACGCACACCCCAACATGTGTTAAAATCTTAGTATTTTACTTTGTCTAATTTTTATATCCTATCTGTGACCATAAATTTAAAAAATTAGATAAATGATGGATTTTATATTAAAGCAGTAAATTAGTTTTGGTGTGATGTGACAGCATTGCATGCATTTGCCTTTCTCCCCCAAATTTCCATTTTTTCTGAGGTAGCCTCAAAATGTATAGAAATTTTACATCTCCACCTGCTCCCTCCTATGCCTCCTTTAATCTTCATAGTATTCACATCAATTTGGGGGGGGGGGTACTATGCAGGAATTTAATGAGCATTCCACAGCATTCATTATCAATTGCAGGAATCACATGAATTTTGTTTTCCGTGCTGAGTGCAAGGTCTCTTTTAAAGTTCGGGGGGGGGGGGAAATCCCAGGAAACCACAAGAAAGCATTATGGGTTCATAATTGAACAGGTGGAACAAATTTGTTAAATCTGTTATTTAAAAGAAACATCAACTTGCTTTTAAGTAATAAATCAATCTGCAGTTCATTGTTCTTCAATTGGAGGCGGAGGTATGAGGGATTACTCAGAATCTAAAAATATTTACAAATGCAGGCTAACCTTTCCATGGAGCTGATCTAAATTACAGTATTGAGATTGGCAATTCTGGTGAAACTGAGTTGTTCAGAGTTCATTGAGATGTCGCTTGTGATGCAGATGTGACTCAAAGAACATCCCCTCCCCCAAGTTTCCTATAAACTTAAGCTTTGTTGTTGCTTAAAAAACAAACCAAGTTGTTTCTTATTAACACAATAGCTCCACCAAAAGAGCAACGCTGTAATTAGCTGTTACTTCTTAATACTGTGTTGTTAGTGCTAGGGATGGCTGTGTCAATATTATTGCTGGTACTGGTGGGAGAGCATAATGACATATCTGTGGACACAATTTGATTACAATGGCTGAACCAGTACAAAAAATTTAACCAGCTGGGTTCCCACAAATTCTTTGGAAATGTTTGGGGAGGAGCTGAGAATTCTTCCTTAGAGATTACTAGTTTAACCAATTACATTTCTGACATTGAAAATAGAATTGAAACTACTATTAAGAAACAAACTTGAAAAGCAAAAAGGCAAACCCGGGTGTTGAGTTCCCAACTGCAGCATCTTTGGGAAGTGGATGATGGTGCCACTTCTTTGTTTTCTGGGCCATGAGTGTAGCCTCTCTGGTGCTCTTATTGGATTTATCTGCTGACATTGATTTAATAGATCATACCATCTTGCTGAGACACCTGGAAGCAGAAGTAGGGACTGGGATGTTCTTTGAACTGGTTCAAATAATTCTTGATGGATCTCACTCAGAAGGTTGCTGTTGGAAACCAGTTGTCAGTGTCCACACCAGCCAAGGAGAGTGGACTGAAGTAGTCCAAAATGGAACCTTGAAATGGTCAAGGAACCGCCAGTTCCATTATTGTGTCAAAGTCACTGGATAAATTGTGGTAGAGTGACAAGAATTCCTCTGTGATAAAGCTCACAACAACCCCCCCCCCCCCCCACACACACACACTTGTGCCATTTCCTCGCTCTATGCTGCATTGTCTTGTATACTGGGAACCCAAATATAAATTACTGGCAGCCTTCTTAGGCAATCTGATTGCATGCACAGTTGAGGAGGAAATGATATTTTTTCTTGCAGATGGAGGCCCATAGGTTATCTTTCTTTCTTTTTCTAAAGTAGAGATTGAGAAAGCAAAACCTCCTTTCTCTTACAATGCTTAGAATGGCAAGATCTCCCCACCAACTCCAATACTCCATTTGATTTCGGTGGCATATCTTTCCTTTAGGGAAATTTATCCTTCAACACTGTTTTTTTCTGGTCATCAGCTCAGACGAGCGCATCGTATCTTGAGCACACACATTCCCTTTCTGTCCACGCTGATGCAAGGGAGGAAGTGAAGCTGGTGTTTTACGCAGGCAGTGGGGTCACGGGACTGACACTCTTCGGGGTCTGAAAAATAATATTGATAAGAGGGAGACCATTCTATTCCTTCACCATTATCACCACACAGATCACAAACCATGCTGAGTGAAATGACAGCTTTAAAAAGCTGACGTTCCTAGTCAGTAATTCATGAATCAGCAGAGCAGACTTAACTATCTTTAAAAACGAAATGAACTGTTAGTTTCATAGCTAACAGTTGCTGAGTGCTTTTCATTGAACTCAGCTGTTTAAAGGTACTTAATTGGTCAGCCACTTTAAACCCTACTGCAGCCTTTCTCAATGTTTCTACTATTGAGAACCCCCTGAATCATTCCTTAGGCTTTGAGAAGTGGTGCAATAGTGTAGAACATGGTTGGGAAGCAGAGCTGTGGACACGCCCACCCAGGGCCCCTCCCCTTCCCACCCCCTCCAGTCTTCTCATTAGACATTTAGGGAGGTGAGGGGTGGGTTGACATGACCAAATGTGGCCATATCGATAAATATTTAACACTAAAATCAACTAGCACCCATTCAGGAAACCCTTCCAAAGCCATCAAACCTCAGGGTCTTTATAAACTGACATAAGCTATATCAAAATTCATAAAAGTTTGTTGTGATTCTTAAGTTTGTGAACATTGCTTTATGAACCACAAACTGGCAAAAAATTGTGATGAACTTTGGTTTGTCAGCATTTCTCCTTCAGTGGGGCTGAAGTCATCCAGGCTGGTTAGGTCATGCCTCTGCTCGCTCAGGTAGGGCATTCAGATGCAGATTTTTCAGAGCCGCCTTCCTGAGTGACCTGAGCCTGAGTAGCCAGTCTGGAATGCCCTACTGCTTAGGTAGGACGCTTCGAGCCCTGCTCTTCAGCCTTCGTCTACAAGGCACATAAAAATAAAAATAAAAAGTTCTCACGGGGACAAAGAACGCAGAGATCTACAAGCAAGAATCTCATGCGGGAATTTAAGAACTGCCTCCAATTCCTTACTGGCATGGAACAGCCGAATTCGAGCCAGGAGGCAAGCGGGTCAGCACCCTGCCCACCGGCGAACAGCCTGGAGCCCCGGGCACCTCAGAACTCCCACCTCCACCTCCCCAGAACGCTGAGGCAACAGTGAGTGTGGCAACAGCGACCTTCATCAGGGCCCAGTTTTTCACCCGGATTCAGAGTGGCTCCAACGGCCGGGAAGTTGAGCGGCAAATGCTCCAACGGTTAGGGTTACCGGCGGAGGTTGATGTTATGGTTCAGGCGCGACGACCGTCCACCAGACGCATCTACAGCCATACATGGAAATCATTCCAGAAATGGGCAGCCATCGAAAGGGTGGACCCACTCCACCCCTGTTTCAGGGACATGATCGCGTTCCTAAATTCGGGCAGGAAGATGGGCCTGAGGGCCAACACCCTGCGCGGGCAGGTAGCCGCGATCAGTGCGATCCTGGGGCAGGAGCGCTATAATTCCTTTTCGTCCAACACCTTCGTCAAGCGCTTCATTAAGGGCACAGCACAGCTGGACAGACTGGTACAACATAGGCTTCCCACCTGGAGCCTCCCGGTGGTCCTCTGGGCCCTCACGAAACCACCCTTGGAGCCCATATGACGGGTGGAATTAAGCTATTTGACTTGGAAGGTTGCCTTTCTGGTCGCCATCACGTCGGACAGGTGTGTATCGGAACTGCCGGCATTGTCATCCAGGCAGGAGCTCTGTACCTTCAAAAAAGGTCACACTGAGAACCGACCCAAGTTTTACACCCAACGTGCACTCACCCTTCCACTTACAGCAACCGGTGGTCCTGCCATCCTTCTTCCCTAAACCATCATCACCGAAGGACAAGGAACGCCACATGCTGGATGTGCGCAGAGCCCTCCGCCTCTACATAAGGCAGAAGACCAGGTTCCGCAGTTCGGACGCACTCTTACAAAATATGGGGAAGAAGGCCTCGGCAGCAACAATTGCCCGATGGGTAAAGCAATGGATCCAGAAGGCATACGCTATACAGCACAAGGAGCCTCCCATCGAGATAACGGCTCCCTCAACCCGTGCCACGTCCACTTCCACGGCCTTAGCCGCTAGAGTCCCAGTATCGGTTATATGCCAGGCAGCAACCTAGTCGTCACTATCCACGTTTGTGAGGCATTACCACATGGACCAAGCAGCCTCGGACAAGGCTACCTTTGGCCGTCAGGTGCTCACGAATGCAACCAGGAACTGAGAGATTTGACCCACCCTCGGGTGAAGCTCTGGTACAGCTAACCAGCCTGGATGACTTCAGCCCCACTGAAGGAGAGCGAAACATTGGACTCACCTGAAGGTTTCTTCTCTTCAGTGGGGCAAAGTCATCCAGCTCCCCCGCCCTAGGGAATGGACCTGGAGCACCTGGCACCGGACCACCGTCTGGTCGCAAATTGCCGTTGATCACCAGGGTAGGATGACAGCATATACAAAAAACAAAACAATAAACAATAAACAGAAAACAGCACAAAACGGATAGCTAGGAGTACTAATGAGAGCAGCAGGGCTTGAATATAACTGGCTACTCAGGCTCAGGTGACTCAGGAAGGCGGCTCTGAAAAATTTGCACATGAATGCCCTACCTGAGCGAGCAGAGGCATGACCTAACAAGCCTGGATGACTTCGCCCCACTGAAGAGAAGACACCTTCGGGTGAGTCCAGTGTTTCGGTTTATGATGGGCATCAAACAGCACACTATGGCTCCTAGTCTGCATGGTCTCTCTTGTTGCTGAAAACTGAAGGGGTGGAGCTGGAAGGAGTATATAAATTGTGGTTTCCCAAGCAATCAGAAACCATGAGTCAAGGAGAGTTTAGTCCTGATGGTCCCGTCCTCCGGATGACCAAGGTAGATCTCCGCCAATCACTACACAGCCTAGGAACTGTTCCTGCTGCCCCAGGCAAGTCCAAAGGAGCAAGCAACACCAAAGACAGGTTCTTGCAGTCTCATTTTGGGCACTTAGGTTTAATTGTTTTGTAGTGTCATAACTGAACATTAAGTCAATGGCAGACTACATCTAAAGGGATTTTTTTCTTTCATTGCTGGAAATTATTTTTCTCTATTGCACTATTATGTAAAATTTCTCTTGAATAAAAACAGATGTTGAACAGATGTAAAACATCTGTACTGCAATTGAAGGATGAAACATCTGGCTACATGAAGATGGTTGCTCCTGAAGAACCAGCCTGTTGTTCAGATGGATGTACATCATTAACATGTAACATCTTGTCCAATCCTTTAGTTGTCTGTCTGTCACGATGAATCCACCCCTTTTTCCCCAAGGACCAATTCTGAGTTCTAGATTGAGTTGCTGAAAGCCAGTTCAAACAACCTTTTACACTTGCTATCACAGTACTATTTCTCCTCTTGATTAATGATTATTTTATTGTGTAAGAATGTTTCACTAGAGACCAAAATCAAATTAATTTATGCCACAGTATCCTACATCAGTGGTCTCCAACCCGGGTCCATGGACCGGGACTGGTCCGTGGATCAGTCGGTATTGGGCTGTGGCTCCTCCTTGTCCTCCTCCCCAGCTGCTGCCTCGGGGGCTGCCCTGCCACTCTGCCACTCTGCCGCCGGGTCACCTTTGGTGCTCTCTAGTGGCTGCCATGGCTGGGGCTCCCCCTCGGCATGGCACTGCACAGCTGCTGCTAGCTAGATTGTTGAGGGGCGGGAAGTCAGGAGCACTAGCAGGAAAGCAAGTGGAGCAGGGGCTCAGGCGGCGGCAGCAACGGCCCTCGACAAAAGACTCCCCCTTCCAGGCCTCAGTAAAATTGTCAAGTGTTGACCGGTCCCCGGTGATATAAAGGTTAGGGACCACTGTCCTACATGACTATGGAAGGATATGAAGGGAGAAAGTTGTCGGGAACATCCCGACTTGCAGGCAAAGACCCTCCTACCACAGGCAGAGTAGCAGTCTTTTGGGAACAGAGCAGCGGCTGCAGACCCGTACTCGGGAGAGACGGAGGAGGAAAATGAAAGGAATGGGGGACCCATGTGGGAGATCAGTGGAGAGGTCCGTATCGTGTCACTAAAGTGTTGGGCCCCGTGACATTTGAGGTGCAGTGTGGCGACCATAGATGGGCTCGTAGACCACTGCATGTGATCAACTTAAAAACATGGTATACCAGGGAAGCTGGGCAAGTCAATTTAACATGCCAACCTGGGGAGTTACCTGATGATACTAACCCCTGGGCTTGTGGGGAGAGCACAAATCCTAATATAGATTCGTCTTTGAATGAGCAACAAGTGCTAGAAGCTAGGGAGGTAGTGCAAAACTGGAAAGAAGTGTTCAGCTCATTGCCCGGGAGAACACATCTAGCAGTCCATCGAATTCGGACACCCGAAGGGGTAACAGTTCGGGTTCCATGGAGGCCTATACCTCACAAGCGTTGGCCAGTAGTGCAGTCTGAGGTGGAGGATATGCTCAAGATGGGGATAATGGAGCCCTCACAAAGCGCTTGGCAAAGTCCTATAGTATTAGTGCTGAAACCGGACGGTAGCACTCGATTCTGTGTGGATTTCAGAGAAGTTAATCAGGTGGCTCAATTTGATGCCTATCCTATGCCATGGGCTGACATGCTAATTGAACAACTGGGGGAGGCCAGATACCTGTCAGCGCTAGATCTCACGAAAGGTTATTGGCAGGTACCCGTGGCTCCAAAGGACCAAGAAAAAACAGCATTTGCCACTCCGCAGGGCCTATTCCAATTTCGGGTAATGCCTTTTGGCCTCCATGGGGCAGCAGCAACATTTCAGAGACTAGTAGATCGAGCCTTGGCCAACTGTGAAGGGTTCGCTTCAGCCTATATTGATGATATTTTAATATGCAGCCCAGATTGGCCGACTCATTTAGAACATCTATCCCGAGTCTTCGAAGCATTGAAACAAGTCGGGCTCCATGCGAATCCAAAGGTAAGCTGTATTGGTTTCCATGAGTTGCAATATCTAGGATACATTGTGGGTAAGGGCATATTGAAGCCAGTTCCGGAGAAAGTCACACGGATTCAACAACTACCCCATCCCATGACGAAGAAACATCTGAAACGCTTTCTAGGGATGATAGGATACTATGGGAAATGTATTCCTAATTTCTCTACAAAGGCCAGTTTCCTGACAGATAGCCTACGTAAAGGACAGCCTAATACCATAGAGTGGACAATGGAAAAGCGACAAGCATTTGAGGACCTACGGAAACAATTAGCTCAGGCCACTCCTCTGCACAATCCTGACTTCAAGAAACCTTTCATGCCTCCAGTTCGGGAATCGGGGCTGTCTTGGCTCAGGAGAGGCAAGGACAAGAGGAACCTATATTGTTTCTTAGTAGAAAATTGTCCCCCGCCGAACGAAAATATTCAGCCATTGAACGTGAAGCCTTGGCCATCAAGTGGGCTGTAGGGGCTTTGCAATTTTACCTGTCTGGGAATTCCTTTGGTCTGGTGACTGACCATGAGCCATTACTCTGGCTAGCCCGAGTGAAAGATCAGAATCCCCGGTTATTGAGATGGTATTTGTCCTTGTTACCTTTTGATTTCACAATATGTCATTGGTCGGGGAAAAGTAATGTCAATGCAGACTTTCTCTCTAGGGTGTTTAAGGACAAAGACCAACCCGACTTACCCAAGGGGGGGTGATGTCGGGAACATCCCAACTTACAGGCAAAGACCCTCTCACCACAGGCAGAGTAGCAGTCTTTCGGGAACAGAGAGCAGCGGCTGCGGACCCGTATTCGGGAGAGATGAAGGAGGAAAATGAAAGGAAAGGAAACGAGGAATGCCGACAGACTGGTCACGCCCGGATCAAAGTGAGGGCAGAACAGATAATGCAGGACGGGAGTACCCGGAAGAACTGGTGGGAGGTTCTTGAGGGCTCGGGAGGTGGGGACGAGGAGAGGACGGATATTTAAACGGGGCAGTCGGTGTCTGTGAGGAGGCGGGGTTCAACATAGTGAGAAAACTATTCTGAACCCGGGAGTCGTGAATGCGAGTAATTCGGCAGGACTCCGTTCTGAGATGCTGCCTATCCTGAGAACTATCTTTCCTGGCCTGGTCTTCAGCTCCCGACATCGTGGCGGAGAAGGAACAAAAAACCCCAGACCCTGACAAAAGTTAATGGAATTAAAGTTGATTCATTTGAAATCTGATCCTGGGGAGAGTTTTATAGATGCCATGCATTGCCAAACAGACAAATAAGTGGTTCCTTCATAAATCAAGTGTGAATTTTCTTTAGAAGCTAAAATTACTAAAGTGAAGCTGTCATATGTTGGTCCCATCATGAGGAGTTGCTGGAAAAGCCAGTAATCAAGTATAGAACCGTGGATTCCTCAATGTGGACTCAGAAGAGAAAGGAAACCATGAGGCACAATGATATGGTAGTCTTCTCTATGTTTATAGGTGAAAAGGTTATAACATAAAGTCTAAATGGTCAAACATATGATCAAACATAAAGAGTCAACCAAAACGGGATCCTCGGTTAAGTGACCCGCTTTCTGTTTTATCTTCGTCAGTGGTTGCTCTTCCAATATACTGTCACAGTAGTAGTCGTAGTGTCACATTGGCAAAAGGCTCATAATCGTCTGGGGATTTCATAAAGTACCCCTTTATGACAGTAATGCTAGGAAAAGTTGAAAGCCTCCACGAGGGCCCTCTGTTTGCAAGACCAGAGAAAGGAGAGGATATTGTGAGGGTTATTAATTAATGGGGCTGCTGAGAAACAACTTGATAGCACTAAACACACTCACAGTATATAGCTCAGTAAAAATGTAAACTCAGTATTTGGCAGGAGTCAAAAAGGCAACCTGCATGCTGGGGATTATTAGGAAAGGGACTGAAAGTAAGACAGCCCAAACTGTATTGCCCCTGTATAGATTTATGGTGAGGCCAAGGGGAGCTCTTGCAGGCGGTCTGAACTCGTGGTGGGGGTGGTGGTGGTGGTTTTGGTTCTACCTGGAAGCCAAGTTTCACGGGGGAGTGCTGGAGGACTGCCGCTTGGCCACTGCTTGATTTCATGAGCTCCCCTCTTGCCCCTCGTACATTTCAACATCTACATGGAGTTGCTGGATGAATGCACCTGGGGATTTGGGCTGGGTTGTCATTGTGGCTCTACCTAGTTCTAATCTAGCAGATGGCAGAGAAGCTGTGGAAACCTTGAATAGATACCAGTAATATGAAGTTTAATCTAAAAAGACAGAAATGCTACTGCAAGCTGGAAGGACTGAGGTGGAATCTGAGTTGTTTCCTGATGAGATTCCCCCTAAAAACAGGTTTCACAGGCTGGGGATGCTGCTGGACATGGGCTTTGTGTGGGATAGAGAGCTGTTAGTGGGGGCCAGGCTCACATTCTAGCAGCTCGGCCTGGTGAGCCAGGTGCTGCCTTTCACTGAACTGTAGTATCTCTCCTGGCACTTCTAGATGAGATGATTCTGGGGCACTTGATGTGGGTGCCGTCCTGAAGAGTAGGTGAAAACTCAAATTGGTACAGTATGTCGCAATGAGAGGGCTGCCTGGAGTCAGGTACAGGGACCATATCACTCTAGTAGCCTTTCCCCCTTGTGCACGGGCTTCTAGTGTGAACTCAGGTTGCATATACTAACCTCCTGCAGGAGGGGGCCGACATACCTTAAGGACCACCACTTGTGCTCTGGATCCTTGCCCATAACAGCTGCTAAAATCATGTATGGATCATATTAACATGTCTAGTAAATCAATTCCTGACTCAGAGTTCCTTTTGTTGGCAGCCCAAAGGGGTGATTATCTGGCCACTACTTTAAAAAAAAAACCCCATCAGTGCAGGAAAGTGAAGTGGCCAATTACTGTCCAGTGATGCAAAGAGCAGTGGTGGACCACCTACCTCCAGGCCTTTTTGGATAACTTATCTGCTCAGGTTTCCAGACAAGCTACAGGAATGAGACAGCTGTGACTTATGGTCTCCATCTGAATGCAGATAGCGGACATGCCTCCTCCCTGTGCCTAGCTGGTTTTATCTGCAGCCTTTAACATGACAGATTGGGCTGTTTGGTTGGGAGGGGCTGAGGCAACAGTGGTCAACTGAATTGCTTGGGATTGTTAAATGGGCATCAGAAAAATTCCGTTGGAGACCAGTTGTCTTCCATGATCCACGGGATTCCACAGGATGCAGCATTGGCCTCCTTCCTAGTCAGCCTCTGTGTAAAGTCCTCCTTAGAAATCATTTGTAGCTTTGAAAGCAGGTATCATCAGCATGCAGATGGCATCTTTCTGTGCAGAGCTCCCGCTGATACACAGCCCAACTCCTGTGATAAAATAGCCAAGAGAAATGGATTGAAACTGAATCCTGATAAGAAAGAGGTTCTGCTGGGTGGGAAGGCTGAGGGAGCACATTCTACTCCTCTCATATTTATTCAGTCTGTTAAGAGTCTAGGCAGAGCTTTCACAAAACTGTGGAGTTTCTTGAGGCCCTGAAAGGGTTTCCTGAATGAGTGGGAGTTAATTAATTTTTAATATTTTAAATTTGTTAAACATTTAACAGGTGGTCATATTGGAGGACCCCCCACCATGGCCAGTGATGGGCTTGGAGGGGGTGGGGAGATTCTGCAGATAGGTGTGTACACAGCTGCTCTTCCTAACCATATTCTGCAGGATCGTGCCCCTTTGGGGGGATCTCAGAGCCGGAAGAATGTCCCAGGGGTTTCTCAACAATAAAAACATTGAGAAAGACTGGTCTAGGGGTTATAGTTGCTCTTGGAGAAGAACATTGATGCAGCCATAAAAGAGTTTTTCTTCTAACTATATCAAGCCCAGAAGATAGCCCCCACCCTGACTCAGTCTATCTAGCTACCCGAATCCATGCCAGGGTCACATGGGGCCTACACTGTTTTAATACACTCTACGGCCTGCCCTTGAAGCCCAAGCAGGAACGCCGGTTGGGACAGAATGCCACAGCTCAGTTATCAGCTGGAGTGGGCAGAGCTGCCACGCTGCCTCCATTCCACAGCCCGTCCCCTCTGGCACCCGATCCAGTTCAGAGTATGAACAGTCACATGCAAATCCTTCCCTGTCCTCGGAGCCTCATCTCTGCCAGAGTACCACTTTTCCTCTGTTGTGCCATGACAACTCTGCTCATCAGAACAACCACTTTTACTGCCGCCACTTTGTCGGATGGCCCACCTGAGGAGGTCTGAACGGTTCTCATCCTTCTGCTATCCCACAAACTATAAAATAGATAGAGTTGTTCTGGAGGAGCTGTGACAGGGGCTACACTATGACAGAATGGCTCAGGAAGACCCTCTATAAAAGGAAACAGGACTGTGGACAATAAACTATGTATATAATGTATTATATTCCTTAGAAATCATTTGTAGCTTTGAAAGCAGGTATCATCAGCATGCAGATGGCATCTCTCTATGCAGAGCTCCCGCAAATACACAGCCCAACTCCTGTGATAAAATGTTTGCTGCATAACGATTTTCTGTACTCTGCATAATGTCCAATATGTATTGTCCTGGGACACTGCTTATTAGATAGCCTGTCATGGAATAATTTTATACTTTAATATGTTCTGACCCATCCTGAACCTATTGGGAAGTGTGGGGTTGTAAAAATAAAGATTATTGGTATTAATTAGTATATAGTATATACTCGAGCATAAGCTGACCTGAATTTTAGCTGAGGCACCTAATTTCACCACAAAAACATGGTATCAACAATAACAGGCAAGTGGGATCCTCACTCGAGTATAAGGCCCCTCGGGGGGCCTTTTCAGTATTAATAAAATGTGCAGAAAAAGTCAGCTTAAAAAAGGTAAAGGTATCCCCTGTGCAAGCACCGAGTCATGTCTGACCCTTGGGGTGACGCCCTCCAGCGTTTTCATGGCAGACTCAATACGGGGTGGTTTGCCAGTGCCTTCCCCAGTCATCACCGTTTACCCCCCAGCAGCAAGCTGGGTACTCATTTTACCGACCTCGGAAGGATGGAAGGCTGAGTCAACCTTGAGCCGGCTGCTGGGATCGAACTCCCAGCCTCATGGGCAAAGTTTTCAGGCGGCTGCCTTACCACTCTGCGCCACAAGAGGCTCAAAGTCAGCTTACACATGAGTATATACCATAAATAAAAATGTGTATGCAAAATAACTGCTATTCTCTGTCCTGGGAACCTGCAGAAAGAGGATTTTGACAATTTTCCCGCCCCTCTGTCTGTGTTTCCGGGAAGACTTCATGCTTAGCCAGAACAACTTGAAATGTTTTATTTATTTTAATTATGTGCCTTCCATTCAAATAACAGGATCCTAGACAGGTCATAAAAACATAAAGACAACTTCGTAGCTCCATTAAAAGATGTAGCAATAAATTAAAAACAAAACCTAGAAACATGCCCCCGCCAGTGGGCTTCCATGTGAGGGATGCCTGAAGATGGGGGTGGGGAGCAAAAACGTAGGATGGGTGTGCAGGGAGGAAGAGACGGGGCAAGAGGCCACATGAAAACGACACGTTCTATGTTTTTATAGCTGTAGAATGTGGGCACCCAAAGTAGCTTACATATTCCTTTTCTCTTTCATTTTATCTTCACAACACCCTTGTGAGGTAGATTAGGTGAAAACATAGTAACTGGCCCAGGGTCACCAACCTTCCATGAGGTACTGGTGCATCCATTTCATAAATGTATTTTTAAAATCGTTGATTCTTCAGCTTTGCAGAAGGATATGTCTTGTGTGTTCTTAGCTCCAGCCACTGGACTTAAGAATCAACAGATGGGGCCATGTTGAGGATAAGATATATAGGTGTTAAGTTTGAAGTGTACACTTATTAAGTGTGCCTTATTAATTGCCTAAGGCACTTATTCACAAGCTAAACTTTGAATGGTCATTAGCATGATTTGTACTTGCATATAAAACAGCTAATTGTATGGAGCAAAGTGGATAGTGTGCCTTTTCTTTCTAGAACTTGATCTCCCAGTGAAATTCACTTGCTGTAAATCAGAATGGATAAATCTCTATACAGAGCCTTATATGTTGAATTTGCTGCCACTATCTAGAGTGAAAACTTATTTATCCCCAGCCCTTCCCCCAGAGGCCCTTGCCTTTTCTGTTTCTAGGCATCCCAGGAGCAATTAGCTTATCACTGATGCAAGTAGGAGTGGATAGAGCTTTCTGGGGTTTTAAAATGCCAGACTCCTTTGCATGGAGGCAGAATTGCCTGGAGGAGGAACTTCTCGGTGACATTCCCAAATGAACATTGACAACCTTCCTATGAAAAGACAACAACTAAGGAGTGGTTGGGCCAAGGTCATTGCCCTTGATTGTAGTCAAGCACTGCTTGCAACACCAGACTGCCTCTCATTTGCAGTGGAAACAGCATATTAAAAGATCTTTATTAAATGTAAACTCTGAAGGGGAAAAGTAGATTAAGCATTTGGAAGTCAGTTGCATCCATGTTTTACAACCTTTCATTTTGAAAAGAAACAAAGAGTCTGAATGCTTTGAAATGATTTGCTTTTCCCTCTGTTGATTACTCAGACTCTCTGCTTCTCTACCTAGCCCCTTGTTCAAATAAAGTTAAGAAGGGAAAGTAATGTGTCCCATATGGGTATACTTTTAATTTGGAGTATTCTGCATATTTTCAAATGTGTTTCAGATTGAAGCTAGGCAAACTGTGGATTCCCTTGGCATTCAGAAGTATAGTTTTATGTCTTGCTTGCAGATTAGAATATCGGCTATTTCAGAATTGTTTCATCTGCCATCTGTCTCACATCTATCAAAGCAAGAAAAGGACCCAATTTTAACACTTCTGATTGTAGCTGAAAAGAAAAGCAGTGCTGGATCCAACCAGTGGTCCATCAAGAACAGCATCATGTTTCACATTGAGTGAACTAGCTGTCTGGAAGAAGTGCCTGACAGTAAGAGCGGTTTCTCAGTGGAATAGGCTTCCTCGGGAGGTGGTGGCTTCTCCATCTTTGGAGATTTTTAAACTGAGGCTGGATAGCCATCTGACGGAGAGGCTGATTCTGTGAAGACTCGAGGGGGTGACAGGTGACAGTGGGTGAGTGATAGGGATGTGAGTGTCCTGCATAGTGCAGGGGGTTGGACTAGATGACCCAAGGGGTTCCTTCCAACTATTATTCTATGGTTCTATGAAGAGAAACTCCATTGTAAAAATGCTGTTTTTATTCAGTTTGGAAAAGATACGTTGTAGATTGTGCTTTGAAACACGTGACATTCTAACTTCTTAAACCAAATGCTGGGTTCCACTTGTTGGAAAGCAGGTTTTACTTTGTAGTTCCCACCTGCCTTCGTTCCCGAGTAGAACTGAGATGAACATGAGGTGGTTGAATGACATCCCTAAGGGGATCCCACATTCCTCTGGGATGAAGCCTTCTAGCCTGTTTGAAATCTTACACGGGCTTCAGCACCTGGGTTTATGATGAGTTTATAGACCATGTGACCATAAATTGTATTACTTTGGTGCCAAAGAATCATGGTGCTTTTTGATCTGTTTAAGTACCATGTAGTTTCCATTCTGAGCCCTCCTAGGTTTTTTTTAGTTTTGAAAATAATTTGAAGTCTTTCTTCCTACTTCGGAAGGCTAAACTGCAGTCTGTTCCTGTCAAAGCTGAGCCTGGATGGTGTACAGTTGCTGACCCATTGTTGCTGTTGCTGCTGCTGCTGCATTTCTTTTCCTTCCTTTCTTATAAGACTCCAGGTGGATTACAAAAGCATACAAAATGGTATACAAAAGAGGTATTTAGAACAAATGCATTAAATCATAGGTATTAAAATGAGAATTAAACTAATTGCCCACTATTCTCTCATGGGAAACGGGGCCATAGGTTCTCACCACCACCCTTTACTTCTTATTAGCACACTTCATGACTAGATGCCTATCAGTAATTTAAGCAAACAGGGCCTGACCAGGAATCATTTTATCTGCAATTCGGAATGCACAAAAACCATGATTTTGTAAATTTAAAGAGGAAAAAAATTAAGCCTGAAGAGGACTGACCATCTTCCCGGGAAGCATGGAGGGCACATGAATGTTACTAAGCAGGGTAGCTGGAAAGATTTCTGGAATGCCCACTCTGACATTCTGTAGCTGTGTGTCTGTGTGCACACTGCCCACTCTGCTCTGAGGATAACATGTTAGTTAAAGAATCATAGAATCATAGAATCATAGAGTTGGAAGGGGCCATACAGGCCATCTAGTCCAACCCCCTGCTCAACGCAGGATCAGCCCTAAGCATCCAAGAAAAGTGTGTATCCAACCTTTGCTTGAAGATCAGTAATTACAGAACTATCCCTCCGCCCTTCCCACATTTGTGGAGGGACTGGTCATTTCCAAGTGTTTGCCACTTTCCTCACAGGATGGCAGTGTGGGGATTTCTAATGGCACAGTGGTTGCACAAAACATAACTTGCCTTTGTAACCTGTGCTGCCTGCCCTAATAAAGGTTAGAGAGTTGTAAATCACATTAATTGATTGAACTTAAGATGTAGTAGGCAAGTGCTTCTAAGTCAACATGCAGCCTCCAAAACCCCTTAGAAGTACATTTGTTATTGCTGTTAGTTGAGAAGTCATGTCCAACCCATCGTAACTCCATGGACAATGATCCTCCAGGCCTTCCTGTCCTCTACCATTCCCCGGAGTCCATTTAAGTTTGCACCGACTGCTTCAGTGACTCCATCCAGCCACCTCGTTCTCTGTCGTCCCCTTCTTCTTTTGCCCTCGATCGCTCCCAGCATTAGGCTCTTCTCCAGGGAGCCCTTCCTTCTCATGAGGTGGCCAAAGTATTTGAGTTTCATCTTCAGGATCTGGCCTTCTAAGGAGCAGTCAGGGCTGATCTCCTCTAGGACTGACCGGTTTGTTCGCCTTGCAGTCCAAGGGACTCGCAAGAGTCTTCTCCAGCACTAGAGTTCAAAAGCCTCAATTCTTTGACACTTGGCCTTCCTTATGGTCCAACTTTCACACCCATACATTGCAACTGGGAAGACTAGACACACTTTTGTTGGCAGGGTGATGTCTCTGCTTTTTATGATGCTGTCTAGAAGTACATAAAGGTAAGATAAAGGTATACCCTGTGCAAGCACCGAGTCATGCCTGACCCTTGGAGTGATGCTCTCTGGCGTTTTCTTGGCAGACTCAATTCAGGGTGGTTTTTCCATTTCCTTCCCCAGTCATTACCGTTTTACCCCCCAGCAAGCTGGGTACTCATTTTACCGACCTCCAGCCTCATAGTCAGAGCTTCAGATAGTGATTGTTTACAGTATAAAGCTGTGAATCCAATGGTATTGTAGCAGAGATCAGGATTGGTGACTTGATCCATTATCCATTGATGTTTGATATGTGGGGAAATGACTTTGGGTGTTCAATACTACATGTGTGTTGGTGTAAAACAGTGTATACCTTCTAATGTTCTATAAATTCAGACACTATTTTTGAATAAAGTCTGCATGACTACTTTTACAAGCCTTTTCACAGTGTGTTTATATGTTGGATGCTTACTGCATTGGGACCCATCTTTCTTTTGATATAGCCCCATAGAAAGGCAGATATAGAAAAATACTGACGCACTGGGAAACCAATATGTCAATAAAATATCCAAATTGGACTTCTATAGAGTCGTCTCTCTTCAGTCCCGACGCGTTTCACCTTAGTAAGTTGAAGTTAGTCCTTAAATATAAAAAGCGTCCCTTGAAAAAGCTGTAAGGCGAAACGCGTCGAGACTTGTGTGAAATAAGAATAAAAGAATTACTGAAATGAGATGACTCTATAGAAGTCCAATTTGGATATTGTATTGCCATGTCGGTTTCCCAGTGTGTCTGTATTTTTCTATATTTGTTCCTTCACTGGGACCCACCCCTCCCAGTTCACTATTTTTGCCATAGAAAGGCAAGACAACAATTGTGGTTTCGGAGCTGGTTCTTTGATCATTTGAAACACAGGTTCTCGGCTGCTGTATTTGGTCTTTGTTCCATACTGTGTAGCCTTAATGCTGTTGTGAGATTACGTAGGAAGGAGATTGGAGTTGTATTTTACAGGCACTTGATGCACCCATTCCCATTAATGATGATATGGCTCCCAGGGGGCAGAACCTCGCAGGGGTTAAACATTCAGGTGGGCTATATGTTGTAGGGTCCATACCTTGCATGACTACGTAAAGCTTGCATTAGGGAAAAAAATCAAACTGGAAAAACAATTGATTTATTTTGTTGCTATGTATTTGTTATAGCTTAATTTAGGTGCCATCTTTCTATTTAGATTTCAGCATCCTGTTTTCATTTTTTCAGGTTGCATTGTTGAATTTCCTCTCTACTGAAGAAAGGCCTCACCTGAAAGAAGAAAACCATCGTGTCCGCCGAAACAAAAGGAGTAAAAACAGTGAAGGATCAGATGGTGAGTTTAACATCTAAAGTCTTTGTAGCGTATGAGAAGACTTGTTACTTGCAGTTTCACACAGAACTGGCTGTAAAAGGTAAAGGTAAAGGTATCCCCTGTGCAAGCACTGAGTCATGTCTGACCCTTGGGGTGACGCCCTCCAGCGTTTTCATGGCAGACTCAATACGGGGTGGTTTGCCAGTGCCTTCCCCAATCATGACCGTTTACCCCCCAGCAAGCTGGGTACTCATTTTACCGACCTCGGAAGGATGGAAGGCTGAGTCAACCTTGAGCCGGCTGCTGGGATCGAACTCCCAGCCTCATGGGCAAAGCTTTCAGACGGCTGCCTTACCACTCTGCGCCACAAGAGGCTCTTATGGTAGGTAAATGTTTTTTCCCAGCATCTGATTGCTTGAAGTGATGTATACATTACCCAGAAGCCAGGGGGTGGGGTCTGACAACATGAAGATTCTGTTTTCTCAGTTGTGTTGATTTTAGCAGTGGCAATCATTCCAGCAGAGCATGCTCCATTTCCATGATGATACTTTATGGAATGACCCATCTATTGAAGTCAGGAAAGGCACCACTCTCCTGGTTTCACTCAAACTATGCAAACTGAATTGTTCCTCTTCTATCTTGTAGTGCAGCCCACATTGGGACTGAACATGCACAGGCCTACTGTTAAGAATTTTTTATTTGCTAAAAGTCTGAAAGAGGGTGGTCACGGTCCTGGACCCCTCCCCCCCCCCCGGTCCCTTTTCACCGCCATGATCTGTGGTTGTGTTTTCTAGTTTCTTTGTCTTGTTGAGTTGCATGGTCTGGTCTACCAGTCCCCAGTATTATTCTTTCTTCTTACCATGGACTCCAGGGCAATATTCAAAAAGTGCAGCCAGTGTGGAGTGAAAATCTCATACTCCAGTGAAGATGACCATTGCTTGCTGTGGGAGAAGGGCATAATATAGGTACTTACCCTGTTTGTCAAAATTTCACTCTGAAGTCAAGACGGGATACCACATTGGGCGAGAAGGCAGCTCTGTGGGGAAAGGCTTTGTCTGTCATGACCCCTTTGACCTTGGTTCCAACATCCACTAAGGTCCCACATTCTGGTTCACCATTGATCCATTTTGTTGGAATATTTGTTTTTCCCATCCTTGTGTACACACTCACAGATACTGAAGTGATGTGTGATGAAAGGATTCCATTTCAGCAGTTGGTGACTATTTGGTGTGTTAGTGTCATGAACTGTGGCTGATTACCCTTGATCAGACGTGACCCTCTTGAACAGAACACAGGTGGTGCTAAGAAGCTAGTTTTTATTGAAAGGTTCCATAAGATGATGTGAAGTCCAGAATGGTAGGCACAGGGGATGCAATGACAGAGACAGGGATGGGTTGCCCATAGGGGGAGGGTAAATTAGGTGGGAGAGGGGTTCACATAGGAAAAGATTAAAAAGGCGTGAATAGTTGGAGACATCAGGTCTGCCCATACTGTTGTTCTTGGCAGTAAATTTCCAGCATTCCCCAAACATGCCAAGGACACGGGGTGATAAGAGAGAGTTCTCACAGTGGGGGAGGGAGAGCCTCCCAGAGCCATGAAACCTGGCCAAAGAGGCAAGAGAAGGTTCAGAGAAATGCCTGGAATCTCACCAAGGGAGGGGGGTGGAGTTCAATAAACGTCTAACTCAACTCTCCTGGCTCCAGCAGGAGAGCGGATATGACAGTTAGAGAGCGAGAGGGAACCTCTCTGCCAGTCAGAAAATGTAAAATAATCTCTCCTTCTGTGTTGTGAATGTCAAAAAGAAAACAGTGTAACTGAATCAAATTATAACTTTATAAGTTAAAAAATCTTGATGTAAAAAACATATCCACATAATGGCGGGCTGGTACAGACTCTTTTCCACCTTCCTCCTTTGCCTCACCCCCTTACGTTTCGCTTCCACAGTGTCCTTACTGGTACCGCCCCCCTCCCTCTTTCTCTTAACACACATTACTGGGTTCCATTCCTGTTGTATTATTTATGATCACTGAAATTGTGTTATTGAATTGTTGTTGTTGTATTTGTTTATTTTATGTATTAATTCGTTCCATGTATCCCCCATGTTGTATGTAAACCGCCCTGAGCCATATGGAAGGGCGGTATAGAAATCAAATAAATATAATAATAATAATAATAATAATAATAATAATAATAATAATAATAATAATAATAATAATAATAATAATAATAAAGACACAGGCCCTGTCCCTCCACTCCTCCCTGTCCTCTCCCCCTTAGCTATCACTTCCCTGACTTCATCCCTGGTCTCTCCCCCCCCCCCCACCACACACACACATCCTCCTCCCCACTTCTCAACTTTTGTGACAGAAGGGCTGCTGTATTCAGTGGTCTTCTGCCGCCTCAGCTAGGCTGACCTTTGTCGCTGCTGCAGCGACCCTGGATCAATGGGCAGTGCCCCCACAGCTTGGTCAGCCTCCTTGTCCACTGCCTCCACTGTTAGCTGTGTCTATGGCGGCTGCCACTCAAGGTCTTCGGGGGCACTTGGCGGGTGAAACTTACAGATTTAACTTCCATTTCACTGAGCATGCCAGAAGATGTGTTCTATATCAACAAAGTAAAGAAATAATGTATCTCTAAAACCAGTGTTACTTCAGAAGACAGTTACTTTTGAAGCTTTATGTCGGAGGATTTTACTATTATGTAAGTAAATATATTTTATCTTACTAAAGTAGTCTATATAGTTTATTTTCAAACTAGAAATTAAGCCCGCTGTAGGAAAAATATAAAGAGTCTCTTGTGGCGCAGAGTGGTAAGGCAGCCGTCTGAAAGCTTTGCCCATGAGGCTGGGAGTTCAATCCCAGCCGGCTCAAGGGAGTAGGCGGCAGGAGAGTGCGTTGGGTGGCTGGGTGGCTGGGTGTGTCGGGTGGGGGAATCAGCAGCGGATGGTGGGGAGAGCGCGGGAGAGACTTGATGTGGGGGTGGGCAGGCGGTTGGGGATGGGGGAAGCGTGGGCGGTTGGCGGGGGGGTGGCGGTGGCGGGAGAGCTTACCTTGCATGTCAGGTGCTTCCTGGACGGACCTAGTGGGCGCCAAAAGGACAGGTTGTGCGAGTCATTGACACAGCGGGGCTGTCCCTTTAGTGGGGTGTAGGCTCGCGGGGCTGTGGTGGCGGCAGGCGGGCAGTGGCTTGTCAGGGGCATGAGGGCCCCCCTCCGGGCACCGCCTCCCCCCGCTGCCTGGCCGAGCATGCTGCCTATGGCAGCCGGCCAGCCGGCTGTGGCAGTGGCGGGTTTGAGGAAGGCGGATTTAGAGGCTCTGCGCACCTCCTGAGTCGTTCTTGCAGGGGCAAGGGGTGGCTTGCGGCCACCCCCGGGCCAGGTCCCGGCTTCGGCGACAGGGAAGAAGGGAGGAGAAGCATCTTCTCAGCCTCTAGTGGACGACGGAGCAAGTGGGCAAGCGACCAGTCAGGAGCCACAGGTTGTGCACGGCTCCCGATAGGGCCTTCCGAGTTTTTATCCTGGATGCGCCCCTTTCTCCGCCCACACTGACCTTATGGCTTTATTTCTACCACTCCGCAGGAGCGGTTTACAGCTAAGAATAAAATAGCCAAGAAAAAGCTGTTGTCACCTGGCAGCTATAATACACTGAATATATAATTCACTGAATAAACTCTGTCTGGGAGGTTACTGCAGGTTGACCAGCATTCACAAAGATTTTGTTATATTTTTTTTTACAATTTTTTTACAATTAAGATATTGATAGAAATCACCCTCAGAATCACCCTCAGTATTTACTATTAGACATTTCACCTTGGCCACTTTGGGCACAGTGTCTATACCTCGTAAGAGACTTGCATCAATGGTGTCTGAGTTTATTCAGCCTGGTAGAACATCTGCAACAACTCAGGCTTTGAAAAAGTGGCATCAGAACCACCACCAGAAAAAATAGTCCATAAGACACCCCAATGACTGCTTGGTAGTTAGCTATACAAAAATTTAAGGTTGATAATGAATAGAATTTCCTGCCAAGGGTATCTAGGCTTCTGCTTTCCTTATCGATGAAAGATGAATGCTACCCTGATCTGTGCCTGGTTTCCATGTCCTTTATAATTGTGCAGCCTGGAGAAGGATAGATGAAGAGATACTACACCAAGTAATATGGTAGAGGCTCTCAATCTTCTTAGAGGCCACCTGTACCAACACTGGTTTACTCCAAATCAGAAAGGGACAACTTCAAGTAGTTTTGCTGCTCTCCACCGCTATAATTATTATTTATTTATTTATTATTAATTTATTATTATTAATAATAAGTATTAATATTAATTTTTCACCTGCCACTTTTACTAGAAACAAAACATGGTGCCACATGTTAAGGGCATAAGTGTGCCTTGGAGCAGATCATGATCTCTGTTCTGGGAATCACTCAAAGCAAATTTTCCTTTGCTACCTCAAGGGCTAATTATACAAATTATACAAACGTTCTTAAATTAGGCTCAGTTTCCAAACTGCATGATATATCTGAGGGCTTTTTAGTCTGGTTTCTGATCTTACAATACGAAAAAAGAAAGGTTCACAATGAAAAATTAATAGAAGATAACAGGGAACCTTTCCAAGGCAATATGTTTGTAATAATGTATACAATGAATTTCAATTCAATTTCTTTTACAATTCTTTTATATACCAGAAGGAACAACCATAACAGCTTCTAGATGAGTTCTGTTTTCATTGACTTCATCAGTGGTTGAATCCTCCAATCCTCCAAAAACAGTTTGTTGCATCAAAGGTGGCAAAATCCTGCCGCCTTTCCTTATATTACTATTTTAATATTTTAGTAACAATCGGCCATGGGCTCTTTACGGTACTGCAGGGAATGCTATCAACAACAAGAGTCAAGAGGTCACCATGCTAGAATGCCTTCACAAGGACAATTGGTTTTGGGGAATCCATATAAGTTACTTTGGACTTCTCAGTAGTTTTTAGTATGACAACTTTCTGAACTGTCTCGCCAGGGTGAGGCTGATGGTGCTGGTTTTAGGTGGCTCTGGTGATTTCTGGTGGGCAGATGTCAGATGGCTGTGCTGGGAGACCTTCTTTGAGACTCTGGGGCACCATGCTGTTCTGCTGTCTTTCATGTTAGTCATGACACCGCTGCAGGAGCGACTTTGATGTTGTGAATGTGTTGGTGAGTGTGTTGGTGACATATGGTGCTAACTTTCGTTTAGACCTCTGATACATTGTCTGCAATTCTGCAATTCTGACTGCTGACTACCATAAAACATCTCTTCACCTTAACACGTGGTCTTTGTCAGCAGCATTTTTCTTTTCAAAGTCCAGCACACCAGGAAGATTTGGACCCGCTCCTGGACTATTCTACGGGCAGTTGAGATCATTTTCCATGCCACCCCTAGAGTTGATTTTTAGGGGGGTATTTTAGTTGTGTTATGTCACCGCATACAGCGGTCCCCAACCCCCGGTCCAGCTCCTCCTCATCCTCCTCCCTGGCTGCTGCCTCAGGGGCTGCCCTGCTACTCTGCTGCCAGCTCACCTTTGGTGCTCTCCAGCAGCCGCCATGGCTGGGGCTCCCCCTTGGTGTGGCATTGCGCAGCTGCTGCTGGCAGCGCCCCCAGTGGGCGGCGGGAAGTCAGGGGCACCAGCGGGAAAGTAAGTGGAGCAGGGGTTCAGGTGGTGGCGACATCCCTCGGCAAAAGACTACCTGGCCTCGATCCGGGCCAGGGCCTTTTCAGTCCTGGCCCCGACCTGGTGGAACGAGCTCCCAGAAGAGCTAAGGGCCCTGCAGGATCTACCAGCTTTCCGCAGGGCCTGTAAGACGGAGCTCTTCCGCCAGGCATATGGTTGAGGCCAGGGCAGCTCTCCCACTAATCCATCAGAGGATCCCCTCCAATATTGAGATCTCTAACACCGAGATAATGGTTAGATGTATTGTACTGGTGCCACCCTCTTCTGAACATTATTCTCTCCACCAGGCTGAACTAAGATCAGAATTGTGACCACTGCCGCTATATGTTATGTGATATGTTATATGTAACTTTTAATTGGGGTTTTTATGGGGATTTTATTGTGTTTTAACTATTTATGTTGTAAACCGCCCTGAGACCTATTGGGAGAAGGGCGGTCTAAAAATTAAATAATAATAATAATAATAATAATAATAATAATAATAATAATAATAATAATAATAATTGTTGTTGTTGTTATGTGCGAAGTCGTGTCCGACCCATCGCGACCCCATGGACAATGATCCTCCAGGCCTTCCTGTCCTCTACCATTCCCCGGAGTCCATTTAAGTTTGCACCTACTGCTTCAGTGACTCCATCCAGCCACCTCATTCTCTGTCGTCCCCTTCTTCTTTTGCCCTCGATCGCTCCCAGCATTAGGCTCTTCTCCAGGGAGTCCTTCCTTCTCATGAGGTGGCCAAAATATTTGAGTTTCATCTTCAGGATCTGGCCTTCTAAAGAGCAGTCAGGGCTGATCTCCTCTAGGACTGACCGGTTTGTTCGCCTTGCAGTCCAAGGGACTCGCAAGAGTCTTCTCCAGCACCAGAGTTCAAAAGCCTCAATTCTTTGACGCTCGGCCTTCCTTATGGTCCAACTTTCGCAGCCATACATTGCAACTGGGAAGACCATAGCCTTGACTAAACGCACTTTTGTTGGCAGGGTGATGTCTCTGCTTTTTAGGATGCTGTCTAGATTTGCCATAGCTTTCCTCCCCAGGAGCAAGCGTCTTTTAATTTCTTTGCTGCAGTCCCCATCTGCAGTGATCTTGGAGCCCAGGAAAATAAAATCTGTCACTATCTCCATTTCTTCCCCTTCTATTTGCCAGGAATTGAGAGGGCCGGATGCCATGATCTTTGTTTTCTTGATGTTGAGTTTCAAGCCAACTTTTGCACTCTCCTCCTTCACCCGCATCAACAGGCTCTTTAGTTCCTCTTCACTTTCTGCCATTAGAGTGGTATCATCTGCATATCTGAGGTTGTTGATATTTCTCCCTGCAATCTTGATCCCAATTTGTGACTCCTCTAATCCCGCATTTCTCATGATGTGCTCTGCATACAAGTTAAATAGGCAAGGCGACAGTATACAGCCTTGCCGAACTCCTTTCTCAATTTTGAACCAGTCAGTGATTCCATGTTCAGTTCTCACTGTTGCTTCTTGACCTGCATATAAATTTCTCAAGAGACATATAAGATGCTCTGGTATTCCCATCTCTTTAAGAACTTGCCACAATTTGTTGTGCTCCACACAATCAAAGGCTTTAGCATAGTCAATGAAGCAGAAATAGACGTTCTTCTGGTACTCCCTAGCTTTCTCCATGATCCAGCGTATGTTGGCAATTTGATCTCTAGTTCCTCTGCCTCTTCGAAATCCTGCCTGTACTTCTGGAAGTTCTCGGTCCACATATTGCTGGAGCCTAGCTTGTAGGATTTTGAGCATAACTTTGCTAGCATGAGAAATTAGTGCAATGGTGCGGTAGTTTGAACATTCTTTGGCATTGCCCTTCTTTGGGATTGGAATGTAAACTGACCTTTTCCAATCCTGTGGCCATTGTTGAGTTTTCCAAATTTGCTGGCATATTGAGTGTAGCACTTTTACTGCATCGTCCTTTAAGATTTTGAATAGTTCAACTGGAATGCTGTCACTACCACTAGCTTTATTGTTGCTCAGACTTCCTAAGGCCCATTTGACTTCACATTCCAGGATGTCTGGCTCCAGGTCAGTAACTACCCCATTGTGGTCATCAGCGATGTTAAGCTCGCTCTTGTATAGTTCTTCTGTATAATTTTGCCACCTTTGTTTAATCTCTTCTGCTTCTGTGAGGTCCCTACCATTTTGGTCCCTTATCATACCCACCTTTGCATGAAACGTTCTCTTCATATCTCCAATTTTCTTGAAAAGATCTCTGGTCCTCCCCATTCTATTGTTTTCTTCTATTTGTTTGCACTGTTCATTTAAGAAGGCATTCTTATCTCTTCTAGCTTTTCTCTGGAATTCTGCATTCAATTGGGTGTATCTTTCTCTTTCTCCCTTGCCTTTCACTTCCCTTCTCTCCTTAGCTATTTGTAAAGCTTCCCCAGACAGCCATTTTGATTTCTTGCATTTCTTTTTCTTTGGGATGATTTTAGTTGCTACCTCTTGTACAATGTTGCGAACCTCCGTCCATAGTTCTTCAGGCACTCTGTCTATCAGATCTAATTCCTTAAATCTATTTGTCACCTCCACTGTGTATTCGTCGGGGATATGATTTAGTTCATACCTGAGTGGCCTAGTGCTTTTCCCTACTTTCTTCAATTTAAGCCTAAATTTTGCAACAAGAAGCTGATGATCTGAACCACAATCAGCTCCTGGTCTTGTTTTTATTGACTGGATAGAACTTTTCCATCTTTGGCTGCAGAGCACATAGTCAATCTGATTTCTGTGTTGACCGTCTGGTGATGTCCATGTGTAGAGTCGTCTCTTGGGTTGCTGGAAAAGAGTGTTTGCTATGACCATTGTATTCTCTTGACAAAATTCTACCAGCCTGTGCCCTGCTTCATTTTGTACTCCAAGGCCAAACTTGCCTGTTATCCCGGTTATCTTTTGGCTTCCTACTTTAGCATTCCAATCCCCCATGATGATAAGCACATCATTTTTGGGCGTTGCTTCTAGAAGGTGTTGTAGGGCTTCATAGAACTGATCAACTTCATCCTCTTCAGCAGCAGTGGTTGGGGCGTAGACCTGGATCACTGTGATGTTGAATGGTTTGCCTTGGATTCGAACTGAGATCATTCTGTCATTTTGGGGATTGTATCCCAAGACTGCTTTTCCTACTCTCTTATTGATTATGAAGGCTACTCCATTTCTTCTGCGAGATTCTTGTCCACAGTAGTATACCTGATGGTTATCTGAATTAAATTCACCCATTCCTGTCCATTTTAGTTCACTGATTCCTAAAATGTCGATGTTCAGTCTTCTCATTTCTTGTTTAACCACGTCCAGCTTGCCTTGATTCATGGATCTGACGTTCCAGGTTCCTATGGAATAAAAATCTTTACAGCATCGGACTGTCTTTTCGCCACCAGTTACTTCCACAACTGAGCGTCCTTTCGGCTTTGGCCCAGCCGCTTCATTCATTCTGGCGCTACTCGTACTAGCCGTCTGCTCATCCCCAGTAGCATATTGGACACCTTCCGACCTGAGGGGCTCATCTTCCAGCGTCATATCGTTATGCCTATTGGAACTGTCCATAGAGTTTTCATGGCAAAGATACTGGAGTGGTTTGCCATTTCCTTCTCCAGTGGATCACCTTTTGTCAGAGCTCTCAGCTATGACCTGTCCGTCTTGGGTGGCCCTGCACGGTATAGCTCATAGCTTCACTGAACTACGCAAGCCCCCTTGCCACAACAAGGCAGCGATCCTTGAAGGGGGAAATAATAATAATAATAATAATAATAATAATAATAATAATACCCCCTTCCCCAGCCCTCAGTAAAATTGTCAAGCATTGACCAGTCCTCAGTGATAAAAAGGGGACCACTGGCCGCATATATCTTGGTATTTTATTGGGATTTTTATTGAATGTAACCCGCCACAAGCCTTCTGGGAATGGCAGGCTAAAAGTCAAATAATAATAATAATAATAATAATAATAATAATAATAATAATAATAATAAGTCAAAATATTTTCTTTAACTGAAATAACACTTTCAAATGTGATCATCTCTCGGACCTACCTGTGAGAGGGCACTACTTGAAACATTCACATGAAAACTGAAATCTTTTGATTACATTAAAGCAACACTTTGGCTACCAAATCACAACACTACTTGACAATTCAGTGCTCCCTTGAAATGTTCAGCCTTTGCAGGGCACTGCCCTCGGTCATTAACAATGCAATTTTAAATAGAATTATCCCCTTCTAAGCCTGTTGGTTTCAATACACTTAGAAGGGTGTAATTCTGTTTAGGATTTCACTGTGAGAAAGAGATTGAAATCTGTTTGTTTGTGCAAGGTCTGAAGTGATGTCCTGTATTTCCCAGCCAATAAAGAGTCAATATATAATAATTAAAACTTCTAATTAAAAGTTATATAGTAACCAGAGGTCTGATTAAACAAAACATTATTAAATAGAAACATAGATCACTGACATACTCCATTGCAATCAATCCTTTATATCTAATTCATCCCTGTTTCTGAATTTAAGGGAAAGGAGTAAGGTTAAAAGTTTGTTCCTAGAGCTTTGCTAGTTAAGAGAAAAGCAGATCTCATTGAATTCCAAACCTGAGATTCTGAGGTTATAGAGTGTGGCAAGCTTGTATAAAAACTGTTATATTGGCCAACATACGACTTTACAGAACCTTCAGATTTGTGTTTCATGCAGGTGCAACATGATGTTGGACACCAGTTTCTCAATGGGATTTTTATCTGGGCATTGTTCTTTGTGCTGAGAACTAGTTTGGCAGAAGACCAACCTTTCTAAACTTATTCTAACAGTTAATATATCTCTTCATTTTGACCTGCTTTTTCAAGGCTAAAGATAGGAAGAGTAACTTTTATAGCTAACCAGAAAAACATTATAAGCAAGATACAATCAAGCTTTGCATGTTAAACTTATCTATAAATTCTGTGCATTAACTGTATGGCATACAGGATTAATGCTACATTCCATGAACAGGGCTTAATCTAGTCCTGTTTCACACAGCAGCCCACCAAGGCCCCAAGGCTTCCCACTAATGCTGCCCACTAGTACTGGGGTTCAGAGGTTTATGTTCCCTGAACTTCAATGTTCAGTTTATTCCCCGTAGATGGTTGCCATTGATGAGCCCCCCTTTAAAGCCATCTTTGCTTGTGGTTCTCAAAGGCAGACAGACTAACAACGTTGCTTCTGGGTTAATAGAAAGCTTTATTGTTAGCAGCTCAGGACACTTCAATGATCATAGCCAATTCTGATCAATACATAGACAGCAGACACTTTTAATGGCTCTTTCTCGCCCAAACTCACCTAATTCCCAGGGAGTGAAATGTTGGAGTATGCAATGTCTGGTGTACAAAGTTAACCAGGAAGAGGAAGACCCTGATGGGGGCAGCAAGAAGGCTGTTAGATAGATCAGAGAGTTCAGGACCTTTCTATCTTTTTAAGTGTGTCTTTTGTCTGTCCCTAGATTGCTACTCTTAGGGCAATTTCCTCTTTCTTCCCGGATGCTTCTCAGTCTGCCTTCTTCTCTTGAGCCAGCTAGATGTAGGAGCTCTATCCTCCGCCTCACCTTTCCTATCCGGAATGTCCTTCCGTAAATAAAACTTTCCTTTCTAAGCTAAACAGCGTCTGCATATCAATGAAATAACTTTGCTATGCTAACAAAAGGGTTATGGGCCCAGGGCAGACGCTAATTAGTTAGACAAAGGAGAATTGCCTGAGGGGGCTCGGTCGGAGCCTGAGGTGAGAAGAGAACAAAGGGGATCCAAGATGGCAACAGGGACATCGTGCAGAGAAGATCCCACCCACCAAATCTACAAACTGACAGCAATTATCAGCTTTGGCGCTTAAGAATAAAGGCTTTATTAATTGAGAAAGAAATTTATGATGCAATTGAGAAGGACCGGCCGACACTAACCCTGAGGCCTGCCAGCTTTGGGATAAGCAGAATGCTAAGGCAGCCAGTTTGATTTTTAAACATCTTTCTGACCAAGATCTCTTAGGCAGCCAAAGAGATATGGCAGGAAATTGAGAGACTTAATGTGACTGTTTCTGTGAAAAGCAGGTTGTACTTAATTAAGAAATTTTATTCCATTCGAATGCTAGAAGGGGCAAACCTGAGAGCCCATCTTGATGAAATATTTGCTCTTAAGAAACAGTTATCTTGTGCAGGTAAAATTTTGGAGGATGAAGACTTGAAGGCAATAATAATCATAAGTTTACCAAGCTCATATGCAAATATTATAACTCAGATCGAAGCAAACGAAGAAAAATCTGTGGAAGAAATTGTTAATCTTTTAGAAGAATCTTACAAAAATGAGCTGCTTAAGAGAGAAGATTTGCTGTCTGTTAATTCTCTCAAGGCTTTCTCTGTGAAAGACAGGAAGCTTGTTTGTTTTCAATGTGGATCACCAGGTCATAAAGCTAAGGAATGTAGATTTCGAGAGGTGATCTAAGCAGTAGTCAAAGCAGAAAGCAGGACAGAGAGGGGAAGGATTTTAAATGCCTAGTGGTCTCTCAGCCTGCTCGTCATAGTGATATGAAATATAATACAAATTCTGATACTTGGATTGTGGATTCTGGAGCCATAAATCATATGTCGAATGACCTTAGAAATTTTATAGAATTGGATGAAAGTCAGAAGCAGGAATTGATTGTAGCCAATGGATCCACAATGCTTTGCTTAGGCATTGGGACTGTTCAATTATCATGCAGATTACCCACCAGGAGGACCCAAAGAATCCTGATTCAGAATTGCATGTATGTCCCTACACTTGCAAATAACCTCCTCTCAGCGGGGGGCCATGGCTGATAAAGGAATGCATGTTTTGTTTAGCAAGACTAAATGCCTAATTAAAGATGGAAATGACATTGTAGCCACAGGCAGCAGAGAGGGAAATTTGTATATGCTGGATACCTGTAAGCAACCAGAAATTAATCTTGTGAGGCAATGCAAACATAGAGACTGTATAAATCTGTGGCATCGCAGATATGGCCACCAAGATAATCAAGGAATAAAACAATTAGCAAGCCAGGATCTAACAAAGGGCTTGCAGATGAAGGGGTGCCCCATTGAACCAGAGCGATGCATATGCTGCCTTAAAGCCAAAGCAACCAGACCCAGCTTCAAAAGGAAATGTGATTTGCAAAGAGCAAAGAGGCCCCTAGAACTTATTCACAGTGATATATGTGGTCCAATGAGGACAGCGACCCCCAGTGGAAACTGATATATACTGACTTTTATTGATGATTTCTCAAGATATACTGTAACTTACCTGCTCAAAGAAAAAGGCCAGATATTGGAGAAATTTAAAGAATACCTTGCAGTGGCCAGGAACAGGTTCGCTACAGATCAGCCACTAGTATTATTTTCTGATAATGGGGGAGAATATATTGGACATGAAATGAAAAATTATCTGGCAGAAAATGGCATAGAACATAATTTCACTGTCCCACATACCCCAGAGCAAAATGGTGTGGCAGAAAGAAAGAACTGCTCTCTCACAGAGATGTGTAGATGCATGCTCCTAGAAGCAGGCTTACCTGAGAAGTACTGGGGAGAGGCAATTAACACTGCTACCTACCTGCAAAATAGACTACCTACCAAAGGTACTACTGCAACACCCTATGAACTTTGGTATGGGCACAAGCCCAGTGTGAATCATTTAAGGGTGTTTGGATCTAAAGCTTATGCCTACATTCCCAAAGAGAAGCGAGCCAAGCTGGATCTTTGTGCTGAAGAAGGCATTTTTGTTGGCTACGCAGTGGGATGTAAAGGTTACAGGATCCTTAACCCCCAGACAGACAGAGTGAAGATCTGCAATGCGGTGTATATTGATGAGAATCCTAGAGGCGTGAAAGCTGTGGACATCAGTGAACCTACACCAGTAGAAGGGGGTGAATCCTCGCAACTAGAAACAGTGTTCCTCAGTCCTATGGGCAATGTGGAGCAAACTTCCCCGCAACTAGAAACAACGTTTCTCAGCATAGTGGACAACGCAGAACAAGACTCCACTGCAGAACCTCAGGAACCAGAAGGGGTTGCAGAGCCAAGTGTCAGACAATCTTCAAAAACAAACTAAGGAGTACCACCAGACAGATTCACTTATCTGGTAAAGGCAGAAGCAGCACCTGAGCCTTCCACATGGAAAGACATTGAAAGGATGCCTGCCAAGGAAGCAGCTAAATGGAGAAAAGCTGCAGAAGAGGAAATTGAATCTCTGAACAAGAACCAAACATGGACACTCACAGAACTGCCTCCAGGGAAGAGGACAGTTGGATGCAAGTGGATCTTCAAAACCAAACTCAGAGCAGAAGGGGAAGTACAAAGGCATAAAGCCAGATTGGTTGCTAAAGGATACTCCCAAAAATATGGAGAAGATTATGATGAAACCTTTGCACCTGTGGTGGGACACACTTCAATAAGAATGCTCTTGAGCATAGCTGCAGCAAGAAAGATGCATGTGGAGCATCTGGATGTAAAGACTGCATTTCTTCATGGAGAAATAAAGGAAGAAGTCTACATGGAACATCCACGAGGATTTGAAAGACACACAGACAAGAATTTTGTGTGCAAGCTGAAAAAGAGCATCTATGGACTGAAACAGGCTGCAAGATGCTGGAATGAGAAACTGCATTAGCTCCTAACCAAGGAAGGGTTTAAGCAAGGCAAAGCAGAACGCTGTCTCTACTCGAGATATAAGGACAACAGATGGACTTATATTCTGATTTATGTACATGATTTGCTTTTATGTTATGAGGCCAAAAAAGACTGTGATGAAATAGTCCAGAACTTAAATCGAGAAGTGGAAGTAAAGCAACTTGGAGACATCCAGTACTATCTTGGAATACAAATAGAACGCAGAGAAGATGGTATCTTGCTATCTTCTCAACCAAAAGCAGAAAATTCAAGAATTTCTCAACTTCATGAATATGAAGGAACTTAAGCCAGCGCCAATTCCAATGAAGGCAAACTTCTTGGAACAAAGAGGAATTAGCGAGCCTTTCCTTGACAACAAGCAGTACAGGGAAGCAATTGGGAAGCTCCTGTACATCAGCACATTGACACGTCCAGATATCACAGCAGCTCTTGGCTTATTGTGCAGGAAGGTGGAATCACCAACCAAAAGAGACTGGAATGCAGTCAAACAACTTACAAAGTACCTGACTGGAACTGCACACCTGAAACTAAAGCTACCAACATGTGACAATCCCAGACTGGTGGGATACATGGATGCCGATTGGGCAGGAGACACTACTGACAGAAAGTCAACAAGTGGACACCTGTTCTACTATGGCGGTGGTGTAATCAGCTGGAGCAGCAGGAAGCAAGAAAGTGTAGCTGTCTCCACAACAGAAGCTGAATATGTATCTGCAGCGGAAGCGTGCAAACAACTGAAATGGATACTGCAACTGATGCAAGACTTTGGGGTAGAAGAACCCAAGCCAGTGCAACTTTATGAAGTCAACCAAAGCTGCATCAAGCTTGCACTATCAGAGAAAATCAACTCCAGAACAAAGCACATTGATGTGAAGCATCACCTCGTGAGAAACATGAAAGAAGAGGGGCTTGTTGAGCTGGACGACTGTCCTACGAATGAAATGATTGCAGATGTGCTCACCAAGCCAATCGCCAGAGAGAAATTTCAAAGTCTACGCAAGAAGATGAACCTTGTGGACTTTGTACACTAGACTTTGAGAAGGGGTGTTGGAGTATGCAATGTCTGGTGTACAAAGTTAACCAGGAAGAGGAAGACCCTGATGGGGGCAGCAAGAAGGCTGTTAGATAGATCAGAGAGTTCAGGACCTTTCTATCTTTTTAAGTGTGCCTTTTGTCTGTCCCTAGATTGCTACTCTTAGGGCAATTTCCTCTTTCTTCCCGGATGCTTCTCAGTCTGCCTTCTTCTCTTGAGCCAGCTAGATGTAGGAGCTCTATCCTCTGCCTCACCTTTCCTATCCGGAATGTCCTTCCGTAAATAAAACTTTCTTTTCTAAGCTAAACAGTGTCTGCATATCAATGAAATAACTCTGCTATGCTAACATGAAATCCCCCCTCCCACAGGCGCCATCCCAGGCACCCTTCCAAGCCCTCGCCAGGCTGTCTGACCCTGGGTGTCAGACAGGCCCACCTTTCCTGATAACAAAGTACAGAGAAACATTTGTAACACTAAAGCACAGCATGAAGAGGACACACATGGCAGTGACAAATAGTTCAGGGTTCTTCAAACAGCACACATCAACCAAGATGGAGTTCCTCGGGCCAACCACAAATCATGGCAGAGATCAGCTGGCCTGATCCTGACAGTGGTCCTCGTCACACTATCCATGGGTTTGTTAAATGAAGTATCTCATCTGTCATTTATCTGCTGACTACCACCTTCATTGGATGCCCCCAGAGTTATGATCTTATTTGGGGGGGGGGGGTTGAAGCACCCTCTATCTACCTTTTGCATCTTATGGATAATTGTATAAACCTCTGTCTCATCCCCTATAACTTTATGGGGTAAATGGTAGCACTGGAAAACAGGGTAATAGATAAGAATACAAAAGACTGCAACCTGCTATAAGTGTCTGCGTCGTGTGTTATAAATGAAGAAGATTTAGTTCTTATATGCTGCTTTTCTCTACCAGAAGAGACTTCCAAGAGAAGTCCAAGAGACTTACAGTCACCTTCCCCACAACAGACACTCTGTGAGGGAGGTGAGGCTGAGAGAGCCCAGTTATTAAAAAGAAGAGTTGGTTTTTATATGCCGCTTTTCTCTACCAGAAGGAGTCTCAAAGCAGCTTCCATTCATCTTCACTTTCCTCAACCCAGACACCTTGTGAGGGAGGTGAGGCTGAGGGAGCCCTGATATTACTGCACAGTCAGAACAGAAGAAGAAAAGCTGGTTCCTATATACTGCTTTTCTCTACCTGAAGGAGTCTCAAAGCGGCTTCCACTCGTCTTCTCTTCCCACAACAGACACCCTGTGAGGGAAGTGAGACTGAGAGAGCTCTAATATTACTGAAGAAGAAGAGATGGGTCTTATATGCAGCTTTTCTCTACCCAAAGGAGTCTCAGAGCTTCCACTCGTCTTCCCTTTCTCCTCCTGGGGCGAGGACATCTTGTTGGGTGAGATTCCACCATCGGATCAAGGCAGGCAGGAACTTAACAGTTCTTCTTCCGGTCCCTAGGTGGCACTCACCTGGCCTCTTCAGTTCGGTTTCTGCCTCGGAGGGAGAGCAGTTGAGCTGGAAGATCCGAATAGATTTCACCTCAAATCCTACCTATTTTTCTCCAACCTTACCTAGTGTGTGACTACCTAAGTGTGTGTCAGTCTCTGTTTGTGTGTTTGTTTCTCCTCTCAAAAAAAAAAGCGGAGAAAAACCTGCCCCCCCCACCCTGTTGGTAACTCGGCTCTGGGAAAAGGCCGTTAAAGGCAAAACTTCCCAGCGAAGCCCCATTGCCGGCTCCGCTCGAGATCGATGGCAGACGACCTCCTGTCCGAAGGAGAACTGGAGGCGCCGATGAAACCCACGGAGCAGGAGCCAAAAAAGCTGGAGGGCACGCTGCAGGCCGTCCCCAAACCAGCCAACGAGGAGCCAAGCCGCCAAGCGGCAAAACGCCGCAAGAAGGCCGAAGCGCGGGAAAAGAGCAGGGAGAAGACGCGCGGTGGCCATTTTGAGGAAAATCGGGCGGCTCCGCAGCTGCGGCCCGGTCCATGCTTGTTCGCGAGGAGACCAGAGTCGAGGAGGAAGGAGAGGAGAGCCAATCCAGGAGTACAGTAAGGCCCAGTGGGCAACATTTATTATCTAAAGAACGTATTGCCTGTATTTCAGAGGTAGTGCAAGTGCAGTTAGAAAAAAGGGAAAGAGGGCCTGAGGGGCATAGATGTCGCAGGCAGGCCTCCCCTGACTCAGAAAGGGAGGGATATGGGGACTTGGCCGAGCAAAGACCCTCCTGGCCCACAAAAGCAGCGCGCAAAAGACCCCATTGGAGCCCTGACAGGGAGGATTATCCTTCTACAGCAGATGAATCCTCAGTTAAGGAAGATAGGGAATTTTTATCTGATGAAGAAGTGATTGAAATTATGGAATTACCTGAGGTATCCATTAGATTTTTAAAACCAGAAGACAATCAGTATCTGTTGTCAAAATGCCTTAACGCATTGGACCTAAAATGGAAACAGGGGACGGAGGATCCAGAGGATCAGGACCCTAGAAGGCCTTATGGCAATAAAGAATATTTTCCCCCAGAGGAGGATGTTCCTAGAAACTTTCCACTGCCCGTATTTTTTGAGAAAAAATTCAGAGCGGAATGGGAAAAGCCCATGGCAAACAGGCAGTTACCAGCGTATGCAAAAAAGCTGTATACTATGCCTGATTACGCAGAGGAAATTTTAAGAACCCCGATTGTGGATGCCCCGGTAGTAGGGCTGCAATCCTATGGTCTTCTCTCGGAAGATGGCCAGGGATCTGTAAGAGATATAATGGATAGGAAGGCGGATTTTGCCTTACGTAAAACTCATGAAACCTTAGCAATGTCTCTAAGAGCATCTTCAATAGCTTCAATTGTATCCAGAGCCACAATCATGTGGGTCAAGAAGCTGATTCAGCTGTTGCCGGAACCAGATAAGAGAGTGGCAGAAGGAATGAATAGAGTGCTAAAAGCAGCTTGTTTTTCAGCAGACGCCACCTTGGACGCATCCATCTTCAACGCCAGGGCCATGGCCACAGCGGCAGCTGCGAGAAGGACACTGTGGCTGAGAGCATGGCAGACAGACACAAAAGCGAAATCAATCGTCACTGCTTATCCATTTCATGGATCGAAACTTTTTGGGGAGTCTTTGGACAAGGTCCTGGTGGAGACATGTGATAAAAAGCGTGTAATGCCAAGGAACTTGCGGAGAACGGATAGAAGGTTCTCCCAACTTGCAGGTAACTCCTTTCGTTCCTTCGGCTCATACAACAAGCAAAGACAAGACAGGAGATCTAGCTGGTCCAACGCCAGGCAGAACTTCAGGGGTGGCTACTCCAACAGGTTCCAGAGAGGAAACCCTCCTCCAAAGCAGGAAAGAGACGGAAAGCCTCACAAGGCGTGACTCCATCATCCCGGTGGGAGGAAGACTAGCCCTGTTCTTGGAGCAGTGGACAAGATACCAGGCAGACAGCTGGTCGTTGGAAATAATAGAACAGGGCTACGCCATAGAATTCTTCAAGTTCCCACCAAACCACTTCGTCCAGTCACCCTACCCAAGATCAAAACCAAAGCTGGAAAGAACCCAAGCCGCCATACAACACCTGATCGACATCAGGGCAATAGAACCCGTACCTCATGGAGAGGAAAGGACGGGAGTGTACTCGGTGTTCTTCACAGTGCCCAAATCCAACAGGGACTGGCTAGCAGTGTTAGATCTAAAGTTCCTGAATCGCTTCATCAAGTTTTGCCACTTCAGGATGGAAACCCTCAAATCCATTTCGGAAGCGATACAAAAAGGAGAGTACCTTACATCGTTAGACCTCACGGAAGCGTACCTGCATATTCCGATCCGAAATGGTCACAAGAAGTTCCTCAGGTTCTGCGTGGGTCAGCACCACTATCAGTACAGAGCTTTACCGTTTGGACTCTCGACGGCACCCAGAGTTTTCTCGAAGCTGTTAATCGCCCCGGTAGCCTACTTACGGAAGCAAGGGATTCACCTGCATCCATATTTAGACGACCTGTTACTGAGGGCTCAGTCCCTCCAGCAAGCAAACAGCCACACCGCAATCGTGTTGCAAATCCTTCAAGACTTCGGGTTCAACGTGAACCTTCAGAAGAGCTCGCTAATCCCGTCTCAGTCCCTTCAGCATCTGGGGGTACTGATAGATACGGTGGCATCCAGACTCTTTATGACAGAAGGGAAAGTACAAAAAAACAGGAAATTGGCAAATCAGATAATAAAAGGAAGAACGTCGTCCCTAATGACGCTAGCAAGTATGATAGGTGTCTTGGTGTCGAACCTGTGCACATTGGAATGGGGAAGACTGCATTCTCGCCAGCTTCAGAGCTTGTTATGACCATTCCAGCACCAGATTTCCATGAAACTGGACAAGGAAGTGAAGGTACCACAAGCCGTAAAAACAAGTCTAGCCTGGTGGACCAAGAAGGTCAACCTGTCAAAAGGAAAGCTATTCGGTCCCAGACGGGAAAAACAGCTGTTCACAGACGCGAGTCTGAGAGGTTGGGGGGCCACGCTGGAGAGCCATTCAGCCCAGGGAAGATGGTCCTCAGAGGAATCGAAACTTCCAATAAATGTCCTGGAAATGAAGGCGGTCTTCAGGGCTCTACAACACTTCCAATGTCGAATTAAAAACACTCATGTGTTGGTAAGAACGGACAACATAGCAACGAAGGCCTACCTAAACAACCAAGGCGGATCCAGGTCCTCAAACCTTCACAGGGAAGCCATGCAGGCCTTGTGTTGGGCAGAGGCCAACCTGTTGTCAATAAGGGCAGAATACATAAAAGGAAAAGAAAACGTCCAAGCAGACTGGCTGAGCAGAGCGACGGTGTCCGCAGCGGAATGGAATCTGAAGCCGGAAATCTTCGCCTGGATAACGTCAATCTTCGGTCAGCCAAAGCTGGACCTGTTTGCGACAGCGGAGAACAGCCAGATGCCCAGGTTCTTTTCCCGGTACTTCCATCCGTCAGCAGAAAAGACGGATGCTCTGCTGGCCCAGTGGCCAGAGGGCTTGCTTTACGCCTTCCCGCCGTTCCCGGTGATCACACGCCTGCTCGCGAGGGTAAAAGAGCTCAAGGCGGAGGTGGTATTAATAGCTCTGAAATGGCCTCGTCGACCGTGGTTTTCAACCCTGGTGTGCATGTCAGTGCAGGATCCGCTGCAGATTCCAGTACAGCCTAACAATGGCTCCAACTGACCACCTGGAGGTTGAGCGGGGCCGCTTGGTAACGGAAGGCTACAGTACGGAAGTGGTTGAGACGATTATGGCATCCAGGCACCAGTCCACTAACAGGATCTACAATGCCTCGTGGAAGGCATTCGTTCGCTGGTGCCGGTGGAAGAAGGTGGATCACCTGTCTCCAAGGTTACGAGATGTATTGCAGTTCCTTCAAGATGGTCTGGCACAAAGGCTGAAGGTGGCGACTCTTCGGCGACAAGTGGCAGCCTTAGTATCTGTCCTTCCAAATTTTAAAGGCAAGCCGATTTCTAAGCACCCTCATATCATCTGTTTCCTCAAAGGGGCCACCCAAGTCCAGGGTCCAATTGCCCATAGATTCCCCACTTGGAATCTGAATAAAGTTCTAACGGGAATGACGAGACACCCCTTTGAGCCAATAATGGACATTTCATTAAAACATCTGAGGATGAAGACAATCTTCCTTACAGCAGTGACTTCAGCCAGAAGGATATCAGAACTGGCAGCTCTATTGGTCAGAAAAGAACTCTGCATCTTTCACAAGGATAAAGTGGTACTAAGAACAGATCCAGCCTTCAAACCGAAGGTGCTGTCCAATTTTCATCTTAACCAAGATTTGGTCCTACCGTCTTTTTGTCCAAACCCGGTCCATCTGAAGGAGATAACTTGGCACACTCTGGATGTGCGGCGCTCCTTAAAGGCTTATATTATCAGAACAGAGAATATAAGAAGGTCTGACTCATTATTTGTGTCCATTGCAGCCCCAAACCAGGGCTCGAAGCTGTCCAGCAGGGCTATCGGTAGTTGCCTCAGAGCGGCCATTGCTGAAGCATACGTGGCTCAGAAGTTGACACCGCCACCTGGTATTACAGCTCATTCAGTAAGGAATACGGCAACGTCAGCGGCCTTGTTTGGTAGAGCATCGATTCTTGAAATTTGCAGAGCAGCGACATGGGCCAACGCCTCGACATTCATTCGCCATTACAAGATAGACGCTTACAGCTCAGCGGAAGCTGCGTTTGGGCGAAGAGTGCTGCAAAACGTGATCAATGCAAATGACGATGGCCCACCCTGATTCTACGGACTGCTATGGGAGGTCCCAGCAAGATGTCCTCGCCCCAGGAGGAGAATGACCATTGAATACATACCGAGAAGGGTCCTTCTCTCCTGGGGTATAAGAGGACATCTTGATCCCTCCCTTCCATCGTCAAACTAAAAGGAAAAGATACTTAGCCGTAAGGCATCTGGAAGTTGCCCCAGAGCAGAGTTTTCGACATGTCATAATGTGTTTCTTCCATATTGTTGATTGTGATGTGTCTCTAGTTCTTCTTCTGTTAGGAGGTTCCTAGGTTATACGTTGTGGTTATAAATGCCTAAAATGCGGACAGCTATGGCAGTGGCCGAACTGAAGAGGCCGGGTGAGTGCCACCTAGGGACCGGAAGAAGAACTGTTAAGTTCCTGCCTCCCTTGATCCGACGGTGGAATCTCACCCAACAAGATGTCCTCTTATACCCCAGGAGAGAAGGACCCTGTGAGGTAGGGGAGGCTGAGAGAGAGCTGCTTGGTCAGAACAGCTTTATCAGTGCTGTGGCGAGCCCAGTGTTGTCCAGCTGGCTGCATGAACGGGCATCAAACCTGGCTTATCAGATTAGAGGTTGGCACTCCTAACTACTATACCAAGCAGATGGAAAATAAACAAGACCTAAGTTAATATGGGAAGGAATTTGCATTAAATAGTACAGATAAGTGTAAGGATCTTCTTTAGATCAAAATTGCAGACTCTTTAGGTAAGCAAAGGTTACATTTATTAAGCCAGCAAGTTCACTTATTCAAGGCATTAACAGGGACTATTTGGGTCAGTTTGGGGTTCAGGACATAGGCCAACACAAACCGTATTTCTTAGGTCCATGATCTTCCCTACTTACCAGGGAGATTCATCTTTGTTCTACCAGGATGTGAAGACTTTTTCAAGTCTGTTTGGCATATCCTCAGCAACTGTTCCTGGCCTTCTCACTGTTTTCAGTGTTATATTTGTTTATATTTTTATTGAATTGTACATATAATTTATTTTAAATATTTTTAATGTTGGGGTTTTTAAATATTTGTTGCTGACCACTTTGGGGGTACTATTTGGGTAGAAAGGCAGCATGGAAATATATTCTAAATAAACAAACAAATAAATAAATGAGCTGTTTAAACTTACTATGCCAGACCACTTGGAAATAGTTTGTTCTGGAATTCATGGCACTTGTTTGTTGATCTTAGTGTGATACATCTTAAAAGTTAGCGTGGTCTGTGTTAAGCAACAGCCAGACAAACTAGACTAAAATACATGTGTAGTACTACAATTTAAATTGTTCTGTTTTTACCACATGGCTTTAATTTTATAAAAGCAACAGTGCAGTATAGTAAAAACCAGCTCCATGGTAATAACCAAAAGTCTCTGGATAGTTGATTTAGACAAATGCAGACATTTTGGTGATGTGGGTCAGAAATGTTTGGATTCCCACTGAAATACTTGTAGGGGTGCAAGGCTACCTGAGTGATTCATCTGTTAGATTTGTGCTTTGCTTTCAAACTCTGTGACTTACTAGGTGACTGGAGCTGCACACTTAGTTGAGCTGCAAATTCTCACTCTTCCTTTGTTGGCCGTAGAGAAGAGCCCACATTGAACTTTTGGTGAGATTAAAATGTGTTGGTTTGTTACAGTATGTTTGTCATCAGAGTGTAAGCAATTAATTAGTCCACAGCATAATGAAGATGTTTGACAGATTCAAGGACCATACAGGAATAGCAAGCTAAGTTTATAAGGTTATCATTTGTTTGGATTCAACTCTGAGGGGTGGGGGGGGGTGTAGGAACATAATGGGGAAAAAAGTTTGCTAAGATTGGAGACTAATGGACAGATGCATCCCCAATTGTGGAACTCCAAGGGTAATTAACTGACACCCTGTCACCACGCTCCTTCAGGTTGTGCTCATGCATGGAGGCATCCCCACAGCACTGTCTTCCCTGGTGACTGGCTGGGCAGAACTGTGTCCCCTGCCCACAGACAAGAGAAATACATTCCAATCTCCCATTCCAAATTACAGTACGTTCTACTTTTATTCCATCCCAATCCCAATCCCAATCAGAAATAAAAGAAAATGAAGAGGACTCATGGCCCAGTCTTTGCTTGGTGAGAACCAAGAACTTGAACCAGGACAGGAATGTATGTATGTATGTATGTATGTATGTATGTATGTATGTATGTATGTATGTATCTATCTATCTATCTATCTATCTATCTATCTATCTATCTATCTATCTATCTATCTATCTATCTATCTATCTATCTATCTATCTATCTATCTATCTATCTATCTATCACATTTATATACTGCCACTCCCAGCATGCTGGCTCGTGGCGGTTTACATCCAATTTAAAAAACATAAAATCATCATAAAGCCACATAAAACCATCAATATTATTTTATTATTAAAATGTATTATTATTATCAATATTATTATTTATGAATGACAAACATCAGAACCCCAAATGTCCTGCAGGAAGCATCAGTCGTGTGTCGTTAGCGAATTGAAAGTGTTCACTGAAGAACGCCAGAGCGCGCAGCCCTAACAAGGCCTCTCTCCTGTGTGTAGAATTACAGCCAGCCTCTAACAACTATATGATCAGTCAGAAGGCTGCCGTCATTTTCCTCACCCCCAGTCCATCATTAGGAATGCAGACATAAGGGGTGAAGGAGGCCAGCATGTGAAACCAATATTCCTGTTGAGTCACCAGTATCCCTTGCCAGACATGCCTGCCTGCCTTTCTTTATGTTTATATCTCACCCTTTGCTAAGGGTTCAGGGGAATGACATCCTTTGTAATAAAGCAACTACTTTGAGGTTGCCCATTCAATGTCCTGGAAGGTTGGAGTGGCTCTCAGTCTTCTAATTCCTAATGTCAGGTCTGTGTCCATTTGTCCTTTGGCAGAGAGTTTGTCTTTTCACCCTATGTAGAGAACAGAAGGGCATTGTTAGTTTTTAAAAAAGATTTTACTAAAATATGCATAATACAATATTTAAATTAACATGCAAATAACAGAATCCAACCTCATGTAAATGACAGCACATGATTTCACAAGATTTCTTGTGATTTATTTCTCTTAGAGACAAATTTCATTATATTGTTACTAGAAGCCATCTTTTAAAATAAGTTCTCTATTTTAGAAATATAGGTGTTCCATACTTCTTCTAGTTTCTTTACATTTTTATTGTTTCAGTAATAGGTTAATTTAATTATTAAATAAGTCTCTTTGATACTATTAAACCAAATATTTAAATTGGGGGACTTTTTTCTTACCAACATCTGGCAAAGTTTGTTCTTGCAGCTGTTATCATAAGAAGAACTTTATAGAGTTGACCTTGATGATTTTCTGCTTTCATTACTGGAACTTAGTGCCAAAATAATCCAGCTCAAGAAGCACCTGAGGGGCAAACTGCTTTTCCGGGGGTGAGAAACCTCGTCTGACAAAGGCCTTAGATCAATGCATAGGAAACAGAGTAATCAAATCACCTTACTTGTTATCTCCAGATGGCTGAATCAAAAAATGATGGATTAACTGAGCTGCTTTGGGTGGACATCAGCTCCCTTTACCTTGTAAGTGCAGAAACACTACCGGCAGTTAAGGTTGAGATTAGAATTCTTTTGACTTTTAATGGCCCTACAGAGCCTTCAGTACAGTCCAAAAGGGGCACATTTCTTTCCTCTGTACAAATTTTTCCTAAGCAAGAAGCTGCCCAGCCTTTATCCCAATGTGCTTGAGTAAAACTCTTGTCACAAGTAGCATTGTCTCCTCTACATTCTTCTTTCATTTATACAAAATCATTTAGCTTGAAGCTTTCACTTTTAGGTAAATGTATCTATCCAAAGAGCCTCTTGTGGTGCAGATTGGTAAGGCAGCAGACATGCTGTCTGAAGCTGTCTGCCCACGAGGCTGGGGGTTCAATCCCAGCAGCCGGCTCAAGGTTCACTCAGCCTTCCATCCTTCCGAGGTCGGTAAAATGAGGACCCAGCTTGCTGGGGGGTAAATGGTAATGACTGGGGAAGGCACTGGCAAACCACCCTGTATTGAGTCTGCCAAGAAAACGCTAGAAGGCGTCACCCCAAGGGTACTGTTATAAGCATGGTCTTGATATCTCACTCCATAACCTGAATTATGCTTATCATTCTACAATTGTCATCTTTTGCCAATATGATTTTTTTATAAGCTCGGGCCAAGTTAGACAAGTATCTAATTTCTATCCAAGTAATTTAGTAATTAGTTGCCTGTCTTTATTCCTCACTTTTCGTGTCATTGCTCAGTGTTTGAAATACAAATGCCAAACTGGTTATATTCATAGGGACGACAGGTCTCCATGTCAACTGTTATTCAATAGTCACATCTCCTTGTCCTGCTTTGCAGAAAATGCAGACATGTTTTGTGCAGCACACAGTGGAAACCAAATCCTCTTTTGGGTAGAGACATCTTCTTGCCACTGCATACATCTCTTATAACATATTAGAAACCGGAAAAATGCAATAGATCTGGAGCAGAATCTCTGTTGTTGTTGTTGTTGTTTTAATTATGGGAAACATTATCTGTGGAAATCACACAGCTTATCATTGATCAAATGACCACAGCTTCAGTACAGCTTTGGAGGCAAGTATGGAAATACTTCACATTGTATATTGAACAAATTGCACAGCTCATTCGACCTACCTTCTCCTTCTTAAGGATATCAGAAAAGCCCTGCCCTGCATAATTAAACCAATGGCACACCTTGGTGGCCCCAGTGAGACCTGCCCCACAGGAAGTGGAACAGCTGCTCCCCAGCAGGGAGAAGTTGGCAGGAGGGAAGCTGAGGACATGGAGGCTCTGGCCCATTTCCACTGCACCAATCAGTTGGTTGGTGGGTGCCAATAGGAAGTTTCTGACCTCTGCAGATATGCCAAAAGGCATGAGATCTCCCATGGCTGGGCCAAACTAGCCAGTGCATCTGGGGAATGAGGATAGACTTTGGGGTACGGCAGCTGGAGATAGAGGCGGGCCAGTTGGATAGAGGCGGGTTAGCTGTGTTGGTTCTTCTGGACCTATCAGCGGCCTTTGACATAGTGGATAACGAACTGTTGATCTACCGCCTCGCCAGTACAGGGATCCAGTACAGCCTTGTGGTGGATACGCGCCTTCCTCCAGAACCAGACCCAGAGGGTTGCGGTGAGGGAAGAGTTCTCACGACCCTATAGACTTTCTTGTGGGGTCCTACAGGGTGCAGTCCTCTCCCCCGCGTTGTTCAACATTTTTATGCGCCCTCTGGCTCAACGGAGTTTTGGGCTGGGTTGCCACCAGTACACTGATGACACCCAGCTCTAGCTCCTCATGGACGGCCACCAGGACTCCCCCACCGGAACCATTTTGAAGATCGGAATAACTGGCTATCCTGGAACTCTGGAGAGGTGGCAGGAGAGGGTTTTTTTTTCTTTCCTTGGTTTTTGCTGAAGGTAAACGGTAACTCCCATTGTTCAAAGAACTGTAGAGAGTTGCTAAGATTAGTGAGATCCCAGCTTGGTGATCAACGGAGCAGATTTTTAAATTATTACTGCTGTAGATTATCTGTCAGAGGAAGGTGGAATGCTGGAAGGGAAGAATGCTGGAAGGGAAGGGAGCATGTGAAGGGTGGGCGCTACTCAAACAAGAGCTATTACATGCTCAATCAATGACTATTCCAGAAATACGAAAACACTGCAGGAGCTCTAAGAAGCCTATTTGGATAAACAGAGAACTTCAAGAGGAACTAAGAAAGAAAAGGAAAATGTTCAGGAAATGGAAGGAAGGACAGAGCTCTAAAGAAGAGTACCTACAGGTTACTAGGCACTGTAGATCAATCATCAGAAAGGCCAAAGCTGAGAGTGAGCTAAGATTGGCCAGGGAAGCCCATTGTAATAAGAAACGATTTTTCAGTTATGTGAGGAGCAAACGTAAAGTCAAGGAGGCAATAGGCCCACTGTTGGGTGCAGATGGACAAACTCTAACGAAAGATGCAGAGAAAGCAGAAAGGCTTAGTGCCTATTTTACATCAGTTTTTTCCCACAGGTCAAAGTGTTTAGGCACATCTAGAGATGGCTGTAGCCAAAGGATAGTGTCTAGGTGGCAGGTTAACATGGATAGAGAGGTTGTCGAGAGGCATTTAGCTGCACTGGATGAGTTCAAATCCCCTGGTCCAGATGAAATGCACCCGAGAGTACTCAAAGAACTTTCCAGAGAACTTGCACAGCCCTTGTCCATCATCTTCGGAACCTCTTTAAGGACTGGAGATGTCCCGGAGGACTGGAAAAGAGCAAACGTTATTCCGATCTTCAAAAAAGGGAGGAAGGATGACCCAGGAAACTACAGACCAGTGAGTCTGACCTCTGTTGTGGGGAAGATAATGGAGCAGATATTAAAGGGAGCGATGTGCAAACATCTGGAGGACAATTTGGTGATCCAAGGAAGTCAGCATGGATTTGTCTCCAACAGGTCCTGCCAGACCAACCTAGTTTCCTTTTTTGACCAAGTAACAGGTTTGCTGGATCGGGGAAATTTGGTTGATGTCATTTACTTGGATTTTAGTAAAGCTTTTGACAAGGTTCCCCATGATGTTCTGATGGATAAGCTGAAGGACTGCAATCTGGATTTTCAGATAGTCAGGTGGATAGGGAATTGGTTAGAGAACCGCACTCAAAGAGTTGTTGTCAATGGTGTTTCATCAGACTGGAGAGAGGTGAGTAGCGGGGTACCTCAGGGCTCGGTGCTCGGCCCGGTACTTTTTAACATATTTATTAATGATCTAGATGAGGGGGTGGAGGGACTACTCATCAAGTTTGCAGATGACACCAAATTGGGAGGACTGGCAAATACTCCGGAAGAGATCTGAACACAATGCAAAAATGGGCAAATGAGAACAAGTTGCAATTTAATAAAGATAAGTGTAAAGTTCTGCATCTGGGTCAGAAAAATGAAAAGCATGCCTACTGGATGGGGGATACGCTTCTAGGTAACACTGTGTGTGAACGAGACCTTGGGGTACTTGTGGATTGTAAACTAAACATGAGCAGGCAGTGTGATGCAGCGGTAAAAAAGGCAAATGCCATTTTGGGCTGTATCAACAGAGGCATCACATCAAAATCACAAGATGTCATAGTCCCATTGTATACGGCACTGGTCAGACCACACTTGGAGTACTGTGTGCAGTTCTGGAGGCCTCACTTCAAGAAGGACGTCGATAAAATTGAAAGGGTACAGAGGAGAGCGACGAAGATGATCTGGGGCCAAGGGACCAAGCCCTATGAAGATAGGTTGAGGGACTTGGGAATGTTCAGCCTGGAGAAAAGGAGGTTGAGAGGGGACATGATAGCCCTCTTTAAGTATTTGAAAGGTTGTCACTTGGAGGAGGGCAGGATGCTGTTTCTGCTGGCTGCAGAGGAGAGGACACGCAGTAATGGGTTTAAACTTCAAGTACAACGATATAGGCTAGATATCAGGAAAAAGTTTTTCACAGTCAGAGTAGTTCAGCAGTGGAATAGGCTGCCTAAGGAGGTGGTGAGTTCCCCCTCACTGGAAGTCTTCAAGCAAAGGTTGGATACACACTTTTCTTGGATGCTTTAGGATGCTTAGGGCTAATCCTGCGTTGAGCAGGGGGTTGGACTAGATGGCCTGTATGGCCCCTTCCAACTCTATGATTCTATGATTCTATGATTCTAAGGGTTTGGGGAGGGTGGGTGAGTGGGTGGGGTTAGGCTAGTATGGCTGGTTACAGTAGCTTAGATTAGTTAGCTAGTGGCCTACTTATGCTATGATCAATCAGTAAAGTCTGTGCCACCCACCAATACCACGTTCGTGTTGGTGGTAGGAAGATCCTTCAGTGGACAGAAAGGGGAATATTAGGGACGAGACCTTCCCTGGGACACAAATTCCAGTGATTCTGGGCCAAAGGAGATATAGTGGTGGGAGGTGATTCAGTAACATTGGGTCACACTTATGGAGGATTATGGTCAGCAACCCTTTTTTCTGCCCCTATGGCCGACAGTGGGCTAGGTCCAGTTATATGTATTCTCTGCCGCTTCTGAAAAACTTGTGTATTGATTTTGTCTGTTTTATTGAGTTGTTTTGTGTTTAGGGGTATTTTTATTGGGGTTTTTATGTATGTTGTAACCCGCCATAAGCCATTTGGGAGTGGCGGGGTAGAAACTGAATTAACAACAACAACAATAACAATAATAATAATAGGGGGCAGTGCAGTATGTAGATCTTAGGAGGCCCCAAACATTGGTTTCTCATGGGTGCCTGCTTGATATATGTGCTGCTCTTCAAATGTCCATCCTATCCCCAGATATTGGGGAGTGAGGCTATTTCATAAGGCCTGAGGTAAACCTTGCTTACTTGACCAAGATTTGTGCGCGGGAAGGTGAGACAGTTGCCTTAAAAGACCTGACCCTGCCCAGGTGCTCAGTCCTGCACCAGCACCGGCTCATGTTAGGGAAGGGGGAGTGGTGATCCTGGTCCCGGAGGCTTTCTCCTTCAGGGCTTTCCCAGCGCCATCAATTCTGGGGATTGAATGTGTCAGCCTAGGGTGGGAATTGGTCAAGAATGTGGCTATCTGGGTGGTATACCATTCAAGCACTACACCCTTGGATTCCCTGCCATCCCCACTGGTGGTGGTGGCCACTTGGGCATTGTAGTACCCCAAACTTTTAATTTTGGGGGACTTCAATGTCCACATGGATGCGCCATCTCCAGGGGCCAGATCTGGTGTCGGCCATGGAGACACTAGGGTTCTCACAATTTATTGCTGGTCCCACCCATCAGGCTGGCCATGCCCTCGACTTAATCTTTGGGGCAGGTGTAGAGGTAGGTTTTGTGGTGAATAACATTGTTCTATGGCCAGACCACCATGACCTGAATGCCTAACTAAGGACACCACTCCCTCCCCATTTGGGTAATGGATGTATTTTGGTCCGCCCATGGAGACTTTTGCAATCCAATAGATTCCTGTATGCTCTTCAGGACCTCTGGCATGTTGTTGGGGACCATGGTAGAGGACTGGCAGTCCTGCCTGCTGGCCGCCATTGACAAAATTCCTCCTCGGTGCTCTCTCCACTCTCGCCTCAAGCGGGTTCCTTGGTATTCCCAGGAGCTTCAAGAGAGGAAGAAGGAAGTGAGATGGCTAGAGTGCATGTGGCGGAAGACTTGCAATGAGGCGGCAAGGACATCTCATCGCACACTTATGAAGGCGTATGAGATGGCCGTGAAAGTGACGATGCTCTTGCCTGGTACTATTATTTAGGGTAATTAGATCTCTTATGAAAAGACAGTCCGATGCTGTAAAGATTTTTATTCCATAGGAACCTGGAACGTCAGATCCATGAATCAAGGCAAGCTGGATGTGGTTAAACAACAGATGACAAGACTGAACATCGACATTTTAGGAATCAGTGAACTAAAATGGACAGGAATGGGTGAATTAAATTCAGACGACCATCAGGTATACTACTGTGGACAAGAATCTCGCAGAAGAAATGGAGTAGCCTTCATAATCAATAAGAGAGTAGGAAAAGCAGTCTTGGGATACAATCCCCAAAATGACAGAATGATCTCAGTTCGAATCCAAGGCAAACCATTCAACATCACAGTAATCCAGGTCTATGCCCCAACCACTGCTGCTGAAGAGGATGAAGTTGATCAGTTCTATGAAGCCCTACAACACCTTCTAGAAGCAACGCCCAAAAATGATGTGCTTATCATCATGGGGGAATGGAATCCTAAAGTAGGAAGCCAAAAGATAACCGGGATTACAGGAATGTTTGGCATTGGAGTACAAAATGAAGCAGGGCACAGGCTGGTAGAATTTTGTCAAGAGAATACAATGGTCATAGCAAACACTCTTTTCCAACAACCCAAGAGACGACTCTACACATGGACATTACCAGACGGTCAACACAGAAATCAGATTGACTATGTGCTCTGCAACCAAAGATGGAGAAGTTCTATACAATCAGTAAAAACAAGATGAGGAGCTGATTGTGGTTCAGATCATCAGCTTCTTGTTGCAAAATGTAGGCTTAAATTGAAGAAAGTAAGGAAAAGCACTAGGCCACTCAGGTATGAACTAAATCATATTCCCGACGAATATACAGTAGAGGTGACAAATAGATTTAAGGAATTAGATCTGATAGACAGAGTGCCTGAAGAACTATGGACGGAAGTTCGCAACACTGTACAAGAGGTAGCAACTAAAACCATCCCAAAGAAAAAGAAATGCAAGAAATCAAAATGGCTATCTGAGGAAGCCTTGCAAATAGCTAAGGAGAGAAGGGAAGTGAAAGGCAAGGGAGAAAGAGATACGCCCAACTGAATGCAGAATTCCAGAGAAAAGCTAGAAGAGATAAGAATGCCTTCTTAAATGAACAGTGCAAACAAATAGAAGAAAACAATAGAATGGGGAGGACCAGAGATCTTTTCAAGAAAACTGGAGATATGAAGAGAACGTTTCATGCAAAGATGGGTAAGATAAGGGACCAAAATGGTAGGGACCTCACAGAAGCAGAAGAGATTTTTAAAAGGTGGCAAAATTATACAGAAGAACTATAAAAGAGCGAGCTTAACATCCGTGATAACCACAATGGGGTAGTTACTGACCTGGAGCCAGATATCCTGGATTGTGAAGTCAAATGGGCCTTAGGAAGTCTGAGCAACAATAAAGCTAGTGGTGGTGACAGCATTCCAGTTGAACTATTCAAAATCTTAACAGACGTTGTAGTAGAAGTGCTACACTCAATATGCCAGCAAATTTGGAAAACTCAACAATGGCCACAGGATTGGAAAAGGTCAGTTTACATTCCAATCCCAAAGAAGGCAATGCCAAAGAATGTTCAAACTACCGCATCATTGCACTCATTTCTCATGCTAGCAAAGTTATGCTCAAAATCCTACAAGCTAGGCTCCAACAATATGTGAACCAAGAACTTCCAGAAGTGCAGGCAGGATTTCGAAGAGGCAGAGGAACTAGAGATCAAATTGCCAACATGCGCTGGATCATGGAGAAAGCTAGGGAGTTCCAGAAGAACATCTACTTCTGCTTCATTGACTATGCTAAAGCCTTTGATTGTGTGGAGCACAACAAATTGTGGCAAGTTCTTAAAGAGATGGGAATACCAGAGCATCTTATCTGTCTCTTGAGAAACCTATATGCAGGTCAAGCAACAGTGAGAATCACTGTTTGGTTCAAAATGAGAAAGGAGTTCGGCAAGGCTGTATACTGTCGCCTTGTCTATTTAACTTGTATGCGGAGCACATCATGAGAATGGCGGGATTAGAGGAGTCACAAATTGGGATCAAGATTGCAGGGAGAAATATCAACAACCTCAGATATGCAGATGATACCACTCTAATGGCAGAAAGTGAAGAGGAACTAAAGAGCCTGTTGATGCGGGTGAAGGAGGAGAGTGCAGAAGTTGGCTTGAAACTCAACATCAAGAAAACAAAGATCATGGCATCCGGCCCTCTCAAATCCTGGCAAATAGATGGGGAAGAAATGGAGATAGTGACAGATTTTATTTTCATGGGCTCCAAGATCTCTGCAGATGGGGACTGCAGCAAAGAAATTAAAAGACGCTTGTTCCTGGGGAGGAAAGCTATGGCAAATCTAGACAGCATCTTAAAAAGCAGAGACATCACCCTGCCAACAAAAGTGCGTTTAGTCAAGGCTATGGTATTCCCAGTTGCAATGTATGGCTGCGAAAGTTGGACCATAAGGAAGGCCGAGCGTCCGAGAATTGAGGTTTTTGAACTCTGGTGCTGGAGAAGACTCTTGCAAGTCCCTTGGACTGCAAGGCGAACAAACCGGTCAGTCCTAGAGGAGATCAGCCCTGCCTGCTCCTTAGAAGGCCAGATCCTGAAGATGAAACTTAAATACTTTGGCCACCTGATGAGAAGGAAGGACTCCCTGGAGAAGATCCTAATGCTGGGAGGGCTTGAGGGCAAAAGAAGAAGGCGACCACAGAGAATGAGGTGGCTGGATGGAGTCACTGAAGCAGTCGGTGCAAACTTAAATGGACTCCGGGGAATGGTAGAGGACAGGAAGGACTGGAGGATCATTGTCCATGGGGTCACAATGGGTCGGACACGACTTCGCACCTAACAACAACAACAACAAAGATCTCTTACTGCCCTTGAGGAGGGGCACCAAAACTTTAGGAAATTGGATTTGAGCTGTGAGGCACTAGAGAGCCATTTTGTGGATAAAGTCACTCCACCAGGACCTGCCTGCCATGATTGACGCATATGGCGATCTGGAAGCTCCGTGGCCATCGCAGGGAAGAGTGTTTGATGCTTTAGACCAGTGGTCCCCAACCTTTTTATCACCGGGGACCACTCACCGGGGACCACTCAACGCCTTTGACTGAGGCCCGGTGGGGGGGGGGGGTAGTTTACTCCTCTACTCTCAACCACTGCCCTAACGCTCTCTGATCGCTATGGTAATGTTTAAACATCCCTTCAAAATAAGATACAGACATGCCACAACAATGAAGTGTGTTGTAAAGGGCTGGGGGGGGGATGAAGTAAAGGGCCCGAGGGGGGGGGAGAAGGCGTCCTTCGGGGCCCACTTCCAATTAGTGCAAGGACCACATGTGGTCCGCACAGGCCCACAGGTTGGGGATTGCTACTTTAGACAGTTCTCCTTAACCGAAGTGGACAAACTGCTTTGGTCAGTGAGACCTGGATTGGATTGGGGGGGAATATTGTTTAATCTCTTTTAATTGTTGATATGAGGATAGTTATCTTAATGTTTAATGGGATTTTAGGGGTTTACTCTTTTTTATATAGTTTTATTCTGTAAGCTGCCACAAGATGACATTTGTCAAGAGAGGCGGGATATAAAGTTGAAATAAATAAATACAAATAATGAATATAAAGTCCTACTACTATATGAGAAGAACAGAAATTCATCATTTTCTCCTTGTAGTAACAGTCTCTGTTGTCATATAAAAAACAGTGCCTCCTTGGGAGAAAAAAAATTATCTGATTTCCCAGGCACCATTTCCCATCCCTGTTGTCAATACCAGTGTCACCTTTTCAGTCTTGCTTTGGATATGTTGGCATGTGATGCCAATAACATCACATCCTGTAATTTTCACTCTGGACTGACTTTATTTAGTTATTATCAAGGTGAATGAATAGGTTGTATTGTTTACATCCAAAGGCTATTAAAATATATACAATATATATACAGTTTAAATCAATATCTGATAAAACATTAAACAATAAAGTGCTATAAACTAAGGCATGGAAATAAGTCAGATACTAGTAAATACCAAGCGCTAAAAGGTTAAAAATCATAACTCGCTCAAATTTTGGCTCAAATTTTCCTTGCAGACAGTGCAAACAACACATTGCCTCCTGATAGGCAGTCAGCCTGGCAAAAACCCTGATTGCCTGGCCAGATGCCCAGAGGCTGTAGCAGGACGGTTCCCGTGTAGTTGCATGATGCTTGACCCCCTTGAAGATGAAGGTCCTTTAGTTGGATGAGAACAGTTCAGACCAGGAAGTGCAGCTTCCCAGCCTGAATGGTGTGCAATTTAAAACAGCACAAATGTTCAGGAACCTGACCCATGATCCTTGACACCTCTTTAACTATGGAAGTGCAAATCACAGGAGTAGCTCAGCTGGCACTCATAGAATCATAGAGTTGGAAGGGGCCATACAGGCCATCTAGTCCAACCCCCTGCTCAATGCAGGATCAGCCCTAAGCATCCTAAAGCATCCAAGAAAAGTGTGTATCCAACCTTTGCTTGAAGACTGCCAGTGAGGGGGAGCTCACCGCCTCCTTAGGCAGCCAATTCCACTGCTGAACTATTATTATTTATTATTATTAATTAGATTTATTTCTTGCCACGCCCCGTAGGCTTGTGGCGGGTCACAGTAGTCTCATCCCCATTAAAATACCCATTAAAAGACTTTAAAAACAATCCCAACATGGCGGAAGCTCTCATTATTCCTATCCCCTGCTATCAGAGCTGCAGGGAGGGTGGGGAGAAGATCTAATTTACTAGGTCCGGGGGGGGGGGGGGATGCTGGCATTCATTCGCTGACCTCAACCAAAAACCTGTCGGAAGAGCTCCGTCTTGCAGGCCCTGCGGAAAGCTGGTAAATCCCGCAGGGCCCGCAGCTCACCCGGGAGCTCATTCCACCAGGTATGGGCCAGGACCGAAAAGATCTGGCCCTGGTCTAGGCCAGGCACGCTTCTCTGGGGCCAGGAACGATCAGGAGATTCTCCCCCACCAAGCGTAAAGCCCTGCGGGGGATATAGGGCGGTAGGCGGTCCCTCAGGTATGTGGGTCCCAACCCGCGTATAGCCTTAAAGGTCAAAACCAGAACCTTGAACCTAATCCGGGCGGCAATTGGCAACCAATGCAGCTGCCTCAGCACCGGCTGGATGTGGGCCCTCCAAGGTGTACCAGTGAGGACCCTGGCAGCTGCGTTTTGCACTAGCTGGAGTTTCCGGATCAGAGACAAGGGTAGGCCTGCGTAGAGCGAGTTACAGAAATCTATTCTGGAGGTGACTGTCGCATGGATCACTGTAGCCAAGTGGTCAGGGGACAGGTAGGGCACTAGTAGTCGGGCCTGGCGAACATAGAAAAACGCCTGATCTGCTACTCTCTTGACCTGAGCCTCCTTGGTCAGGGAGGCATCGATGGTCTGGGGCGCGATGGTGAGTTGCGCTCCTGCCAGGGTGGGTAGGCGCGCTGCCTGTTCCTGCCCTCTGCCTCCCAGCCACAGGACCTCCGTCTTGGAGGGGTTGAGTTTCAGGTGACTCTGCTCGGACCATTCTGTCACTGCTTCCAAACATCTGGCAAATGGTTCCGGGGGGGAGTCCGGGCGGCCGCCCATGAGGAGATAGAGCTGGGTGTCATCAGCGTACTAGTGGCAACCCAGCCCAAAACTCCGTACCAGTTGGGCCAGAGGGTGCATAAAGATGTTAAATAACGTGGGGGGAGAGGACTGCGCCCTGAGGTACCCCACAAGGGAGTCCTTAGGGACATGAGAACTCTTTCCCCACCGCAAACCTCTGGGTCCGGTTCTGGAGAAAGGAGCGTATCCAGCGCAAGGCTGTGATCCGTATCCCCGTGCCAGCGAGGCGATGGATCAGAAGGTCGTGATCCACGATGTCAAAGGCTGCCGATAGGTCCAAAAGGACCAACACGGCCGACCCACCTCTGTCCAGCTGGTGATGGAGGTCATCCAAAAGGGCCAACACCGTCTCCACCCCGTGACCAGGACGGAAGGGGGCCCGTTTAAGTAGAGGGCAGAGAGGACGTTTAGGGACGATCTCAGCTATGGCGGCCATCAGGCGGGACTGCCAGTCTTCCACCAAGGCTAGTGAGTCACCAGGAGGCATCGGGTCCCGCAGAGCATTCCGGAATCCAATCAGATCCATAAGTCTCCGCGGACGGGCAAAAATCCGCCCGCCGCCCTACTGGGGAGGGGGTGGTATCCTGAGCCGAGAACGCAGGGCGCAGTGGTCTGACCATGGCACAGCCAAGGCTGCATCCAGAACCACCTCTATCCCAGCACCAAAAATCAGATCGAGTGTGTGGCCGGCGTGATGGGTAGAGCGAGTTACAAATTGCGAGAGCCTCATATCTGAGTTTATTGAAGTTTGCCCTACGAAAATTCAACATCCGCTTCTGGCTACCAGCTTCCTTGCCCCCCCCCCCCCCATCTCAAAAGGAATTCTATGAGGACATGGTCACTTCCCCCTAGGGTCCCCACCTCCTTCACCTCATCCACCAACTCTTGCCTGTTGGTCAGTATTAAGTCCAGTATGGCTGAACCTCTTGTGGGTTCATCTGCCATTTGATAAATGAAATTGTCAGCCAGGCAGGTCAGAAGGTTGCATGACTGAGGACGCTTCGCAGAGTTGGCCTCTTCCATCTCTGCCAAAGCCAAGCTACTAGGGCCCTGTCTGGCCCCAGAACACCTCATCGCAGTGATCCATGCAACAGTCCCCTCTAGGCTGGATTTCTGCAACTCGCTCTATGCGGGCCTGCCCTTATCCCTGCTCCGGAAACTACGATTTGTACAAAATGCAAATGTCCATCTTCTTACTCGGACATTGTGGAAAGCTCATATCATCCCAATCCCCCAGCAGCTGCACTGGACACCAGTTGAATACCAGATCAGGTTTAAGGTACTGGTACTCACCTTCAAGGCCACACACAGTCAGGGTTCTGCACACCTCAAGAACCCCCACAACATCTCAGACTAGGCACCGTATCCCTCACTGTTGACTGTCAACATGAATCATGACATGGGCAAAGCAGCCCATAACTCTGCACCCCTTATCAAGTAGTCCTGAGACTTATCAAGTATGTCATGTAGCCAGGAGATCCTACGACTGTCCAGCAGTCAAAAGTTATAGAATCCTAGAGTTGGAAGGGGCCATACAGGCCATCTAGTCCTTTCAAATACTTAAGGAGGGCTATCATGTCCAGCTATCAGGTTCCAGCTCTTTCCCCATTATCTAGGGTGCATTATACGTAGGCGAGCTAGAATTGCACTCCACGAGCTTCCCTGGAAGAGAGGTGATGCAATCCTGGGTCTCCAAGATTCTAACCTGCTCTCTGAACCAAACTAGGAAGAGCACAGGATTTTTTTAGGCCATATAAATAAGGACAAATATGACCTTTCATTACCTTGTGACTAGGCAACTCTTACCGAGATTCCCATATCTTCCTACATTATGCTGGCAGTTTCATGTCCCCAGTTCTAGCATAGGAACACTGGGAATGTGTTATGCAGCAACAGAAGGGGAAACAGCACTAAGGAAGAGGCCAGGAAGCAGAGGGGATGAACAACACTCCCAAAAATTCACATCCAGAAAAATGCAGTGTCTGATTTCTGAACTATATAATCAGATCCAGTAGCACTTTTAAGACCAACAAAGATTTATTCAAGGTGTGAGCTTTCGATTGCAAGCACTCTTCGTTCATAGTCTAATGAAGCCACTCTGTGGTCTCCTTAAGTACCTTGGTGCAACTTGCAGAGAAGGCAAAGGGTTGGCAGGTGACAGTAGATGAGCGATTGGGATGTGAGTGTCCTGCATAGTGCAGGGGGTTAGACTAGATCAGGGGTCATCAACCCCCGGTCTGCGGCCCGGTGGCAAGCCGCAAAGGCCACGGTACCGGGCCGCTGCCAGCCACGCCTGCCTTCCCCCACCGGCAGCAAGAAGCTGTTGCCGCGCATGCGCGTTACTGCCCCCTAGTGGCGAAAACACGCACGTGCAGCAATTGCGCATGCGCGTTTTCGCAGCACCCGGGCCGTCGGCTCTTCCCTCACTCCAGAGGCGGTCCCTGACCTGAGAAAGGTTGGGGACCGCTAGACTAGATGACCCATGAGATCCCTTCCAACTCTATGATTCTATGATTCTATTTTATTATTCTACCTTTGAATTGTGTTCCTAGACCACTGTGTTCAGACAAGCTGGACAGAAATGTTGCAAGAAATAAATCTGCAGTACTTCAGACCTGGCCCCCAAACAAGACTTCCAGGCATTACTCACATTAGCTTGCTTTGATGCAGCCCCATTGTCTGCTTTGAAATGCTGAACATCTTTGGCTGTGATACAATAAAGCACTTAAGTGTGTGTATACTCAATAAATTGGGGGTGGATGATGTCAGAGGAAATCTTTGGTAAGTCTTTGAAGATGGGTGCTGTTCCAGAGTCAGGGGTTATGAAAAGTAAAACTTGTTGATTGAAGCCGGTTATTGTATTAGTCCTCCAGAAATTGTACTAGAAAGAAGCTTGTACCAAACATTAGAATAGGCAATTGTGGGATGTTCTGGGTCGTAGCTGCACTTACAGGCTTTGAAATCTGAGCAGGTGCCTGAAATCTAATGTTGTACAGCTGGCTGAATTAGGGAAACTGCTGATTCTGGGGGAAATGCACACCCCCTTCCCAAGTATATTCTGCTGAGTTAAATATACCTCAGGCTCTCCTTACTATGCAGGGAATTCCTGCAAGTGAAAAGAGGAGCTTAGACTGTCTTAGACTGTCAGCTGTGCCTTTCTGCCTTAAATCTGTCCCTTGTTTTGGAGAAGCAGCAGCGGAAGCAAGGAGGCATTTCTGCGACTTTTCCCAAGGTGCTAAAACCCAAACAGCTGTTGTGTGGGAAGATTCAGATTTTCTGGAAAAGTTCATGCTGACCTTCCTAAGTACTGCTGACTCTGTTAGCACACCTTCTCGGATGGACAAAAAGAATCTTGTTCAAAAAGGACACCGTCTGACCATGTGTTCTCAGAAGCCCAGAGGTATAGTTTTCTTATGAGATTTATTTGCTGCCACTCTCAGCCTGGCCAGCCTGCATCGTCTTACAATCAAGATAAAGTACAGTGATCTAAAACAATAATAACCTCCCCTCCAGAAGCCACAATGGCATAACCATAAAATTTAACCAAGACAGTAGCAAGCGGCCAAGTCCTATCTATATCCTGGCAGACGCTAGGCTCCGTGCTGCAAGTAGGAAGGAAGAGTTGGTGGAAGAGCTCAGTCTTGCAGGCCTCGTAGAACTGTCCTACCTGTAGCAGGGCCCTCATTAGTGGTGGGCATGAGCCAGGCTCCAGGCCTCTGTGCAAACACAAAATGGAGTCGTTCATGGGTCTCGAACTGGGCCATGCCCTTGTCGACTGTCCACGACTGTATACGGGTCTTACCCCTCAGTGCGTGTTCATGGGCTTTTTCGGGGTCAGAGTTTCCTCCCTCGGTGCACACCTGAGTATTTCTCTCTTCCTAGATGGGGCTTGGGAGGGTTGTCTTTCAGTTTCCATGGCTACTCCCGGGTTTTCCCCTCTAGCTTGATTGGCACCCTCGTTAGCCTAGAATAGTGCTCCCCTTGGTTTCAGTGGCCTTGGCATACATAATCCCTGGGAACACAGGAGAGCTCATTGCGTTCTTTTGCTCTTGGTGGAAGTGGGGGAGGGGGGAATTTGGGGGGATAGATAAAGTGGTTTTAGAGAGAAGGAGCACCTTCAGCCATACTTGTGGGTTTTTGGCTGTTCATTTCTGGCTGGCATTCAAAGTCCCCCCTCCTCATGTGGCTTTTGCTGTGCCTGTGGCCAGACTTTTCCAGGAGAGCAGGCAGACGTCTTTTGTTTTCTCTTTGAGGAGATATGCATTGTTCTGTCTGGGAGCAGGGAGAAACATTTTTTTTCCAATGTGGTGTTCTTTAAGCGTTTTCCTTTTAAACCTTTTCTGGCTTCAGTCTTCTGATTTTCTTTCTGAAGGTGGGGTGAAGGATCTTCCACAAATTCAGATTTCTACTTGCTCCCAGCGCTTTATTTCCATTTTCCCCTTCACTTTTGGGTGTGTGGGGAGGGAGAGGGGGGTGTCCCTGTTGCATTGCATCTAGTCTGCGTGCCACACAGCGAAATGCTTTCAGCATTTAAGCAGATAAGATAATCTCAAACACAGAGTTTCATTTCTAGGACACGTTCCATATTCAGGTGATGTTTTTTTCTTGGATGTTAGTTTGATATCCTATTTTACTTCGACTTTTCTTTCTGAGAGTGGGGGAAAGACCACCAGTAATTCCTATTTTTCCCCCCAACACTCTGAATCTGAGGCAGAGTTTGGTCTCCATAGTTCCCTTTACTGGGGGGGGGCGGGGCGGGGAGTGGGTGGCCCTGGTACTGGCTATGGCTCCAGCCCTCTCATCTGGTCTGCGTGTTTTGTGTGGCTGTTGCTGAATAGCCAAGTCAGTTTATTGACTTTGAGATTTCTTTTTCATCCTTCCTCCCCCCATTCCACGCCCCCGTCACATGTGGGTCTACCTTAAAGCATCATCTTTACCAGCCAAGTTCTAATTTTCTGAGGCTTTCTCTTAGTGCAGATTCAAATGGGCAGCCGTGTTAGTTTGAAGTAGCACAATAAAATCAAGGGTCCAGCAGCACCTTTAAGACCAACAGTTTTTGTTCCTCTTCACCTCTTTCCCCTATTCACATTCCATTGACTCATTTGGAGGCCAGCCAGACATTGCTGTTTGTGCCACATCAGGGTGTGTTCAATTTTGGACCCCCCCCAGACCCCAGGCTGGGACTTCCTTTTGGTTTTCCCGAGCCTTGGGGCTTTCCCTTATTTCCCTCGCTACCGGGCCTTGTCCACCAAGAAAGCCTCCCCACCAGAAACTTTAGCTGCTCCATGCGATTCAGCCCGCCTCCCCAGCCTTTCAGGCAGCTGTGGTCCTCTCCCACCAGCCAGTTGCAAGTGGCAGACTGTTGTGCTCTTTGGAGGTTGTAGACAGTGAGGTGGTCCCTCAGGTACCTTGGGCCCAGACTCCATATGGCCGTGAAGGTGATAATCAAGACCTGATGTGGCCTGATACGGAATTCAATTGGTAACCAGTGAAGTTGTTGGAGAGCGGGCTGGATATGTAACCTCCATGGTGTTCTTGTGAGGACTATGGCCACTGTATTCTGGATCAGCCGTAGTTTTCGGATCAAGGTTAAGGGTAGGCCTATGTAGAGTGAGTTACAGGAGCCCAGTCTAGAGGTGACCGCTGCATAGATCACTGTAGCTATGTGTTTCGGGGCCAAGTAGAGCACTAGTCACTTGGCTTGTCACAGTAGCCATGCTGCTCTTGTGACCTGTGCCTCCATAGAGAGGGAGTGTCAAGGATCACACCCAGGTTCATGGCGGAGTGAGTCACTGATAGCCACACCCCATCTGGGGTGGTGTCAGGATCTCTGCCATGATTTTTGGTTGACCAGAGAATCATAGAATCATAGAATCATTGAGTTGGAAGGGGCCATACAGGCCATCTAGTCCAACCCCCTGCTCAACACAGGATCAGCCCTAAGCATCCTAAAGCAACTCCATGTTGGTTTGATGTGTGTTGTTTGAAGAACCTTTTGTAACCCTTTTACAACCCTAAACTATTTTACACTGCTTTGTGTATCCTTTCATGCTGTGACGCTTTCTTGCAAATGTTGCTCTGTGCTTTGTTATCTGAAAGGGAGGGTGCCGGTCCCCCAAGGCCAGCCGGGCCAGAGACGGTCTGGCAGGAAGCCCAGGATGGCACCTGTGAGAGGGGGGTGATTCTACCCTGGGAAAGAGGGGGCATTTGGGCAGGAAGGATGCATTTATAACCACTTTCTTGCCATGTATCAATTAGATTTGACTACAGATGTTGGAGTGTTCAGATCTACTTCCAATAAAGCTTTCTTTTAATCCAGAAGCCTAGTTGTGAGTCTGTCTGTCTTTGACAGTTAGTCGAATCACACAAGCGTCTTTCTCTGGTCTGAGATGTTGGACCACAGAGAGGATACAACCCAGGAGCAGTTACTAATGGATGGAGCGGCGGCACCCGAAGGGGGAACCGAGCAGGCTGCGGAAACCCCTACTGGGGCACGTCCCAGGACAGCCGCCCAGACCGTCCGGGGGGGAAATTTTACTTGGAGAGACACGTCACGGATCACAGACACTTCTCCAGATACAATGACCCAGCAGTGGTCGAGTGGGGTCTGGCACTGAGGCCCGACCAGGAGATGGTGACCCTCCTGGAGAACCTGGAACTCTGGGATTGAATGGACCATATGCGAGAGTGGCTTGAGACGGTGGCGTAGAATCCAGACGAGGATCTACAGCGGGGCGCATGCTTCTTCTTGGCCGAACTGAGGTGCCCAACACTGATCCCGCAGGGTTAGTGGCTGGCGGCCCCGAGACTAGCAGCGGGAGAGGCGGCCACTCCAGCCGTGGGTGGGAGGGGACCCCTGGCTGCGGCGCCACCACAGGCGAACAAGCCACTGGCTGGGCAAGCGGCCGTGAACCAGCCACCAGAGGATGCGCAGGTGGGGCAGGCTGCCCCAGCCCTGGCAGCTGCCGCAGACGGGCACCATCATTGCCGGGTCTGCACCCACTTCAGCGGAGAGCCCGAGGAGTTCCTGATCCAACTCAAGGTCTACATGGTGGAGTTTGGCCACGCATTCCGAGATGACTCCAATCGAGTTCACTTTGCGGGTGACTGCATGGATGGCGAGGCCGCGAAATGGTTCATCAGCCTCTACAAGTACGCCCAAGCCAAAGTGCAGAATTACGACTGTTTCATCTGGTGCATGCAGGAGTGCTTCAAGGATCCATTCGAGGCGGAGACTGCGGAGGAGAACTTGGAAAACCTGAAGCAAGGGTCGATGTTCGTGGGCCAGTACACCCGAGAATTCCGGAAACTGGTGGCTTCCACTGGGTCAAGGTGCAGCAGGTCCAGGCATTCCAGCGGGGCCTGCACAAGGATGTGGTCAAAAAGTGCTTGAATCTGGATGACCCAGAGACCGGGATGGGCTGGGTGAGGTTGGCCAGGGAAGTAGAGAAAAGGATGCGCCTGCCATCCCAACTCAAAAAGGAGAAACCCAAGGGAGTGAAGAAGCCAGCAATTCCAAAGCAGAATCCCCCACCGAAATCCTCCACCCCGGATGCCATGGAGCAGTCTCAGCACTGTGAAAGGGGGCTTAGCCTGGGATGCGGAGGACAGGGGCACTTCCTCGCCAACTGCCCCTCCAAGAAGACCACGGCGACCACCCAAGAGAAGTTTCCGGGGAAAGCTGGTGTGGCGAAAGGACCGTCTGGGGGAAAGAAGTCAGTGAAGGCGCTGCTCACCCCCTTGCTGGAGCCCATTATCTCTACTAGTGAGAGAGGGACTGTGCTGCCCTAGCCTGGCACATGCAGGGTTAGTGCAAGGGCAAGCACGGTTACAAAGTCAAGCAAGTTCAAAGCGCGTACCAGAGAGTAGTCAAAAGTCCAGTCCGGGTCTTATCAGGAATTGCTAGTGGATGAAGTCCAAAGGAGAACCGAAAGAGTTGCCATTTATCTTTACCAAGGTCAAGCCGGGAATCTGTGGAGCATTCAATCAAAGCGTAGTCTAGTTGGGTGAAGCAGGGTCAAGCCGGGAATCAGTCAAGCTGAGCTTCGCCGAAGCATCAGGGAGCAGGAAACCAGTCAAGGCAATGGGTGGACATGTGCGCAAAGTTGCAGCCACACTGGGAAGCACTTCGGCTGTGCTTAAGAACAAGCTGAGCTGTCACACCAAGTGGGTGCACCTGGCACTCAGCCTCCCTCCGATGAATGAGCCCCACCTGAGCACAACCTAGCCTGTTGCTGTAGTCTAAGCCGAGCACTTTGCCTGCTTGTTGCCAACGTGGTCCTCCTGCATTCCCTCCTGCACTCTGGAGATGAGTCTGGGCTGTTCAGGGGTGTTGCTGCAGGCTGAGGTAATGCTGGTGCAGAGGGCATGGTGCTTGTCTGGCTGGGACCTGGTTGTGGCTCCCTATCGGGACTGGCCTCTCTAAGCAGCACCCTGCTGCTTTGCTCCAGCTCCTCCACTTCTTCCTCCGAGGGAGCTGGCAGAAAGAGCTCAGGCAGTGGTGCAGAGGCACCCTCTGGAGACGGGGCCATGACAGGGACATAGGATGGAAGAGCCTCTGGGGAGCCGTCGGGAAATGAGGACGATCTGCTGTGAGGCGGCCCCGCCAGCAGGTCTGAGGCAGGGGCAAGCGCTCGGTGAGCCCCATCGCCCTACTACTATTCCCAGTGACTTTGACTGTTGCCGGGATGGGGAGGAAAGTGGGGGTGGAAAGCATTCTAGACTCTGGGTGTACCTGGACACTGATTAACCCACCGTTATTTCAAACTTTGGGGGTGGGGGTGGAGCCGCTCCGCAAACCACTCCATTTTGCTCAGATGGAAGGGAAATGCGTGAAAGGGGGGGAGGCGGTGTCTCCCGCTCTCCCGCTGGACTTAGAAGTTGCAGAACATTGGGAATGGATTCAGCTGGTGGTGGCCCCTAATGCAGCCTTCTCGTTTGTCTTGGGTCTGGACTGGTTGCGTAAGTACGACCCCAGAGTGCGCTGGAGATCCTGCTTAGGTTTTACACCCCAGGGTGCCGGCGGCACTGCAGGCAGAAAACCCAGGACACTGCCTTGGAAGGGTAGCACGAGCACGCAGCAGTGTGTCGCTCCAGGCCACCTGAGTTGCCTAGAGACTATTGGGATTTGCAGGGATTTGCAGGTTAGCTCAGGCCAACCCCAACAAGGCTTTTGCGGAACAAGTGGATTCTCCAGATGTGGCCATGGGGGTGGTGATCTTACAGGAGGGTGGGGATGGGTGCCTGCACACCTTGCCTACATCTCCAAAAAATTGCTGAGTGCGATCAGCTGCCGCCCCAAAAAACGGACTGTTCCATTGAATTAAAGCCAGGGAACGCCTCCCCGAGGCGAAGTTGTATTCCATGAGCCCCAGGGAAATGGCTGAGTTGCAAGCCTTCTTGGACAAGAATCTGGCTAAGGTTTTCATCCGTCTCGCAACTTCCCCCATCATGGTGCCGGTGCTTTTTGTAAAGAAAAAAGACAGCACATTAAGACTGTGCATGGATTATATATAAAAAAGACTTCAAAACAAAGGAGGATATAAGAACGCAAGTGACGGAGTTTGAAGAGGTCATCATACAACAAAAACCACACCTGCAAGGTAACATATACAGAATACTTTTAAAATATGAGACCGAATCGGAAGTGGTAAAAAACTGCATGATCAAGTGGATGGAAAACCTCAGAAAGACAATCACCATGGCAACTTGGGAGAGCATGTTGTCAAAGGTGAACAAAGGAGCCAATCAATAAAAGAAAACTGGTACAAAATGTTTTATCGCTGGCATATAACCCCTAAGGCCCTTGGAAAAATGTCTAAAAAGAACAGTACAATGTTGCAAATGCAGCAAAAAAGTGGGGTCATTTTTCCATGTATGGTGGAGATGCCCTGCTATATATAGCTTTTGGGGAAAAGTACATCGGGAAATAGAAAAAATGCTGGGTCTTAGGTTTAAAATGGAAGCGGAGTATTTTTTGTTAAGCTTTATGTCAAATAATCTTAAACCACAAATGTATGTGTTATTTTTCTACGCCACAACTGCGGCGAGGATAGTAATTGCCAGGAGATGGAAGACCAAAGAAATCCCTATGCTGGGAATGTGGCAAGAAAAGATGGTAGAAATGGCCAAAATGGCTAGGCTGACGACCTTAGTGAACGGATATGGAGAAGGAAAATTCCTTGAACAATGGAAGTGGTTCCTAGATTACCAAGCCAAGTAATAATGTACAAAGAATGACAATTAAGATATAAGACTTTGACAATCAGAGATACACATATTAAGCATGTTTGTGTAAGTCAATCTATAATATATTTTGTAAAACTTAGTTACTTTGATCAGAGTCAGGGTTAGAAGGAAGAGTGGTTGTAAACAAGAATTTTTATTGTAGCTTATTTAGATTCAGGTGAAATAGTAAGCAATTTATATTGAAAATAGAGATGAGATAAATAATTTTATGTTGAATGTAATACATGAGGAGGACCGTTATGAATATTGGTTTGGACTTGTTTTCACAATTCATACAAATAAATACTTTACAAAAAAAAAAAAAAGACTGTGCACGGATTATAGGGGTTTGAACACGGTTTCCACTTCCAACGCCTACCCCCTGCCTTTGATAAAAGACTTGTTGAGTCACTTGGGGAAGGTGCAGATCTTTACAAGTTGGATTTGAGGGAGGCTTACTACAGAATAAGAATAAAAAAGGGACATGAGTACCTGACAGCTTTCAACACGCCCCTAGGCCAATTTGAATACACTATTATGCCGTTAGCTTTGGCCGGTGTTCCCGGCGTGTTCATGAATGTGATAAATGAGGTCATGCATGATCTTTTGTACAAGAAGAAGAAGAGTTGGTTCTTGTATGCCGCTTTTCCCTACCCGAAGGAGGCTCAAAGCGGCTTACAGTCGCCTTCCCATTCCTCTCCCCACAACAGACACCCTGTGGGGTGGGTGAGGCTGAGAGAGCGCTGATATCACTGCCCGGTCAGAACAGTTTTATCAGTGCCGTGGCGAGCCCAAGGTCACCCAGCTGGTTGCATGTGGGGGAGTGCAGAATCAAACCTGGCATGCCAGATTAGAAGTCCACACTCCTAACCACTACACCAAACTGGCAAGGAAGCCCTGGTATATTTGGATGACATTCTTCTGTACTCAGAAAATCCCTCTGAGCATGTGCAGCTGGTGCAGGAAGTTTTGCGCCGCTTGCGTGAAAACCATTTGTATGCAAAGCTGTCCAAGTGCGAGTTGCACAAGGACTGTGTGGACTTTCTGGGCTACCAAGTGTCCCCTGCAGGCATTGAAATGGACTCTAGTAAAGTTCAAGACTTGTTGGCTTGGGAGCCACCCTACACACGCAAGCAATTGCAAAACTTCCTAGGGTTCGCCAATTTCTACCGTTCCTTCATCCCCAACTTTGCCAGGGTGGCACTGCCGCTGACAGACTTGCTAAAAACGAAGTGGGGGGGGGGGGAACAGGCTTCCAAGCCTAGTGCTCCATTGGCTTGGTCAGAAAGTTGTCAGGCTGCCTTTGAGACCCTGAAGGTGCTTTTTACCATGGAGCTGGTACTAGCTCAGGCCAACCCCAACAAGGCTTTTGCGGAACAAGTGGATTCTCCAGATGTGGCCATGGGGGTGGTGATCTTACAGGAGGGTGGGGATGGGTGCCTGCACACCTTGCCTACATCTCCAAAAAATTCTCCGGGCCAGAGAAGAACTGGGCAATTTGGGAAAAAGAGGGTGCAGTCGTGGCGGCATTGGCTGGAAGGGTCCACCCTCCCCTTTGGTGTTTGGACTGACCATAAGAATCCGCAGGCGTTGAAACAGCCCCGCTCGCTGTCTGCGAAACAAATGCGTTGGGCTGAGTTTTTCTCCCGCTTCAACTTTACTCTAAAGCATCTGCCTGATAAAATGAACTTTCTGGCCGATGTGCTGTCGTGCCTCCCCCAATACGAGTGCAAACGGGAGCCATTGGTGGATACAATTTTCATGCCGGCCTTGCAGTGGTGTCTTGCAGTGGTGACTAGGAGCCGGGGGGCTGGCGGGGCTCCCTCCCCTGGGGGATGGGTCCAGAAGGACGTCACGAGCGACCCTGAATTCACCCACCTCCGGCCGGAGCTCCAAGAGAAGGAGGGGTTGTTTTGCCGGGGAGACAAACTATATATGCCCGCGGTGGCACGGGGGTACATTTTGAAATTGTGCCATGATTTTAAGGCAGCGGGACATTTTGGCTTTGTGAAAACTTTGCACCTATTGCGTCAGCACTATTGGTGGCCGACCCTTCGCAAGGAAGTGGAGTTGTATGTTCAAGGGTGCCCTGTGTGTCGCACTACAAAGTCAGCGGGGGGGGGGGGAAGGGTTGCTGCAGCCACTGCCCACCCCCTCAGCTCCTTGGAAGGAGATCACTATGGACTTTATAACTGACCTCCCGCCCAGCCATGGGAAAACAGTAATCTGGGTGGTGGTGGATGCGTTTTCTAAGCAAGCGCATTTCATTACATGTGCTGGGTTACCCCCCGCCTCAAAACTGGCTTCTTTATTTGTGGAAAACGTATACAAACTGCACGGAATTCCAGGGCAAATTTTGACAGACAGAGGAACCCAGTTAATTGCCAAGTTCTGGCAGGAGCTTTTGGGATTGCTGAGCAGGCCCTCACCTCGGGGTACCACCCAGAAACAAATGGTCACACGGAACGAGTGAACCAAATTCTAGAACAGTACCTACGTTGTTTTATCAGAGTGTTCAGATCTACTTCCAGTAAAGTTTCCTATTAATCCAGAAGCCTAGTTGTGAGTCTGTCTGCCTTTGACAGGTGGACAAACACACTTCCTCGCTTGGACCCTTCCTTCCATAGGATCTCCATCTTTGAGGGGTTGAGCCTCAAATGACTCTGCTTGAGCCACCACATCTCTGCACCCCAACATCTAACTTCTGGGGGAGAATCAGTGTGGCCATCCATCAGGAAGAGCTAGGTGCCATCTGCATATTGATGACATCCTAGTCCAAATCTCTGCACCAGCTAAGCAAGAGGGCATGTGGAGATGGGCATACCACTTTGTTTCAACCCCTCCAAGATTTCTCCTATTGAGAGGGCATTGTCGATTATCTCCAGGGGTGGGGCTATCGTTTCATCAGTTGATAGTAGCCATGATGGGCAGGGGTCTAATGGACATGTGGTCAGCCATGCCGAAGATAGCATCCTGTCCATTTCAGTCAGCATGAGCCATCTGAAGTCACTCAGTATTCGCTTTCTGTATCCAAGGTTGAGGGAGGTCATGGCAGAGTTTCAAGGTTTTATCCGTGAAGTAGCTTGTAAATGCCTCACAGCTGATTTCTGGTTGACTATTGTTTTGGCGCCCTTCCACCAGGGCAGTGAGTGACCGAACTATCTTAAACAATTGGGCTGGGCATGAGCAGTGGCAGTCGAGTAACAAAATGCAGTGGCAGTCGAGTAACAAAATATGTTTTACTGACTTCACCACCATCTCATAGGCTTTCATGTACATTCCATAAGATATTCTCAATGATTCATCATGAGTTTTCCTACAAATTCACTTTAGTTGTCTCAACTCCCATTTCTTCACCCAGAGCTCTTCTGTATACCAGGGAGCTCACTTGGGACAAGGGCGGAGAGGACGTCGGGGAACAATTGTGTCATTGGTGGCCAGCATTCTGTCATACCCGCCACGAGCCGCAAGGGAGTGGCGGGCTATAAATCTAATAATAATAATAATAATAATAATTCCAGTCCATTTAGAGGAGTGCCAGGAGGCATCGGGTCCCACAGAGCATGGGAGCATCTTGTCATATTTGGCCTTGGATCTGTTTAGCATGGCAGGTTAGACATTGATTCTGTTTGGATGTTTGTCCTTGTTTTTATTTATTATTTATTTTATTTATGTCTAGTTTATTGCATTTGGCTCGGGTTTTGTTTGGCTTGCCACATTTGATGTTGATTTTATCACTCTTCAGCCTCTTGGCCAAGAGAAGTATAAAGTGTAGATGTTGATATTTTTCCTTTTTTGGGGGGGGGGATTCTTTTATTTGACATATATTTATTTTAGATTTTAAAATATGACTGATTTTGTTCAGTTTTCCACATTTGATCTTAGTTCAGTTTAGATTATCACATTTAGCCACGGTTCTGTTTAGATGTTCATATTTGGCCTTGCTCCTGTTTTTCATCTTTGACTTTGGTTTGGTTCAGCGATTAGCTTCTTGCCCTGAAGCGAGCATGATGCCTTTCCCCATAGAGAATAATAGAGACTAGGAAACAGTGGAGGGATCTGAAATAATGAAGTAGAATCCTGTACTAGCCCTGTCTCTTCCCAAATTCTGGTTTAATGTCCTCCCTGAAATCCAGACCTGAAATTATTGCAAATGAACAAATATATTGACTGCTGTTTGGTAACCTTATCATCACCAAATCACTAATTGGAAGAGGAAAAGATTGTAACCTCCTTAGTTGTTTATTCAAGTACAATTTCCATAGACATGACACACAAAGTTTCTATTCGTATCCATTTTAAACCAGTGAACTTGTGGGGGAAATCTGAAGCTGAAGTTCATGAAAATTCTTATTCATTTGGAATTCTTTGTAAATTTGCTTAGTGTCAGATGGATATTGATCTTCCAATTTTTTTGTTTTGTAGGCACAAGTACCTCATCTAAAAAGAAAAAGGGTAAGTTAGGTTTTTATTCCTACTTGTTCTAAACAGCAGGTCTGAGGCATCAAGCATACAGAGAAGCCCCTAGCATGACATCTAAACTACTAATCTGTCCTAACTGTCTGGAAAATCTAATAGACTGGTGTAAATGTTGGTTTGTCTCCTCCAACAAAGTTTTGAAGGGTTAGTCTCCTTTCCTGTTTTGCTTGAAGAAGAAGGGCCTTTTCGCACTGGGATCTTTGTTGCAAATTGTTTGCGGAATGAAAAATCGCCATTTAAAATAGTGGAATTCGTAGTTATGCATACCTGCCTTTGTAGTGGAATCAGTTGCGTTTTTTAGCGTTTCCCACAGGCTTCCGGTCTCGGCAGAAATCGCTAGAAAGGAAGCGCTATTGCCAAGCTCGTCCCGCCCCTGGCCGTCAAGCAGCCAATGGGCAGCCGTTAGCATGCTCCCAAACAGCCCCTTTCCCTTTAAGAAAGGTTTAAAAAAAAAAAACAGACCCATAGCAACTAATCTAGGTAGATTCGTTGCAACGGAGAGACCCATCCAGCTGCCTAATGTGAGCTGTCGTTTGATTGTATGATCGTTGGCACGCTGCCTCGAGTGATAAAAAAAAAATCCCCCCCCCTCTCACGGGCCCGATTTTCGGCTCAATTAATGTGTAAAAAATAAAGGGACTTTATTTCAGCAAACGGGCTTTTATGTGGTTTGTGCTTAGTGACTAAAGGTGAAGGACTGAAGCCAGGGAAGCCTCTAAACAGAAAGAGGCTCGCTGGTGCGTTTATCCCCGCTCGCTCGGAGAAAAAAAAATGGCGATCGCTTCGCCGGAAGTTTGGAGGACAGGCTCAGAAGGAGGGACTTTGAAGAACCCGCAACAATGGTAACGCACAGGTCTTTAGCGCTAGTGTTGCAGATTGGTTGCAGGAGTGTATCGCTATCCGGAGGGTGAATCCACTTTTCTGGATTCCCCTGAAAGCGCTACAACGAAGCGCTTTTTGCTGATTGGTTTCAGGAGTGTTGCAGACGTCGTGCGTTAAGGCAAATTAGTAGCGTTTTCAATTAGCAACCATTGTGCTATTTTGAAGCCGTGCGAAATGGCCCGAAGAGTTGGTTCTTCTATGCTGCTTTTCTCTACCTGAAGAAGTTTAAAAGTGGCTTACAGTTGCCTTCCCTTTCCTCTCCCCACAAGAGACACCCTGTGAGGTGGGTGAGGCTGAGAGAGCCCTGATATTCCTGCTCGGTCAGAACAGTTTTATCAGTGCTGTGGTGAGCCCAAGGTCACCCAGCTGGCTGCATGTGGAGGAGGAGGGAATCAAACCTGACTTATTAAATTAGAAGTCAGCACTCCACTACACTAAGGCCAGAAGTTGCAGAAAGTTCTAGGCATGTTGTCTGGAGAAGATGGGCCATCCTCTGGGGTGCCTTGTGATTTTCCCTAACTGGGAGAAATAGCAGGGCGCGAGGGCCATTCTTCTGTGTCCTGGATGGCTGCCTTGCTGATTAAATATTATTGTGACAGTGTCATCTTTCTTTTGCTTGATCATCTTTGCAAGGAGGAATTTCATTGGATGGGAAATGAACTGCACATGAGCAACTGCCTGCCTGCCTGCACGTGCTGCTTTGGGATTACATATAATTGTTTTACACCTGAAGTATCAGCTAATTCAAAAGCAGAACAAGCCTCCCGGGCAGGATTAGCAAAAACAGCTGTAATATGTATTGCCTCCTAATTCCTGGGGAGGGGGATGGCCTAGTGACATCTGTCTTACGTGCACGCTTGATCCAATACTATGGTAAGTCTAGGGTGAAGATGATATCAACCGAAAGAATGTTATAAAATGCTGTAGGGAAAATGTGTAAGATTTGGAATGTGGTTCAAGGTTATGGATTTTAGTGTGTCTCACTGAGGGCGAGGGGAGTTGGAAGAGTGGATGGAGGCTTGGCTGGCTGCCCACTCAGATGTGAAGAGGCATGTTCTAGCATGGAGAGAAAAGCCACAGCTACAAAAACCAGGGGGTTACTTTAACTCCAACAACCTTGTGCAACCCTCTTTATGAAGATTAGAAAGATGCCTTCAGCTGACACTGTTCAGTTTGGCTAACAGTAAGTGGGGGTCATCGAAAGACACTGTTAGGGTCCAGATCATCAAGTTTGCAGATGACACCAAATTGGGAGGACTGGCAAATACTCCGGAAGATAGAGACAGAGTTCAATGAGATCTGAACACAATGGAAAAATGGGCAAATGAGAACAAGATGCAATTTAATAAAGATAAGTGTAAAGTTCTGCATCTGGGTCAGAAAAATTAAAAGCATGCCTACTGGATGGGGGATATGCTTCTAGGTAACACTGTGCATGAATGAGACTTTGGGGTACTTGTGGATTGTAAACTAAACATGAGCAGGCAGTGTGATGCAGCGGTAAAAAAGGCAAATGCCATTTTGGGCTGTATCAACAGGGACATCACATCAAAATCACAAGATGTCATAGTCCCATTGTATACGGCACTGGTCAGACCACACCTGGAGTACTTTGTGCAGTTCTGGAGGCCTCACTTCAAGAAGGACGTAGATAAAATTGAAAGGGTACAGAGGAGAGCGACGAAGATTATCTGGGGCCAAGGGAACAAGCCCTATGAAGATAGGTTGAGGGATTTGGGAATGTTCAGCCTGGAGAAAAGGAGGTTGAGAGGGGACATGATAGCCCTCTAAGTATTTGAAAGGTTGTCACTTGGAGGAGGGCAGGATGCTGTTTCTGTTGGCTGCAGAGGAGAGGACACGCAGTAATCGGTTTAAACTACAAGTACAACAATATAGACTAGATATCAGGAAAAAAATTTTCACAGTCAGAGTAGTTCGGCAGCGTAATAGGCTGCCTAAGGAGGTGGTGAGCTCCTCCTCACTGGCAGTCTTCAAGCAAAGGTTGGAGACACACTTTTCTTGGATGCTTTAGGATGCTTAGGGCTAATCCTGCGTAGAGCAGGGGGTTGGACTAGATGGCCTGTATGGCCCCTTCCAACTCTATGATTCTGTGATTCTATGATTCTAGATCTGCATCCAGGTTGAGGTTATCAAGCTGTTGTCCTGGCCTTGTGGCTGGATTCTGAGAGCACTCAGCAGAGGGCAGCCAATGTCTCTAGGCCTAACTACAAGAGATTTAAATGAAGTCAATTTGCATGTGGTGTTTCTGACACATTCTCTGTATCTCCCCCGTATTTGCAAATTCCACTGGTTACTGTACTTGTTGCATCTGTTCACAAATATCTATCCATGACTGGCTGGGGTAGGGCCAACCGTGGATTTTCTCAGCAGGCTGTGTGTGTTTGAATGCTCGCGTTAAATCAGCCGATTAATACTAGATCAAAGTAAGGGACAATCCGACCAGTTGCCTCAGCAATAAGGACATGCTCCAGCTGGGGATGCTTCCTTGTCATAATTTTTGCAGCCATTTTTTAGATACTGTTTGAAACCTTTTTGGCCATACAGTCAGCCTTCTTCTAGTGGAACTAATCTTTACAGTTTAGCATTATTATATTTCCAGGAGCACTGCAGTCCCCACCTGTAGGCTGCTAACTGTAGGGTCACAGTGAAGTGGGGAGACAGTGTGGCTTATGTGAACTGTTTCCTGTAATGATTTAAAGACTCCTGTTGCCTCATGAACAAGAACAGAAATTGATCTTGTGCCTTTTTAAGCACTGACTTAAGCCAGCATAGATCTCTTACCAGTCTGGTGAGTCTAAATGAGGGGGAGGAAACGCCAGCTGCCCTTTCCCCTCCTCAGAGGTGCTCAGAGGTGATAACAATGAAATTTCTCTCCTCAGGGAAAAAAGCTGGCCCTCCAGGCCCCCATGGGCCCCAGGGCCCACCAGGCCCACCTGGACCTCAAGGACCTCCAGGAATCCCAGGGATACCCGGTATTCCCGGCACCACAGTGATGGGACCTCCTGGGCCGCCAGGACCTCCGGGCCCCCAGGGTCCACCTGGGATGCAGGGCCCTTCTGGTAAGTGCTGTGATCTGCACTGCAGCAAAACTTGTGAGTGACCCAACAGGTCTGCTGCCCTAATAGTGTTGTCAACTAGAGAATGCCTTGGCGAATGTGTGTCTTACTGTCAATGCTGCCAACAGTCATGGGTGTGACTTTGGAGTCATAGCGGAGCTGTAAATATGGGCTTGCTTGCTAGTTTGTATTTAACAGTGGCCTTGGTGGATATACCTATAGATCTCTTTATTCTTGTGTAGCTGCACTGGCCTGCTCTGTCCTGTGGGGGTTAGACATGGCCTTGAGTGAGTGTGGCTTGGACCACAGCCAAAGGGAAATAGGTCCTGAGACCTGCATTAAGGGCTCTCCAATCCTTTCACGTACTGTGACTGCTTTGAAGTGGCTCAAGGTGCAGATATGGTGCCACAGTTTCTTATTCATAGGCCACGTATAACTGTATAGTTATGCCAGACATTTTGCAGAAGTGAGACTAATGCCATGATTTCAGACCTTTCCTGTCTGACAGCTCTCCCACGTGAGATTGTTCCGTCCTTTAGAACTCAACTTGAGGACTCAGGGTTGGTTTCCAGTGAGCCAGGATGGGGCAGTCTCAACGCTTGGGATGAAGCTCTTCCATCATAGGCAAAGTCACCAACTTCTCTGATTCCTGTAGTGGAAGGGGCTTCTTCCGTGACCCCAGTCTTCAGCCCTGCCCCAGGCAACAGGGCATGGTCTGCTGCGCTTGATCCTCTGAGCACCAGGATTCCAGATCACGAGTTTTCCCTATTGCTGTGCAGGCTCCCTGCTATTTGTCTTTCACCACACTGTTTTTCCTTGGTGGTCATGAGCACTCCGAGAGTGGCAGCTTAAGCCCAGACTTCTTGGAGTGGAAGGAGACTCCTTGGCCATGGGGGATCTCCAGTCCTTGGGCAGGGAGCACTTGCTCTTTTTTATTTAATTTAATTATTATTTATATATTTATAAAAATATATATTTCTATACTACCCCTTCTGGTATTTACCTTTTCAGTGTGGTTTACAGCATTTAAACACTGATAAATACTTAAAACAGTTAGATCAAATTTGCATCAGCTAAAAATCTTGATTTCTGTATTCCACCCCCTCCCCCGATTCTTCAGGGTTGGGTTGTTCTTGGGGAAGGGGCCTTTTAGATGGAATCATTAGAGACTAAAAGAAGAAAGTGAAAAGATGGGACTATACCTAAATATCAAAAATACCAAGATTATGACAACTACTGGCAGTAGCACCAAAGTCACAGTTGACAATGAGAACATTGAATGTATTGATGATTTCATCGTTCTTGGCTCTATGATCACTCAAAGTGGTGGATGCAGCCGTGAAATCAAACGGCAATAACACTGGACCAGAACGCAATGTTAGGCATGAACTGAATATGGAAAAGTAAAGATATCAGCCTTAATACAAAATGCCGGCTAGTCAACATCATTGTCTTCCCCATAACAAGCTATGGGTGCGAAAGCTGGACCCTAAAGAAGGAAGACAGAAGGAAAAGAGATGCTTTTGAATTATGGTATTGGAGACGAATGCTGGACAGCCAAAGTGACCAACAAGACAGCTTTAGAGAGGAGCAAACCAACTATGTCATTAGAAGGCAAGATATTACGGCTAAAGCTCACTTGCTTTGGACACATCATGCAATCAAACTTATTAATGCTCAGCATGGTCACCAGCAAAAGTAAACGTGGTTACCAAAGGATCCGCTGGCTTGACCCGATTAGAGCTGACACACACACACACACACACCGCTAGCTTCTGTCGCAACAGGGCAGGAGCTGGAGTTAGGGTTGCCACCATTCCAGGAGCTGTTGGGGGTCCCTTGCCTTGTACCCCACACCCTGTGGATCAGATGGGAGGGCTTGGGGCTTGGGGGGGCCTTGGTCCGGCAGTGCAGCCTCTCACCTTCGGGGGGAAGTGGGCGGGCAGGCAGGCAACGTAGAGGCCTCTGGTAGCCCAGGCTCCATGCAGTGCTGGAACGCTGCATAGAGGCCTGCAGCTTCCCCAGCAATCCGCCCTCACTACTTCACGCACTGCAGGGAGGCGAGTGGTCAGCTGGGGCAAAGGTTTCTGGGGCCGCATCCCGGTGTGGGACCAGGAGTGAAGAAGCTCCCCCACACGTGACAGCTCTTCTCCCAATGGCCTGGGGGAGAGTGGGAGGAGGCGCCGCATGGGGCGCACAGCTCCCGGCACCCCTGCCAGCCTCTGGCAGTAAGGGGGGGGGGGGGGAGGCTGACAGCAGCTCACTTCTAAAGAGGACTTCTGCAGGCCTTGTGACCCCCGACAGAGGGCTGGAAAAGCCTCAGATGGGACTTCAGTGGATGTCCTCCTAGCGAGGACCAGTCAGAGGTCACGGGCAGGGAAGGGTGTGACTGGTGGTGCATCATTTTCTCTGAATGGCTTTTGGAGGGATGTCCCTCCCCCACCCCATCCTGAGACATACCCTGCACATTTTATTAAGAAAAAGTATTTTATTTATGTACATTTTTAAAGAGATAAGCACAAACTCAAAAGAAGGTTCTTCTCATCACAGTCTTTAAGAGACTCCACCCCTGCAGGTTTGCCACTGTGGATGGGCTGGATTCTTTTTAACCATGAAGCTTAATCATTCACCAGATGGGATTGTAGTTTATTACTTTGAGTGGAAACCATTTTTGATGCATTGTTTGCAGCATGGGCCAAGAAAAGTGATGGCACATCCTTTTCCTTCTGTAACTCCCATGTTCCATGTATTGTTTATGTTTAATGTAAACCGCCCTGAGCCTCCGGTGAGGACGGTATAGAAATATAATAAAATAAAAATATAAATAAATAACTGTACTAAGCTTGGCATTTTCGAACAAATTTTATCTTTCAGGTGCTGTGGATAAAGCAGGACCTAGAGATGGACAGGTTAGTTGTTAGTTGTTCTTGGTGGAAAACTTGTGTTTTCTTCACTGGCAGTCTTCAAGCAAAGGTTGGATACACACTTTTCTTGGATGCTTTAGGATGCTAGGGCTAATCCTGTGTTGAGCAGGGGGTTGGACTAGATGGCCTGTATGGCCCCTTCCAACTCTATGATTCTATGATTCTTTTAATGAAAAGGCTACATTTAATAAAAGTGCTTTTCATTCTGCCAAATCATGTAAGGACTTTGCTTATTTGTTCTGGGGCTTGAATGAAACAGCATTGTCTTCCTCAGTTCTGCATCCAGTGGAAGGAAGCTGTGTTGATGTCCATTTTAAGACATTCTTTGGCAGGCTTTTTCACCCCTTGGTACTCAGGGACTTTAGGTCCACCCTTCTCAACACCTATGCAATCCCAAAACACATATTAGAAAAGATAGCAAAGTGAATAAAGTGTTCATTAAGGCAGAATGCATGCAGGGGGCCATCCCAAGCCGACTTCTGTTGGCTGAGGAGGGGTGCTGGGCTCTGCACTGTCAGCATCATGTGGATGAAGCCCTGTCACCAAATCTATATTAAGGAAAGGCCATGATAGACTCCTCCAGCAATAAAGTAGATCTCTAAAGAGAAAAATGTGATCCTACATGCATAGCACCTGCTTAATTTTAATCAGCTGTATTCTGATTTGCAGCCAGCTGTAGTTCATCTCCAGGGACAAGGTTCAGCAATCCAAGTAAAGAATGGTAAGAATCTCAAGCAGTTAGCAATGGTGACCTCTTCATTTCTTGGCAAGCATGAAATAGTGTCAGACTAGGATCCTGGACAACCCTTGCTCTGCATGTACCCATCACAGTCTCTGAGTCTGGGCTCTTGTTGCAAGCATGAACTTTTCCCCTTTCCCTACTTCCTTCTCTCCTTTCTACCCATTAACCAGCCAACTTTTATATATAGCCTTGTGTGCATCTCTCCTTTCTCTGTTCCCCTTGGCAGCCTGTCCCCAGGAAAGCTATGGCCCAATTGCCCCCGCCCATTGGCACTGAGGGGAACCTGCAAGGACAGGCAGGGGGAACCTCCTGCATCCCTTTGCCGTGCCATTTCCTCTGTCCCTCATCCTGGCAACTCCCCTCCCCTCCCCTTTCCCTACTTCCTTCACATCCATCTACCAACTGATTTTTTATCTGCCCCCATCTGTTTTATTTACTTCACTGATGCTCTCTTGGCCTTGTGCAACCTACATAATGCTTCTCTCATCCTTTTCATCCTCATTACCTCTCTGTAAGGTCAGCTGCTCTGAGAATGTGTAACTGATACCCTAATGATCTTCCACAGCAGAATAAGAGCTCAGTGTCCCCGTCTGAAACTCTAACCACTACACAGTGCAGGTGTCTTTGGGGGAGCACCTGTGAATTAGGACCCAGCCCCCAGGCCTTGGTTGAGTTATGTAGTATCAAATCATCTGGAGATTGCTGCCAACACTGGGCCCAGTGAGTCATGATACAAAAATAAAACCCAAAGCTAGTTTGTCCCTTCACAAACACAAACTGAAATAAGAAAATATTTTATACATTTGGGAGGAATCACCTCGGAATTTCTGTCAGAAATGGCACCGCAGAGCAGACCCAGAGAGGCACATGGGAACTGTCAGGAAAAGAAAGAAACTACAGCTGGGGAGGATCCTAAGCAGGAGGTGGAAATTATGAGAATGAGATTTGAATTGTCTAAAATAGAAACCGAGCGAGAAAAAACCATGATTGAGGCAGAAAGGGAAAAGCTAAGATAGCAGAGCTGGAGAAAGAGAGGGAAGCTGAAAGAAAACATGAAAAAGAAATTCAAGTGTTCTGAAGCAGCAGAACAAATTGAGTGTACAGGGCACCATTAAGACCTTGAAGATGCCACTGGACTCTGAATTTGTTATGAAAAATAAATGTATGCTATGAACATGAAGAAAGTACAGTTAAGGGCAGAACTGCCCCCTCCTCCTCCACACAGAAGTAGAAACTGTTCCCCAGTAGAACAAGAGAAATGTCCTTGTTATCAGAAAGGGGGTGTATGTGTTGCGGTAGCATTTTTCTTTAGCTTTGACTAAAGTCATAGAAACTTTGGGGTGCCAGTTGGGGACAGAAAGGCTTGTGCCCGCAGTATTCCAGAGGATTAAGTTAAGTGTGCTTGGATATGAGGGATGAGGAGACAAAAGAGTGAGAGTAAGGGATGGAAAAACAGGAAAGCTTTTACAGAAATTAGACAAAGACAAAGTGAAAAATATGCAAAGCGATGTTGTTATTTGGATAGAGACAACCAGAGGGGCCGAGAGGAGCAAAGTGAAGACCTGGAGCAGTCTAGGACAGTTTTATAGGCAAGGTCCTACAAAGTTGAGATAGTACCTGAGAGATCAAACATTATAAACAGTATATTGTGAAGCCACTACTTTATTAAATTAAGTAGAAGGGAAGTTGGGAAGATCTCTTTTCTAATCCCCTCCCCCCACCAAGAAAAATAAAGTTTGGAGCACCTTAGAAGAAACTAACCAAAATCAGCTCTGCAAGGGAAAACATTCCCAAGCTAAACAGTGGGTTTTAATTGTCAAAAAGAGGGACATATTAAATTCCATTGTCCAAAATTAGAGAAAAATAAGCTACAAATTTCAGCTAAAATTGTTTATTTTGTTTAAAAAGACTGAAAAGGTTACAGAACTCCAACCAAACAGGAAGCCCAAACCAAGACTAGCTAGTCTTACAAATATGAAAAGGATTGATTAGCCCTGGGGGGGGGGGCGTTCCTCCCAGTAGCCACCCATGGGAGCTGGTGCGCCCAGCCCGCTTTTAAAGCAGCCTTTGCCATTGCTGTTTCTGCCACCCCTCTCTCCCCGATCCTGCAGCTAGCGCTGGGGGGGGGGGGTTACCAGCTACTATCCTCCCTTTTAAAGCGGCTATCTCTCTGCAGCCCTCCACCCTATTCTCCCCTTGTCCTGCAACATTATGGGGGGGGGGGGAGGATGCCAGTTCCTGTGCTAGGAAGAACATACAGAATTCAGGGAATCAGTGACCCAAATCAATTCCCTTGGAGAAAAAGGCTGCTTTGGGGGGCAGACTGGTATCATTCCAAAAACCTAAGAGGACCTGAGCTCTTTAGCTGGGAGATCAGTTGTAGTTTTGGAGGCTGGCAACCCTAGTTCTCAGGGAGGAAATGGCTGCTTTGGAGAGTAGTGTCTATGGCATCATATCCTTCTGAGGCACATCCTCTCCAGTCTCCAAATCTCCATGGAATTCCTAATGGTGAGTTGATAACCTGTCTGCCCCTGTCTTAAGCTTTCCCTCTCACTCCCCCTTGAAGCAGTTGTGTGGGGTCAGTCACTGGGCCAGGCCCACTTGCGGGGTAGGGAAACCTCAAGGACTTACTATGTAATGCCATATAAGTAATCTGTTTTTCATTCACAGTCCATCCATCTCCAAAAACTGCCTTTTGCAAAATATTAACAAAACCAGAGAAAAATACTGAAAAAAAAGTGGAAAAGGACGTCAAAAATCTGATTAGTTTTTTAGGGGAAATGGAGGAACCAGGATTTCTCAACTTGTTGAGCCATCCAAGTTGTTTCCCCTGGCCCTGGCCCATGGAGTATTCCTCCCAAGGCCAAAACAGCCTTATCAAGGGCTCGCCCCATCTTTTAGAGAGAAACCAAAGCGTAAAGGCCGCACGGTCATTGGGGTCACCCAGAAACTGGCACACAGCCACTGGTTTCGTAAAGCATCAGTGGGGATTTAAATACACACACACCATGAGTTTGGGTTGGGGTGTATTTGTTCTGTTTTTTAGATTTCAGATTTTTTTTTCTGCAAAGCTAGGGTTTTCTGTGTTTGTAGAAATATCTGCCTTCTCTGTCCATGGCTGCAGTCTCCAGATTTTAAACATTCACACATTAAGATCTTTTTATTAATTTGTGTTTATGCTGCTACTGCGTTTTCCATTCTAACGGGTACTGAGTGACTGCCGTTTTCTCATACTGAGATCTTTCAGGTGGAGTGCTGAATGATTGGTCCCGCATCACCATGAACCCCAGAGTATTTAAACTGCATGCCCGCAGTGGAGAGCTGGAGGTACTTGTGGACGGCACCTACTTCGTCTATAGTCAGGTAGAAGTGAGTACGGTCTTAGGCCTAACTCCTTTTCCTGTATGCAAAATGGAAAGATGTTTGGGAAACAAAAGGTGCCTTGAGAGCAACAAAGACAAGAGCAGTGTGCATGATTAAATGAATATTTTATGTTTCAGGGCAGCAGGGTGGGAGAGGGAATATGGAAAAAGGGAAACAAATTGTCCACTGTGGATGTAGCATCCTTGATCAGATTTCCAAAGAAAATGGACTCAGAGAATTTACCATACCTTTAGTATCCCCTCTTGCCTTTGAGCTGCTTACCCTTGGAGTGAAGATGTGGAGTGTCACTTTTGATCACAGCCCCTGCGAACACTTGGGTGTGTTCCATCAGCTGATAAGCTGTTCATGGTTGTATCTTGTCACTGCCTACAGGGGTGTGTTGCCAGGTATTTGTCTTCTAAATTAGCTAATGTCTGTCATGCTGCACAGACAGATGCCTCCATTTAAAAACAACTGCAGTGTTCCTGCAGAATGGTAATTTGCTTTTGGGTAAAGAAGTTCTCCCTACCATAGGGTAAGAGATGAAAGCAAGAGCTACAGCAGAGGCATCCAGTGCATTCCATACCAGAAGAAGAGTTGGTTCTTATATGCCGCTTTTCTCTACCTGAAGGAGTCTCCAAGCGGCTTACAGTCGTCTTCCTTTTCCTCTTCCCACAACAGACACCCTGTGAGGTAGATATGATTAGAAAGAGAGCTCTGAGATTCCTTCTCGGTCAGAACAGCTTGTATCAGTGCTGTGACTGGCCCAAAGTCACCCAGCTGGATGCATGTGGAGGAGGAGTGGGGAATCAAACCCAGCTAGCCAGATTAGAAGTTGGCTTTCCTAACCACTATACCTCGCTGGCTTTCAGCAGCCAACAGTTATTCATTTACACACAGCCCCTTGCCAGGATCTCATACCCAGGTCACCTATCTGTCACTGTAATGTGACAGTCTGTTATTAGCAACGAACTTTCCCACATTTTCTCAGCTGTTGGGCCCTGCAGCCCCCCGAGTCAAAGCGTCTTTCCCAAGTAGCAATAGATGTGACTCAGCATTTGTTTTTTGCCAGTCCACCAAGGGTCCGTGACCAGTAGACTTGCACTTGCTTCTTTCTAATGCTGCCGTTTTTCTGCTTACTAGGTATATTACATAAACTTCACAGATTTTGCAAGCTATGAGGTAGTGGTGGACGAGAAGCCCTTCCTGCAGTGTACTCGAAGCATTGAGACCGGGAAGACTAACTTCAACACCTGCTACACAGCTGGAGTCTGCCTCCTCAGAGCCAGGCAGAAGATTGCCGTGAAAATGGTCCACGCAGACATCTCCATCAACATGAGCAGGCACACCACCTTCTTCGGAGCCATACGGCTTGGAGATGCACCAGCGTCCTAAAGGACCATGGCACACGATGAAGGAAGAGTCTCCCGGTACTGTGCTGCACAGTGCGGCCTATTCCTGGGATCCCAGCCAGAGAAAGAAAGGATGGTGGAGCAATTTACTCCGTGATGCAAATGCAGCGAGAGGACACAGGCTGACGGAAGGGAGAAGGCAAGCCTCGGACCTTCCCCCAACATTTCAGACACGGCAGCCCTGACACCTGCTTCATGGCTCCCGTGCAAAGGGATTGTATCCTGCTTGGACATGACACTACTGAGAGCATCTGAGGCAGGAGAGGGAGGAGGAAGATACCTGAGGGGGGCACTTGTGCACACCAAGGAATCAAGGGACTTTGTAGGTTTGTGGTTCTCCACTTAGCTGAACAAACTATGTGACCCCAATGGCGAATCCGATCCTTTGTTGTAATCAGACTATGTAAGCAGGCAGCAGCCATGATGAATGTTGTAAGAGCAACAGCGAGGTTCACCAAGTGACTACGAGGAGGCAGTGGAAATGGGGGCTCTTGCCGCAGGTGCTGAGGTGTCCCATGGGGGCCCTTCTTCCTAAGAGCTGCTTTTCCATTTAACAGCTGATTTCATTTGAGTGAGCTAAAGTTGAAGAAGCAACTTTGTCCTGGCCAGCTCAGTGTTCTTTAGGGAACAAGCGGAAGCCCCGCTGGATAAAGGTGAGGAGGATTCTGAGAACAGCCGCAATCTCTTTAAAAAGCCTGACGCAGAAGGCCTCTGATTCCACTGGCAAATGCTACGTTTTAAGGCTTTTTAGTATTTTCCCCCTGTCTTCAGGGGCCCTGGGTGTCTCTTTTTGAGAGCAACCCATTTTGAATATAGCATTCAAAATGCTGTTTTGCCACCTTTGCATTCAGACAACGCAGCCCTCAATTGTCACTTCTCAGTTGGTGAGCTGAACCACACGTCCACGGAGAGCCATGTGTGCCCCTTATTTGCATATGCTGATCTGTGGAGATGTACTACTTTCCCAGAAAATACTTGGTAGAGTGAAAAGGTGATACGAGCTCCCCAGATCATCATCAAGAAAGATAATAAAATCATAGCCCCTGGAGAGCAAGTACCAAATCAAAGTCATCTGTTGGGATGTAGATATTAACTTTCTTCTATATGAACCACTGCGAAGACCACATTTCAGCCCAGATAAAGGAATAAATACCCATAAGAGATTTCAAACCTTGCTACCCAATAATCATTTATATGGTTGCTGGGCTGCACCCAAGAGGCTTTCTCGCATGGTGAAGCCTGTGTCCTCAGGGGCCGATGAGCATCCTCACAGAAGGAACCCGGGTGGAACCACTGGGGCCTGGTAAAGCCCACCTGGCGGAAGGGGCAGTGGTTTTAAGGACAACTCCCATGGGGCAGGCGCTGTGTAGGGACAGTAAGCATTTTGAGGGAGTTGGGAAGAGTTGTTTTTCTCATCGATGACTCATGCAGGCAGAAACAACATCACATGCTTAGGCCTGTCCCAGGCTACGCCTGTCTTCAGGAACATTTCCCCCTCTCCTCAACAGCTCCAGCAGTCTGGTCCAGAATCTGCTGGCTCTTCCAACAATCCCTATATCTACCTTTACACGTTTCTGGATCAAAGATGGAAAAATAGGTGTTTCATCTGCAGTGGGTCCTCACTGTGTTGAACAGTTAGAGGCACTACAGGATCAGAAGACATGGGAATGCGCGTGATGGATGGTCATCACTTGCTGACTGTGAAACTGGCAGACCAGAAAAGATGCCAGAATCAGATGCCTCTGCTGAGATGCTTTCATGTAGAAATGTAAACTGGTATAATATTGAGGGCTTCACTACCATTTGTATATCTGTCATGCTTCAAAGGTGATGATGGCAAAATGGCCAATTCTAGATACTTCTAGAAGATTCTTCGAAGACTATACAAGTCCACTGAAGTTGCAAGTTGCACTGAGAATTACAAACTGAATCTCATCCCAGCATACTGGAGAAGCACAAGGGGCGTTCACAGCACTGGCGGCTGCATGTTCTGCCTGCCTGAGCACACATAATTTGTTTGCAGAGCTGATTACTTCCACAAACTTTTCAACATTGCTTCCTGCTTTTCACAGTTCTGGTAGTTAATTTCATACATTATTTGGAACAAGCTCCTGAGCAACAGGCTGCAGGCAAAGGACAGACAGCCCACCTTGTGGGGATGTGAGAAAGATAGGGGTGTGCAGATGCTGCCTGCTGGTCAGCATCTGATTCACAATATGACTTGTATATAAAATATACATAATGTATATAAACGGAGATGTAAGTTTACATAAATTGCCAGTATTTTCTTTGCAAATAAAACTTTTCTGACCAGATTTCAGTTATTTTGTACCAGATGAAACATTTTGGAGAAGGAACATTCTGTAGCTGAGTTTGAAGGGTTAATGGTCAGTCCCTCTTTTTCAAATACCTCCCAATCTCTTTAGAGTCCTACCTGTGATGATGGTTCCAAGAACTAATGGGGCAGAGCTGCAGGTGTGAGAGAAAAATGCAGAGGGCATTGGGTTGAGGGCAGCAGCAAAGTTTATTTCTGTTCAGCCTTATTCCGGTCTAAGCCCATTTATTTTAATGCATTTACACAACAGCAGTGGTTCTCAAACTACTTGGGGCTGCTACCCCCTTGGCTCCCTGACCATAGCCCTAGTGACCCCCCCCCCCATGTACAAACATGCACTCTCAGTGCCAGGACTACAGCAAATCCAAAACACACTGCAATGCCTACACTTTTGGGGGAGTTGGCTGTACTGTGGCCATATTTTAGTCTGGAAAAATATATAAGTTCTTTGTACAAGTCATTTGTAAAAGCTACTTTGCATCCTCACTGGAGAGAAAGACCGGCAGAGAAATAGAGAGGCAAGACAGGAGCAAGCAGGAGGTGGCTTTTCCAGGCTCCCAAAGATGGAGATTTTTTGGGAAGGGTTGCCAAACCTAAGTTAAGACCTTCCTGGCCATCTTGGAGTGGAGCCTGCGAAGGGTACAGTCTGAGGAGGGGAAGGAGCTCAGTGGGAAAATTATCCCATCCAGCTCACTATCTGAAGCTGTCGTATGGATCCTAATTTTTTCTCTTCTTTCATGAAAGTGACTTTCTCTGTGGACATGGTTTATCTGGATTTCTGTAAAGCTTTTGATAAGGTTCGACGTAATATTCTTATTGACAAGTTGGTAAAATGCGGTATGGATCCTAATTCAGTCAGGTGGATTGATAACTGGTTGACAGATATACCCAAAATGATTCAGCAGCCTCTTGGAGAAGCGTGACAAGTGGAGTACCCCAGGGATCTGTCCTGGGGCCTGTGTTGTCCAACATATTTATAAAGGATTTGGATGAGGGATTAGAGGGGGTACTTGCTAAATTTGCAGAAGATACTAAGCTGGGAGGGGGAGCAAGTATTTAAAAGGCTGCCATGCAGAGGATGGAGCAGAGTTGTTCTCTCTTGCCACAGAGGGATGGACCAGAACCAATGGGATGAAATTAATGTAAAAGAAATTCCATCTAAACATCCGGAAGAAGTTCCTGACAGAGTGGTTTCTCAGTGGAACAGGCTTCCTCAGGAGGTGGTGGGTTCTCCATCTTTGGAAATTTTTAAACAGGGCCTGGATCGCCACCCGATGGAGAGGCTGATTCTGTGAAGGTTCCATGGGGTGGCAGGTTAGAGTGGATGAGCAATAGGGTTTTAGGCGTCCTGCACAGTGCAGGGGGTTGGACTAGATGACCCAGGAGGTACCTTCTACTATGATTCTATTCTGTGATTCTTAAGGAAGCACTGGATGGGAGACCATCAAGGAAGTCCAGGGTTGCTACTACCCAAAGGTAAGCAACCTTGAACATCTCTTGCTAGGAAAATGCAACCGCAGCAGGAAGTCAAACTGTTGTTGCCTTATTGCCCCAAAACTACTCACTGCCCCCTGGATCCTTCCACTGTCCACTACCACCCACTTTGGGAATGCCTAGACTAGAGCAACTGTATAGAATTGCAGTAGCCAGAGCCAGTTTGATGTAGTGGTTAGGAGTGTGGATTTCTAATCTGCCATGCCAGGTTCAATTCTGTGCTCCCCCACATGCAACCAGCTGGGTGACCTTGGGCTCGCCACGGCACTGATAAAACTTTTCTGACCGGGCAGTGATATCAGGGCTCTCTCAGCCTCACCCACCCCACAGGGTGTCTGTTGTGGGGAGAGGAATGGGAAGGCGACTGTAAGCCGCTTTGAGCCTCCTTCGGGTAGGAGAAAGCGGCATATAAGAACCAACTCTCCTCCTTCTTCTATAAAAATTTTAATAGTGGAAGAGGTAGGAGGATACTTTTACCTTTTTATGGATTACCAAAATTAACCCCTTCCCTATAAACAGGGGTAAGGAATAGCAACCTTTAAAATAGCAATCACTTGGGACAGAAACAAACCACATTTTCAGACATTCTTTTGTCTGATTGGTCCAAGGCCACCTGTAACCTCTCCTCTCCATGAAAACAAAATTTCTTTATGCAGTGCTGCCACCAAGTGGCCAGGTGGCTTATCCCAGCCTTTTGTACTCCACTCCTACCTGCCTGATCTCACAGGGATGTGTTCTATACCGGTGACAGATTGCATCTGACGCTTGTCAGTTACATCAAATTGTTCTTCATTAAAATAAGACTGTAATGTTCAGCAAATTGCACCCTGGTGGACCATGCTGCCAAAACACTGCAGACCATCTTTAATCCCATACCTGCAGGACAACATCTCCTGTTCCATGGTCCTGTGAAAACTCTGCTCATGTGAGCAGCCTTACGAACAGCACACTTTACGGTGGCACCTACCTTCTTGAACTATTTGTCCGAGACTGTCTGGAAAGCCCACATATAATCTATATGCAAAATGTACAAAACAGATTAGTTTAGGCCAGCATTCTTGTAAACGAGGCAAAGAAGGGGCTTAGAGGTAACTTTTATTAGGGATGTAAGATCTTTCTGGCTCTGATTGTCTTGCTGCTGGTTTCTTCCCATTCTATAACCTCAACCCAGGAATATTTGCTATTACTTTCAAACATAATTATATTTTCCAATCTCCTCCCTTTTCCTCATACTGCTTTTTAAATTATGACGTTTTCTTAATGACCAATTCCAATAAAGGTGACTGACTGAAACTGAATTCTAAGCACAACAAAAATAGAGTCCAGTGGTACCTTTAAGACCAACAAGGATTTATTCAAGGCGGGAGCTTCCGAGTGCAGGCCCTCTTCCTCAGACTAAGGATTCTATTTTTGTTGTGCTACTTTAGACCAACACAGCTACCCACATGAGTTCTAAGCAGATTACTAAAATATAAAGAAGTCAACCATTCCTGAACATGCACAAAAATCCATCACAAATGTATGACATTTTGCATCTAAAAGAGGTCTGCTATTCTAACAAAAGAGGTAATATCTCTATATAATCTTCATTTCGGAGCAATTAAAGGACTTCTAGGCTCAAAGGAGGAATTACATTCAACAGTCATATGATACCTTTACTACCTGTGCCCCTGTCACAGATTCTACTACAGGATGGTCTCTTAAGATACCTCCCTTGCAGAACTCCAGAGCGTAAAGCATTAAGGCACACCAGCATGAAGGCATGCCTGTATCAAAGAACAGTCAAATATGAGCAGTAATGTTTTTAATCCACTTACTGACAGAAAAGCTTTATCTTGTGATCCACCTGCAGTCCCACTGAAAACAATAGTAATCATCAAAGCAGCAGCAGCTGTAATAACACCCTGGCTGCATCCATAGATCATTGGCTTTTGATCATCATCACTTTCAATAATTCACAACTTGACTATTCTGAGTAGAGTAGCCAATCTACTATCAAGTGACTGTGATCGTGCAATATCAAATTATCATTATTTATTTTTCCCATTTATATACCGCCCTCCCCGAAGGCTCAGTGTGGTTTTCATGGAACTGAAGACACTATACAGAAAACATTACATATGACTAATTAAAAGAGGTAATTATAGCCCAATTACAACCCCTGAATGTGTAAAACCCTGTCTTTAAAAGCACTTCATTTCAAAATGAGGCACTTGTTTTCTGCTGTTATAAAACTTGGGAAAGGAGCAGGAAAAATCCCCACCCTGCAATCCATTTCCTTCCCTCCCTCCCACACAAACATATCCCTTCACACTTCTAGTTCTGCTGGAGTTGTCTAGCAGGTGTGTGTGCTGGCATTGTCCTTCTACTATTAGTCATGGAAGATCTCCCCCACCGCATTGAGGCAGATTAAAGAAGAAAGATCAGCCCCTCTGTCGTCCCCAGGGTCTAAGTGGATAGAACTGGGTTGCTTTGCCGCAGAGTATGGGATGATTTATGGTTGATTAACTGGGTTTTAGATTGTTTTAAATTGTTTTTATGGGTTTTATTGGGGGTTTTATGCTTATTGTTAGCCGCCACGATCCTCCATGGGAGTGGCGGGAAAAAATATAATAAATAAATGCATTTATTTAAAATGTCTGTATGGATCTTTTCCTCCAGTCTGGATTCCAGAAGACAGCAAACAAACAAAGCAAATGTTTAAAATATAACGCCAGTGCCAGTTAATGAAGGATGTGTCTGAAGGGTCCAGAATTTTTATTACTGAGCATTCCACCAGACCGAGGCCAAGGCTGAAAGGGCCTGGGCCGTAGTCAACGCCAGTGTCACCACCTTTGGGAGTGGAATCTTCAGGAGATTTACACCTTGGAGGGGGCATTGAGTCTGTTGAATCCTTCAAAACCAACAAAGTGTAATTCTCATTACTGGACAAGAATTGACTTAACGTGTGTAATAAGATAAGAAACTGATATCTCTGTTAAGTCCTCCTGACTGTTGTAATAATTTGACAAAACTGAGAAACATGTAGGAGAACATTTCAGCCTCCCAGTGCACTCAATGGGGAACCTCAAAGTAGCCATTTTATTTTTATCAGAATTAGACAACCTTAATTGATTTTTATTGTTTGTCTGAAAAACATGATCTTTGGAGAGAATTTGCTAAGATGGGTAGAATCAATTCATTCTTCACAGATAGCAGGACTAATTGTAAATGGAGAGTTAACCAAATCATGCAAGATTCAAAAAGGATCAAGACAAGTTTGTCTACTGTGACCTCTTTTATTTATTTTGGCTTTAGAAATGTTGAATAAAAGTATTAGACAAGACAGCATTGGAGGTGTAAATAAATAGAAAATCAACTTATAAATTGAGAGCCTTTGTGGATGGTTTGGGTTCCAGAAGATCTTTTGGAAGGAACAGAGATATTAATGACACAGTTAAAATAATTTGGTCCAGTTGCAGGCTTTAAAAAACAAATCAAAAACAAAGATGTTAACTAAAACTCTGAATATACAAGACTAAACAAAACTGAGTGGGAAAAACTAGTTTTAAAACTGAAAAGGTCAAGTATCTTTAAACCGCCCGTGGCGCCGCGGGCTGCGCCACGGACTAAATAAAACGCTAAGGGCTGTTGGGGAGGAGTTAGGGCGGGCTCGGTCCGGGATAAAAACTCGGAGGAGTTCGCTCCTCCGAGTGTCAATCCTGGACCAAGGAGGCAATGGGGAGGTGCGCGAAGTGCGCCTCCCCATTGCCTCCTTGGCTGCCATTGCCTCCGAGTCGATGCGGGGGAAGGAGCAGGGCTGCCGCGTCACAGACGCGGCGGCCCTGCTCCTTTCCAGCCGCACAGCCGCCCAAGTCGATGCGGGGGAAGGAGCAGGGCTGCCGCGTCGCAGACGCGGCGGCCCTGCTCCTTTCCAGCCGCACAGCCGCCCAACTGTCCCTTCTCCCGGCCGCTGGGTCGTTGTGGGGGGGGGGGCCGCGCCGCCTTCTCCCGGCTGCTCCGACGGCCGGGAGCCGCCTGAAGACTGCTGCTGTCGCCGGGCTGCGCCGTCCCGCCTTTTCGCCGCAAGAAGCCTCTCCATGGCTTGCGGTGGGGGGGGCGCGCCGCCTTCTCCCGGCCGTTCCAATGGCCGGGGGGCAGCTCAACATCGCTGCCATGGCCGGCCGCCGCCCTCCCGCCTTCTCGGCGCCGCGCTGGAAGAAGCCTCTCCATGGCTCGTGGTGGGGGGTGGGGGGCCTTCTCCCGCCGCCTTCTCCCGGCCGCTCCAATGGCTGGGGGGCGGCTGAAGATCGCTGCCGTGCCCGGCCGCCGCCCTCCCGCCTTCTCGGCGCCGCGCCGCAACAAGCCTCTCCATGGATCGCGGTGGGGGGGGGGCCGCGCCGCCTTCTCCCGGCGTTTTAAAAGAGTTGTCAAAACTCTTTTAAGTTTATTCTGCCTGTATTGGGGAGAACTGTGATGATTAAAATTAATTTTTGCCTTGAATATTATTTCTTTTCCAAACGATATCTGGGCTGTTCAGATAACCCCAACAAAAGACCCACCAGGACAACTTATCCGAGCCACAGGGGAAGAAGTAGCACGGCTGTGGTAGTGGCTGCTGGTTCCATACAGCTACCATCTTGGAATCCCCCATGCCACAGTACATCTGAGGAGCTCTCACTGTACACACCTGTACCCCGGAATGCTGGCTTGGAAACCCTGATTTAAACAATGACAAATAAATGTATCAAAATTCATTTGGCAAGTGGAAAAACTACATATTAAATGCAAGATATTACAAGACACTAAAGAGAGAAGACAACCTTTCTAATACTTCAAGAGAGAAATTATGTCCCCTCCCAAACTCCTCTTCTCCAGGCTGAACATTCCCAAGTCCCTCAGCCTTTCCTCATAAGGCTTGGTCCCCAGGCCCTGAATCATTCTTGTTGATCTCCTCTGAACCCTCTGAAGTTTGTCCAGGTCCTTTTTAAAATGAGGCCTCCAGAGCTGGCATACAGTACTCCAGGTGGGGTCTGACTAATGTGGTATGTAGTGGAACTATGAAATCTTGTGGTTTCAAGGTGATGCCTCTGTTGATACAGGCCAAGACTGAAATCTTTACTGCCACAAGGCAATGTCTGCTCAGATCTAGCTTACAGTCCACAAGCACCCTGCTCCCCAGAAGTGTCTCTCCCATCCAGAATGCCTGCTGCTTATTTTTGTGACCCAGATGTAGAACTCTGCACTTCTCCTTATTGACTTGTATCTCGTTCCTATTTGTCCACTTTTCCGGGGGGGTTGCTCGTTCTCCCAGTTTGGTCCCTCCACCCATTCCACCATGGGAAGGAATTAGGGCGGGCCCTGTCCAGGATAAAAACTCAGAGGGCCCAATCAGGAGCCGCAAAGCGGCTCCTGATTGGGCCCTCCTAGTGTCCATCCAGGGCCAAGCAGCCAATGGGGAGGCACGCAAAGTGCCTTCCTATTGGCTCCTCACCAGGACAGACCAAAATTCCATTCACCCAGCCCAGTCTGGCTGCCAGTCTGCTCCTGACCACCGCAGGGAGAGGAGGTCCGCAGGGCTGCCAAGGGGGATGAGAACAGAGGCTTGGACAGGCTGAGCCAGCCCTTTTTGCCCCAAGGCTGTCATAACTGTCATGTCCAACTGCAAATGGCCTCAGAACCGGAGGCTGCAGAGTGCTCCCTCTCCCCCTCCCTCCCTTCAGGCCTGCTGCAAAGGAGTCTCTGACAGGCCCTGACTGAAGGGAGGGAGGAGTTTCCAAGAGCAAGGCCTGAGGGCCTTCCTTTTGAGGGGGGGGGGACTATCCCCTTCTGCCAAACAGTTGGCTGACAGGGAGGCCACAGAAAAGCCCCTTCTCACTTAAAATACTGCTCTGCCCAGAAGTTAGACACAGCCAAACCATGTGTCATTCTTCTTTGCAACTCTCTGCAGAGTTGAGGCCACTGCATAGCGTTATTCTGCAGAGGAAGCTGGCTCTTTTGTCTCCTGTTTCATCTGTACAGCAACCCTGTGCAGTGGGCCTCAAGTCTTTCAATTCAACAACAACCTGTGTGGGAAGCTTTAAATATTTCTTCTCTACCACAACCCTGTCCAAAGTAGCCCTTTCTGCCTGGGGAGCTGATCTTTATACTCTGCAGGTGAGCTGTAATTCCAGGAGCTCTCCAGGCCACACCTGTAGGTTGGCTACCCCTGGGTTGGAAATATTCCTGGATGTTTGGAGGTGGGACTTCAAAATCATAGAATGCCTCAGAGTCCAGCCTTCAAATGAGCCATTTTGCCTGCAGTTGGTAGGGAGTGGTGCAGGAGTGTCCCTCCTGGCCTATGGGTTATGACCAGCCCTTGCCAGCAACTGTTTGTATTCTGGGGCGCAGACAGGCAGACCAGCGTCAGTCCTGCGAGTTCGGAAAGTGCAGGAAGATCTAAATAAATATTTACAGCCTGAAACTGTAAATAGAGAACAAGCAAATGTCTGGAGACACATAGTAACTGAAATAGTAACTGGCAAATAAAAAAACAGTATTAAAAACCTTACTAAGGTCAAGACTGCTGTGCACAGAGAGTCTTCCTTTTAGGGTTGCCAGCTTCCCTGTGAGGCTCGCTACCCCACCTCCCTCATGGGGAGTCTGCTATGGGGAGAGAAGGGGAAGACAATTGGAAAATGCTTTGAGACACCTGAGGCCTGCTGGGTCACTGCAGCCCATTCCCAGTTCTCTCAGACCTCTCACAGCCCCACATACCTCACAGGTTGACTATTGTGGAGAGACAAATGGAAAAGGCTTTGAGACTCCTTTGGGTAGTAAGCAAGAGGGTACAAAAATCCGTTCTTCTAAGGAGCAACCATGAAAGAAGCATGTGGGCACATAACATTTTACCAACAGTGAAAATATGGGAGACAGAAGGAACAGGGTGGACACCTGTGTACTGTGACTACCCCATGTGTATTAGGGCAGACGGGCATTTCGGTGAATGTGGCCTAATTCACACAAGAAGGGAAATGACGCAGAACTGGGGGGAATTGGTTGCCATGTAATCTTCCCCTAAGAAGAGTCTCCAGTCTGATTTTCCCTTCACATATCTGAGGACATGGCTCTGGAAAGCTCATCTGTAACCACTATGCCACAATTCCCAAAGGTCAGTCCTCTCCCACACTCAACGAACATTCCACACCACAGGTTCTTGACACCCATATCTCCACACCCATGGCCTCATTTGCCACCATGCCACCACAACCTCCCACACAACACACATGACAACCCCATGCCCTTACAGACTGGACAATTCCTCCCCTCCCTCTTCCCACTGCCAGGCTCTGGCCCCCGTTGTGTTCCGGGAGACAAGGGGCTTTGCCCCCCTTGCCCCCCCCCCCCCGTATATATCGTTGAGAAGCGTGTTGAAAAGGACCGGGCCCCGCGTGGAGCCCCGTGGCGGCGCGCTGCTCACCTCCCTTCCCCTCCGACCCTCCTGGGGGGCCCACTGAGTCTGCGCAGCCCAGTGAGGCCGCCCCTCCGTCAGAGAGGGAGGCCGGGCGGGCCCCGCAGGACCTGGGCCGCCTGCCTCCCTCCCCCGCATCCGCCCGCCCGCCTGCCCGCCTGCCCGCCTGCCCGCCTGCCCGCCTGCCCGCCTGCCTGCCTGCCCGCCTGCCTGCCTTCCCTCCCACGGCGGCGGCGGCGGCGGCGGCGGCGGCTGCTGCTGCTTCCGAGGCCCTGAGGAGGGAGGAGGAGGGGGGGAGGGCGGGGGTCCCCTGCGGGCTCCCTCGGGCCGGCCTCGGCCTCGGCCTCGGCCTATCCTCCCCTCCCTCCCTCCCCCCCCGGGGCGGGGCTTGCTGCGCGGCCGGCCATTGGCTCGCGGGGTGGGTGGGGTGGGGTGGCCGGAAGTCCCTCCTGCTCCGGCTCCTGCTCCGGCTCCTGCGGCGGCGGCGGCGTCTTCCGGGGCGATGGCGGGGGGCGCGTCGGGGCCCGAGCCGGAGCGGCTGTCGGAGCTGCTGGAGGGCGGCTGGCGGCTGCTGGAGGAGGTGGAGTCGAGCGCCGAGCCGTCCACGGGCGCGCCCGCCGTCCAGAGCAAGGTGCGGCAGGGCCTGGCCCTCCTCGAGCGCGCCGCCGCTGCCGTGGCCCAGCTCGACCTCTTCAGGTGACCGGAGGGCGGGGGAGGGGGAGGGGGAGGGGGGAGCGGGGGGAGCGGGGGGAGCGGGGGGAGCGAGCGGCCTTCCCCTCCCCGCCCCCCCCCCCTCACGCGCCGTGTCCCCCGCAGCCGGCAGGAGGAGCTGGAGGAGGTGGCGTCGGCCGACCTGCGCTTCCTGCTGGTGCCGGCCCTGCTGGGCGCGCTCGTCCTCAAGCAGACGGGCGGCGGCGGCGGCGGCCCCGAGCAGCGCCTGCAGCACCTGCGCCGCGCCCGCGCCGCCTTCCTCGACTTCCTGCGCCTCTGCCACGACTACGGCGCCGGGGGACGCTTCGCCCTCCCGCCGGACCTCGACGACGACGACGACGCCGCCCCCCGCGCCCGCCCCCAGCAGCAGCCGCCGCCCCCCTCCCGGCCCGCCAACGCCGCCGCCGAGCAGGCCGCCCTCGTCGCCATGGCCACCGCCCGCCACGCCAAGATCGAGAGGTCAGCCCGCCCCCCTCCCCCCCCCACGGCTGGGCCCAGGGGGAGGCGGGGTCGCTCACCTCACGCCTCTGCCCTTTGCTTCCCCCCCCCCCAGGTACAAGCAGAAGAAGGAGATGGAGAACAGGCTGGCCTCCCTGAAAGCCTTCATCGACAGCGGCCACGCCGAGGAAGAGCAAACACGGGAGTACTACTTGCTACAAATCACAAAATGGGTCACCGTCAGCCTGGAGGAGATTGAGAGCATCGACCAGGAAATAGCAATCCTCTGTCGGCGAGATGCTTTGAAACAGGTGGGCAGGGAAGGCTGACTCGCCAAGCGTGCTTTCAAGCATTTATATGAAAAGGCATTCTGTTCTCCACATGCAAGTGAAACCTCCAAGAACAGCTTTACAACAGGATATGGATTATTATGCCTATAATTGCGTATGTGAAGGTATTTGGGAGGTTTTTGCCCGTACCAGTGGACCCTAGTCAGGTTGATTGGTAGTGGGACTGACTGCTCTCAGGCAAGTTACCATTCTTCATCTCTTTCTCTTTAAAAAGGTGATAAAGCAATCCATCTGCCTCAAAACTGCTATGTAAAAGTTCTTTGTGTTGCATTTTATATGGCTTCCCTAGCCTTAGTAAAAGAAAGGTTTGTGTATACACACAATTAAATATTTGGAAAGGGTAGCGGGAACTGAAATTTAGAATAATTAACTCACACCTAGTAGAGAAACACCTGCAGTAGCTTGACAGGGCACTAAATAGTGATCCCCCCCCCCCACACACACACACACACACGTGCGCAAAAAAAATTGGGCCAGAAAAGGGAGGAAGTTGCTATACCTTGAGTAAAGGCTGAAGCAGAGAGACTAAGGCTGCCAACAATCTTACACAGGAGCCCCTACCTGTTTCTTTTATAAGAGTGAAAACAAATAGTGTAACATGTTTTCTTGCTCCTTTTCTCCAGGGTACAGCCACACAACCGTTACGTGCTCCTAGGCCTCCAGTGAAGCCTTTCATCCTCACCCGAGATGCTGCACAGGCAAAGTATACCACTCTGCTTTTGAGTTCTGTGTTTGCGTGGTTTAGTTCATTTTGGCAGCTTTGGAAATAACTCCCCAAGTTGGCTGCTTCACCCCAAGCTCCTTACATATCCTTCATTTTGCGCTTGTAACTCAGACCTGACTTTATTTGATAGGGTGTTTGGAGCTGGCTATCCTAGTCTGGCAACAATGTCTGTGGATGACTGGTATGAGCAACATCGCAAGCAAGGAGTCTTGCCTGACCAGGGCATTTCCCAAACAGCCACAGGTAATTGATGAGGTGCATAACAATAAGATGGTGGTGAAAATCTTGTCTGTCTCTATTCTAGACATACATCTCGTGATGGCTAGAGCGAGTGTGGTGGAAGACTCACGACAAGGTGGCAAAGACATCTTATCGCATACTTATGAGGGCGTATGAGATGTCAGTGAAAGTGGTGGAGCGTGACTTCTTTGCCACAGAGCTTGTGTCTGCGAGCTCTTTCCCAGCACAATTGTATAGGGTATTTCGATCTCTTACTGCCTTTGAGGTATGGCGCCAAAATCATAGCACATTGGATTTACATTGTGAGATACTGGCAAGCTTTTTTACAGATAAAGGTCTTGTCATGGCTGCTCAGGTTGCATGATCAGCGAATAGGAGGCCCACAGAGGGAGATTGTGAACCTCTCCCTCTCAAGAGAATTCCCTCCAGGGCATAAGGTGACAGTGGTTCACCCTCTACTAAAGAAACCATCGCTGGACCTGCGGGACCCCACCAACTACCACCTGGTATCACATCTTTCGTTTCTGGGCAAGGTGGTTGAAAGGGCCGCAGTGGACCAGCTCCTGGCATTTTTGGAGGAAACTTTGGCAATGGACCCACGTCAGTCTGGTTTCCGTCATGGCCATGGGGTGGAGACTATACTGGTAACTCTGATGGATGATCTCCGGTGCCAACAGTACCAGGGCGCGTCGGCCATTCTTGTTTTATTAGATCTATCGGCCACATTTGGTGTGGTCGATCGTGAGTTATTGGTACGCCACCTTGTTGACGCAGAGATTGGAGAAACAGGCTTAAACTGACCTCTTTTCATAAGAACCAGTCACAGAGGGTTGCAGTGGAGGAAGAGTTGTTGGACCCCTTGGTACTTCCTTATGGGCTACCACGAGGGGTGACACTCCCCTAGACTTTTTAACATTTACGTGCGCCCTCTGACCCAGTTATGAGCTGGATTGTCACCAGTATACATATGAAATCCAGCTCTATCTCCTGATGGACAGCCGGCTGGGTTTCCCCCCAGATAACATTTGCCAGTTGTTTGGAAGCAGTAACTGAATGGATCAGGCGGAGTCATCTGAAACTCAGCCCCTCCAAGAGGTCCTGTGGCTCGGTAGAAGGGGACAGGATCAGGTAGGGCGTCTCCCCTGTCTGGATGGGGTGCAACTTACATCTGCAACAGTGGCTGGGAATTTGGGCATGATTTTTGATGCAGCTTTATCTATGGAGGCTCAGGTCACAAAGGTATCTCTGACAGCATTTTTCCATCGCACCAAGCCACAGCTACTAGCACCCTGCCTGTCCACAGAACACTTGGCCCCAGTGATCCATGCAATGGTCACTTCCAGATTAGACTTCTGCAACTCGCTCTATGCCCTTGTTCCTGACCCAAAAATTGCAATTGGTGCAGAATGTGGCTTCACAGGTCCTCACTGGGTCATCTTGGAGGGCCCATGTCAGCCACTGCGGAGACAGCTGCATTGGCTGCCAGTTTGCTTCTGGATCATGTTCAAGGTATTGTTTTTGACCATTTTGACTATATGTGGCCTAGGTCCTACCTATCTGAGGGACCACTTATCTCCTTGTGCTCCCCACAGAGCACTTCGCTTTGTGTGTATAAGTCTGTTTTCAGTGGAATGAGCTCCCGGATGAGCTAAGGGCCCTGTCGGAGCTCTCTGGGTTCCCCAGGGCCTGCAAGACGGAGCTCTTCTGACAGGCTTTTGGTTGAAAGTGGGCTGAATACAGGGTTAATACGAGCGAGTCCTCCCCAATCATGAAATCTGGACCCCCCCTGGGGAGCCAATCATCACCCCCCTGGTTTACGTCTGTTTAGATACACAATTGGGACTAGACGAGCTGAAGAGTAAGCGTAGTCACTGTCACCATCTATGCTAATTTTTATACTTTTCTATATTTTGTATTTTGTCAGCAAGCTGGTATAGCTCGTCATCTTACAGGTCTTTAGTGTTTCTGTTGGTATGCTTGTGAACCGCCATGAGCCAGCTGGTCCGGGAGTGGCGGTATAGAAATTAAATAAATAAAATAAGCAGGGTGGCTTCCCTTTTTGCTGCATCACCACATTGCAGGTTATTATTATTATTATTGAATTTATTGCCCACTGCTCCCCAGAGGCTCATGGCGGGTTACAATCCTCTGTGAAAAACCCAGTAAAATCCCCTTAACAAGTAAAAACAGATTACTACATAAAACTATAAATACGTCCCCATTAATAATACCCTAATGAGCCTCTTGTGGCGCAGAGTGGTAAGGCAGCAGACATGCAGTCTGAAAGCTCTGCCCATGAGGTTGGGAGTTCAATCCCAGCACCTGGCTCAAGGTTGACTCAGCCTTCCATCCTTCCGAGGTCGGGAAAATGAGTACCCAGCTTGCTGGGGGGTAAATGGTAATGACTGGGGAAGGCACTGGCAAACCACCCCATATTGAGTCTGCCATGAAAATGCTAGACGGTGTCACCCCAAGGGTCAGACATGACCCGGTGCTTGCACAGGGGATACCTTTACCTTTATTCATCTAAAGGGAGGGGGAAGAGGGCGTAGATGGAATTCGCTACTGCCGCTTCTATAGGAGGCGTCCCGATCTACCTGGCCACCCGGCCTCAACCGTAGACCTGGCAGAAGAGCTCCATTTTGCACGCCCTGTGGAAAGCTGGAAGCTCCCGCAGGGCCCGCAGCTCCTCCAGGAGCTCATTCCACCAGGTTGGGGCCAGGACCGAAAAAGCCCTGGCACTGGTTGAGGCCATGCGTGCTTCCCTGGGGCCGGGAATGACTAAAAGATTCATACCCGCAGAGTGTAAGGCCCTGCGGGGGGCATAGGGCAACAGGTGGTCCCTCAGATATAAGAGGCCTAGATCGGGGATGGCCTTGAAAGTCAAAAACAAAACCTTGAGCTGGATCCGGGACAGATCTGACAGCCAACTGGCAGCCCTCCAAGGTGTTCCACTGAGGGCCCAAGCAGCTGCATTCTGAACCAGCTGTAATTTCCGGATCAAGCCCAGGAGAAGGCCAGCATAGAGCAAGTTACAGAAATCTATTCTGGAGGTGACTGTGGCATGGATCACTATGGCTAGGTGTTCAGGGGGACATATAGGGTGCTGTTAGCCGGGCTTTGGGGAGATGGTAAATAGTCACTCCCAAATTCCTAGCCTGCGGTGCAATCTTGAGTTGCGTCCCTGCTATGGTGGGGAGGCGCACTTTGTGGACTGCTCCCTTACCTCCCAACCACAGGACCTCTGTCTTGGAGGGGTGACTCTCCTTGAGCCATTCAGACACTGCTTCCAAACATCTGGCGAATGGATCCAGGGGGGAATCTGGGTGGCTGTCCATGAGAAGATAGAGCTGGGAATCATCAGTATACTGATGACACCCCAGCCCGAATGCCAAGGGCTAATATGCAAAGTTACAGGTAAGTTTCCAGGTTCAGATGGCATCTACTCAAAGGCTCTTAAAGAACTCAATTGAGAAACGTGTTAACTTTCTAACCAATATGTGTGGCTCTTCCCTAAAATTAGGCTCCATACCAAAATGGACTCTGGGACAGGAAGACCTGGAGGATCATTGTCCATGGGGTCTTCGCACCTAACAACCACAACCAAAGATTGGAAATTAGCAAATTTAACATTGAGAGGGGGCCCAGAAGGAGGTGAAGTTACATTCCACGCCACCCAGACTAATGTTCATTCTGGGTAATTTAAATCTGGGGATCAAAAGGGAATTATTAAGCACATAGAGCAGCATTTTCAATCTTTTACTGTGCAGGAGCCCCTGAAATATTTATAAGGCGTCAGGGAGCTCTGGAACAGGGCAGGAATCATGGCTGAGTCCATTAAATCAGGATACAGTGAAAAAGTCAGGGAGACTCTGGCATAGAGGAACAAAGCCTGGTGATATGGCCATTTATGTCATGTCAACAGCCCCCCCCCCCCAAAAAAAAAAGAAGGAAAGAAAAGAAATGTCCTGTGTTGGGCCAGGAAGGGTACAGGCCCTGGATGAATTTGTACACAGCTATGCCTCCCAACTATATTCTGGACGATCGTGCTACTTTTGGGTTTCTTTAGGCCTGAAGAATGTTTCAGTGGTTTCTCAACAGTAAAAAAGTTGGAAAAGACTGTATTACACAATAAAATGCTGCCTTATCCAGCATTCGGTTGATTGGCATGCTAGCTCCCAGTACCTGATCTCAACGGAGAGTTGGAATGAACAGAATGAACGCAGAGTCAGTTCTTAGGGAAGTGCCTTCTGTTGGCCCGTCAGGATTACTGGCTGACCCCTACATGAGACAGGATACTTGTCCAGTGGCCTGATGTTGCAAGTGTCTTAATGGATATACCTTTTGGTGTTTCTGTCATCAGACATGAGAGTCACTGATGGCTCTGCATACATCACAAAATGTCATCTCTGGGTCAGGTCACTTGTAATCTGAATTTGATTTTGTCCTCTAGCAGGTACAGAAGAGAAGCAGAAAGACCTGGAGGAAGAGCAAGCAAAGGATGAGGAAGGATCAGTAAGGAAAGCACGAGAATGGGATGACTGGAAGGATATGCACCCAAGAGGCTATGGCAATCGAAAAAACATGGGCTGACTGCCTACTGAATGAGGAGCCTGGAGAGAAGCCTGTGGCCCAAAGTGTCTGCACGACACAGTGAACTGGCTGTATGTGGCAGGGGCTTTTTGAGAAGAACTAAGACACTACTTGTCATGGAGTTTGTCAAGTGCCATGATAAGGGGGGGGGGTGAGAGAAAGCAAGAGAGCATGTGTGAATGTAAGAGAGAGAGCGCGTGCAATACTGAAGCTGCAAAATGGTAGGTCAAATGAAAAACTTCCTCGTATCAAGATTAATGCTCAATAGACTGAGATATTTATTTGGAGTTTCTGGCTACTGAATAATAAAGCATCTTTCTCAGTGCATTTTGGTTCTGATTTTTCACTTGATACTAGGTTTTGTCTCCTTTTTTTTCCAAACTGGATTATTGTTAGTGTTTTGTACACATATCATTTTAAGTGACATCACCTCATGTGATCTGGACACTATATTTTTAATACAGCCCAATTCCCGTTAGCCTTTTTAGCTACTGAGGTACAGTGCTGACTCATGTTCAATATATGGTCCACTAAGACTCCCAGATCCTTTTCACACATACTACTACCAAGGTAACTCTCACCCATCCTATAGTGATGCATATAATTTTCCCTACCTATATGGCGAACTTTTATTTCTATTGAAATTCATTTTAGCCAAGTTTTCCAACCTGTCAAGATCATCCTGTATTCTGATTCTGTCTTTTTGGTATATTCAGAATCATTTGCAAATTTAATAAACACTACCTCTATTCCTTTATCCAAATCATTTACAAATATGTTGAACAACACAGGGCCCAGGACAGAGCCCTGAGGCACTCCACTCATCATTACTCTCCAAGAAGTTGACGAACCATCTAAAAGCACCATTTGGGAACGATCTGTCAACCAGTTCTTGATCCACCTAGCAGTATAATAAGACCAATTCTTTGACGATTTGTTCTGAAATTTTGCCAGTTATAGATGTCAAGCTGTTGGGTTGGTAGTTACCCAGATCCTCCTTTTTCTCATTCTTGAAGAAGGGGACAGCATTTGCCTGCTTCTAATCTGGCACTTCACCTGTTCAAGAATAGTCAAAAATAATAGAGGCTCAGGAATTACATCTGCAAGTTTTTTTAGTATCCTTCGATGCAATTCATTTGGCACAGGATTTGATTTCCTTTAAAGAAACTAGGTGTTCATGGACAACCTCTAGGCCACAACTCCCATCCCTCATCATGTGAAATGATTTTGCCACATTGAGCACGATTCCTCTTCCAAGGGAAGACACAGGAGAAATAGGAATTGAGCAGTTCAGCCCTTTCTTCATCACCTGTTAAAATGTAATTGTCTGGTCCTTGAAATGGTCATACCATGTCCCTATTCTTTTTCTTACTTTGAATATAACTAAAGAACCCTTGTTTTTAGCATTTTTGCTAGCCTAAGCCTATACTGACCTTTAGCTAACACTCTCCCTATGATGTCTCACCAAAGGCCCCCTCTGCATCCTGCGCAACACTGGAAACTTCCTCTGCTGGATTTGGATCTCTATCACTGGTGTGACATCTGGAACATCTGCAGGCATCTCCACTGGAAGTCCAGTTCTCTGCCTCTGGCTGCATCTGGTCAGGGCTTGCAGTTTCTCCTTCTGCACTTTGGCTGTCATCTGGGGATACCATCAGGTCTTGGGCTCTGTTAGCCACCTCCTCTGAAGCTTGAGCTCATTGGCCTTTCTCCAAGGGGACTGATCCTGAGATGGTCAAGGATCCTATAAGCTTTAGACTGAGCTGCATAGCCTATCATAATACTCTCTTTGGCCTTAGCATCTAGTTTGTGCCTTTTCTGATATTGTGTGCATATGCTGTGCACCGAAAAGTGCTGTAATGTCCTACAAAAGGTTTGTGTCCATGCCACAGTTCATAGGGTATATGCCCAGTGGCTTTTGTGTACAGCCCAGTCTGTGTATGCTGCATTCATGACTGCCTCTCCCCAGACCTCTGCTGGTAGATTGACATATGTTAGCATAGATCTTACCGCATCTAGCAGTGTTCTGTTCTTCCTTTCAGCAATTCCATTCTGTTCTGAATTGAAGAGAGCGGTTGTCTGGTGCTGGATACCTTCATTTCTCAGGTACAGCTGCATTTCTTTGGACAACAGTTCTCCCTCATTATCAGTGTGGATCAGCTGAACAGGTTCAGTTGTTTCCCCTTCACTTCTCTTTAGAAAGGGTACTCTTACTGCTTTGGAAATTAAGCAAGATTCACAGTTCATTATCTTTCTTGTGATGCAGCCTCACATTGGGACTGCACAAGCAGAGGCCAGCCACAAAAGGTTTTCTCTAGCTAAGCTCCTACAGGGAGCTTACTGCCCCGACATGGTGCGCATGCGTGCAGCTTCCTGACCAAATGCACACGTGATCAGAAGCAAAGTGTCCCATACCCTCAGTTCCTTTTTTGCCACCGCAAGGAACAGTCACCTCTTTGTACGCTCCTGTTTTTCTCCTATGGCCTCAAAGGCTATCTTTTAAAAGTGCTCCTGCTGTTTGGTTAAAATCCCTGACACATATGAACATGATTGTTGCCTCCTCTGTTTGGCCCAGACAAATAATGCCAGCACATGATGAATTTGCCAAAAATTCACCCCAGAAGCCAGGTTGGATCATTCATCCAGGCTAAAGGCTGCACTTCGGGAAAAGGTTCTGTCAATGAGCCCTCCAAAGCCGGCCTCAGAGCCCACACCGTCTGCTCCCATACATACCCCGGGAACAGCTTTGGTTCGTTCAACGGCTTCAGTTCTAACCTGTCTTGCGAAAAGACCGGCCTCTGTTACTCTGTCCCTGGCCAAATCAACCCTAGCGATCAATGAGGTGAGGGATGTCGCAGCCAGATCGCCCTCACCTCTTGATGCTGAGAAAGCCTTTGATAATGTTTCATGGAATTTTCTTCAAACAACATTGCAAATTATGGGGTGTGGTGAAAGATTCTTGACCTCAGTTCGACAAATCTATTCTGAACAGGAGTCTCGAATTTTGATTAATGGTATGCTTACACGTGGTAGAATACAAATCAGTAAGGGGACCAGACAAGGATGTCCTCTATCTCCACTTGTGTTTAACTTAGTGCTTGAAACGCTGGCTACTAAGATAAGATCAACTCCTGAACTTACAGGTCTTGTGGTTCAGGGTGAGGAATTTAAAATGAGAAGTTATGCTGACAGTGTTCTATGTATTTTGACAAATCCTGAAAGCACAATTTCAAGGTTACTGGCTATATTGAAAGAGTTTGGTGTGTATTCTGGCTACAAGTTAAACAGCAACAAAACCCAAATTGTGATTTTAGGGACCTCAAATGAAGCAGAAGAGCTGATTGCAACCAACTCTGGCTGTGAAGTTAATCCAGGGACTGATTGATAAGGACTTGGCCCATTTATATGAAAACAATTATGTTACATTATGGAAAAATTTCAAATGGATTTTCAACAATGGTTGAATTTGAACTTTTCCTGGTGGGTACGTATGGCCATGATTAAGATGACTGTTTTACCTAAAATTAAGTTCCTATTTCAAGTCTTACTGTTAGGAATTAAGTAGAAGGTTTTAAACATGTGGCAAACAGATGTCCAAAAGTTTCTCTGGAATAGCAAAAGCTCCAATTCCTGGAGGTTTGGAATCAAGACTTTTCAGATAGGAAGTGACCTCAGCAAGGCCTAATGCCACAGAGAGCCCTCCCTCCCAAGCAGCCAGTTGCTCCTGGTGAGCTGATCTCCGCAGTTTGGAGAGCAGTTGAAATTTCAGGTGAGTGCCAGACCCCAACCTCCAGGTTACCTAGCTTAATGTATGCAAATAGGTAGCTGTAGTTTTTCATGCACAGAGACAAATAATATAACCTTACAAATAACATGCCTTTAAGCATCTGTTAAAGGGTTGGCGCATTTCCCCCCTCCAGTCCAGTTGACAGCCATGTTTAATCCATCCTGCTAACAAACCCAGACATAGGGCCACACAATTCAGTGGGGCCTATGGGAAACTAGGGCCCCAACTCAGATCATACCCCCCCCCCCCGCCTCCAATTTAAACTTACCCCAGTAAGTGCTACAGGTTCCAATTTTATTTGAGGCCATCAAGCCAGGGGAGGAAGAGTGCTAGACTTCTTCCCAAGACAAAATGGGAGAACAGCTGTTCTTGCCCTACTGGGGCTGCATGTGAAGCTGGGGCTTACATGCTGTACTTGTTCTGAAATAGGGTTCATAGCTGCCCGGCCAAAAATTAGAAGTCCTCAGATTATATTTTATTTACCTCCATGCCATTATAAGCGTTGGCTGTCCATTTCTACACATTAAGCTTCTATTAAAAAGGCAGAACACTTCTCACCGGACTGTGGACAACCCTGGTTATAAAAGAAAAGAGCTGTAAACAGCAGGGTCAAAGTACTTTCTGAATTTCATTACCCTCTGACCCTGCTGTTTTCAATATTATTCTTTAATAATATATATAAATGACGTGTCTGGTGTGGATCCACATTTAACATAGTGGTGGTCCCTGTTTCACAAAGGCATATGTGTGCGTGAACTGCTGTCGAGTCATTTCTGACCTATGACTTCCTGGCCTCCAAAATATCCTATGGCCTTTCTCAAACTGACCACAAAGGTTAGATTATAATAAAATGTGTTAGACTTTTGGGTTCCAAAAAGCTCCTCCTAATTACAGGGATCCTGGGCTGCTGTTAAAAATATAGCTTGTTATCTTATAAGAATATTCTGCAGGTTTTCATGTGGAAAAAGCCAAGACTTGCCTATAAGTCATGCCCTCTCTGAAGGACTCCGATTATCTCCCCACCAATGTATGTTCTGGATTTAACTGTTTCCCTTCCCTCCCCCTGGTCCAGTTTTCCTTTGGCCAGATGGTGGAGCTTGAAAGTGGTCAAAGGCTTCATTGCAGAGATAGCTCTTTGCAACTCAGCTTTTTACCTCTGGAGTCAAGGTCTAAACAAGCCTGAAATCAAGAGCCTGAGAACCATGAAAACAATAATTGCTGCCTATTTCCAGAACCAGAGTGGTAAGAAAATTACCATCAAAAGGTGACTGTGATTGGAAACAGGGAGAATTATCTTGTACTGGGGTTGACTTAGTTTGTATATAATCTTTTCAGATGAACAAAGTCGATCTTTTAGAACTATATGCTGTACTTCGAAATAATTTGGTTCTGAAATCAAAGCATGTATGAGAATAAAAGAGCACAAAATGGAATTTTGTTGCTTTGCCTTAGGGGGGGTTGAATGCCTTTAAATTAAGCTAGACATCTGATTTGTACAGATACAACAATTTGTCGATTAAGGTTTATTGCTATTAAGAATCAACTAGTTTAGGGGTTTTTTTTTTACTCCTCTCACATGCTCAAACTAGAAACGACCGTTTTTGGTGTACAGGGAAATTTTTAGCAAAGGAAATTTTTTAAAACCATATAGAAGCCTATTTCTCTTGTTCTAGTTCACTTAATCTGTGCTTGGGAAATGTGTGCAACAAAAACGGGGTGGAAGGATTATGGTAGCCTGTATAGCTAATACTAAGAACATTTCCCTGGGATAGATTCAGATGGGGAGCCGTGTTGGTCTGAAGGAGCACAATGAAATCAGAGTCCAGCAGCACCTTTAAGACCAACAAAGACTGATTCAGGGTGGGAGCTTTCGAGGGCAAGCACTATGGAATAAAATGGGACTTACTTCTGAGTAGATGTGCTTAGAACGCTTGCTGTACTACAACGTGACATTTTCTTGTAAGGACAAGTTTTGGGTAACTTTATTTCTGGTAAAAAAAATTGCGTAAGAATCCTATTTTGAACTGGTACAGCTTTATGCCGCGTGATTCTGGCAACCAACAGTACAATCCCCAAGCATTTAGAAATAAGCCTGCTTGCTGCTAGCTCCCAGCAAATGGGTCCTTCTACCGGGAGCCTCTTAGGGTCATTATTATCAGTCCACCATCCTTATTGTACAACTTGGGAGGGGGGTTGACCAGCATGGGAGGGGTGGGAATTTTTAGGTTATTGTTTTATTATTAGGCATCACATTAGCCTACGGGGAGTGGCGGGAAATAAATCTAATTAATAATAATAATTATTATTATTATTAGCCATCACATCAAAATCACAAGATGTCATAGTCCCATTGTATACGGCACTGGTCAGACCACACTTGGAGTACTGTGTGCAGTTCTGGAGGCCTCACTTCAAGAAGGACGTAGATAAAATTGAAAGGGTACAGAGGAGAGTGACGAGGATGATCTGGGGCCAAGGGACCAAGCCCTATGAAGATAGGTTGAGGGACTTGGGAATGTTCAGCCTGGAGAAAAGGAGGTTGAGAGGGGACATGATAGCCCTCTTTAAGTATTTGAAAGGTTGTCACTTGGAGGAGGGCAGGATGCTGTTTCTGTTGGCTGCAGAGGAGAGGACACGCAGTAATGGGTTTAAACTTCAAGTACAACGATATAGGCTAGATATCAGGAAAAAAATTTTCACAGTCAGAGTAGTTCAGCAGTGGAATAGGCTGCCTAAGGAGGTGGTGAGCTCCCCCTCACTGGGAGTCTTCAAGCAAAGGTTGGATACACCCTTTTCTTGGATGCTTTAGGATGCTTAGGGCTAATCCTGCGTTGAGCAGGGGGTTGGACTAGATGGCCTGTGTGGCCCCTTCCAACTCTATGATTCTATGATTCTATTACTTTTATATCTGTTGTTAGTCAGGGAGCCAGCTGGCTGGGAGCAGCAACCTATAAAACTGACCAATAAGTAAATTAATAATAAATACTTTTAGTAGTACAAGAGTTCAGCACTTGTCAAGAAAAGTTGCCACCTGCCTGGAGAAACCATGTCCTGTCCTTGATGAGAGACTTCATGGGATGCTGTTGATCCAGGGATGTTATCTCATTGCCACACACAGCTTCTGCTCTCGTTCCATACCCTGAGCATGTATTAAAGGGACATGACAGGCTTCTCCCAGTCTGTTGGCTTCCTGTGATGGGCCCCAGTTCACGCAGTGGGCATCCACGGCAGAGTGGAGTGGAGTCTGGTGTTCCTAGATCCCAACTGATAACCCACTCACTGTGCTGCCATTGGGTCCCCTGTGAGCCACTCTCCGTGCCGGCCGTTTTATAGTGAAGATCTTTTGCAAGGAACAAAATGAAACCTTATGGATTTATTGCACACACAAAAATGTCTGAAGGACATTTTTTACACAGTCTTGAATGTTTCAACCATAATACATCTGGTAGTCCTACAGTCCCACAAGATTCTGTCTTTTGAACAGTGATTAGAAATCAGCAAACTCCGCTGAGTGTTAAAAAAAACATAATTTGTTTTACAGCTAAAAGAAACAAACCCAGTGAAATAATTACTTCCAGCTCCCTCCCTGCTCCAGATAAGCAGACTAAATTGTTTAAGCATCCCCATGAATACTTTTAAAAAACAAAACCCTCTTATGGAAAAATAGAGTCCACATAAAAAGTGTTTTTTTTAAGATATACACACAACACAGCGCAGAAGGCTAAGGTTTAGATCGATATAAGCCAAGAGACAATAATCGGAACCTTAGATGGCTCATCCTAAAGATGGGAGCACCATTAATGTTGCCAACTAGCCTCAAGGGAAATGTCCTGTTCCTTTAATGGAGGCATAATGAGATGTTATTTACCAAGTTTTTTTTCCCCTTCCAGGCCTGTTGGCAATCATGAGCCATATGGCTGCTCCTTTCCCTGGGCTTCAGGCCAAGTTGTGTGAACAGATCATAGCTGCTCACAGGAAATACTGTGGATGGGACAAAAAAAGAAATTGTCTATCGCTGTTTCTTTTATTATTTTCTGTGATTAAATCTATCATTTTTACTTGATTAGCTCTGTGTGGCTACTGTGGTTCATCCCTTCCTCTCCCAGATTTCATCTTCACCAACAGCTTTCTTAAATAGGATTGAAAATTCGTGTGGGTTAGGGTTAGGGTTAGGGTTGTGTGTGTGGGTATACT